>NC_140296.1:133996802-135378586 GCF_964211825.1 Aythya ferina | reverse complement strand
AAATGGGATTCAGTTAAGCCTCTCTCAGTAATAAGGTGCATTGGGTGCTTAATATCCAGTCAGAGCAGAGAGGAGCAGTCAAGATGATCAGGTATGGCTGTTTAATGTTTCTAGGCGTTTCAATTTCTTGCGTTATATTTTTTCTTCCCCAAAGCTTTTTTGTTTGTTTTTTTTTTTTTTTTTTTCCTGATGCACTTGTTTTTTGTTGTTGTTGTTATTTGTTTTGTTTTGTTAGTTTGTTTTCACAGTTCAGGAATCAAAAAATACCAACTGTGGCTAAATTAACTTTCCCTCTTAGGGAAGGAAAGTAATACACAAGTCTGTCGGGCATTTATTTTTCCCTCTTAGAAGTAAATTAATTTGTCTACAAACTGAAGTAGATGTAAAATTGGTCCTTGAAATCCAACACTTTTATTCCTAAGACCTTTGGTAGAACAAAAGAGACTCATTAGATGTACTGTGAAGTTAAAACTCATTGAAATCTTATATACAGGCTTTACTCAAATTATATGTGTTGGTTTTGTAAGGTTTTGATACTATTCTTTAAAAATAACTGCCTTTATTCTCATTCAACTGAACTGTTCTTCTCAAGAGACTTCCCTTAAAATTGTCAACTACTGAAATGCCTGTTATTTCCATGGACTTCCAGGATATCAAGACATTATCTCCAATTAAGTGATTTTTCTAAAAACAACAAAGCTCCCTACACACAATAGAAGTTGGGTGAGAACTGACCATTAAATGAGCACAAACACTTGTCTCTCTGTGTGTCCCTCTCCACCTCATGACAAGTCAATCTATACTGACAACATTTTAGAGTCAGTGTTTGTACAAAAAACATCAGGGACTGATTGTATCCAGGATTTCATTTGAAGCAAAGGCAAACTACAGCATTGTTGCCATGGAGGACAGTGGAAAGCCTTCTGAATGAGGCCCTTCCTACAAAAAATAAGCAGTGGATAAAAAGCTTCTTGAAAAAAATCCAGTTAAGAAAAAGAAATAGGTAAAAATGATAATCATGAAGCCAAAATAAGCCTGATTCTGAGTTCTCAAATGACAAATAGTTACCTCATGCTGAAGAAAAATAAAAGAGAACAGAATATGGCCAACACACGGAACAACAATTGGTGCTACAGATGAAAGAATACCATGAGTGATGCAAACAAAAGCATGAGGATAGAGGCTCTGAAGTATGTTTACCAGTGAACCTTATCTGCAGCATTCAGAAGAACATGTACAGAACAATATGACATAGAGGAGGACGATCTGTTTGCGCATGCTCACTGACTGTTATCTATCTTTTATTGTGTTGAGATCTCTGAAGAGTTTCATTGCAATTCTAAAATCCCTTCATTTTGTAAATCCTGCTTATTGGGGTACCTAAAATAGCTCTGTAATGTTCTGTGGCCTGGAGTCACTGATATCTATTCTCAACTTTAATTCTCTTTTAATACAGATTTTGACAAGAATATATGCCAGCGCATTACAAAACTGCTAAACAAATCACTTCAGGGGAAGTTACTTTTTAAAACACAGTGTTTGGCCTGAGGTAATCACAAGGCTGTCATGGCTACAGACTATTAAGGGTAGAACACGGGAGCAACTGTTTTCATTCTTGGAGAGGCCCCAAAAGGTGGTATTAGGCAATAGCTTTTCTATCTAGAAAACTTGTGTTCTGGATAACGCAGAGTACTCCAATCCTGTTTGACTTAGTGTGCATATGAGTCACTGTGGTACCATGGCCAAATGCCAGTGTCAAATCCCCCAACCTTTTCCTCACATTTTCAGGGGAATATTGCAGTCTTCCCTTTCTGTCCCAGACAGGGCATTTGGTGCAGATTTGCTGTGTGATTTTAAACAGCTGCTGCACATCACTGTAGATTCATTGTATTTCAGTGGCAGGTGAAAGGAATTGTGTACTTCAATCTAGTTGTATATACAAGTGGTATACTACAGCTTTTTAAAGACACCGACAAAAGATTTTTAAAGTATTCTAAGAATCTTCTGAGCAGAGAGGAAAGGTACTCTAACAGTAACTGTTAACACTTCATGTTGTACATCCTTAAAATATCCTTGCCACAAGTTTGAAATAAGTATAGGAATACTGTGCAGTCACATAGCCACTTGACAATTTTTGAGAATGCATTTTCAGTCCTATGCTATATTATTGGAATTCCAGTGTCAATAATTTGTAGCCAATCTACAATTTTCTACTTAAGAAAATCAAGCATTTTTTTTTTTCTATGAAATACTCTATTTCTGCCCAGCTTTTCTGAGCTAAGTTATAAAACGCCTGCTAGAAAAGACTGATTGCTTCCTGGATTATAACTTTACACAAGTAAGCGATTTATCTCAAACATACTGTAATACTGCTAGATTTTGGAAAAAATCACTGAAACAAAATTGTATTGCAAATTTTCAATCTTACAGCTGTTGAATTATATCCTGTCAGTGTTTTGTGGTATACAGGTAAGCAATCACATACTTAGATGTTCAAAGATACTCAAATTTATGCAAGTCAGGAAGACTGAGGAAAACAAAACAGGAATACAACAGTCAATTTTTGTCCTCATCTCCACTCTGATGAATTTAATTGCATTAGTTTGTATTTAATCTATACTAGTAGAGCAGAACATTATTTATTGTCTGAGACAGATATGGATTGGATTAACTAGCTTTATTTAAAAGTAAACAGTCCTAAATTGCTGGTATGTTGTATGCTATCTACTGTCTCTATGGATCAGCACAAAATGAAAAGAAAAAAAAAAAAAAAGAATTCGTGTTTCCATGAGGACATATTATATACTTCTGTTACTTTATTTTCTGTGCTCAATTGGTATCTTAACATGAGAGAGAGTGAGAACCTGAAGTAAACTGGTGCATTTTTATTTATACAGCTACACTAGAAGAAAGGATGCTTTTTAATAATGTATTAACTAGTGTATTAAAATCCATCAAGAACAAGACAGTTTAGAGAACAAATCCTAAACCCCAGAATCATCCCATCTAAGTAAGACATCTAAACTATGATCATATTTCCCAATTCCCTATATTTCCCTACAGTCAAGAGACACATACCTGAGTAACCTCCTGGTAATGCCTACTTCTCTTCATTGATGATACAAGTTCCAACTTAGCTAGGTGAGATTTTTCCTTCTACATGGCCTTGTAACTCAATTTCACCTTTACCAACTACACCTATTTAAATGACAACATCTCGTCTATGCTAGAATTTGCAAACATGCTAACTGGCATGCCCACATGAAAATACACTCCACAGAACAATTTCTTGCCTTCCTCAGCTACACTCCTAATGTGCTTCTGTGCCCATATGCACAGAAGGTGAGAAATTAAATAAATAAATAAATAAAAGCTCTAATAAATCTTTTCTATTTCTTAAGGAAGCTGTTGTTTTCCTGGGTATCATTTTGGAACTTTTGGCTTAATCAGATTTTCACTGATTGCCATATTTGGAGGAAAACAGAGCATTACCCTCTGAGACACCATCTCAGGTCATCCAGCTGAGTCACTGAGCATCATTAAATACTGCTTCTATAGAAATAATGCATTAGGAACACAAGACATTGTGCAGTGCCACGCAAGTTTTCCTGGCATGAGAACAGACTTTCCATATTACCCACAGGTGATAAAATCATAGGTAGTCTTACAGGTTATTTCAAACCACTGTTGATAAAATCTTTACATGTCATCATGGCTTTCTGCACCAGGACTATGCCAGAAGATAGACTATAGAAGTTACACTCATTCATAGGAAAATCCCTATCTCAAAATATTCTTGCTATTGGTAGTCCTTTCACCCAACATCTGATACAACTCTAGTTTAATTTCTTTTTCTAAAAGGAGAAAGCACTGGTTACCTTTGTCTTTGTGAAGACAAACTTTCACAAAACCGAACCAAACCAAAACAAACAAAAAAAAAGTTGAATAATTTTAGAGATACTTTTAATCAAAGAACATAGATGAATTTTCACTTTCAATTGAAACAGCCACTTATATGTCATAAATAATGGCAGAACCAGCATATTCAAGCATGTGAAACAACTTTGTAAAAGGCACATTTCAGAATATGAACACACAGCCTCTTATAACACTGAAAACCTACAGAATTATTTTCCTCTGCTGGTGCTAAAAATATAATTTTTCTTAAACTGCTCTTAGGGAAAAGTGGGAGGTATCAATCTCAATATCTTGCCCTCAGTGCTTCCATAAAGTAGGCAAATTATTGCATTATTTGCTGTGACCTCTCTCTCTCTCTCTTTTTTTTTTTTTTTTTACCACAGATGATAATTTGACAGTTCTGCGCTTTCTTTGAACACTTTCTTTGTCATATTATATACTAACATGAACTGGCCAAGTCAAGTGAAAATTATCTAATTATCTCCTTACATAAAACTACAACAATGTCCTGATGGTATGGTGGTATTGTAAGAGGTTAGAATAAAGATCTTAGAAGTTCTGCTACTTTGAAACAGTTAATTCAGCTGAGAATTTTACTTTGTCTTCTTTATGAAAATACAAAATGTACCACAATTTTGTAGTGTCCCACATCAGGCTGATCTTTGAAACCTTGATGAATCCATCAGAAACCTGAGTAGATTTTGCAATGTTACTATTAAAGCATGGAAGGGCTGACAGAATATTGCATTGAGTCACCTCCCAGTTTTGGCAAGATTTGTGTTTCATGTTTAGGAGTCATGTCCACAGACATGAGCCACTTAAGCACTATAAGTGTGAAGTTATGATTTTGCCTGTTTGTTCTGGCAGTCCACAACCCATATCCACCTTTTTGAGTCCTACTGAGATCTGACAAGCACCAGAATGAAGAATCCTAACTTAATGCTTTCTTTCATGTCCTTTTAATTTGATATTTCATTGAAATACATGCTCACCAGATACTGTTTCCCTAACAGTCTATAACTGTAGTTATACAGTATACGTAGTTATACTTTTTTCCAGTATACTTAAGTTATTTTTTTCACATTTACTTTTCACCAGACTGAAATGACCATTTCTGGGGGTGAACACAGAAAGCTAAGAGAAAAGAGAAACCTTCCTTCCTGCCCGTGCTGTCTGCTGTGACTAAAATACATCTGCTCCAAAATTTAAAAGTATTTATAGAACAACAAATTCCAGGTGCTAAATTATCTAAATAGGGAAGAACATAAGACAATATGACTAAGGACCATGTCTTGTCCTCAAAATCTTCCAGTTGTCTCAAAGGAAGATCAAATACTTTACCTTAAAATATCTATGATCTTAAGGTAAAGCTTGAAAAGGGCACAGGTGCATTCTTGGCGACTCTGCTCAAGTCATCTCCCATCCCTTAATTCTGTAGAAACGGTACATTGTACTATGTTATGCTGCTATAGATCATCTATAATATTTAAGTCTTCCACATGGAACAAGTGAATTTTTTATGAAAAAATTGCCTTCAAATGACTAGACAATGTAGCTGCAGGTGTGATATTTATATTGTGGTGTTCTGTGTCAAAAATTGTACAAGCTTGTTGACTGACATCAATGCTGACTATTCAGCCACCAAAAAGACTCTTTTTAGGAAAGATTTGCCATTTAACAACTTTGCAGTTGCTAGTTACTCAAGTCACTAGCTATTGAAGTTACTACTTGTTCAAGACACTGACAACTAAGAGCTACCCTGAAGCATGTCAAAACTGCTATTGGCAGTAACATTCAGAGAGATTAGATGGCTCAGGAAACAGAACCATAATCTCCAGAAAGTAAAGGAAAACACAGGGGCTATGTCTATAAGCTTGACAGCTGACATAAGTGCAATCCACAGGTCCCTTGACAAAATGCAGAATACATTGCAAAATATTTCCATAGGGGTATGCCAGTGTAGCAGTGGCAATGAAGTGTATTAAGCACTGATATTAATGCCATGCAACTCAACCAGTGGAATTAGAATGCACTCGACCAATAATTTGATTACATCATTGAGGACACAGATGGATGAGGACACGATGTACAGTTTATCCCTTCTCTGGAGACTTCAAGAGTGAATGAGATCACTGATTACATCCAGACTAGAGACACTGAGGCAGAAGTGCAGTATAAACATCTGCAGACTGAAAAGCTCCAGGCAAAAAATGTCTGAAATAGGGATCCATCGCTCAAAATAATATCTGGTAGGTAGTCTTATTTGGTAGGCAAATTAAGCAGGCTGCTAGGTGACCAGGTGCATGTTCTTAAACAACAAGGTTTTATAAAGAGTGTTTTTATGTTTTGACATACTTGGTTTTCAAACACTATGAATTCTTTAAAAAAGAATTGTTTCTATACAGGTATATCATTCATAGACTTTGTGTCTATATAGATATATAGCATAAAGAAGTGACTTGCTGTTGCTTCCCCATCACAGCAGCACCAATGCCAGTAAAAGAAGCAGGTCATCTGCTTTGTTGACCAGGCCTCACTGCCTCACAGATGGAGAATTTGAAAAGTAACAAAAATAAAAAGGCAGCCTTACTACCGTAACTAATAAGAACAGCTAACTGGAGGCTTAGGAAGAGCACAAACCTGCCAGAGTAAAAGAAAATTATTTTATGCCTGAGTTTCTTTCTGTGCAAGGATACAAAACCAAACAACTACCTATGTACAATAAATTTCACTGCCGTAGAGCTAGACAGTCACTTTATGTGACAAACTAATTTGATACACCACAGCAGTTTCATGGAAGTCTGCATTTCTTGGCTGTACAGAAGGGCCAACTTTGTGTATGTATTACTTAGGAACAAAGCATCCTTCTGTAGCACCTCTTAGGGGACTAGTGGACAGGAGGAAAATCATACCTAAGAATTAGGTAACACCAAATTCCAAATACTACATGTGAATAAAAATTCAGACGTAGTATTTGGCTAGTTTGGTATTTGGAAAATATTGCCAAAGTATGTTAGTTGCTTTGAAAAAAAAGCAGAAGGAAATAACAGATAGAGATCAATATGACTTGAGATGCAGAAGAGACTTGAGGAAAGATGAAAACAATGCTCGGGAAGCAACAGGGGGCAGAAATAGCCTATTTCAAAATTTGTTATCTGGTGTTGTTTTGCTGCACACATCTAAAACTCAGAACAGTTACACAGCCAAAATTAAATTCAAGGATGTTCAGCTTGTTTCTACAAAAATGTCTTGTTCATGTGGTTTCAAATGCCTTTTTTATTTGTTTGTTTTTTAATAGCTAATGGTAATTAGCAACTGTCTAAGTCACTGAGATTTAAGCAGCAAGAAGTTACCAAATAACTACAATCAGTTTTCTTCATGCACTCTCCCCCTACTGCTCCTTAGGAGAAAATCAAACCAAAGCAGAGGTAGTTCAGAAAACCTAGAACGATGGAAAACAAATCAGTCCTTGTAGACTTTCTGTTTCAGAGGTATATGTTTGACTTTATATTCAGTGCAGAATATAAGTTAGATGATAATTATAATAACTACCACCTGGAACAGCACACCAAGAGGAGCACATTACTGAGAGCAAAATGTTTTTTTCCTGCTTGTATTACTGATCACATAAACATTGTTTTACCAAGCTGGTAGCCAAATACAGTCAAAATGCCATAACTCACTTTTTAAGTGTGCCCATTCTTTAAATGCTTAGAGCAACACGACCTATAGTTCACTTGAATTTATCATTTTGTCCATAAAGCCATATGTATTATACCAGATGCCAGTATTTCTGCTGACAACAGCAGAGCAATTTGGACAACTGATTTGATCAAGCACAGATCAGAGGGGAAGAAACATTAAAATTAATAACATGTAAAACAAGTTATAACGAAACACACAATATGATGCTTCATGTTGAAAAATATAAAATACTCGGACTTGCAACCGAAGGGAAATGAGAAATGTTTTTTCAGTGGTGCAAAGCTCCTATTTGTTTCTAGCAATGAAACAGGAAAAAAATAAAGTTTTTTAAAACTCCAACACAAATTTTAATTCAAAATGTGCTACTGAACCACATGGGAGTTTTGCCTTTCCTCGACCTTGGACACACACAAAACAATGCAGGAAATTCCATATTTCACTGAGGGAAGACAAAACACTTTGGATATTTTTTTTCCCCACCCAATTTTGTAGTGGCAGATGCTTGAAACCTATGAAGTTGAACTCCTAGAGTAAATGTTACTGTTTTGAATTGTAACTGACAGAAAATGAAAAGGTGAAATGCATCTTCTATCAACCTGATTTTACCTACACATATATGTCTAAGTGCATTCACCCACAGACAGACAACTGTGCTGAATTTCAATTTTGCCAGCACATGAACAGTATCTCTTCAGTGTTTGCACTCTTTGGGACATCTACAGCTTAAGTAACTGACTGCCATGATTACACTAAAAAAAAAAAAAACAGACTACACTAAAAGATTACACTAAAAATCAGAGTCCTGCAAATATATCAATTCAGGAACAATGATTTGACAGCAGACATTCTATTTCAGGATTAGTCCCTTAAAGTGCTTTTGTTTTAAAGATAAGGTGCTCACAGTTTAATCCTTTAGATCATATGGGGAAACACTTTTTTTTTTTTGATAAGAATATAAAAATTTTCCTATATTTTGCCTTCTAGTAAATCACTTTACATCTTGTACCGCAAAACATACTGTACTGAAATTTTAGATGGCATTATATGATATACCTAGTCAATCAGTCATGTGTTCTTCCATTAATCTGGTTGTTCAGATAGTGAAAAAAAATGAAAACTGGAAGGCTATTTTGTACTAAAAACAGTTTGGGATAGATTTCTCCATAAGCTATAGCAATAGAAGGCATTCTAAAAAGCATTGTTTACTTGAGTAATTTCAGAAAATATACTTAACACCTACAAAATTATAGGCATTTTGTTGCGTTGCGTAAATATTTTTATTATTTCTTACATTAAAAAGTTAATACAAAGAAGAAAGCACTTTATTTCTCATTCCATTTTGATAAATATAATTTAAATTGTACTTAAGCTCATTTAAGAAAAGATGAAACTTTTGAGAATGCTTAATTGATGTATACATTTCATGAGGAAGAGTATAATAAAATTTTTCACAACCATTTTATATTTTAGCAAGCAGTTCCACTTGTAAGAATATTAGCAAGTTTTAGGAAAAGCTATCACAGATTATACCAAGAACCTCAATAATAAAAAATTTGATCGAGCCCTTAAAAATTACAGTGTTCAATTAAAATATATATACTAAGAAAGATTAAATAACAAAAGAGTTGTAATAGCTTTGCCTGTTGAACTCTAAAAAATACACATTGCCTCTGAAGTAGTAAATACTTCGTAAGCTATATCCTGCTACCGTCACTCTTAAGCAATCATATATTATCTTCACAAAAGTTCTAGTGGAGTCAATGGTGTGCCTTTGGAACTGAGATGCTACTCAAGATGGGTACTTGTGAATTACCTGATCCTCTGGAGGTGGAAGAAAAGCCCTTGGAAAGTTAATGCAATTAGGACATTTTATTTATAATTATAACCTAAATATTTGGATACAATTCAGTATTACTTTTGTATTGTGTTTGATCAAGAAATTACAAATATTAATCAACACTTACTTTCAAAGCCCTTAATGGAGAAACATGGCTCAAAAGATGTGAATGTTGTGTCAGATACTGATATAACACTTTGACTGTAGTTGCATTTTACAAGGATAAACTTTAAAATTAAGCAGCAGAAAATTTTGGAAAATGCTCAGATAAACCAAAGATTCTTCTAAATGCTGATCTCATACCTATGAATTCTTTTCATCAAAACGTTAATGACAATGAGTATTATTTCAAGATCTACAAAACATACAAGAAAGACTAAGGCTTCCATTTAATTTTTAGCAAGCACTTTAAAATTCCATTCTTTCCATGCTCTAATGACGTTATCACTACATATACTGAAAATTTCTATTTGTACATTTGTCTTTATACAATACCTTGTTTCATCGCCTCATTTTATTAATGTTTATTGTCTATATACAGAAAAATGAATGTAGATTAAAAATATCTCCTGTCTTAAATTTTTTTAAATTTATACTTGGCCTGTTATCTCTGTCACTATTTAAAGGCATTATAAAAACATGCACATTAGAAAAGAAGACCACATCAGCTCACTAATCAATGTTAAAAAAAAAAATAAATATCTAAACCTCTAAATATTTCTGACCAATTATTTTATAAAAAGTTGTTTTTTTTTTTCCTACCTGTCCTTTCTATCACCAAATGTTCAAAAAGGAGGAATAAACAAAGATCAAGTCTGCTGCGTGCAATACAAAAGCTGATTACTGGGAAGAACTCAAAAGAAAAGAAATTTATTCAGACTGAAAGCATTAAAAGCAATTCAAACTTTCTAGATTACATCATTGGAAGTAGTATGTAATTTGTTCCAATTGATGTAATTTGCTCACATAAAGCCATTATTTTGCAAAGCACCTTAGCATATTTATACTCCTTCCTCCTAACACTCTGATCAGACTCTCTTGCACCTGACATGTCAAACACATGGGAAAGACAGTGCAAAAGAATCAAGTCTGACAAGTACATTTTTGCCCAAACCAAACTAATATTAATACATAAAATGCTGCTTCGCATGTAGTTTTAAGCATCCCTTTGTAACTGAAAATGTGAAAAGAATTGTCTACATTCTGTTCATACAATGACCTTGGATAACTCAGATCCGTTCTTGTGGGATTTGCAACTCCTTTCCTGAATGGATTCAAGATGATGTAATGCCATTCAAAACGGGCTGAGCAGTGAATCGTTACATGTAGAACTCAAATATCCTGGCCCCAGTTCTAACCTTGTAATTATATTTAACTGGGTCAGTGGAATTTCTTAACTTCCACTACTTGTTTCTTTGCTTCCAGATTTAAAAAGTGCCAGGTTCATATGGACAATAAGCTAAAAGACAATATTTCAAAGTAACACCAGAAAAACATTCAAATGAAAGAAATAGAGATGAGTCCAAATTATATGTGGGGGTCAAAGGAATTACACTTTTGCTACTCATCTACACCGTGGCTGGTAAACTGCAGCGTGATAGTCACTGTGCTTTGCTTACTATACTATGGTAAGGGTAGGCCCTTACTGTTTCACTACGTCAGTAAGACAGCCACTCCATTGCACATACTACTTTTAATTACCAAATGATACTACTTTTTAAAAGTGCTTTAAAAACAGACTTTGTCTGAAACTTAGGATAATGATTTCTTTAAGATTACACAGGGGTCAATTAAAATCAAGGTACTTCATTGCATGCTTTTAGAACTGAATGCAGTTGTGAAAAAATGTGTTCATCATTTGATCTGACAAAAAGAAAATCTGGCATTTGAAAATCTCTAGAAACATAATGCAACCATTAATAAAACATATGCTCATTTTTTTGCATGTATTAAGTAAAATTGAGGTATCTGCCTCAAGCTGTTTACCTCACAAATATATCAGGCTAAGCCTCTAAAACCTCAAAAGCTGAACTCTGTAAGCAAAAATTCAACAGGGCATAAGCTTGTACTATAAGAGGCAAGATATTCAGAAGCAACTTGTACAGACATAAAGATACACACAGATATATAGGCAGATAGATGTGAGTTTCCTACTCAGTTTTCTTTGCACAAAGCAATACAGAAAAATCACCAGCTAACTAGTAGATTAAGCAATGCAGACTTTGAGGTTTAAAACAATTCCCAAGTTGTCTTTGTTTTTGGCAAAGTTTTTTCTTTTTCTTTTTTTTTTTAAGGCATACATATTTTCTCTAAATATATATATATAAATATGTCAAATCAAAAAAAAAAAAAAAAAGAAAGGACAAATTAAAAAGGAACAGTAGAAATAACAACACTTCTCTCTTACCTTTTTCATCTTTGGTGGGTCACTGATAACATTTGTCTACGCATCAAATCCTGTTTAAAAAGCATTTTTTAAAATTTAGCTTCGGATTGGCATGCTTGACTATACTATACATCACAAATATAGCATAAAAATGTATACCCACACCATTAAAAGGCATATACCTATGGTTTCAATCCTGTGCTTTCTTTAATAAGAATAAAAGTTCATAGTAAAGAACACCACAAAGCATGCAGAACAATGACAGCATTGCATATTCTCTCTAAAGTGCAGATGGTACTAAAGCAGATTTTAAGATAACGATGAAAATTAAACCTCATTCACTCCTCCTTGTTTCTCTTCTGGGAACACACACACCCACACACATCACCAAAGAAAAAGAAATACCAAACATATTCACAGCATTTAAGTTATCTGCAGCTTCTCACACAGGGTAATCAAATAGTAAGATATGTGCAGAGAGAACCAGCTTAAAGGCGTTCTTTACTGAAGTGGGCATAAGTTGACAGCCCCAACTAAAACTAGTACTTCTCCATTTTCCTCTGTTGTAATGAGTTTGTTCAACAGGACATCAGAATTAATCATTCTTCACATTATAAGACTAGTGAAATGTCAGAAGTTTTATACGCAAACTATATTTACTAGTGTAAATATATTTTATATAATCTTTGTTTTAAAACTTCCATCAGAACTGAGTGGTTAGAATTTTTTGCACTCCAAGGTTATACACCAAAAGTCAGCATGCCTTGGACATTTCCCCTTTCCAATTAAACCTCAACTTACCTTGCATAGTCAAAAGAGCTAGTGAAACTAAGCTGCTAGAAATCTGAGTTCTTTTGTCCACTATCTGATCTTTATGTGCCTATTTTTCCATTCTGCTGCCATCTGCTGGCAGCACATTCATTCTGCATGACACCAGACCGCATTTGATAGTCTCCCGTTGGATCACTTACCACTGTTAAAATATGAACCTTATTTTCCACGTTTCTTGGCCAACCAATCAGGTATTGCTACATTTCTGAGTCCAAAATTTTCAACATCAACCAACTGTATTTAGGGATCAACATGATTTTGTTGGCTCTCAAGAAGCATGCCTCTAAAATGGCGTGCACAGGACATTTAATATTTGTATCACTTTAAAAAATCACTTTTTCATATCACCGAGATTGTAAAAATATTTTCAAGCTCTGGTAAACCTTTCTGAATCTCTTAGTTTCTCTTGTCAAAGGACAATATTCTATCTTGAAGTTTATATGTAACTACTTTCTCTTCAGGTTTTGTGCATTTTCAGATAAAATTCAAAAGAGCAGTAAAATGTTATTCTGACACCTAAGAGCATAATAAATAAAATGCAACATAACACAATTTCAGAAAAGTAAGCTTAACAAGTTGCACAACACGCAGTATTTTTATGCTAACTAGATTTAATTAACATTCCATTCTAAGAAAGTAATAATAAAGTATATTATAATATACTAAATTATAAAATATCATGTTTATGCAATAGGTAGTACATGAGCAAAGCAAAAAACGGAAAATGGTTTTATGCAGGAAAAACACTTTGAAACAGTATATGTATTCTAAATGTAACAAAGGACTTTCTAATTCAAAAAACTAAGCAAGCTTGCACTGAAAAGTTATGATGACTAGCCCCTGTATTACAGCTGCACTTGGCTCACTAGTGATAGGAGACAGCACTATTGTTTTTTCAGAAGTTACAGGGACAGCTATACATCAAACAAAGAAAAAATTATCTTCAAGCTTTATGAAGGCAACTTGTGTCCCCTTGCCTGTAGAGGAACATACTACATTTTACTACAGAAGCAGGACACTCTTCAATAGCCACTAGCTCATTCAGTAGATGCAGATCTGTCCCAAGGATTATATCGACAGAACTCTGCAAGAAGCCGATGTTCAATGTTTATTAAGCTTTTTGTTTGTTTGTTTGTTTGTTTGGGAGGTGTTTTGTTTTGTTTGTTTGTTTTCATTGTCAGGTTTGTCCTGGAGCAATAAGATCCAAACTTTGCAGACATATAGTTCTTCTCAAACTACAGATGCACACAAATGAATTGCCACACTTTCTGCTGTGGGCTGCTAATCTATTAGTTTCAAGTCATCTAGCCTTTTCTTCATTTCACTAATTTGGCTAAGAGAAACTGAGCTCTCTCATACTCTGTGTGGACCACAGTGAGGTATAGCGTATTTCAGCTATAATTTTCTCCAGGTAAAACAAAAGCTTTTGTTACTCAAGTTTTACCCTCTCATGCAAAGGAACTGAAGTGATCACAAGACAGGTTGATCTGAACACGAGTGGAGCATCAATACAGCTTTATATCCAAAACAAAACACACATCCTATGACTTCTTTCAATGCTGAGTGACAAGAGTGACTGCATGGAAGGTTTTCTGTTGCCTCAGCACTGGAAATAATGTTCCACTAATAAGTCAGGGGGCTCTCCAGAAAAGGGCATTGGAAAGGCAAAGGGCCTTTGTGAGTTGCTGATCAACGTTGCTGATAATGTCTACCTCCAAATCTTGAGTGCACTGACTGAATATAAATAAATAATAAATAATTAAAAAAAAAAAAAAAGTGTAAATGAAAAAAGCACCTGAGCCCTATCAGTGTAATTTCTTCATCAGCATCAATGAATATGTTTTACTCCCATCTTACACTCTGGAGAAAATTTGTGTGCTCCTCTGCATAAAAATACCTCTGTTCATGTATATACATTTACCTATGTAGGACATATTAAAATACCCTTGCTTGAGTCATTAACAAAAATAATCTAATCAAAGAAAGAGGGAACGACTGATGGTAAGGACAGACAGTCTGTGCTGGAGGAGCAAAAGAAAAAAAAACCTGATAAAACAATAAAAGAATTTTGGTGGAGTTTTGAGGTACATTAACAGCAAGAGCTCTGAGCATCATTTTCAAAAGTACTTTACAGCAACAAGATTTCATGGAATCATAGAATATCCCGAGTTGGAAGGGACCCACAAGGATCATCGAGTCCAACTCCTGGCACCACACAGGTTCAACCAAAATTTTAGACCATGTGACTAAGTGCATAGTCCAAATGCTTCTTAAATTCAGACAGGCTTGGTGCAGTGACTAATGATCTGCTCTTTGAAAAGTTGATGTAGAATGGCCAGTTCTGATGCACAGGAGCCAGCAAAGGATGTAAAGTCCAGCTAGAGTAGTTAATGTGGACTTTACTTCAGAACTCATAACAAAGCCTCCATTCCATCCACAGGAATGTTACCAGATTTTAGAGAAAAGAATTTAAAGAGGTAATGCCAAATGTTTCATTTTGTTGAACAATTGTACATTTCTGCATGTGAACAGCTGTCATCCTGGTGTATTAGAATTATTTCAGTACTTCAGCAAATAATTTACAGAACAGTCACTTTTAAAGAAAGTCAGGCCTTGAGTCTGCCATCAAATTCTTGGGGCTCTACAATAAGCACTTGAAAAGGGATATGATAATAGAAATATGAAAAAGGGAAACAATATTTTCAGTGGATGTATAGTCTGAGAGACTAGTTATTTTAATGCAGTACAATTTTGATTTACTTTTGTAGTATTCCTATTTTACTTCTTAGCAACATCATAATCTGTGGGAATAAAACATGAGAACATTCTTTTTATTTATTTTTTTCTCTCTTTTAAACATAAGTCAAGTTAAATAGTGCTTGTAAGAGAAGCTTATACAACATGCTGCCAGTCTGATACCAAGACACTCAATAATTTATATGAATGTTGAGAGAAAAACATCATACCATTGTCATGGGAAACTACACACAAGATTCCTTGACTTGGATACAGATAGAATTTCTTCTTATTCAGTTTCTAAAAAACTACATTATTCCAATAACATATTGGGATTATATTTTATACACATATCTGCTTAAATGCATAAAGACATTCTGAACAACCTTTCAAGAATAACTACTCATATTTTCAAGGCAAACATAAACCACTGAAATGTAGAAATATGAAGCATGAAAGAATAAACAAACCCAAGGATATGAACATGGCCACAAGCTTTTCCACTCTTTAAGTAATAAGGTCATGATCAGCCAGTCCAGGAGATGATGTTTTTTTAGGTACCACCATACAACTGACACATATGCATTCCACTTTACTTCAGCATTCCCTCATGACCAGGACTGAGACAAGTAGCCTTTTAAACATGAGCCTGGTTTACACAGACCAGATGAGACCATAAAAATACAAGCCACTTGAACCTTAATAAAATACACAGTAATGAGAATGTTGTAAAACAGATACTAAAAACATAAAATCTTAACAATCTTAATCACAATGAAACAGGGTTAAAGCCACTAAGTCCAGCCATCACTTGCAGAAAGCCAACAAACATCAGATGTATTTTGCTTTGGGGTAGGGGAAGGACAAAATTAACTATTTTGACCATTGTAACAATCTAAAAATGATAGACAGGCAAAATACCTAGAGCTTTTAGTACTTCACTAGCTTGAAAAGTTCCAGTTTTGTACTAAAATTCATTCAGTCACAACTCATAATCTACCCTATAAAAGAGACATCTGGTATAATACACAAACTGAGGGACAGTTTGTGTATTATTATTAATCACAGTTTGTGTATTATTATTATTTCTCTCCCCTCAACCAACCCCCTCTTTAATACTATTTTCTGAAGAACTTTGCAAACTCATCTGGAACAAGCAACTCCAGTTTAATGCAGATTTAGAAAATCCTAAACATTACTTATAAGTCACAGGTCCATATAACTTAGTATTTCTCACATATTTATGAAATTATTTTATTTCTCATAAAAAGTAGTGTTTGCATGAAAATGAACACTCACACTAGGAAACTAGGGGCAAATGTGACAAAGCAGGGAAATTCCTCCTGAGGATGAGTTAAAAAGATTTGAATTATCTGCCACATTCAAACACTTTCTCTCAATATTTTCCTTTTTGTAGGAGTACAGTTCCTCCACTATCATACTTTCTGAACCTCTTTAATATTCAATTTCTATTGGTGGGCACTACACACCTTAGCATGATTTGATGGTGTTACGGATTGCAAACACCATTTCCCGTGGTTTCATAAAACAGCATTAATGAACAATTAACCATCTCAGGCTCTACAGGACAACGTAGTACTCAACTCAACACTGGCTCCACAAACAGTAGAAACATATTCTTGCTGATAAAAATTACTAAGGTTTAGGATTCAGTTCTCTGGGCTGACTTTTATGCTTATACAGAAACCAGGGAAGATGTTCACATAAGCGTAGTATCAACACCTCTAGTAACGAGCAGCCCAACATTTTAAAAGCTTAAAAATTTATAAAGCAAGCTTAAAAGAATAAATAAATAAATAATGCTAATTCCTTTGTTTGTCTTTTGTTTTTGTAAGTATATTTCTCCAACTGAGGCAGGGCAGGGGGGACATCACAGAATCACAGAATCACAGAATTTCTAGGTTGGAAGAGACCTCAAGATCATTGAGTCCAACCTCTGACCTAACACTAACAATCCCCACTAAACCATATCACTAAGCTCTACATCTAAACGTCTTTTAAAGACTTCCAGGGATGGTGACTCCACCACTTCCCTGGGCAGCCTGTTCCAATGTCTAACAACCCTTTCGGTAAAGAAGTTCTTCCTAACATCCGACCTAAAACTCCCCTGGCACAACTTAAGCCCATTCCCCCTTGTCCTGTCACCAGGCACGTGGGAGAACAGACCAACCCCCACCTCGCTACAGCCTCCTTTAACGTATCTGTAGAGAGCAATAAGGTCGCCCCTGAGCCTCCTTTTCTCCAGGCTGAACAAGCCCAGCTTCCTCAGCCGCTCCTCATAAGACTTGTTCTCCAGACCCCTCACCAGCTTCGTCGCCCTTCTCTGGACTCACTCAAGCACCTCGATGTCCTTCTTGTAGCGAGGGGCCCAAAACTGAACACAGTACTCGAGGTGCGGCCTCACCAGAGCCGAGTACAGGGGGACGATCACCTCCCTAGACCTGCTGGCCACACTATTCCTGATACAAGCCAGGATGCCGTTGGCCTTCTTGGCCACCTGAGCACACTGCTGGCTCATATTCAGCCGACTATCGACCATCACTCCCACTCTGCCTGGATGCTCTCCAACCACTCATCTCCCAGCCTGTAGCTCTGCTTGGGGTTATTGCGCCCCAGGTGCAGGACCCGGCACTTGGCCTTGTTGAACTTCATGCAGTTGACCTCAGCCCATCGGTGCAGCCTATCCAGATCCTCCTGCAGAGCCTTCCTACCCTCCAGCAGATCGACACACGCACCTAACTTGGTGTCATCTGTGAACTTACTGAGGGTGCACTCAATGCCCTCGTCCAGATCATCGATGAAGATATTAAAGAGGACCAGCCCCAGCACCGAGCCCTGGGGGACGCCACTAGTGACTGGCCTCCAACTGGACTTGACTCCATTTACCACGACTCTTTGGGCCCGGCTATCCAGCCAGTTTCTAACCCAATGAAGCGTGCGCCAGTCCAAGCCAAGAGCAGCCAGTTTCTTGAGGAGAATGCTGTGGGAGACGGTGTCAAAAGCCTTGCTGAAGTCAAGGTAGACCACATCCACAGCCTTTCCCTTGTCCACCCAGCGCGTCACTTTGTCATAGAAGGAGATCAGGTTTGTCAAGCAGGATCTGCCTTTCATAAACCCATGCTGACTGGGCCTGATCGCCTGCTTGCCCTGCAAGTGCTGTGTGCTGCATGACATGACACAACCTACACCTTGATTTTTTTTTTCTCCTTCTGATACAAAAGTGAAAATTTGTGATTCAGTAATTCAGTAACTGCAGCTTCATGAAAAACAGCAATTATCATGAGGCAGACATAAAGATCACAAGGGACTGGCAAGAATTTATTATTGCAGGATTGAAGCACAAGACTGCCAAAATAACTGAACAATTATCTAGCAGCCAAGTTGCTCATACAGTTTTCTAAAAACAAATAGCACTGCATTCCAGATCATCAAATAAAGTGAATGATGCAGTGAGATTTAAGGTTCTCTGAGGGTTCTCTGAGTTCTCCCCACTGGCAGGGGGAAAGGTGGGTTGTGGGGGTTGATAAAATTAAGGCTAAATACAGCGAAGCGCTGCCACAGATTGCCCAGGGAGATTTAGGGATCTCACTCAGGTTTTTACAAACAGGTTAGACAGACATTTGTAAGGAATGAAGTAAATACAGTTTATCCTCTCTCCAGGCAAAGAAGTGGTCAGCATAACCTCTGGGGGTCTTTTCCAATCCTACTTTCTGTGGTTTCTGTGAAGCAAGCTTTGCCAACTAAGAAAAAATACTTTTAAACAATTTTCAAGTTTTCCAATTGTGTTAAGAAACATGCTTTTAAAAGAAAAGTGGGGCAGTGAAAACTCTAAAGGTTCAAGCTGAACATTCTTTATGAGATATTACTGTTCTCTACCTCAATTGATGTTATTTTTTTGTTATATTTCCAAACATGATTACCACTGAGTTTAAAAATTCTTACTACTTGGAATTCTCTAGAAGTTACAATTTTCCTTCTTTCCTTCTTTCCTTCTTTCTTTCCTTCTCTTCTTTCTTTCCTTCTTTCCTTCTCTTCTTTCTTTCTTTCTTTCTTTCCTTCCTTCCTTCCTTCCTTCCTTCTCTTCTTTCTCTTTCTCTCTTTCTTTCTCTTCTTCCTTCTTTCTTTCTTTCTTTTTCTCTCTCTCTCTTTTTTTAATTTTATTTTTCTTTTTTCCTTTATCTGCAAAGGAAATTCCTTTACTATCCTCAAGGATACACACAGAGACAAGCACGTATTTAAAAATAATGTATCAACCCTGCACTGATCTGTCACCCACCAAACATCACCCTGTAAATCTCCCAAAACAATTTTGTTACTGTCAAGTAATACTGTTCCTAAACGCTGACCTTTAATCACTGCTGTAAGTAGTTACATCTTGAACTGAGTGGATATATACTGTCACTCAATATTTAAGACACCAATCCTAATTTTATTTATGTGCACACACGTGTATATGTATGAAAAAAATAATAATCCTCTTTGTGGAAAGAAAGAAAGCACAGCAAATATGCCTAACATATTTGCCAAGAACAGAGGAGATCTACCTGGGTGAGGTACTTCCTCACAGAAAGACCCTGGTTTGATTCTGACATATCGTCCTTGAAATTTTTATTTTAAGCTTGATTTCCCTCTGTTCAGTGAGAATAAAAACCCCAACTCAAATTCAAACTTAGAGGTGGGGTGTAGTAGGTCAGACCCACTCTGCATGAACCAGCAGGGAAAAAGCAGACTGTAAGAGGTTTGTGCCAGGGCCATTGTCAGGCACAAGTGACTTCTTCAGAGGCCCCAAAGTAGCCAAAGCTGAACTGGCTGTGAAACACTGAATGTAAAAACTACAAAACAAAAGGGCAAAACTTCTCTCAGAATCAAATCCTGGGAAGAAGCTCAGAGCCTGAGTAAATGTATTCAAAAGCCTCACCCCGCCCTGCTGGAACTGGCTTCCGTTCAGCTGCAGCTGCTATTTCTACAAGGTATGAGGCTGCAAACAGAACAGCAGATGTGAGCCACTGCTCTCCATTATCCCACAGGGCACGCCAGGCTGGTGCAGGCCTGTTAGGAAGCCAGATCCCCCTTTGACCTGGCCACAAGCTGACACTTGGCAGTCCTAAGTAGAAAATTGTCCCAGGCCTCAGCACTGTGGCACACAAGGGCCTTCCTCTTCCAGTGCCAGCTCCAAGTCTGGTTTCCCAGAGTTTTGGAGCAAAACCAGGGTACAACCAATTACCATTAGTAGACATTTTTCACTGAGATTTGAAATCTGATTTAGTCTTGTTGTACAGGGTTTTTCTACTGCCTGCATTCCATGTAGTTTCCTTTGTTTTCTTAAGTAACAACATGTTTAAGCATCAGGAGACATACCCTCAGCTGAAGACAATGGGATGACACTGAACACCAGTGAACTACCTGCCACCAATGCTTTCATCACTCTGCGCACCTGGCTTCAGAAATATCTTTAGATTAATCAAAGACCATGCTTAAAGGAAAAAAAATATATATATAATGTTTGGTTTGTAACACTGTATTATGAAAATTGCTAAATTCATTTATTGAAGATGAAGGGGAAAAAAAACAAACAAACAAACAGAAAAAAACACTTCCTAGTCCATCTTCAGTATACTACTAATTAATTTCTATACTTCTTCCTATGTCTGCCCTTGCTTATATCCTCCCTCACATACATAATCCCTTTCATTCCTCTTAATCTTCATGCTGGAGCTTCTCTGCACTTCCAAATAAATTTTATGTCTGCAAACTGAGCATGTCTGTTTCTGTGTCTGTTTATATCTGCAAACTGAGTTATGTCTGTTTCTATGTATCTTTTCTGACACAGTAACTGCTATTAAAGAGTATCACATATTAGATGAATCAAATGATGTACAGAACAACTTCAGAATATTTCTTCGAATTCAATATGAAAAAAAAATTATCTTGCTTCTTATTTTCACGACAGCCCCTATTCTCTTTTCCTGCCATCTGTTTCCATGTTTGGGAATAATCTCATGGCTTCAAGTTCTTTTTTCTCTACCTCCACTTCTAGAAAAGATCTCCATTTAGGAACCTGCTGAATAACCTCTAGATTGCATGTCTTGCATATGCTTTTTAATTTATTTCCCAGGCTGTAACAACTAATTGGCTAATGAAATGATTTGTTATCTCATATTTCAAAGGTAGAGTCTGTCATGCAGGAATTCATCCTACTTTTCATGTTCATCAGGAACACTGAAGATGTCAAATGCAAAGGGTTTATGAATCTGTGAACCTTTGAGAAATAATTTTCTATCGAGGCATATAAGGGCATATAATTTTCTATCTGGGCATTAGTCATTTTTTCTTATGGTATTTTCTACATTTTCTATTTAAGAGTTTCATTTAGGCTTTTCAAAACTAAAAATCCTTTTACTTATTTCAGTAATAAAGCTGCTCATGGCACACTTTTTTTAAAAAAAAAAAAAAACAACAAACGCCTACTTAGATGTTTAAAATTAATTTTTAAAAAAACCTTGACTACATTTTTTTTACTCCTAATTGTAACCATGCTATTCAGGTTCAGAAGTGCAGTTTAAAATGCAGATATGGACGTGTGCAAGGGAATGCAAAGGAATGTATCCCAATTGTTTATTGTAACTTATAACATAGCTGCCATAACTAAAATAATTAATAGTTCTTCCATAAAGTTATCTGAACTTCTACTGTCTCCTTCTGTATATAAAACGACCACTGACCTAATGAACATATTCAAATATTTTGTTTAAATGTAGAAAGCAATGCAACATCATCAAAATAATTTCTTTCTTCGAGTAAAGGTCCCAAGACTGGAGAGGAAAAAAAGTATTTCCTACAGTGAAACAATTGTGAACATTCCTTTCCTAGCTACAGATTAATTGTGCTTGAAGTAATCTGTGGTGTGTCTTAATTTCAAAATTCTAGCTCTGTAGCAGTGTAACGAGGATAATTTGGTTTAATGTCTCCTTAAAATAAACCACTAATTTCATAAAATTATTAGAAAAAAAATGCAGTCTACATATGTTTTGTTTATAAAGATGATCTTTCTGTGTGAGCCACAGAAAGAAATTATAAATCGTTCAGGACATTTAAGAATACTCTTATTTTTTTGCTTATTAATGTACTTACAAGTAGTGATCAATTTAGTTTAGCTTTAGAGCAAATTTCTTTCATTCAGCCTCATGAGATTCTATGGTTAATATCCTGCCATTCTCTAAGGAGATTAGAATGTTAAAGTAGATATTCCTTACAGCTTCCTCCATGCAAACCATCCATTAAATGTATTTAACCTGTACCTCTTGACAGTGAAAAAGTAATGTGACAGATAGGAAAAACACTGTTAGCAATAGTTGGCATCATGGAATTAGTAAGAGCACAATGAAATCACAAGGAGTGTCAATGCAAAATCATGCTTCATCAGCCAGCACAGTACAAAACCACCTCTAACAATAGCTGATTTAAGAACAATTATTAGATTCACATTTTTTCCATCTCTCAAATAATGTAAAAATGGTAGCTTATAAGACAATAAGTCACATTAGTCATTTAAGGAACATGCAATGCAAATATAGATTGTTTCTTCCGTAAACCTTTTCTGAATCTCACAGCTTCTTCCTGCTAAATAGGTTATACTTAAAAAATGAAAATAAAAATTAAAAAAAAAAAGATAAAGAGGTCCTTTAGCAGTAATGTAGTTATTATGACAAACACTATAATGTCAGCAAGACAGCCTGACTTAACCAAGAATAAGAGATTAGGACCTAGGAAGGATGCTCTTGTTTGCTGTCGCCTTTATATCTTGGTTGTTAGGCATCTCACAATCTTTGCCTTCATATTATAATTGCAAAGTGAGAAATTACTATAATTGTCATTCAACAAATGGAGGAGAGACTAAGGGGCTGTATTTTAAAGCTACTTGGGTGCCTAAAGATGCAGATAGGCACCTACTGGTATTTCAGCTCTTACCCTCATGAGCAGATTTAGTTGCAAATTCTAGCCTTGGGCAACAGTGTTTGATAGCTGTGCTGTCTATTAAATCATCAGGAATATCATTACGGATGTCTTTCTGAGTTTTGGGCTTTGTGTTTACATGTAACTTTAGTTAAATGGAAGAGTAGAGGGAGACTATTCCAAAATGAGGGAAAAAAATAAAACAGACAAAGTGAATATACATGAACAATTTGCAACAAAATACATAACAGGCATTGGAACGATGCCAAGACATGGTATTAAATACCTAATTTAGTTATATAGTAGTTACATGGTTTTAGATGTATTACCCTTGCACTACTTCTGTCACATTACTTTCTCCTAAATCTAACTCTAGTTCTGAAATTCCAGTTTGTAATGTTCTGGTCCAGGACAAGTAAATCTCTACATTTATTTTACTCGCAAATTTAATGCTTAGTTATTTAACCTCAGTATATTGTGTCTTTCTCTGAAGTAGAAAAATATACATGGTGAACCATATCAGGTTACAAGTAACAAAGAGTACATCCATACAGCAAAAAATCCACTGTTCTGAACATGGGCACTATTTAGCATTAGACAGGTTAGAAACATTTGCAAAAAAAACTCCTGATAGAATTACTGCATGTAAGGGTGGGCAGTGTGAGTATGAATGCACAAATAGGTACCTTAAATAATCCTAGAAATATTAATACTTCAAAATCCCTGAATAAGAGTGAAATGCTAGAAGGCTGACATTTATTCTTCAATTCTATAGCACAGTTCACAGATTGTACTGGATCTATATGTATATCACCTCAAAAATAAAAATGAATAGAAAATATTTTCCATCTTTGCTTGATTACGGCTTCAATGTAATGTAATTGCTAATTGTAACCAAAGTAGGATCACTTGGATTAAATGACTATTGTACCTGTAAAGTGACAAGAGTATTACCCAACTATAATTCTGCTATATCAGGTGATGTGACATGAAATAAACTGGCTTCAGTTTGCAGTTCTGCTTGGTGCCACATACTTGCCAGAGCTGTCACCAATTTCCCTTCTGCAAGATAGCCTCACAATTCAGAAGGTCTCTAGCTGCTGCCACTATACTTCAAAACTTTCTCTGTGTGGAGGTAAGTATGCAGAGCCTCACTATTTCATTAATGATGGATCAGTGACTGAAATGCTCAAGAGAATTAGATGCTGGTTTTTAGTATCAAATAAAAGCTAATCCTGAATTTAATACTATATGTAACTATTTAACAATACCAATAATGAACAAGGAGTTTTAAATTGATTGTAACTGCTGTTCAATCAATTTTGATAGCTGTTGAATAAAGGTAGTTATCTTACTTCCTCTGAACTTCACAACTCCAATCGAATCAGTTAAAAATAATGCTGGTAAGGAAAAGAAAGCAATACTATCACAGAGAAAACATAAGTTTCTATTGTCATTCTATTGTCATTCTAAAATAATCAGAACCTTTGGATAAGCAAAACACAATGTTGTAGAGATATACCGTGACTTTTTTTTTTTCTTCCTGAGACTTTGAGAACTCTCTGGATGTTTAGGGCAGACGTTTAGTTTTTCAAAATGATTTTATTATCCAAAAATTAACATCAATGGCTGTTATATGTAAGCCCTCGTAAATAAGGCTCTCTAAGATATAAAGCTAATGTTGCTCCAGGCAAATTTGCATTGCTGCTTCTGACCTTAAGACCAAGTATCTCCTCACTGTTTCTGAGCTTTGCAGTCTGAGTACACTGAAACAACTTCCCCTAATTTATCCAGATCTTTCCTCTGCAACTTACATGCTAGTTCAGCCTTACAAATAGCTTAATATTTTCCCCATGTCATGCCATTGATTCCAATTCTTGAACCAGACTTCAGGATATGTTACAGGATTAGCTTAATTGCCAAGACTTTTACCATATCATCATATCCGTCAAGCCACATCTCAGCAACTCACACCCTATGCATTTCTTCAAAAACATCACAGTACAGAGCAAGGTACCCAGTCCTTTTGCTTACTGGACCACTGATGCTAGCTGGGTATAATACCCATCAAAGAAAAATCCCATGAAATACTAACCTAAGTAAAGGAATAGTAAACGCAACAAGTACACCTAAAGCTTACCTTATTCTTGCTACTAGAAAAGGGCTTATGAAAGTATTTAGGTACTGTGTATGCACTCTTTATCATACGGACATGTGCATATGTATATGTGTATGCATACACACAATCTGCTTTTTCTCAGCTAAACTGCACTCTTGGCCTTCTTGCCTCAAAACTGCTGGCTGAACACTGTGTCTATCACTGCTATACAAAATGAACCTGCTTGCATACCACCTAGACGTGAGCTCAGGACAAGAACAAAGGGGCTCCATGTGCCATAACTGCCAGCTGTACATACATGTATCTGACATTATTTTGTTTCTAACGGGGAAAAAATACAGCTATGATAATTATCTGCTTGGCATGCCACATCTCCTGTCACCTTTAAATCAGCAGAGGTCAACATGGCTGGCACCTCAATTTTTCAAACAGGCAACAGGGCTGACCAAAGCCAGTCAACACAAAGTTGGTACTACTACCTCTTACAGGAGCCACTCATTTGTAAGATCAAGTGAAGTGATGCACAGAGATAAGTGTACCTGGCTTCCTTTCAAATAGCAGAGCATTCAAATATTGGGTATCTTGATTGAATGGCAGATTAGTTTGGGAACTGACAGTACTGACAACTAAAAATAAATAAATAAAAAAATCAAATCTTTCTTCAACAAGAGGAACCAGAATATGGTAGACAATTGTCTCTAAAGAATAAAACAAAGGCCACACTACATGTATGCAATCTCTTCACAGTTGTGAGTTATCTTCTTTCTGGTTCACGATTTACAACACCACAAACTGCAGTAGGCATAACAGCAAAGTTTGATGTGAAATGATTTTTCCAATACCCCTTATCTCCTCTAGTACTAAAAAAGCCATGCATGTCTGTTGAACAGCACGTTTCCCTCCCACAAAATATCCAGAAAGAAGCCTCAATATACCCATGCTTTTCAGTAGGCGAACAGTAGGCAGTCTGTCAATACCCAACTTTATTAACAACATTCTTATAGAATGCTTCTACCACAGCCCACATGGTGCAGGGGAAAGGATGGCGACTTCTCTGGAGGGTTACTGTTGGAGAACTTTCTCCTGTGTTTGCTTTTCTGTCATTAAGTTTTTGCTTCTGTGTGCAGCCACCTGAACTTATTTCAACATGGGCCAAGACAGTCTTCAGAGTCTTGGGCAGATATCAAATGACCATAGACTACTGAGGCCTGTCAGGAGCTACACATTGAGGAAAGTCTTTTTGCTCACCAATTTTTTGAGAATAGCAAACATGTTGTACACATTTGACTTCTACTAGGAATAAATCATCCTGCATTTAATGCCAGGAGTTACCTACTTACTATAATCTAGAAAAACAACTTATCTCCTAAAATCAGCTGGTGATGGTAGAGCTATCTACTTCACTTGTTCACGATATATCATCTATTATTTAATATTATGTTCTGCTGGCAGCAGAAATAAAAATGCCTGTTTGCTTTTTGCTGGGTATTGCAATTTGGGTCACGTGAACACCTCCAGGGGAAGGTGGAGGAGGCAGAAATTATACCTTTTCTGACAGTTTTATAGACTGTTAGACTGCTGCAAGGTTGTGGAGTGCAGACAAAACAGGAGGAATCGCGGAAATTGCAGCTTGCTAACAGCCTGCATCATAAAAAGAAATGGAAAGACTTTGGAGAAGAGCAGGCAGCAGACACGTAGACAGGCCTCAGACCTGAGAAAAAGACTGACCTTTCCCTGAGGAGCCAGTATAGTCAGTGTCAAGATCATTACAACAAAAAAACTTTTGATAGTTGCTGGGTGGAGAGCAAGACTGAAACAAAAGATTTGTCCCTCAGTTTGCACACTAAAGAAAGTGGAGATTTGTTTTCAAACCTTTTATTTTACCTGAACTCAACCTTTTGTGTTTTTATATCAAAAGGTTATTGCTCTAGGTCACGTCCAAACACTGCTGGACTCCGTATACCATTTGTAAGCTGTCCTGATGTTTTTGTGAGCACATTTTCAAGGAAAGATGCAGGAAGGTATACTCCTGACCCAAGCTTTTGGGTACACCTCCTTGAAGTAGCACAGCAGCCAGCCCCAGGAATGGTGAAGGCCCAACTGCTGTGCAGCAGCAGAAGAGAGTACCCATGGGCAGGACAGGCCTGAGACAGAGATGCTATCTGCCCTGTGTCAGCTACTGACTGTGTTTGTATTTGAGACCTTCTAGATCAATGGAGAAGGCTGGGAGCCTAGGTTTAGGTCCAGTACAGGCCCAGTACAGTTGCCATCTATTTTATAAAAAGTGGTCAAAGATAATAGGAAGGGACAACAATACTGCGATGGAAAAGGGACAACCATTGCACTGAGGGCTTGACCTGGACATCTGGCTACCAAACTTACCAAAGGTCCATGTTACGCTAAGTGTTCACACTGGCTGTTTCATACCTGCTTTTGCAGACTTGCATACAGAGAAGTCAAGTATGTCCTGCTGAAAGTTCTGCTTGGCAGTGTTGCAAATGTGTGCAAAGATTTGTGGGATAACTTTTAAAAAGTGTCAGAAAAAAAAAAATGTGAACCTGACAGTAACAAAGAGAAGCACGACTGAGGTGCTGAGATATGGGTGTTTATTGCCATTTTAAAAATCCCAAGATGTCCTGGCAGACCACCTCGAGGTCTATTTCATGTCTGCCAGCCTTCTGCAGACATTTCGCATCCCAAGGCCATAAAAAAAAGGCTTATGTGTAGGCACCTGAATCCTACTCTCAGTATTTCAGAGACTTCCGAGAGAGTAATTATTATTCTTTGTCTTTGACTAAGCAAAATGTTTATTTAAGATAATTACAGCTAAATATGAATACGAGTCTAATTCTGCCAGTCCATATCATCCCACAAGGCAGGCAGGAGGTCAGGAAGGAATGGAAAAATCAGTAATAGCATCTTGATTGGAGCTCTCTACAACTCTTACATTAAAGACTGGAAAACAACTATCAAAATGGAGATTTGTCTTTCTAATTCTGTAAGTCCAGAGTCAGACAAGAAGCTTCACAATTGTGAACAAGCTCCAAGATGTTCTCATTTCACATTCTGGCTCTCTGGTGGCTGAGATGAGCATAAAACCAAATGCACAGACTTGTGAGACTGACTCTCAGATATGACAGCTGGTGGTAGACAGCAACTGGGCAAGTGCAGACAGGAAATTATTACCAAAGAGGCAAACCGGACGGCAGACACTGCAGTCTCCCTCCTAAACTTCTTGTTTGTTGGGGCACGTGGCAGATTTGGAGCTGCTCTATAGTTATTTAAGAATACAGTGCATTAACTTGGTGTCCTGGTTTCAGTTAGGACAGAGTTAATTTTCTTCCTAGTAGCTGGTAGAATGCTATGTTTTGGCTTAGGATGAGAAGAGTGCTGATAACACCCTGATGTTTTAATTGTTGCAGAGCAGTGCTTACACCAAGCCAAGGATGTCTCAGCTTCTTGCTCTGTCCTGACAATGGGCAGGCTGGGGGTGCAGCAGGAGCTGGGAAGGGACAGACCCAGGACAGCTGACCCATACTAGCCAAAGGGATATTCCATACCATCTGACATCATGCTAAACAATATATAGGGGTGGCTAGCTGGGGGAGGGGGGCCGGACTGCTTGGGGTTAGGCTGGGCATCGGTCAGCGGGTGGTGAGCATTGTGCATCACTTGTTTGTACACATTATTAATAGTAGTACTATTATCATAATTATTGTTATTATTATTATCGTTACTATTATTTTCCTGTCTTAATAATCTGTCTTTATCTCAACTCACGGGCTTCACTTTCCCGTTTCTCTCCCCCATCCCAGAGAGGGAGGGGGGAGAGTGAGCAAACGGCTGTGTGGTGTTTAGCTGCCGGCCGGGTTAAACCACAATACTTGGTCATTTCTTCTCCAGCTATGATGGTTTAATTCAAATGCAGTCTTTCTGGAAAAGCAGATAGGAAGAAAAAGCATTGTAAAATATATGCCGCTTCTATCTATCTTTAAGAGTTAAAAGCTAATGCCAAATGAGGTAGTTTGGGTTTCTTTTTCAGGTAACCTTTAAAACTAGTTCTGATCTGGACAGACAAAGCATGCAAATACTGATTACCAAATAGAAATGTAACTGAAGTCAGTCAGGGAGACAAAATGGTGGATCTGATGAACTAAGAACATGAAATTCCAACTTTGAAGTATAAAATGGTCGCATCTTCCCCACTGTAAGCAAGGCACATGCAAATTGCTTTCATCCATCTCTTCTCTGCAATTAAACCTGTTATCATATGAAAACACCACACAGCATTAGCATTCCCTAAACAAATGTGCAAAACATAGGTGGTTAGTTATTGGAGAGAGGCTGCAGCATTGCATGTCTGCTTGCATCGTGGCTGCATCAACTTGGGCTGAGCACTCAAAGGAAACCTACTCAGAAAAGCAGACCTTTTGCTGCAGATCAACATTGTGGTCCCTCCCCATCACTTTTCCAGAGTCCACCTTTCTGTCACATGATGAGAGTGTCATATGGAAGAGAAGAACTTAGAAAACTAAGTAATAACAATATTATGAATGCTAATGCATGAAGCATTGTTTTGGAAGCCTTGGAAGCCTTTTGCTAAAGCCATAGATAAGAAACTTCACTTTCTCCAAACATTGAATAGAGGGTTACAACATATACTGAATGGATCACACTGGAGAGAACTTTCACCAAATTCTCAAAGATGCTAATGGAAGTCATTCAATTAGTGCAGCATGATGTTAAAGAGCAGGTAAAACTGGATATTTCATAAACAGGTTATAAGATGCCATTACCTTTACTGCAGTAAGAAGCATTTTTAAAAAGGTATAGCCCATCTGGTGGCCATCACACACAGCATTTTAACAGACCCAAATACTGGTGGAAAAAAAACGCACTTATCTGGAGCTTCCTCAGCACCAGGGACAATGTTTTCAAAACTGCATGTATAATGGCACGCTCCCAAAATAAACATCTTTGTTTTTTAAAAATGCAGTTTATCTAGAAAATTGTATTAAAGAGTAAAGGAAGCTAATACTTGTGCTTTCCAGTACTCCTTAAGAATGATGTTGGTTACCTTGTTTATGCTTATACTGGGGCAGCCACTTTAGGAACTTTCAACAACTACAATGCAAAATAGGTAAATCATTTACTAGAATCACCAACACAACCATCAGTTATTTTAATAAAGATATATGCTTGCCACTAAAATTTAAAAGATATGCTTCACATTTTACATGACTTAAATCTGAGTCTATCATTTCATACACATTAATTTTTTAAGTTTATGCTACAGCATAATTTAATGAATCTTCTGCCATTACAAAAAATATTCCCTTAAACTTTTTGCAATGTTGAATTTCTGGATTTTTAACTTTTTAAAATGAACTGCTACTTTTCCAGGAGTTAGTCTGGTACGAGACTTATTTTCTGACATGCTTTGCAACATGACAGCTGGAAAGAAATTAGCACATATGTTGCTCTTTTTTACTGATCAAGTATCTCCAGCGGTTTATACAATACATATTTTGAGAGACTGGTTACAGATCTCTATCATTTAACTAGGAATACTCTTTTATACTCACTTACATCTCAAGACAGGATACAGCAGTTTTGTATCTAATTGACAAATTATTTTTTATGTGTTTACCTTGCCCCTCATGAATACAGTCCATGATACCTTTTCCACCAGTGAGACAAAAAGATGTGGAAAACTGGAAAGTACATACCACCTGAGTAAACAAAGAACAATAGGAGGCCTCTCTCATTCATTCTCCTTTGACAAAGAAGCTACAGTTTTTGAACTTTCCTAATTTCTTTGACTAACCCAACAAACTGACTCTTCCTTCTAGTCCCAAACTATACCATCACTGGTCATTACTAAATAGAATATATGGCTGTGGGTTTCAGGTGATGGATAATACAAATGATTTGGGGTTCATCAAAAACAGAGGAAAAATGGGGAGCTAATTTTGACAAGAGAATGAATTTAAAGGTCTCAGGAAAAGGGAAAGAATATAAGCAAGGCAGCAGAAATGAGACAAGGAAACAAGTATTAATATTCTGGAAAAGAAAATAAAAAGTTCCTCAGGAAGGGGAAAGTTACACAACAGTAAGGATGGGGTGGCGGGGGACCGGGGAGGCGAGGAGGGGAAGTAAGGGGGCATGCCAGCAACAGACACTGGAAAAAGTTCCTGAAAAAGGAATACTAGGGCAAATTTACAACATTTGTACTTGCATGGATAGAGGATTCCCTCTAATATTTATTTTTTGTTATTTTCTTATTGTCCATAAAGAAATTCTACAAAGTCTTTGAGCCTGCTAGTATTATATAGAGCAGAGAATCCCTCCACAAGTGACAAGATCATTATCATAGCTGTTATCCTAGTACATACAATCAGATTTGATCAACAGCTTGAAAAAAGGCCAACAGGATTGTTTTCCAGCCTTTCTCTTGGAGGAAAAAAGACAAAAATACAAACCAACAAAATAATAATAATAAAAAAACAACTACACCTATCCTAGACATGTCATAGAAACGCAGTATCCAGTAGCAACAGCTGTAGACAGGTGATGTCTGTGCTGCTGAGTAAATGACCAGAGATTGAGAGAAAGTAGATAACCTTCAATTCACCATTTTACTGGTCCTTAGGTGTCAACACTCCTGATAAGTTCATTAAGTCACTAAGTAGTCCTGCAATCTATTAGCTACATCTCTTCATGTTTATAGTGCTGAAATGTGTAATTAATTGTATGCTGTTGTTACATTATTTGTTCTGCAGTCAAAAAAGCTAATCCATTTCTGTGTTCTAGTTAGTTAGCTAGCCTGGGAATCTTTGTATATGTTGATCATTTAATGCTAAACAAGTGGGTTATTGACATTTAAAGTCATCACAAAAGACTCATAACTCAAAAATTCTGTTCCTGTGAGTACTTTAAAAACAGCTGACCTTAATGCAAGTGATTGCATGAATCCAAAAGAAAACACAGTAAGAGAAGTCTAGCTGGAAATTTCAACAATCTTTTAATCCTTTCCCAATTCTTTATATTACCATAACTCTTCAGGAAATCCACCATCAAAATTAGGCAATTGCAAACAGATGTGTGGTGTATTTTAAGCTGTTGTCAATATCCTGGTTACCAAGCTAAAATCCCAAACAGCACAAAAAACATGAACAAAGGGTGGTAGGTAACAATGCTCCCTGATTTACTCAATTCAAATAATAGAAGCCATATACTACCAACTTTATTAGACACAATACCACTTATGGATCAAGGTAGTACTGTATACACTTTTTTCTGTCTTCTCTTGGAATAACTCATTCCTGACAATGGAATCAGTATATGAATATCTAATCACTTGAAGAAACATGCCAGCCAGCAATTGATAATGTAAATGTAATACCATAGCATGAATGTAACTACAAAATCAGTTAAGGCTAACAATAAAGTTTTGAACACAACGGAGATGTCTACATTTCAAGGTTGAATATGTGCCACTAAGCTGGAATATACAACCAATATGAATTACATCACGAATGAAATTATGCACTCTTGATGTATGAATATGTCCAAATATTTACTTTACATTCTATTTCTACATAGGTAGATTTGAGTACGTGTAAATATGCATTTGCCATTGCCACTATTGCTTCAGCTGGAAAAATGAATAGGTATAAATCAACAGAAAAGGAAAAACATGAAAATAAAGAGAAAAAAAAATAGGATAGAATATTGTTTTCAGATGATATAAAGTAAACAATTTCATCAAGACTAACATATTTCTTATAAAAACAACAAAGTGAAAGTGTCACTGAACCTAAAGATGTTCAAAGTGGGTTTCACCTCTGATACCTGAATCAGGCAAAAAAAATTCTATGACCTCCATTCCACCTTTTTATGCAGTCCATCATTCCAGAGGCAAATTCATTCTGCCTATTCAGAGCACCAATTTTAGGATGGCATGGCTCACCGCTTCCCCTGACTAAAAAGGGAAAGGCACCAATCAGATAGCTAAAACCAAATGACATAAATCTGTTTGTTTGTTTGTTTTTGTTGTTTGCTTGTTTTTGTTTTTTTATTTTTTATTTTTTGTTTTTCCTGTTATAATGTCTTCATATTTTCCCTGGATAACTTCAAAGACACAGTGAAGAGCTATATCCAGTGTGAGCTGATCCAATTCTGAAATCTGACTCTTCCAACACCAGATCCAGCTATTCTTGAAAAATCTTATATAAAAACAGCATTGTAAAGCACATGTTTATTAATACTGCTCTTAACAGAGCACCAAGATTATGAAGCGCTAATCACTTGTAAAAAAGATGAGAAACCTTTCACCAATTGATTTATGCATGTTTTATTCTGGCTTAACATAAAAAAAATATTTTATCTTTTTCATCATAATATAAAAACAAAGAAAAAAGCTCCCTGAGTGTCTGAAAAAAGTTCTGTACATACTCTAGGATGATAACCACTTTTGTTTGGTTTGTTGTTCAGGCACGTAATTTTAGAAAGGGATTTTCATGGAAAAAAATCAACTGGGGAAGAGACAATGACTAAAAATGTTTTGAGAAAAGTGTAGTTTGTTAAAAAGATGTTTTATGTCTTCTTTGCAAAGCAAATGAACCAAACTACAAAAAAGATGGAATTTTTATATTACAGTAAATTTTATATTAAGCTTCATGAGAAATATTTGTTAAATGAGGCATTGAAGAGAGAGATCCCCTCATACTTCATTGCCATCAAAACTGATGCATAATTAGGTAGAAACAGATAACAAGCCATGAATTTCACAACAGAGGCAAACGAATAATGCCATGATAAAAAACTGTAAACATGAATCTGAATGTTAGACCCTTCCTTCAGGTAGTTCAAATTTATTTTTACTCTCTATTCAAGTTTGCACAAGACTCCTTTTCTCTACAAAGGTTCTTTCTTCTCCATTTAGCATCCTATATCATTTTTTTTAAATTGTAACTGTGTTTTTTTTTCTTTCTCTTTTAATCTAGAGTCTCTCCTAGCTTTCTAAATAACTAAATACATTTGTCTTTCTGAAGACAAATTATAATGTCCTAGCAAGAAAATTTCCAAACATAACCACGTAAACCCACTAATTATAGAAAAGACCATTCAATCCAACTTCACTAATAACCTTTGGGTAAAATTGCAGAAGTCTGCTCAACAAGAAGCAGCAGTCTAAGCCTGCTATATCAAGCAAGTAAAGAAAACTACCATTATGGCAGAGATTGGGATAGCATGCTGCATCTATTCTAAAATAACGGAGGCTCTCTCATAGGTACATAGGACGTCAAATACCTGTCTTCATGGTGAAATCTGGACACTGCTTGCTTATGTTCCAAATGGCAATCTGAGTCAAGCACTTGATCAGTCCTAAAACAAGGTGTAACAAAAAGAAGCAAAGAGGAAAAAGTCCCATCAGCATCCACATTTGCAAAAGATATTTTCAGTGCCACACTATCAGTCACTTTGCTCTTGTGCGCTATTTATCATTTAGTTTGTTCTATGACAAAAAGGGCAAAAAACATGCAGACCTCATTTAGACTTATCCAGTTCAACGGTGAGATCTGAAGAGAATTAAGTCTGCATATGATTGAAACATACTGTCATAAGCATTATGCCAAACACTAGCTATCATTCTGGCACTGTACATTGCCACATATTTTTGTATACTACTTGATACAGAATTTCCAGCCAACATACCCATCTGTCATGTAAATGAAAATAATCCCATAAAAATAAAACACGGAAAATATGCTTGCAAAGCTATAACAAAGTTGTTTGTCGGTAACTATTAACATTTGAAGTTTTATGAATGTCTAACCTAAAAACTAATGTATTGTTATGCATTATCAATGAGGAGTAAATATTCAGTGAGCTGTTGGTTTTACAAAACTGTATCTTAAGCCTGCTTGAAGACTAGAGCAATTTCTACAAAGTTTAAAGCATTTTTACATAAAGATATGTTGACAGTAGTTTCTTAAAAACAACGCTGAAGCTGAAAACTCCAGACTCAAAACAGTCTGGTATACATTATAATTCAATCTTGATCTAGGAGATCAAAAGGCTATTGCCACAAAACTTCTCTGTAGCAATAAATCTTCAGAATCAAGGTTAGAGTTGTTCACAGCCAATGGAGCAGAACAAAAGACAACATTTAGGGACTGGGCGATTTGCTTATGACAGTGACAGAATCAATTTGCTATAGATAGCTTGCTTCCTTCCCCTGCTACTGGACATTTTGGCAACTTTTTATTTTTAACTTGGACCTCATACTTACCATATCTGGAAATTTAAACAATACTCTACCAATATTTAAAAATAATGGAGGACTACATAAATTCAGTATAGAAGGTGAATACCTAAGAAGTCTATGTTCAGTCAAAGTTCTGACATTTTACTGAATTCAAGCTCTAAAGCTCTAAAATGTTTTGGTTACATAAGACATGCTTGAGCTGTCAAAAAGCACTTGGTTGTAACCTATGAAAAGTACAGTGGACAAAGCCTGTCCCAAATAAAGGTGGCTCTTTTTCTTCCAAGGGACAATAAACTTGTACTCAATTTAGAGGTGAAAAAAATACACCGAAGGAATATTTTTGTATTTGGTAAAACTATGTATCTTGTAAAATTAAGTATCTAAATCCAATCCTTAAATATTGACCTTATATAATAAGAGCTTAACAGTTTATACTAAAATGATACTAAATCTGAATGAAACCCTAGGTAAACATTTATTCTATTATGAGTCATAAAAAATACATGAACTATATTAACTTTGTAAATATTTCAGTAGTTTGTACAAGATAATGAGTTTTTTTCAATCTAAAACACTAAGATGAAGCAGACTTTAAATGATCTCTTTTGGATGCTATGCCATACAGAACATGAGTTGTAGAATAATTTTTTACTATCCTAAATATCTTAGAATCTGTCACTGTCACTTACAGTCATTCTCCAACACAAAGTTAGTTAGGAAGTGTTAGCTTACATCTTCTTTTTCATGAAAGAACATACATGTTATTTCCTAGGCAGGTCAACATAAAATAAATTAAAACCCTAAAGTTATTAGGTACTATAGTTTAACCTGCCAACCAAAATTACTTTGTGATGGCAAAAAACGTCTGGTATCCATTTGATACTCCTTGACAAACTAAAATATCTGTGTGTCATGAATAAACCATGGGGATGCTAATGGCACTATGATCCTCATGTCTGCAGGGTATCTGCAGAAATCCATTATGAGTTGCTAGTGCTACATAAATTGTATAAAACTCAGTGAAAAACTTCAGAGTTGGTAGCTCAATCCTTGCTGTCATCAGATAACTCTCTGAAACTAATCATCACAGTTAACATCTTCATGAAGAATCCCAGAAAAGAGAGAGGATCTGAACTGCTTAATTGCGGGAATTATCTGTTGATCTCCTGTATTTCCTAGAGGTTACCATTTCTAAGCAGGAAAACTTAATTTAAGAAAGTACCCCCAATCATTTTCTGAATACATGAGGCTCTTCCTTATCTGAACTGCAGTTGACATAAAGACAGTATCCCAAAGGAAAAGATTTTCATTTCCCTTATTTGTGCTTTTTATTAAAAAAAAAAAAAAAAAAAAAAAAAAAAAAGGCAAATAAATTGTTGAAAAAAAAGCTATATGATACAGCAGAAAACCTAGTCAGTGCAGAGGACTGGTGAAAGATGTTCAACACGAGCTAAAACTGTCTTGATAGAATGTTCAAAAATGTCCCAACAGCCAGTAAAGTAAACTGCCTGCAGCCTTCAATCCATTTGTAAGTAAAAGTCTGGACATTTCTCAAGAAAGAAATTATACAAAGGGCCCTGTAGAAAGTGGGAGGAAGTCCTCTGAATGCCTTTTGAATTTCACCTTCTACAATTAGACACACCACACTGAAAAAAATCTTTACTGGTTAAACTAGCTGCTGTGGAAACTGTACAGGGTAGCTATTCCCCCTTGGCAATGGAGATACTCTGATTACAACAGTTGAAGGAAAAGTGAAGTTGTATTTGTTTTCACCTGATCTAAAGAAAAAATCTTACTTCAGCATTCAAAGCAATCCAAAACTGTTCTTCCACAAAAACAAGTTGGAAGTGGCCTTTCTAAAGCATGTTACAATTTATTACAATTATACTTTTGGTGCAAAAAGGACAGAATAAAATAATTTATTTCAATTAAAAATTAAAATAGGGAAGGAGTAAAAGACAAAAGGAGAATCAATATTATCAAAACCAATACTGAAAAACAGGGTCTAAATTTCCTAAATACTTAATAGGTATATAGTCCAGGCAAATTACACTGAGTTTGAGGGGGCAGGTAACAGCTTATTATTTTAAATCAGTCTTTATATAACCAATCTGCGTATCTTCCACAACACAAATTGCATATATAGTTAAAATACAAAACCATAAATCCTGGTTATTCCTACAGTTGCTTTACCATACATTACCATTAATGGTTCCATATTAAAGAAACACTTACTGAACTACAACCATACCTGCCTAAAAGCAGCCATGAAACGGTGTTGCTACTGTTCTAGGAATACTTCTTGTCTACTCTTCAGTAGTACCAGTTACCTGCGTAGCTTTTTATTTTCCCTCAGCACACTAACGAGTACTGCCCATGACATGACAGGCAACTGAAGACTATTCCTGGAACACACTTCAAGAAGAAGGGAAAAAAAAAAAAAAAAAAAAAAAAGGACTGAAAAGCATTTTCTTTGAAAGAACTCAATATACATAATATGGTTTTATTTGCAATGGTCACAGAAAGTTTTGCTTTTAAAAGGAAGACTCCTAGTTGTGTGTGGGTACAAGTAAAGTTTCTCTGCTTCCAGTATAGTGGATAAATTGTTCAGACTCCAGGTCCCCATAGAGAAATATGACCTTTGTAATTGCTGTCAAGGTCAATGAGAACAGAGTAAGTGCTTAAGTGCTGGACATATAATTTACATCAGCCTGGAGCAATTTTAACATGAATTTTCAACTTTTTCAACCTGTTTGTTTAATGTTTATTCAACCAATACAGTTTTGAAAAAGGGAGTTATTTTGAAAAAATAAAGTTTTAATGTGAGTCTGCTTGATGACAACTGCTTTCAAACGTGTATGCTGCCTTTTTTTGCAACCACCTACTACAAGGTTTAGATATGTGGATTTGAATAATTAAATTGAAGTCAAATGACATCACTTTCTCTTTTTAAATATCAACAAGTCCATGGGGAAAAAAAAAAAAAAAGGGCAGAACCATAAGTGGTAACTTCATTTCCTCACAATTTCAGGATATATTTTCTGTGCAGTTAGTTAACTGCTGTTAACATTTATTGAATTTAGTTGAAACATCCCAATTCTGATACACAATCTGCAAAGTTCAGTATCTCGACTACATCTGTTAACAAAATGCTGCTAAGAGAAAGCAGATTTATTTAGGTTAGAAGGGAATGTGTTCCCAATGGATTCTGAATCACAGAATCACAGAATTTCTAGGTTGGAAGAGACCTCAAGATCATCGAGTCCAACCTCTGACCTAACGCTAGCAGTCCCCACTAAACCATATCCCTAAGCTCTACATCTAAACGTCTTTTAAAGACTTCCAGGGATGGTGACTCCACCACTTCCCTGGACAGCCTGTTCCAATGCCTAACAACCCTTTCAGTAAAGAAGTTCTTCCTAACATCCGACCTAAAACTCCCCTGGCGCAACTTAAGCCCATTCCCCCTCGTCCTGTCACCAGGCACATGGGAGAACAGACCAACCCCCACCTCGCTACAGCCTCCCTTGAGGTACCTATAGAGAGCGATAAGGTCGCCCCTGAGCCTCCTCTTCTCCAGGCTGAACAAGCCCAGCTCCCTCAGCCGCTCCTCGTAGGACTTGTTCTCCAGGCCCCTCACCAGCTTTGTCACCCTTCTCTGCACCTGCTCAAGCACCTCGATGTCCTTCTTGTAGCGAGGGGCCCAAAACTGAACACAGTACTCGAGGTGCGGCCTCACCAGAGCCGAGTACAGGGGGACGATCACCTCCCTAGCCCTGCTGGTCACACTGTTTCTGATACAAGCCAGGATGCCGTTGGCCTTCTTGGCCACCTGAGCACACTGCTGGCTCACGGTAACAAGGCTGCATTGCTAGTGAAATGATAGATACCTGCAAGGATGAATTTTGACCCAAATATAGGCTTTACTTACCATTTCTATTTAACACCTCCCAAAATTCCACTTGAAGCTGTTCTAAGATGAAAGAGACCTGGTACAGTAATGGAATAAAACTGATACACAGTTCATTATCTGAACTAAAAAAACCACTGCTCTCTATGATATTAAAATCGGGGGGTTGGGGCAGAACCTAAAGAAAGACCGTTAGTGACAACAGATACCAGAACAAGCAAAGTTTACTGCCATGGAAAAGGGAAAAATGCAAAAAGATGAGGTTCAACTCCTTTGCCAGTAATGTGTGCTTGCAGCCCTGAAAACCAACCGTATCCTGGGCTGCATCAAAAGCAGCATAGCCAGCAGGTCGAGGAAGGTGGTTCACCCCCTGTGCTCTGCTCTCATGAGACCCCACCTGGAGCGCTGCGTTCAGCTCTGGGGCCCCAGCACTAGAAGGGCATTAAAGCATTAGAACAAGTCCAGAGGAGGGCCCCGAGGATTATTGGAAGGCTGGAGCTCCTCTCCTGTGAAGACTAGCTGAGGGAGTTGGGGTTGTTCAGCCTGGAGAAGAGAAGGCTACCAGGAGACCTTACAGCGGCCTTCCAGTACCTAAAGGGGGCCTACAGGAAAGCAGGAGGTGGACTGCTTGTCAGGAAGCGTAGTGATAGGACAAGGAGTAACAGCTTTAAACTAGAAGAGGGTAGATTTGGATTAGATATAAGGAAGAAATTCTCCACCCAGAGGATTGTGAGGCAGTGGAACAGGCTGCATTTCCCCTTATAGATCTCACTGAGGTTTCTCTCTCTGCATTTTTCCATCATGTTTAGGCCTGCCTGACTTGTGGCACTACCATCTGAAATTCATCCACTCTTTCCACTTTGTGTCATCTGCAAACTTGTCAAGGGTGCACTCTTTCTCACCATTTAGGTCATTAATGAAGATGTTAAATGCTATTGGCACAAGTATTGACCCCTGAGGTCACTGGTATACCTGCCACCAGCTGGACTTCATGCCACTCATCACAACTCATCTCCATTTAGTCAGTTTTCAATCCACCTGTCTACTTACCTAACCTAAACTTCTTCTTCTCGTCTATTAGGATATTATGGGAAAGAGTGACAAAAGCTCTACTAGAGTCAAGGTAAGCAATATCCATTGTTCTCCCTTCATCCATCAAACTAGTCATCTCATCGTAGAAAGATATCAGGTTGGTTAAGCATGATTTCCCCTTCATAAATCTATAATGGCTACTTCCAATAAGGTTCTTGTCTTCACATTTCTGGAAATGGCTTCCAGGATTAGTTGCTCCATCACGTTCCCAGGGACTGAGGTTAGGCTGACTGGCCTGTAGTTCCCCATATCTTCTTTCTTACCCTTCTTTAAGATAGGAGTGACATTTACTGTATTACAGTGTTCAGGAACTACTCCCCCCATCCCCCCCCTCCAAGTTACTGTAACTTTTCACAGATAATTGAGAGTTTCCTTGCAATGCTGTTAGCCAGACCCCACAGTACCCCTGGGTGCAGTCTATCAGGCTCCATGAGCTTACATACATACAGTTTAAGTGTTCCCTAACCTGATCCCATTCCACCTACAGTGAGCCTTCCTTGCTCCACACTTTTCCTCAGGTCTCAGGGGCCATGAATTCCTACAGACATGTCTTTATATTAAGGCATATCTTGACATAGTGACCAATATTGATGCGTTTCTAAAATCTAAACCTATTCCCAACTCTCCTCCATAAAAGACTGCACATGAACAATAGTATTTTCTTCCAGTATTTCTCTACATGTAGTTATTTTTAGATAGCAACTGCCATTGCAGCTCACAACAATAAAGCAATACATAGTAAAGAAATACCATCAATACTTCTAAAATCAACAGGAAGCTTACAGAAAAGCAATTCCATCAACTGAACTATTAAAAAAATCAGCTTAAAAAGCAAGACAGAACAGTGTTAGATTACAAGAAAACTTATCCTGATTTTAGATGAGCCTTAGAGTATATCAATGACTATACCAATTATTTCTAACAGTAAAAACCAATTTTACCCTCACATTTGATTTTTTTTTTGATAGAGTTCTTTCCTAATGTGGATATTAAGGCCACAAACAGATTCAGAGTAATTTAAAGATTAAAAATAGAGATATACCAAAAACTACAACAATGCGTCTCATATGAAGCCCACTAGAAAAAGCACTGTCAAATTGTTACAATAAAATCTGTGCCCTTTCAATGAACTAAAAGCTTGGGGTCAATCAAGCTCAATCAAGTTTATTAATATATAAACATAGTAATAAGTCAAGCAGTCAAACTATTTTATACAGATTCTTTTTTCATGCTGTCCCTCTCCCTTCCAAACAGGCTGAAGTTGCATTACATTTAATTGGTACAGTTCTTGTGAAAGGAGCTCTGAAACAAATATACATTTCTCAGCCATGTGACTGCAAAACTACGGAATAGATGGCCTGAGTTTAAAATTACATGTGACAATTTTTATTATTCTCAGGGAGGACAGAAAGAGAAAATAAGTACATTAGTAAATTTGGATCAATGGGAACAATACAGAGCAACAGAATGAGAGACAGAGATTCTATCAATACTGTAAAATCAATGCTTTTCACAGTGCCATCTGGCAAACATCATTTAATGTAACATTAAGGGGAAGCATGAACATGATACACAGACATATGCACTTCCAGATTCTGTGGTTTCTAAATTGATTTCTAATGAAGGCTTGGAAAATGCCTTCAGGGATACTGCCAGGTAAGATTCTGACAGACACTTTGCAAGATCATGACAACATGCCTAGTAACTATTGAGATACAAGAAATTCTGCTGTGCCAGACTTTGATTAAAGACAAACTTTGAAATAAAGGATCTTTGTTGTATATGCAAGAAGGCTGCAGCAAATTACATACATGCATCATAAGTACCAGAAGTGTTCTTTCACACATGGAAAAATATTGTCTATTGAGGACAAAAGAAAGTATGGATCCAAAATCTGGGTGCCAGACATGCTATAAAACTGCACAAAAATATGAACAGAGGAAAAAGGAAAAAAAAAAAAAAAAAAGCAAGCAAGCAAACAAACAAAACCCAAAGAACTCAAATACACACAGTGACCAGCTGCAACGAGCCAACAAATATCTCAATAAGAAGCCAAGTTTTTCCCCAGCAATAGCTAGAAAAACATTGTCAATTCCGGGACTTATGGCAGTCAGAAAAGAAGGAGAGCCCCAAAATGTAAGAGGCTTATTATGGAAGTGACAAGAATGACCTTCCCAAAAAATCAGCATGTGAAATTGCATTGATTCTCAGTATGCAGAAAATCAAACTAATGAGTGCTATTTTTATTGTTGTTGCAAATATTAGGGGTGTTCCAACCCACTCTTGCCCATCTCCCCAAAACCCAACAGTTACCAAAACTCTTTCAAAGGAAAGCCCTTGAGAACAGATCTATCCATATGGGGATGGGTCCATCAAGCACACTAGCACAGCTAAGTAACTGTCCCAAAAGTCCATATGTAGTTATAAGATGTTTACTAACCACTCAGAAGCATCACTATCAATGTGATGCTGCAATGAAGGGAATTAAGTTTCTTCGGTGTTCTTCACTGAAAGTTTCTATATTCAAATTTTCTGACAAGTCTTTACTTCTGTGATCTTAATCCAAAATTTCAGAACTGTCATTAATCACCACAGTATCTGCAGAGAAAATATTTCTTTCATCATAGAACAATAACCTTATTTTGTATGTTTGCTTTCATTTCATATCAGTTACAAAGACAAAGAATCAGATACCAGCATTTGATTCTTTCCTTGACTTTTCAATTCTTTTTTTGAGTCAAAAAGGCCACTAAGAAAAGCCCACCCAGATACAAGTAAATGATATAAACAAATCAAAATTGTAAGATTAATTACAGCAACAACTTCTCATGACAATTGTAAGATTTTAACAGTTTCTCTGGATTTATCTTCTATCAGAAAACACCTGTAACACATGTACATTTATTTTGTTGGCAGGGAAAACCCAGGTTTACAGACATAATGGAAGGATCCTGTTGGAGAAAGGCAGACAGACGTGGCCAGAACACAGCCACCAAGCAGAAGGTAATAACCTTAAAGAGAACAGTAAGTCTTGTGGTTTGCCTTAAGCAGGGATGTTGCTGACTGCAAAACATAGAAGACCAACGTAGAGCTCAGCTAACCTCCCATTAGGTATAAAGATAAATGTATTTGCTATGTATGCTCAGCGTGTATTTAAGAATACTTTTTAACTCCCCTAGAGCATCTAATTACTTCGGGAACAAAACAATAATATTCCTGGCTTTCCTATGTGGCAGTAAAATAAAGCATCAGTATGCTTTTCAATTACTATTTACGTATTATGACTCAGTGTTGCTTCCATGCCATTCTTCCATACCTATAAAGGGAGGAAATAGCAACGCCATTCCTAAATGAATGAGTGACAGTTATTCAAAGGAAGGAGGCCATATACAGACACCATTCAATGGCACTGCACTTGCCTACTGTAGATCTGAATCAGACCCAAAATACCAAACCAGGAGAGAACAAACAAGCTATTTGAAAATAAATTTATTAAAAATAGTCAGTGTGTTATAAGACATAATAATGATAACTATTCTCTGGATACGAAGTACGCTTCACACTTACAGTGTGTTTTTTAACTGAGTCTTACAAATTAATACACACATACACACATACTGCTATACACACATAAAACCTGAACATCCAATAGATCTTTGACTTCATTTTTACCCAGGAATATGGAACAGTTCAACAGAGTAAAATGACTTGCTCATGGTTTCATCTCAAACGTGTGACAAAACCAGAAATACTGAACTCCCCATTATCACTACTTCTTAATGTTGCTGCTTTAAAGTAATCTCTACTAGCTGCAAAAACTTTGACATGGCTCCCCAAACTTTGCTCAGGGATTGCAAGTTAACTGACAGGACACTAGCTCCCAACCATCTAACAAAATGAACTACAGCACTGTTATATTCACTAGATGCAGCACCGCGTGCTCTATATACATGCAACCATGATAGGAAGAATTCAGCATCATTATTTAAGACATGCCAAAGGGGGCCCTCTGGCTCCAAGTGACTGACAGCTCCAGCCACCAAGAGCTCAGACACCACCTTTAGTGCAACTAAGAGAGGCTCTGTGGTTCTTCCAGCTTCAGTGCTTGGAACAGATGCAGGATGCCCCAGATTCCCATAGTATGGATGGCCCTGAGTGAGGATGATGACAATAACAAACACAGAACAACTTTCCCCACTCTGAGGCATGAATAAGAACAGACCTACCAGTTATGAAAAGGGAAGAAAACTGCAGTCAAAAGCAAATTTTGTGTAATTTAGTAATATAATATTCCCAAAGAACCTTCCTATTTTTCAGATGCATTTAAGGCAGTGAAAGTAATCACTGTTACATATGTAGCTTGACAACAATTAGCTCAAACACGCTTAAAAAAAACCGCATAGTTCTCTTCTCCTCCTGAGCCCCCGCCAAAAAAAAAAATGCTAATGAGACATGCAAATATTTAAAGAACTTTGCTTTGAATGTCCATGTACACAGGGTGTACTCATCAGTATAATCTGACATTAGCAAACAAAGCTATTCTAACTTAGTTTAATGAGAAGACCTTCTAGTACGTAAGTCTGGTTCATGTTTTTGTGATATGGATCTAATTTCAATAAGCATTAATGGGACACTTCACTGCCTGAAGACAGACAGCGGTTTAGGAGCTTTTTCTCTCCTCTCTGTCTGGTCTTCACAGAGACACGTGCTTGAAAACCAACAGGATCTGAAAGTCATTATAGTTTCTCTAATTTTCCTGCCTATCTGCCTCCATTTACTGCCCTTTTTGCTTCAGTCATGGTAAATTCAGGATGTAATATGCAATTTACCAACTCTTTCAGTGAGCTTTAGTAAGTCTACTTCTTAAAAATAGGAGGGGGGAAGAAGAATGAATTCTGCTACTACCATTTCTTTGGTTTCCATATAGATTCATACATGGGTGGAGATAAGTGGCCTATCTATGCTTTACAGCAAGCTTCATGGACTCTCCTAGCAATGATTTCTTTACTGAAGCAGTTAAGTGATAATGTACATTATTTTGACTGTTACTTCTGTAATTGTCCAACAAAATCTACCTTTGCCTATAAGCACAAAACCTGCCTTTACATATAATCCTCTTAAATGAAGACTCTGTTAACAAAAGTGAGTCTCCCTCCATAGTTGTGAAGAAGGGCTTTGCAAAGGTGGTAAATTGGGTAGATCCTGACAAAGAGGTATTACAGTTCTTTACCACTATGGGGGGGAGGGGAGGAGGGAGCCGGTAACTGGACTTTGTTGACACAGAAGATTATTGAGAGGCACAGAGAATAATTCCAGCACGAGGCTGAGAGAAAACAACTTACTAGATACAGATGCTGAGAATCTTGTAAGGAGGAAAGTCAGACAGCACAAGGAATGAGCAAATAGATAGCAGGACAAAGAGCAAACAAAGGCATGGGGACAAAGTGCATACAATCCACAGATACAGACGCATCTCACAACATACATGGGGAAAAGCAACATAGTAAAGGATGCGGGGAAAGCATTCAGGAAATTACATCAGGTAAAGAGAGGTCCTACGACAGATTTTGATAGAGCATGGGAGCTGCATGCTGCCTGACATGCAAGATTTACTAATGAATTTTAGGTAAATTGAGACAATTCTCACATGATTTTTTTATTTCATGGCAACATGAAATGATAAACTTTATGCTTCTCTCAGTCTATGACATGTTGTGTCATTTAAATAAAGGCATTTTGAAAAGATGGGTTTTCAACATCAGTAAAGTAACATATTGGGGGATGTAGGTAGACAGCACTTAAATCAACATGATTGCTACTGAACAAAATATGAAGGAAATAAACCATTTAACTGCAACTACAGAAAGTGATTTAGCCACTGGAATTCCATGCTGATTTTCTCCCTTCTTGGGCAAGAGGAACATGAAAACCTGCTACTGTCATATAAAACACAAAAGAGCAGCTGTTAAAATACTGCTCTCTGATCTTAAATGGGCAGGGTTGTGGAGAACAGCTCTGCTTTTAATGGAAGAATTAAACAAATCACTGGTTTCTTCAGTTCTTACTAGACTTCAAGTTCACAAACAACAGTAAATGTTAATATTTTTAACTTAGTAATTACTGTGTATAAAATACAATGAAGCATGTCAACTTGATGATCTAATGGTGATGATCTACAACTTCTTTGGGACAGTATTAGTATTTCTGAGTGGTCACATAAATGCCCTTCCTCTCCATGTTTCAGCCGAAGACAGGAAATCTGTCATATGCAATTACATTACCAAGAACAAGACAGTATCAAAGGATGTAGGAGACAGTAAATGAAATAATATTAGTCATTTATTATGGAAGTAAAATAGGCATTTTAAAATTTAAAAATGTTACAAAATATGCCCTAATTTCCAGAAGATTCCGGCACTGTTGTTGCATAATCACAGTATTTTGCAGACTATACATGATTTTAAATTTGCGTACAGTCCACAGCCTACATACACAAGCTGCATACAAGCTGCACAAGTCCACAGAAAAGCACACACAAGCTGAATGCATTAGCCTCCAAAATATATATATAACAATATAAAGTAAGTTTTTCTGGTTTGCATGAATCCTGCACACCAGGAGTTGGTGCATATTACTTCTTTGAGAAATAAAATATACATCCTTATAAAGCCATTTCATAACAACTATTTGGTAATTTTTTCCTTAGGAAATCTTACAGACTAAATAGTGAAATATAGACTGAAAAGCTCCAGGGTATTGGTAGTACATAGGCAGAGAGGAGGAACTCTCTTTACAACTCTCTTAGCTCAGAAAGGTCAATCAGACACTTGCTAGCAGGAAAGGCATCCCATAAATAGAGTGCTGATTTGATAAGAGATTATGGATAGTTTTGTACAGAAATAGAAGGAAAAGTCCCCAAAGGGTATATTGTCAATTTAGGTCTATTGGACCCAAAATGACTAAAGATCTTGTTTGCTAATAAGCAAGAGTGATAAGCTCTTTTCCCTTGTTCCATCTTGGGTTTCTGGGTTTTTAGTTCTGTTAACTATCAGTTTTTAGTATGCTTATATACTGTTTGTGATGACTGGTCACCTTGGATACACAATTATTCTTCTGTATTCTCTGATTCTATGCCAAATTTAAATTAAAAATACAGCAACTTAACACACAAGTAAAGACTTCATATTGAACCCAAACTCTTCAGAAAAAAAAAAAAAAAGCCTTTGATCAGAAAGCATACCAGCTCAAATACTAGTGAAATTATTCCCTCATTTCATCAGGGTTTTCATAACCCAAATATTGATTTTACAGATACCTTCAGAAAACTAATAAATGGTCATGAACATCAAAGCAAATTCTTAGTTTTTACATAAGAAAATGTTGGCTGATTCATGTTGTACTCACCAAGTTGTAATTAGAGATATTTGTGGTAAAAGTCACACTGAATCCCCTGCTGACTAAGTTTTCTCTATAGGGGAATATATATAATATTTAATTATGTATAATCTGTGTATATGGTGATACATGTCTGTTTATAACAAGCAATATAAAAAGGATTAAGTAGGATTTGTGATAAGGATTTGTGCATGATTTGTTTCAGTTTAGCACTTCTTAGGCACTATGACATCATAGTTAATTCCAAACCTCTTGATATAGTTAACCTGATTTATAAGAGTATCATATTCCCACTGGGGTACAAGAGAAACAGAATACTAAATATCACAGCTGACAACCTTCCCAAAGGCACCATCAATTTTTTATTACATTGAAGATCTTAAGCTGTAATAACCCCAAATCCTAGCCATTAACAAACCTTCACACAGAATGTATCCACTTACTGTTTCAATAAGATGTTTCTAATACCAGAGCTGTACAGATACCCATACAAACAGATTACTCATTTCACCTCGTCACCATCCATGTACATAAGACACAGTAGAATTGAATTTAAGGAAGAACAGCTATTATTAAGAGGTTGCATTAATTACCTTACTCATGACATAAGTAATTCTGCAAAATAAGGAACACTTGAGACTTCAGCACAGAATCAAACTTTGACTGTGTCAGTGGCAGCCAACTTGCACATAGCCCTGCTGCAGCAGGAACCGGAACTTAAATTCCTCCAGAGCAATCAGCGCAATTTTCTGTAACTATTTACTATCAGTTCACTTCAGCCTTTATTTTCAAATATTTCTCCACAGAACCTTACATCTTTGACTTTAGTCTCTAAGCAAATAAATAAACTATCTTTCCCTCCATTACTTCTTCAGAAGAACAGCTATCACTGTTCATCTGTTGTCAAAATTGCAGTGAACTACTGCATTATCATTTAGTAAGTATGCAGCAGAAGGAAAAAAAATCAGACAGATATAAATAAAACGTGAAACATTACAGAAAAAATCTTAGATTGTTCAGAATCAGCAGTAGGTTAAGTCCAGCATGGAAAGAATGTGAAACACAGTGTGTCTACTTGTACCCACAATAGAAAAAATATGCTTACTAAATTCACTGCATAAGGTCTCCACGTCCCAATGCAGTTTCAAAGCTACTATAGTCCCTTTATATCCAACAGATGAAATGAGAAAGAGCTGAGTATTGAGGTTTCTGCCACTGTGAGGACTGGAATTGCAATCACTGTCAGATCTATGCAAAGCCCAATAACCTTATGCAATAATTGTTTCTTGGATTGCATCAAACATTATTTTGTCAAAAAATTGGATCATTTTAAGTACAGATTTTCCCTTTTCATAAACATGTCACAATCAGCAGTACAAATGAGCAGGATATGTGGCTGCTGCTGGACTGGTTTCATTAAATAATACACCTCTTTAATTGAAAGCAGGGAATTTGTACTGGTGACACCAATAACGAAATATGATCTTTCTGTTGAAAGGTGTAGGACATAGCTGAAGTCATAAATCATTAGTCTTTCTGAATGCCAAACTCAAGGGCATGCTTTGCTTCCCCTCAGCTTGCCATCAAACATCCATCCTCATCAGGGCCAAAGTACACAGTCCTTCCAACGGATACTTCTAAAATATCTTTTTCCACAGGACCTGTTGCAGTGATTTAGGGCTGTCCCTGATTCCTGTATCATTTTCTCCTTTCCTTTCTGTGCATTGATTTTCATTTTCTTCTCTCCAGACTCAACGCCCCACAAGAAGTCTACTATTACAAGACCTCTCACTCTGCAAAACCAGATTTAAACACCTCACTGGACATGCCAGCAGGACAATGTGAAACATCTTTGGGGGAAACTGTCCTGATTCTAGGAAGATGAGTGGTTAGGTCCATGTAAGGTGCACCTTTTGACCCACTAGATTTACCTTGTCCTTTAAGTGATAATCTACACTCCTGAGAAGACTGAGAAGAAAGGCTCATTCAACCTCAATTGATTCATCCCTGAAGAGGTTATGATGCCCTCCATTCCCACTCTCATCATTTTAACATTTTGGGTTAAAATATGAAATCTGGGGGAACAGGTGATAGAAATAAATAGCAAGGATAAGAACAGAATCAATTCTGGAACTACAAATGGAAATGTGTCACAGAAAACACAGTCAGTAAGCTGTGATTAAATCCACTTTTTTGGTTGCTACTGATTGCTAAGTTTCCAATATAAAGAATTATAAAATCAGACAGACGTGTTGAGACACAAAAAAGAAAGAAAAAATAGTTTATGTTAAAGGTATCCTATGTTTTCACAGAAGTAGAATTTGCATCTTAAATTTATTCTTACTCAAGAATATCTTTACATTTTTATTTTTGAAAGATACACTCAGAAAACTTAGTTGAGCAATTTGTTGGCTTACAGATCTATAAAGAAACAAGAACCAAATGAAAAAGCTAAATTAGCAATTGATCTAGGGACGTTCTCTATCTACTTGTGTCTGCAGAAGGCTGCAGCATGACTACATCCCTTTTCCTACACCAAACAATCTCCAGGAGAGGCATTACAGCTACAAGAAAGATTTTTTTTTGTTGTTGTGTCTAATACGGGCTGAGCTCACACACAGTGAGGATAACAATACAAGCTCTCTTCTGCTCTGGGATTCTGTAATTCTTTATTCAGATTTTTTTTTTTTTTCCCAAATTTCTACTAAAAGCTTGCCCAACTTAAGCATATAGTTACTTAACAATTTCAGTTCATCAGGAATAGACCATGCTTCTCTTCACCCCAGTACAATATAACCACACATTATTTTTGCTATACCTACTTACTGGCAAGCACCAGCCTACATTGTACCTTTAATAGAACATTTTGCATCTCTGATGCTACAGGACCGCACAAGACTGTAGGCAGTATACTGAGGGGGCTTTGTGTCAAAAAGCAGCATCAAAACAGCCACCTCTCTCAAATTGGGTTAAAACCAGGTAATCAGTTCAGAGGTCATTAACAGGGATGAGAAAGGCAGACATTGCATAGCTGAGTAACTCATATCTCCTTAGGAAATCAGGTTAAAACAGAGATTTGGGGCACTATTTGTTTTGAAAACATTTTTCTTTGAAATTGCACAACACATCCTAAGTCTAATACAACAGCGCTGCAGTATGTGGTCTGGAAATGTACATTTTAAAATCAGAGAGAACTACCGCAACATTTATGTGGTATATGGAAGATGTGATGTGTTAAAACCCTGATTATTGTGTTTTAATGGAATCAGTCAAGAATCACCGACCAAAATGGTACAAAAGATTAAAGAAAAGTCAGACAATGGAATGGCTAAAATGAGCGTTACAGGTAAAAATGGTGTTATACCAAACCTCAATGTGGAAAATAATTTTAAAAAATCATTAAAAAAAAAATGTTCTGAATTACTAGTGCCATTTTCTTTGTTTCCCATTGTGTACCTTGGTTGAGTTGTAGTCCCAGATAGTGTCTGATCCCATAAATGCTTCCAGATGTAAAGCTCAGATTTAATACTCCATAGAAGTAAATCTTATTCCCACTAGTTACGGTTTGTATAACCCTTATGAGTTCAACCTTAAAAAAAAAAAAAAAAAAAAAAAAAAAAGTAAGAAGTCTATACACATAAGGTTATAAACTTCCTTATTTCCTGTCAGAGATAAAGGAACGCAGGCTTATATCATCAATCAAGGTATGCACATCATCAATTTTAGTAAGATAAAATGCCCATTGACTTCCATGGAACTAGGGATTTCACCTAGTTTACTGACAATTTGAATGAGGACCAACTGGGAAGTGGAATGTGGGATAGGGCATGATGATCTCCTAAATCTTTCAACTGCTCTACAGATACAGTGCATTCTTATAGGTCTAGTCTCTGCCAGTGTGCATGACCTGCCACCCTACGGTAAATATGCCACAATATACATTAAAGGGACAGAATAAAGCTTTTACCCAAGTGTCCATGCAACAGAGAACACAGAGAGCACCTAGGTAACCTACAACATTCTTTCATCAGCCAAGAAGTGAGGCTAACCTCAAATTGGGTCCAGCGGGCAGATTGCTTTCAATGCCACCTAGCAATCTTCTGGGCATCAATTCAGTTATTTCTTCCTTTCCCTATTACTTCTAAGCCCTCGAAATTGAGGCCAGAAGCTCAGACAGGTTACAGTCATGGCAGTGCTAGAAGTTACTTTCAGAAAACTACTGTGATCAGATGCTGACAAGTCTCCTGTTTCTCTTTGTACTCTTTTGATTTAAAAAAAAAAAAAAAATCAAATCACATGTCAGCAAGAAGCATGATGGGATTTAACCCCCTATTAAAAATAATAATAATTTCTACTAACATCCAGAAAAACAGTTGTTTCCTAGACAAGCGCAAGTAAACATACACATTGACAACTGCCTATCTGTTCTAGGATGTTTAGGGATCTCAAGTAATTTTTCCTCTGTATTCTTTCCTCTAATTCACTGCAATTTTTTTTTTTATTTTTTGAGATACATCATTTTGTCTCCTTCGAGGAAAAGAATTTATTTGTTTCTTCTAAAAAAATATTTTAAAGTTGCTTTGTTAATAAGAAAAAAAAAAAAAAAACTAATAGCACATTCCAAACAGTTTATTAAATAAAACACAAAAGCACCTCTTGGGTGCTGGAAACATTCATGGTTCAGCCTTATGCCTTTACAGTGGCCCCGTCATGTGTTAATGATTACATATATTCATTCACTACCAAAAATAGTTTCCTCCAGAATTATGCACAAAGAACATTTGTCCGCAGTGAATTTGAAGCTTGGCTAGTCTGCTTCGGTTACAGTTACTCCTAATTTCACAGTGGCAAAAATCCAGAAGTCTACTTTGTTTTAACAGTTTATCTCCTATGTCAGAATATTTTATTCATTCATTCAAAAGTTAGGAAAGTAGAAGTGCCTAAAAACTGAAACTTTTACCTCACCCATGGAACTGGCTGTCACAACATACAGATTACTGTATCAAAATCCTAGTTAGTTTATCTGGAAACAGCATATCTTTCTCTCCTCCCCCTCTCATTTTGGCCTTCTCAGGAAACCTCAAGTAGGATCTTGATTCCTTTCATATGCTTTAAGAAATTACTATATGCTATTAATACCAAACCATTTACAAGCATAATAGCAATGATTACAAAACCAGTAGCAAAGTGAAATATTCAACAAAAATCATGTGTAGTTTTAATATGTCCACTGTTTTATAATAAATGAGTGCTGGGGGTGGGGATTTGCTGGACGTTTTTCTAAGCACAGACATACACCACTTCTGGCGTAAGACTTTTTACACATATTTTAAAAGTTAACTGCATAGAAGGCTCTCGAAGACTTCTTCTGTGTTGCTTTGAAGCCCTCTATTTCTCCCCCTCCTTTTTTTGGATGCAGAGAAAAATTGCTCCATTCCTGCTTGGAATCTAAAGGAGAACAGGAAGTAACGTCTGAGCTCCATAGAGATTCATTTTTATTTGCTTACAGGACGTGGCGGATTCAAAAACTGGCTTCATTTTTCAGTATCCTTAAAGGACCTGCCTTTTTTTTTTTTTTTCTCCTTCCTTTTTGGCAGGGAGCACAGTTGGAACTTCAAGTTCAGCCAAAATAGACAATAAAACAGTAAGAAGGCATAATGCCAAAAATGCAAGGGCATCAGTGCTCAGAGCATAATTCTACCCCTTTTTTTCTCTTCCCCCTCCCCTCAATGATTTACACAGGAAGACGTAAAAAACAGAAAACCTTTGTCCTAGAATGAACTCCTCATATTTTAAAACAGCCTACGAACATCTCAGACCCACTGGAGGCAAGTTAAAGAACGATACTACTCATTTGAGCTGACAGTTTTGTTTTGTTTTTTAATCCATATGTTTTATTGTTATGTTCTTTTGAATATCATACTTTGTTCTGCTTCTTGGGAGAAAACATTTGTATGAAGTAACAACATGTGGAATCTCTCACACAACACAATATGCAATTTGGTGCAAGAGTAACTTTTTTTTCCCCCTCACTCATGATACAGTGTTAAACATTATTCTCACGGGCAGTAAACCCGTGCTAACCCTTGAAGCCAAAAAAGCCCCAATTAATTGGAAACTCTCCTTTTGTTGCAGCAATTTTTTTTTTTTTTTTTTTTTTTTTGGGGGGGGTGGGGGGGGTGGGGAAGGAGGGTGGAGGAGAGGCAAGGGTGTCTAACCCACAAGTAATGCCATGAAAATTATGAACAATGACCAACAAAGAAGCAAAGCTTCTCTGTAAGGATATGTGCAAATGTTTCCTCACATTTGCAACAGGAAGCCAGGCAGGATGGGTCTGGGGGAAGGTCTGGAAGCTTTAGAGCAAAGTGGAGGGAAAGACAAAAATAGATTTTGGAGACGATATTGTCTTCCTTGCTGTATTAATCCTTCTTTGGAATTAGAGGCTAATGTCAGTGTTTCCTTTCCATTGTGTAAAATTGAACCTATACAATTTGCAAAAAATATCCAGAAACCACACACAACACCTTCTATTTATTAACAGGAGTCAAAGAACAACCTCTACAGAAGCACGTATCCAACTTGGATTGAAAGCAAAAAGGGGGAGAGGGGCAAAATACAGGCTATCTCCTTTATTTAAGGAAGCCAGTGTGCACCTGAAATATATTAACTAACTTTTGCCTTCCTAAGAAAGAATATAAAGAATAGCTATGACACTTACATTGAAAAGAATTAAAATGCTTACCGAAGAAAAATGGTATATTTTGTGCAATTCAATTGTGGTGCAAAAAAAATGGTGCTATTTCAGAGTATTTGTAAGGCCAAACATTATGAAAGCAGGCAACTGTGAGAAAAGCACAGAAAAGGCTATCACATCACTGAAGATTTAAACACAGTTTTCAGAGGAACTCACTCTGAAACAGGTATGACAAAATGACATGCTTATCTGATCTGGGGAAAGCACAAATCATCCTGCAGAATTAGTGGGAGTCCCACAGAATCAATAACAAGGAAAAAGAATTTCTGAGGAAAGTTTTATGTCATTGCCACGAGGTTGCCACATTCAGATAGGAAAATAGTAGCAGGTACAGTAAATTTAAATTACAGAACAAACGGTATCTGCCCAGCCTTGTGCTGGTGGTGTGGATTAAAAAAAATAAATAAATAAAACAAGAAGGCAACCAATCAAACAAACAACAGAAGAAAAATCAATTAAAAAACAAACAAACAAAAAAAAAAAAACAAAAAACAAAAAAACAACACACAAACACAGATGAAAAGAATAAGGATATCAGACCCAAAAAGGATTAAACAATTGGCTACTACAGATTATTTAAACAAATCCATGTAACTTCAAAGGGATGAAAATCAGATCATCTGTATTGATGCTCTATCAATGACTCAATTTGACTCCAATTTATCCTGTGGCAAAATACATCATTCCCCAGCTCTAACTTGGAAATCATACACAAGAAATAATAATAGTACCACAAAAAGAGCTGGAATCTGGTGGTTTTTCACTTCGTTTTGTTTTCAGGGCTTTTTTCTTTGTTTTGCTGACTTTATATGTATATAGAAAATAAAGTTGGAAGGAGCTGATAGAAGAATACATGCACCATCTCTGCAGGAATAAGGAAAAAAGGCTCATTTAAGTTCTAGGAGCAAAGATAGGACGGCTAATTCTGGAGTTGATAAATTTTCACACAGACTAACAGACTCTGTTTTAGCAAAAACTACATACTTATTTACTAGTAGCACATTCTCCACCTGTGAGGAAAAAAAAGAAGCCATCCCTGCATGCTCCGTAGCACCCTCAGGAACACACAGCTCAACCAGCAGCAGAATGGTTAAGTGGCCCAGTGGGCCTACAACCAAGAAAGAGAGCTAAGGCCGGAGGAATGGGAACCAAGCCAATTGTCTAGACAGCAGGCATAAAAACATGCTGGCTAAATTTAATCAGCTGCCTCCTTTATTTTGTAAAGTGAATGGGTAGATTATAGCCAGGGTGACACGAAATTTGTGATTGAAATTGCTTATTTAATTGTAATTTAAAGAGAGATGAACTTCATCCCAGTTCCATATGCATCATGCTCATTCTTGCACACTGAAATCAAGAACCATCTTTAAAATAAACACCAGCTGGCGAAAGCCTCCAGCTTCTGCAGTGGTTCCTATCTTTACAGATTCTTCTTCTGTTTTAGGGAATGGGTGAGAAGATCAGCAAAGGCCCCCCTTTCTCAAGCTCCCCTAAGTTTTCTATTCTCCACAGAGGGCCATTTAAGATTCAGACTGGCAGGTTCTTTCTTAAGAGGGGGGGGCAAAGTTGGCAAAGGACAAATAATGTGATTTATAACATGTACTGACTATAATCAGTTGCACAGACTGAAGTACAGAACAGCTGGCAGGATCACGAAGGACAGTTCGCATTAGAAATCTGTTTTTTAAACTCAGTAACTATAACCAAATTTTGATCCTAAGGACTTAAACGAAACAAGGTGAAATTCTAAATCTTTCTTGAGAAGAACTGCTGTTGGTGGTACCAATGTCTAAACCTCACAACAGTACCATTTAACCTTTCCTTCCCTAAAATTCAGAGCTCGATTTGTGATTTGCAGACCTCCTGCGGTGCATTGCCCACTGGGAAAGAAAAAAGAAAGAACAGGACATGAGCAACAATTACAGCTAAAGCAGAAAACCATCAAACACAAACGGAAGAGTGTTAGAGTTGTTTTGTTTGTTTTTTTTTGTTTGTTTGTTTTTTTAAGTTGTTGCTCCTACCAACACTTCTTTGTCTTAAACTACACAAGTTTCAGAAAAATCAGGATAAGCTGATAAGACAATCTCCAATTGCATATTTTTCATCTGAAATACAGCAACTGAAAACCCCAGTGGAAGCGTTGGTGAACGTTGATCAATTCCATTGTTTAAAACTCCTGCTCTGCACATACTTTGATACTGCTACTTGTGACAGTAAAAATATCTACAAAGCAACTATACACAAAATTATCAAAAGCTTAAAATGAAAATAAAAGTATGAATCTTCTAATGATGAAATTGTCAACCCTGTTAAAAAATAAGTTGCTTTTTTTTTTTTTTTAAGAAAAGCAGAATCACCTTTCATTAGCTTCCTACATTGAAATATAATAGTATATTATGATCCCTTTTTAAAAGTAGAGAAGGGTACCAACAATAAACTCCTTACCCAATGCAGATCCAGTACAAAAAAAGTTTATGACATTATGGTTCTTTAATCTAGAAAAGATACCTTTATAATTAACACATCAGTTTAAGAAGTATAGTCACATGCATGTGCTAAGCAATGCTTTCTGAGAAACTCTAGTGAGTTATGGCAAGCTTATTTACTCAAAAAGCAATTGCTAAGTAAACACCACAGAATATTCACTGAAAACATATTAAAGGTAATAATCACAAGCACTGATATTAAAATCCCTATCTCCTGCACTCAGACTCAGAGAGCATATGTATGTCATGAAATCCACAATTCAAATAACCTCTATTTTACATATTATCAGCAGAAACAAGATGGATCAAGAGATATTTATAGGCTTTTCATCAGATGTCTATAAAAAACAAACAAGAAAATTGCATTAGATTTGCAGATAATCTCTGAACAAAGAGATTATACTTAAGTGAATTGCTATGAATTGCTATAATCACAGCAGGTTCACATAATCACAGAATAAAATACTGAAGAATAAACGCTTTTTCTCCTCACAAAAGGAAAGCATAGATATACTTTAATAAATTAATAATCCCCTCTTAAAATATCTGCTAAAACAATTACAATATGTCAACAACAAATTATATATATACGCATGTGTATATAAACCTCCATGACTTACTTTTTTAATAGTTACAAATATCAGGGGGAAAAAAATAAGCAAGTGAACCTACATGGGATCAACAAACTACTATTAAGTTAACCTATAAAAAAAACAATACTGCAGATGATGTGCTGTCAACATATCAGACTTCCATTATCTTCTGCACCAGGGTTGCACGGGATTCCAGGCACTTGCATAATGCAAGCCAGTGAGGATGAAATTTGCATTATAGGCAATACAGATCAAAGCTTTATTTTTAAATAGAATCATTTTTGCACTAAGAAAGATCCATTTGCCCGCTGTTCTGTACAACTTCCAGGATTACTTTACCTCTTGGTCTGGAGCAGCTGCCATAGGGGATAAAGTAAACTTAATCTGTGAATTCTATATAGCATCTAAAATACTGCCTTTATCTAGTGCAGATTTAATCCTTCATTTACTACCTTGGATGTATTATTACAGAGGAGTAGGCCAGAAGGTACACATTGTGAACTAAACATGAAACAGTGAAAAACAGAAGAGGCAAAGCAGAAGTCTTATTTTCATGAGACTGAACACCTATGCTACAACTTTGTAAAAAGGAACAAATTTATGCCAATGAAACAGACAGAAGAAGGTAAGGAAGAGAATGTAACGAAGTATAAACGACCTAGTATAGCAAACTGATATGTATTTGATTCCAGGGATAAAAGTTAAATGAATAGGCATGTACTGGCAAAAGACCAGCTCCTAACAGAACACAAACCTTATAAGATTTGAGTTCTGTTTTTAATTTCAAACCCATGAACTTTAAGTGGATTTGAAATTAGGCAAAACATATTCATCCATTCCTATTTATAATAGGAAAGACAGACAAGCAAGCTCTAGTTTGGACACAGCAATGACACAAAACATCCTTTTGCTCCCAACCTTAAGTCTGGCGAAGTGGAGCATGTGTATGTACCCTGCTTTAAAGACAACACAAAGAAGCAGCTCACAGCTGGCAACACTCCTCCTGGAAGACTGCAAAGTGTACAGGCCTGCTGGTTGTCTCAAAAGCTCTCTTTTGTCTGGGCTTTTTCTTGTTGTTGTTTTGCTGTTGTTGTTGTAGTGCCCCCCTCTTCCCCCTTAAATAATTAAAAAAAAAAAAAAAGGTTTACAAGGAAAGGATTTTATTCAATCAGGCAAAGAAGAGGGGTGAAAAAACTTCTGTAGAATTTTAATGCAGGCAAGAGCAGTTGAAGCCGCACGCTGCACACATTGCAGCAATACTGTTATTGTAACCACTGTGGGCAGTGGTTACAATATTGGACAGGTGAAATTTGTAGTGATCAGTAAAAACTGATATGACCGGGCAAGGTGAAAAACATTTCAGGCAGACATCCATTTCTATTGCAGGCCTGAAAAAGAGCTGGTGCGTCTAAAATCTCAGTTGTGTTTTTTTTTTTTTTTTTCCAGTCTCATCAGCTGGTCTGCTACAAGGCATTACCCTTCTCAACACACTTTTGAGCAAAGAATTTTTTGAAATGGCATGTAAAATTTCATTTTACATTTTGAAGCCAAGAGCAGGCTTCAAAACTGAACAATAATCACACCCTTAGCTTTGGCTCTCATGCTTGCACTCCACTTTGCTGCACTGTCTCTCACTGAGATGCCTTGTGCTTCACCTGAAAGGATGGATCACACATTCTCTGTGGACAGATTTTTTATGACCACACCTCAAATTACCTGAGAAAAGCAGATCTGAAGAAGGATATCACCATAGCTGGAACATATTACACATGATGCCCCACATCATCCAGACCAGGACCGTATCTTGAATGCCGCATCTCTGGACTAGTCACAGTGCTCAGCACAAGTAATACAACGGTGCACTGTGGTTATTGCCTTAAGCAGAGAATACCAGCACTGTTAATGACAAAGAGGAACATGAAACTCAATCTTCAGCTTTTTCCTCTTTCCAGCAAGTTCAATCAAAGCAAATTCTTTGGCAAGAAAGTTAACAAAAAGACCCAAGAAATCAAACAAATCTGGTAATCTGCCGAGAGGGGAAGAGCAGAAGGGAAGAGAATTGGCAGGCTTTATTACTAAATACACTTTGTGTTAGCCAGCAGATCCAAGATTAACATACAGAGATTGGATTCTGTACAGGAAATCTATTATACCGACTGCTCTCCTGTTATGTACACTGATGATTTCAGAAAAAAAAAAAAAAAATCTAATGACTAACTCTGGATGCATCAGGAATAAATGTAAATTAGTTTCTATTTTCTTATGTTTGAGATAAACCTAGTCAAGATACTTCCATGGAAGCTGTTGCTCAGCAGTAAAACAGGTTTTCAATATTATTTTTTTTTCTTCTTGTGAAGAGTATATGCATCTGGATGCTTTCCTGGCATGCAATCCAGCTAGGAAGCCAGCAGCCTAGAGCAAGTAAACGTATTTTTATAATCATAGCCTGAAGTTTTCAGTTTTTCACTTTAAAGTTGTAACTCTCATCAGTGGGGACCATTTCTGGTGAGACCTCTTTTTTGGGCATTTCCACACAAGCAATCCCTGAAGAATTTGGTAATATTAATAGGTTTTAGCACTTTTAGATTTTAAGGGATGTTAAACATCTTTTTTTCCAGTTTTAGTTTTCCATTATGTAAAATTTGCAGAAGAAAACCGATCATGTCAGATCACAATGCACCCACCTTGTACAGAGCAAAATTTGCTTAGTACCTGTGAACTTGTATCATCACCAATTGACCTCTCTGCTCTAAGGGAGCTCAGTGAGAGTTCAGAACATGGTGGCTTCTAAATGCGGGACCATCCCATCTTCTCCTCACAAGTGACTTCATCTAACTGCATGATCCTTCTGTGAATATATGAAAGCCTGCAGAAAAAGAGCTTTTTTTGATGCACTATCTCAATGTCTTTAAACACTACAGTTAACTGCCCGGAGGCCTTACACTTTTTAATACTAGAGGTTTCTCAAGACAAACACTGGCTAACAAAGTACGGAGGCTGACCCTTCTCAGGGTGACACTTATCTGACAGTTTAGATGATTCCTCAGCCATGCTTTCCATAATTCTGCAACAACTTGCTCAAACTGACTGTAGTGGAAATTGGATAAGGATTTCACATCCTAAGGGTTAAAACAAGTATACCAGAATGTCACTAAAGCTTAATTCCTTTGCAGTTAAAAATAGGTTGGTTTTAAAATAAGGAATAAATGTTAATATTGATTAATATCTCCAGTTTTAATAACAAGAAATTATGAAGTTAAGGTCTTTTAAGCTGTGAAGTTTTTCTATGGAATTAGTAAGCGCCTAGTTTTCACAATTTCATCAGGAAACAAACACTCCTAGGTAGAAACCACAGTATGAGTCTACAAACAGAGCAAAGTGTTTATCGAATAGCTGTAAGTCTCTGAAGAGAACTGTCTGATAACTGAAGTGCTGCCACAAACAGCTTCATAGCAAAAGAGATAAAATACCTTAGAACCAAGCATTAGACTTGCTTTAGACTTGAGAAAAAACAAGTGTCTAGAAAACATTGTCCTGGTTTCAGTTAGAACAGAATTAATTTTCTTCCTAGTAGCTGGTGGAATGCTGTGTTTTGGCTTAGGATGAGAAGAGTGCTGATAACACCCCGATGTTTTAATTGTTGCAGAGCAGTGCTTATACCAAGCCAAGGACATCTCAGCCTTTTGCTCTGTCCTGCCAACAGGCAGGCTGGGGGTGCAGTAAGAGCTGGGAGAGGACAGACCCAGGACAGGTGACCCAAACTAGCCAAAGGGGTATTCCATACCATCTGACGTCATGCTAAACAATATATAGGGGTGGCTAGCTGGGGGAAGGGGGCCGGACTGCTCGGGGTTAGGCTGGGCATCGGTCAGCGGGTGGTGAGCAATTGCATTGTGCATCACTTGTTTGTACATATTATTATTATTTTCCTATTATCACCATTGTATTATTATTATTATTATTGTTATTATTACTTTTGTTATTATTATTTTCCTGTCTTATTAAACTGTCTTTATCTCAACTCACGGGCTTCACTTTCCATTTCTCTCCCCCGTCCCAGAGAGGGAGGGGGGAGGGTGAGCGAACGGCTGCGTGGTGTTTAGCTGCCAGCCGGGTTAAACCACGACAAACATGCATCTAATAATTATTCTTTAAATGTTTCAAATGAATATACCAAGATTCAATGCTCAATAAGAAGCAGGCTATGCTGAATTTAACAACTGACTTTTAAAGTACTTATTTACTGTTTTTCTACATTTTTAATGAAATAAGAAGCCCTTATACACTAGACATCCTGGATTTAATTTCAGAAATGATCACATTATTTTTTCCCTTGTCAAGTGCTTCCAAGACACTGATCAAGAGCTTCCTAAAATTAAAAACAGCATTTATTATAAGGACTTTTGTAAATAATTGTTGTAAATAAATTCCCTTTTTAAGAAAATGAAAATTAAAGTTTATATATTTTTTCTTTCTTCCTCCCTCCCCAAACTTTCAAATCAGCAAGTCTTTCTGCAGTACCATCCGCACAAGAGCGATTGAAATTGTGGAACACTCCTGCTACAAAATTTTCACAGAATCACAGAATTTCTAGGTTGGAAGAGACCTCAAGATCATCAAGTCCAACCTCTGACCTAACGCTAACAATCCCCACTAAACCATACCATTACAGCATTAATTCTGCTAGTTAGCTACAGCAATGTATACTTTTAAGACATATTTCCCCACATAGCCAACAATTTTTGAGCTATTTTATTAGAGCTGCAATGCCTCTATTTATTTATTTATTTAAGATTATGATCTTGTACTGTCAGAGAGCACCAATTTGTCTCAAAAAGACACCTAGAGTCAGATTTGCTTGGCTGTGCTGTAGAAGTTAACAGCTAGAGTTAAGAAGGAGTCCCATCTACTCAGGCTTAACACACATCACGTATAATTAAAAACTGAAATATTTATTTATCCTGGCTCCACAGCCATAAAACTTTTCAACCTGCCTCTTATGGTCCGTAAAGCAACTGTGTATGTTCACAAACCTGTAGTTGAGGACTAGGGGGATTTCACACGTAACTCACTTTGGTTTATAACAAAGGAAAAGTGGCTCTCCAAGCAATTTCAACCATGGTATCACAATCTGAAGAGGTTTTGAATCACTTGTTCCAGCTAAAGATATTCTACATTTTCCAAACCAGCAGTGTAATAGAAAATCTGTTCTCTATCTGGTAACACTATTCTCTACCCAGTAACACCACTAAATTATCTATTATCTGATTTAATTCCATCCATTTATCTGTTTTTTCTTAAGAAATACACTGCTTCCTCTTGTCTACAAACTGTCCTCTTAAATCCTATGCCCTATGAGGCATCCCAGGTTTTCAACTTGTTTGTAGTGTTCTTCCACTCCTCCTGATTCTTTTATTTACTATGTCCTTTTCCTGATTGTGCTTACACACTTACAGTTTGGATAAACAATGAGGAGAAAATTATAAGCAGCATATAAATGCGGTAATACAATTTAATAAAACACCAGAATAAATCACAATGCAAATTAGCACTACAGAGAAAGGTGAAACAGGTTTTGCCAAAACTGAAAACAGCAAGGTTGCCAAAAACATCGCTGTAAGTCCATGACTGAAAATTAAGCCTTGTAACATAAAACCAAGGCTCTGCTGTTCTACACCATCTCTCAGACAGCACGAGCAATTACTACAGGCACAGAACCACAAAATACAGATCTTTGGTTCTGCCATGAGTGTGCTTGCCTCATTCTCGGCTCTCCTTCAGCACCAATCCATACAATTCTTCCCACACTTAACTGCTTTGGCCTATTTTGCTTATGTACACTACCATTTTTACTTTCCACAGCATTTATCCAGACATGGGATTTAAATGTTTTTCTCCAAGTGGACGAAAAAGAATTAAGCATCATTTTACCTACATACCTACTACTAGCGTTGTTCTACATCATCCTGCATACAGAAGAATTCTGTAATACCTCACTTCTGAGTCAAACAAGACGCATGCTACTAAAAATGCACAGAAGTTAGAGCATTAAAAAGGCCAGGTGGCAACTGTAACTACATACATAGTTGTCTTTCATAATTTCATTAAGCATCCAAATGTTCCAGAAAAAAAAAAAAAAAAAAAAAAGACACAGCTTCCCTCAGGTAAAAAACAACATGATTCCTTTTTCCACCTTCTCAACCTCCAGTATCCAAAACCACTGATCCTAGGCCAACACAAAGATTATTTGAAGCCTGGATAATATTTAGGTCAAGTGCGAGAATAAAATACGCAGTTTTATAATAAATGATGCCATTGCAATTGGAAAAGAAAAAGCCCTTTTAATCTGTGCCACCATTTACTGTAAAGGTACAGTTCAGTGCAAACATTACTCCTGCAGAAGCAAAAAGTTAAGACAAATACAAAGGTTTCCTGGAGAAAGGGGTGTGGGGGGAGTGACCAACACAGCTCAAAAGGCAAAGCCATTATATCCAGCTTACAAGTATCATGTGTCTGGAATTAAAGAGAAAGCATAGGATTTCAGCATGTTCAAAGTTAAAGAGAAAGCAACTTCTCTCAACTATCCTTCTCTCTCTCCCCCAAATACTGAAAAACATACCACAATAGACACTTAAAAAATGTATAGCCTAGCATTAGAATTGCAGAGTAAATAGCAACTCTGTCCATTCACAGCCCATATGGAAAATATGTGCTATATGTATGAGGTACCCTTCAAAGCATTACACATTTTGCTGCTTTTGCAATTCAAACTTCATTGTCACATGGAGATATACAAGCAAGCTTGCACATAGATGTTATACTATACAGCTACATTACAAGTTTTGATCCAGCATTTGTCTTAGTGCCCACAGCGTGGTCTCAAAACACATTCAGCCAGTGCTCGGTGTATTTTTCAATATCTGTTTTATTAATTATTCCAACAACCTATGGATAGAGACTATTTAAAGGGAATACATTTCCAACTTTTCTTACACACCAGCAAAATAAAAAAATAGCGTTATCTGCATTATCTTAAAATTATTTTAATATTTCTCAAAGGATGAGAGCAGCAATATAGAAGCTGTATTTCTGTCCTTGCAACATATTCCTAAGAAGCCAATACAGCCTAAGCTTCTCTAAACCATTTCAACACGTCAACACTTCTGTTGCTGCAGTGAGAGAGAAGCCTATGAAAGGAGTTTATGTACCCACTTTATCTCTCTTTGTATGCTTCATCCCAGTACTACTGGTAGAATACAGATAAATTAGTTTCTCTCCAACTTATCTAAGCAGAGGACAGCCTTCAATCTTGGCACACTAATCAAATCCAGTGTTTCTATAACCTCCATTAGCTGTAACACTTCTTGAAAGTGAAAAATATTATATAAATAAGACAACCGAGTGCTGGATTACAACAGAGTTTTGCCAGTATATCATGTTAAGCAATTATTCATCACTAGGCATGACACTTCCACTAAAAGGATTTTTTAGTTTACTTTAAGGATACACAAAAACCAGAGGAGTCCAAACACTGAAATTATCAACACTGACCCGCCACTGAGCAGGACAGGGCAAAAGACTGGTTAACAGCTGGACTCCAGAGCCATGCTACACAACAAAAGGTGCTATTTTGAGCTCATCAGAGTGACAATTCTGAAAAGTTTAAAGCAATCTTTTCTAACTCAATCCTTGAATGCAAGAGCAACTTTTTCTAGTGTATCATGTGGAAAACAAGCAGTGTTTGCTGCTTGTTTCCACACATACGGTGGCTTTGCTAACAATAATGTGCCACCGTTTCCACACATAGGCTTTAAATAACCAACATGTGCAGCCAAAGCACGCTTGCTGAACTAGCATGAAAAACTTCAATGTATTTTTATCCACGTTCAAAATCAATTTTGAGGATCACTTTCTTGTTGCACAAGCAGAGCAGAGCTAAATTAACACACGCTTGGTCTCCAAAGAAGGACAGACTTAAGAACAGGCATTAAAATATTAATTGTCACAGTACTGCATGAAAGACATTGCATGAGTCATGACAATAGTAAAACTCACCTGAGCAAACTAACTACTGGTATTTGCTTTTTAAAGAAGTGCTATCTGTTTTTACCAGGAGCTAGCCAAAGTTGACTCAACTAGGCTGGAACAGGCTACACCTGGAGGTGTTTTAATAAAACTGAAGAGTGGCAGCCTTTGGCAAAGTCAAAAGAGAACAAAAGGCAACTGGAAGTGAGTTAAGCTGGCAGTCACATAATGCCTAAGAGTTGTAGCTAAGAGAATGATTGACCATACCTTACATGACAAAGATAAACTTTGTTGGGAAATCCTTTTCTCCACCACTGAAAATGCTGAGCGGAATCTCTTTAGAGTTTAAAAGGTAGCTGGTAAATCAAGTTTCTCCTTTACATTTGTCCCACTACAGAAGTTGCTGCTTGGTTACGTCCTATAAAAAGACAGCTACAAATCTGAGCAGGAAAATCAATACTTGCCTGCCTGATTTTTCCACAGTTATTAGAAAATACTCTGTTCCATTCATAGCTATCCATTGCTTCTTACACAGAAACAGACATTTTCTTTAGGAACTAAAGGAAATAAATGACTAATAAAAAGTAACTGGCAAACCAGTAGCTAGATATCTAGTGCATATCCCATTGTATTACTTAATTCAGAGCCTGCATTTTTGTCACAGGCAGGATGATGGAGAGCTGCCAGCAATTACAGGTGGCATTAAGAGCAGTTAGACTGCTGTTTTACTGTGGTCATGAATACGCAGTATCTAGGTGAATTTTTTTAAATTAAAAGCCACACGACTATATCAATTCTATATCAATTTTTTTTCTCCTGAGCTTCCATTTCTTCAGTTAAAATACCACCAAGTGATATTAAGAAATAAAAGGAGAAACAGCCACAAGTGCAAGCCTGGTTGTTTGCATTTTGAAATTTAATTTTAAAATTAGAACTTTTAGTGTTCTCTCTTCCTTCATCACTTTCCTCTAAAATACCTAAAAATTATAAGGTTTATTTGCTGGAAGTACAGGCATACATCATAAATTATTTAAAATAGGAATACATACATCTCCAATCTTTTTCAGCTAAATAGATCTTCACCCTAATAACAGACATAACCATGCTAGTAGTCATGCACTCATCAGTGTACGTTCTTTTACTGCCAGGCCACAAACACAGGTTTGTGAATCCTTAGAAGTAGCAGTGGTTTTAGGCAAGACAAAGTATTATTTGGTAGAATAACCTAACAACCAATAACAGAGGCTCTGGTAATTCTGCCACCTGACCTCAACTTACTTTTTTTAAACAGAAGTAATGACGTAGACCAGTGTCTCTCCTAACATGATTGCAACTCTTAATGAAGTAGCAAGAAGCTTCAAAGGGTGGGAGTCATGAATAGGTAGGGGAAAACCTAATTAAAAAAAAATAAAGCTACTGTAAAGCAACAAGAAAAAACAACAAAACCAAACTACCCTGAATTACAGCTAGAAGGAGCTCATTTCCGCCAGGGAAGTCAGAAGCAACTGTAATTATTAGCAGTAGACATTTACATGAGCTAGTGAACTATCAGCTCCCTTAAACTGTTGGCAGCAGCTCAGTTCCTGCCAGGTAACATAAAGGGTGCTCACATCTGCAGCTGATAATTACAGCTGATTTTCAAGCCTTCCTCCTGCCCCCAACACCCTGAGGAACTGAGCTGCTGCCAGCAATTAGAAGTAGTACAGTAGTATACATGTACTCTTCCGTGGAGAGTGCACAAAAGCAGATGAGCACAAGCAATGTTCACATTTGTTCAGTTTGTGAAACACTCACTTGCTTTATTCGCTGCTTCATCAGTGAAGAAAATCTTTATCATCTTGTAAAAAATGTTGATTAATGCTATTAAATATACCTGAAACCAGAAGCATGTTATTTTTCAAAGTTTATACTAACTTTTCTACCTACATATAACAAAGCCATCCAGTAACTCAGAGACAGAAATCACACGGATATCCAAACACTAGTAATTGTTTTATTTTGTACTACCTGAGCATCCAGTCTAGGAAAAACATCATGTCTGTCTCCTCAAGACATCACTGTTTCCAAGAAACAATCCAAATCACAGAAGTGATATCACTTAGAATCACAGTAGGTACATAATGCATTCCAAGAAGATTTCCATACAGGTCATAGAATTAGAAAAAACAAACAAACAAACAGAAAATTGTTGCCTCCATCCCCACTAAGTTTCATTTAGCTTATCAAAATGGGAAAACATTCTGTGCTGGCTGCAGCCTGCACTACCATGCAAGCTGGTAAATTTTCAGATGGTGCTCTTATATAAGGGGTAATCCTTCCCATTTGTAAATGATAATATCCCTACCTTGACATAAAAAAAATAGATGCAATGGTAAACCAAGGATTTTTTTTGGCAGTTTTATGCTGTCTGGCAACGTTGTACGCCCTATCTTTATGCTATTAATTTATCAAGGTATCACTCTAAGTAAATGCATATTCTTCCTCCTCCCCCTTCCAAGAATACTCATCATGAAGTTGTATCTTCTTTGAAACAGAAAATTCTTTATTTTATATATATATACACACACACACACTTCTGATGCAGAATGTCAACTATGCACTGATAAGCCTATAAATACAAACACAAGATGGAAAAAAAACCTTCAGAATATATATTCATCACACTTTGCTTTAGGGTATCAAATCAGTTTGTTCCCCCCTCCCCCCCCCCAACTGTTCTGCAAGCAGTTTCTCCCAATTTCATCCTTCTTGTGCATTCTTTTATCTCAAAAAATAGACATTTTCCAACAGATCTCCTAATCACGCATTGGGAGAGGGTGCCAAACAAGATTTAAAAGAAAGCATCACCCATGTACAATCTCAGTATGAAAACTCTGAAAGTCTGGTCAAAAGAATAGTGGCAGGGTGTATTTATTTTTAAAAATACACTAGTCATTTTCAGGTCTTTTAATTTTACAACTTTAATTGTTGTTTTTGGAAAGCCTACAGATTTCAAAACATATACACTACCACGTCTTCCAGTTTCTATCTGCTTGCAAATTTATCAGCTGGGCACATGTATCTATTATCAGGAATAAAACTCAAAAAAAAAAAAAAAAAGCTTAAATTTATCTAAATTTTCTAATTTTTTGGATCTTATTTCACAATTGAAATACACTCCTTTGTTATCTATTATAATACAGTGCACAATTATCACACTTTCCAGTGGCTAACTCCATAAGCAGAAGTTCTGCAGAGCTGATGCACTGGAGGCTGTAATCCCGTGTTCCTCACAAGCAGCCCTGTCCTCCAAGCTGTCACAGGACCAGGAGATGCTCCACTGCTCCACCCCATTAACCACTGCTGGTGGCTCAGCCCAAAGTGCCAGCCTTTGTTTTCACTGACACATAGGTACAAAGTGCTATATTTTGGTACAAAGTACTATATGGAGGCAAGGTTTCCTTAAACATCTCTGTAGGGAGACAGCAAGTCTTAAAATTACCTTGTGTCCACTGTTCTGTGGAAATTATTGCTAACATGTACCTTTTTGAAACAGCTATAGCTTACAGGCTACAAGGGCCAGTCAGCTGAAATGAAAGGCATTCTAGAGATTAACATGTTGATCTGTGACTGAGACAGATGTTGCATGCAAATTAAAATTCCAGTTAACTAAAATAGGAACAGTTTATCGAGATTAAAAAGCATCTGCAAAGTAGTTTGCGATTATTTCTGAGTCACTTTTAAGGTCATTAAGAACATTTAGCACCGAAGTGAGAACCTTTTTAAGTTGTACATATATAACATATACATTATAATTACAATTGCAATGAATACAGATGTAGATTCACCGACATCCTATGCCACATAAGGGGATCAAATATTGAGAAGTAAAAAAAGTTTTGGAAACTGATTATTTCATTCACTTATTCATTACGTAAGACCAAAACAAGGACTGATAAAGAGAGATGGATAGAAACCAAGGAGTGTGAACACCAGTTTGGGACAGACATCAGACTGAGCCACACAGAACTGCATATTTTTCATTATTGAACTTATTCTGTAAGGAAAAAAACACAGATCAAAACCACCCTTCAAAATGCAATGTGAAGCCTCATAAATAATAATAATAATAATAATAATAATAATAATAATAATAATAATAATAATAATAATAGAATGAATGAATCAAAACAGAATTACTCCTACACCACTGGCAGAGACTCAGGAGTTACAAATGCGTTCAGGCATTGATTCAAAGAGCTGCCTGAAGAGGGAGAGATTAAGAAAAAAGCGCGAGAGCAAAGTGTCACCGACAATCGATTCCTCTCCTTCTCCCTCCCACCTCACCTGCTCAAGTTAGAGCTTTTTCTACCTCTGACCAAGCAGACTGTGACAACCTCCACTTACCGGGAGTGGGCAACCGGGGCACCCAGAAGAGCAAACCCCGTCACCGCCCGGCTTCCCTAGCACTGCCTGCCACGCTCACCTGTCTGCCTGTCCCCCGGCTCAGGCAGGAGGCCCCCACCAGGAACAGATCACTCAGCACCGTCTAGCCCCTTTCCGCCCTTTCCCTCTTCCTGCACCAGCACCAGCACCAGCACCAGCCCTTCCTTCCTTCCTTCCTTCCTTCCTTGCTCCTGCTCCTGCTCCTGCTCCTGCTCCTGCTCCTGCTCCTGCTCCTGCTCCTGCTCCACCACAGACCTTTCCTCAGCCGCTTTCCCCGACCACTCCGCCCCGCTCCCCCCGGGGCGCAGACACCCCTTTTATCCGCGGGCTGCCTGGCTGGGGCCGTGTGCTCGCTCCAGGAGTATCGGCGAGGGCTGGAAGCCGCCCCAAGCCGCTGCGCCCCAGGGCAGGGAGCCCGGCGGCCGCCCCTCGCCCCCCTGCCCGAAGCCGCGGGCCTCAGCAGCCCCGTCCCCGCCTCACTCACCTGCGGCCGGCCGGCGGGCGGGTCCACGCTGAGGGCCGGGGCGGGATGAGCGCCGAGAAGCGAGCCAGGGGAAAGCGCAGTTAAAGCTGTAACGCAGCGGCTCAGCACGGTGCCAAGCAGCGGGGAGGAAAACTTGGAGGCTCGGCCCGGCTCGGCCCGTCAGCTCCGCGCCGCGCCCCAGGGTCGGCCGGCAGCGGGTGGCAGGCTTGGGCCTTGGCTCCTGTGTGCGGGTAGGGAGGGGGGGCCCTTCCCTGCACAGCTCTTCAACAGCAAGCTCGGGATGTATTTCCTACTAAAGAAGTAAAACTCGTCTGAAAAACACCCTTGCTACATCTGTGTACCACCTTTAATCCAACCCAGTGTACGAGATACAGCCTCTGCTTTAGGCTAGAGTACTACCATGCAAGGCCCAAGCAGGCTTCGGGTGTTAACAGGATCTGAGCTTAGAGGGGATTAATTGTGTCACCATAAAATTGTCACCTAATTATGTCACCACAAAACCATGGACATCTTAGGAACAGGCATCTAACTGGGACAAGTCCCTCACACAGTAGGACAAAGGGAAATTTTTGGTCAATGTGCCTAATGCAACTCTCAGAAAGAGGATGCTTGAGCCACCAGAGTGCTGCTAAGGGAAAGGAATAGTGCTCAACTTTGTTGTTGCGTCTGTATACAAAAAGCAAAATGGATCACTTGCTCTTGGTCTAACTTGGAAAGACGGATTTATACAGAAGAAAATATTCAGTACTTCAATTCTGAATGTATCATAGAAAAGGATTCATCAAATTACAGCATCCAAAGCTTCATAAAGATATCAAGCAATGGCATGTTCTGTATTTTGCTCATTTTTGAAGCTAGTTCCAAAGAGTTGAAATGGTTGTCCTTTTTATGTGCAACCCAGCACACATCTGTCAATAGCATTTCCAACTGAAGATGGAAAAACTTTGGTCAGGGGCTCTGTATTTGGAATGAAGTACATATAGCGATGAAGTATTTTTCCAAATAATCGATTTTAACATTTAAGAATAACAGAAAAAGACTTACAACAATAATATGCAAGATTGATTTTCTACAGTGATGTTTAAAATATGCTAAACTTCTATGAGAACATATCCGAAACCAGTTTACATAACGTAAAAGAAATACTTTAAAAGAATGCAGATCTTATAGTTCAGAAATTGCAGCAGTTGTAGTGTATCTTGTAAAAACAACAACACAACTTTAAAACATCAGGGACATCAAATGTTTACTTTTTTCACACTGCCTTTTATTTTAGCCTAGATATCAACAGTATTCTCTGAAGTAAATGGTGCGGGAAGGCCTAATAATTTAAAAGGCACACTCCACCATTTCATTTGTAAAAGCCTTCATTCATTCAAATGAAGTTGATCCTCACTTCTTTTTTGTTCCCTGTTGAAAGTGCTATGTACATAAAGGCTCTGGAAGTCTTCATGATTGCAGAAAAGTGATATTAAACATTTATTTGAAGAAATTAATATGGTAAACAAAAGACTACTAACAGCATTAGAACAGTACAGTACGATCTGTCTTTGCAAGAATTGCATGGAGCCTTTAGTCTTAGTTATTGCATATAAATAATGATTCAGCTAAGTCTATAGTTGAAATTTCATAGTAATGTATTAAACTATGGGCATACATCACCCTACTTACTACTTTTTGATACCTGTTCTATATGTTTATCCATGTATTGGAATAGAAAATTATATCATTGAAATCAAGTTTCAGTTCCATTTATCATTTGCTCGTAACTTTCTTTAGGCTTGACATTTTCTGTTTTTATAACCCACATGAAGGATTTATTTTGGAATTTGTGGGTTGTTGTTTTTTTGTTGTTGTTGGTTTTTTGTGTGTGTGTTTTTATTTGTTTTTTTGTTTTGTTTTGTTTTTGTTTTTCAAATAGAAGCAAATTCAATAGAATTTTAAGTGCACAATATACGTTGGTGTTTTGCATCTGTGTATCTCAAAAGTTAGATAAAGTATGCAGGACATGTTTTTAAGCTTTAGTAAAGAAAACACCACATCTAGGAGAATGTGTGTGTGTGTATTTACTTAAAAAAGAAAAGCATAACCAATGGTGGAGAATTCACATGTCTTTCCACCAAGAGTGGATGATATATGATGACTTGAGCTGATGAATTTGGGGTGGCAGTGATTTACTTTAGTGTTAGGCTTTCTTTTATGTATGCCCTTAAGAAATCAGCCATCCTTAAGCAATCTCAGACTAAGATGTGAAGCTCATGCCTAAATAGCTGTTAAGGCTGCTTTAAAGAGCTGTAGCTGCATCATCAACTGTTCCTCCTGACCAGAAGTCCAGGCAAGACACATAAGAGGTACACCACACACAGTTTTCTCAAAAACTTCCTTTAGTAACTTCCACCCTGTTTTTCTTCACTTTCTACAGGTCATTTCCAGGTCAAACCTGTTCAAAGAACTCTGCACTGTACAGAAATTAAATGAGTGAATGAATAAAAACTTCTGCTTTCATGTGACTGTGGGGAAGGACCATTTACCTGGCATATCTGTATAAGCCATCTCAGGAAATAGAAGTTAACACCACTGTTTCTTTAAAAATTACTTGTAGTAGTTAGCGACACTGCAAGCTCCAAGTTTTCCATTCTGAAAACATGTGGGGGAAAAAAAAAAGAAAGAAAAAAAAAGATCTTAGAACAGTATATTGTCCTTTCATTCATTTTTAATGAATCATAGAATCATGTAGGTTGGAAAACACCTCCAAGATTATCTGGTCCAACCTTTAACCTAGCACTGCCAAATCCCCCATTAAACCACATCAGTAAGCATAACATCTACAAGTTTTCTGAAGATCTCTAGGGATGGTGACTCAACCATGAAGTTACATAAACCAGAAAAAATTACCCAAAACTTAGAGGTCTACTAGAATGTTGATTATGGTGCTGTTAAACTGTCTGTCTTTAAGAAAATTAGTATTGTTTGTTATTTCCCAAGGTTGGAAAACCAGACCATAACTTTTGTACCAAGATAGATAATCACAGGCTATTGGCACTGGCTTCATTGTACTTATGAAGTGAGAGCCAAGAGCAAAATTTCTTTGGAGAATCAGCTGGAAATGATGAACATAGTGGAATTTTACAAGAAGAAACATAAGAATTACACATTGTGTCATGCCAAAACCCCATTGCCATAAGGAAATCTTGCTATTGAAAAGCAGTAATTCAGACAAGAAGAATTAAATAGGTGAAGGTGTTAGGGTATTATCATTTTAATTAATTCTCTACTTCAAATTTAAAATTGTAAAACCTAACAGCTGTAAAGTTAAAACAGATGGGAGATTTGATACCCTGTCTCATACAGCATTAACATCTGAACACACATACATGTTATTTTTACTGATTAAAAGCAAATGGCTGTAAACAGACTTCAGCACCTCACCTTTGAATTAGGATCTGGATACAAAAAATAATGCTTCACAGTTCTGGATTACTTGACACTTATTTTTGAGCTAGCCTCTGACTGTAATTAAGCAGCTAAGCACTATCCACAATTCAGGACAACCTCAGATGGGAACAGTGATCAGATTCCAACAGAACAAGAATCGGTTAGGAATCGGTTAAACTAGCTAATGGTAGAAATGAAACTGGAAAGGCATATACACCAAGGCCTTAGGCACCTTACAGCTTGCAAAATAAAAGTCCCAGACTGATGCCTAAGTATGAGCATCCGTGTTTTCTTTCAGAAAAGTGGCAGATCATTTTTTAAAGACAACAGAAATAAGTTTTCACCTTTTTATGCAGTCCCTCAGATAGAGTATTTTATTATATATTCATTTAAGATAAGACACAGAAACTGTTCTGATCACCAACTAGAACACATATCTCCCCCTCAGTGCCTTCAACACAAAGTTACCAGGTCATTCTCACTTTGTTTTTCCATCTCTGGTCCAGGAAGTCCCTAATTCCCCATGAACCTGCCAATGTTTCCAAGGAGGCTGAGAGAAATACTGCTAATTTGAAGCAGCAATGTGGACAAGTACTATATTAGTTTCCATCTTGACCTGGCTAGGCAAAAATGCCCAGAAAACTGTTTTGGTAGCTGCCTTTTTTTCCTCCTGACTTGCTGGCTGTTTCAGAAAGAATAAGAGAATCCTTATGTATGCATTTTTTTTTAAAGGAATCAGTTCTTAATCCCTAAAATTAAGCAGAACATAGCCTTTTTATACAACAAGAGTTTCTGCATGTGTGTACATGTTCTGCTCTCCTAGATGCATTGGCAAGCTGAGCCAAGCAGGTGAATTTCTACACCTCTGAAAATCCACAGGTAAACAGGCTTCAACAGGTTACAGAGGTTCACCTATGTAGATCTGATGGCACTGTTGTCATAGGCTCTAGTCTGATTATTTAGCCTTCTCCAACACTGCCTTAATTCAACCTCAAAAGGGTGCATCACTTTGTAACCTAATACAAATAATGGCAAAATCTCAGTCAGATCTTGATAGATAAAGCCCATGCTCAGCCTTGGCTCAGGCAGCCAAGGGGGGCCTCAGCTGGCTACATAGATAAGCCATACAGTAAAACAGCACTATAGAGCTCACAGTATCAAGATTCATGGAGAGAAAACTGGAACTGAAAAGCTTTTGTTTAAAACATACCTACAATTATAACAAAAACAAGTAGAAATATTAAAAAGTTACAAAAACTAAGTTCCCACAAAAATCAGAAGCATCTAAATTCTGCTGCATCTAGTCATTAAAGACAATGCTTTTGGCATAACTGACAACAGTCAACACGCTGATTATAAGTGGATATACTTCAGCATTTACTGTGTCACAAGAGGGACAAGAATATTACGATATATTGTGATCAATAAGGTCACTGTTAGGCAGTGCTGAGATTAAGAGTATGTCAAAAGCATAAGATTTTCTAACTGCTGCACTGGTAAAGATTTGTGTGATTATTGTCAGTGCTGACGTGGAATCAAAGGGAGCCAGAAGATTAAAACAGAGCTTGAACATGATTAAAAACATAGGCACAGACACTGCTGTTTTATTTGTAATGCAAGAGAACAGTAATATAGTGACCACTGGTTAATAATCTTACAGCATATGAATGAATACTCATATTTCTGTATTTGATATCTTACAGGTCCAACTCAGGTAAAGCTTTCAGCTTTTTAGGATGTCATAAATGATAGGAAAATTATAAAATCACTAGTTAGAGAACAGAATGTCAAAAACTGCAGCTAGTCTAAAAACAAACAAACCAAACCAAACCAAAACAAAACAACCATTTTCAAATTTTCCAGACAATAACATACGTTTATACAAACTTAAAACATAAGTTTGTTTTTTTTTTTTCTTCCAAACCATGGCACGAACTAATCATTACAGAAGTTTGGTCAGCCCAGAACAGAGCATTGTACAATTAAGTTAGTATGGTATATGATTCTCTTACTTCTCTCAAAAGTGAATTTGATAGACCAAATCTGTGTTATCAGCATTCTATTCAGACTCACAAGCACAAACAACAACCACAGGAATATGTATTAGATTTAGCATTCTTCCACTTTAGCATGGCAGAGCAGTGCTGCCAACATACATGCAAGCAACTTTAAAAAGTGTTTTTAACCTGGCAGTATTATTTTAATGGCTGAACAACAAGGGAAAAAAAAAAAAAGGCATCACTGACTGCACTATAATTATATAGCATCAATCTAAAACATCCACCAAATTTTAACATGACTTGGCCTGCTGCATGAGACTGAATCAGCTGGAAACATTCTAGGCACCTTTGGGGAGATCTATAATGAGACTGATGGAAAACAGAAATTTAACAGGTTTTATTTAGTGCTCTCATATTTCACTGCACTAGAAAGCATGAATGCTTTAAAAAGATGACTTTACCAGGTAAGCGCATTGTCAAAATTGTTCCAATAATGTATTTGTTTTTAATAATACACTAGTCTATAATAACTTACAACAGTAACTCAAACTGACATTATCTATGAAGTGTAAGCTCCAATATAATTCAATTAAATACCAATCTAACAATTTTTATGCAAATTACTTTACTCCATCTTGCACATTTCTTTATCTCTGGGGATCATTCTCAATTTCCTTTTCTGAAGCTTTTCTAGCACTACACTGCATTTTGGTAATATCACCACTAAGGCTGAAGACAATATTTCAACTATTAAGCCTACCAGAAAATTATAGTTAGATTTATGTGTTTTAGTCATACAGATTTTCTTTCCAATGATTTTTCAATGTACTTTTCCATGATGTCTAGAAAGTTCAGATAGAACACCAACAGTATTTTCAGTCTTTTCTTTCAGACTTGTTAGGGGGTATATTAGCCTTTGTCCAAGCATGTTCTTTAGGAAGAAGGCTACTAGCACATCCTAGATTGCCGGACTCTCCCCGTTTTAAGTTCCAGTTGCTTACAACTTTGCCAAATATTAAATGTTTGGGCTGAAATTTTCCATGCAATGCCTGTGCCTCAAGCTGAGATGTGTTGGAAAGTTTCAGCTACAAAAATAAAACGATTTCCAAGAATGAGGGTAGGGAGAAAAACATTGTTTCACTCGTGAAAAAAAAAAAAAATATCAGAGACTTTTTCACTGGAAAGCTCACTTGCTGTCATGCATTCCCTGAAATTGGCAGGAAGTAATTCTTTTGTTAGGGATTATGCTTTTTCACTTTCTTCATGAAAATCAACCCAGTATGGGCTACTTATAAGCCCTTGAAAAATTGTGGCCCATGTAATTTACTACTGCATGGGATTGGAAGGAACTGCCTAATGGATTGAACACAGTCCCATGTAATCATGACAAATGTACAGATGTCCAGGTCTGAGAGCTCCACAGACAATCTTGGCAAGTACTCTTGCAAGCTTTTGGCCACAAAACACTTTCTAGTGCCATATTACAGCATTGAAAACACGAAGCATGAGATTAAAGCCATTATGCCAGTGTGTTATATGGGGAAAAAAAAGAAAAAAGAAAAAAAGTAAAACCTGAAGAAGAGGTGGGGAGAAATTGCTAATATAATCATTGAGTAAAATTTCTAGGTGACCTAAGGACCAGACTGCTGGGCAGACTTCAGACTACAGCATGACAGGGGGTGGCAATGGTCCTTTGCAATTTGATTTGGGGGGAAGATTCCTCATGACCCAAGTATGGGCTTCAGTTCCAGCAGCAACCATTACTGTCAGCATGCTGGCAGAAAGAACTAGATTTTCATCCCTGGGCTAGGCATGACTGTGGCTTATTTGTGAACAGAAAATGTGGCATCTGTCTCTCCAGTACTTTATTGACCCGTCCCTGCTGACAAAGGAAGAAGGTGATTAATTTAGAAATCAGGGGAACAAGACATAGCCCTGCAGCAGCAGCAATGCATGCAGACAAAGGGAGTCAAAAGGGAAGAGAAACGGGTTGGACTGACATTGGCTGAGTCTGTAGGGGGCAAGGGAAGACTGCAGCACTCAACAACCCGCATATGGCGCACACATGGCATTTTCAGCTCTGATATTCAAATGATTTCAGAGGCAAGGCTGTCAGCCTTTCAAATATACAAGCCATCAAATGCTGCAACCACAAAATAGCAGCTTGCTAAGACTGACTTCCCTGTGATATTCAGCTTCATAAGTCATGACAAAAAAAAAAAAAAAAAAAAAAAAGCTGAACCCCAGAGTCATTACGAGCACTGAAGCCCTTATAAGGTTGTGTCATAAAGAAAGATGAAAATTCCAGCTTATCTCAATGTTTTCTTTTTTGCCATTGCTTTCTGTCTTGGTATTCTTAACTGACTTTGCCCATGTTCTGTGAAGTCATGGTGGCCTGAAATTATGTACTTTAGTACCTTATGGTTAATAACCTCTGGTTTCTTCAGAGTGGCAGTATACAGTCACTCCAGCTGAGTCCGGAGCATTTTTCTATGCCATTTTATAAAAACACCAGATGCAAATGAAAACCTGTTGTTGCAAGGCTGTCAAATATCTAGCTGCCATCAGCCCACCATTTGACTTGCGAACACAAATTGAACTAGCCACAGCAAAGACTGAGAACCATCTTCAAAGCAGCAATCATTGCTCATTTCTGTAGCAATTCAGGCTATAACAATAAATGCAATGGTTCAAGAGGTTTGTGGTGAGTTTATGAAAACTTTTTTCTGCATGTGGGAATTCTGGAATCATTGCAGGAAAATCATGGTTAAACCATGGTAAAACCATGGTTAAACCATGTTTTCTCCTCATAGTCATCCTCCTATAGATGCTGCATGCATTTATAGAGCCAAGAATCACATAATCAGAACACAAGTCTTGTGTTCTTTCTTTAGATTCAAAGCCTCACAGTACTGCTCTGAATGACTGCCCATCAGTACTGCTCTGAATGACTGCCCATCATGTATGGCAAGGACAAAATGCTCCTGAGATTCACAGCTGTTTCAGTCTGCCACAGATATGAACATCCCGCTGAACCATTGAAGAGGATTGATGCTATAGCACGCCAGATACAAAGTTTGTTCACATTCAACTTTGGATGGCACTAGGAGAGTTGGCATATATCCCTACATATGTTAACATCACCCGCAAGTATTAAGAAAATTAAGATTTCTGGTACGATGAGATAACAAAATTGTGAGTTGAGAGAGGTAGTGTATGTCTTCAGTTCAGAGGCAGAGCAACAGTTTACATTCTGTGGAGAAGTGCCATAGATATGAAGAAAATTAGATGATAAACATTTGCATCTGCTGTAGAGGTCCTGTAAGGTCCTATAATCTTTTCCACAGCTGGACACCTAATAATGTGGTGCCACTTTTCTGACTGGAGATTCAAGGACATGACCTGCAGAAATGCTGAGCTGCCACAGCTAGAGCTAAAGCAATTGATGGCAGCAGCTTGAGCATATAAAGTACAATGAAGCTATGAAATGGCTTCATTGTACTTTATGGCAATGAAGCTCTTAAAACACAGGAACCTTGAAATGGGCATCTGAAATTTGTGAATGCTTTAGTCTCAATTAAATCATGTGAAAGACAAAAAAAGCTGTTTGGAAGATCAAGCAGTTTAAGAAGGACCCTGGAATAGCAACTTTGTTGTAGAGGAGGGATACCTTTTTTTTTTTTTTTTTTTTAATCTGTAAGTATGACTATCATCCAATATTGTTATTCAGTTCTCTACAAGTGTACATGTATATTTATATAAAACATTTGGATGGCGTGGGTGAAAATACATTATAAATTATCTTGAGTAGTGCCATATATCAAAAAAAGCCTGAAAAACTGAAGAATAAAAGTCATTTTACTATATCTTCCACAAAACACTGGTTCAGAAATTTGTCCTCTGTTCCTACAAAGGATATCTTGCATAAAAAGGAGTGCAGCCTTTTATTCTGTGACAACTGCATGTACCACAGCATCTTTAAAAATTGTCTCAATGTTACCTTGCTTTATGGGAGAGCTTTTCATCTGGAAGACCCAAAAGGACTGCCAGTGAATGGCACTGGTAACTGCACTTGTTTTATCCATTAGGAATAGAATCAGAATTTAATTGAATAATTAAGATTCTTAGTCATACCGGTTTTGTTGCTTTAAAGTAGTCAAGCATAAACTAGGCACAGCAGAAGTCTCAATAGTATTTTTAAATGGTTTTCTTCCTTACTCAATTAACTCAAATGAAAAAAACATTTTTCTGAAACATCAACCTGAGAAAAATTAACAGTTAAGAAAAATACAGTCCCTTGTTATACTAAGTTATAGATGGACAAACTGAGAGGTCTGAATGGGCACCAATTCAACACTGAATTATAGCACTGCTTCCACAAAGTCTAGTAACACAACTAACATTCGATCTACAACTAGTAACACAACTAACATGAAAGATCTACACATTTAAAGCATTGCATAGTGTTTTTGCATACTGACAATTTGAAATTCTTATCAACTTAAAATGCCATGAACTAGAGAAAGGGCTTGATGCCATTGAGCAGCCTTAGTTATCACTCATAACTCATATGTGAGTTCATATCACTCATATCACACATAAAGCTAAGGCTTTATAATTTTTGACCTGTGTAAAAACGTTTACTTAATTCTATAGAATTAATGTGCTCATATTAATGAATATTTTAGTAACTTAGGTACATATGTGAGAAAAACACTAGTGGAATTCTAAATTAAAAATGAAGGTCTATGGCCAGAAAAATTCAAACAAATTAAGTAATGAAACACAAAGGTGATATAGCAATGCAAAAGTGTAACCTCTTACTGCATATCCTATGTCACTCAAAGGTTTCTATTAAAGGAAAATGTTAAGCAGTCATGACGACTGAGCTAATTTTGAGGCTAACTTCTTGAATTTCTCAAGAGCTTACTTTGTCTTTCAAATGCACATTGTACAGTTCTTTGCATTGATTTCCCTTGTTTTGAAATTAAGAAGGAAATTAGGAACTGCAGTGCATATAAGCTTTGCTAAATGTTTAAGGAACCTTAGCACAGCTAAGTCTTTTTAATGAGGGAAGAAATCTTAACTATGCTAAGACACTGTAAATGCTTAAGTCTCCTTAGGAGTTTAGAGCAGCTCAGCCATGCTACGACACTAAGTTTAAAGAAATTTTAATTGGTTAGTAAGTCAAATTCTTTAGTCTATACAAGTTAAGTGCTATAATCAGAAATTTTTGGTTCATTTATCCAGTCAAAACTATAAGCCTCAGAAGGAAGGTCTTTGCATCTCTAGCCCAAAGTCTACAGTCCACATGCAAACAAATCTTCAGTGGTCAAAGAGCTCAGCCTGCTCTGAATATCTCTTTCCAGTTTGGATGAATTTGAACTAAGAGCTCAGTCCTAAATGACAGCTACCTAAAAAATTACCCAAACCCTGCCTCAAGCCTTCTGTGCTACTCACTATAAGCAATCATTTACATTCAAGAAAAACTGCAACCAGATACTGAGCTGCCTGCCAGTCTTAGCTCTCAGGGCAGTGCCTAATACGTAAAGTGCCCTGTGACCTAACAACTATTGTGGGAAGATTAAGAAGATACCAGTTGTACAGTTGAAATATATTTGAAAATAAAAGGGACATATGCTGGGAAAACAAGAAGTTATAGTACTTCCTAGGAAAAGAACAATAATATAAAAAAAAGGAGAAAATGCAGCATGCGGTTAGCAACTGTCTTCAAAACGACTGTTCCACATCAGGTGCACATTGAAAGGCTGAGATGAAGTTCTTATGCATCACATAGTGGAGAATTGTAACTACCACATAAACCATGCATTTATAATCAAAGTGTGTCCATCACCATCCCCTCTGCCCACAGTTTGCTATTGTTAAAACACACTTATTTAAATTTTTGGAGGTGTAGTCTAGTTTCTTTTATGGTTATTTTATTTCATTTTATTTCTGATGGTAGTTAATAGCAGTAAAAGTAATTTACTGATGCTGCCTAGTTAAATACCATCAGACCAAAGCTCAGTTTAAAGTCATTTAATAGGGCAGTCACTATAAACAAAAAAGCTCTGACTGCACAATCAGTAAGAGGGAACGAGAGGATTCAAACAATATTCCATGAAAATTTATAGAATGAAATTAGCCAAATGAATTAAATGTCAGTTATATAGCTGAGAATTCAATCCATATTTATTAGAGTAGTGACTTTCTCACAGTTGTAATAATTATTTCAGGAGGGAGACAGCTTTTAAAACTAATAAATTTGAGTATACAGATCCTATAGACTGCTGCTTTTAAACCTTAAAGACGGCAAAAGACTCCCCCCCCACCCCCCCTAATATTTCCTTAATGGCAATGCTATGTTTATATGTTTTCTGATTTCCTGCAGAAAACTAGTTTATGACCAGTGAGAGATCTTTATGAATAGGTAGTAAATTTTGGCTGCGACTCATGGCTTGGAGTCCTACTGACTCCTTGATATAGAAGAGCTCTATATACCAAGATATACTTGTAGGATATAATCTCAGAACTATGGCTATATTGCAGGGGAAGGGTTAAACCACATTTTCACAGCTTTGAAGTTTGTCAGAGGACATTACTGAAGAACATTTATGCTTCTTATGAACCACTAAACCATTTTCTTTGTTTGTCATGGAATCACCTTAAGCAGCAGCTTCTTATAGCTAAACATTATAAACTCTGGTTTGCATATTTAGTAGAGCATAAAGCAGGGGAAGACAATGGATGAAACCCAGCAGCTATTAATCATTTTCTGTGGTACTGAAAGAAGGTGGAGTGAACAATTTTAAGGTCTTAATAAAAGAAAAATTACTAAAATTAGTCATTTAAGGCAACTGCCATCTAGAAAAGTTGTAGTGAACATACACACATAAACAACGGAGAACATCCAAACTGAGGAATCCTAGTTCTGGAGACATGCAATAGAGGCTTGCAATATGGGAGGAAGACAAGGGGGCCAGTAACAAAAATGTAGCATCCTGTTTCAAATTTTATTGCAGTTCACATTTTTCGGACTTGCTGGTGTGGTTCACAAACAGAATGGTTGAGATTGGTCATCTGGTCCAACCCCCTGCTCAGGCAGGGCCACCTAGAGCAGGTTGCTCCTGACCACATGGAGATGACTTTTGAATCTCCAAGGAGACACCACAGACTCTTGGGACAACCTGTGCCAGTGCTACTCCATGTGGCTTCTTGCAGTTTTCTGCAATTATCAACTCCAAGTACTCAAAAATACAAGTCACTCTTCAAAACAACAACCTAAAAATAACTAGATTTTTCAAAATATCTTGCATGCTTTTTGTGTTTCTGAGCATAAAGATAGTAATCAAGTCAAAACTATGTTCAACTTTCTTTTTTTTCCTGTAACCATAAAAAAAAACTAGAAACCTTAATTAAAAATATGTTGTTTTAAAGGATGACATTTCTGTCTTCTATCATATAAGTTTAAGAGCTGAGACAAATATGCGGCTTCTTTGGCTATGAGATAATCTGCCTAGCTTCCTCCTGTGATCAATCTGTTTTACTGGAACAAGCTGTGATTATGCCCCTCATTTAATGTTTGTTGTTGCCTGAGTGTAACTCAGCTTAATAGTGCAATTGCCATATATCTGACAAATCACTCAGCACTACTGCTCAAACAAGACCAGTCCCAGGCCTACCTGAGGCAAGAGAAGAATCATTACTAGTCTTTATTATACTTATAATTCATAATGAGGATATTGCTTCTTTTCATCTAGCAATTTACAATTCCTAAGAGCTACTGATGTCTAGGAAACATTACAAGTTTCCTGAATTTCAAACAAAAACATTTGGATATTTAAAAATTGCAAAGCAAATACGATGTTAAATAGCATAAATACATCTGAAAAAAAAAAAAAAAAAAAAAAAAAAAAAGGTTATTTGCACGAGTGCTATTTATCTCTAAATAGCTTGCAAAGGTACTTATTTTATCTAAAATAAATTCTTTGGAATGACCTTTTATGCTTTTTAGGTATGAGAATGGATCCAGTGTTTCAGCCTTTATTGCTATAATCAGATGAAGTTGTTACTGAAACTGAAGTTACTGAAGTTTTACATATTGTACTTTTACACCTGTACAGACATTTTAACAGTATCTTGGTAGTGTGAGGAAAAGGATGGCAAAAAGGATTGACTGTAGTGAGAAAAAATCTGAGTTGTCCGGTTTTCAGCCTCCCATCCTAGCATACCCAGGAAAGCTTCTGCTCAGCTTTATCAAACCTATTTGGTTTGGGCATGTCTCAGATTCCCTTTAGATCATGCTTTCTTTCCAGCAGATTTTGTCACGTTATGGTTTAGCTAGATGCTTGTTTTTCCAAGGCTGGATTAGTCCAGGCTACTCCAGAGTTATTTTTGTGCTCCTTGTGGCATCAATGTAAAGGCACAGTTCTAATTATTTTCTTTCTGTATGCCTGTTACCTTTTCAGTGCCTAGGGCTGTTGGTCATGTGCACAGCTAGGAATTGCAGCTACTACAGTGTTTGACCTACAGCTTGAAGAGAAGGTATCAGAGACAAATCACAGAATCATCTAGATTGTAAGAGACCTCCAAAATCACCTAGTCCAACCTCTGACCTAACACTAACAGTCCTCCACTAAACCATATCACTAAGCTCTACATCTAAACTTCTTTTAAAGACCTCCAGGGATGGTGACTCCACCACTTCCCTGGGCAGCCTGTTCCAATGCCTAACAACCCTTTCAGTAAAGAAGTTCTTCCTAACATCCGACCTAAACCTCCCCTGGCGCAACTTTAGCCCATTCCTCCTCGTCCTGTCACCAGGCACATGGGAGAATAGACCAAAAATCATGGTGGACCAGAATCTTTTCCTTCCTTCCACCTCATTATACCAATAGAATATAATCTCCCAGACACACCAGATATTGTACGTCCATACCAAACGGTAAGATGTTTGGATATTAGTTTAAAAGGTTGTGGCCTGATAGTTACTCAGTGTTTATGCTAAATCAGTTGTTTCATGGTAAAAGGTACTCAGCAAGTGCCAAGGTTGAAACAAAGTCTGTGAATGTTACTTTGTTAAAATAAATTGTTAACTTTCTGCATTTATCAATTTCTAATTAAACATCAGAGAGTGGCTGTTGCTAGAACCCCACAATGCATTTGTTTTGTTTGTACTCAATATGTCTCATTTAGGTCATTATTGTCTGTGTTCAGTAACAAGAGACAAATAGAGAGCTTCTTTCTTTACAAAGACTTCATTCTGTTTGTACTTTTGATAGAAGAAAACTGAAAATTGTTTCATTTTGACAGCTTTCATACCTTCTGACAGATACTTATAAAGTGAAGGTTTTTGTGGTTTTATTTTTTTCCATGGCATGCTGACTTTTTCCAGCTATTTGCTAGTTATCCAATGCCACAAGAAAAATATAATTAATGAGTAGTCTAGAGGTCTAATGAATTTGAATGCATGCTTATATGCTAATGAAGTCTGTAGGTCTTAGGCATACAGTTGAGTACTTCGCTGAGCATTTGAGTAAAGGAAAACCCACAAAAAAGACTACAGGCTTAAACATTAGATATTTTCAAAATACATTTTCAGAAGCAATCTCTGGAAATATATACATCTTTTTTTTCCATGGATAGTGTCTTTACTTAACTATTGTATCTAATTCTGAATTGATACGTTTGCAAAATTAGGGAGCAATTGACATGCCTTCTTCTCTACCCTATTCCATATATGTTCTGAAAAGGGAGCAAGCTATTGACATTCAATGAGGTTTGAAACACTCTTTTAGCAGCAGCAGTCTTGCCAGATCCTTTCTCTAATATCAAAGCAGTCCTAACCTTAATCTTTTTATTTATTTATTTTTCTAGCAGACTTGCATTAAATAAACTTGCGTTCCATTTGTGACATTTTCACGGTAGGAAAGCGGAGCTAATTCTAAAACCTTGTTCTGAAACTAAATAAGCACTATTGCCCCTATTTCAAGAATGATATAGCATATAAATCAAAGTAACAGTACACTACTCTGCTGTGTCCACTGGGATGTGTCCACTTTTGCTTTCATTCTCCAGCCAGCCAAGGGAACTGCCTTTAGGCAGTCAACATGCAGAAAAATATAGCTAAAAAAAATAAAAAGGGGCGGTCTTTATACACCGTGCTGTCTAGACTCTTCCCCAGTTCTCTGCCTCAAGCTGTTGTTGTTCTGCCCCACCTAGGCTTTCTTCCATGGCTTGTGGCTGAGGAGCAAGATAGAGCTTGGCCTACAAAACTCACAAAGCTGTTTTGCTTCAGAATAAGGTCTCAGCTTGGATCTGTAAATATATTGGAAACAGTTCCAAGCAAGGATAATGTGGTCCTTGTTTCTCCTCAGCAATGTAAACTGCATGTGGGTAGGCCCTCCTTGCAAATCCCTTTTACTTCCACAGCAGGGCTATTGTCATTCCCTATATGTCCACCAAAGGTTAGTGCTCCAGTATGCCTGCCTGGCTCCCAGGCAAGTTGTCTGAATCTACTGTTAATACTATCCTCTGTGTCACCCCTTCAGGTAGATAGCCCTCAGTCTTAGTGGAGGTTGACCTAGGAGGACTGAACAGGATTGCCCTTCTGTGGCGAGGTTTTCCATTTTCAGGACACGATCATGATTAGTTTGCACCCCAGTTGCAATGCAATGTGGACTCTCCAGAAGCAGTGGAAGACCTACAGTGTGGACACAGACTTGTGTTCACATTACTGGAGAAGGAAGAGAAGAATAGGATTTTTCAGAAATATCCTATAAACCAAGGTAGCCATTAGAATCAATTTAAAATAAAGCATTTCTGATGTAAAACTGTGATAGGTATCTGTTGTACATTTATTGCTGTTCCATAATTGCTGTGAACAGCATGATCAACCAGTTAATTCATAACAGTGCTTATGTAATCTGCTTTGCAAATACTGCCTGAGAATATCATTCCTGGAGCTGGAGTATTTCAGGGATGATGTCAGTCAATTCTAACTACATATTACCCAGCAAAACTGTATTTTAGAAGTATGGCAACAGGCAATGAGACAACACACAAGCCTGTGAAATGGACAGATCAATCCATGGAATCCCCAGCCCTTTAATTTGTCAAATAGGATTAGATTGCCTTGTCTAAGAGCATCCTCAACTCACTTGGAATATCATTAACATTTGGAAGCTACTACACAAAACAATCCAGAACAGTGTGCCTAATCTTAATGTTCTGTATAAAACTTAGTTCTTTAACATCATTATTTAAGGAGACAAAGTAAGCAGATGTATCTGGAAAGAGAAGAATTGCAAATGTGAGGACTTCAGGAGTATTACATTACACCAGTTTTAGAGAAACATTTATATCAGAAAAATCCAAAACCCAATAATAAAAGCTAGCAACATCTCTGTTTAGTCAAACTTTTTCCACTTACAGAAGTCCAGGATAATCCAACTAACTTTACATAGATGTACACAGACGTGGCTTTATATTGATCTTCATTGGTTTCCAATAGGAATACAGAACTGGAGACAAATGGAAGTGCAACCTGCAGTCAGGACTGCAATAAACTAAAAATCCTTCTTAAAAGCAAAGCTGACATAAATGTGGCAAGTCAAATCTTTATAGTCTTTTCAACTGTCCTGGAGGTGTAGAAAACAATCTCTTTAAGACAATAACCCAAACAAAGACTTTGTGATGACGTGGGGGTTAATTACAAACAACAGAGGTTCATTATACATTCCACAATGTTGTTCCCACACACAAAAGATGCTCTCACTTGTTAAATGTCTAGCCTAGACTACCAGAAATTGCATTACACTGGGTGCCCCTCCTCTTATTCCCGGACTTTCTTACCCTGGCCTTTTTTTTTTTTTTCCCTCCCATCTCTATTGAAAGATAGTAATTAAACACTAAAGCCTCTCAGTTTCTGCAGCACTGCAGGGGAACTCCTCCCTGTAATAAGCTCCAATTACTGGCTGCGACTGCAGCTGATGAAGGATTATCCTCTCACTCAGCTACGGCAAGCTCTAGAGTATAATCTTCAATTAGTTCAATTCATGTAGCACACTGGCAGGCAGGCCACTACATTTCCCACGACTTACACAAACAGCCTTTCTTTGACACCCCCCCAACTCTGCACAGATGGTCCTGGGACTGTCTGTTGCAAAGTTCAGTGCATCTGGCCCCTAAACCCACCTAATGCAGGCAGCAAAACAAAGACTGGGACTCAAGTGCTATACAGTACCTATTTGTTTCAGTAACAGCAGGCTTTTTTTTTTTTCAGTTTTTTTTTTTTTTAATAAAAGAAATTATTCAAGGAGTCAGAAAACAGGTGGATAAACAAAAAACACCCAACAAATCTGGAACGCTGCTATAAATTACTTCATTTTTAACTATGTGAAAATTTTAAAAACCCAATTTTATGCTAATATAAATATGTTTGCAACAGGCAAAATCCAAGAAGGGCAAAATTAAATTCAAGTACAAAGGGAGAGAGATAAGAATTTACTTGAGGTATTGCAGGTATCTTCAAGAAAGAATTGTTATTTTTGTAGCATGCCTGTTCAATACTTAGAGCAAAGACTGCTGAACCCATTTTCAGACTAAATTCTGAATTCTTGTCTTCTGTATCCTGATACTTTATATGGTCTATGTACCAGCTCATGCTTGATTTCTTTAATTGCTTACTGTAAAAAGAAATAGATTTAACTGAGGAAAATATTTTAAAACAGCTAAGTTTAATTGTTTCTCCTTTATACATGTTTTTGATAATGGGAAATTTTGCTATATGGCAGCTAAAAATAATAATTGAATAGAGTAAAACAGATGAGTGCCACCAGCATCTTACACTGAATAATTTTGTTGACACTGCCTTCACTTCAGAAGAGTTGCTGTGACCATAGGGAAGTCAATACCTAGAGGCATGCTGCCCCAAACACCTGCTTTTACGGATTAGTATTTACATCTGTCAGCTGCCTCATCAGAAGGAGAAAGGGGTATTTCCCAAATAGGGCCTTGTCTTCACCTGTAAAGAAGCTAAGTAACCCCATTACAGTAGACTTAACTCACACTACGAGAAACACAAGACCACAATAACTACATTGTTACTGTCATCTTGGATAGGCTGGATGCAGAGGCCTCCCATTTTCAAGCCTTTAAGTCTAAAATTTTGCATTAAGACAGTCCATCTGAAACTCCACTCTGCAGTAAGTAACAGCATCAACTTCATATTTATAAGACAATCCCACATCTCAGGGCCTCTCTTTCAAGGATCCTCAGGAGCAGCATCTTATTCCATGCCTCTTCCCACTAAGCATAGCCAGATGTCCTTGTGCAGGAGCACTGCTCAGCAGCTCCTCTTCTGCCAGCCTGAGGGCCAACACAGGCACAGCCCAGCAGACCATAAAACACGTCAAGCCAAGCGTGTGAACTTGTAAGACACCAGAAAGTACAGTTTCATAGAACAGCACTAAGCTTCTGACTTTTCTTTTAAATTGTAGCACAGTAGTTTTTCCAACATCAAATAGTATGCTTTTGTGTACTTGATACATTGACTCATATTGTCAGATCTGAAAAGGGGCTTGTATGTCTGGAAGTATCCTTTTTTCAAATGCATTAATTTGGATTTAAATAAAGTGTATTTTAATTCACAATGCTCGTTTCAGTCACATCCTTCTATAGTTGTCCTCATATAACACTAAGGAAGATACCAATATATACACTTCAATCCTAAAAAACAGACAAAAGCCTGACATTTAATAGAATCATAGTATATAATGATCTGGAAGGGACCCGAGGACCCACAAGAACATCGAGTCCAACTCCTGACTCTACACAGAACCATCCAAAAATCAGACTACATATCTGCGAGTGTCCTGGTTTCAGTTAGAACAGAATTAATTTTCTTCCTAGTAGCTGGTGGAATGCTGTGTTTTGGCTTAGGATGAGAAGAGTGCTGATAACACCCCGATGTTTTAATTGTTGCAGAGCAGTGCTTATACCAAGCCAAGGACATCTCAGCCTTTTGCTCTGTCCTGCCAACAGGCAGGCTGGGGGTGCAGTAAGAGCTGGGAGGGGACAGACCCAGGACAGGTGACCCAAACTAGCCAAAGGGGTATTCCATACCATCTGACGTCATGCTAAACAATATATAGGGGTGGCTAGCTGGGGGAAGGGGGCCGGACTGCTCGGGGTTAGGCTGGGCATCGGTCAGCGGGTGGTGAGCAATTGCATTGTGCATCACTTGTTTGTACATATTATTATTATTTTCCTGTTATCACCATTGTATTATTATTATTATTATTGTTATTATTACTTTTGTTATTATTATTTTCCTGTCTTATTAAACTGTCTTTATCTCAACTCACGGGCTTCACTTTCCATTTCTCTCCCCCGTCCCAGAGAGGGAGGGGGAGAGGGAGCGAACGGCTGCGTGGTGTTTAGCTGCCGGCCGGGTTAAACCACGACAGCGAGCAATGTCCAAATGTATCTCAGACTGTGGCAGGCTCGGTGCTGTGACCACTGCCCTGGGGAGCCTGTTTCAGTGCCCAACCACCCTCTGCGTGCAGAACCTTTCATGCAGTTAGTGATTGTCCAGCCCTCTAATTAGTCAAGATCTATTTGCAAGGCCTCTATCCTCAAGGAATTCTACAGCTCCTCCTAATTTCATGTCATTTGTTTCAGCTGGGCAGTATATTTCAGACTGTTGCAAGAGGACTAAAAGTAAAGCCTAATTATCATTTTGTAGAGTGGAAAATAGCTCATGCAACTTCCAAATAAATCTTCTTTAGGTGTTCTTCACTGTCCTACCACTGTAACTCAACCTTATACAGTGCTGTAGGTGCTTTCATAGAGGGAAAAACAATCTGCTACTGCCCCAAGGAACATTCAGTTTATAATGGTGCTTTTCAGAATACAAGCTATTTGCAGTAGTTCAGACTTTTAGACTTCAAGCACCCTAGGTTAACACTATGTAAACTCATGCACAAGTTTCAGTCATAAGGCTGAAGGAGCCTTATTTTCAATACACCCAAAAACTGAATGAGGTTGTGTTGTAGAATTCTAATATTTGAGGGAAATCTAGGGCTCCCAACAATATGAAAACAAAGAAAACTGTATATATATATTCCATAAAAGTTAACTTTCTTTTCTGTTGGAAACTTGTAGCAGAATCAGTCAAAAATGAACTACTCTCACACTTCACATGGACCATTTTCAAGTATGAGGCCTCATGCATAATTATATCCCACATCTGAATGTTGAAATGGGCATTTAGTTTTGTTAAAATCAGAAAAATGGTTTCAGTCTTGCTATGAACATCCAAATGTAGGATTTGGTAAAATGTCATGTCTAAAACTAGTTATCACAGGCCTCAATCTAAAAGCATAGGAGACTATTTTATAACTCAGTGGACTGATGGTGAACTGAGCCTCCACTTACACAATCAAATGTCCTGTATCCTACCAGATGAATTGCTGCACTGCACTCCCTGAGCAGCTTAAATTTAAATGCAAAATTACCTTTGATGATAAATAAGAACAGGTTGATTGTCTTTCGAATTCCATCCATAATTTCTCTCCAGTTGAACACCCTGACTCACTATGTAGCCAAATAACATAGCACAAAATAGGATCATGCTCTCAACTGTCCACTGGACAGTTTAGTAGCAGAGAATCACAGAGACAAGTACAAATAAGAGGAAATGTACTCCCCCCAAATACTATGACCTCTAAACTTTGAGCAAATGGAAAACAAACTGAAGAAAGTCAGTGGGAAGTGTCAAGTGAGCACCTAATCATCAGTCCTTGTCAGCTATAGCCAGGGGCAGGCAGCAGGTCGTTACTACCACCATGCAAGCACTGCTTCTACAGCATAATTATAGATTACAGGTATTATGCCTCCATTCTCCACTCAGTTTGGAAGAAAAAAATAAGTGAGGAAGACAAAGTTTATCAGGTTTGTAAAGATCTTAATTGTGAAGCACCACACAGATAAACTCTATACACTACATGCAGGCATCAACATTTTTTTAAGCCTTCCACACATCCTGAGAACAAAATTTCTGGCCCCAAAAGTAGTGTTTTAAGAAATAGAGACATGGTATTTATAAGTAAGACAAATCATAGTAGATTAATATGAAAACAGAATGACAGTAGTACTTGCTGGGGACCCAATTTTTATTTATAGCTTTTTTTGCTTAACTAGAGAATACAAAAAACAGTGCAAGTAATGGTGGTATTGCGTTAAGTGAGATAGCAAAATTCAGCTGTGATGTCATGTGATCTCCTGCACAAGGACATCTGGCTATACTTAGTGGGAAGAGGCATGGAATATGATGCTGCTCCTAAGGATCCTTGAAAGAGAGGCCCTGAGATATGGGATTGTCTTATAAATACAAATTGTCCTTAATTGGTTATTATTGAATGACACTAGTAATTCACCTAGTATTTTCATGTTGAGCTAATGTATGATTTAGTAAAAATGGTAAGCAGCATAGAAATCACTGGATGGTGACTGATAAACCACAAAGGAAACATTTAGGCTACCATCTGCAATCAAAGCTTGAAAACTGCAGAAGTAAAAAGCTGTTACATGTAAGAATAGTAAACACAAAACAAGAACAAGAGATTCTTAAAGTGACCTGTGGCAGACTGAGTTTTGTAGACCAGTTACCATAAAGACAGCCAGAGTACAAGAAGAGAACCAAAATGATGAAGGATGTAGTGATCATATTTTTTTGTTTGTTAGTTTTTAAATACACTTAGTTAATACTTTGACAGAAGAGAAACATTTCCCTGAGCTTGTTTGCTTAATGCCCGGTCTACACAATACCAACAGAATGGCTAGACACTGCATAATATGGGACATTTCACACACCTTTTTCGTAAAATGCAAGAATTCTGAAAGTGCATTATAGAAAATCATGACTACCAAAACTGCCTCAGGAAACTCTCCACTTTAATGGCTTGGAGATAAATATTGAACTAAACCAGGAAGGGGTCCAGGAAAACTTTTTTTTTTTTTTTTTTTCCTGAGTATTATCTCCTACAAGCTCAAAAATAGTCCATCTTTATATACAGGAGGCCAAGCAAAAGTGTCAGGAGATCTGCAGAAATGATCAAGGAGCTGCTGACTAACCTCAGACTTGAAAGGGAAGCACACAAGTAATAGAAGAGACAGGTGACCCGGTAAGAATATAGAGATGCTGCACAGTTGGGCAAGGATGGGGGTTAGGAGTGATCCACCAAGATCCACCTGAAGGTGAACGTAGCAAGGAACATGAAGGGCAAAAAGAAGGGATGGAGAAAACCAGGTGGAGGCAGATTCTTCAGCAGTACCCAATTAGAGAACAACAGGCAATGGGCACATACTGAAGCAAATGGTGTATACATGTTGTTTGTTTGTTTGTTTTTTAAATGTACAGAGTGACTGTAAGAGTGACTGAACACTGGGATAGGCACAGAGAGGTTGTGGAGTCTTCTTCCCTGGAGATATTCCAAACATGACTGGACATGGACCTGGGCAACCTGCTCTAGATGACTTGCTTTCAGCCAAGAGGTTGAACTGCCATTTTCCAGGTCCTTTCCAAAGTCAGTGGATCCAGTTCAGTGAAATAAGCTGAACTTATAATAATAAGAATAATAACTAGGATTATGAGAGTCTTGGAATGGAGCTTCTGTTAGGCTAGCAAAGTGAACAAGCATGAAAGGAGAATGAAGGAAAAATATAGCTTGTAAAAATTCGTTGGTGGTGATGGTTTTCCTGTGGAAAAGAGTGAGCTTTACCTGCAATCTGACATGCAATTTCAGTGAATTTAAGAGGAAAGGGTCTGGAGTAAGATATCACTGATGTTAAGCCAGGCTTAAACAGAGTATAAGTAGAATGAATAGCACAGGAATAGATGGTGTGTTGTAGGGGATTTTGTTGGTTTATTGGGGCGGGGGGCAGTGCCTTACTTCCATCAGCCTTCTCCTCCCTCTTCAAGATACCATAAAGATAACGTTCCTTTTTTTTTAACAAATTCAGCTACTTTTAAATATGAAGTTTGAGGTTAGAAACATTGATGTAACCACTGATTACTCTTTCACTACCTCTTGTTAATTCCATGCCTGCTGTTTGGATCATCTAGCTTTGGATGCATCTAAACTGCATTTTGCAGTGTTTGCAGACCAGCTATTGCTGTAGCTTCAGAGCTGTCTGATCTTACTCCTTATGCACACATTTCATCAGAATCTGACCACATATCCCTTTCTTTAGATGTCCTATGGGGATATTAACAGGAAATACACCAGGAAAGCTCACAGCATCCATAACACATTAGTGCTTACCATGTCTACATGCTAGAGAAGTGAAGACAAAATTATAGATGAAATGTAACTCCAAGAAGCTATATTCACTAATCAAAAAATAACAATGAAGGTGGTCATGAAACAGTGCACTAAGGTGCATCTGCTATATAAGACATGGACAAAGTTCTTGTTGCTGCAATTGTTGTCTAATACTGGATGTTCCGTCCTTAAAAACAATACTTCCAGGGAGAAAAGATGACTAAATTTTGATAAGATGTCAAGAGTTTCTTTGTCAAGACAGACCTAATTCAGAAAGCTCATTAAGTATAGGATAGCTGGCTTGAGTGAAATTTGATGGCGGGACTAATACTGTGAATAAGCAGAAAAGCAGAAAAACTGTATCTCCAGATACAGATGTTAATCTTTGAGCAGTGCTAAAGTAAGATAAATGCATTTTAGTAGCAAAAAATTTAGAAAGGAAATAACATTTCTATAAGATAGAAAGCAAATGTCAGATAATATAGTGAACTTGCAGATCCGAAAATGAATGGAATCTTACAACTATTCGAGAAGTGAATAATGAAGTATGTGTTCATTTAAAGCACAGTCCAGTAAAGAACAGCAAGTACCAAGCATCCAATCACATGCTTAATGTTAGGTGCATGCTTAAAAGCTTTCCTGGATCAGGGCCATTATTAGCTGTTAATATATATGCTAGGAAAAAGCATGCCGAGTAGGTTATAATGCACCTGAAGTGCAAATTGTGCCTTGAACACTGCACTTATATTATTGCTTTCCAGCTTGATGAAGCATACATAATTACAGCGTTCACTTTCAGCAATGTACTATGTTTCATGTAAATACCATAAATAGGAAGCAAACTGAACAAAGAATGACATCGTTGCCTCAGCTTAATTGAAAGCAGAAGAAGTTAAGTTTAAAATCTTTGGATGACACCAGTCTTGCCACTTTTTAAAATGCTGAGTCATTAAAGGACAGCTTTCTCTTTAGCCTTCCCCCCCCCTCCCCCCCATAAATTATGATGTATTACTGAAAATATTTGCAAGACCTAACAGTTTTTGAAAAACAAGCTACACAAAAACATGTGCTTTATTCACCAGCATGCACATATAATTTATTCCCTGTAAAAACTTATCACAAATATTGAACACTTGATAATAAACAACAGGCAATAATAAAACAGTTTTGTTTCAGAACACAAAAGCAAACTGACCTTTCTTCCTTATTATATCCTAAAGGAAAAAAAATATTCTTTTACTGGAGTGAAATTGCAATATGGAATTTGAATGATATCTTGAAGAGGATAGTATTTGTTGGAGCTGTATGGAGAGGTAAGTCATAACAAAACACAAACAGTCTAGTAAAGGCTAAGTATGATCAAAGTCATGGAAAACTAAATCTGTTTTGGCATTTGACTAACGTTGTGTTGAATACGTGTGGATTTGAGGCATTTAAGCAATGTTCATGAACAGTTCTGTTTAGGGAGTACCTAATGTTATAGTTTTCTTGCCATAGAAAGCAAAACATAAAATAATTCAAGAAATTCACTGCACAAAATAACACATTTTGCTATACATTCTTAGAATACACATTTTATATTTCTATAAAAGTGACAAATTTACTCAGTAGTTAGAAGACATGTTGCAACATAGAGTGGAAAATAAAGTCTGAGCTCATGCAATTTCCTTTCGAAGAAACTTCTTTATATAAATATTTGAGCTATTCAATATGCAAGCATATGAGGATAACCGGAACCTTTCTTCTTCCCAGGCTACAGGAAAGAATGTAAATAGTTTTAGTATCTAAATCCAAGACAAGTATTGTATCTAAAAAACTTTTTATACAATTCCATATGATACTTTAACTTAGGTTAGCATCAAGTTCAATTACACTAGACTTCCATTGAGATGTAATGTAAGAAGAGCTGTAAGGTGCTAAAGGACATGCTGTTCCTATTGGTGCCACATTTCTGATGTAAGATCCTAAGTGCAGAAGTCAAAGGGAGGTGATCAAAATCTGAGTTTCATGCCTGTAATCCATACTCCCAAGTAACAACTTAAAAAAAAAATCAAATATGTGAAGTGTTTAGAAGGAAATATCATGGTAGGAAGTTAGAACAAGACTGACTTCTTCAGTGTGTTAAATCTATGGTAGGATTTCAACTGTATATATTTTTGGGGGGACTTCAGAAAAAATGTCCCATTCTATAACCTTGTGAAAGCTACTTGACTCAGCTGAGACCCATTCCACTGACTACAGACAGAAATCTGTCACACTCACCAGTGCATACATTGAGGTATTAAAGGGAAGTTTTGATTACAAGATTCCTAAATATGCCAGCAAGTGCTTTGAAACATTAAGATGATGAAAAGGGAGTAGTGACTTGAGCACACTTAACATAAGAAAAGAGAAAAATAGAAAAAATAGGAAAAAATTAGTCACATGAAACAATGACACAAAAAGAATTCCTACCCCATGCAACATTCTACAGACACCTAAAATATACTATCATAAGCCTTAGAAATGGGGGGTTTAGATACAAATGTTGACTTGACAATTCAGAATGAAAGCTCTGAATTAGTCGCAGGGAAGGCTGTCAGGCTCTCTTTGCTCTTGAAGTCTCAATCACTGAGGAACCTGTTCCACAGTCATTTATGCCTCATTGCAGCTTGGTTTTGGGTGTCACTTAAAGCATGAGTCATTTTGTTACTCCCAGTGAGCAAATCTCAGGTGGAGAAATTACCTCTCGGGGGGGGGGGTTCTTTTTTTCCCTCAAATGAAATAATTGCAGCCATTATTTCTTTGAAAAGCTTACATACTCCTGCTCCTTGCACAACATACCACACAAAATTCAACATACAACTTAGAGTACTACTAAGAGGAGCTTTAAACTCTTTACCTTTTCTCCTTGGAGAGACAATCTGTAGGGTAGACAAGGGAGAATGCTTTCCCTCAGTCCTTTATCTTCTTCCTCCTTCATCTTCTCCTCTAGTTACAACAGGTCTTGAGAATTTTGAATATCCTTGGGGTTTTCAAACCAGCATGGTCCTATTGCTATGTCTCCTGAATGGGTTTCTGGTTTTGTTTAAGGTTAAACAACTGTTTAAGAATACCACCCAGAGATCTGCCCTGAGGCTGTATAGTTACAAGTGGCAGGGAGTGTGGGATAGTGTGGGAAAGTACTTAGGACAGTGTGCACTTCCAGTGTTTTGGAACTTCACCCCTGAACGAGTGCAGAATCCTGAAAAACTAGTAAAATATTTGGAAAAAAATGCTGTCACCACACCAGTTCCAGAGACACAGATCACTGCAATATGCTGGGGCCTGGGCCATGCCTACAGAGGTTTGTTCAACACTCTTCAGTACCCTCAAGGGGAAGAGAAGGTCTCTGGATCTGATGACAAAACAGACAGCCACCACTCCAATCCCCACAACAGGCACAGCAGCCAAACAAGAGAACCAACAGATGCAAAAGTCAGATCATTTAGTATGGGAGGAAGCTTCTACTAAGAAGGGAAAGGAGGTAGAAGTGGGTGAGGTAGGCTACTCTGAAGGAGGACCATCCTGAGAACAGGTAGAACAGTAGAGAACTCATTTATTAATGAGTCAGTAACTACCCAACCCCTGGGTGAACCAGGCGATGTGAGAGAAGATTTCAGTCATCATTCAGTCAAGCACATTTTAACCTGGCTGCTCCAATGCTGGGATAATAAGGCAAGTAGCATGGACAGGAAGAGGGGCACAAGCCCTCAGCCTCTGAAGGTGACTCTTGTCAGGTGTGGAGGAAAGGTATCCCTTCAGGGAAGATGTTTTATGTCACCTAGGCAAGCAGCTCACCACAGAGAGAGGCATCAAGTACCCGAGGGAATTAGCCATACCAGAGGTGATTTACAGTGACCTACACAATGAACGGATATCCAAAAATACAGGTGAAGTGCTTACAACCCACATGGCAGAAATTTGTATGGAACACACCATCATCATATTCCAGCTCATTGGCAGTAAGGACCTGGAAACACAGAAGAACAAATGATGGATGTATTAACTGTATTTAACTCCAGCAATACAAAGATAATATTTCTTCCTCCCTACAGGCCTGCATCTTGGCTGCGGAGAAACTGTCTCAGGAATTCCAGCAATTCAAAGAGGGTATATCCCACTCTCCACCTGTATGGACCATGGACCACTGTCTCATCTGTTAGGAGTAAGCATTCCTTTGCTCAAGAGAAAGGATATAGTGGGCACGCCACATGCCACCCTGTGGTTTTACCTGTGTGACCACAAGGAGGACATGCAAAAGGGGAATGGAAAATTTAACTCAACCCTAGAGGCATGGGTACATGAGTTACAAGAAAAAAAAATCATAAAAGGTGATTCTTCCAGGAAAATTGCTGTTCCAGTTTCCAGTGGGTAGTTCCCCAGAGTAGAAGGGCTGATCTGACTTCTGATCTTAGAGATTTCTGATTCACATTTATGAGTAATGAATACTATAACCAGGACTAGAGCTGCCCTGCCTCCAGCCAATGGGAGGAATGGGACAACTGGGTTTATTGGGCTGTGTGGATTCAATGGCCTTGCACATCAGAGCCACAAGAGTATAAGGCTCTAGTGGACTCCTGTGCAGTGTACCCTAATGCCATCAGGTTATAGAGGGACAGAATCCATCTGTGTTTCTGGAGTGACAGGGAGATTCCAACAGCTGACTGTATTAGAGGCCAAAGTGGGAATGAGTAGCAAAAGCACCCTGTTGTGACTGGCCCATATGCTCCTTGCATCTTTGGCATAGACTACCTCAGGAGAGGGTACTTCAAGGACCCAAAAGTATACCAGGGTGATTTTGGTATAGTGTCTTGGAGATGAAGATAAAACAGCTGTGTTTGCCTTTCCCAGTCTCTTGGAGGACCCTTCTGTTGTGGGGTTGCTGAGGGACAAAGAACAGCACATAATCAATATCACTAATGCATTTTTCTCCATCCCTTTAACAACAGACTGCAGGCCAGAGTTTGTTTTTACATGGAGGCACATTTGGTACACCTCGAATCAACTGTCCCAGGGGTGGAAGCACAGCCCTACCATTTTCCATGGACTCACCCAGACTGCAGTGGAACCAAGGGAAACTCCTGAACACCTTCAAGCAATGAGAAGCAATACACCCTGGTCACTGATGGGTCCTGTTGTATTATCCTGTGGGAAAGCATTAGAAGTGAAAGGCTACTGTATGAAGTCCTGCACAGCAAATTGCAGAAACTGCTGAAGAAGGTGAATTAAGCCAATTTGCAGAGGTAAAGACCATCCAGCTGGCTTTAGATATCACTGAACAAGAAAAGTGGCCAGTTCTCTATCTCTATACTGACTCATAGATGATGGCAAATACCCTGAGGGGGTGGTTGCAGCAATGGAAACAGAGCAGCCAGCAGTGCAGAGGCAAACCCATCTGGGCTGCCACACTGAGGCAAAATACTGCCACCCAGGTAGAAAACCTGGCTGTAAAAGTACTTCACACAGATGCTCACATAGCCAAGAGTCCAGCCGCTGAAGAACATCAGAAGGTGGAACAGACTATTAAGATTGAAGTGGCTCAGGTGGATCTGGACTGGCCACAAAAGGGTGAATTTATTTACACCTTGGTGGGCCAATGACACCTCAGACCACCAAGGACAAGATGTAATATATAGATGGGCTCATCATTATGGAGGTGTGGGCTCAACCACGGCCACTATTTTGCAGGTGAATTTCACATGATTATGTAACATGCTGCAATCAAGCAAGCCAAGCAGTTAAAGCTTTTGGTATGGTGGATAATGGCTGAAATGTCAATATGGAAAATAAGAAAATATCTGTGTGGTACTTAGCTGCCTGCTGAGTTAAGCCACAACACAAAGCACGCTCAAAGATTCATTTTGGTGATGCATAACAGTTCACACAGCTGTCTGCCATAACTTGTGTGAATGTAACATTTCTGCATTTTCCCCTTGCGGGGTAAGAGTTCGGTTTGCTGTGTTTGCAGTTCCCTCCTCAGATAGTCTGGATAGGCAGCTGACCAGTTTACTTTCCTCTCATGTTCTCCTCTCAATCATTCACCCCCTGACGAGCTTTTCTTCACATTTTCCTCTCTCCAGTTTCCTACATTTCACCTTTTTCCATTTGTGCCTCATCATAATCTTCACTCTGCTTCTTCCTCTTCACATTCTCCAGCATATCATGAGCTTATTTCCTTCCTCTCCAACTGCATTTCCAAATTCTTCCTGACTTCTCAGAACACCAGATCTCACTGCTCCTGCTAGTATACTAATAAGTCCATGTCCACACCTCCCTGCCTGACTCCCATCACAAGTAGCATGCTACCTCATTTCTCAATGGCAGCTCACCTGCATCCTAGCAGAAACAGCCTTAGTTCTAGGCTTTAAAGAGATCCTAACAGTAGGTTGAAATACATAGACTTTCCAAAATAAAACACCATAGAATCATTTTGCTTGCTTTCTACAATCATTTAGAGTCTTTGGCATTTTTTTTTTCCCGAAAAACATAAGCACTGGATTTATTTTCTTTTCAATTTAAAGTGAATTTTATTTTTTCTTTTATTATAGAGTATCATGATTGTCATTTCCAATACTGATTTGAAAAATAACCAAGTTACAACTGTCTATATTCCTTTTAGGAATATAAACAGTCTTTTTGTTGTGTTAGAATAGCACCTGAGTCCTGTCAACAGTATTAACATGAATGCTTACAAACAACAGGGTCACTTGGTTTTGATTTCTCACAGCATACTAAGTTTTAGTTAAATTACCTCTCAGAGTTTAAAGAAGCAATCCTGTGACTGGGACTGGCTATTTTCAGGAAAATGAGTAGTGAACACTTTGGACTATGATACTTTGGAAGACTGAAAGAAGCAGATTAGTCTCAACAGTTACAAGAACTGGAGAGAATCTTTAGTGGAGAAATTATATTATTTTGGTCAACTTTATTGCCACACTAATTATTTTAGCATACACAACCAAATTAGTTTACTGGTAATATAGACAATTTTTTCCTCCAAAGCGTGTTTACACTGCTTCCACATCCATTGAAAACATCGGACCTTACACAAAAATGCTTGAAACCCAAGCTAGATAAGTATTTAGTTGTGCATTGATTTCCTAATGTTTGATTTCAGACAGTTATACTGCAGTGATAATGTAACAGTCACATTGTAAGATACAAGGATCAAGTCTATCGTGCTTCACTACCAAGTTCAGAAAACATAAGAAATGTAATTACATTTACTATGTGATAACCCCTTTAGATGTTGTATCTACAGTAATATCCTTTCTGATAAAGTCGTGACAATGGAAAAAAAACATTACATAAATTACACATTACAGGAAAATTACAAAATGCACTGGTTCAAATTTTGTCCTTAAGCCCTTACCTATATAGCTCTTGAGGGAAGAGTAATACCTGGGGCTGAAGGGATTGCTGTGCAGGCACTGACCATGTGCCACAGAGTAGATCCAGCCCACTAAAGTTCACAGAAAACAAATGAAAGTAAAAGAAAGTAAAAAGATATTGGACAGCACTGTTTGTTACTGATGCAAAGAAATAAAAGCCAACAAAGGCTTGGAAGAAATAAAAGGCAACGTTAAAAGTGAACCAAATGAGGTTCAGATTGGAAAGGATCTGTAAAAATATTTCCTGAAACAGCAGCATGATCTACTGCCAGAAGCAAGCACAGACAGAAACATGAAGCCATAGGCAGAATAAAGGCAAAAATGCATGTTATTATAAAATTAGATTTTATTAAGAATTGGGCCTTTCAGGGCCTTTTTTTAGCTGATAAAAATAGGGGGAAAATGCCAGTGCTTCAGGTAAGACTCAATTATTCTTGAATCACAGAATCACAGAATCACAGAATTTCTAGGTTGGAAGAGACCTCAAGATCATCGAGTCCAACCTCTGACCTAAAAAATAATAAAATCAAAATAACAGGCAGGCCAAGGAGCTACTAGATCTTCAGGTTTGTTTTTGGTAAATTGTGCAAGCACGGTAGACAATTGGAAAAAGATAAATTTAATGTTAGTGACAGTTTGAAGGCTATACTCTGTGGGGTAAAGCCTGAGTACACTAAGCTGTGTTGGGTGCAATCAGAGAAAGGGAGTGAAAGAGCGCTATATCATATATGAAAACTGTGGGGACATGCATTTTGGATCCAAAAAAGGGGCTCTAAAAGTAAAAATAAGGAGAACAGAATCATCTGGTTACTTTAATTGGCCACAAGTTAACTATGAATTGCTGATATGATGTAGTCATGGAAAGATATATTGGAATTCATTAACATTTCCCTGAAAAAAAGAATTATGGAATTTATTATAAAAGCACTTATACTTCATGGAGAATATCTGTGCACTCTTCAGATCATATGAAGATGATAAATACTAGCAGAGGAATAGGAAGACTGGAAATCAGCTTGACTTGCTTAGCCTAGGGTTAGATAAAACTCAATAGGAAACAACTCCTCAAGATCAATAGTAGAAAAAAATCATTCAAATAAAAAACAATGTCAGTCCAATGCATGATATAAAATATGACTAAAACAAGGGTCAAAATTAGAAAAAAAGTTATGCTGGATAAACCAATTTGTTGAAACACTAAGAGCAAAATCTGCATACTTTTAAGGTGGTGAAGCAAGCTTACAACAGATCAGTCTTAAGCTTGAGGATCTTTGCTAGTTACATGTTCCTGAAAAGAGTATATTTGAAAAAAAAGGAATAAATTGCACAAAAACAACAACAACAACAACAAGGACAACAAAACATTTAAAGGAAGCTACATAATGGAATTGAGAGAACATAACACTTGCCCTTAGTTTTGGCACCTAATTTTAACACCCCTGCCAACAATAAAACTCTAAAATTTTGTTACAAACTTAGGCATACATTCAAGTTTATATAGCATTGATGAAAGATAGCATTAAACTAACTAAAAGATTGAAAAGCACATGGGTGATGGTTTATCTGATGGTCTGAATGTAGAAGGTAAATTCAGACAGCAAAACACATTTTCACTGGAGTTTAAAGAATTTCAGCTTTACTCCAAAACAACATTATAGTTTGTTTCATAACACTGCCCAGCTGGAATTTCCATTTCAAGTTATTATAATACAAAGATTTACAGTGGTATTTTAACTGTTCATTTTAGATGGTTTTCACACAGAGAAGTTTACTTGAATACCAGATATACTGTAAACATACAGAACATCTGGTAATTAAGTATAGTGCACAGTAATCTCTGTAAAGCCTGTATCTGTGGTGAAATCTTTTTAATAAATAGTTGATAATGGAATGAAGCTATTAAAAGAATTAAAGCACACATGGCACAGCACAGCAATTATTAATTCCATAGCATGAATAAAAGCTTTTAACTGTGCAGAATCTAAGATGGAACTGTTCTGAAATGAGTGTCAGCACAGAAATATCCCTCTTGCAACAGAAAAATAGACTACATAATTATACTACATCATTGTTGTAACTGTTCGTGTCCCACTTCATGATAGTATACCTCCAAAAGCCTTCTTTAATCTGTCTAGGACCATCATTCACTTCACAAAATGGGAATGGAGGGTCTTTGGAACCTCCACCTTTCTGTTTTACTCCCTTGTAAGAAATACTTCATTGTGAGTAATTCAAGTACATGGTTTTGGACATCCATTTGCACCCTCATTAGCAGCAGAGTAGTTCTCATTTGCCCAGAGTAAGAACATGTCTGATCTAGGAGCACCTACCCTCCTTGTTTAAGATTTCTGAAGAGGACTCTGAATACAGTGGCATTGTACAAATATGGATTCATTCATCTACCCACAGATGGAATATTCTAAACTTTAAGCTCAATTCACTTTCAGTTCACAATACCCTGAACAAGTCACATGACCACCAGTCCTTAATGTGCATCACCTATTGGCCACTTACACTGTGTCAAGGAACACTCAGGCTTTACTGCATCCCCTTCTACTGAAGGTCAGCTTAAAATAATCATCCTGACTTTCCTGAATAGCAACTTTTCCCCCTGCATTTGCAAGTGATTTTTTGTTAAAGAAAGTAATCCAAGAATGAGTTCCCTGAGCTACCAAGTTTGGAAGGCTGCATATCTTCAGATTCATAGGGAAACCCTGTTTATATTACTAGGTGGTTTTTTAACTTCAGCTTTTCCAATGACTATTTGCCTTCTGTACTTTTTCCAGGAGTGCTGACACATTGTTTAAATCACTGGTATGACTCATTAGTTCATACTCTATTTTAGACAGGTAAGTACCTTTACCTTACACTGCTCTATGTTTTCTTTTTTTTCTCTAAGAATCAGTCAACATCAAGACAGCTTGTGAGCTGGTTGACTATTGTCAAGATGTGAATTCATGCTAGTATTAAATGTCAGTTCCACACACCCCAAACTATCCACATTTGCTGTCACAGATCAGCTTTTGTGGCATGTCACTTCCCTGCATCCATCCTGTTCTCAGCTGTAAATGATTTCAATCACATTTTCTTCCATATAGCTTTGGATTGGAGACTGAATATAATCAGTGACAGCAATATTCTGCTACTGACATTTTTAAAGACATCCCCTCACAATTGTTCACCTCAGGTAATTATATGAAGCAGGAGAGTCTTATTTCCTACTGCTCAGTTCTCTACCCACACTATCTTAAATGTGTCCATAATCTGACTTCCCACTGTAATCTCATTTTCAGATTCCCTTCTTCCATCTAGTAAACCTATGAGCCTTGATGGGTGTATCTTTACATACCTATGCTTGCCAGACATTCCCTGAATCCAGAGCAGAACCTTCAGATTTGCATGACTGTTCAGGCAAGGAGCTTCCTGTCCCTCTAGGAAGATTTTCCTGAATCCCAAGATGGGCAGGTCATCCTCACCATTGGCAGCTTTCTCTGGAAGAGTCTGGGACGGCCTTTCTTAGTACTGCAGGAGAGATTATCCTCCAACATCGTTCAAATCTTGGGGTTGTCATTACACTGTTGTTCCTGGGGGTGGTGAAGTGATAAGCACAGGCTGACTACAAAGCTCCTGCTCATCTTACTGCATTTACTCTGTCCCCAGTAGTTTGGGGAGTGGCTAGTGCAAGGCCTTGCAGAGTAATCACAAAGCTGTGACTTGTCTCCACTATGCTTTTTCCAACACTATAAAGGAGGTAAGAAGAGCCATCAGCAGCACACCTGACATGTGGCAAATTATCTTTCTCCACAAGAGCTAGTGAAGCCCTAGCCACAGACAAAGGCAGGGACACTCAAACACTTGTGGAAGTTCAGCAACATTGATCCTTAGGTCAATTCCTAGGTCAAATCTTACCCACCCCATATACATATTTTTCCACATTCAAAAAAGCATTAGTACAGCATTATTTCTGAGGAACATTAGAGGCTGTTTCAATCCTAGAACAATCACATGTCTTGAGTTTACATTTCCAATGCTAACACCTCAGAGAAAAGGGCTAGAATATGGGCCACGATTTGTTTATAGCAACATGAAAGTCCACTTGGCAGAATATTTTTTGAAATACGCTAGATAACTTTTGATGAATCCATCAGGTGTTCACCACAAATGATACAAAAACAAACACAGGAAACCAAATTTAGATATCTAAGTTCAAAATGATTGGCCTTAACTACTTTTGGATGTCCATCCATTCCCTCCCTAGCCCCTAGCCTACCCCCCCACCCAAAGAAAACACCTCTTTCATGTGGTGATCCATCCAGCTGTACAAACAGAGCACAAACTGTCACAAACCTTGTTGTTTGACAAGCAATTTATGTAGGGGAGAAAGACAGAAAAGGAGGTATTTCATGAGGACTTCAAACTTCACTTTGATCTGACTGCTGTTGTTAGAGAGCCAGTGTCAGGTCAGTATATCCTTGTTTATCACAGAATCACAGAATCACAGAATTTCTAGGTTGGAAGAGACCTCAAGATCATCGAGTCCAACCTCTGACCTAACACTAACAAGTCCTCCACTAAACCATATCACTAAGCTCTACATCTAAACGTCTTTTAAAGACCTCCAGGGATGGTGACTCCACCACTTCCCTGGGCAGCCTGTTCCAATGTCTAACAACCCTTTCAGTAAAGAAGTTCTTCCTAACATCCGACCTAAAACTCCCCTGGCGCAACTTTAGCCCATTCCTCCTCGTCCTGTCACCAGGCATGTGGGAGAATAGACCAACCCCCACCTCACTACAGCCTCCTTTAAGGTATCTGTAGAGAGCAATAAGGTCGCCCCTGAGCCTCCTCTTCTCCAGGCTGAACAAGCCCAGCTCCCTCAGCTGCTCCTCAAAGGACTTGTTCTCCAGACCCCTCACCAGCTTCGTCACCCTTCTCTGGACTCGCTCAAGCACCTCGATGTCCTTCTTGTAGCGAGGGGCCCAAAACTGAACACAGTACTCGAGGTGCGGCCTCACCAGAGCCGACTACAGGGGGAAGCATGTTCAAGCATGTGTCTGGCAAACCATCTTGGAAGCTTGCAGAAGGTGAGACAGGTGTTAGGCTCTTAAATTGAAGAAGATTTTTTAGTTTTGGAATAGTGCAACATGAGTTAGTTTACCACCAACTCCAGAGTGTAATGGACTTTTTGGCACAACAGAAATCATAGTGGTCCTGTTCAGACATTTGTTTTGTTTTTTACTACTTGGCATACACCTTTTCCTTTAACTTTCAGTGGCTTTTCTCCAACAATAAGCAAAAAAGAGGACAAAGCCTAAAGGGAAAAAAAAGAAATATATGCATTAGAATATAAATGTATTTGGGGAATAATCCAAAAATATTGTTGATATTAATAATATATATTGATTATAATAATATATTGAGCAGGCACAAAGATAGTTCAAAATCAAGAGGCAGCATAACCGCATATTCTACCCCCCCAACTAATTTGATAGAAATGTGATAAAGTGCTCACATCTGATTCATAGTCACTTTGTAGTGGCTCACTGTCAGATAAATCTGATGATACCAGAGTGAACAGAGATACAAGTCACAAGGGAGCATTACGATCAACTCATCCAGTAATTATCCACCAGCTCATACACTGAGCTGAAAATCTTTCCACTAAACTACAGCACATCCAGTATGCCTTCATTATATGATGTTTTGCAGTTTGATACTGGGCTAACTAAATGAACTATGCTTTTGGATAAAATAACGAAGACTTACTGTGTATGTGAATGAAAGCTCAGGTCAAGCTGCCACCTGAGGTATCCAGTTCAGTAGTTTTAGAGTACTTTACAAGATATTCTGCCTCCATAGCCTAAGAAAGTAGTTTGTTTTGATCCAAACTAAGTGCCTAAAGCTGAGCAGTTTAGATACATTGGTCATCTAATACCACTTAAACATCAAATCCTATGGATTTACAATAAGCTAACCCAATTTAACTGCAGGTGGTGTCTATACAAACCAAAGAGATGAGTTTATACAGCATTATTCCCTAACTTCAGAGGGAGAATCCTATAACTACCAAGTTCTATCTGGTATAGCGTTTGTGAGATAAGGAAATGTTTGCACATTGAACATATCTGGAGAAAAAATACAGTATTTACAGTCTTTTTAATCTGCTTTTTTACTATGGCACTTTCATTATGGAAGGCCTTTGAAGGCCATTTCTTGCATAGTTATTTGGAGCCTGTTGAGAAGGAAAGCAGATGCTTCCTTCTGTGCTACCAGTTTTGTATTATATTGCTTGGGCCTCCCCATATCCTGAAATAGTTCAGTTTTGCTATAGATGCAGTCACTAAACAAAATCCACCACTCAAATTTCACCTGTTATCTTGAAAGGACGTGAAGCAGTAGCTGTCTTAATACAGCTGCCATATCTCCCTTTACCTGTCAGATTGCAGAACTAAAAGAGCTATAACACACAGAGAACTTAAGCATTTAAGTGGCTAACCATATTGCAGAAGACTTCAGGTGAAGTACATTCTTCTGTAATAAGAAGAATGTCTTCTTTACAAAGACAGCTGTCATACTTTATCCTTCAGTATGACACTTTTCATATATTAAATTAAAGCTTTAACAGAACTCCAGGTTGTAAGTGGATACAGAATTGTCAATAGCTGCCTACTAGCAGTGAAAGTAAGGAGAATAAGGGAAGAAAAAGTCAGACACTAAGCATATAACCCTAAAAGTAAGACTGTTTCAGAAGTGAAACTTGCAGGAGTTACAGGCTTTATTATATATATTAAAAAAAAATAAAAAATCAGTGATGCTATCTCAGAAATATTTTCTGAAGAGGTGAAGACAGTGAGCCAGATTTTCATTTACTGTGAAGCAATATTGGTCGGATTAATTCTAATCACCAGTTTAGGCTCTAACCCAGGAGTGTCTTTTTTTTTTTTTTTTTTTTTTTTTTTTACTTCTTTGTAGATGGTAAGCATTTATCTCTCTTTGCTGATTTTCTGTAATCAGGAAAGCGTGTATGGAGAGGAACTATGCGGGTAAGCCTGCATTCTCAGTTAGACTGAAACAAATCTTGTTTCATGCAATAAAAAGTAACATTTTCTAACATCTTCTGAAAATAAGTATTTCCTTTCACTGAAGAACTTACCGTGGAAAGTAGTTCCCTAGAATCATCTAGACACTACAATAAAGGTTAGAAGAGAACACATGCAGTCATATATGATCCCAATTGAAAACATTTCCTCAGTTTAAACTGAAATTCTGCCTTTTCCATATCACCTTGTTACATTTTTACTACTTGGCACTGCAGAGCAAACTCTGGTTTCTGGCTATGGGATTTCAACAAGTCACATCTCAAAGCATTGCAAGCATATCGTACCTTTTCGCTCTCCTCAGAAGGATGTTTTTTTTCCTCATTATTTAGTTTAAGGTATTTATATTGAAATAAAATAATACCAGTATCTTAAATCCTAAACCATGATCTTATTCCCCAATTCTGCATGAAAAAAAAAAAAACAAAACAAAACAGAGAAAAAGGCGCCCCTTTCTTTAAAAAGAATGCAACTTGAGAAAATATGAAAGTAAGTTTCAAATAAACATTCAATTGGCAGTAAATGTGAAGGTGTTGGGATCAAACATGTAGATGCTGGAGATTCATCAGGTAGAAATATCTAAGGTTACTCAATAGGGTAAGTGAGCAAGAGTGCCTCTGATTGTAAGGCATAAAAGATCTTCATAAGAGGAAACGTGCTTCAACCCACAGGGAGAAGTTAAAGAAGTTGTAACGCAGCAATGGGATATTCCCCTCCTTTGTCAGGGGCAAAGTGCACATACGACATTGTTTACTTGGTCAGGCAAGTGAGTTTTCAGACTTGCAAATGCATCTCAAAAGGTTCTTTGTTTGGTGCAAATAAAAAAAAGTAGTTGCCTTAGGCAGGTTTGGCATCTCAACTGATTGAGACAAACCACAATGACAGAACTGTATGCTATGGTCTATCCTTATTATAAGAAGTATTACTAAGGTCTTCCCAAGGCCGGAGCAGCAATTCCTGGTTACATGAACATGGTGCTATCAAAATGAGTGAGAGGTAAAGAAACCAGCTATATTTGCACTGTTACCAGCTTCCAGGTTGGTTAATTTTTCATGGGTTGCATTAAACCCATAATAAGCTGCATAAGTTGAAAGAATAGAAATCTGAAGAAATCATTTCTCTTAAGGAAAAAGTGCAAACTGAATATAAATAGATAATAAAATATGCTGTTTGTTCCCCTTCTAAATACACTAGCTTACTTTCAAAATGAGCACCTTACAAAAAATATAAATGCATGGCTTAAAAATATCTTAGGCACACTCACATAATTCAAAGAAAGTCTTTAGTTTTTGATCACCTACCTCTTAACAAATGCATAGTTTTCTGCATTGTGCAATTCAAAATGCCTAGAACCTTACAAGAAATCTTTCAATACTACCTTTTTAGTGGTTTATATGCATCAAATCTAACACTTCTTCCAATCCATGATGCGATAGTACATTTAGTCTACATTTAGTCCTCAATAAGGATTCTGCCTTAGATACTAGCATGATAGCACTCAGTATTTAGGGAGTTAAGGAGCTACTTTAATAATTATTAACATAAACATCTTCTCCCTCAGCCCCAAATCACAACATACAAGTTTGGTAGTATATAGGAGACAGCTAAGCAGACAAGCCAGAAGAGAACACTGCATTCAGCCTGTTAGTTTCCATTTGCACTCAAAACAGCTATCGCATTGACAAAAATCAAGAATATTTGAATATTCTTACATATAATATTCTTATTCTTATTCTTATTGAGTTACTACAGTACTTCCCTGCATCTCAATCTGTATTTTCACATAATTATAGCCAATGAATGGTTACATAATATTGACCAAAGCACCTCTAGATTCAGTGTCTTAGTTGCTTCCGAAAGAGGCATAGATGGGAAAACAGTTTTTTTCTTTTTTTCTTTTCCCCTTTTACTCTAAGGGGAAAGTTACACTCCTCAAAAGTTCCTTTGAAAGGTAATGAAGTCCCCTGTAGAAATTCAGTAGCAAAAAATAGAATTAAAAAATAGAATTGTCAGTAAACAATGCTTCTGTTATGGAAGCCAGCATACTCTTCTGATTATGTCAAGTATCACCAATCATTGCATAATAATCACACCTGTCCAGTTTTCTTGATTCTTTTGTGGCAGTACAGCAATGTGTACTTCTGTAAAAGATCAAGGAAGTAATATAGACAGAGCAAAGAGCAAGAAGAAAGATGCCACTCCAAATCTAGACCACCATCACCACCACACCCTCCTTCATATTCAAAACCAGCCAGTCTCCTCCTCATTAATACCTAATGGAACACTCCATCCATCAACAACCCTACACTTGGTGCTCTACACAAATGGAACCAACTTGTTCATCATCCTGCCATGATCACCACTGCAACACACTGTCCTCATCTAAGACTTCAACATTATTACTATTTTAAACAGTTGGCGGCAATACAGAAGAGTGTCAAAAGCAACAGGTTAAAAAGACTGTTATTATCACCATGAAGATTAGTAAAATACACTTGCTGTGTTTCTCTTTGTGAGTAGTGAAATAGAAAGCAGCCATTCTCGTGCAGTGAAACCTCTGGTTTACACCACCAAGCTAACAGTACACAGTCAATCTTACCTTGTTCATCTGTCACCAAATCACTGAGCACAGTGAAGCATCAATTGTCATGTCCCTTGTAACGTACTGTACAACAGCAACATGCGTGTAGAAATCCCAATTGCATTAATTGCAGAGGCTGACCACAACAACTGCCCATTGCTAAGTATCAGTTACACTTTGCTTGCAGCTTCTGTGGCTCTGGTACATTAAAAATCTTGCCACTAGCACTTCCATTATGTCAGGAGTCTCAGGGAGCAGCAGTAATAGCTGACTGTTTCCCTTTATGTTAGGTAGAGTTTTTTGGTAGTACTTATATCTGTTTTCATGTTTCCATTCTTTTGTCATTATTTCACCTGTGAAGAAGCCTATCACATACCCTTGCATATGTTTAACTCCTTGTGTTCTGACTTTATACCACCAGTAAATGACACATCAACAGATACAGCCTTCAAGAGTCTTATCAAAATTTACATCTACATGATCACTTATAGACTTCTTCATACAGCCACAGCAACTTTCCTCAAGCTCAAATAGAAAGACAGATACAGCCCTGTCAGGGCAAGCACACACTGCACTGGACACTTCTGAGAAGACACCCGTTCACCCCTTCCATCCTCCATCCCCATAAGTCTACACCCATATTTAAGCAATGTTTCATTGTTCTATTTATTGAGAAGATAAAGGGAGCTTACTTCCAAAGCAATTTCTTATGATCCTCCCATGTGAAGTGCAACTAAAGCTTGAAGATGCTTAAACTTTGTCCTTTTTTAACTTTTCTTCAAGTGGCTGCAATAGCAAACCACAGGACTGATGGAATGTGTAGTTCTAGTTTTGGCCAGAAAAGGCAAAGATTCTTTCCTCTACCAACCCAACCATTGGCTAGAGCTAACATTATGCATAGCCTTTACAGATTTTAGCCTATCACACGGTAACATAAATTGAATTGCTCAACATGCTGACAACACTGTTACATCCTATTAATACCTTCCTTTGTACCCCTTGCTCTGCAACAGCTTTGTCTCCTGGGTGGCCTTTCTGCTAATAATTCAAAGTGACTCTTGACAAGGCTCCATTCAAGTAGGACACATGGATATGCAATACAAAATGACAGTCAGTGCATTGTTGGGTGATTACCATATACCTCAGGTGTCAGCAAAAGGCGAAAGTGCAAGCAACCTTAACCACCCAGCAAGTGCAATAAACCCCCAGCCATTCATAGCTTAGAAATGCATCCTGATGGAAACATCAGGGAAATGAATCATCCATCTGCATTTAATAGATATTATGGGAACAAATACCATTATTACATAATTCATCCAGAGACAATCCATAAATCAGAAGATGCATAAGAATTGCTTTTTTCTGTTGCTCCTTTTCACAAACTGGTTGCCAATTGACAGAATTAACAAGAAAAACAGTCTTCTCTAGAGAGGACAAAAAAAAAAAAAATCTTAACAAAACACCTCCAGACCAATCCTTACTCTTCTCATGGAAACCTAGGTGTTGGTCTAAACATCCACTCACAGAGAGTTGCGCAATGGTGGCTGTTCCACCCAGGGGAACAAGCCAACTGCTGAGAGTGACTCCAGTGCAGAAGCATCACCCCTCTGAACACAAACAGGAGAGTGCCTAGATCCATCAAGGGTCCCAGACCAGAAGAAATGATGAACTAGCCTGGTCTTCATGTAGGGAGCACAGACAGGAGCAACAGCAGATGAGCCTGGAAATATGGGTAACCCTTATAAAAATGGTCCAGCTAAGGGAAAAGATGAGAGAGGACCAGACACAAAGTTAGTCACAGAACAGCTTTAAGATCCTCCTAGGAAGATTAGCCAGGAAATTAGGGCAGCAGGAGCCAGAGCACAAGCACTCCTATAAAGCACATCCAAAGAAGGTTAACTTCTCCAGGCTAAACTTAAATAGGGCTTCTGGAGTGATAGGCTGAGTTTGCAGGGAGGCAGAGCCTCCTGGTGTGACTGTTTAGGACAGTTAAGACCTGTTAGCAGCCTTAAGGATACAACATAGTCAAGGCAGGTGCTCTGGCATGGCAGCAGGAGGCAGCAACGTGGAAGTAATAACCTCCCTGTACTTCTCAGTGTTAGTTATTTGTTCATTTAGGAGACCTACATCTAGCTTGGCCCAGTGAGGAAAAAATCAGAGTAGCTACAGATCCCACATGGCAGGAAGGACTGCCAAAGTAGGCAGCTTTGGGCGTCAGCGGCATCTCTGCCCCTGCAAGCTAGTTGTTTGCTCCTATTCCTTGCCACTCTCTGCTCCTGCAAGTAATTTTACCTCAGTTTCATGCCACACCAGTCTTCTACCATCACCTGCCCACTTTCTCTCCCTGGCTCCTGAGGCATGACGTGGTCTTGGACAGGTTCTATTGCCTCTGTATTCCATCTGTGAAAATGATCTTCATAATACTTATCTTGGCAGCTTCTTATTTTGATAAATGGGTTGACTTTGAGCACATGTTACAAACCTTTATTTCAACATTGAGAAAGACATAGAGAAGTGAACAATAGCACCCATCCTCATTCTTAGATTGAGGTCCAAGGTTTCATTTGACCTGATCAATTTTTATGCAAGCATGCATGTAAAGTGCCACATACCTCTGTGACTAATCATTGTTTTGGATCACCAAAGACTGTATTAATTAATGTAAACATGGCTGTTGATAACAGTCATAAAAGAGCTTCCAAATGGCTTAGCCAAAGTAATTCACAAAGCTGATTTTCCTTCAAAAGAGAGATAGGCAATGGGTACATTAGAGCAGCATCACAGGCAACTTCCAACACACCCAAAGACAGTTTCTCTCTTCCATGCTTAATAAAGCATACTAGGGTTGCTGTGTGGTTACGTGTGTGTGTGTGTGTGCATGTGTGTGTGTGTGTCTGGTTTTGTTTGTCTGGTTGGTTTTCTGATAGTATGATATAGTATTTAGAAAGTGTTTTGAAGGTGCTGTCAATGCTGAGGAAGCTACTGAAGTTTTTAAATAATACTTTGAGGAGTTATTATTTAAAGAGTTGATGCTTCTATTTCTAGATGTAGAAGACTGTATGGGAGTTTGCACATTACCTGCAGAAGTATTTAAAAGCATTGTTAGCTGAGAAGTATTATGATATCCCACCTACAAGGCACTGTGTTGCCATGGTACAAGGCACTGTAGGACACCCTCTTATAAGAACTCTCCATGTACCACCACAGTTCCTGAAAAGATTCTTCTGCACAGACTTTGAAAACAGCTGCAACAATTTCATTACTGTAACCTTTTCAATTCCCTTCTGTACTCAAGTTTTCTTCCGTTTTACTCTCACCAGTTGTACTAGACTCAGTTTTTGGTCTCTGAAAGCCTGGCTCAAAGCTAACCTCACTTATTGTCTGCAGCACACTTAGGTGTGGGAATTGAGCACTAAAAAGACTGATTCATATGTAACAGTCTTAATACAGTTGAGTCCTTCAGCCTTCAGACCTGATAGAAAAGCCACTGCTTAGTACTGTCAAGGCTGCTTAGTCAAGCAAACAAGCTTGTTGCAAACAGCTGACAAACACTGCTGGAAGCTCAATTAATTACCCACCAGGCGAGCTGTCCTGCCAAAGGGATGGCATTAATATTGTTCAAAGTGTGGTTTAAGTGCTCCCCTCTATTGCACAATACTTGTATCCTGGGACAAAAGTCCAGCCAGTCTCTGAGTGGGTGCCCTGCCATCTGAACAAATAGATATGAATGTAAGCAGCCAGGGTCCTCCATGTACACCTATTCAGTGTAGGTACTTGCAGCAGTATTAATAATGGGAAGAGTCCAAATGCCCTGGAAAAAAAAATTCCCAGGAGACAGGATTTTTTTTTCTTTTCAGTTGCCAATCTTCACTACGTTTGCAGTGGGGCAGGTGCTGACCAACACCTGTGTTATCCTGTGTATCAGTAAAGAATGAAGAGTTTTCCCTTCCTATATAGCACAGGAAAACATGAGTTCTTGTTCTGGGGAATGCAAAGACTGCTCTTGTCACACTGATCCTCCAAATGTCACCATGCTAATTTCCACATACCCATGAGAAAATCTGGAAAGCTAATTTCCAGATGCCAATTTCCAGATGCTAATTTCCACATACCCATGAGAAAATCTGGAAAGCATTTTTACCCTCAGGGAAGGAATGGCTTTATTCACTGCTGTGAGGGTATATGGGCTTTCTGTTCAAGTGAATCATGGAAGTCCTGTATTTTCCCTCCTGCTAATTGTCATATTTCTGATCATTCAAGTCACATTTATGTTCCTCTTTTGAAGGGGAAGTTAAAGAAATAGCTTTGATACAAAGATCAAAAAATGTGTGGAGAAGATAATACTGCTTGCTAGCAGATAGGGGATGGATAGGGCTATGTTTCTCCTCTCCACTGTGAGACTTCTCAGTGGTATCATGGAGTGTCTAGGCCTTCACAAAGGACAAGTCTGTTCTTCTAGTGTGCTCCCACAAAGATATTCCTAGAGCTTCTTCCTCACTGGTATTCAGGACCACATGCAACCCTGGATCTACACTTTGGCTAACCAAACGCATACAGAAAATTCACTTCCACCTATGCTGGGCCCTGTGGAATTTTCCATGAAACCTGGCCAGAATTTTATGTTTCTAACAAAACCAAAACAGTCTTTAAATCTTCAAGCTTCATTGCAAATATTTCTCATAGAGCTCTGCAGCAGGAATAATTACTGTCCTTATTTATTGGGTAGGTTATACAAATCCCCTCGTAAGTAAATTGTAGGATTAAGAGGAAGGTTAATGTGCTAGATTAAACTGACACATTTGTTTACTTCCTCCTAGAAGGAAAGACTAAAGGACAGTGACCTGTCATGTGTATTAATTCAAATTTAAACCTGCCTCAGCTCCAGTGATTATCTCTGCAAGTACCAAGTCTTAGTCTAGCAGATTCTGGTCCAATACTTCATACACAGAACTTCTGCTTATCCAAAATATGGTATCTGTTCAGCTTCTGATTTTTTTAGATTGTACTAATTTGTTCTTTTGCATCACCTTCCCTCTTAGAGTTTCAGAGGGCTCAAAATGAATTTCATCCATAGTCACCCCACAGGAGGCATTACTTACCCTCACTTTACAGGTATGAGCTCTAAAACAGAGATTGATGACATTTTTTCTATGATTTGACTGGATTAAATGAACAATTTATGCATGATTCAGAATCACTGAGTTCTCTGGGAGTCCCTAAAAGTGATTTTCCTATTGCAAAAACCATAACCTAAGCTCTGGTAATATCTGAAACTGCACGTATTTAAAAGCAAGGAGGTTATCTCTATTTCCCACTACTTTCTGACACTGGCACTAGTATTGCAATCATGTTGCCTGGGGGCCGATGTTGCAGTTAAGGACAGTAATGGAAAGTCAGATACGAATTTTACCTTCCATTAACTCCATTAAATGCATAAATGCATGTACGTCTGAATAGTGTCGGGGCTGCTTTGCTTTCCAAGTGAACTTCTCATTCACTTTCCTGTACTTCATTCTATACCAGTGAGAAAGCTACAGCCAACAACACTGCCTGAGCACACTGGTGATCGTGAGTAGCACACACTGCCCAGACTTGCCCCAGCAGATCATTTTTTACAGATTAAGGTTATAGATCTTACCCATCCATTGAGGTGGAAACTTCTCACAGCACAAGGCATGTGCATCCCTGCACCACCTAAGTAGACAATGAAAGAAAGAGAAAGAAATAGATGCCAAATGGAGAGACAACTTTTCTGCAGTCACAAACAAGGCATAAAGCAGAAACAGGACTCTGGTCTCCAGAACACTAACATCAAGTGCCTTAACTCTTAGTCTTACTGTAATGTTCTCCTCAAGAGTTCAATGTGATAAAGTGCTCCAATAGACAATACTTTCTGATATAGGCATATCTTTCCTCACCCCAGCACTAGTGTCATGCCTTCTACCTTCAGGTAAACCTCACAGGGTGACTTGAAAAATCCCCTCCATGCACATGCCACCTAGTATGTGCATTTACAACCATGCAAATACACAACAAGTTGGAAGCAGAGCTGGACTTCACCTTGAATCTAGTGACATGACCATCAGTCTGTTCTCCCCCCTTTAAAAAAAAAAATTCATCCACATATGATGGCCTGGCAGGTTTCTATATTTATCAGCTCTTATTTTAGGAGGTCTGCAGGAGAAATGTATGGATTACAGATACGGTGCTCCTTGTTTCAGCTTAGGTTTCCAATAGGGATAGTTGTTTTGGGATAGGATCCCAGCCGAGAACCATTTGCTGTTGGCCTGCCAAGCAGGACTGCAAGCATTGCCAGTGCTCTGCTTGACTTAGATTGAACAGTTCATGGGCTCTGAGGCAGGGAAGGAAAATTCCATCATGAAATAGCTGATTTAAAGTGCTATATCCCACAGTGACAGTAAAGAGTGTTTGCTAATACTAACACAGCTTTCAGAGACTTGAAGTTCAGCTTTCAAAATGTGTTTCTGCTTAGGAGAGGGCCCAAATTAAACCCTTCTATCAGATCAAAACTTCAGCAAGTTTTGGACAGAGAACAAATTCTGATTTGGGAGCTGACACCAGCTTTTCAAAATGTGAGTGATTACAGAGAGAAGAAGGAAGAGAAGGAGGTGAGGAGGAGAAGGAGGAGGAGAAGGAGGAGGAAGAGGAGAAGGAGGAGGAGGAGGAGGAGGAAGAGGAGGAGGAGGAGGAGGAGGAGGAGGAGGAGGAGGAGGAGGAGGAGGAGGAGGAAGAGGAAGAGGAAGAGGAAGAGAGTCTAGTGTCACATCCACCCTCTCTTCTCTACATGTGGAGAGTACCAACCTACAAAAAACCCTATCCCTCACTCGTCAGCAGGATTTTGCTTGGGTCATGAATGTCTGTACAAGAGGAAGATAGGAAGTGACACTGAAAAAAATTTTAAAAACTTCATTGAGAACTTAACTTGTAAGCAAAACTGACATTGTGTAGTATTTTGATGACTATTGTATGAACAAAACTCCTCCGCATTGACATGCAATTTCAGCAGATAGCACAATATGTAGAGATGGGAAAAAAAAAAAAAAAAAAAAAAAAGGAAAGCAAAGAACCACAATGACAGTATCTAGCAAAGAACCTGATAAAGATCATTCACCAGGTCCAATATAAACTTCATAAACTTCTTTCCATCAAGGGAGGCTAAAATAAGATATAATTCTATCCAGAGATTTTGATCCTACTGAAGAATGATCTTCATTTGCAGGGGTTAAATAGTCACAGCATTTTTGTGTGTTTGCATTTGATAAGTCCCAGTAGAGATAAACATATTTAATGTTTAAAATGTAACAGTGTTAACTGGACATATTAAACATATTACAAGAGATTTATCAGAAATAACATTAAAGGCTATTATTAGCCCCAGCTGCAAATATTCTTCAAGAAGGAATGGCTGAATGTGAGTTAATTGCCTTCAAAATGGTAGGCCTTATTTGAAACCCTTTTCAGTGGATGCCTTTCCACTGATTTCAGCAGCCTTTGGGTCAGGCCTTTTATTAGAAAGAGATGTAATTTAATAGTGGAAGGAAGGACTGAAAAGCCAGACACCAGCATTTCCTTTGCTTTATCATGTCAGGCAAGGTTACTCGGTATAATCAGCAATCAAGATTTGGCACATCTTAACCAATGTAAACTGAACATCAGCTGCAGGAAAACATCTTTGGTTCAAGATCAAACTAAATGGGTCAGAATTTCAGACAGAGAACTGGGGCTTGTTCCAGCTTCCACTAAAACCAGCTGGAAGGTTTCTATGTACTTTGACTAACACAGGCACTAGCTGCTCCTTCTCTGTTAGAAGCAATGGAAATTTTGCCACTGACTTCAGATACAGGAGAATTAAAGCTGTGTGCCTTGGTATAATTATATAGACAGGCATTTCAAAAGGAAACAAGAATCAGATGCCTATGTGAATTACATCTCTTTTTGAAAGGGAGACACTATGAGTGGAGAAGGATTATGGGTATTTTATTTTTTTTATACAGAAATCCCAAGTTTATCCCAGATTTAGCACTTTAGCATTCCTGTGATAAAGTTAGATTGGTGTCAATGAAGATAAATCTTTTTCTCCTTTAGGTAAACTAATAAATACAAGAAATACGGTATCTAATAGAAACAAGGCCACAAGAGATACATCAAATAATGATACTTTTGTTTTTCCTTTAACTAATGAGATATGACCAGTCAATTATCATATTGGTCAGGTTACCTCTCTCTATTGCATCCTTCCATAGTACGATTTAAGTAAGAAGATTTCAGTTTCCCAGTACCCCTGAAAAGCAGGAAAATCATATGACATATTGGACCCAAGTGGCCTATCAATTTATACCTGAACACATGGCTGCACCAAAACAGAGAAAATCACAGTAGCAACAGTCATCAGCAATCCATCACAGATGAGATTTGTAGGAGAGGAGGTCTGTGATCAAAGGCTGCAGGATTCATCCTTCCCAGCCCTGCCACCTCTGGGGATCTGTCACAAGCCAGGTCAGACTGTACCCCTCTGGGAAACTGGGGGGCTGGGAAAAGGAGTCAAATTTGTCTGTTTTAATGGGAAAACAAAACAAACAAACAAACAAACAAAAAGTCTGTGCAAAACCACATTTAGATCAGTAGGAAAGAAAAGACAGCCAGACAGCTTTTGAGATGGATGGTATTTTAACTTTAGGCTTATCTTTCAAAATCAGCCTATGTTGTCAGTGGTTGAAACTTGCTGCTAGGGTTTATCTTTTACATTTGGGCTACTTAGTAACTAAGTGGCTGCTCCAGGGGGTTGTTGCTGCCTTTCACCACTAGTACAGTCTTAAAATGGCAATAGTGGCAAATATTTTCAGAAGATGCCAGCCTGTATATGATACACTGGTTACACTGAACAGCCAAGAAGTTCCCACTAAGTTTAAAACTAATAGTTCATGCCAGGTAACTGGAAGAATGTGGCCCTAAGAACCTTGCTGTTCTGTATAAACAGGCTGAGTAATTCACAATTTTAGTCTCTCATTCAAAACTACATGTAGTACAGATTTAGCTAGAAGGAAGAATGAAAACTATGTTCCACTGACTGCAGGTAACATAAATGGACACATCTAATTGTCATGCTATTGCTCTACACTGCTTTCTAGGTCTGTCATAAGCTTTCTCATGTCTTATGACAGTTTGGGGCTGATGCTTCTTGGTCTTGTAAGATGTCAAGTTATACTAGATCAGTAATCCCTTGTTAGGTAATATGGTACAAGACACTGCCACTGAATGAATATGGTGCAGAAATATTTTCAGTTTTCGTTTCCCTGGAAATACCCATCGTTCTTAGCTTTCTAAAAAATAATGTTGAGATACTGTATGGTGGAAAGGAGGGTAAAAGCAACGATTATACAAAAAGGTTGAGAAACTTTAATGACTTGTGAAAACATGTAATTAGGGATTAGCAGCCCACCCAGGAATTTTTTCATGTTGAATTACCACACCACTCAAAGTATATATTTTAATTGCTGGGTGTAGTGAATACATGTAATCCAAGCTGTTGAAAGAGCATCTGCAGTAGTTACCACACTGATATGCAAGCCACAAATCCTGTTGTTGAAATAGGTTATTCATGACATGCTCTGTCTGTGAAGGTGGGTTTGGGGGAAAAATTAACATCTGATGTTCTGCTTTTTCTTCTCAGCATTAACCCACTGACATTAAACTCAGATATTCATTAAATTTGTGTTTAACATTTTATATCTGCACGTTTCCTATCCATTTATAGCTATCATGTAGGGATGATGCTGTAAAAAAAAGCCATCACCTCACTGATACTGTCATGAGCTGAGCATGCCATCAACTTTCAGGGGGAGCTTCTGTGGATGATGGAGGACCTGACCCTGCTTCACAGAACCAGAGAATAATTCAGATTGGAAGGAAACTCAGCCCAACCTCCTGCTCAAAGCAGGGACAACTATGAAGTCAGATCAGGCTGATTAGGTTTTCATCCCACGAGGTCTTGAAAGCCTCTGAGCAAGGAGACTATACAACTGCTTGGAGAAACCTGTTCCCTTGCCTGACTGACTTCATGGTGAAACAGTTTTTCTTTATATCTAGCATTAAATTCTCTTGTTTCAAATGTTGTCCTTTGTCTCTTGTCCTCCTACCACTCACCACTGTGAACAGACTGGCTCCATCTTGACAACCTCCTTGTGGGCACTGGAAGGCCCGTAGCTCCTCCTGAAACCACCTCTTCTCCAGGCTGAACAAGTCCAGTTCCATCAGCCTCTCCTCACAGGACGAATGCTCTAGCCCCAGGCCATCCTGGTGGTCTTCCACAGAACACTCTCCATATTATTGACACCTCTCCATATTATTGACACCTTTCTTGTAGAGGGGTGGGTAGAAGTGGACACAGTATTCTAAATGCAGTCTAACAAATTGTGGGTAGAAGAGGATAACTCCCCTCAAGCTACTGATTATCTTCTGTTAACAGCCAAGTTGGGTCATGCTCAGCATGCTGTCTGCTGTGACCCCCAGGGCCAGTTCTGCAGAGCTGATCCCCCAGCTTGTGTCATTGCCATGTCATTCTCTTCTCCCAGATGCAGGCCTTTGCATTTGTCCTTGGTGAATTCCTGTTGCCCTCAGGCTTGTCTAGGTCCCTCTGAATGGCTGCCCTGCCCTCTGGTTTATCTGTTGCTCTCTCCAATGCAGTGTCATCTGCAAAATTCATAAGCATGCACTCCATCACCTCCTCCAAGTGACTGCTGGAGGTGTGAAACAGGACAGGTTGCAGGAGAGACCCCTGTGGTGCTTCCCTTGTCACTGACCTCTTGCTAGAGCACAACCTGTTAACTACTGCCTCTGAGGCTCACTATCCAACCAATTTTTTATGCATCTGTTCTTCTACCTATAATGTCCTAACTTGGATACTACACTGTTGTGGGAGACAGTGTAAACGTGACATCCACTGCTCTCTCCTCCTTCACAATTCTTGTGATTTTATCACAGAAGTTAAGGAGATCAGTCAGATATGATTTATTTGTTTGGTACTGTGTCTTATCAGCTCTTGGGAAAGAAAAAAAAAAAAAAAAAAAAGCATGCAAGAGAATTAAGCAAGCTTAGCATCAAGAAGAAATTCATACATTCTCTCAAAGCTGTACTTCTACCATCAAAGAATTTAAAATATTCTATGATTTATGAGTAAAATACAACTCAGATCTTTAGAGAAGGCCACAAGCAGCAAAGCAATGACTAAAGCCTATAAGTAAGACCATGGTCTTGTCTTGCTTAAGAACCAAGGAACCATGGAAATCAACAGCTATATGCAGACTAATAATTCACTGCCCGAGCTGTTCGTGGGTCCTGGAACAGGAACGACTACACCGTTAGCATGTTCACTGGCACTAGCTGGCCTGTGCCAATAAAAACTCTTTGAAAGAATTTCTGGCCATAATTTGGCATCTGAAACATCCCAGGGGCTGTTCCCAGTAGGCTATTTGTATGCAAACACCCTGTTTTAGGGACCAGGAACACCCTGTTTTAGGGACCATGGAACAGACCACAGTAAATGTGGTCTGTTCCATGCCAACTGGCCCCAGAACCCAGAATGTTCCCAGGTGCACTTTGTCAGCTGTTACATATTGAGCCACTGCAAGCCTTTCCTCTAGTTCAACTCATTCAGATGTGACTGTCCTCATTAACGCGTGACTCTTTCACTTATGAAGATTTCATAACTGAGAATCACTTGCATAATATGCAACTTTTCTGGGGGAAGACTCATGCTAACCCAACCAAACCACATCAGCAAATACCTGTGTGTATTTATGAATGTGAACACTATTCCACATTAATTTTCAAAGCAAGCATGTACAGAAGCTGGCTTGAATCTATTTTATCTCAAGCATGAGTAAGCACCATCTCATAGCATTTCTTCCCTTATCTGAACAGTATCACTAAACTTATGATACCCAAGTCCATACAGAAAGTTAAATTCATCCCTCATCCATGAACATGCTGCCCTCATTGATGTTCCCACAGTGCTGAAAAGCATGAAATAACATGATGAGAGAACTGCTACTCTCTAATACAGAGAGAACAGGGACTTTCTCCAGTCAGGTCAGGGTGATATTTCAGAGTCAAAAGAAACACCCAGGCCCCATTAAAGATCAATGAGATCCACCTGACCCAATGTGGTGTCTTGCAGGCTTTAGAAAGCGGGATAGTGAGTCCATGCTAGTATGAAACATGGAGTGCAACACAGGGCTTAGAAGGTTGCCCATCCATTTGCCTATTCACTAATTCCTGCAGGAACTAGTTCCTCCAGGACATGATCATACACAGACACCCCAGGTATCTTCAGCAGACCAGTGCTCCTTCGCAGAAGATACACGAACAGGGAACAGCTTGGACCTGGATCCTGCCTTAAGGAATAATTGAAGCATACTAACCAAGATGGTGAAAGAAATCCCTAATAAGATCAGACTTTTTGTATTGCATTAGATTTTTCAATAGCTAAACAGTCCCACAGATGTGCTGAACTATGAAACACAAGAGGAAAGACATATTTTGTCAGTAATCTTTATATAAATGTAGCACTAATACGAAAACATCAGTAATGGGATATGGCTTAAGTGAAAACACGGTCAGTTTTCTTTGAACAAAACAGCTTGTTTGCTGAAATACTAGACTTTTTATTGAATGAGTAGTTCTATTTATAACAATGAAACTTCTCTTTTGACAAACCTGGTGAAATATTTTCTTTATCAAGAAAAGAGGAAGAGGAAAAAATTACCAGCTTTCAGTCATAATCTGGTGTGCCACCAGGAGATGTGCAGTGAAATCATGCAGAGATCCTCCAGCTACCCCTGTCCAAGCGAGGAGCAGCATGGGATGCAGCCGAACCCAGCTGTGCCCACTGAATCACTGCGTCTGTTCTTGCTCCACATAAATGTGCCAGTTGGTCGTGCTTGATTTGCTTTTCATATATGCTCATATATATGAGCATATATATGCTGGCTTACCCTACAAAAACAATCAGGATCACAATAAAAAAAAAAAAAGTGACAGCACTTTAGTGTAGATATGCCTTAAGCCTATGAATTGGACGAGGCTGTTATCAATCAAACACAGATCTCTTATGTACACAACCCATACTTCTTCCTGTATTCAAGAACTCCTCCAAATCTATCCGCCTGTCTCTTCAGCTTACAGTGATGACTCACTGATTACATTAATGAAAAATGAGAGGGCTCCATCCATTTGTGAACAACTAAGAAACAACAGCTGACTACATTTTCCACACCCCCACCCCCACCCTTTTTTTTTTTTTCAACAGAGCAGTTAGGTTTGCATTATAGTACCTGTTTCCACAACAGAAAGCTCAGACTGGAAAGTGTCTGTCTTCCAGGTTTTCAATCAGTCTCCTTGTGATTCCATATCTACTAGGACAGCTGTTTTTATAGCCTTCAGGATGGACAAAATCACTTGTGTTGGATTACTGAGGCTTCCCTCGGTTTTGGCCTTGTCAGAGGAAGCCTTTAGGGTTGGACAAGATGCTGATTGTATATTACATGTAAGATAAGTGGTTTTGTACAAAGATAGAAACAGTTGCGTTTTTTCTCAGAAAACTAGCACGCTCTGGCATCTGAGACTCCTTCAGAAGGAAATTGCAGTGCGAAGCGCAAAGAGAAAGTTGATCCACTGGACACGGGACAAAAAAGAGTCACTCTCTGCATTAATGATAGTACTGCTTTCAGTCATATAATGCAGAAGTCCAGAACAGAATCAGAATGATGAACACCTTATTAATGTGGCCACAACAAAGCTTAAATTCAGGTCCCTGTGGATGTTTCCACACCTTTAACATAACAGATACTTGTAAAGAGAGTATTGGTCATATATACCAGGAAAGATGTCACCTACCCTGAATTTTACTTGTATTCATATCAGATATATTTACTTTTGCTGGAGTTTCAATAGATGTGTATTTCTGGCTGTTCAAAGCAAACAAAACACACTTTGCATCAGCAAAGTCTAGGCAAATATATATATATACACACATATGCTTATTTGCAAATGTGTATAGAAAAATATGAGACATAAGTGCCTTTGTCCTTCCATCAACTACAAAGGGAGATTAGATAGTGAGATCATCTGTCAACATCTATCCCATAAATGTTTAAATATGGACAGATGAGAGTGTCATTGATTTTCTGGTTCCTTTTTTCTGTAGATTCAAGACTAGATGAATAACGGTTTACCAGGAGGAGCATGAACCCAGCCACTGGACAGACAGAAAACTGTCTTCATGCTTAGTCAGCAAGTAGCAGGGAAATTAGGGGTTGGTTTTCTTGGATTCAGCATCCTTCACATTTTATCCTGAGCTATTGTATCGCACTGTCATCCTTGTATAGGCTTCCTAAATTCTTTGTGTGCTTTGAGTTCTCTGAACTTTTAAAACTATTGTATAAATAACAACTAAAATAATAAGTTTAAAAAAAAGTGCTCTGAAGCTCATAGAAGTCAATGTACAGATACCAGTGGCTGCAGAGGGCTTTACACCATGCCTCTTTACACAATTTCCTCTTCCCTTAATTCTGTTTGAAGAGAGAACAAAACTGAAATGTCTTACAAAAGAAATAACTTCTTATGCCAATGTAAGAAAACTCTTAACATGTGCCTCTTCAGGAAATTCAGCTCTTTGTGGAATCAAATTAAGAACTTTTATGACTGAAAGATAAAACTGAACAGAAGCTCTTTGTGGAAGGCTTTCCAACTATTTATTAAAAGAATGCAGGGCTGATATAATATTATCCTTCCTCAATTCTTTGTTTTCCAGACTACTGTGCTGTTTTATTGTGCCAATACATTTTCCAGGACTGGTCTTTCCACTGCGCTTTTCTCATGATAGCATCACCTGGAGGTCTGTTTCCTTCATGCTAAGCACTACACAGCTGCCCTCAGGAACATCAGATCTTGCAAATGTCATTCTAAACTCCATAGTAAGTGACACCTTCATGGACGTTAAGTTATCTGAAGACAACATGAGCAAAGTGCTGGGCAATTCTGTGAAGGAAAATGAGGCTAGATGTCAGACTCATAGCATGTTAATATAAAGTCAGTGATTGCTGGCTTTAGGTGATTTCTAAGTAACAGGACTACAAATGAATTGGCAGTATAACTGTGATCTCTCAGAGTTCTACGGTGGCATCATCCATGCATAAACCTACAGACTCAGGTGTACAAGTAAAAGTATTCAGGCTGCATCTGTGAAGGAAACAAGACTTTTCAAGTACAGAACTCCTAACCATAAAATAAGTTTTCCCTTTGTAAAAATATTTTTTCATATGTCCTCTGCCTTCTTGAACTCCCTCTATATAATAGTTTTTACCACATCAGAAAATATTTTTTTAAGGTTGACTTAAAAAAAAAAAAAAGTGGTTTCAACTAATACAGTTCTTTTGGCCATCACAGAAAGAGCTATTTTTCTGTTAGTACTTCCCCTGCAACCCCCCTCCACCTCCAAAACCCACAGTGGGTTTAAATGTGGTCTAGCCTATAAAGCACAGACACAGAACAAGCAAGGACAAAGGAAAAGAGGGAGCAAGGACCTGTCTGAAGAAAGGGAGATCATAAAATCACTGGCACTGTAGCTTAAAAATGTAGCAAGAGAGCATCCCAAAACTCCAAGGAACATGGAGTACCTGAAGATATGTGGGGACTGATGATAGCACAGTTTACCAGCAATTTTCTTGTTCCTGAAATGGATACAGCACAGGAGTTACGTGCAACTACAAAGCTGAAGTTGTTGAAGAAGGTATCATGATGTGGTATAAATGTGTTGAATAAGCTTCTGTTTTAAACACTTAAAAAGTCACAGGTTTTTCTAGAATGGAAAAATTATAAAAGAAGTGTTGAGGTTATTAAAAAATAAAAATTAATAATAATAAAAAAAAAAAAAAACACAATAGAGAGAGCTGTAGTGTCTTCTTTGCTGTCTTTTTACAGGTGTTAGATTGCACATACCCAACTTTCCTCAATTTGATTACAGAGGAATAATAATCAAAATATAAAAATATCATATAATAGTAAATATATAATATAATAAAATACAATCAAGAAGGTTAGAATGGTTAAGTGATGAAAGCTGTGATTCTGCTTTCAGAACAGGGTTTCATAGGAGAAATGTGCAAATAAACCATGGAAGACCATCAAGGTGAGCAACACTGTGAGTGTTTTTGATTGCGTTTGTGTTGATTGTAGAGTTTTAATACTTTTTGTACTAGGTAACCTTGAAATGCAGGGGATAGTTGACCTGTACAGGGAAGTATGCAAGAATTACATAATTATGTACAGGGACCATGAGGGGGGAAAAGCAAACAAATCTTCTCTGCAGTCATAATTTTGTTGAAAGTCAACCAAAGGAAAAATTCCAAATTACCATCTAATTTTGTCACTGCGTCTGAATTAGAATTAGATCAAGTACGTCTTGATGGGGAGAATATGAGGGAACAACTGTTCCCACATGATATCCTAGTCTTTAAATTGGAAAGATGTACTGGATGGATGGACTACTCAGTGGGTAAAAAATTGGCTGGATAGCTGCACCCAAAGAGATATGGTCAACAGCTCAATGTCCAGGTGGAGATCAGTGACAAGTGGTGTTACTCAGTGGTCAGTATTGGTACCAACACTGTTTTACATCTTTGTCAGTGACATGGGCATTGGAATTGAGTGCACGCTGAGCAAGTTTGATGATGACACCAAGCTGTGACATGCAGTCAACATGCTGGATGGAAGGGAACACCATCCAGAGAGACCTGGACAGGCTTCAGAGTTGGCCCTGTGTGATCCTCATGAAGTTCAACAAGACTAAGAGCAAGATCCTACACATGGTTGGGGCAATCCCAAGTACAAATACTGTCTGGGTGGAGAATGGATTGAGGAGGACTTGGGGGTGTTGGTTGATGAGAAGCTCAACATGAGCCAGCAATGTGCGCTTGCAGCCCAGATAGCCAACCATATCCTGGGCTGCATCTAAATAAGGGTGGCCAGCAGGTCAAGGGAGGTGATTCTTCCCCTCTGCTCTGCACTCATGAGACCCCACCTGGAACACTGTGTTCAACTCTGGGGCTCCCAGCACAAGAAGGACATGGACCTGTTAGAATGAGTCCAGAGGAGGGCCGCAAGGATGATCAGAGGGCTGGAGCACCTCTCCTATGAAGACAAGCTGAGGGAGTTGGGGTTTTTCAGCCTGGAGAAGAGAAGGCTTCAGGGAGACTTTATATCAACCTTCCATTACCTAAAGGAGGCCTACGAGAAAGCATGAGAGGGATTCTTTGTCAGAGAGTGTAGTGATAGGACAAAGGAGAATGGCTTTAAACCAAGAAAGGGTAAATTTAGATTAGATATGAGGAAGAAATTATTTATTATGAGGGTGGTGAAGCACCAGAACAGGTTGCCTGGAGAAGCTGCAGATGCCCCATCCCTGGAAGTGTTGAAGGCCAAGTTGGATGGGGCTTTGAGCAACCTGGAGGCATCCCTGCCCATGGCAGGGAGGTTGGAACTAGGTGGTCTTTAAGCACCCTTCCAACCTAAACCATTCTATGGTAGTAATAAATAATTTATGCTACTGTAATACAAACCAAAAGAGGCTAAAACCAGAGCAGCATGTGGCAATTGTGCTACTTGAAGTTTGTCTTGTTCATGCAGTCATGAGGTCTAAAAATGCTAATAGACCAGCTCAGGCAACTAAATCTAGTGCAAAGCATCTTTATCTATTGCTGCTTTTAGCCATTAACACTTTCCCAGCAGGGTGTGAAAGGTGGGATAATTTTACCTGCTCAGAATAAACAATCTTTCAATGTGCATGAGATTACACACTCATTGGCAGAATCTTGCAGTAAATCTTGGGTAATGAACTAAATGCTAATTGCCATGTATAAAGCATTAAAAAAATAAGATCCACATTTAGAAAAGCAAATATAATACTATGTGCTTAAAGTTAAGCATCGTCTAAGAAGAAAATAATCATGGCTTCAATTTTCCTGCCCATAAAATGGGGGTAATGTTACATAGCCATTTTCTGAATTACTAAAGGATGTTTAGACGGGAGTCTCTACATTATGGCACGATAGTGTTATTTTCAATCTCTCTGCACACAATATTAAGTGCAATCCTTCCAAGAACATAACCTGTCTACTATACCACAGAGTCAAGTCTGATTTAAAAAAATAAAGGATAGTGAGTGATCAAGCACACATTACAGCTGTACCACTGGGTCAGTAAGTGAGAAGTTAAAATAAGAAGTTCATTCAATAAAATATTGATTCTGGAAACAGATTACAGGAAATCATACTGTACCACTAACTTAATTTATGAGTATTTATATTACAGGAATTATACCAATATATCAAACACAATGCCTTCAACCTTAGTTCAAAAGAGAATTTTATCTCTAAACTTTAACAACTGGGCTGCAAATAATTCAGATTATATGGGCAGCATTTTAGCAGCCCATTTTCATCTTCTTTAAAAGCAACACTCTAATGTATGATGGTTAAGGATCAAGTTGGGATTATGTGAAGAATGTTAAACATATACCAAATAGTACATCTGTTTTGAATAAAAGATGTTACATAGAGTTCCAGTTCATTTTTGTTCAATTCTGCTGTACGTGTTGTAGCTGCTAAATGAAACCACGCATAAGATAAATACATCACTTAAGCAACAGATTGCTCATCAATTGTCTGACATTTTCTGAAGTATGTGAGTTAAAAATACTTGGGGGCAAAGGCTTTTCTAGTCAGAAAAAACTGTTCCATGTTCTCTTGTGGCTCATTCTTCCACTTCTGGGCTGCTACCATTGTCTCTAGGCTGGTGCTAGATCATTTCCTCCATGGTGGGAAAGCAACAGAACTTACTGCAAATGCTCTGCTCATTTACAAAAAGCTAGTCTGACTCAGGACATGTTTGCTGACCTGTCTGTCAATCTCCAGTCAACAAACAGGTTGTTCCCTGTAAGACAACCACCAATGCATTCTATTTGATTACTGTGTCTTACAACGTTAACATTGTTTTGAAGCAAACAGTTTTTCAGAAAATAGAATTTCTGTTCAGTTAGAAATTCTGATACTTACATATACATATTTTTAAAAATCTTCAGTTGGAATAGGAAACTGAAAATTTTCTGTAGCATACAGATTGTCAAAGTCACTAAGCTTGATTCACTAATAAATTGATTTCAACAATGTCAAAACATTACACTATAACATAGTGATGTTAAGCATATAATTATAAAAACTGGGCAATAACGATATCAATACCAATATTCAAACAAAAATACTTTTAAACTTACTTACTGAAACAACTGTTCAACACTTCTAGCCCTTGTGGGGCACAAACAAAGAAGACCCCACTAAGCATCAGTGAGGGTGACTCACAGTGGGAGACCTCTTCCTCTTCTGCTCCCTTCCCTGAGTTGGTTGATCTTTGTGTCCAGACCTGCTACCCAGCTCCCTGGGCACATCCACGAGGAAGTGCAGACCTTTAAGTCCCTCATCTCAGGTGTAAATGAGATAGGTACAAATAACAGCCCCATGCTTGCTTCTCTTGCAGGAAGAGAGGCCCTCTACAGCTTCTGAGAAGGTCCCCAGCAGGCCTGTGGTCAATACTTTTCTGAGGACAGGCCAAAGGCCACAGGCAGCCCCAGTAGTGCAGGCTTCTGAGAGAGTTCTGCCACCACTTTCATTCCCCTCAGTGAGCCCCTAACAGAGATAGTCTGTGGTCTGGTGGGACTGAATGGATCCCACACTGCTCACCCAGTACACTACATGAGCAACAACTTTACCCCCCACAGCTTATTCCAGAGAATGAGGGCTGCCTTGAATCCCAGAGTCTTATGCAATGGGTGACTCCTGTGAAAGGGTAGCCCATGGCAGACCCTGCAGAGCTCCTCTACCTCCTGGGCCTCCCTGGCCACTTCCCACGGACCATTGTTGCAGGCCCCAGCAATACCTGGACAGTGTGTCTCCAGGCTGTGCCCAAAAGAATAATTATACAAGCTCTCACTCCCTTTCCCAGCAACTAGACCACAAAGTGGCTGCCTCTCTTACCATCGTCATCACTAGAGGCTGTACCTCTTATCATCACACAGTGGGTGAGAAGCCCCAGCTGGCCAACTTGTACTCCAAGCTAATTCCTTGGTTCATCTGGAGCATTAAGTCTGAAAATTCTTTGTGGAGCAGGAGACATGGGCATACTCACAGGATTCCCTGACCCACAACACTTCCCAATATAACAGAAACTGGGTACACGTGAAAGCTGTCTGCTCAGCTGCAGCCACTCTTCTGGCTCCTCCAGAACTTCTTGTTGAATTTCTGGCATCATTCCTCCCCTTTTCTCATTACTGATACCCTCCCCAGCTGCAGGCTCACCACCTTACACTGGAGCTCTCTGTTGGCTTCTTCTGGGGACAGAAGAAGGTATTTAATTTTTTGAGGAAACAACTATAGAAATGGCTGCTGTACAGAGGCCTAGAGAAGAGTCTAAGACCAGTGCATTATACAGATGTTTGCTTCAAGCTGGCTCCACTTAGGAAACAGAGAAATTTTCTACACTTTGAGTATTTTAAACTCTATTTGATGTCCTCTACTTCTCATGGTGGGAAAAAAAAAAAAAAAAAAAAAAAAAAAAAAAAAAAAAAAAAAAAAAAAAATTGAATGATCAATCCCTCTTCAGCTTCTTCACCTTTTTTTTTTTTTTTTTTTTTTTTTTTTTTTTTTTTGCATGCCAAAGTGCTTAGGAAAATTGAGCGTGGTCAAAGAAAATCAAGCCATTTTTCTGTGTCTGCCAGCACTGCAACCAGTCAAGACTTTTCATGTTTATGTCAGAAAGAAAGAGTAACCGAATGAGTCCACATATACCAAAGGGTTCCATTCCTACATTAACAGGTATCAGAGACAGAAAGCTTAGTAAAAACATGGCCATCACCTGTCATCCAGACCGATCCTGGGCTGACCTACAAATTTTTCCTCACTGGTGTAATTCTCTGTGGCTTTCTGGTAACCTAAGGCAGATGCATGTGATGACAGGACAAGCACTTTGAACCTGATATACTGCTGTATTATTTTTGGGGCAGACTTTTATTGTGATTGTGAAGTAGGCAGAGAGAATTAATACTCACTGTAGTATCCACTAAACATCATTTACAGCCCCAGTGTGATATGGCTGCAGACACAGCTCGTTTCTACTACAGGAACAATCCTCCTAGGGTAGACTTTTTAGTATAAGAAAGCTACCAATGCAGGGCATAAATACTCAGTGTTTCTGAGGCAAAGAAAACCTCATCACAGCAGATGTTCCTGCAGCCAGTGGAAACTGGCACACGCAATAATGTAATTTCCAGAAGAAGAAGAAGAAAAAAAAGAGAGAGAGAGAGAGAGAGAAAGAGAGGGAAATTTATGGAGTGGGAAGTTTTCAAACGGGCTCTTCCAGTCCAAAGGGACACATACCATCAGCCCTGCCAACAACTCTTAATGTGTTCTCAGCGTCCTGTTCTCAGCATCTTTATCTCCTCACTGTCCTAACACAAGGTACATCTAAACTACTGGCCTAAGTAAGCTTCAGATACAGGATTTGTCTACAGTTACAGTTACTATGACGGTTACACCAGCACAGGACTGACAGCAGATCTCCACAGCATAGGTGCCAACCAAAGGAGATTTTGTGCTGTTGTAGTCACACCAGGTTCTGAACATAACAGGTTAATCTGACAGCAGCTTTCTCCTGGCAGCACAGCTGTGTCCACACCAGGAGCTTGCTGGCTAAACTCCACTGGGCAGGTTTATTTATTTTTTTATTATTATTATTTATTTTTTATTTTTTTCTGGAACCAGTCTAACATGTGAGCAAAACTTTCTACTGTAGTCCCTAAAAGGAACATCTCCAACACTGATCTAAAAGGCTCAGATACTTCCTCAAGTATAAATGAGCTCACTTGCACTTCAACTCCAACTATAATAAAATTAATGTATGTCCTCCAAAAAAGGAGGTGGAAAGACTGGTGACTGATGGATCACAGGAACGTCAAAACTGCTTCAGTAGTTTTCCTTCAAGCAGCATTTGATAGCTGCACTAACAAGGCAATCAATGAAACTTCTTATTAATGCTGCCACATGAGAAACACAGGATCATGATCATCATCAGAGCAGAATCACCTTCAGCTTTGAAAAGCAGACTAAAATCTCCCACTTTTTTCGAACTTGTAGGACTACTTCCATGCAGTCTTTTTTTTTTTTTTAAAAAAAGGGGTTTAGTTAATTTGTTTAGTTGGTGGGCTTACAAATAACCTGCTTTCATTTCTAGTACAGGGCTGGGAAAGTAACGCAAAATTTACATACGTTTAGAAATTAATCAACACATTGAATATTTGTGCCAGATTAACTGTTCACTTGTTCACGTCTAAGTATCTTTTTGCTATAGGATCTCATTCACTTTGCCAGAAAAAAAAAAAATCTCTCTGCATGGAGTCCCAGGGAAACAATGTAAACTGGAGATCTTTCACTGCTTGATAAATAGCTTTGAGTAGGAAATAAAGAGATGTGAGAGGGCTTTTTCATGTACCTCCTGCAAGAAGTGACAATTTTTTTCGTCCTTATTGTACGTGCAGGTTAATTCAGTATTTTATTTTGAAAAGACATACTATATCCAGCATACCACACACAAGTCAGATGAAAGATTAGTCAACAAGAAGAGAAGAAAAGAATAAGCAAGGAATGTGTCATCCCTACATACATGTCGGGCTCATACGACTTCACCCATCTCTGTTTTGAAGTGCTGTCACCAAGTGCATCCTCCACTACTGTTAAGTGTATTGTAGCCTTTTACAGACTGTTTTTTTTTCTTCTGATTCACTTTATTTAAAAACACAACAATTTTCACTGAAAGAAGTTCTGTAACTTGTATGGCAGTTCCCTTGAACCAGGACCAGTCTGAGATCTTAAATCATGCCAAATAAAAAACAAAAATTGTGCCAATTAACACTTACTATTTTACATTTTATAAATTAAGAAAATGAACAAAATCTTGCAACATAAAATGAGACTGTTTGTATTCAGATAGTATATTACATGTCTTTGATTACTAAATGTATGCTATTTTAACCAAAAAAAATGTTAAGTGTACAGGATATATATAGCATATGTAGCCACAAGCCTGCAAAAAAAGTATCTTTTGCATTTCCTGACTTTCAAAAAAATATATATTTTTTTGAAACCTTTATAAAGTTTGCAATATCATGCATTAATAATAATAAGTGTCATGTAAAGTTAAATTCTGCTGTCAAACACTAAGGTTGTCAAGTCAGCATTGACTATCATTGTGGAGACTTTTTCTTGAATAATAATTTATTCACTGAAAGTGCAGTTTTCATAAATCAAAGCAATCCTTAACTCATGCCAAATCTGGCAAACAAATCTGAACATCTTGCTCTGTGATGAAAATCCTTTGGCTCTATTACTTCAGTAGATGAACAAGAGCATGACCTCACAGGGCAAAGGTTACGGCATTTGCCTTTGAGCTGGGATATCTATTTTGCACTTTCTGTTCAAAGTTCACTGAAGAGGAGAATTGAGCATTTTGTCCTTTAATTCTCCAAGTAACTACCCACTCAGCTACTAGTAGAAGGACAGAGGATAACAGGAAAAATGAGAAATACCATCTACTACTGCTCATCTGGATATATCATTCTGTCTCTTCATTTTCATTAAAAGTGGCCAGAAACATTTTGTATAGTATGCTACATATTAATGAAATGTTTGGTTTTAATTCTACGAGAAACAGAATCTAGAAATTCAGGATGTTTGATGAAACCAAAATATAATCTATTTACCTTCTTTAAATCAATACTGCATTTTCCACATCTCTGTTCCTTTACAAAAATAAGTCCCACAGAATCCTGCCACATCCAGAGAAACAAAAAGTGATCAAATGCAGCCAGGATGGGAAAAAAAAAAAAAAAAAAAAAAAGGCAACAAAGGCAACAACAACAAAAAAAAATCAAAAGGCATATGTGGGATCAGGAAGCAAAAACAATACTAACAATCAAAATGAAGAGAATAAATACTAACAGCACCTACATTTTTCCAAAAAGCATGGGTTACAGGTGTTGTAGGTAACATATTCAGCACCTAAAAGAGCAGATTTTTATCAGTCGGAATGCTTCATTTAATATATAATGCAAAAAAATATGGTCAGCAGACGAACTACATGGACCAGGTACATGGTGATCTGTCGGACCATGGTCACCCATCTCTGCTGAAGTCAGCCTCTCAGGTACTCCTTTTTTGGCTGTGTTTAGAACTAATCCTGGATGATCCATACTGGGGGGAGCTGAAACCCAGGTTAGGTGGCACTCCCATTTAAAATATACAAACTAGAAAATTCAGTTAGTGTATTTTACTGGTTTTCAAAATAGACAAATCCATTTAACTGATGAAATAAGAGTAAAGGAATCACAACAAGCAACAAAGAAGGGACCTTGCTGGGAAGCTCTTTTTCCAGGGTTTGTGGATGTCTTACTCATTTCAGTATTCTCTTTTATTTTACAAGTTTCCCATTTTAGACCTCTTATGAAAAAGCCGTCTTTAAGATGCAAAGAAAAAGCCTTCTCAAGAATCAGCAATACTCTCTAGGGGTTGTTTTAGGCAATTCTAATTTTATAGTTTCATCTTCATATTGGATAAGGATCTTGGATAGTGTCAGAGATTTGGTATGTGCACAAGATCTTTGCCCTGGAACATTAAGTTGTCATAGCTACATAGCTTTGGATGGTTTCTAAACATGACCAAATCCATAGCAGTATCCCTCCCAGCTTTAACAGGCTCTTTTGTGAAATCTGGTTCTGAGTGTTTCAAAACGAGTCTTGTTTTGCCTACGTGTATATGTATCTTCATAGCTGATATAAAGAAAAATAGTCACTGAATCAATGATGAGGTGAGTTAATAGATAGGTAGATAGATAGATAGGTAGATGGATAGACAGACAGACAGTCAGATAAGCAAAAGGAGTCCATGACTGCTTAACAGCAGTTTTCCTGATATTTAAACTGTATTTTCATGCTCTTCAAAACCCAAGAGTCTGCAAAAGTCTGTGTATAACACTGTTTTTCAGGTAGAGAGTTAATCATCATTCTTTTAAAAGTAAAAGTATCAGTGTTTTAAAATTATAAAATAGGAAGAGAGGGGAAAAAAAAAGGGGGGGGGAGAGGGGGCGAAATCTTGTCTTCTGAAAACAGAAGGAGATGCCCCAGTTCTTTGATCCAGAGTATAAAATAACTTCTAGTTTGGTCATAGCAGGGCAAAACTGGAATAAACTCATCAACACCAGAGGAGCTAAACTGGAACTATACCAGAACAGCTGAGACCAAAGCTGGGCCTTTGATTTTATATTTTGTTCAGCTCTCCTGTCACTTGAGCAGAATCATAGATCAGCAGCTCACTGCTTCTGGAAGTTGGTGGAAAGCTAGGATATTTTCATCTGGTGTAAAGATGGAAAAATGATTAAATTACTTTGAGCTTTGAAGCATTAATATTGATTTGAAGGTACTGCTATATGTGAGAATGTGGTGTTCGAGATCCTCTGCTGCAGGGGAAAGAAATATTTTCCAAATAGTATTTTACTTGAACTGTTAAAAGAAGAGCAGAGATTGTTGATTCCAAAGGTAACTACAGAGCAGATTAATTACAGAGAAGATAGAAAGGGAAATCTAGTAAGTGGAAATTGTTTTTTAACAAGCTCTTTAGCAAGAAATATTATTATAAAATGTTATTGAAATTATATATATATATATATATGTGTGTGTGTATATATATATATATATATATATATATATATATATATATAAAACCCAGATTAGGTCTTCTTTGAGCAGGAGGTCAGATCAGATCACTTTCAAAGCTCCCTAACAACCTACCTCATTCCACAATTCTAAACAAACTGGAATTCTTTGTAATATACTTGCTCAAGAGATTAAAAGAGATTTAAAAATATATATTAATTGAATAGATAATTACTACTATGGCAAAATAACTTACAAGTAGTTGCAAATACTGAAAGTAATACTTCCTCAGCAACGCAAAAAATAGTAATGTTATGGTATGATCATTCAAGTAAAGCCTGGTCAGAGAAAAATATAATGGATGAGTCCTTTAAAACATTTTCCCTAAGCTTTCCCACTGAAAAAATAACTTTTTGGTCATGTCTGTCACTGCTTCCCTCACAGTTACAGTCCTCTCTTTGCATTCCAAAAGACCCAAGGAAACAATGTTGTTAAATACACAATTTTATAAATGTTATACAGTAAAGGCCCATTGAAAAATGTTTCAGTATATAACTTCTAGGAAATTTAGACTTAATGTAGAATATGCATCACTCATGAACAGAGCAATTAATTTTTACTGCCTTATTGGTTAAGTTAATCACATTATAACTGCTAGCAATTTTTCATCAAAACAGGAGACTATCTTACCATATTTTTTCCTCTTGCTCTACTGGAGTGCACTGGAAAGTATCACAAATGCAGACAAAGGAACATTGTTAATAGGTGGTATTGGTTCTCATAAATTCACTCTAAAGTTGATGTAAACCAACAGTAAACTGGAATACCAAGCTGATATCAAGGTGAATGTGTGGAGTTTGCTACAGTGAAATAACAAAAGGAGGAATACTTTGGCAACTTTCAGATGTATATTAGGTGGTAGAAGTAATATGTAAAATTTTTTGCGCTAATTCTCCTATTGTGCTTGTGTTTCCTGATGGTTCTTAGGGTTTCCAGTGGCAGATATGAACACAGTTAGGTGCAGTACTAAACAAATGCAACATTGAAAAAGTCATGAAGACTATTCTGATGCCACTGCATGTGCACAGGCCCAGCCTTGCATTGCCTACCCACCTGAAAATACCACTGAGGATACTATACTCACTCCCATCCTGCTCAATCTAATACCCACAGAGAGAATCCCTTTTTTTTCTTTCAGGGAAAAAGGTTTGAGTCAAAATAGACTAGGTTGCACTAATTTGAACAATATTTCTTCCTAATGCAGTTAGAAAATGTCCATATAGCTTGGTTAGGAAAAATCTGGTTATTTTTACACTTTTGTTTATGTGCGGATACATAATCTTGGCCTTGGATTTGATGGGTTATTTTGGCATTCATCACACCCATCTTTGTGTTTTTCCAGTGTTGTGTGTGAAACTTGGTTTCATATCGTCATGCAAGTCTCTGAATCAGCAGCAGCTCAAGATACGGAAGGCACAACTGGCTGCAATCACTAGCTGTAAATATTTATGCCCACTCCTCTCCCAAAGAGGGACTGAATGGCTTTCAGTGATTAAAGGTGGGTATCAGTAAAGACATTCAGGAAGCAATTACGGACCATTTACACTCTTCTTACTGGAGGAAGTATGCTGCTATTGACTTAGAGAGTTTTGAGCTTCTGCAGATAGCAATCCGCCAATAGTTGGGATGGTTTTTGACCCACAATACATGAAATGATAATCTGTATGGTACCACCATGATCTGAAGAGATATCTGCTTAAAATATTCTTAAACATCAGGCCCAAAGTACAAGAAAATGTTACTCAAATATTTTAAAACATACAAGTACCACTGTGTACTTATTTTCTGTTTCCCTATGCTTTTATCAAGACTTTCTTAGTATTTTTTCTTTGGAAATGCCAGTTTAACCCTTCTCACAGAAAGATATCTTCCCTTCATGTGGCCTTGTGAATTGAATTGTTGGCTTTGATTTTCCTTATAGCATATCTTTAACCATTTTTAGGACATGCATTTATTTAAAAAGGAGCAGCAGATATATTTCTTGAGACAACAAAAGGGTGGAGACAATGAAAGTCTCTTTTTTCACCAAGAGTATACTCACTCTCTTGGTTTTAATTGGTGTTTGTATTTTTTATTTGTTTGTTTTGGGACAAACAACAGATAACAATTGTTGTTCTGTAATCATCATCTACTTGGAAATATGGTTTAGAGGGGTTGGTCTGTCTTTCTTCAAATGATGGCAGTTTATCACCAATACTTGTAATTATGGACCACTACAGAAGAAGCTGTGAAGACACCAGCCAGAAGTGTCAAGTGACATTGGTCATGCCAGCCAGCCAGCCAAACACACACACACACACACAAAGAGAGAGACCTACAATAGTATTTGGCAAGACATATGTAAATTGTCACTTGGACAATACTCCCCCATTAACGATGAGGCCTAAATGAGCACTCATGATGCCTAAATGCCTATATGAATGTTGTGCTTTCCCAGTTGTGCTTTGCAAGCCAAGCTAACTCCAGGAAAACAGCAACCTTTTCTACAGAAATGGTGTTTCCTGTGGCCAATAAGGTAGGGTGCTGGCAGGATGTCATAGCAGCTCTGGAGCATAGAGGTTTTGAAGCCTGACATCCTAGAGTACCTGGATATGGAAACTCCCCTCACCTTCCAAGAGCACCATAATTTGAGTGCTTTTTCTGCTACCCTTCTCTTACATAAAACTCTTTAAAGCCCCTGTTAAAGAGGGAAGATCTATATATGAGAAGTTCCAGTTCTAAGATCCCACAGGTGGAAGTCTTTGCACAGCCAGAGAAGGAGATTGTTACTTCCTGCCATCTCCCTCTTTCTACCCTGCCTTTCCATGTAGTGCCCTGCTACTCTAAGAGTATTCTCATTTTAGCTTAACTGTAACCAAACTCTGTGCTACACTCCAGCAATGTCAAGCTAAAATGCTTGATGAGGAAACACTGGTGGAAAACATCTGTACTTTGTTTTATGCAACAGAAGAGTTAAAATTATTTTCATAAATACCATAATGTATAAAAGCTGTGAACACCCAACTGTAGTGTTAGACGTCTAAATTGTATAAATATATTTGTCTCATATTAGTAAATGCTATTTGAACAGAAATAGCACATTGTAACAGCCTAACAAGAAGCAGTCTTTCTGGTGACGTTTGAGACTTCTTTGCTCCACTGTATGGAAATATTTAAGACTTAAAAGATTTACATTACAACACAGAATTTAAAATGGTCCAGCCCTGTTCCCAGTGAAGTCAAAAAGACTTTTGACTTTCCATCAACTTCAATGGAAATGGTATAAGAGCCAAGATGCATTTTAATGTCTTTTTTTTCTCCAATGCTCCTCCCCCAACCAAAAAAAAAAAAAAAAAAAAAAAAAAGGAAAAAGGAAAAAGAAAAGGGAAAATGAAAGGGAAAGGGAAAGGGAAAGGGAAAGGGAAAGGGAAAGGGAAAGGGAAAGGGAAAGGGAAAGGGAAAGGGAAAAGGAAAGGGAAAGGAAAAGGGAAAGGGAAAAGGAAAGGGAAAGGGAAAAGAAAGGGAAAGGGAAAGGGAAAGGGAAAGGGAAAGGAAAAGGAAAAGGAAAAGGAAAAGGAAAAGGAAAAAAGTTTTCAAGCATCAGTCTCTGTCATGGCCAGACACTGACATCAATTGAGACTTCTGTGCAGATAACAGTAAGTGGTCTCTGAGTATCAGATTTCTATGCACAGCCTACTAGGAACTGAGAAACACTGTGTATTTCTACATTTATTACTGGAAAGCTTCGATTACATTTTAGCAGCCTTTTCTACAATATGCAACATACTGTCTTTTTGTTCTGAAACAAAAATTCTTACCTTAAGCACTGCACTCACTTTGAAGATAAAATTCAACATTAACTAGAAAGTAATAAAAGCTGATCCTCTGAAGGTGTATGAGTATGACTTAACAGTCCTTGATCCCTTTTCTTTTTTATGATTGATAGATGCCAAATGAAATGAGATAAACTATGACTATAAATTTCTAAAATCCATTTTTAAATTTAAATAATGTAAAGAAAAATGCCATTTCTCTTCAACTTTTTCCATGAACCACCAGTGTTTAAATTGTTTTGTTTGATAGCTTTTATGTTTTCTAATTTTTAATAAAGTTTTATATTGTACATTTTGCATTTCTATTGAGCCTATATGTGAATTTTAAAAGCATATTTAGCTCCTCACAAAAGGTTTCAGGCAACATGGAAAAGACATGTCCTAATATTTAGTTCCTTCTTCCTTCTGTTTTTTTCCTTTTTTTTTTTTTTTTTTTTTTTTTCTTTCCCTCTACTGTGTCTTAGCTATTCCTTCTACTATAGTGCCCTAAGAATTAATGTAATAGCAGAAGGTTTTTCCTGAAGTATTCTCCACTGCATTTTAGTGTATTTTCCAATAAGCTTGTCTGACATCCCTTGAAATATCAGGTACATCAGGACACCAACCTCCATGAAGCAAACGACTATCACCCACATAGACCGCTCAGTTGTCCATCTTCCTATCCGCATCTGCTGGATGTATCTGAGCACAGACATTTATCTCAAACTTCTGCTTTTCTGTTATTTATATTGGCACCTCTAAAAGCTGAAGGAAAAAAAAAAAAAAAAAAAAAAAAGGACAAAAAATGATGGCATTTCTCAGTTTGCTGTATAGTTTCATGTATTTAAAGAGAACTAAAGGAAAACTAAACTTGTAATGAAGTCACTGAGCTGGGAGAAAGGTGATTTTTTTTCAGTTGCTGGCTATTATGATTTTCATTTTCCTCCAATTTCCAAGTAGGAATATTAATACCTTATTTCTCTTCCTTTTTCTTCTGACTATTTAGAATTGCAAGCTCAGTTGGAAACTACCTACAGTGCATATGTATGGTGCCTATGTTGATGGGTTCTTGATCTAGTTCAGTGCTGCTAAATGAAGCACATATATATTGGTCATGAATGAAGAAACGACATTTATGTGCTTCCTAAAGTTTGTACTTAAAAAAAAAAAAAAAAAAAAAAAAAAAAAGGCTTAACATTTTTTAAAGTAGTAGTATACATTTTATTGAAACACTAGTCACCTGATACTGACCTTCAGGCCTGCATGTTCTTTTATCTTTAACATATAAGCAGTGAGTAGTTTCTGAAATGCTTCCATTGTAGTTTTCAGCTAAGCATATTTCAGAGAGTAGGGGAAAGGCTTACAGGATAACCAGCTAAATCACTTCCTAAATATTTCAAGCAGGACTGAGTATTCTAGGAATCAACAGCTCATCTGAATCTGGATTATGTTGTTTGGAAATGAACCGCTAAAACAAATAAATAAGGTATTGATAAAGATTTTCCCACCTGCTCTTTCTTGTCATTTCTGTCCTGTTCTTATGTATATACCATGTATGCAAAGAACAAGTTACACTAAAGAAAAAAAATCCAGATTGCTTTCCTGATTTTTTTTTCAGTGAATAATCAACCTAAATTGCCATTAAAACTGTCTCTCAGTGGGTGAGCAGCAATATTTACATATGCAGATAAACACAAGAAATGCTCTTGCTGTAGCTTTGGGTTTATAAACCCCTGTTAAACTCTCCCATGATCTCTTGAAGTATTCACTGGTCGGTCTGAAGTCACTCATTCTCACCCTACTGCTCGAACTCAGGCGAATTCCCTTGACATGGTGCTGCCCTTTGCTCCCAAAGGTGTAAGGCAGGCAAAAGGCACAAAATACAAGGCAACAGGCAGTGCTACCGGCATGCAGCTGCACGCACACCAGCCGATGGGGTTGACGATGAAGGAGCTAACACCAGCATCAGAGCCAGTACTTAAGGCATGGAAACAACATCAGGCACAAATATGATGTGCTTGCCCCTGTTACAGTTACCATGGCAAACCTAACTGAATTTCTTTGTGTCTCAGGGTAGAAAAAGCTTGGAGTATGCAGCCTTAATAGAGAGGGGCTGGCTTTCCACTCTTTGGGTGAAAACATAAACATTACAGGTGTTCAAGTGAAATGGTTTTCAACGTTTTGCTTGCTTATTCCTTCGGTGTTGTGCTTCAGTGTTGCTCTGTTTGAAGAGCCCTATGTGACCCTTTAAGCTTAAACACAGACAAACTTTTATCCCAGACAATTACAAGGGAAAACATGGTATTGTCACGCAAACGTGATCCAGTGACTTAATTAGAACCAAGTTCAGAGAGACAGAGAGGAGCTGTAAATCTCCTGAGAGTCTTTGGGGGGCTGTTGCAGGAGGGTGAAGCCTTTGCAACACTGTGAAAGCCTGCAATAGGAGAAGAAAAAAAAATAGGAGAGAGAAGGGAAAAAAAATGTATTTCAGATAGAAAAACAAATGTTAGAATATGGCAGTATTTTTTAAAGGAGAAGGTGAAAGCCGGCTCGGTGAAAAAGCCGGCCGGGCGGGAGTTAATTTGCAGCAACACTGGAAAGGAAGACCAAGCCGGGTCAGGAGCCCGGCGCCCTCTGGTGCGGGAGAGCAGCAGCAGTGGAAATTTCCTTTGGAAAGCAGCTTTGTTTCAAAGTTCAGACAGATTAAAATGACTCTAAAACATGCCAGCAGGACGGGTGCAGACTTGGCCGAGCCCCCGGCAGCACCCGGACGAGGAGCCCTGCTGGGGGGAAGCTCAGTTTGGGGGTGATGTTGGGGTGGGGTGGGAGTTGGGGGGATGATTTCTTTTCTATTTTTTATTAGTATTTTGCCTTAGTTTCTGCTCCGGTGCCGAGTGTGACGCAGAGCCATGAGACGAGGGAAAGAGGCTTGAGGAACCGGGTGGGGATGCCAAGGCTCGCAGCCGCCTGCCGCGACATGGTGGCGGCGCGAGAAGCGCAGGGGCTGCCGAGGGAGGAGAGAGGGCGAGACGAAAGGAGCTCCCAATAGAGATGCCGCCTTCATGCATGACCCTAATCCCAAACGGGATGGTCCGCAGCCAGGCGTCCGTGCTCTCCAGTGGCTCCCCGTTCCGTTGGGGGCGATGTGCCGGAACCCAACACCCTTGTTGGAAACGCCAGGACAGCGAGGAGAGCTCTGCGCTGCCAGGCTGAGAATTCCCATTTTTCACATTTGCAATGAAAGCTGGAGCAAATAAAAGCAAGCCAGTTGCGCCTCATATTGAGAAACAGCACACACACAAAAGCCCACCTACGAAGGACCAAAACGGGAAAGCGAGCCGGGCTATGCCTTTAGGTACCAACTCGGAAAATGCACTCCGTTTTTTAACTTCCCCCCACCCAAAAGAGGGGGGTGGCAGCGTGGAGGCAGCTTCCCAGCTCATCTCCCCCAGCTGCCTCTCGCTCCTTCCTATCGCGTCCCGCAGTGGCCCATCCTCCAGCAAAGCAAAATCTCCGAGAGAGCCGACGGGGCGCGAGGGTCGCTCCTCGTCGGCACCTGGCTGCCGGGATTCCCCCTCGGCTAACGACAAATTTGCCCTTAAAAATAATAATAAAAATAAAAAAGAAAGAGTAAATATATATATAACAACAACAACAACAAAAAGAGTATATATATATAACCAAAAAAAAAAAAAAAAAAAAAAGCGAGTGGGTTTTGAAACGGGCGTTTTCACCTCTCCCCTGATTGCGCTTGAGAAAGTCTGGGAAAATAAGCGGCAAAGTCCCCGACGTCCGCTTTGCTTTTGCGTATCAACCTAAGCGCTGAGACTTCTTCCAGAGACACATTTTTCAGGGAGAAAAAAAAAAAAAAAAAAAAAAAAAGGAAAAAAAGGAAAAAAAGAAACCACAGTCCCCCACGATTTCTCCAAAAAGATCCAGCAGATTTCTGCTGTCACCATGCGGGGGGCTCCACACCTTGCCCGCGTTGTAGACAGCCACATGCGACTCTTCCACCCCATCGAGCTGCCTTAAACGGGAAAAGTTTTTTGTTAGAAAAAAACTACAAAATAAAATCAAGAACCCATTTTGCAGCCAGTCAAAGAAAACTGTCGCCGAATATATGTGGGAAGGGTCATGTGCAGGCGGATTTGTCCTATTAATAAGGCACGAGAAGAGACAGAGGAGCGAACGCGTGCCGTGAAGCCGACGTGGGATGTTATTTGGGGTAATAGATTAAGGACAGACATCGGAAATCAGCACCTGGGGTTTGCGCAAACGTGTCGCTATTTCGCTTTAAATCTCATTTCCGAAGAGAGCTTCCCCGGCTCCGCTGCACGTCTCTTCTCGCTGGAGGGAAGCGGGATTATTTGGAAGCAGTAGTAGGACGGGGGGGAAATGAAGAGACGACAGCTCCCTGTCGGGAAGCTAATCAACATTATAGATTGGAAACCTTCAGCTACCAAGGGCTGCTTTTCCGCTAATGGTTTTAAATCATACACGTAGAAATACGGAGACTAATTACGAGACCGCATCAGAGCTTATCTGAAAACGGCTGGGAAGTTGCAGACCGTGCTCGGAAACCGCTCGCACCTTGCAGGGAAGCCTGTTGATGCCGAGGAACTGACAGCCGGCTGCCAAAACAGGGCGGGAGGGGAGACCAACCGAACCCTGCAACGCAAAGCAACCTTGTAAACGCAATTTTGTAAAAATCCCCATCTTTCTTTTTTTTTTTTTTTTTAAATTATTCTTATTTTTGTAGTTAAATAATGCAAAATTTTGTTTGCAGCCGGAGATGTTAAAGATCCGCTAGTAACACGCTGTTCTAGATGTAGGGAATATTTAAAATTTGACCGTAACAATTCAAGAAGTAAGTGTTTTAGGTAACAAGTCTACGATAGTTATTCATTTTTCTTAACTAGAAATAATTGATTTTAATGAACTCTTAATAACAAAGATTTCACAAAATAAGGTTTCGGTATTTTTGCTTACAAGTTTTTATTTTATTTTATTTTATTTTATTTTATTTTATTTTATTTTATTTTATTTTATTTTATTTTATTTTATTTTTATTTTATTTTTATTCGGGCTTTTACTTTTTTATCCCTTTATTGCCCACTTTGTAGCTACGTTTATTACCGTCAATAAGGGTTTCCAGAAGGGAAAAAAAATGCTCAAGGTGAGGAGGGCCCGTTTTCTTTGCTGAAGCGAAAGACAAACCTGTTGGCTTACAGGAGAACAAGATGAGGCCCCAGCTCTCGCTGAGTGTCCCCCATAAAGGATCCCCGTTTATTTCCCTTATGTCCCGCTTCATCCCCTGGAGGACAGGTTGCCACCGGGGCGAGGCAGGCAACCTGTTCCTCCCGTGCAGTGATTTCTGCTCGGAGGCTTCCCCGGGAACGGGTCACCTCAGCGGGCCACCTGCGGGCTCGGCTACAAAGGCTGCCCCTCCTCTTCCTCGGCCTTCCCCCGACACGCGTGGAGTGTGCGAGCAGGGAGCGGCGGCAGAAGGGCGAGGAAAGGAAGGAGGCTGTTGGGCACCCCGAAATACTCCGCTGTCACTGGTGGCTCGGAGAAATTCTATTAACGAGCCATTAACTGCGGTAATGACCCGTGTTATTTAATCACCAGTGCGCTATGAAAATTATTATTTATTTGAGACTTCATTGCAATTGCCAGTCGGCCGCCACTTACTGAGGATATAATATGTGCTATTATAGGGTGAGCGAGGGGGCTCTCAGATAGGAAAACACGGAGCTAGGCAAACGTACTGACAGCCGACCTCTATGCTTAGGGTGCTAGCTCTCTTCTCAGCACAAATAGAAGCAATTTCCCCCTTGCTCAGCACTCACTCTTCCTGCAGATCTCCCTGCAAGGAGCTCATCACAAGAGCCTCAGGGTCAAGCAGGCCACCTCCCCATAAAGGCCTACCACTGGATTTCAGCATGGATTTCAGCCCAGTCCGAAGCACCTACGCTAACCAACAAGGAGCCCACGGCTCTGCTCCCAACCCCGATCCCTGCGCCGCGCCCCGAAGCTGACTGAACCAGATGTCAGCAGCGGAGAAACCGCGCAAAGGTCGAGGCACGCCAACCAAATCCTAAACGAAAACCGATTTCAAGGGATTTCAGCGCAAAGCCCCCGATCCTGGGACCGTAGGATCGGGTCCACGCCCCTTGCCCCCTGCTCGCCTGGCAGCCGGGAGAGTGAGTGACCAGGACCGCCACCGGCCCCAAAAGCTGTGAGATCGCAGCAAGGTGACGTCAAAATAAATAAATAAATACATGAAGGGGAAGAAAAAAAAAAAAAAAAGCAAAAAAAAAAAAAAAAGCAAAATAAAAGCCAAGGAGGGAAGTGCAGCCTCCCAGTGCTGCAGGCTGCCAGTTGCTGCACCGAACTGTTGCTCAGGTCTTCCTCCATGACGCCCGCACCACGGAGGGGACAAAGGTTTTGAAGGTTTTGTTTTACTTTCCTGCAATGCCTGTTGTCTTTTCCGCACAAGGCAGCGATCACATCCCTCCATACTAGGCCTTGTAAAACATTTCAGTGTTAAATACGGGGTGTGCCAAAGGCTGAGATGTTCTGACTGACGTTTATTTTATACAAAAATGCATCCAAAAATGCATATACAAAAATACATCGGGGACAAATTAGACCTGAGCTAATGCAAAGTCGGTAGAAGCAGCAGTTTTTCTAGTCAGGCATTGGCTTTATGCCTGGTTTATACAGTGCTTAGCAAAATGGATTAAGTGCGATGATCCCTCGGTGAATCTAAGCAGTATGATAAACTGCAGTGATAAAATATGACTGTACCATTCTTCTCATGATACCTCCAGATTATTTTCTAATGGTACATTCCCCAGTTATTACTTCTGCTCATGACTAACTACGGCAGGGCTGCCAGAATCAAAACACGTGGTCGAACCCAGGCAAAAAAAAAAAAAAAAGTTTCTTATCCCACTACTGTCCTACCTCTTCAGAATAAAAAATGTAGCATTCAGGAGTCTGAACACGCAGCTCCTCTACCACTAAGCTCATTGCAAATTGTGACATGCAAGCAATGCCCTTATTTTTAAGTAATTGGTCTGATTTCAGCTACCTTGCCTTTAAAATAGCCTATTGTGTATTAGGCCGCTGAATAGGACTTTTTTTTTTTTTTTTTTTTTTTTTTTTTTTTTTTTTTAACTTAGGAGGCAAAGAGCAGGCAGCAGTCTCCCGACTTTATAGTTTTATAATTTCTTAGAATTAACAAAGCACGAAACGGTAAAAGAAACAGGAAAAGCCGTTTGCTCCATGGAAGCCTGCCTCACAAGCAGTTGCCGCGTAGGCCCCGCTTCTCGCGCAGTACAGAAATGAGTAAATGAACAAACTAAGGGGTAAAGCAGGAGGGTACGGTGACAACGAGCATCTCTCGGGGACCTCGACGGGGCCACGCGGGTGCCGTGAGGGCAGGCGGCTGTTGACACGGGCAGCACGCCGGGACCAGCCCTCAGGAGGGCCGCACACGCACCCAGGGGCTCCCGCTGCCCTCCGCGTCCGCAGCACCGGGCTGGGCGCGGCTGCCTCCCGTCAGGCCGGCGGCCATCTGCCGGCAGGCTGCTGCGCGCAGCGAGCGGGAGGGGCGCGGTGGGAAGCTCGGAGCGGCGAAGGGGGGGGGAAGGAAATGGAGGAAGACGAGGGGAAGGCGGGCTCGGAGCGGCCGCTGGGCAGAGCTGAGGCTGCGCCAGCGCTCTGCGTGGCGGCAGCCTCGGAGCACGGCAGAGCGCCGGCAGCGCCCAGTGGTGGTTTTGGCGGTAGGGGGTGGGCACCCCTGGGTGCCCTCCGGCTTGCTCACTGTGCAGAGCCCCCTGGGGCCGGTGCGGTCCCCGCGGGGCCCCAAGGGAGGGCAGCGCAAGCAGGGGCGGGAAGCGCCAGCAGCGCCTTCCAGAAGGTTCCCCGCTCCCTGACTGACTGACAGGGCGGCGCAGGGCGCCCTCTGCCGCCGCCCCGTGCCTTTGGGGCCGGGGAGCCGCGCACGGAATTTCACTGCTTTCTCTGTGGGGGAAAAAGTCTTTTAAAGCCGAGTCCTCATCCCGCAGCATATCCCCTCCCCAGCCCCACACCTGCTGTCTGTGCAGTTTTTGTCGAGATGAAAGCAGGCTATGTCCCTTCTGTGTATAGCTTTAGCACTTCACGATGAAAGTGCTGAGTAGAACTAAAAGTCGACTTAAAAGATGAGCACGGCCTGCATAGCATTTTTTGCTCTTTTTAAAAGTGCATGCTCATTTAATAAAAGCTTTATGCTGGTTTACAGTTCCATTAAAATGGCTCTGGTTATCAGATCACAAATACCGAAAATGTAAATTCAGCTTGTCTAATCCGTAGTTTAAAATATTCTTGTGATGTCATGAAATGTCAGCTTATAAAATATTTTCATTTAATTAGGAAGCACTAAGAGGATTTCTAGAGAAAAAAAAAAAAAAAAAAGAGGAAGCTCACTCTGAATTATTTATGTGCTGTGAACTACCATTGTTGCTTCTGAAGCTTTTTAAGTACAAAAATGCAGGCTTTATTTGCTTTTCATTTTTAGGCCTTAATTCTTTAATTATTCAGGCATGCAAAGGCTTGTGAACAGGGATTAATTATGCAGGTAACCAAGGTTTTATTCCAAGTTTACTCTTCAAAAGCAAAGATTATTTGTTATTACATATACTCTACCTGACACCATTCATATTCATGCACCAAAGTAAGGTTTTAACGGTATATTAATGTTTTGGAATTTCATAAATGGAAAAAAGTGCACAGATGAATTTGTGCCATGCATAAACTGAAGAACACGTTTTGTTGCAGCATCACTATGGTCAGTTAGCAGGACTCACTCATCTACAGGAGATGAGAGCATCCTCTGTCAAGATCTTTGTTCACTATCCTCTTCCTTTTGCAATAAAGATGAACCACATTATATACAGCAAAGAATTTGGGAGCTCAGAGGCTGTTTTAGGCTGGGAAGATTTAGTTCAGAGCGAGAGTTAAAAGGAAGACCCTTATGTCCAGTAAGGTTGAGCAGACCTCTGCCAACGAAGCCATCCAGAGCTTTCAGAACTCTGCCTCCCCCAGAAAAGTATTGTGTTTATTACACAGCATTCTGACACTTTATTTAGCTGCCCTGTTCCCACCTACTTTTCTAGCACTCAGACACTGATATGACATTAAGAATCTCAGTTTAGGTGCCGAAGCACACAAGTTTGGTGGCGGGAGACCCTATCATGGAGAAACTTAGGTACATGAGTGCAGCAATGTATAATTTAATAAACTATGCTGTCAGAAGTACCACAGAATACCAACACTGAGAGCCATTTACATCTCAAAAAATTTTGCAGTTGTAATCCTACTTACTTCAGTTAGTAAGTCCCTTACTTAAAGCTGACAGTTATACTAGTATAGTTTCAATTTACAGAAGTGTCATAGTGTATGTAGTATGTCTTGTTCCATAAAACAATAATTCCTTAAAAAAGACCTTCTCCTGATCATCAGACTAAGATATTTTAATTGAGACCTGAGCTTAAGACCATGAAAATAGTGAGAATTAAAACAGTAAGCGTTGGAAAACTGACAGCTTCTAGTGTGAGCTGCACAGCTGTCCCAAATCCTCCCTGCGAGTAATCTGCAGCGCCATCTTGTGTGAAGCGATGGGAATGTTGTTACGGCATGTGATGCTGGTTGTCTGGTGTACTTGCAAACTGCCCATCACCCGAGTGCTTCTGGCTTTAAGATACGGTACGTTGTAAAATGAGAATGTATTTTGAATGCGGTTTAATCACGAGTCCCTTCAATAAGTTAAAGAAGTAAAAGAATACTCGAAAAAATGCCTTTTTGTAGTAGGAGAGATGTGTATGCCTTTATCAAAAGAACCAAAGAGTAAGGAGTAGTGTTCCTTTATGCATAGCCCAAAGAGAAGAAAAACAATTTTTTTTAATACCAGAGGATTATTTTAAAATGTTAAGACAAGAGCTAGAGGTCTGTGTAATGGTTAGTCCGAGACCTTTGGAGGCTTAGTGAATTTTTTGTTTTCTTCCCCCCACTGAACTCTAGTTCCACTCCAATTGTTAAAAGACACCCTCTAGGCAATAGGGAGTGATCCTCGGCATTAAAAAGCTATTTTATTTCAGACGATCACAAATGTATTACATCTTGTGTCTCATGCATGTACAAAAACTAAAAAACTAAAAAAAAAAAAAAAAAAAAAAGAAAAGTCTTTTAGCTTCTTCATACCAAAGCAGCTTCCTCAAGCTCTCCACAATATCCACATACGCACTCCTTAGTGCAGGAAAAACAAAACAAAACAAAAAAACACTAAACTCAAAACACCCTTACAACACCAACTAATGCTGGCAGATATCCAGGAGAAATGGACCTTCTACTTTAATTGAACTCCTGTTTTCTTAACTCACTGATGAGACTGGTGATTAGGCAGCATTTACAGTGTGTCAGTTCTGACAAGGTTAGAAGGAAAAGACAGCTTGGGGGATACTGGTACAGCAGGGAAAAAGTCTATACTTTTTATAGCCAACCAAATACAGTAAGGAAAAAGTCTATACTTTTTATAACCAGCCAAATACAGTTAGATGAACACCATAATGCAAATAATCATATAGAAAATATATATTCAACATATTTACAGTAAAGATTTTTAGGGGGCTTTTAAAAGAATAGAAATAGTAGTGAACTAATCATTAGCATTAGTATTAGCATAGTATTTTTCATCCAGCTTGAAGGAAGACATCCTGTTACGATCAGAACATCCAAGTCCAACCTCATTCTTTGTTCTGAAGATAACTTCTTCAATCTGAGAAAAACTACTTAGAAAAGGAACATGATTAAAAGAAATCACATGTAGAGTACCTGCATGCTTTCATCTTCTGGTGGCATTTACTTCAGATAGCAAAGGACTAGAGAAAGAGAGAAATTAAGGTCTCACTCAACCTCTTATTTTGTTGAAACAGGATGAAATAAAAATAAATAAATAAATAAAAGACCATCACAAAAATGCACAAAAAGGAGAAAAACAACAGCACTTAGTAACAAAATTATGACATTCTGTTTACTTCACTAGTAGGGTGTCATATATTGGCCTGCTTCTGCGACAGCTTACAGACAGTTTACAGAATGTCTACAGTCTGGACTTGCAAGCCACAGGGTTGCATGCTGCACTGTAGCTGCATCAACACTGCCATTGTGGTGCAAGTTCCCAGTGTAGATACTGGAGTATTGGTGTGACTTCCAAAGAAATGTTCTGCCTTGGGAGAAAAAGGGAGGGGGATCAGACATTTCCCCTTTTCCCTTCTGTTGCATTCAGTTTGTCAAAGCATTGTTTCTCTTGCCAAAGGCGTGGAAGCCACTTCCAGTTTTGGGTGGCTGGAAGAAGAAAGGACAAGGAGCTGAGCTTCATTTATATGGAGTGAACAGCAACAGATGGAGAAGCAAGAGACAAATGCATTGTTCCTTCCCTTCCCTTCCCTTCCCTTCCCTTCCCTTCCCTTCCCTTCCCTTCCCTTCCCTTCCCTTCCCTTCCCTTCCCTTCCCTTCCCTTCCCTTCCCTTCCCTTCCCTTCCCTTCCCTTCCCTTCCCTTCCCTTCCCTTCCCTTCCCTTCCCTTCCCTTCCCTTCCCTTCCCTTCCCTTCCCTTCCCTTCCCTTCCCTTCCCTTCCCTTCCCTTCCCTTCCCTTCCCTTCCCTTCCCTTCCCAGATCTTTCTCTGGATTTAACTATCCAGTGATTTTGTAGCTGTCAACTGATAGATGTGCACTCTACCAGTGCCTGCTGGCTAATCCACTTTTGGGCTGTATTAGATTAGTTGAAGAATGATTGAATTAGAATAGTATTCTCAGAATCAGAGAATTTCTAGGTTGGAAGAGACCTCAAGATCATTGAGTCCAACCTCTGACCTAACACTAACAGTCCTCCACGAAACCATATCCCTAAGCTCTACATCTAAATGTCTTTTAAAGACCTCCAGGGATGGTGACTCCACCATTTCCCTGGGCAGCCCGTTCCAATGTCTAACAACCCTTTCAGTAAAGAAGTTCTTCCTAACATCCGACCTAAAACTCCCCTGGCGCAACTTTAGCCCGTTCCCCCTCGTCCTGTCACCAGGCACATGGGAGAACAGACCAACCCCCAACTCGCTACAGCCTCATTTAAGGTACCTGTAGAGAGCTATAAGGTCACCCCTGAGCCTCCTCTTCTCCAGGCTGAACAAGCCCAGCTCCCTCAGCCGCTCCTCATAAGACTTGTTCTCCAGACCCCTCACCAGCTTCGTCGCCCTTCTTGGACTCACTCAAGCACCTCAATGTCCTTCTTGTAGCGAGGGGCCCAAAACTGAACACAGTACTCGAGGTGCGGCCTCACCAGAGCCGAGTACAGGGGGACGATCACCTCCCTAGCCCTGCTGGCCACACTGCTTCTTATACAAGCCAGGATGATGTTGGCCTTCTTGGCCACCTGGGCACACTGCTGGCTCATATTCAGCCGACTATCAACCAATACTCCCAGGTCCTTCTCCACTAGGCAGCTTTCCAACCATTCCTCTCCCAGCCTGTAGCTCTGCTTGGGGTTATTGCGCCCCAGGTGCAGGACCCGGCACTTGGCCTTGTTGAACTTCATACAGTTGGCCTCAGCCCATCGGTGCAGCCTATCCAGATCCTCCTGCAGAGCCTTCCTACCCTCGAGCAGATCGACACACGCACCTAACTTGGTGTCATCTGCGAACTTACTGAGGGTGCACTCAATGCCCTCATTCAGATCATTGATGAAGATATTAAAGAGGACCGGCCCCAGTACTGAGCCCTGGGGAATGTCACTAGTAACCGGCCTCCAACTGGATTTGACTCCATTTACCACAACTCTTTGGGCCCGGCTATCCAGCCAGTTTCTAACCCAACGAAGCGTGCGCCAGTCCAAGCCATGAGCAGCCAGTTTCTTGAGGAGAATGCTGTGGGAGACGGTGTCAAAAGCCTTGCTGAAGTCAAGGTAGACCACATCCACAGCCTTTCCCTCATCCACCAAGCGCGTCACTTTGTCACAGAAGGAGATCAGGTTCATCAAGCAGGACTTGCCTTTCATAAACCCATGCTGACTGGGCCTGATCGCCTGCTTGCCCTGCAAGTGTTGCGTGATAACTCTCAAGATAATCTGCTCCATGAGCTTCCCTGGCACTGAGGTCAAACTGACAGGCCTGTAGTTCCCCTGGTCTGCCCTCCGGCCCTTCTTGTAGATGGGCGCCATGTTTGCTAGCCGCCCGTTGACTGGGACCTCCCCCGATAGCCAGGACTGTTGATAAATGAAGGTAAGTGCCTGGCCAGCTCCTCTGCCAGTTCTCTCAGTACCCTCGGGTGGATCCCATCCGGCCCCATTGACTTGCGTACATCCAAGTGCTGTAGCAGGTTGCCAACCATTTCTTCATGGATAGTGAGGGCCACATTCTGCTCCCCATCCCCTTCTGCCAGCTCAGGGTACTGGGTATCCAGAGAACAACTGGTATTGCCACTAAAGACTGAGGCAAAGAAGGCATTAAGCACCTCCGCCTTTTCCTCATCTTTTGTAACAAGGTTTCCCCCCGCATCCAGTAAAGGATGGCGATTCTCCTTAGTCCTCCGTTTAGTGTTGATGTATTTGTAAAAAGATTTTTTGTTGTCTTTAACGGCAGTAGCCAGATTGAGCTCCAGATGAGCTTTGACCTTTCTAATTTTGTCCCTGCACAGCCTCGTAACATCCTTATAGTCCTCCTCAGTGGCCCGCCTTTTTTTCCAAAGATTATAAACCCTCTTTTTTCTCCTAAGCTCAAGCTGCAACTCTCTGTTGAGCCAGGCTGGTCAACTTCCACGCCGCAACATAGAACAATAAATTCTGCTGCAACATAGAACAATAGGGGGAGAATGAGGAAGTCTATGGAAAAGAAGTAGTATTGGTATCAACAGAAGAAACTGTGTTTCAATTTCTAAGGGGAAAATCTGAGTTTCAGTTATATTAGTGCAGCATCACAGTTTTAAGAGATACATAAAGAGTTGGACTTGTTCTCAAAAGACTCAAAATTACATAAAATAAAAGAGGAGAGACAGAAAAAAAAATAGCAAAACAAATAATAGGATATGTGGTCTTGTGGTTTGGTAGGATTCCAAATAAAGTATATTAAATTTGTTTTGTGTGGTCAGTAGCGTATTGTAAACCCAGATGCAGAACATGCAGAATGGTAAAACAATAACAATTGAAGAAAAATAAATGGAAAGTGGTAGACCTATCAAAAGAAATACAAGAAGGCTCCTTTAAATGAGTGCTTGAGGTTTTACATATCTGTTTTATATAGCTGGAGATTTGTCTTATGTATACCATGAGAATTGCATTTGTATGTGTTATTTTTCAATGAATCATGCTCAAATAAAAATAGAATGCTGCATAGACCAGAGTGTTTTTGGTACTGTGTATCCATGCTCTTACCTCTTACCACTGAGTAATGGTTTACTAATAATGCAATGATTTGTAGTTGGGTAAAATGAAGGACTCTCTGTGTATCTTAAAGTTCAAGGAAACTTGTTTAGTGTATAGGGGGTTTGTTTGTTTGTTTTTAATATTTTGTGCTCAGTGCAACAAATACTTTGTCATTTGGCAGAAGTGTGAAAATTATTACTGTATCAACAGTAAGCCTTTATCATCCTAAATTTTTGTTCTTAGATCTATCTACATACTGGTATTGCTGTTATCTTGGTTGAATTGATTCTGACCCATTCTACTCTTCCCTTTTCTCTGAGTAAACGAAAAAAAAGGAAAGTATTTTTTTCATACATAATTTTTGCATATTGAGAAGTAATAGTATAGTGTATTTGGAAAACTCAGTGCTTTTAGGAAAGACAGGTAAATCGTTATTTTAGTATGCAATGTTTACAAAGGGAGCAGAAATGGCCACTGAAAGCAGAGGCCACAAAATGCCCCCAAAAAGGCAATAGTGTTTCAGGAGATACCAGTATATCTCACAAAATTCACATGGCATCTTCAACTGAATAAGCCTGACCTCTTTACTAGTTTCTGTCTCTAGGAAGAAATGGTATTTTTTCCCCATTTCACCCATACCAGTAATCAAACAGGTAAATAAAGAAGGTCAGTATGTGAGAATACTATGAGCAGTATTCCCTATAAAGAGCAACAACTGCTGCAGTCACTAGTATGTAGGGATGACTTCATCCTTAGATGAAATGCCTTCATTACAAATTGTCTTAGACTGGACATCTATTCAAGAAAGCATTAGTAATATTGTCAGTAATCACATCAAAACATCCCTGTTGCTCTTTGCAAGCCATAAAGACAAAGGTCTAGCTCACAGTTTTGGAATTTCCTATTCAGCAAAGCTGGTGCAAACATCCAAAGATGGTCTGTTTGTGTCCTTTGGCTTGATTATTGCTTCTTTTGTGTAAACCCAATCTGTGGGGATCCATTTAGATTTTTCATTGCTAATAATATCACCACTGTCTTTCATAGCACTATCTATGAGTAAACAGCAAAGCAAGTAAAGATGGAACTAACATGGATATCCCTATTTCCTAGCTGGGAAAGGAGGCACAGTGATGGAAATGACTCACACAAAGTCATTCGGTAGGCCAGTAATTCAGTGAAGACTAGCACTAGGCATGTCAAATTCAGTATAGTCAAATTCAATTAGCATCATGAAAAAAGACATAAACAGAGATTAGCTGAGGTGACATGCGACAAAGAATTAAGAGCTAGAAGGTGTCCACTTGCCAGTTGTTTGATTTCAATGGGTAAAGGTTGTATTATTTCAAAACATTATCAGCAGAATGCCTTGATGGACAGTGTTTTGTGCTTAAAACAGCTGGAACTGAGTTGGTCTATCAGCAAAAAAAAAAAAAAAAAAACGACCAAAAAAAAACAACCTCTCTCCTCTCCTCTCCTCTCCTCTCCTCTCCTCTCCTCTCCTCTCCTCTCCTCTCCTCTCCTCTCCTCTCCTCTCCTCTCCTCTCCTCTCCTCTCCTCTCCTCTCCTCTCCTCTCCTCTCCTCTCCTCTCCTCTCCTCTCCTCTCCTCTCCTCTCCTCTCCTCTCCTCTCCTCTCCTCTCCTCTCCTCTCCTCTCCTCTCCTCTCCTCTCCTCTCCTCTCCTCTCTCTTTTTTCTTTTCTTTTAATTTAGCTGTTGAGTTACAAATAGATTCTTAGAAATACCAAAGAAATGCCTTATCTCCTGTACATTTTAACACAGTGTTTCATTTTACCAATGCTCCTCTTTCATTTGGTTCCAAAATCTTTCTTTCCTTCATTCCTATTCACAACTAACACTCTTTTCATTGTTGGATCACTCTTTTCTGCATATCCGTTTTTCTCCTCTTCACTGTTCTTTTCCCATTTTTTTCTGAAAATTAGCTTACTTTTTCTGTTCTTAGGGTTTTTTGTTTTGTTTTGTTTCATTATCATTTTTAAATATGTAAGTAGCTATATCAGCCACCCTTAAAGTCCTTTGAATACTTATTGTCCTGCATCAAATTCTTCCAAAGGATATATTTATGCTGCATATAGAAAACAGATTGCTGTGCATTATGATACCAAAAAGTAAGACTTACTAACAATGCAGTCTTTGCAAGAGCTGACACAATGTAGATCTAAGGAATAACAATTAAGATTTGGCTTCCATGTTACAAAGGAAAAGTACCCATACAAGCATAGAGAAATTTAAAAGAAACTTACAGAAAATTGCACTTTTTTTTTTTTTTTTTTTTTAAATTGCTAGAAGTAAATGGACACATGGACACCTGCAGCTACCAGCCAAATGAGGATTCCTCCTGCCTACCCCCTCCCTACCCCTGTTCCCTTACCTCTATGCCTCATTGAATGTAAGAGGCATTGTCCGTACACAGTGGAACATTACCTTTAGAATCGAACCAATTTATGACTTTCTAAAAGAAGAAAAAAAGAGTGAAGAAAAAAAAAATAATGAAAGATTTAGCAAATAGATTGTATTTGGTAAAAGAAATAAGTTCTCAGTTTATGGTTCATAGCAAGTCAGTAGACAATAGCATAACAATAAATTGTAGTACGAACTATCCGTATTACACCAATTAAAGAGCAGAAGACAAAACACTGTATTAGTTCTGCCATGCATACAGACAAAAAAGACTGCAATGATCTTGTGAATAAAGCTTTACATTACTTTAGAGGGACTAATTTACTGAGCCTAAAACTCCCCTTCATCTGAAGGCCTGTGGTGGTTTTACTCAGGTGGGCAGCCGAGCTCCACCACAACCGCTCTCTCACTCCCCCGCTCCTCAAAGAGGAAGGGGGAGAAAATACAACACAGAGAACTCGAGGTTTGAGATGAGAAAGGTTTAATTAAAGTGAAAGGGAATGGGGAGGAAAAACAGAAACAAAAGAAACAATCAGTCCGCGCGGAAGCACAGAGAGAGAAAAAATTATTCTCTACTTCCCATCAGCGAGCGGTGTTCGGCCACGTCCTGGGAAGCAGGGCCTCAAACGTGTAGTGGTTGTTCAGGAGGAACAGCCCCCTCCCCCACGAGAGCCCCCCCTTTTATTGCTGAGTGTGACATCAGGTGTTATGGAATATCCCTTTGGTTGGTTTAGGTCAGCTGCCCCGGCAATGTCCCCTCCCCATCACTTGCCCACCCCCAGCCTGCTGGCTCTTGGGGGCTTGGAAGGAGTCCTGATGCTGTGCCAGCACTACACAGCTATAGACACAACACTGGAGTGATATCAGTGCTGTTCCAGCTACGAGTGCAGAGCACAGCACTGTGCGGGCTGCTGCAGGGAAAAGGTGACTCCAGCTCAGACGGACCCAACACAAGGCCCAGCAGAAAAAAATGCAAAGGGGTGAAGAGTGTCCTACAGGGTGGTACTAGACTTCAGGGCTCTACTCTGGATCTGGAATTATGGTGGGGACTAATCATTTCAGCTTGGGAATCAGCAGCTCTGTGTTTTGATGCCAACACGATGATTCTGTGTTGGGGAGGAGGAGGATGTCTAATCCAGAGGATAATGTCCCACCATTTTCTGCTAGCACAGGCAGCATTCTTAATATGTACGTAATGATGTTGCATTAAGGTCACAAAGCTAGTTTCCAATTGCTAACCCTTGTTGGAACATACAGAAAAAAAAGCTGTGTGCAACCAAAAAGGAGTGAAAGAATTTCATTTACACTATGGTGTGAAACCAATCCATCCTACAGAAACAGTTTATGCTTTCTCCAAAGATCCCACAATTTCTCACTCTTTTGGAGGCATGGGTACAGATGCACATTACAAACACAGTGGCACCCATACTGCCCATCTTCTGTTGGAAAATCAGAAAGATGCATTGTTTCTAGAAGCTGAAGAGAATCGAAGAGTGTACTAAGGCAGAGTCACGTAGAGAGGTGTCTGCTAGAGTTACTAAATTAGTGGTTTCTGCTCAGTGCTTTAAAGGTTTTGCTGCCGTGGGTGGAATCATAGGACCCCATTCTGAGGGCAAGTCTCCACAACAAATATATGTTTCCCTGAGTACTGGCAGCTCACTGTATTACAGGATTTATTTTGTGTGCCTCCCTAGGTAATCTGTCCTCATGCTTTGCAGCTTTCAGGGCATACTCTGTTTGAGGGGGAGAGGCAGGGGCTATGATGGCTACACCATGAATTTGAATAATGCAGAAGTTCAGATGTCATGCCAGGAGGGTGTAATGGATGAGTTATTGCCCTTTAGGGCCTTGCCCAGTAAGACCGTGCTTGATTTGAAAGTAAGATTAACACACACACAGATACATAAACACACACACACAGGTATGTTAGGGCTGCATCAGATAAATAAATAAATAAAAGTGCTGAGACCCTTCAGCTTCAATGAAAGTGATGACAGAGCAGAAGCAGTCAACACTTAGGTGTAGACCCTGGTTTCTACAGAGATCTTGTGTTGAGATTACCAGACACTGGATTTAAGCAAAAAGTCTGAAAACAAAAGCATACACTTCTAAGCATCTCATAAATTGCTTTTAACTGCACAAAGTACTGCAGGGTGCATATGAGCACCCCCACATTAAGTTGAATAGCAGCCAGATAAAATATCCTGCATCTTTTGCTGATAATCCTGATGAAAGGAGGCTTATTGTAATAGAGGGAAAATGTAGGAAAGATTTGTAGATCATTATAATTCAGTGACCTGGCTGGGGACATGACACAAACAACATTATTTGATGAATCATAGAAAACTGTAACAGGAAGAGTGGCAATCCTTTCTAGCTTGTTTCCAAACTGGTCATTTCTGTAAGCTAATACAGGCAGCAAAATTTACTATAGAACTGCAGTGTGACAATATAGCTAGGTTAGTCAAAACCTGCTACAGAGGCAAAGATGAAAATATCAGTGTAAAAGCAACAACTGTTTTGGAAAACAGTTCTTTTATTTTCTTGACATAGTTCCTGAGAAGAGGGGGGAAATCCCATTTAGGAGTTTTTCTCAGTATCTCACATATATGGAAAAAAAAATCCACAGGTTCGCAGCTCATCTGTTATTTAAAAACATCAATCATTAGAAGGCATGCAATTAACTTTTGAAATCTGGCAACTATGTACTGTCAAGTGTGTATAAATACAGAGTTATTTTTGAAAATAGCCCACACAAAATTGAGATATGATACTTCTATGCCTGACAGGAGGGCACACATTCATACAGATTTACATCAAGATTGTAAGCCATATACAATAAAGCAAATTAATAAATTCAACATGAATAAAGCTGATAAAGTCCTGGTTTTTAAAGCAGATATGGTTATCAAGTCCTTTAATGAGTTACTCTGGGAGAAAAAAAAAATACGTTTAAAAGTTCAGTTACAAGATAGATGCCCAAACATATGGCTGATGTTACAAAGTTTCCTACTGGTTGTTGAAATCTGTTGAATATTTTCTTGATATGAGGGAGAAAAAAAAAAGCCATTGAATTCCCATGCTCACTGTTCTCCTTTCAGGATGTTTTCCTAATATGAGACTGCATCAGGTAGCTACAGCTGTGCACTCCAGGTAGGAATGTGCACTTTGACCCTAAATCTGAGTTTTCTGGGAAATGTAGTTTAGAAATCAGAAAGAGAAAAGGATGGTTTTTGATAGGCTTATTTGCAATTGATGAAATTAATGGTTTATCTGAGATATTATGAATAATACCTCTGAAACCAATAAGATGAAGGGCTAAAGAGGATTCACTTGATTAAGCTGTAGCACCAGTGATACACTGATAAATAAAATAAGAGTTGTGTACCATTTTATCTATCATTATTGCTTTATTTCACCCGCTATATTTCTCCCACTTCATATTTAATGAGTATACCTACTATATAACTTTGATGAGTCTCAGCACAATGCCTCATCTTCTTACAATGAAAAGTACCTTTGCAGAGGGTTATCCAAAGAAGGGATCAAAAAGATCTACAATTTTACATGCACAACTTAGCTGCATCACTAGTATGGATGAAGCTAACACTGAGCAAAGGGACAGATGCAGTGGCAGAAAGAACATAATAAAGTCTGCCAGAATTTCCTACTTGGTAACTTGAGGGTAGGAGTATCTCTCATATTTTCCTAAGAAAGTAATCACTCCCTAGCATTGGTAGAAAAAAGCCATGCTCTACAATCTCCTCCCATGATTTGGCACTCAGGCCTCACTGGCCTTACTTACACTGGGATGCTGCCCCAGCGACAGACACTGTGTCTGTTTCACTGTATCTGCACAACAGCAAAGATTTGCCTTAGTGATATTTCAAGTGTTGTACCTGTGATGCAAACAGTAATTTCCATGACATATTTGGAATCTACAGATATGCCATTTCATTTGGATTTTTGTCAGGCTGAACGCAAAGTGTAGGTATGGCTTTAGTCTTCACAGGATGATCATCAAGACATATTTGTATGTTACTCATAGAAGCCAAAAAGAATTCTGCATCAGATGGAGTAACATTACAACAGTAGAGCAGTTAAGAAAAATGACTCCCTCCTGTGGTGGGACAGAACAGGCATGAACCTGTGGATAACATAAATCACAAAAGAGAAAATTACTCCTCAGCTCTGACTTTCGTTTGTTGTATCGTAGGTAGTTGTTGACAAAGACACCTGCAGTGGATCCTAGAAAAATAAAAGAGAAAGGGATTCTCTTTAAATAACAAAAAAAAAAAAAAAAAAAAAAAACAACAGTAGAAGTTTGTACCAATTACAGATTAAATTACTGGACTATAAATATATTTCTTTTTGATTCCAGTATAACCCTTGCTGAACTCAATACTTGGTTTGCATTCATTTGGGCTACCCCAGTGTGGCTACCTTAGACAGACAGCAGACTTTGATTCAGTTAGGTGCTCTTACTCTTTATATTACCTGAAGCAAGGAATGAAAACTATGTACATAGCTTCAAACCCTATGCCTCTGAATTGCTGACCTAAGTAGAAACGTGCAGACTCCTTTTATTAGATGTAAGCATTATGCCTAAAAGGGACCTTGATGCGTGAAGCCTGAGGCAGAATCCTGTACTAGTAAAGAATTTCTTGTAGTTTTTTACCTAACCTGATCTTAAATCTTGTGAAGATTTTTCCTGATTTTTAAACTAATTGTATTTAAATTCTGCTCAGATCCATTTATCCCGTGTGTGTGTACAACAATTTACTACCTTGCTGTATTTTCAATGTGCTTTTGCACCTTTGATGATTACTATCCTCTCTCTTTTCAGTCCATGTTTCTGTAAAATAAACAAGCACAGATGGTTTAACTTTTCTTCATGAATCCTATCTTCTACACATCTTCCTGTTGCTCACCTGTAGGTTACCTCCAATTGATCTACATCCTTCTTGAAGTGTGCTGCGCAGGAGACACAGTTCATCCATCGCTCTAGCCTTGATGCTGCTTCAGAGAATGACAGGATTGGTTCACATATAACATGTACATCTAACAAGTCAGTTTATTCAGAGAAGTTCTATTTAACATTTTTGCAGTTATATTACATTGCTGGCTTATGTTCTTATGTTCTTAGCTGCTGAATCTTCTTCTGCAGACAGTGTTTTAAGCTAATATAATTGATGCAGATAAGAAGCCAGTTCATGAAATACAGACGAAAGGATCTAGAATTATGACCAGTGCAACAAAGCCAGTAAATACCCACTCAGCGGGGGAGGAGTTAATGAGAGGGTCTGTTAAATCCGTTTTGTGCTGGCATCTCATACACATAATGCATTCCAATCAGACATTTCTGTGGTTTGAACAATTCCTGCCTCTGAAATGTTGGCAGGCTTGGGAATTACAGGAAGACAGACACCTTGAGAGGCAGAACATATTCCAGGCAAGAAGACGTAAAAGAGAAAACAGGAAAAAAAAGGGAGAGAAACAGGGAATAAAAAATGGGGAAGGAAAATAAACAAAAAACAGTGGTAACTAAAGGTATGGAAAAAACTGTTAAGTGTAGTACCAAGTGAGAGAACAACTTATGGTACAATGGGAAGTTTAGTCACTGCATAAGATCAGACTCAACCTTTGACCTTGGTGCAAACTTTCTATCACCAGTAATGAGTATTATGCCAGACACTGTGCCAAATGTGTGCCCCAAGAGCATAAACAGGTTGTAATTTGCATGCCTCTGTCAGATGAGTATCATACCCTCATGCTGAACTGAAGCTCAAAGTCCAGATGATTGGAACAAGCTTGGCATCAGAACCTCACTGAAGGACATACTGAATCTTAAAACCAGCTCTAGAGGTAGATAGTGGGTTCAGTAGTCTCTCAGAAAGGGAGGCCACCTTACACCTAAGAAGCAGTTAAGTAAATGAGGGAAGGAGCCAAGAAAAGACTTAATGAGCAAAATATTAAGGACTGTTAGTAAATGTGTATAGTTAACGCATACTTGTTAAGAATACTTGCCAATTTTATGGCATAAGATCCGTGTCAGAAATGATAACTCTCTCCTTGTCTGTTTCTTATGCTCATTTTTATTCTTTTAGTTCCTTTGCTCTCTTTCAGCCACGTCCTCTTCGTGTTTTCCCTGAGGAAGACTTTCATATGTCTGTGTATCTTAGGTGGGCCTTCATCTCCAACTGTGTGGAGCAACACTGCCAGCCAGTGGCTGCCTGGGATAAACGCGGGCAGATTTCCCTGTGGTTAGCCTTTGGGACCTGGGACAAGCACTCCAGTTACCTGTGATTGATCTGAGCAGTAAGGAAGAGAAAGGTGTGTAAAGAAACCTGTCGCAGAGGCATTATGCCTGCTGCCTGCATTCCCGAGAAATTTCACAAGATTTATTCTGATTTTGAACACCGTGCTTGGAAATGAGCTCCAGGGAAAACGATGTGAAGTTTGACAGACAGTTCAAAATTCCTTTCTCTGGCCACACTGCTCCATTTATAAAGCTTTATATGTGAGCTGGTGTGCAGGTTTTTGCCCCTTAATCCCCTGAGGATTGCTCCCTCATCCTGGGACAGTCTGTTCTCTGTCTGTAAGGCCCTACAGTCACAGTGGTCCAAGTCAGACTAACAGCGCCATGTCCCTTCTGGCACAGATTGGGCAGATTGGGCAACGGAAAATAATGAGATGTATGCCCTGGCAAGTGAATCTTGTTCCTGTTGCCTCCTCTTCTTTTTTTTTTTTTTTTTTTCCCGATACTTGCCCTTGGGTAACAGCACGCCTGTTAGTTACTGCTGATTGATTAAGCTCTGGGACAAATCCACTGCTGACCACGGAAGGTTGCCCAGGTTCTCCTCCTTACATGCAGGAAAAGCCTTTCCTGTCGAAGGAGTGCGGGTAAACGTGTCTGTGATGGATTGTGAAAACTGATATCCAATAGACCTTTGAAACATTTTACCACGAGCCATTTCATTAAAAGGCTCTGGGGAGGGCTGGCGTCAGGCAGCAGTGTGTTACAGGTGACCTTTCCTTCTGCAGGTTTGTAAGAGTGAATGTTACACTTTATCAGCATGTGGCAAACGAGCAGAAAAAATGAATTACTGAATTTTTCAATCGCCTGTAGGAAGCAACCTGCCACACCAATTATTTTGGATGAGTGATAATGATAACGATAATCATTTGCTAATGCCTGTGCACTAAAAGAGCGTTCAGCAAATGGTTTCAATCCACACCTACCAATGCTTCTGTATTTGTGAATATTACCTTACTTTCAATAAATATTTATCATTACTAAGTTGATATTTGTTTAATATAGTTCAACAAGCTTCACATATTTTTGCCTATAAAATATTTGAATTTCTGAATACTGTGAGAACTACCTGCTTTAATATTCTACAGTGCCGTTGTTCTTCCTTTTTTTTTTTTTTTTTTTTTTTTTTTTTTTTTTTTTAAATCTCAGAATTATTAATCTCCATGAATTCTTATTGTTAGCCTAAGATTTCAGCAATAGTTAAACTGATATTTGGAGGAAAGAAAACCTACCATTTATCCCCAGTCCAATTAGCTGATAATAACAGTGAAGTAAGTGTCAAAAATATAAAAACATTTTGTTCTGAAATTGTAACTATATCCAAGGTCGTTTAGACAAAATCTAGCTTGTTTGCTTCTATTGAAACTTCACGGAAACATGACAAAGACTCACCAGTTCAAAGAAGCAGGTGGGATAGGTGACGGGGAAGGGAAGGGAAGGGAAGAGAAGGGAAGGGAAGGGAAGGGAAGGGAAGGGAAGGGAAGGGAAGGGAAGGGAAGGGAAGGGAAGGGAAGGGAAGGGAAGGGAAGGGAAGGGAAGGGAAGGGAAGGGAAGGGAAGGGAAGGGAAGGGAAGGGAAGGGAAGGGAAGGGAAGGGAAGGGAAGGGAAGGGAAGGGAAGGGAAGGGAAGGGAAGGGAAGGGAAGGGAAGGGAAGGGAAGGGAAGGGAAGGGAAGGGAAGGGACCACCAGATGGAATGTATAAGTAATCTTTAGAGAAGAAAGGAAACAATTAATCGTTCTGCCCCTGAGACCCTCACTCTTCCTGATCTCCCTGGCGCCGTGATCGTCCAGCTCCGACGTCAAAGGGGAGCGGGGAGCAGCCGTTTGGGGAGACTGAGGAGCAAAGCAGCTTCTACCGTGCAAAACCCGGCATTTAGGCAGAGGTTTGGGAAGGCAGACGGCGACCTGCAGGGGGGCGGGGGCTCGGGGGCGGTGGCTTCTCCCCGCTGCACCGCCGCCTCCTCCGGATCCCCCGGGTCCCCCAGGCGGCCTGTGCTGTGCTGACAGCGGCCCTGGCTGCCCGGGAACCCAGCGGAGCCCCCCGCAGTCTCTTCGGCCCGGCCCGGCCCTGGCATCGGCAGGGCCTCCCGCCGCCCCTGGGTGGCGGTGTTACCCCGTGGGACGCGGTCCCGCACCCGTCCTGCTCCGCGCCCCCAGGGGGCTCGTCCCTTCCTGGCGGGGTGTCGGGGGGGTGGGGGCACGTCGTCTAACACCGGGAAAAAAAGGGGGGAGAGGTACTGGGGAGGCAAGAGGAGGGTGAGCATAGTCAGTGCCCCCGGGGGGATGTCTGGATTAAGTTACGGGGCTGGAGAAATAGTTTTGCAAGGGGAAAATATGGCTTCATCATCTTACTTAAAAAAAAAAAAAAAAAAAAAAAAAAAAAAGTCTGGGAGGAAAAAAAAAGGATATTTAAACAGAAAGAACGGGGAGGAATAACTCAGAGTTTTAAAAAGACGAATTATAAACAGCTAAGAGTTAGGAATAAGGGAGCAGAGGTGGTGGGGAGGATGGCTGGGGATGGGGGGGTGCAAAAAGAAGTCGAGGTGCAGCGAGAGGCAGCGGCGGAGTAGGACGGGATCGACCGCCTCTGTGTCACCCCGGGGTGGCACCAGGGGCCCCAGATGAGGCCGCTCTCTCTTCCCCTCAGCTTCTGCTTCCCTCGCCCGGAGACCCGCTGGACATCCTTGAGTGCTGCCCCAAGCAGAGCCAGTTTGGGGGAGCAGGGTGGCTATGGGAGGCATCCGAGGATGACCTCCAGTTTCACACTGTGTCACTTCAACCACGACAGCCTGTCTGGGCTTTAAAAAATCCTTTGTTCTCTCCATCAGGACAGATGAAGTTCTGTGTTCAGTCTCTTTTGCTTGCTTGTCACTGCCTGCTTGCCTTTCAGCCCTCACTGATGTGCGTTTAGCTGTTTCTCTTGAAGAGATGCCTAGAGCTATTGGTGTTTACTGTTACTACATGTATATGTACGCTTGTGTGCAAGTGGGCATAGGTGCACAGGTTTATCCATATCTCTATAATTTACCGCAGCCCACAAGCGTGTATTGAGTGCTATTTAGACATGCGTATGCATGCAGATATATGCCTCCGGACAGACACACTTTGTGTAGTAGACTGGAATAGGTAATTCCACAGAATGCAGGAATAAACTGAACAGCTCTGAAATGAGTGAGAAAAAAAAGGGAGGGAAGGGAAGGGAAGGGAAGGGAAGGGAAGGGAAGGGAAGGGAAGGGAAGGGAAGGGAAGGGAAGGGAAGGGAAGGGAAGGGAAGGGAAGGGAAGGGAAGGGAAGGGAAGGGAAGGGAAGGGAAGGGAAGGGAAGGGAAGGGAAGGGAAGGGAAGGGAAGGGAAGGGAAGGGAAGGGAAGGGAAGGGAAGGGAAGGGAAGGGAAGGGAAGGGAAGGGAAGGGAAGGGAAGGGAGGAAGGGAGGAAGGGAGGAAGGGAGGAAGGGAGGAAGGGAGGAAGGGAGGAAGGGAGGAAGGGAGGAAGGGAGGAAGGGAGGAAGGGAGGAAGGGAGGAAGGGAGGAAGGGAGGAAGGGAGGAAGGGAGGAAGGGAGGAAGGGAGGAAGGAAGGAAGGAAGGAAGGAAGGAAGGAAGGAAGGAAGGAAGGAAGGAAAAAGAAAGAAAGAAAGAAAGAGAGAGAGAGAGAGAGAAAGAAAGAAAGAAAGAAAGAAAGAAAGAAAGAAAGAAAGAAAGAAAGAAAGAAAGAAAGAAAGAAAGAAAGAAAGAAAGAAAAAAAAAAAGAGAAAAGCCTTGCTTGACTGTATCTGAACACAGTAATTTCACGAAGAGCAGTAAACTTAATATCCCAAACTTATGCTAAAATCCAACCATATCCGTTTTTTAAAGGACGGGGAATGTTTACTTGCTTCGGAAAATGAAATCAAATTTAGTGACAGGCGTTTTTAAGTGCACAGCAGGGTTGAACGGCCAAAGAGAAATGGCCTGGACACACACACACTACGTTTTAGGATACAGAGCTATAAGCAACCTGGGATTAACGCCTGCCTCTTTATAATTAAAAAGGAAAATAATAATAATAAATTAACAATGTATTTCGGGAAGCCAATATATTACAAATGCAGCCTCATTACCATACTAGAGGAAATGAAAAAAAAATGCTGCAGCTTGAGACGACGAGTATTTTAGTTCCCTTTTTGGATACATTTCATGTGTTTTCCCAAACACTCAGGCTGAGGGACATGCCTACTGAAACATAAATACGCACAGAACTTGCACACGCACATACGCACGGACAGATAAGACATGTATTAGATTCTGACACATACAGGGTGGGGGGAAGAGCAGGAGAGAGAGAGAGAGGGAGAGAGAGAGAGAGAGAGATCCTCCTACCTGGAGCCATAGATTGCAAGATACGTAGTGTTACCTGGGGAAGTCAGAACAAGTAAAAACACATTGAACTTAAGGGCTCTATGAGGCAGTTGATCAAGATCAGTGCTTGCTCATTTTCTTCCTCAGACTGTCTGTCTTGGGTTTTTGTTTTACCGTTTTGAACAGCTCTTTCTATTTTCCTCCCTCTTTAGCTTTACTATCGGAGCCGGCTTTGGTCACCATGGCTCTGGGAAGAGCTGCTTATCTGCACTTTGTTGATTTTTTACAGTTTGGCCGGCTTTGCTTCGGGGCAGCTTCAGAAATGCTCTTGACTGGGATTTAATCGACAAGATCAGTTCCACTTTTTGTGCAGTTTTTATGGCTCAGTCCATTCCCTAGATCATGCACAGAAACTTTCGCAAGTGGATTTTCTACGTGTTTCTATGCTTTGGAGTCATCTATGTCAAACTAGGGTAAGTCCTTTTGCACCACAAACCTTGTCTTTTGGGTCACGTTAGCGCGGAGCAAGCGCAGCCGAAAGAAGAGAAGCGACCGAGCGACAAAAGGACGGGAAGCGATCGTGTCTCGCCGCCGGGACCCCGGGGCAGGGTCGCGGTGCGGGGCCCGGTGGCGGCGGGGTCGCTCCGGTGTCGCGGAGCCTGGAGGGAGCCGCTCACCGGGGAACGCCGGATCCTCGTGTTTTGCACCGCTCAGCCGGGCTTCTGTATTAGCTCTGGCCCACGGTACCCTCGGAGCCAAAAAAAAAAAAAAAAAAAAAAGCCTGACAGAGTTAACTCAGCCGCTGCTGATGAGACAATAGAGCGGAGCTTAAGTATTAAAAAGGAGGAGGGGATTTGTTTTATGCAGGCCTAGACACAATTTGCGCTCCTAACCATCACGCCAACGTTGTGAAATTAACTTGACAACTGCTCCGGCTGCCTCCGCATCCCGGCGGTCGGCCGGACTGGGATGGGGGGGGGGGGGGGAAGGGAGGGGGGCGCCGGCAGGGGCGTCTCGGGGGAACCGGGGGGGACCGGAGGACCGGGGGGGCCCGGCCAGCGCTGCCGGGGATCTCGGCGGTGTCTCCGCGTTGCTGGATGGCAGCTGCCGATTCGGCTCTGTGATTTCAGTCGCTAAGTTTCTCCCTCTGCCTCTCCCCCTTTACCTGGGTGCCCTTATTAATATTGTTCGTCGCAGTAGGCTGACTTGAGTTGAATTTCCACATTCCTGAGCCCCAGCCGAGTCCTTACCTGTCGAGCTACAACCTCTTTAAAGATCCTGTCTTTGCATAGCTGTGGGATTTTTTTTTTTTTTTTTTTTTTTAATGATCAAGAATGCATAAGGTGAGTTGCAATCCGAAAACGCTTGCTTCCCGCCTTGAAACCAACACGGGAAAGAAGGGGCAGCTCGCGTGTGTGTGTGTGTGTGAAGGGGGAGCACGTCCCCGGGGAGTCAGGCCAGAAGCACGGAAAGGGCCGGCAGGGACAAGCACGGAGCCGGCCGCCAGGACCCTCCGGGGTCGCGCAAAGCTGTCGCCCGCTGCCACCCCCCGTCCCCTCCTCGGCCACCCCCCCCGAGCAAAACGGGCGGCGGCGGGGAGGAGGGTGCCGGCGAGGCAAAAGAGAGGCGGTCTGCAGCGGGGGGAGCGCGGGAGCCGGTTGCACGATTTGGGGTGGGGGTGGGGGGCCGCTGAACCAGGCTGCAAACGGGATCAGAAGGAAAGCGGTGCCCCCGCCGCCCGCTGCTCCTGCCCGGTCCCTCCCGGCCCGGCCCTGCCGGAGGGTCCCCAGCAGGTTGCATTCACCTTCGCTCGCCCATCTGGCTAGCCACCTAATTCGTGGCCCGGGCAGTGCCGCAGGGCTCCCAGCCAGCCCTCACGGCTGCAGGTACCCCGGAGGGGCTCCCCGCGGAGCCTCAGGGTGCGGGCCGGGCCGGGTACCTGCACCGCCGTCCTCCTGATCCTTCTGAATCCACCCAGACGGGGCGCCCCGTCTGCCCCGGTAGCTGACCGGTAGATTCGGTGCAAAGGCGTCCCTCGCGGAGGAGCAGACGAGCTGAAAGAAAAGGGTTTGCAGAAGGAGGGGTAGTGCTAGCGCTGTTCGCTTTCACTGCGGTTTTAGTCGTAAAGGAAACAGAAGATTGGGCACGTGTTACAGTCTGGAAGGCAGATTTCTTTTCGAAATTGATTGTGGCTGTTTTAGAAGGGGATTCGTGAGGGAAAAAAATCGCAAGAATGCTGTCGAACAGAGCCTGGAAATAAAATTGAGTGGAGGGCAGGAACAGTAAAAGCCCTTACAGAAACCCCATCAGATCCATCACCGTGCCTGTAAGGCGATGAGAATACTTCATTTTCCCTGAACAATGGGAGAGAAATTTGCTCTGAGATCCAGGGCTACTTCTAGGCTAGGCATGTGGGATGCAATTATTTCCTCTTTCATCAGCCACTGGAACTACCATTTTGTTGAAACCATATCCTCTAAGCGTAATGATACCTTTCCTAGTGAGCTCTGTGCGTAGCAAAGGCGGGGGGGTGGGGGGGCGATGAAGTGAGATAAAACACGGTTTGCCTCCCCGTGCCTTAGGTTTAGTTTGCAGGGTGAAGGAGAGATGGAGGTAGCAAAGAGCTTGGCTCATGCAGTTACGTTATTTGCCACCGAGCACGTGTTCTTGTCTTAATAAAACGTGATCAGAGCTGGGCTTTCTGGCTGGACAGGGGCGAAGGGGAGCACGAGGGGAGGGAAAACAAGACAATGCCTAGCTGCTGAGCTGCGGGGCTGCTGCTGCGGCACGGCAGGGTCCCAGCGGCGGCTTGGAGTGGAGAAGCCGCTGTCTGCAGTATGGAGGAAGGAGCGAGACCCCACTCAGGTGGTCCTCCCTTCTGCCATTCCTCCCTCCATCCCTCCTCCATCACTCCCTCACACGGAATTCCCGTTCTTCCCACTTCCATTTTGCATTCCCCAGTATGCTTCTGGCCGTGTCGAGCCTTGCTCCCGCACCGGCCGGCACAGGTGAGGGGAGTGAAGCCGCGGTGACCAGCAGCCCCCCTGCCCCCCGGCACGGCGGGGGTCGCTTCTCGCCGTTGCGCCGTGCAGCCCCCCTGGCTTCCAGCATCTAGCGGCGAAAACAGAGGCAATCAAACGGCGACCTCGGCTGGCAACTGGATTGAAACAGACATGTTTCCTGCGAAGATCGCAGAGCAGCCAGCTCCAGTTTAATTAATAAATGCGTCGGAAGTTCAAAATCGCAGCTGTGCCACAGATGCAAGTCGCAGCGGATGCTCTGGGGATGAGTGCTGGGACCTTCTGGAAAGACGGAGCCGCTGGCAGTGCCCAGATCGGGGCTCGGGGGGCAAGCCCCCCGTGTTCCCCGTCGTCTTTCCTGGACGGATAGAAGGCGGGCAGCCAGTGGGAGCGGAGAGGATGCCCGCGGGGAGGAGGCCGAGGTGCGGCTCAGGGTGTGCAGCAGGAGGGAGGCAGGAGCTGGCCCTGCCCGGGGAGCAACGGAAAGCTTGACCCGGCGGCTCCTGCCCCAAACGCCAACGAAATCCCGCTCCCCTCTGAGCCTCCCCGCCCCTGGGCGCAGCCTCGACGGCAGCCACCATGAGGGAGGCAGCGCCGGAAGTCCCGGAGAGGTCTCGGGAGGAGACGAGAGGGCTTCAACCGTGGCCCCCCGGCCCCTCGCCACGATGCCTTTGGCTATGCTGCCACAGCCAGCCCGTCGTCGGGTCGCGTCAAGGGACTCATCTTTGACCCCCTTCTTTTCCCCTGCAATAGACTTGCAGCTCTGTGAGGTACAAGAAATACCTGGTTAGGACCTGAAAGAAGTCCAGTGCGTTGCCTGCTGGACGTGCCGTCAAAGCTCTTTCCGTCTTCTGACGTGCTCTTCTGCCGGACACTGCAGGTTTTGGTGTAAGATAGAAACAGCAGCTGGGAATACATAAAAGAAAGAAAAGGGAAATACTTTATTCATGCCTGCTCTGCTTCATCTGCCTTCCATCGCACCGTGCCGGCAACCATTTCGGTGCCGTCCTGCCCTTATTTTGTCAAAAAAAACATGTTTGAGGGAGAAGAAATGACAGATGCTGAAATGCCCGTATTAGGGGCTACCACCAGTACCAGCTCCTAGAGTGCCACACCATTTTATGTGGGTTGTATTCGGCTTAACAAGTCGGTTTATTCGACAAAACAAGTGCACTTCTCGCTATTCCAGACTGCCATATATATAGATACAATTTGCAGAGAATTTAACGCGTTATTGTTATCACCGGCATCATTGCTATTAATTTTCCGACGTAATAATCGGCCCGCGTTTTTAGCGAAAAGAATTATCTTCCCAAAATGAATCGGCACGATTTGGTTGATTTTATAAGACTTTCCTCCCTCTACACGACAAAGCTATCTTCCTCCCAAAGCTGTGCAGAAGGGCAAAGCGTCTTCGTTTCATCCGGGCTGGCTTTCATCCCTGCCAGCCTCACTTCGAAATTTTCCAGCGTTTACTTTTCATTTTTAGAATTCACTTTCTTCCCTTCCTTCCCCCGCCAGGCACATATTTAAAAGCACATTTTAAAATATATCTGAAGCCGAGAAAATGCTAGAAATAACCCATCAAAAATCTCTCCCCGTTCTCCCAGCTCGCGCTCGGCTCTGCTGCCCCAGCCACTTCTTACGTCTGAGAGGGGCAACGGGCATCACGAGAGATACACAGCTATATGTTTCTCTCTCTATATATGTGTAGACAGATGCACACACACACTTAAAGAAATAAATACGACAATTTCAGAATCTTAAAGAATTACAAATAAATAAGAGGATTCTCGGATGTAAGTAATTGAGAGGCTTAAACTTATGTCCCTCATTAATCGAGAGTAGCGTCCTCCAAATGACGCTCACTGTACCAGCGCATGCATTATTCAACTTGTAGATGAAAGTCGTTAAATGAAACAAACCCCCGAGGAGACTCTTATCGGATATTCGGCGGGAAACACCGTTTTTACACCAATTCTACACTCGCGATTCCATCTGAAGGCTTATTTCGTTGTGCCGCAGGGACAGCTGCACCCATGTGCCAGGACTGGTTAACTCGAGGAGGTGTATCCGGGGTGTCTGGGGTAGCTCTCGGCCAAGAAAGCTCCTTCGGTCGTTACGCAATTAACCCGAGACGAACATTACAAACGCTACAGACCAAGAAGACTTAGGAGCCCAGTTCTTTTTCGCTCCGGCTGCACTTCAGCTAAACTCGCCGCGGCGCACAATTCTCTTCGGGGCTTCGTTTGGAGACCCGAAGCCCACGTCCCTCCAGCAGGCTCCCATCAGCGGGACTTTGTTTCCTTACCCGAAAACCAGATGAATCCAGGGCTTCGTGGGGCGAGGGGCTCCCGCTGGTGGCAGCAGGGTCGGGGCGAGCTGCCCCGGCCCGGGGCCCGAGGGGCACGCAGGGGAGAGGGGGCTGATTCGCCGGCAAAGCGCCTAGCCCGCCCTGCATCCTCTGGGAAAGAAGGAGGGAAGGGGAGAGGCGGCAGCTCTGGCCCCGGGGGCTGCGGAAGAGGTTCCCGGCCGTCCGGGCGCTGCGGCCCCCGCTCGCCCCCGTCCCCCGGCTGCTGCCCACCCGTCCTTTTCCCCCTTCTCTCACGCCAAAGCCAGCCCCGCCAGGAAGCTACGAGTGTGCATGTCTTTATTTCTCAGGCGGGCTACGACAAAGTTTTTTTTTTTTTTTTTTTTTTTTTTGTTTTTGTTTTTTGTTTTTGTTTTTTTTTTTTTTTTTTTTTTTTACAGAGGTTCTCCCAAAATCGGAGCTTGATTTGCAACAGCAGGGGCAACAAGAGCCAAGAGCGCTCCGGGACTGGAGGGGACGGCGGAGCCCTTCGGGGGAGCTGGGGCAGCCACCCATCATAAAGCAATTAACCGGGAGCTGCCGGCTCCTCCAGGACGTCTCCAAGCCAGAGCCCAAGAGCTGCCTTCCCCGAGGCACGAAGCGAGCCGCCCCAAAATGCAGCGCTTAGCGGGTGGGGACCGCTCCGAGAGTTGGGCGTACGGACAGGGCTGGCCCGGGGAGAGAGGGTGCATTGCAGTCCGGGCGACATCCGTGTCTCTCTATTGTCATCCTCTCCTTTAAAAAAAAAAAAAAAAAAGAGGGAGAGAGAGAGGGAGAGAAAAAAAGTAGGCGGATTGCAGTGACTGACTGCCCAATGGCAGCCCCGAGTCTCAGGAGAGTTGCAGAGAGAGAGAGAGAGAGAGAGAGAGAGAGAGGCACTTTCTGCCATCCAAATCCCTTAAACCATCCTCATTCCAACACGAGAACCCACTGTAACAACTTCCAACCACTGAGACATGACAGGCAGGAGCCCAGAGGCAGCAGCAGCAGCGAGAGCAGCAGCAGCAGCACGTACTCTGCACAGAGAGCAGCATTAGCACCAGGGGAATACTAGACACAACAATACAAACAAACAAACAAACAAACAGACAAAGCCCCCCCAAGCCCAAGGGACTGGATTCCAACTCAGATTCAAGCCACAGCTGACACCAAAAAGGGTGGGGAGTTACGACCAGGGGGGGCCAGAAAGGAATAACCAAGGAAGCGAACTCCAAGAGTGTAAACGGGATTCAGCCATGATCCTTTTTTCATCTCGCAGTGTGTTACTCTCAGTGTATTACCCTCAGATTTTCCTCATCCTTACCAGTGGGAGTTACCTGTAAGTGATCCAGATTTTTTTTTTTTAATTGTTATTTTTTCCAAATACCGTTTGAAATGCCCCCGCTAGCTACCTAGGGGCAATGCAAGCAGAGGGAGCCGGGACAAGCCAGCCAGCCCGGGCGGCGGCAGCTCCGCGCAGAGCGTGGTGGTGAGGATGATGATGATGATTGATGATGATGTTGGTGGTGGTGGTGATGGCGGCGGAGCTGCTGGCGGTCGGGCTCCGGCAGGGGAAGGTGCACCGCCAGGTAACTCCCGGGGCTGCCCCGGCGGGGCCGGGACCCTGCGCGCCCCTCCGCGGGGCAGTGGCACCGGGAGGGCGGCGGGCACGGGGCGCGGAGCGGAGCGGAGCCGAGCGGCGTCTCCCCGGGGCCTTCGAGCCCGACTCCTCCTCCTCCTGCCGTAGAGGAGACAGCCACGGCTCCGTGCTCGCCAGGGGAGACCCAGCCCGCAGCCCGAGGGGAGCTGCGGCCGCGCTGCGCGGAGGCGCAGGCTGGCCGGGTGCTTTTGCTCAGGAGGGATCTGCAGTCCCGCAGATAGAGCTGGCTCCAGGACCTTTTCCTTGTGAGGAAGGGGGTGGAGGTAGGGGTGGGGGAAATGAGAGTCGGTGGGTGGGACTGCAAGGAGTTTCGGGCTCGGTTTTTTAATATCTATATCTGTATCTAACTTTGCGGGGGAGAAGTAGCGTACAGGCAGCTACGTGCGGGCTGCGGGGAGCGGCGGCCGCCGCGCTGCTGCGGGTCCCGGGCAGGTCCGGGACGCCGGCCGGGGGGGCCGGGGCTGCGGGCCAGGGGTCCCCGCACCGACCCGCCGCCGTGCCCGGGAGCCCAGCCGGGGCTGCGCTCCAGAGCCCCGAGGGGCTGCTGGAGGGGCTGCCGAGAGCCCTCAGGCGAGGCGCGCCCACGTTTTGGGGCAGCAGCGGGGACAGGAGGGCGCCGGGGGCTGGAGTAGCTGGTGTAGCGCCCGGACCCGCTCCCTCCCTTGAGCATCCCTCCGGGACCCGGCGCGCCCCTCCATGCGGGGCGCCGGGCTCGGGGGGGGCCCAGGGATAGCTCTGAGGCGGGCAGGTCGCCGGCTGTGCCCGGGGAGTCGCCTCGGCTCCCGCCTGCGCTCGGAAGAGGCTGCTTCGGTGTCACCTCCTCAAATCCCCCCGGCTGCAGGGGCCGGGAGGATTTCTCTTCTATCCCACCCCCGCGGCGAGCACAGATCTCTGTTCCACGGCGGGTGCAAAATTGGAGCTCCTACCCCTGAGTTGCATGTGGCTTTTCTTTCTTTCTTTCTTTCTTTCTTTCTTTCTTTCTTTCTTTCTTTCTTTCTTTCTTTCTTTCTTTCTTTCTTTCTTTCTTTCTACCTATCCATCCATCCTATCCATCCTATCCATCCATCCCTCTGACTATTTTTCTTTCTGTACATGCAGGCAAGCAACACACATGCACATAAACCAGCACGTGTGCGTGTGTTCTTCCGTGTGCATATTTTTTTTTTTTTTGTGGGCTATAGAAAAATATAGCCCACCGCTAGGCAAAAAAAAAGTAGGAATAAACACAGACATAAAAAGAAACTAAACGCCTATTTCTGTATTCTTAATTCTTAATGAAATGCACATGCCTTGGCTACCGATTTTTAAAGGCGCTTGATTTATGGAGCCACGTTAGGTTTAATTCGGTGGGATGCTACTGATTAGACCAAACAGCCTGCTTCTCTTTCCAGGCGGGATGAGTCTGCTGGTAGGTGACCCAACAGCCCGTGAAAAAATTGCAATGCCATCTTCTTTTTTCAAACAGGAGGAAGGAGTCGTGATAAATAAATAAATATACCCATTTAATATAAACGTAGCCATATTTTTCTCAAAACCGTAGGAAATTACTATCCTACAAAGTTTGCCTTCTATAAATAATTCAAATCTTGAAACAAAAGTTTTAAACCGCACACCAGATGCTGGCATGCTAGTGGTTTCCCTTGCTGTGTGACATAATTATAAGGTCCGAAAGCAAAAGCTATAGAAGTATAATAATAATACTAAGGCGACTGCTGAGGGGAAATACAAGGGGAGCAATGCCTGCTTTATTTAGAGCGAACCGCTCGGGGATCTTTTGAGCGCTGCCCTGCGACAAAGCGAACTTGTTGCGGGGAAATAATGCTGCCTCGGTTCATCCCGCCGGCGGCAGGTCACTGGGAGCTGGACCCACGGAGCCGGAGCCGCAGGGACTATTGCAGTCCAGCAGAGCAGAAGGGAAAGGGATCAGGAGGTGAAAGCCAACAAAGCGCAGCCCCAAACCAGCGCGGACGTCCCTCCGGCCATCCATCACCCCGCGGGGACGCAGCCGCCGCCTCCCACGGGCCCCGCTCCCCCCGGCCCCGCTTCCCCCGGGTCGCCTCATCCCCAGCCCCTCTCCCTCCATACCTTCTCCCCTCGGCCCCCCTCCCCTAGACCCCTCTCTCCCCGGCCCCGCTGCTAACCCCCAGCAGCCCGGAGCGAGCTGGGCACGCTGCGAAGCTTCGCCTCGCTCCCGCTTGGAAGTGAAAAGAAAGAGGAGTTATTTCAGTGCTTAATGGATAGTAGCCTAGAGAACTTGCGGTGTTTATTTTGTGGGTAAATATACTCCTCAGGCTTACTAATGGTAGCTTTTGAAGATTAAAGCATAGTAGAGCCTGTTCAAGCATTATCTTCTGGTGTCTGGTTCTGCTACCCTCGCTCTCTGGAGGGGAGGATGCTTCCCAGGCTGCTATTTACTAAACTCCCATGGACTGTCAATGATTATGTTAATTGTGCCCGAGATCTCTATCATCTCTTGGTCGTGCGAGCAACAATTCGTCTTCCGAGCTGCTGGTACTCAGGGGATAAAGGCAAAATTCACGAGGGCAATTTGCAGCGGACGAGCAGAGGGAGAGCAGCGCGTCTGTGCCGCGTCTGTCCCGCTGCCTGCGAGCCGGGCACAGCACGGGTCGGCACGGCTCGCGTGTTTTGCCAGCACGGCTGTAAGACACAGCCCGTCCTGGTCAAATGCAATTTTGAAAAGCGTGCAAGCAGAAAGGCACACAAGGCCTCGGTGCTAAGCGTGCAATGTCCGGGAGAAGACACGCAGATTTAAAGAACAAACTTCTTTATAAAGTCGATTTCTGTACTGTGAACATGCTATCTGCTAAAGCAATCTTTTCCGGCGCGCTCACCTACTAACCTCTGGCCCTCTGAGACACTGTAAACATTTTTACAACCAGAAGCAATTAGTGTCTGACTTTTCGGAAAAGAAAACCGACTTCAGGTAGAACGGCTGGTAGTAGGGTGACTGATACATGTTAATGCACTGGACATACGTTGGTAATCCAATTACATATTTAAAGTATACAACTGACATTTAATAATACCGATGTAATTAGTATAAATGTCTTAAAACAGGATTAGATATAACACGGTTTGGCACCGTTTCTCACAGTGCGTGTTTAAGTGCACGTGTCTGTATGCATACATGTAATTAGCTTTTGAAAAAGACGGGGCTGTTCTGGCTTTCCATTTGTGTATCGCCTTCACTGTTCATCTTCTTCAGGGTTGGGTGCATTCACTAGCAACATGAGAGTGTTTTTAATAAGCTTATTTTGGGGATTATCTGCTGGTACATAGAGTTAATTCAGTTATTTGCTAAAAAGTGATTGGGAATAACTTGTAAGAGAGTGTGTATGTACAAGGTAATAGCAGCATAAACCTTCAGAGCAGCTAAGCATTCTGACACCACAGTATAGCAAATAATTTTTATTAGCCAGTAGGTATTACTGGCAGATTATGAAATATAGGAGAAAAATGCCTTTGTATGTTTTGCGTCTGTTCTGCTGATGCTGTCACGTCCTTATAATTCCACTTCCTTTACAACAGGGCTTCTCCATGCTTGTGGGAAGTGGGTTAGAAGGAGCATGTATTTTTCACATGCTTACAGGAAAGTACTCATGCCTAATCCCTAAAGATTAGGATTGCTAGAGATGGTCCCTGAAATTTTTCTCTTAATCTGGGCAGTGTAGGAGGGAGCTACACAAACACAGAAGAGCAAGCCCGCTCTGTGTTGCAGCTTCTTCAAGAGGAGCCCACTCTTCCCATCCCAGTGAGATCAGAGCTATGTTGACCTCTGTGATAAAACTTGTTATTGGAATGGGATTGTCTCTGGCCCAGTCACTGGACTGTGGTGTTAATCTGTTGTTTCACTGCTCTCGTGCCTTGTTCATCTTTTTGCTGAGGCTGTGTATACTTTGGGGCAAGCTCGCTCTCTCAGCCTCTATTTGTGCAGCATCCAGTGTGCAAAGAGAGTTCTGGTGGGATCTTTAGATTCTCCTGTTCCATAGAACTTCATAATACTCATTTATAAGAGGATTTGGAATAGGACTACAACTTTATTTTGCCTCCACAGATGTATTGGCTTAGATACAGAAGAGGTGAACTCCCAAATTATATTGACTATTTTTTAGGATCACCTAAACCACCTTTTCTTTTGCTTAGGAGAAACAAGAAAAATAAAGAAGATTTGCATGCTGTGCTGCCATAATCACTGTAAGATTGGTTTACCTGTCTGATAGAGGCTATTTCCATCTGTTGAAGCTGCCACACAAAGACAGAAAAGTGACTGTGATATAACTTCCTAGTAGCTTTAGAAGATCAAGTCTACCATTTTTCCAAGACACCCAAACTAAAATTCCCTGTCTAAAACTATAGGACTCTGGTAAACATGCCACCCTTCTTCCTGTTTTGTCTAGGCCAAACACTGGATATCCCTGAATTTAAATGCAGATGGATGTAGCCCCCATTCTCAATAGTTTGTGGCAAGCAGGTTCTGGGGATTAGATTTCTAGCACCCTTTAAATTTTAAAAACTCATGACAAATAATTATAAGGAAAGGTGGTAGCATCTAGAATTTGTAGAATGACAGCCTGCAATTATTACATGTGTTGCATTACTAACACAATATTACCATTGGATATAAAGCATCATTAAATATGCAGATGAGCAGGTCAGGTTTAAAGAAGATATGCTAGCATATTAAAGAACAAGGCTAATCCCTCAGAAAACAATCTTTCAAAGGAGGTGTTAAAAAGCCAGAGAAAGAAAGCTGCAATTATACTGCTAGACTGACAAACACATTTTATGCAATGGAAAAAATACACCATGTGGACCTGGCAATATGGCACGGTAAAGGTAGAATGGTGCCAAGTGTTTTCTTGGTGCATGCAGCTGTATAATTTGGGCTGAAATACTGTCAAAGGGATTCCCCAAAACACACCTTAATGCTGTTGTGCTCCCAGGTTGCTACAAACAGCAGGAAGCTGGGACCAGCTCTAGATCAAAGGTGTTCTGCAGGCATGCTGACACCAAGCATTACAGAACTGTTGCAAGGGTGATTTCTTCAGCCCATAACCTTTGCACATCATTTAACCCACAGTGGATTCTCACCAGTGTTTTTCACATACGTTGGCAAAACACATCTACCTGCTTGCTACCTGACAGCTGGCTTTTTGCAGCTCTAGGTCATATGCTTGACTCTTCTCATTATTTTTGTTCCTCCCTCCTTAATGCTTCATTGCCCTCCTGTACAGCATTGCCCCAACCTGTCCCAGTTCAGGCACACAACTTTTATAGTATGGCAGTAGTACCTACACGGAAGAGTTGTGTGGGAACCAGCCAGGCCTCTGGCCATGAGAACCATGACCAAAATATCAGTGCATGAAAGCAAAATATCCTTGACTTCTGGAATTTTTCTGTGTATGCAGGCAAAGAGCTGAATGAGCTTGTCACTGAAAGATGTGGATTTACAAGCCCAGAATTACTTGGGAAGCTAAGAAAGATCAGGAACTCAGGCATGCTCTGGAAGAAAAGTCAGGGAAAGAAGGTTCTTCAAGAATATCCGTCAGTCCTTTAAGGATTATTAGCACCTTCTCCATCTCTTTTACTTTCCCTTCTGTCTTGCCCCAAATGTAACATTTTCCTGACATGACACATTTTCCCTCCTTTGTGGAAAAAAATGCATAGGACTTGGTAGCTGCTTCAAGATAGCTCCTATATATTAGTTCTTGCTAAAATACATGCATAAGAAGCTCTGCAAATACTTCAGCTGGTGCAAATGTGACAAAATTTTAGCTACAGAGACACAAAGGATTTTCTTAGTAGAGTTCTCTATCTACATGCGATGTATTTCTGTGACTTCTCTCTTCTGTTACTGCCTGAATGCTCTTAGGACAAACCTTTATCCAAAGCACGGAATTGCTTTTTTCCACATTTCTCTTAGGCTTTATTTCCCCTTTAAAGACAGTTTTCTCAACAGTCTGAGGAAGCTGCAAGCTAGCTATCTTTTTCAGTACTAGCAGAGTATAGACAGTTTCTGCAAAGTTAAGATAGCTATGGCCAATGTCATCGCTTTCATAAAATAAATAAATATTAGTAATAATAATAAAAAATCTTTCTTCCACTAGGATTCGACAGCAACATAATTATCACCTGTTAAATATTTTATGGCCAATCACACCTTCTTTAGAAAGTCTGATGGCAGGCTAGATTAGAGAGCTATTGCATCTTTTTCTGGAAATAACTTTAAAAGTGGATACAATTTGTACCCACGTTGTAGCTACAGTTTTGTACATCTATTTTCTTCTCATCCTATGCCTGCGTATCAGATCTCCCTCATGGCAAAAACCCACAAAGGACAAAATTCACATTTATGCAAAAATCCCACTTAATCATCATGGTGACATAGTCTTTGTTCCAGCTCTTTGTCCAAAGTCAGATTTCATCCTGAGTTCCTAACTAATTAGGAAAAAGGACATCCAGTGGTATAGCAAGTGTGCAACTGTGGGCAAAATTAACATGTGGCAGAATAATTTTCCCCAGTGAAGTGGCAGCAAGTCCACTGGTACTGTGTCCCAGATTGCTTGCCTGAGGTAGAGCCACTCCGCTGCTAGGTGGACTTTACTGGCAGATTTGTGGTTTCGGTACAAAGCATAAAGCTAACACTGATGATTTGCCTCTTCCTCCAGAACATACCTAGAACGCACAACAAAAGTGTTTTCTTCTGGATGGCCACCACCAGAGGTTTGTGTAGCATTTTCGAAAGCTCCTATATCTTGTCTTTTCAGCATGAAGGCCTACGGCTTCTCTCCCCTGGGGTTGCATCTGCAATCCAGTAGTTTAACAAAGCAGAAGCAGCTGTGATGAAGCTGTGGTGCAAGTGAGAGGAGAACCAAGCCCAAAGTCAGCACGAGGCTTGTTCTCCCAGCATCCCTTCTTCTGCAGCCTTGACACAGGCATGCAGTATTTCACAATTTGAAGGGAATGCGGCCATACTTCCCAAGAACATACAGCAAAAGCAATATTAACAGGAGGCTATTCCTCTATATCAGACAAAACCCAAAATCAGTTCTATGGACTATTGAAGGAATCATTACGGCCTCTGGTGCCAGTAAGAGCTGACATAAAAACATTATTTATTTTTTTTTTTTTAGGGGAGAAGCACTTCAGAAATACTGCAGCATTTGCTTGTTGTGCGCAAGGCACTGTGGGGCAGCCCAGCTTTCAAACCTGGAAGTAAGAATAACTCATAAAGATATAAACCACTGTCTGCCTGCAAGTAGGACCTGGAAAACAATTTGAGGTGTATTTAATTTAAAACTATTTAAGTGTGGCTGTTCTGGGCCTGGATATCATAACCACCCTCCTAATCTGGCTGAAGTGAGACATAATTATAAAATGTGACTAATATTTAGTAATAGTTGCTTTCATACAAGGGTTGTAAGTGAATTAATTCTCCCAGTACTCAAGTGAACTGGGCAAGGATCATTTCACTCACAGCTGGGGCAGAACGTGGCAGCTGCCAGGCAGCACATGTCAGAACTGTGAGCACATGGGGGCCAGCACTGGCCCTAACATCCCCCACAGCAATGCAGGAAAGCATCTGCAAAAGCCCAAGTGCATCTCTAACTGACCTAGACCCTGGCCAGAGCAGTGGGGTAGCCCCGCTAAAGATGAGGCTTTTCTGTGGTGGGGTTTGCTCTGTGGTGATGACAGAGGAGGTCTGAGACTGGAGGAAAACCTCAGATGCTGAATGGCCTGACTTCTGTCAGTTTCTGCCTCATTTTCTCATAGCTTTAACAGGGCAATGACAGTGCTGGCATGGCACGGAGGGAGGGGAGGAAAGCAAAAGCTGCCACAGCACTTTGGAAATGGAAAATGCAGTGTAAGTGCCATGTCATTACTTTCAGTGACTCTTCTCTGACTGCAAAGAGGAGAGTCAGCGTGACTGTGTCTCCTCAGAAAGATGGCATTGCGCTCACCTGCTTCGCCACCATGTCCAGTGTGGCCACTTCCCAGGGTCAAGAGCATCACTTCTGAATGTTTTTCCCCATCCTGGGAGGCTGGCCAGACACCCATGGGCACAGCCAAGCAAGGCCTGGCCAGGGAGAGCTGCTGGGCACGAGGCGGTGGCTGGTGGCAGCCTGGGCAGCAGGCAGGACATGGTTAAGGGAGCTCTAGGGGGAATGGCAGCATCTCTCATGACTCCTTTGGCTGCTGGCCAGGAAGCCATGTGACTCGTTGGTTAAAAGAGTCCTCTCAACCATGAGACACTTTTTTTCCCCCCTCTGGTTGTACCTTTTCTTTTCTGAAGTTAAAACAAAACGTACCCACAAAACTTTCCACATTAAAGTTGTACTGTAGTCTGATGACTCAGGGTGAGAAATTCAAGGGGAATGAAGAGCAAGTAACATTTCTGAATCAGATCTGTTGTGCTGAGCCTTAAAGGAAAGGAGGATTTTGCTGGATGGAGAAGAGCACTTCTGTAAAGCACAGTGAGCAAGGAGAAGAAAATAGGACTTACATCGATTCCCTACTGCTGTGGGCTACAGCTAAATCAGTTGGAGTAGCTTCATATACAGTGGACTTTGATGCTATCAAAAGGGCCAAGGGTGAGGGTGAAAATACATATGGCTTCATCTGACTCACAGTAAATTCCTTTTTCTCCACTCCCACGGCTTTAAGGGGTACAGAATTTAGCTTTACAGTTTTTGGTTGTTTTTCTTTATTGGCAACTCTCCTCACAGTATCTGAGCACCGCCCACAACTATTAGATTGGCACATCCCTCGTAGACTTCCTGGAGTCTTTTGTTCTTCTCCTTTCTATGTCCCTAGGGAGGTCTGCCCAGGGTAGGTGCTTCTGAGGGCTGGGATGGGGTCAGGTTATTGTTGTCAATGTCACTCTGGTTATGTTGTAAAAGATATATCAAAGAGGAAGCTCTTGCACTGTGACCCAAAGGTCATCACACTCTGGATTAGTCTAATCTCTGAAGGTTTGTTCCCCAGACAGATCCTTTCGACCGAGAGTAACTTACCTCTGGGCTCAGAGATTTGTCTTGAATTTTATGATCTTTGTTGTTTCACAGGAGCTCAATAGGCCTGGCAGAGCCAGAAGTTTGGTCTGTCTTCTGTTGCTGGGCCATAATCCACTAATTGCTGTAGGGGTTAGGCTTTACACCTTGAACTGGGGATGAAAGAGAACAGGAGGGACGAGAAAGACATGCATGCAAAGACAATATGCAGAGCACAACCTCACCTGGTCATACTTTAAAGTCGATATGCTGTTTTCATGGTCAGAACATGTTGGAAGTCATAAAGCCTGTGTCTCTCTTCGGCTTTGTCCTCTTCTAGGAGAAAAGGGCAAAACGTTTTGAAACCCCCTAGCAGGGAGCTTACCCATCTCTTTTGGTCTCATGTAGGCCACACTGTGTGGCTGGAAAGCAGCAAGTTCAGGGCTGTCCATTAACCAGTAACACAATACAACCTATGCTAAGGATGTGAGGGGGTGCAGAGCAGACTTTAGAAACAACACCTTACTCCTTTGTAGACACAAAACACAGAAGTACTTCTGAGCAGAACCAATGCATCATCTCAGTGTAAATACTCAATTTATGAGAATGGACTGGGACGAGCACTTGTGCCTGCTGCCCCTGTCTGCTCTTTTTTTCTCCTCTCCCTAGCCCGGTGTGCTAATGCCTGCTCCTCAGCAACAAGACTTGGCAGGTGGTACCTGATGAGATAATCGTGCCCCAGGGGCAGAAGGAGGCATAAGGTGCAGCCAGGTGCTCCTAATCTGTCCATGGGTGTGATTTTCTGTGGTAACCACACCCTCAAGTGTTGTCTTACTGCAATTAGGAAATTTGTTCAGTTTAGGTCAAGTACTTTTATGAAGGTGCTCTTCACATCTAGTATGTGTTGGCATGGCAGGAGTGTGTAGATGTCCAGGGTCAGGTGCTGTTCTGAGTGGTATCCCTGCCACTATGAGCTCATACTTCTCGTCACTTTGTGCTTATTTCCAATCCTCAACCTTCCCTTTCTGCTTCAGGTGCAAATAAAAACAAATGGAAATGCTTCCCCTGGACTAGGCACAAGTTATATCACAGGCGAGGACCCTTTTAAGAATTCACCACTTTTCCTTTCTGGAGTTTCCATTTTACAGAAAGGGCGTTGAAAGCCAAAATATACAAGGGCTGTACTGCAACAAAGATCAAATGGCAGCTCCTTCCAGAAGGTAGCAAATGCTTTGCTTTTGCAGGCTGACTTGCATTTCAGTCATGCTGCAGGCAGGTATGGCAGCTAGGTATTAAATCAGTCAGGTTATGAAGAATACCTGACAGGTACACATCTTTCTACTGTTTTATTAAAGACTTGGTGTAATAACATCTGACAGGCAATAAGGTTCTCTGGCTGCCACCGAGGTGAACAGGAAAGGGGGGCCTCATGCTGCTCGCAGCATTTGTTCCCTATGTCTTTACTTGGGCAGAACTGCCGTTGCTTGCCACAAACTACACTGTGGTTCCTGTTCCAGCCTTGCCTGCTTAGGCTGCAGGAAGGGAAGAAGTCTCCATGCCTTCACACAGGGAAGCGCATGCAAAATTTTTCCTGTTTGCCCTTCATGTAAGCTTAAATTTTGGTTCCATCTAAACTTTGCCTGAGTTACTACAGGATTTATCTCGCAGTATTTTGTTAGGGCAGTGCTGTTTATTGTAAAGACTTGGCAAAATACATCAACTCAGAAGAAGATCTCATATGCTGGGTAAGGGTAAATCAGGGGCCTGGTATATTTTACCTCTCTGAAAGTGGAAAACACTTTCAGTGCTAACAAAAGTCTCGTTTGCTTTTCTTCATATTGCACAGATTATTTTTTTTTAATTTTTTTTTTGAGGTTTATCAGATCTTTGCTTACACGATAGTTGCTATTGTATACCCAATTAGAAATCAGTGTTAGCTTGCTGACAGTAGCTGGCATGGTTTGAGTTCCCCCTAAGACATCTTGTGAGATAATTAAAGCGATGACTGACAACATAGCATAGCGAAAGTAATGTTTCTCAAAATGACGCCACTTCTACAGGTTGCTTGTACACATTCTGTTAAATGCAACCCCATTATATCTACCCTTGTTAATGAATTCCCTGAAAATTAGACTGCCCTCCCCCCCCCCCCCCCTTTTTTTTTTTTTGAGAGCTAATCCTGTAAGTCTCTCAATTTCTGACTCCTTTCATGTTTAAATGTATGCCCAAGAATAGTGTTTACAAAGGGTGCCTGAATCAGAGCCCTGGAAAATGAATTCCTCTCCTTACCCACAAAACCAGTACAGCACAAGCAGAGGGTGTGTGAGCTTCCCCACTCCACCCCATCCTTGTGTCTCATCCATGACCTAGAGGGGCAAGCTCTAGCTAGGCATAAGCGGGTGGCTCAGTCTCTGTACTTATTTAATCCTTGGCCAGCGTGCTAAGGCTGCCAATAAGGGTGCCAATTGTGGTGGTGGTTTCTGTGATGTGGATAGTTGTCCACTGAGAACTGGATTAAGACCATCAACTCATTTCAAATACTCTAGGCCACAAAGCATCTGCCAAACAGTAACCATTTTTTTTGGTCACTACTGACTTGGGTCATGTTTGGATCAGTGATGAAAGGCTCCATATCCCAGTACCAATCCTCTGAGCAATACAGTTTCCCGGAATATTTTTTTTAAAGAAGGAAAACCTTATTTATTGTCCTAAATTCTCCTTTGATCTGCTGTTTTTAGTGTGCATAATGGCTCTTTAAGGTGCCTAATTTTAATTGCCTCACTGTAGAGGATTCAGAGACTGGGAGAGGTTTTGGAAGATGGCAGGTGGCAGATCATGGGGTGTGATCCAGTGAGCTCTCAGGAAGAATGGATACACACCCCAGCACCTCAGCTGGCATTGCATTTGGACCTAAAACTTATACCTTCTTAAAACTTATCTTATACATACTTCTTACAGTCTCTCAGTAGGGAAACTACCATTAAATTGAAGATCACATTGCTTTTGTGTTTGCTCTTGTTCTTTCTAATATATCTAGATATCTATATCAGATAAATGCAGCCAACCAGCTTTTCTGGTAGCTCTTCCAGAAGCTGATTATATTGTCAGATATCTTTGTTACCACAGTCTCTGAACCCTCGACAACCTTTTGTATATGCCCGTTAACATGTCATTTTTTTGGGAAATGCCCTATTTCACATGTATTGAACTGAAGGATGCAGGGACTAAATACTTTCACTCAAACCACACAGTCCAGCAGGGTGAGAAAATGAAAGGGAACTTTCCTGATCTCAGTGTAGACCCCAAACCATTAACAGTTCTTCTCTTCAGCATACCTGAAAGTGGAGCTAGGGTCAGCTGAAATTCATAGTGTAGTTAGCAATTAATAATATTGCCTTCAGTAGCTGTGTGTGTTGTGCAGAAAGGACCCCATCTCAGAAAATGCCTGGGTAGGAAGCAGGTTGTCAGTATGCTGAAGGAATGTCATTGTGGCTTTTCTTGGATAGTACAAAGCTGTGCAATATTCCCTATTCCCACCAGTTCTCCTTTGAACTGAGCAAAATACTAAGAGGTTACTTTTATCCTTCCTTCCTTCCTCCCTCCCTCCCTACCTCCCTTGTAAATTCCTTGGGGTAATTTACATTTGTGCTACTATGAAGACACCTTGCTTGCATTAGTTCCTTAGAACAATGACAAATCTACTTTCTTATTCTCTGTTACACCTGGAAATGACGCATGTTATGATATCAAGAAAGTGGCTGTTAAGACAGAAAATTCTCGGCAGATCTATTACAGAAATCGATGGTCAGATGCAACAGATATGGGTAAACAACAATAATATTGAATTAATTGTGAGGCTGTGATAGTATTTGCTTTCTATCACACAAGCAAAGTGTCAGGATGATCATATCAGTAGATATCTCATGGAGGTTTATTGATATTAGACTGCAAAACAGATATACTGGATTTCCTTATATTTTGTTTAAAATAATAAACAAAAATTATGTTATCCCATGTATCCTTTCAGTGTGAAAAGTTGTTTCTATTAAGAGAAATAGAAGAAAATGGAAAAAGTAGGGAAATGATTGTGTTTGTAAGACTATATGCAGAGATATAGATATATATAGAATTCATAATTCTTTAGTTCTTAAAAAATAAATGTATCACTATAAAGCTTTCTTTTTTCTCTCTTTCTCTCTCTCTTTTTTTTTTTTTTTTTTTTTTTTTTTTAATTTAAAGCTTCTTGGCTTATTTGAAGTCCTTTTATCTTGAGTTTCTATTTCCAGAGTAGAAGTTTCCCTTTTAATAGCAGCTGAGGCTTAAATCAAGAAAACATGGAAAAATGTAAGTATACTGGCTTAAGAGAACTTGTAGTTACATGCATATGTTTAAGTAGACCATGGCCTAAACCTAGAAAACATGGGACATGCACAGGGCCTACCACCCTCCTATGTTCCCAGAATACAAAGGGATTTCAACACAATTAACTCTTTCCTAAATCAGGTTATTAAGTTGGGGGATAGCTCTCAATTTTACTTTCTTATTAGTATCTAACACACAAAAAGTGAGCTGAAAACATAAAGTGCCCGTGAAATCTCAGCTTGGAGCATGACTCAGGTTTTTCCTTTCAGCCTGATGGCTGTGTACAAGGGCTAGACTTGCTGCCTCAGGAGCTTCAGGGCATAAGGTGGGGGAGAGTGAGGGGTAGCAAGGGAGGGACAGCAAGGACAGGGGCTGCATATACCCCATGGAAGAGAGAACGGAGAGATGTAGGGGGTGGAAAACCCAACAGGAGGGAGAATGAGTGAACTGGGAAGAGAAAAGGGGAAGGAAGCAGCAGAAAGGAAGAAAATCAGAGGTCAAGAAAGCATGAAAAACAGAAGAGATGGAGCTGGAGGGTGAAGCAGACTTTAGGATCATTGCCAGAGGAAGAGTTGTTGGGAGGTTCAGCGCTTAGCTGAATCATGGTTTAACCTTTCTTGTTGATCAAATCTCCATCAGCTGATAATAAATGTAACCACCTGAGAGCACATTTTTTGCAACTCAACATGAGGACCAGAGCTGGGAGAGGAGCATAGTCTGGAACCGGGAGGTAAGTGTGGAGTTAGGAGAGGTGATCAGAAAGCAGGAGCAAAGCAGCACAGGAAACCACTCTCAGGCAAGTGACACTCTACTGTGCCTCTGAGGCTTAGTTTTCCCCCATACAGGATGTGACTCAACATCACTGGTCAGGAAGAGACAACAAAGAATAGAGCAGGAGATGTTGATGGCTAATTTCAGCAGGCAAAGGATGATCCCCCTTTTGAGGAGAGGGCAGGGGGAGAGATGCAGGAGAGGGCATGTAAAAGGAGTAAGAAACAAAGCAGAGTTTACATCAATAAGAGAATTTGGCTTTGGAAGAAAATTTTCTGCATGGCTGCTCCACATAAATTGTGTTTAGCTCTACAGATTTTGGGATTTCTGACAAGGCTCTTGAGTGTAAACTCCTAAGGACAATTTTACCATTTAGTATCCAAATATGCTGTCATCCACTGAACCTAAAGCCTTGTGAGGGTGCACTTTTAAGTTTAGAAATTTGGTGATATTCTAATAATAATGGTTAATAAGCACATAGATTAAAGGTTGTCTTTATGGGATTTCATTTGTGAGTATTGGGGTACTAGGGAGAAAAGGCCTGTCTGGCCTGTGATTCCATAACTGTAGTGTATAATATATATATTAGTAACATAATATCATATTTCTTCAATGATAGCAAATGCTGTGTAATACCAGCATGCAGGAGTGAATTGGGACAGTCACTTGGAGGGGACGCTCAGCTTTTCCTTCCTATAGAGCATGAGTTCATTTCAAAAAACAGGCTTTCAGAGAGTGTAACATTGTATGTAGCCAAACCATGAAGGATTTTCTTCTCAAAATATATTCAGCTTCTTTCTTCCCATCTCAATAACTAACTCTCTTCAATCTTTCAGCAGACTAGAATGTTGTTTTTGAATATATATAGGAGCTATTGCTTGGCACAGAATAGAGATTGTGGCTTCCATACACTACCAGGGTCCAGTGTATTACACTGTATTTTGGAATATTTCTTTATATATATATATTTATATATAAAGCTACCAGACATAATTCACATCTCTTCTGTTGTCTTCTTCATGAACACAGATATATAAAGGGTTGAGAAACTATAGAGAGACTCGAAGACTTCAAGTGATTTTTGGATCTTACTTTTAGCCCTGTTTAGAGTTCTCTTTCTAAAGTTTCCCCCAATTTTAATTGAAATTATTGCCTCATACACACATACATGATTTCAGTGTAAGTCACACAAAGTGGTCCCTAAAGTTTCACTCAACAGTTCTTACTGAACTCATGTATAAGTAGATCTAAGACAAGGCAAATGTTAATGTGCACTGGCTATTTTATCTCATCCTTCTAAGGAATTTAAACTCATGGAGAGGAACAGAGTGAGATTGTCATCTGAAGTAAACTATTTTATCAAACCTTAATCTCAGTGCAGCTATGCTGGTTTGAATCTTGTCTCTAGTCTCACAGTCACAGACCTGCATTTTTCTTTTTCTGACTCTCTTCTATTCCCTTCATTATTGTTTTTCCTAAAATATTTTATTTTAGGATTAAGGAAGGAGATAACTGATAGAGAAACACAGCACTGAAACAAGGCTCTGAAGCCATTGATGGTCCTCTTGGTGCATTCTGCTCCTTGGAACAAACCTGGCATCACCTGCTTTCCATGAGATGTGAAGGTAGAGAGATGCTACCCAGGGAGTAGGAAGCACAGTGTAAATACCTGGAGGAAGGTTCACTCACAGGCTTAGAGACACATGCTCACACACGTAACCCAGGCAGAACAGTAAATGCTAGCTACAGTGCTTCTAAGCTGAGAACACATATCTGGGCAAACATAGGTTATTATAACTCTGGACAGCAAACCACAAAGGCATTCAAAGAATCACCACCACAACATTTTACAGAATATTATTACAACTGTCACCAGCAGTTCTGTCAGAAATCTGAAAATTGCAAAGGACAAAATTTAGCTACTGAGGAGCAGAGAATTCTCAAAAATTCTCTGGCAGTATGCTGGCACAGTTTGGACCAGAGAGAAAAATGCTGGGCTTTGCTGCTAAGCATCCTGCAGAGAACAGGGAGGAAAATAATATCAGAATGATATTACATTATCATCTACACCTCTTCCTTTACAATCCTCCATGCATTCTCGTGAGCATCTTTATGCGTGTTCTCTCTCTCCTGAACTGCAACACCACTGGAGCTGCACTAGCTCCATGACCAACTGGAAGGCAGTTCTTCATCAAAACCTCTGACCTCACCATAGTTGTCAATTTGGAAATGGGTTTGAATTTTATGAGAGATAAAGTAAAATGGAATTCTGCTCATCTGTTCTATACCTGTAGCAGGAGAATGTGTCACAGTATTAGTGGCACACTAGTTAAATCATACCTTTGATGTCACATAAAGCACCCAGTTGGGCATGGTCTCTCTTGTTGTTAAAAGACTTATTTTGTGCATTTATATATTCTGATATAAAATACCTGATATTGTGTGTTGCTCAAGAACTTCATTATACATTATTGATTGTCAGAGGAGAAGTAGAGATTCGAACACAAGGATCTGGGAGCTGGAGCTTCTGGAACTTGGGAAGCTTCCACAGGGGGGAATTTTGGAGGGTTGGAGCTTTTAGAGTATCTTGATAGGAGGTGGAGCAGGGCTGCTGTTGAAGAAGTGGAGAACTTGAATTCCTGCTTTCAGTCCCATGACTGACAATGGCTCTAAAGAACCCTCTCCACTCTGTGTCCTTTTCAGCTGCTCCTTCAACCAGAAGTGACCCACCAGTGCATTTCCTAAAGGCTTCAGTTAAATTATTAGAAGTGAAATGGTTAAGCACACTGATTGCCATTTTCACCAGATTTCAGTAAAAGCAGATTTGTAACATAAACCATGCAGCTTGAATTTCTCCCAGAGCTATAGTTTCAGACTCCTTGCAGACTGAAGGGAATGGCAGAGTTACAGTAGTTTGTATGTTGAAGGGCTAAGGGAATTTTTAATATATTCATTTTTTAATATATTCAGTGTCCTGGTAATGGGAGGCACCGAGAAGGTAGAGATACTGAATGCTTTCTTTGCTTCAAGGACTCCCCCCCAGGACTCCTTGACCCTGGAGGGAGGAGAAAGAGTCTGGGAAGTGGAGATCTCCCCCCTGGTTGACAAGAGAGTGGTTCGGGAGCGTCTGAGTAGGCTCAACGCACACAAATCCATGGGTCCCTATGGGATGCATCCACGTGTGCTAAGGGAGTTGGCAGAGTTGATTGCTGAACTGCTCTCTACCATCTTTGAAAGGTCCTGGAGAACAGGAGAGGTGCCTCAAGACTGGAGCCAATGTCACTCTGGTCTTCAAGAAGGGCAAGAAGGAGGATCCGGGAAACTACAGGCCAGTCAGTCTCACCTCTGTCCCTGGAAAGGTGTTGGAACAGTTTGTTCTGGATGCCATCTCCAAGCAACTGGAAGAGAACAATGTTATGAGGAGTAGTCAGCATGGATTCACCAAGGGGAAGTCGTGCTCAACCAACCTTGTTACCTTCTATGATGTCATCACCAGCTGGGTAGACTAGGGGAGAGAGCAGTGGATGTCACCTACCTTGACTTTAGCAAGGCTTTTGATACTGTCTCCCATGACATCCTACTAGCAAAGCTGAGAAAGTGTGGGATAGAGGAGTAGACAGTCAGGTGGGTTGAGAACTGGCTGACTGGCTGAGCTCAGAGGGTGGTGATGGGCGGCACAGAGTCTGGCTGGAGACCTGTGACTAGCGGTGTTCCCCAGGGGTCTGTGCTGGGTCCAGTCTTGTTCAACATCTTCATCGCCGACCTTGATGAGGGAATAGTGTCTGCCCTCAGCAAGTACGCCGATGACACAAAGCTGGGAGGAGTGGCTGACATGCCAGAAGGCTGTGCTGCCATTCAGCAAGACCTGGACAGGCTGGAGAGATGGGCAGGAAGAAACCAAATGAGGTTTAGTAAGAGCAAGAGTAGAGTCCTGCACCTAGGAAGGAACAACCAGACGTATCACTACTGGCTGGGGGATGACCTGCTGAAGAGGAGCTCTGAGGAGAAGGACCTGGGGGTCCTGGTGGACAACAGGTTGACCATGAGCCAGCAGTGTGCCCTGGTGGCCAAGAGGGCCAATGGGATCCTGGCATGCATTAAAAGGAGCGTGGCCAGCAGGTCGAGGGAGGTGATCCTCCCCCTCTACTCTGCCCTGGTCAGGTCTCACCTGGAGTACTGTGTCCAGTTCTGGTCTCCCCACGATAAAAAAGACAGGGATCTTCTGGAAAGAGTCCAGCGGAGGGCCACAAAGATGATACGGGGCCTGGAGCATCTTCCCTATGAGGAAAGGCTGAGAGACCTGGGTCTGTTCAGCCTGGAGAAAAGAGGACTGAGAGGGGATCTCATCAATGTGTATAAATACCCAAGGTGTGGGAGACTGAGGGATTTGGTCAACCTCTTTTCAGTGGTTTGTGGGGATAGGACAAGGGGCAATGGCCACAAGATGGAGCACAGGAAGTTCTGCACCAACATGCAAAAGAACTTCTTCACAATGAGGGTGAAGGAGCACTGGAACAGGCTGTCCTGGGAGGTTGTGGAGTCTCCTCTGGAGATATTCAAGGCCTGTCTGGACGCCTACCTGGGCAGCCTGCTCTGGGAACCTGCTTTGGCGGGGGGTTGGATCCGATGATCTTTCAAGGTCACTTCCAACCTCTACAGTTCTGTAATTCTGTGATTCTGTGATCAAGATGTTGCTGTAGTTTCCAAATCATAAACAAGGACATGTCAATGCAGTTGGCCCCAACTAGTATCTGTGTGAAAGCCTGCCAATATATGTGCGAAGTGTAGCTGAGCATGTGCAAACCTGTGCCAGCCAAGCCTTGTTGCCTCTGTCATCATGTATTCCAGCAATGGCTCTTCTGGAGCTCCACACACATGAGCACATCCTGTGTGCTCCTCTATGCTGGGGTGTGAGCACTGCCATGGTGGTGTTCAGTAGTGCGTATTTTCTGTGCTCCTGTGTGATGTCCTGTACAGGAGAGGATATAAACAGTTCAGAGAGGTATAAAACATATCATTTTTGCTACATGCCATGTCTGTCTCTCTCTAAAGCCATTTGTTTTATCACTGAGAATTGGATGACTTGTCTGTAATACAGCACTGACATGGTGGAGTTGTCACAATGTCCAGTTGTGAAATCATCCCACTGTGGAAAAATCCCTTCAAATGTCACTTCCCTAATGATGTGGCAATTGGTGTCGATCTGGAAAGTGAATTTCAGCATCATGTCATCTCACTTGGGCCCCAGCCATGCAATGCTGGATGGGATATTTTGTTACTTGGTGTGGTTGTTTGCTACCATGATAAAATACAATTGTATTGTAAAGGTAAAAAGACTTCTACTTCACAGGCCAGAGGGAAAATGACAACATATCAGAACAGGAGTACTTTTGAAGCAACCTGAGGCTGCTATCCTTATAAAAATGCAGATTGCCTCAGGGTCAATGAGTATGGTTGTATAAAGTCTACAAATGGTCAGAAAGTCCTAGCTTCTCTGTTGTACAGCACACTCATTGCCGGTGGCAATGACTTATAAGATATTTCACATTAAGCCTGTCAATCTACCGAGACTAACTGTTGCATCTCTGATATGAGAAATACTGTTTGTGGGGGAAATATGTTTATTTATGTGCTACTGTTTCTATAAGTGCTCCTTAGGTTTGGAGCTTCAGAAGTGGCTCTGGCATGCCCAGGTTAAGGTGCTGGATAAATTATTAGGCATTTCTGCAGCTTACCAGCTGATATCACCACAATGTAATAGATATCAATGTACGTGCTGAACAAAGCAATCTGTTGTATCAGGTTCCCACCTACCTCAGTTCAGCGAGAGGTTGATGTTTTGTGGCCTAATTTCACTAAAGTGCGTAATCCTGGGAGTATCCCATTGGCTCTGATTTGAACTCAGTGGGAACATATACAGGCTTAGAATTTTCCACACGCTCTTAGGAACATGCCTAAAGCCCACGCCTGGTGTACTCCATGGAGCAAACACCGGAAGGTTGAGTGTCTTCTGCAGCCACTGGTGACGAGTGTGCTTCGGTCACAGCATACTCCCTAGGGTGGGTGATTGCTTCACCAGGCTGTTTACAGTTACATTTTTTTCTGACCAGGGTTGTTTAGTTTGCCCCTTTGCTCTCAGACCTTTGCTTGGACAGTCTGGGTCACTTTTTAAGAGCTGCATTTAAAACACAAGTTCAGATCTCTTTGGGAAATCTGCCTGCAATCATCAAAATTGAATGGGACAAATCTATATATGTAACATTCTGAATATACATTGTCACTCAGTTGCCTAAAGGAGATACGAGATCTTGAGGAAATTGGGCTGCTTCTGTGCTGGAAATCCGTCTTTCAACTCCTTGGAAATCCAAGTGATGGACAAATGTCCTTTCAATAATCCGGCTTCCCAGCACTGTTACAATCTGTACTGAAAGCCTGGAGAATATGGTATGTACTGACTCACACACGTGTGCCACTGACCATGCATCCAGCTGAAGATGTGTGCCTTGCCCAGCGACCTGTATAGTGCTGCCTTTCTTCTCACAGAGCTGCATCCCTGGCTGCATCACCACCCCATCTGCTGATCTAGAAGGGAAGGAGAGGGAAAAATATGGACACAGGCAAGGTCCTGAGCAGAATGGAAATACTAAGATAGCAATAATGAGAACTGATACTGCTCCTGCCTTCCTATGTACGTATTGCCAGGCAACTTCTACAGTGAGGACAGTCATTTCTCTGGAGTCCTCAGAGACTCCTGTGGACTTAAGCAGTCTTTAGCACAGGTCACATTTGTTTGCTCCAATCATTTGCTTTAACAGGGTGAGTCAAACAGCTCCAGTTCCCTTCCAGTTTGAGACATGGTTGATTGAAGGGGAGGGTGTGGAGGTTGCAGCAGGAGGGAGAAAGAGGGAATAGTCTCCTTTGAAAGTGAATAAATGCTACCATTTCTGCTAATTGCATAAAAGTCAAAAGCTAAGCCATAACTGGTAGTGCAAGTCTGAGATTACTCGACAGCCCTGTTATTCAAATGCAGAATGCTGTATGAGGCAGATACAGAAGAGCTTAGTGTTAGAAAAGGCTCTTATCTTCACTTCTTAAACCACTCGTGTGTTATGACAAGTCATCCCCAGCCTAACAAATGAAGCTTAGAGCATCCACCAGCAGCATTAAAAAGTACAGATGCTGAGAATGCTAACAGTGGACCCAAATGGCCCCCAATATTTGAAGAACTGACACCTCAGTTCAGCCTTCACTCATACCCCTTTCTCATGAAAGGTCTGAAACTCACCTGTCTGACACCTGCAGATGAACATGCAAAATACTCTTTTTGATAGGAGAATTGACTTCCCTGTCACATTAATCTAGTAATAGACTCTTATGGATTTCAATAGGCTTTGGATCAAGCTCAGGAGTGACCGATAATGCACACAGAGCATTAACATGTGGCCCTGAAGGATGGCAGACATCACAGCTTCTGCTTGTATTTGGCAGCTCCTGTTAAAGCCAGGGCATACCAGAATGGCTCCCTGCGATGGCTTGCTGTGGAGTGGCAGAAAACTGGCCTCGGTGTTAATATCTAGAATTGTTTTCAAAGTGAACTGGATTACATATTTGTGCATAGGATCTTTCCTTTGAAAATTTCAATATATGGAAACCACAATTGCTCCATGATAAGAGGTAAACAAAGAAGAACAAAAGGAACTATCGTGTTGCAATCCATTTGGATGTTTATCTGTAGCAACACATAGAGGTGTATTCACACGACCAAATTTAGGCAACTAAGAGAGTCAAGTTAGGCATCTAGTCTCCCTGCATGCTTTGTATAGTTATTGGAGAAACAGGCAGGTCCATGGCGTTGTTCAATCCACCTCCATTGTGAATCATCCTGGGACTCAGCTAGCTCTTTCCTTGATGGTAGAAGGAATTTAGGGTGCCCTGTTGCCTAACTCAGGCACCTTTGGCAACATTATGAATGGTATAGAAAATGGGCCCAATGAAGAACACTACCAAATATCACCATTGAATTCCTATTAAAATGAATCAGACCTAACTTTGAGTAAGAATGCTGAGATTCAGGAGAGTTTGAAGGGAGCAAATGTTATTCTAAATAGGCAGGGGACCAAAAACTCTGTGCCTATATCACACCTTGGATCCCAAGTAACATAGGGAAAATGCAGTCCTGGCAGTCTTTCTGCTGCATGAATTTTCAGATTTTTGAATGGGAGCTGTAATAGTCCCACATAAATTAAAATAGTCTTGCTACATTGCAGCAGCAGCATCCTTCTTTATGCTGGTGGACTGAATGACAGCACTGTTACATGACAGCATCTCTATGGAGGTGGGATAGTGAGGACTCACTTACAGGGGTCCACTTACCCACTGAAACAAAACAATTCTACAGCGTTTTGTATAAGTTATTGGCACCATGCTCAATATACAGCTGAGGAGGAAGGAGAACAAACCTCTTTCTAATTCAGGTAATGAGTTCAGCAGCAGTACAAGCAGAGGTAACACAATCCCTATTGCTGCTGAAACGTGTTTGGGACTTCCAAGCAGTGTGAATGAGTCACAGGGAGGGACAGAGAGAGAGAGAAAGAAAAGCAAGCTCAAATCTGGGAAGGTAGGAAGTGTGGGTGGAAGGCAAATACCATAGAAGAGCAGAGGGCTGCTGTGTGAGTTAATTGAATCCTATAGATACTAATACTTATCATAAATACCAAAGAGATTTTAGCAACCGCAAGCTTTCAGAAAACAGTAAATGAAAACTGTTTCCTGTGACCAGAAGTACCAGAGAGGAAGATGTGAGTGGAGCAAAAAGAGATAGCAGGACTGTGAACACAAGGGAAAGAGTACTGCGGAATATGACATAATGGAACATGGATTAGCAGTGATTATGTGGCATGGATAACAAGATCAGATGATTAGCTTTTCCAGAAAGATGCTGGTTTTTTGTTTGTTTGTTTGTTTTGTTTTTTCTCCCAGTAATCTCTTCTTAAAAGGCTGCTAGAATGCATGAACAATACAAGAAAAACTCTTCTTATTCTAGTGGCTTTTCTTCTCATAACTCTGTACATTTTGCACATAAAGCATTGCAGGATACTTTTTTTTTTTTTTTTTTTTTTTTGAGATACTTAATTTTAGTATTATGTTGCTTGCTTGCTTTGGTTTTCAGACAGCAATGAAAGCAAGTCTTATTTTTAACTATCAACGTTGCTTTTTGGGAGCTATGTCAATGTGGACATCACCATTTATTACTTTATACTCTACAACATTATCTTCAACAAGGGCCTGCCCCACAGGGTGCAAAATGCATCTTAGAAAGTAAGGAAGAAATGCAATGCAGAGGAGAGTACAAAGAGATTTCTTTGACCCTTTCATGAGAATGTTATAAAATAAACCCTAAACTTTAGGCTTTGCCAACATGCGGAAGTGATATAGATATATATATATAAAAATTTCCAGGAGGACAGAATGCAGTGAGTTTCAAATATAATTGCCAATGTTGGTCTGTTGGTCTCCAAACCTTCCCAGGTAACTCCATCCACATGTTAAGTAGAACAGTATTCAGAATGGATATAATGGTGAGACTCTGGGCCACAGCTGTTATAAGTTAGCATTATACATACAAGCCAAAACAGAGAGGGAGGTTTTTTCTTGAAATTATAGGAATGATTGCTGTGCATTTAGTTTGGTGTTGAAACTTTTCCTGTTCTGTTACTGCCGCAGTAATTTCAGATGAGGCAGTTCTAAAGGCTCTCAGGAAGAGGCTACAGAAAGGATACTGCCCTGACCTTCGTGACTGTTTTTCTCATAATCTCTAGAGTGCTCTTGAGCAGGAATTTGCAATTGACATCAGAGTTGCTGCTCAAAGTTGGCATTTAAAATCTCCAGGTTTGTGTTGAAATTTCAGTTTAGATATCTATCTATCTATCTATCTATCTATCTATTTATTTATTTATTCTGGAGAACTGCCAATGAGTCACGTGTGTGGCTTATGTGCCTAAGTGTGCATGGTGTCTTTAACTTCATGGTCACATTTTCCTATGGGATGCCCACATCAGGAGTGCATACCCTAGTATATTTGCTGAAATTGACTGAGGGTCTGCAGGCTTGCTACTTGTGGCTGTGAATGAACACAGGCTGTCTGGACAAGAGAAGGAAGGTCCTGTGGATCAGATGTTTGCGTGTTGCTATCAGGAGCTACATTCTCTTTCCTGTCCTATCCTGGCAGGGGAGGCACCATGATCAGGTAGGTGGTTTTCCCTTACACTCCGGGTATGCTGATCCCTGCGATTTCCCCAAATGTGGGAAACTTGAATGTATAATTTGTGGTAGTGGGGGACTGCATTTGTGCTCTCCCCTGGTAAAGGAATCGGAACTAGATGATATTTAATGTCCCTTCCAACCTGAACCATTTTATGATTCTATACCATTTACCTGTATATTGCTAGCAAAGTCATTCAAACTTCTTTTTTTTTTTTTTTTTTTTTCTTTTTAATTTAGTAGTATTTGTTCCCCATGTTTGATTGCTTACTTTGGGTTCCCAGCATATGGTTTTCTGAAGTGGTGAACAACCACAGTTGCAGAAAAGCACCAGAAGTCAGAGGGATCAGTGTTTAAAACCAAAAAGTACTCTGAAGGCTGATGTCTTAAGACCCATCAAACTGAATTGCTCATACCAGCAAATACTTCATAGTTACATCTTACTAAAATATTAATGTGGGAGGAATCATATCTCTTTACCTCAAGTGGATAAATTGTTAAATTATTTTTTTCCGTGATTCTCTCACGCTTCACATTGGTTGGTACTATACAAAAGCTAAGGTGAAGCTCAGAGTTAACCTATAAAATGAAATAAAATAAATAAATAAATAAAATAAATAAAGAATAAAGTCTGGGATGCGCATTGAGCAAGAAGAAAGCAAAACAGAGCAATTGTTCATCAAGAGAGTGCATCCATCCTGCACACTAAGTGGAGGAGAGGGTCCTGTGGAATAAAAGGTTATGTTACCATAAGCATGGAAGATAGCTGAATTAAAGTTTCACTGTCAGTCCTCATTCTGTCACTTCCTAAATTTTAAGTACTTGAACTTATGACCTTGAAATGTTAGTTTAGAAATGCTTTCTCTCCATTAATGTTATGCATGCTTACAGTGGTTAATATGGAAAGATTGATGGAATGACCCTTGACATGAAAGCCTGATGTAGATTTTTAGCCCCTCCATTTTACGGCAAGAGCACTTTCCATACTTGATTTTCTGAGGCTTCTTCTATGACTTAATATATTGGCTCACTCACTTTTAAATTAACAAGTTACTTGAAACCTGTTAAATCCTAGAATTTAACAGTTTGGAATTCTAGAGGCATTTACCAAATTCATCCCTCATACTACTTTAATGACTTTGGTATTTGGCTTATTGCACCCATTTTCTTTTGGAAGATTAATCCTGCTAGCCTTACTCACAATGAAGAGATGCATAGACTTGGCCTATTACACTGGACTTCTGTGTATCAACAACTCAGTAAACGAAAAGACATATTTGGATACCTTTGCAGGGCAAAAAAGGACTACTTTGTGTTTTGCAGAAGAAACAGAAGCATTCACAGGGCAAATTACAACTTTGCCACATAGTTGATAGGAAACTGCTAAGTGATGATTTCTTGCAGCAGTTTGCTGAAGATCTCAGTTTGCTTATAAGCTCTTTGTTAAATACATTCTAATTCTTGAACTCTAGCTCCTATTAAAAGAAGGTGCATTTATAGATAAAGGTGTTAGAACACGCTGTATTTTCTACAGCTGATTACACTGCTGAGAAAGTATAATCCAAACCCTGCCCTTTGCAGGAGAAGGAAAGCAAAGTGCTTGGCTGTCTGTGTTAGCACATAGGTGCATGTGCACATGTGCATGGGTGTGCAGGTGCCTGTAACAAAGGAGGAGTTAACTACTCTTTGAAAAAAAAAATCAACCCTGGCAATTTCTGGTTTTGCTTCATTTCTTTTGAAGAAAAAATGTGTGAAAGGTGAAGCCTGCAAAACAACTTGGCTACATTAGGCTAGAGAGCATGAAGAAGGCCGACAGCAGAAGAAAGGTATCATGGAATACATCTGGACATAAGCATCATTAGTTGGAAGACATCATCATGCCATGGCTGTTTGGTGGCTAAGGATAAGATGGATGTTGTAGGCTCCCCAGGGGCCTCACCAAGCCCCTTCTGTAACAGGAAGATTTACTGTCCCTGTTGCCAGTGTTGGCTCCAAGTCCAAGAGGTAGGTCTGAGAATGTGACTTTTTCCTCTGAGAGTCCCCAAGGTTATGGATAAACTTGCAGTGAGTATGGCAGTACCCTCCAGCCTTTCAAAACCCAAAGACAACGGACAGCTGGGAAGAGCCTAAGCCATGGGAAGCAATGGGTTAAATTTACTATCTCACCATTCAGCTACCCAGAGAAAAAATTAGAGAGATTGGCTTGTGAAGAAAGAGAAATCAACTCAATCTTCAGTTGCTACTGTCAGTGTCATAGAGCAGAATTAAATTTCATACTGCAGAAGTTTCAGTTTTCTCTTTGACTGTCAGTGGCATACATAATTGCCTGAATCAGTGATGGGAAGCTGAAAACAGAATCATTCAGATATTTATAACAGCAAACGTTATAGCAGGAGTCATAAGAGCAAACCACTAAGGGGAGGAATGGACCATTCACCTTTGAAAGTGCTCATAGAAAGTCTGGATCCTTTCTGGCATGTATAGTCTTCGGTCTCTCAAATTAGTAGTTCATGGCCTCTTTAGAGGTCCGGTAAGGGTTCAGATGCTATTACAAAGTTTTAGGTAGCAGCATGCAGCCACTTGATTCCTCCAAGGTGGAGGAGTGAGGGGCAGCTGTGGTTACTGACTGACTGTGGTTGCACCAGCCAAAGCACTGTGCAGCAGCTTCAATTTGCTGACAGGAGATTGACTCCTATGAACTGAGGTGTCTTGCAGCCAGCTATGAGAGTAAAGATGGTGGAGCAGAGAAGAGGTATGTTACTGCCAGGTGAGGAATCAACATAGTTGACATTAACAAATCCACAAAATTTGTGTTGTAGTTATACACAGGCTGCATCTATGATAAGAATTTGAGATATAATTTATCTAGTATGCCCTCCTTGTCTTTAGAAGGAGATAATCAATGAATGTGATAATACTTATTTTAATGTTAATGTTAGTCTGTTTAAGATAGTTGAATTTAAAAATGGTCCTTAAGATGGTACTGCTGAGCAACATGAAATGACACATTTAAGATTTGCTATACCTACAGTCATATGCCTTCTTTGGGACTGGGAAACATTGACATATCTTTGGAAAAAGTGAAGAGGATGGTTTGTTTTGTAATTACTAAGTGCTGGATTCAGCACCTGGGATGGGGCATCCCTGGCTGTATATGTACAGACTGAGGGACAAGAGGCTGGATGGCTGCCCTGCAGAAAGGGATCTGGGGATTTTGGTTGACGTCAAATTGAACATGAGCCAGCAGTGTATTCTGGATGCCAAACAGGCCAACTATACCCTGGGGTGCATCAAGCATGATATTGGTAGCCAAGGTCAAGGGAAGTGATTGTCCTGCTCTGCTCTGGTACAGCCTCACTGCAAGTACTGTGTGCAGTTTTGGGCGCCAAAGTATAAGGAGGACATAAAACTCTTAGACAGTGTCCAAAGGAGGCATACAAAGATTGTGAAGGGTCTAGAGGGAAAGATGTATGGGGAGTGGCTGAAAGCACTTTGTTTGTTCAGCCCAGAGACTGAGGGGAGGCTTCATGGTGGCCTGCAGCTCCCTCAGGAGGGGAGCAGAAGGGCAGGCACTGAGCTCTGTTCTCTGGGGACAGCGACAGGACCTGAGGGAATGGCATGGAGCTGGGACAGGGGAGGGTCAGGCTGGGGGTTAGGGAAAGGCTCTTCACTGAGGGGTGTTTGGGCACTGGAACAGGCTCCCCAAGGAAGTGGTCATGTCACCAAGCTGCCAGAGTTTAAGAAGCATTTGAACAATGCTCTCAGACACACAGTCTGATTTTTTGGTTGTCATGTACGGAATGAGGGGTTGGACGCAATGATCCTTGTGGGTCCCTTCCACCTCAGGATATTCTGCAATTCTATAATTCTGCAATACAACTTCAATAAAAACTTCAACTAATCTAGGAAAAAGCTATGGACAGCTAGAAAGACAAAACAAACCCCCAATGCAACATCTTTCTCTTGAACAAGTGAATAACAGCAACTACAAAGACAAAGATCAGGATTATTATGAAGTGTGAAAAGGATCATCTGGATGGCAGAGGAAAGCACTAAGCATGATGCTATTGTCAAATTTTTTAGTGCCTCTCTTCTTTGCTGTCAGCTTGTTCATTACTGGTGGTACATATGTAGTCATTGGTATGTGCCTTCTAATTAATTTTTCACGTAAATTAACACCTAGCACTGAGTCCTTATCATGAGAGAGATCACAGTAATGGGCAAGTTACTGTCCTGACCCACATACCCTCTGTGAAGGTAAAACGAATGCAAGGAAGCAGGAAGGAAGCACAAGACAATGAAGTGGCTTGTCCAAAAATACACAGGGACCAGAATAGGACCAGATCTTGTTATTTTGAACTGGTATCCAAGCCACTAGAGAAGTGACTCTCCAGTCTTGCCTGTAGGCTTTCTGGGAGGGTAGGTTAGCAAGGAAAGCATGCCCAGGATGCTCTTCAGGACCAGGAGACTTGCAATATCCTGCCTCTCTCTGATGCCGCCCTCACATAGTTGGACTCAGAGCTCAGGCTGCTCTGTTCACACCTAGGTATCAGTTCATTTCCCATGTTCACTTGCTTTAAGGAAGTCTCCTGTTACGACCCATCCTGTTTAAAGTGCATTTCATAGTAGGGCAAATAGCCAAATATTTTATGAATCTATGACTCCAGAGGAGAATCTCCCAGATTTGCATTTCAAATGGGATACTTGGCCTATCCTCTTCCTGATTTGACTTTATAATGGTAAGGTCTCTCATTCAGAAAGACAATAGGAAGGTAAATGTGGTAAAACAGTGCATTAAGTATACACCAGGGAGGATTTCCTTGCCATTTAGCGTCTGAAATACAGCCAGACAACCAAAACCCGCAAAACTTAAATGAGTATCCAGCAGCTGCTTGGTTTTGGTCTTATATAAAGGAGTACTTCTGTTCAAAAATTTATCTCACAGTTTTCTTCAAACTCATGTGTGGAGTTTTGATCCCTTCTTTTACCTTGTACTATAATAGTTGGACTCAATCACTCCAAAAAGGGAAAGAGTATTTCTGTAAATCTCAATAAGCACTGAGAAGCTGTATAAGAGTTTGCTTGGCAAAGATGCCACATGTGAAAAATTTCACTGTGCTAAGATGGTAGGGAGCCGTGTAAAATATTCTTCTCCAGTGACAGAAGAAAAGCTTTTCCACTAAGGTTCATTACAAGCTTTGTGAAGTAAAAGATGTTTTGGATTAATTGTCACATTCAAATTCAAAACATATATATGTATATATATATTATTATTTTTGCATAATTCTGTGCCTCAGTATTCACATTTCTAACAGTACCACTTCTCATTTCTTGTTATTGCTAGGAATTTCCAATCCCTGATTTTTAAGACCTTAGGCTTTTCTCTGCTTCACATAAGAGATGTTTGGAAATTATTTGGTTTGCTTGTACAGTGTCTCACTGCTAGATCATACTGACAGCCCATGTCAATCATGAAAGAAGTTGTGGACGTTAGTGGGCTGCAATATTTTACGATCTTACATTACAGACTATCTTATTTCTCTTTTCTGTTCTGAATGACTGATTTTCCGTGTCACAGGAAACATATTCTTGATGGATTTTTCTTTGTTTTCATTTTATGTAGTGACATTTTGTGGAGATAGAGGATACACTGCTGAACATAGGGCAGAACTGAGAATAACGCCTTCACCAAGAAACTTACTGTCTATGTTTATGTCTTCCACTGAAATAATGCAGGTGTGTTTTTGAGCTACATAACCAAACTGGCTAGAGAACTCATCATGACATTTATGGTGCAGAGCAGATCTATGGTATACAAATGATTATAATGTCAAGCTTTCTGCTTGAGGTCTCCAAGTCTGTTAATCACATTTTTTTTCCCCTCTATTAGCAACACAAGAAGGGTCATAATCCTCTTCTATGCAGTGTGGATTTCTTCATGTCCTTTTCTAGAAAGCCCTGAGATCTTTAGAGTACACAATGTAAGTGCAAAAGCAGTAAGCCTATTTCACAAATCTGGCCATACTTACTGTAAGCCAGCTGTTTTGCTGTCCACAATTCCTCTGTGGTAGGTTATGTCCAAAATCCATCCTGGCATGACTTCACTTCTCCAGTCAGAGGGCATCCTAAAAAATGCACAAAATCATACACCCTTTAATTCTGAGTAAGAGATGCATCCATATACCTTGTATATGTGCCTGTATATAAGGAAGTAATGAATGAACAATATTTTGTTCCATCCTGAAGGAGTCCCAAAACAGTTGCAGGCCTCTGACATGCGTACTCAATTTCACCTTCACAGGGCTGTCCCACTGGGCCATGGATTTAAATGCCAAATTATGTCTAAATCTCTAAGTAGAATCATTCAATTCTGAACTAGAAAATGGCCATTTATCAGCAAGCTCTATTCAATTTACTCAAGTAATCATCTGGTTTCTTGCCCCAGTTTTGCCAGAAACAAACAAACAAACAAACAAACCTATGTTTTTCATTATTCAAGTCAAATGCAGAAAGTGTTAAGGCAAAACCAGAATGCAATATATGTTAATGCTTGCAAGAATTTTACCCAGACAATTATAATTAACTTATTTTTCATCAGTTCTCTGATTCCAAAAAACACCAGAGAATTTTTAACACAACAAGAGATCAGGCCCTCTGTTTTATCTCTGGGAGGCAACATCAAAATGTAGTACATGCATCATCATCTATTACCATCTATTTTCACTGTGAATTAGACATTTAGTATCTCCAGAGGAACTGTCTTTTGGGTTAGTATGAGATTACATTGTTTTGTTCTACAGCAAAGATGCTGATTCTTGTTAGCATTTGGGAGTTGGTTTGTGATGCTTGGATTGTATTATCAGATACTGCGCTGTATGTGCTAGTTATCAAATCCGTCATGAAGTTATAGTTTTCCCTACACAAAACAAAACAAAACAGAAAAAATGGGGTGAGGGTGGTGATTTTCTTATTCTTGTGCTTATGTAAGGCGGAAAGAATGTTGTTGATCTTTCTTTTTTTTTTTTTTCTTCTTGTTTTTTTTTTTTTTTTTTTTTTTTCCCCTTGGGTGACAGGAAGTTTTCAAGCATAACAAGCAAGAGAGGTCTAAAGTATACTTTAAGACATGGCATTAAGGTATTATTTTACAATATCTTTTGTTGTTGTGAAAATATTCACAACATTCCCTTTGGTTTGTTGAAGTTAACTTGCTGAACAAACATATGACGTTCACCTGTTGCAACTGTTTTTTCCTTTAAAATTAAGACTAAAACATCATTCTGTAAGTACTTTTTTAGAGCACACGAGAAGTCAGAACAAAAGCAACCAGCTTGGAAAACACTAGCCACTCTAGGAAGAGCCTTGGGAGGATGGATTTTGAATAGCATGAACTGTGATTTTTTTCTGGGCACCTGTGGGGTGGGCTTCCCCACACAGAAGGGCAGTTTGTGTCTCATGGTCAAATTTTCAAAATAAGTAAGATTTCTGTTGACCCTCCAAATGGGTGGCCAACTCATCAGAAAGAATTGTCTGTCAACTGAGTAGATTTGTGACAGGGGTGAGTGGTCCTACTTATGGACTGAACCCATGACCTCCTAATCCTATCTTATGTATAGTGCCTGCTAGACTGTTCAACGGTCATTAGACCTGGGTGAACTATTTGGACAAAAATTGAGCCATTCTGGGATTAAGGAGCCACAGAAACCAAAACCAGCTCTTAAAGTTTTGGCTTTCAGTTTCCACATAATTATGTATTTCATTGATGTCTTGCCTGTGCTATGTGTTTGTTTTGCCATGACAGTAAACTTTCATGCTGGATCCTATAGGCTAAGCTTGGAAAGATCAAGCATATGGAACGAGTCCTTTGTGTGTGAGCCAGAGAAACTAGAGTTTAAGGATTCACTTTGATGGAATAACGTGATGGTAATCCAATAAAATCAGGCAGTTTGAATTTTACTCGGGATGAAATGCTCAGAAGTTCAATTAAGAAATGTAAACACTGGTTTAAACCTAGAGTTGTTTATTTTAAGTGGTATTGGATAGAAAGTTTTGTACCACATTCTATAAAAATCCATGAATTATAGCAAATTCAGAAGCATCTAATGATTTGGACTCTTAACTCCTAGGCCCCCTTGAGCATACAGACTGACCTAGAAATTAAACAGAGAGAGACTGCTTTTCTGTCCGGAATTGAAAGACACTTTTTCACCAGCATGTGTCCTTCCTTACTAAAACAAAACAAAACAAACTGAAACAAAAACAGACTTTTCTTTCACTCTGTTTTGAGATAGAAGAGAATAACCCAGTAAGGCTGGAAGTGATGCTACCTCTTTTACCTTAACCAGTTCACAAATCTCTGATTACAGCAATTCACGTGCACAGTTGTTCTAAATCTCTAAAGTGCAATGAAACCAAAACAAGTCAAGTCTACTTCAGCTATGACTTACTGTGAGCTCTTTTTGTCTGCTGTAATTTATGCACCAAAACATTCTTTAGATTTATCTGGAAGCCAGTATATGCACTATTTCTAAGACTCTTAAAATTGGTGTTTTAAAGCATGACTTTTTTGTATATTAAGTATTTAGTAAGGATATTTTTAAATGTCAGAGTTTTTTTCTGTCTCGAACACTAGAAGTTTTATTGCAAATTTCAAGACTAATCTATTAAAATTGTTTCTGCACCTTTTACTACAATTCTTCTCCATCTGCCCCAAATTTTCAGTCAGAGGCTGCAACTCCTTTTAGACACAAATGAAAGAGGTGCTGATACTGACAATATTGTACAATGCTACTGTTCCATTGGTGGGGGCTGAGACTCAAGTTCAAAGACTCAAAATATTTTTGCAGGGCTGATTTTACACAGTGCAAGATAGCTTTAACAGTGGGTCCATGCAAGAACTGAAGAAGTCAGAAGAAAAGAACGATCATTTTAAGATGTGTATATAAGTGTAAATAGTCACTTTACTTCAGATCTCCACTCTCTCTGCCTTGCCTGTGTACCTATTTTCAGATTTGGCGGTGTTTTGTTTTTACATGGCTATGAAGGATATAAGTGAAGACCTCAGTGCTGAGTCGATGTTGGTTTTGATACGCTTCATATATAAATTTTCACTCTCAATATACCAGTACCAATGATTCCTCAGATGAGCTTATTCCCTGTCACCTACAGCTTTCTCAGAAACTGACAGTTAATCTAACATGGGCAGGCAGGGTTGCTCAGTATGGCAAATGGCTTGAGGTCTCTGGTCCTTAAAGTCAGTTGAGTTGGTTGTTTGCCTCCTACAGGGCAGCACTACACTGGATAAAACCTGAAAAGAGCAGTGTTTCTTTTTTTTCAGGCTGTGATATGAAGAAAGGAGGAACACCTTGGCATTTGGCTTGGGGGAAAACATAGGCAAACAGAGGAAGTTAAGAGTGCTATCTGTAAGAAACCCACTGATTGCAACTGTATTGGGGTATAGGGTATAAAGTCACTGCCCAAATCAAAGCTGAGGGCAGCCCAGGATCACTGGGAGCAGGATGCATCCAGAATGGCACTACATGTATGCTTTATGTAAAGCCTTATTCTTTCATCCTTGAGAGGAGGAGAGGGGAGAGTTTATTTCCTTCAGTGCCCGTCATGATACTCAGTTTAACTTTTTGTGCAAAAAAAACATTGACCAATGTGGGGAGGTCTAAAATAGGTCTAGGAAATACGCCTAGGAGGAAAAGTTGGTTTGGAGGGCTGGTTTGCTCTAGAGAAAACTTATCAACAACGTAAAAGATGGTGCAATACTCCCGGGGACAAAATATTCTGTTTCCATGCATCAGAGAAGAAGTGCTGAGCTTTAGTTATATAAATTAGGTTAGAGCATAAGGGAAAATAGGTTTTTTAACGGACAATAAAGTCCTGGAACAGATTGTTTTGGGACATTTAGCATCCCCATTACTGGTGCTTCTTATACATAAAGAACTAAGTGCATTAGGAATGAAAAAGATGTAGCTGATCTTGACTCAGGGTAGGTGGATGGACTACTGCCTCCTTATGGTCACTTTCTGTCCTGTTTACTTGTTTCCATTCTTAATACTGTGCTGCCCTACCACCATTCAGACAGAAGTGATTACCACATCGCTTTCTTAAAAAACTTTCTATAGGGAATGCAGCTCCTTTAGTCTCCAGCATCTGTGGTCCTGTAGTATCCTAATGGGAGCCTTTTAATGTGCACATACAGTGGCCAGCTCTGCACACTGCTGTGCATAAATATCTCAGTCCAACAGAATGCTCTGGCACTTACAGATGCTTTGATGCATGGGTTCTTCTGATATGCCTAAAGACAAGCATACCCTTTTTTTTTGGCAAGGCATGTCACATCAACTTAATGCCTACTGTAAGAAACTATGAATGTAGGTTGCAGATTTCACATCTTAGAGCACATCCTGACTTCTCCTGGCTGTAATCACAACACTGTTAAACTGACCTCCCCTTTGACTAGTGGGTAAGTTTCATAGGGCTTAATGATATTTAACTTGTGAGATTTTAGAAAAATGTTTCACAAACTTTAATATAGCCTATGGTATTATTGCTAGTTGAAGTATTTCTGTTCTAGAATGGTTAAATGTAATGTAGAAAGAAAGGTTATATTACTCTATCAATTTCCATTGCACTTAAGGGTAAAATGTTTTTTTGAAAATCAGTAGCAAAAGAATGCCAGCACTGGGAAAAAAAAAAAAAAAAAAAAAAAAAAAAGCAGAGTAAATATTTGTTAGCAGAGAAGACTCTTCCAAGAACACAAGGTTGGCTGAAGACAAAGACTGGAGTGCAGCGTGCAGGTAGCTGTTACACCACGCCCAGTCCTCCCAGGGAATTTTCAGCTTTGCTGAGCCTGCCCTAGGCTCTTGCTGACCAATGCTGCATGTGCTGTGCTGTCTGCCTGTACACTCTGCAGACTGCATACGCTGCATTTTTATGTAGCTGTTGTAGTACAGCCTCTGCTGGCTCAGCTGTGAATCCCAAATTATTATTTTCACTCACCTCCTTAAATAGGTTCACTTGGGAATGCATGGTAATAAAAGGACTCAAATAATTAGATTTAGAAAGAAAACTGGAGGAAAAGTAGCATGCAAAATACAGTGGAAAAAGGCAGACCCAAAGAGCATCTGCATTTTGAAGGCAGGAAAGAGCTGAAATGGAGTCAATAAACACAGCAAAAATAAATAAATAAAAAAAATCACACATATTCCAGGTGTGAGTGCTGGAATATGTATGATTTTTTGAGAGATCTTAGAAGGAGAAGTATTTCATCTGGTTGCTTTCACAAGCTTATAGTGATTTGCACAAAGCCAGTCCCTAGGGACACACCCAACACAGGCCACTGGGATAATAACACAGATGCACAATGTTTACAGCTGTATACCAAATTTAGAAGCTAACCCTGGAAAAACATCTCAAAATGTCTTTTACTAATCCTTCTGAACACCTGGAATAAGTGCAACAAGCCAGGGACCTAGAAAAGATACCATGTGCTTTCCTAATGCTCTTACATCAGTCAAACTTAAAACTTTGAAATAAGCAGCTGAAAGGAATCTTAGAAATTCATGGGCAGCCTGTTGGGTGTTAACATTGTTCTGTGCAGTGTTGATAGTTTGGATTATACATGTAAAGTACTGTATTTCTGGTCACAGAAAGTCCTGAATATAATATTTTGAATGCTACAAAATATGTATAGGATCTCTCTCTATATTTTATATTCTACAGTTTTTAAGGGGTTATCCACATTTTTACCCTCACTTTCTCAGGCTGCAGCCATTTTATAGTAATGGCTAACTTCTGGGAATAGATCTAAACGTTCGATGAGTCTCACAGTGTGCTAGCAACTAAGCCCTGCTTACAAAGGCTTACAAGGGCCCTGCTTAACCCTGTTGTACACAAACTGCCTCACAACCTCATGCCAGTACTTTAAGGATAAACGATCCGGTGGATCAGAATTTCTTTTTATGTGATTATCAGTGAGAGCTCAATGTAGAAGGCACAGGCCTGCTCCGTAAAAGTGGTTTTGCATGCAGTTAGTTATGATAATGCAGAAGGCTGCAAATAATTTTGTCACTGGAAAATAAAGGTCAACAAACAGACTTTGAAGAGAAAAAGCAAGATTAATTAATGCATTCATAGGCTATTTTTTTAGAAGAGCAATTCAGTTTGATATTTCCTCAAAAATATGTTATAATCCTTTTTTGTTTGTTTGTTTCTTTCTTTTTAGACAGGTATTTATTAGAAACTTACAAAACCTACCTAATGCAGTGTTTCCGTACCATTTTACTTAGGCATCTGCCTTAATGCAAAACTTCTACTTCTTAGATTCATTTTGTGATTTGGTGTTTCCTCTGAAGTCTACATGCAGGGATATATTCTGGTACTTCAGCTGACTTGCAGTTTAATAGCAAATTTCCCAGTGCAATAAATGCAACAAAATGACAAGCATGAAGTGTGGCAAATATTGAAATCAGTGGTAGATGTCTTGCATTTAAAGGGCTGGTCCTAACAGCACTCTCCTTCTTTAACTCAAAGCTCTGCAAGATCTTATCTGAGCTGTGCAGGCTAAAAGGGACTTCTATGGCACTTCTGTTTTGGAAGCATGCTTACGTTGCAGCCAGCCAAGTGAAGTCATTTAAAGCTACCTGTCTGGCCACAGCAAAATCTCCTGGTTGCCAAACCTGTCCAGGGAGCAAGACAAGTACCCGGGCAATCAACTCATGCTGGCCTCTGTGTCTCTTTGTATGCTGCAACTTCTGCCAGGTCATCTAAAGCCAGTCTGGATATGTCTGCATGGGGCTGAGCTCACAGCCAGGTGATGGTGCAGGGCTAGCCTGGTCTGGGAGGAGGGTTAGCTGTGTAACCCTGCATCTCCAGCAGCAGGAACAGGAGGCAGGCTGTATCTAAATTCTCATCCATAAATGAACAGATGTCACTCTGCTGTTTCCATTAGTTTGTGCCTCTGTAATTTTCTGTGTTCTCTTTTCTGGTTGTGCTGACCTGCCATTAAAATACCTTGGTATTTTGGTTACTGGTAGCAACATGACAGTACCAACCACAGAATATACGTTGGGGCTCTTAATCAATAGAAAAATACCCAAAGGGGGCAAAATATCTTGATTCTAAAAGGAGACTTCCAAGTAGGAGCTGTGATGTAATTTGTTGCTCTGAAAAAGGGCAAAGCATGCCTTCATGCCAGACCTGGTGAGATCAATGATTTCTGTTTCTGGGATGTCATGTTTCTTTCCTATTTTTTTCTACATCCTGGAAACAACATAAGTGCATTCACAGTAAGAGAGCGTACACCAACTAAAGTAATCTGAGGGAAAGAGAACTGTTGAAAGTGGGTCTAGGGATGAAGGCTTTGTGAGCAGATTGGGAATATGTCAAAAAGTCAATGATCTGCTTGGTATATTTGGGCTCTTGTTAAGAGACCCAGTCCTCACAATTGCTTTCTACATGCTGCATACCTATGCAGGAGAGGCTGTGCTCCACTGACCATGCTATCATCTCAGAGGTTAATCAGTTGAACAGAAAAACTGAGAGACCTTATGATCTTCAACCCCTCCATTGGCAGACAACTGTCTTGCTTTAAGTAAGATGCAGCAAGCATATGAGATTTTGGTTTTAATTTTGTATGTAGATGTTTTTCAATTTGATATTCTGATATCTCATGGCTGTAGCAAAGATTTACCACCATGATTTACCAGCACTTCAGTGATGAGGAAAGGAAACAAGAGAAATCTTGAATCAAATTATGTTGGTGTATTCAGTGTATAAAAATTTAATGTCAATGACAAAGTGAATTTAATTTTTTCTGTTCTGCTGTTAATTCAAGACCAGTTAGACAGCTAGATTTGTGGTCATATATCAGTGCAGAAATAGCAACCTCCAGTGGTCATTTAGTCCAAGTTACACATTTTGCATGGGGTCAGTATGGCCTCTTTACTTTCATTACTTGAAAAGACCTCCAAGACTACGTTGTATGGCTTTTCGGTTATAGCTAAAAGCCACATACATGCTTTCACTTTCATGCTTAACAACCAGTTTTAAAATTAACATAAAAGACTAAATATTCTGATAGAATGATGTATTAGTAAATTCTCAGAGTTTATTCTCATTGGCTAGCAGAAATGAGTTCCTACCTGCACTACTGTCGTGGTTCCGCTCGAGTGGGCAGCCGAGCTCCACCACAGCCGCTCTCTCACTCCCCCTCCTCAAAGAGGAATGGGGAGAAAATATGTGAAAAGGGGCTCAAAGGTTGAGATAAGGATGAGAAAATCACGCAATAATTATTGTAACGGGCAAAACAGACTCGGCATAAGGAGATAGTAAGATTTATTGCCTGTTACTAACAAGCGAGAGAAGTGGGAAAACAAAGGAAAAAGCAAACCAAAAGCACCTTCCCCCCCATCCACCCTCTTCCACCTCCTCCCCCCAAGCGGCACAGGGGAACAGGGGAATGGGGGTTATGGTCAGTCTACAGCACTTCTTCTCTGCCGCTCCTTCTCGGTCACTCTCATCCCCTGTGCTGTGGGGTCCCACCCACGGGATGCAGTCGTTGATGAACTGATCCGGCGTGGGCTTCCCACAGGCAGCAGCTCTTCCAGAGCTGCTCCAGATATGGGTCCGTACCACGGGGTCCATCCCTCAGGAGAAAACTGCTCCAACCTGGCTCCCCTATGGGCAGCAGCTCCTGCCAGGTCACCTGCTCCTGCATGGGCTCCTCTCCACGGGCTACAGGTCCGGCCTGGAATCTGCTCCGGCAGGGGTCTTCCACAGGCGGCAGCCTCCGTCGGTGCAGGGCCACCTGCTCCACCGTGGTCTCCTCCACGGGCTGCAGCATGGAACCCTGCTCCACCGTGGTACTCCATGGGCTGCAGGGGGACATCCTGCTTCACCATGGTCCTCAACACAGGCCGCAGGGGACTTCTGCTCCGGCGCCTGGAGCGCCTCTCCCCCTCCCTCTACACTGACCTTGGCACCTGCAAGGCTGTTCTCTCACTCCCGGCTGCTGTCTGGCGCAGCGTTTTTTCCCTGTCTTAAATATGCTCTCACAGAGGCGCAAAACAACATCGCTTATTGGCTCAGATCTGGAAAACAATGGGGCCCTTCCCAAACATGGGGCAGCTTCTAGATCTTTCTCACAGAAACCACCCCTATGGCTCCCTGCTACCAAAACCTTGCCATGTAAACCCACTACAACTACCTGCACTAAAGCTTATTTCTTTCTGGGAAGCAGATATTTTCCTTTCTTGTAGATCCATTATTACATGCTTTCATCTTTCAATTTCCTCTTTCAATTTGTGTATCATGTTCATGGAAGTCCTGTGCATGAGAAGCCAAAAAAAATAATAAAAAAAAAAGATGATATATCATATACTTAAATGCTAAATGTAAATATGAGAGAGCCTATATTTTAAAATAGATTTCACCAACAGTCCATCTTCAACATTTAAAAAACACAACCGCATATCTGCTATTAACTAAATGACAATTTAGAGTGAGCTAGCAAAGTGGAATATATGTTTGTATGCATCAGAGCCATTCTACCAGGATTTCAGAGCCACACCATATCTGACACACATCATCAGATTTCACAAATTAAACAGGATATGGTCTTGCCAAATTTTGGACTTTACCTGAATGACTTCATTTTTCTCCTACTCTTATAACTTTTTCACAGGGGAGAGCAGTCTGCTGAACTTTGGACAAAACCAAAACATACACTTCAGTTAGACTTATTTAAGGCTCAGAGTTGATAAAGTTTGGAAAATTTCAATAGCTATGTGTCATCTGTGATGGAGACAATTTATTCATTCTTATTTGCTATATGAACAAAAATCATATAATGAAAACTTGGGATTTTGCATCTTGAAGTGTGACATTTTTATTTGTCTATAACACTGAAACATTTTAGTGTAGACACATAAATTGTGTGGCTTATCTCTTCCAGCCATTTTGGTATTTCAGAGTTCTATTCCCCCACAGAGAAACTGCAATATCCCATCACAGTTATGGTGCAAGGTAATTTTTTTCCTCTGTAGTGAATCACTATTCAGCAAAAAACTGTAACTTTGTTAGGTATCAGCATGATTCTTTCTTGTGCTAAAGGAAAACAGAAATAGGGTGGAAGGCAAATAATAGCATTTGACATCCATACTAACTGGAAATGCTCAGTAGGCATTCAGGACTGGACATTTTGTTATTGATAGCAGATGTTGCCTGGTTCTTTGCTGGGCATAATACAGGTGTGTGGATGCTTGCAGGACTGAAATGGTAGGTTCTGTTAACAATGTGCTTATATAGCCATAAGACAAAAAAAAATAAGTATTTCAGTGTGATTTCTACATCTGGCATGAAATCAAATCACTTTATATCAACACTATTTTTTATTAAACTTACTCAGATAGTTACATCTTGTGTACCACCACCATCATCACTGGGAAGACCAAAGCAGGCATATTGTAGTCTCTCACAAATGACCCCTCACATGCCAGGAGAACCATGGCCTGCCTGCAACTTGCTCAGGCCTATCAGCTTACTCTGTTTTAGCAAATAAAATGCTTTTTGAAACCCAAATTGTTTTGGAATCAATGTTTCCCACACTTTAGGTATTTTGACATCCTATTTTAATTTCATTGTTTATAGGTATGCAAAAATGTTTTTCTCCATCTGACAAGATGCCTCTAGAAAAAAAAACTAGTGTAGACCAAAAATGAAAATGCTTGTTGCACAGTCGTTTACCTTTCAAATACGGTATGCCTACTTTAAGAGATTAAGCAAATGTCCAGTTTGGCAGTGTGATTTATCTGATAGGAGCTATATTTACAGAATCACAGAATCACAGAATTTCTAGGTTGGAAGAGACCTCAAGATCATCGAGTCCAACCTCTGACCTAACTCTAACAGTCCCCACTAAACCATACCCCTAAGCTCTACATGTGAGGCATTTCTGTTTTTCATGAGCCTTCTCTTGGTGTGAACATTTTCCCACAAAGATCAATGTGGAGAAATGGCTCCTAGATTAGTACATGGTCACTAAAGATTGTCACATCCTAGACATCATCAGGACTTCATATCAGAAAGGCCTGATTGTGATCAAATATTTATGTTGTTCTGTTTTAAACATAACATAATGGGAAATAAACTCATTACTTTTTTAGAATTCTAAGTTCTTTTGGAAAAGATATTTGCTCTTAGATAAGGCCTCCTGGCTCTTGAAAATGAAATCTGTGGGTAATGCACAGATTTCAGAAAAAAAAAAAAAAAAAAAACACCATAAAGTAGCCTCATATATAGTGGAGTAATAGTCTTGAATAAATTGAATACAAGTAAACTAGAGGTGTAACATGTCTTCAGGATATCCTGTTACATATCAAGAGTTGCCTCACTAACTGATGAGTAAGTGATGATTACAGTGGACCATACATGCACCAATCAGATTGGAATGTCATTGTGGGTATAAATCTCAAGAGATATCAGACCAGAAATACTTGTCGGTCATAGTTGCTTATGCTTTCTCTTGCTCTTGAGTGACCAGAAATAACTAATAAATGGCTTGTACCAAGCACTAGTGGAATCTGTGAAAGCAAGTGAGTAGTGGGTGAGTCATTTTTTTTTTCTTTAATCACTCCCAACCCTCCTACCCTGACATAACACTATTTAGATGAGGGGTAGCTCCTGGGCCTTCAAATTGAGCTTCAGCTATATTGCATTAGAAAGCAAAGTGAGCACCACGACCCAGCTATCCTCCATTTAGGCTCAGGACCACTCGTATTTGTATGATTCTGTACAGCAAGCTGGGGACACCATGAACCCAAAGCTTTGCGTAAGCTTTCCCCCATCACTCTTGTGTACAAGGATCTAATGTGGATCCTCATTTCCACTCCTCTCTAAAGCAAGCATTTTGTCTAAGGCACACCCTGCCCTTGTGAGAGCTGTGCCCTCAGGTTTATCTATCTTACCACATTCATTCTGGACCATGCCACCAATCACACTGTATGATCCAGAAGGCTCTTTTTTGGGTGATCTCAGAGAAGTCACTGCCTTTCATTTAACATGAATGACCATCTTGCCACCAATGGCCCACAAGTCCAAAAACTTGGCTTGGAGCTCCAGTGGAGATGAACGCACCATGGGACAGTATCAAACAGTCCTGTTTGATTTCCATTTCAATAACAGATACACTGAGCAATGATTTCTTAAGGCCTGCTGTGGAAAACAAAATTGAAAGCATAAACATATGCAGATGGAATTCAGAGCCCATGATGCTTCCGCCAATTCGTGCAACTTATGCATGCTCAAAATATTTACGTAGGAATTCCTAATTAAGTAAACTATTCAGTAGTGGTGTACTATTTCAGATATGTTACAGTGTCACCGCAAAATATGCCAGTGCCTCCTTCCAACAAAGATCCCATTATGGAGCTTTTTATCAGGCACAGTGGGGTAGGTTTTCAGTACAGTGCACCCAGATTTAAGCTGTGCAGCTCCTCTTCTGTTAATGGGATTCGTGTGGCTAAATCCCTTCATTCCTTGCTGAAAGGGATCTCCGACAGCAAGCAAAGGTGAATATCGAGTAGCGCAGTCAGGGCTGACATCAGGGTAACCTTAAGCACGCCTGTTCAAAGGACTTGCAGCAAGGCTGTCTTGGTGGCTTGTGGGGAAATGTGTACTGCACCACTGTGCAGCCAGGAATACAAATGAGCAAGGGTGTTAGAGGAGATGGTACAGCTTCTGAAGCCACTCCTGGCCTATAATAAAGTGTTATTTGCACAGGGAGCAAGGACTGATGGAAGAGAGTTTTGAGTGCAGACTCAAATTTCAAACCAAAAGGTTAAAATCAGCTTGGTTAAGTGCTTTGTTTGTATGAAATGTGTTGGTAGTTTTATATTTCTTTTTCTATTTTGCCTTTCATTTGTTGGAACAAAATTCTAAGCTCTTTGGAGAAATCTCAGTGCATGTTTGTGCCTGTACTGGAACTTGGTGAGAACTCTGGTTACTGACTCCTATTTATCTATAAACAGCTAGCTCTATTTATCACTTTGCTAAAAAGCAGATTCTTCTAACAACAGTAAAAACTAGATTTTTTTTTTTTCTCATGTGGTTGTACAACTGCCCATTATAAGGATTTATTTTATATTTGTGTATTTGCCACTTGTGCAAATAAAAAAAGCCCCTCTATAAAATAGAACTCAGGTGATGACGTTCTTATGCAGGACATTCATCAAGTTGCAAGAACATAATGACATTTGATATCAATGAAATGACTAATGTGCTAAAGTTAAGCAAATGCCTGCATTTGCAAATATAAAATAGAGACTCTAGAAAAATTTTTAATGAAAAGTGCATTTTTATTCTGACAAGCAATATGGCATTCAATATGTGCTTGTTAATTGCTCACATGATTTTAGGGATTAATATTTAATTTCTGAAGTATTTTCAAAGACCTATCATTTTAATGAACTGCTGAATTGCTTGCAATATACAATAATTTTCATGGTTCTGATCCTTACATTTTTCCCTATAATGCTGTGAAAAGGAAGGTTCTGAGACACCACTCCTCAGGTTTAGCTTGTTAACTTTGAACTGTAAGGTCCTATCCAAGCCCAGATTTTTTTTTTTTTTTTTTTTTTTTTTTTTTTTTTTTTAATATATATATTTTTTAATTTATTTGAAAATTACTCTGTTTAGAGCTCAATTTCAGTTCTGGTGTTTCCCTTGCATTAATGACTAGTGATGGAGAACAGTGATGACTATTCATATGCCAGCCACTACCATTAATTGCTTTGATGTGCAATGTTTTCCCACTAATACGGTTCAATTGGATAACCCATGTGGATGGCCCAACATCACACTTTGAATTGTGCATAGGCTATTGCACTGTGGTATGGTTACAATTATAGCAAACTGCACCAAAAATCTTATCAAAACACTTTATTCAGGATTTCCTTGTGATAAGAATCATGAGAGTTTGCACCACAGAGAAAGATTAGATGGGAAAAGATGCCAAAATGTGGTGTGTGAATCTGTCTTTTGACAGTTATAAAGCAAAACATTCTCCATCAAGTAAAAAAAGTGTAGTCTTCAACCTGCCAAAGGACAGGAGTAAAGCACAGTCCTCCTCAATGTGTGACAGACGCACAAACTGAGGGACACCACAAGAAATAGTGGAGAGGAAGCTTGAAATGCTGCTGGATGCATTTCTTTATTATAAATAAAGTTTTCCAAAACCTCAGATTCATGATTCAGCATTTCTTTTGGCACTAAAATTGTAGTAACAATTTAAAGTAGGCTAAACAAGTCTGAGGGAATATGCTGGTAAATTCAGGCCAAAGAGGGGGAAGTCCCTGGAAGTAGTAATTAAAAAACGAAGGGTCTCCTCCCCCTCTTCCTCCTTCCACAGTAACTGAAGTTTGATCCTTTTAATAAGGAAGGTCTTAAATCTCTCTTCAAGCACACAGTAATTATCAATATCCTCACAATACTTCCTGAGGAAGATACGATGGTACTTATTTTCTGGATGAATAAGCTGTCCCACTTTGACCAAGGACTGCTCCAAAAACAATGGGACACCATAGAATACTCTCTTAAACCTAATTATGAGACAGTAGCAATGTGTATGAAGGAAGCAACTAAACTGTAAATTATACATGGGGTAGATACTGTAGCCAAACCTTTCTTACATTTCTTTGTTTTGAAAGTCATAAGTTTTTGCTGCTCAAGTTGAGATAATTGTTAGTGGAAGCTGTGGGGGAAACTTTCTTTTCCAAAAAAGATGCCAGAAAGTTATCTCATAACTTTTATCAGTATTTTAATGTAAAAATATATTTATATTATACGTTATATATATATATATGTTATTTACCAGTTAACTGGTCATGTAGCCTCAGATAGTCAATGACCACTGGGTACCCAGTGGACCAGAACAGTGTGTCTTGTGTACATATGTTGAACATCATCTTAAATTTTGAAGTCTTGTGTGTGTCCACATCTATGACTCAACCCCGCATTCCTTCAGGATTAGGAATTTTCCTCAGCTGGCCCGTTACCTGTGCTTCCTGACAGCATGGCTGACCTGTGTGCCTTTCAGCCTCCCTTACGCAGAAGAACCATTGACCAAGCTGCAATTTCAGGTCCCCTGTTGGGCATATTCATGTTACGCCTAGATTTATAAGAACACTGTCAAGTAAACATGGTGAGACTGCTCCTGAATCATTTGAGACCCATGTAGCTCCAGGGGTGAAACCATCCTTGGGATGAAGGGGACAGTACCAGTTATTTCTGGTGTTGGTGGTATGCAAGCCCAGAGAACACAGCTTGACATCAGAGCCCAACAATGAAATTGCAGAGCAAATGTTCAAAAACCTACTAATTTTTGTAAACTCCGTGCACCTGTCTTTGCAATTTGCTCTCTCCTCTGCCTCAGTGTACAGTGAAGCTTCTCTGCAAGCTCTTCTGCAGTTTGCCTGTCATCCATCACTTATCAATTTAGTTTGCTTAGAATTGGAACTACAATGTTTTCTTTGTCGCTTGGAGAGGCACCCAACTACTATCCTTTATACAATATAAACAGTGTAATGCTATATGATATATAGTGTGGCTGGATATATACATACTCTGAACAAGATACAGTTCTCTTCCTGTAACTTTGAAAATAGACTAGATACTAAGATGGTTTGGGAAAAGATTCTGGTATTTTTAAGTGATGAAAGTGATACTTTTCCTTAAAATTTTAAATGACTCCTTCACATGTTACTATCTAAGTACTATGTTAGTTACTGTCTAAAACCATCGCGGAAGTCAGAGAATCGTATTATCTCTACACGACATTCTTATTTTTTTTTTTAAAACATTATTGTATCTCTTAGAAAGTTTTGGTTTTAAGGCATGGTCATTTAAATATTTTATTGATTTTTTTTTTAAGTAGAGAGGGCAGAAACAAAATCTTAGCTCAAAACCTGCCTGAATCTTGGGGAGTTGTGGATTCCAGATGCTCCAGATTTGTTGCTTAGTACTCAGAGAAACAAGAATGAAAGCAACAGGTCTGAGCACTCATGCCCCAAACGCTGTGAGTGGTCAGAGCTGCAACTACATTTTCTTCTTATTTTCATTTAGTAGGTAGTACCACATGGCATGCATGTTCTGTGTTTGCAATACCTTTTTTCCATATCTATAAAGCCCCAAGCCATAAATAAAAATACAATGGAGAAATTTCTCAGGGATTGTTAACTTTGGAAAAGATGCACAATTACCTATTAAAGGCAGAGTGAATCATCATGGAATTTCCATCCCACAGTAAAACTTGTATTTTATTTTGACCAGCGAAGAGTTCTGCATTTCACCCTTTTTGCTCTGGCTTTTACTGTAGTTTATTGAAATGGCAAAATGAAACACTCTGATTTTGTTTAAATGCAACATTTATGTAATTTTTTGGTTACCTTTGAGGTGAAGTTGATAAGTTCCTACAAAATGCTTCAATTTTGTTTAGTCAGCATTTTCCAAAAAGAGCACTTCCAATGGGAATTTTTTAACACTAAGAAGAGAGGCATAAGTGAGTGTTCAAGATGGAGAGAAAAGGAACGGGGAACTTATTCTGTATCCTGTAACTAACAGGATGGGAAAACAAAACTATCTGTATGATCCAATACTGGGCTGGGAAAAGCTAAAGAGGGGAAAAAGTTTGCAGAGGTACTTCCTTGGAGCTGCCAAGAAGCAGGATGCTGTCTGCCGAGCACAAAAGCCAGCTAGTCCATGCAGCAGGGGCTTTTGCAGGCTTCAGAAGGTCTATATAACTAGTCAGGGATGTGGATCAGAAATAATGACCACATACATCGTTATGGGGTAGTATGCCTCAAGCTCTTCCCTTTTGGTGGTGTATGTTTTTTTTGAAGACATTTTCCAAAGTGTTTCATTGACTTGGGTGCTGAAGAGTGTTTTCTGAAAATGGACTGAAGGCTCCTAAGTTGTGTAGCTGTCTCAGGGTCCAACACATTGGGATGAGAAAGGACTGTTTTGCTAACAAAACTATACTGATTTCCTTGCTCTTTCTGGCTTACCCAGAGTCAGTTGAAGTGTCCCTGCTGGTACTTGATAGATGTGACCTGAGGCATACCTGAATGTGTACCCACGTTGTCTTATTTTTTCAAAATATGACTGCTTAAAATGTAGCTTGTACTGATGTTGAAAAATGAGCCTGTAATGATGCTGAAAAATAAAAAATAAATGCACTAAAGTGAAAACACATGGCAGGTGCAAGTTATATGTAAGCTTTATAAATAATGCTGAAAATATACTTGAAGAATGAGAAATACAAATGTTTCTGGTCTGGATATCCCATATGAAGGATCACTCATATGTGCTCCATGATATTTGCCAGGTCTCGAAGTGCAGTTATGCTGGTGAACTTTCATTAATCACTCAGTACAAGAGTGTAATAACGGGCAAGAAAGTTGGTACTGTCAAGTCATCCTCTAAATTGTGTTCAATGGTTTCAAATGAGTAATGGATGGATGGGCTGCAGTAATTAAAACACTGAGCCTGAATCTGTGTATGCCATTCAAAGCAGACATTAACTTCAGAGATTCACATACAATCATTTATCACTATTTCCTTTTTTTTTTTTTTTTTAATATGACTTACTTTCCACATCTAAACATCTGATGGCAGTGTGTAGGACTGGAAGCAGAAGTCACAAAATTCCACTTTCGTGGTGTTTCTGGCACAAATCAGACCAAGAATTACTGCAAAATTTCCAAATCCACGTACCAGATCAGAAAAGTTGGGATAAATCTGCAGAATTATAAGAACTAAACTTCCAATCCTTCCTCATTTACTTAGCGCCTTGCCTGCCACATGGCAACATACAGCAAAAGCAATTAATAGCCTCATCCTGGTTCTAATGTGTCTTTCTGCTTTTCTTCAGAGCTTTGTCATCTGTGGTGGCTTTAGGAGCTAATATCATCTGCAACAAAATCCCAGGCTTGGCCCCTCGGCAGCGAGCGATCTGTCAGAGCCGCCCTGATGCCATCATTGTGATCGGAGAAGGGGCACAAATGGGAATCAATGAGTGCCAGTATCAGTTTCGGTATGGGAGGTGGAACTGCTCTGCGCTGGGAGAGAAAACAGTCTTTGGACAAGAGCTTCGAGTAGGTAAGGGAGTCTCTAATACAGTGCTAAAGTGGTATGTTGGGGCTATATGTCTTTTAGCTTTCTCACTATGGTTCTGCAATGTTTTAGCTCCCTCTAAGGTATTTGCTTCCTGCAGTTGAACAGTGATGCTCCCAGAGCAACTGTGGTCTGTATTTTTCAATCATCAAATAGTAATTGGCAAGAGACAAGAAATCTCTAATGAACTCTAGACGAAGTCACTCATATCTGTGCAACTTCATACCTAGCAATGACCCAGATCCCTGCACAGGCATCCCAGGGCACAGTCATCACAGCCCGTGAAAAACTATTTCCAATTGTTATCCTGTTAGAGGCTGCCATGATAACTGTGGTGCCTGTTAAGGCCAATCAAAAGGGAACTACAACGAAATCCAAAGAACACCTCCGCAGATTTCCCAAGAGCTTAAGTAAAAGGAGACTCCCTACTAACTGATGGAAGTGTAGCACATATGACACTGGCCTTCCAATAAAAAATAGCAATACATATCCATTTTAATGTTGCTATCATATTTTTAAGAAAATACTGCAACTGATTTGAGGCAGGAAACCTATTTGAAGAAAATAATACTGGATCTTGGCCAGACAAAGCATTAGCTGGCAGAAGTTAAGTGATCACTTTCCATTTACTGTATGTATGCTATTATTTCATAGGGAGGATTATGCAAATTTATTTTCCAGCACTGAGATCATTATTTTCCTTATCAACTAGCTCAGTATCCTAATCCTTTTCTTGTCCTTTCCTCTCTCCCCCAGGGGCTGTCCACTTACCATATCTCACACTTACAGTGCTCAGTGTTGGGATAACATTTTGTGGTGTGTGGCTCTCACAAGAGTGCTCAGAATGAAATCATCCAGCTTCTCTGTGTGGTTGTAGCACATTCTTGTTGTGTCACATTCTTCTCTAGGTGACACCTCTTTCTTGAATTCAGTAGTTCAAGTGAGTTTTGTAACACAATTGAATGTAGCCAGACACAAGATATCTTTAAAACTGTGTGAAAAAATAGCGTAACAATTATTGCCATCTGTGCAAAGAAGAGGAAACTTACATGGTGCTTTGGTTGTTAATAGAGATCAAGCCCCCCCTTTTTTTCTTTTTTTTTTTTTTTTTTTCCCCAACATACTTGTGCAATAAATGCCAAAAGCTGAGGTGCACTTAAGTCAATGACAAAACTGAATACTTTTTTCAAAGCACATGCAAGACTTAGAGTCTGATTGAGGTCTGGGCTTTTTAAGAGCACAGTGGACTAGTTATAACGCCTTGTAACTGAGTAAGTACATTGATGTCAGGAGAACTGACTTATACTAGCAGAGAATTCATCATACTCTGGCATTACTCCACACAAAATCACAGAAGTGAAAAGACCTAGAAAGCCAAAGTAATGGCTAAAGAAAAGTCTGAATTTTTTGAACTTTAGAAAAATTTTTGGTAGAATTGATGCTGAAAAGATGTTAGTGAGAAATTTGATTTTCAGTGTCTCTTCCCACATTTGACTGAGGAAATTTCTAATTCCTCTTAGAAAATACATCACACCTAACCTTTGTTTATTAAAAGGAAGTGGAAGGCATTAAACATCCTCGAGACACCATACACAGGAAATAAACTAACACTTGACATTTGCCTTCATCTTAAAATGAATCAGAAAACCATCTAGTCACCTGTATTGACTATTAGAAGCACAGGTCTAGTCTTCCTTGGTTGGTCTTAAACTTGTTTGTCATAAGATGATATCCAAAATGATGTTGCTACTAGAAAATATATAGATGCTAAGCATACTACTGTTGTACTTCTTTATGCTCCTTGTCTTGACCTTGTAAAGCCTGCAGGCATGCTCTGAACCTTAGACAAGTAAGTCCTCTTAACATCTGTGAGATCATCTATATCCTTGGAAAGAGACACTTGGTAGTATTGTACCCAAGTCAGTGTCACTGCTAAACTTTCAGTTGAAAATGTTTTCATGACCTCTGCTTTCCTCTTCAAGCTCAGAATCTTGTGACACCTCATCAGCTTAGGTAGGATTGTATTAATACCTAACAATCTATACCACTGACAGAAATTGTGCAAGTGAGCACAGTGAAAACACTTAAAGAGAATAACAAGTCATGGTTGTGCTTTCTTTCTGAAATAAGAGGTATAGGGAACAGAAATTGTTTGGCATCAGGATGGACCAGCTATCAGGATGGTCAGACTATACAAGTTCTGAAAAAACAAGGTTTTCTTGAGCCACTGTTCAGGTCATATTTGCCAAAATGTTCACCAAATTCTTGACCTCTTCACCAAACCTGGGTGGTTTCTTTCAGCTCTGAAATGACTGATGTGGAATTCGGTGGGTTCTTTTATGGCTTAACCCAAACACAGACAAAACTTGGCAGTTGCAGCTGAGTTCTGCTTTGACATTTGTTGGGTGTGAAACCACACAAACTGTAACGGATGGAGAAGGTTTACACGACCTCTGCCAGCTGAGCCAGATGAGTTCCGTGCAGGTCTATAAAGAATCCCATAATCCACATCTTTATTTGTTTTATTAGTGGAGTAGCACCCAGAGATGATGTGATCAGTATCTAGGGAAAGGACAAGGTTTAGGAACTGGTGTTATTACCCTAGTGAGGGAAAAACAAGTGAAAAAAAAGGACAAAGTTAAAAAAATAAAATAAAATAAAATACTTAAAAGGTACAAAAGACTTGTGAACATAAATATTCACATGTGTAACAAAACATCTGTATCTGACACACACAGAAACACTAAAGCAGACATTTGGTTCCGTCTTAAACAGACTGAAGGAAGAATTAAGACAAAAAAAGACAGATGTTATTCATTTCATCCTCAATAAGCTATGTTGGACTGATGCTGAGCTATCTTTTCAAAGACTTACTTCAGTGAATTGGTCCTCTATCACCACCTATGTAATACACAGGGGTCACCTGTGTATTAAAAACAATGCAAATAATTTGTTCAGAGGTCAGAATAACAACTGTAGCAACCTTGTTATATGTAGGGCATTCATATTTGTGTGAAAGATTTATAGCAACCATTGATAAAAAGTGATAAGGAGATCCAAATTAGTAGCATGAACAAAGGATGTGGCATGGAAAGAATTAGGCAAGCCTTGTGTATAGCTCCTTTTTTTTTTTTTTTTTTTAATTGTCTTTATATATATATATTTATAGCTGAGAACTTTTCCAGTCATGCTAACCCCATAGAAAAATATCACTACTACACTTACTTTACTCATCCTGTCCCTGCACATACTCATAATTGTCACCTTCCTGCACTCATCCTTAGTTTTCACACCAGCTTCTCACATAATGTCATCTTTTGCACTCTACTCATTCCTCTTGTTAGAAGCCATAAGTTTACCTCTTTAACAAATGGATTCACAAATTAATTGGTTAATGATAGATAAATTGGTATTATACATCCGATAATCATTGTTGAAAATCCATTGTCCTTCTAACTTTTTGAAGGCAAGGGCCCTGATTTGGAAATGTATAGCCTCTGGTCCTACCAAGCTACTGATGCAAAAGAGTGGATTGGTGTTAATTGCCCCAAATGATGGTTTAAACAATCTGTCATGAAGGTACCTCTAAAAGTTATAGATTATTAATAGCAATTGGAAGCAAATAACTCTAAGCAAATAAGTAGCCAGTGCAGCCTCTAAAGTAGGGAGTTAGAATCAATATCAGAATTGAAACCTACCATGGTTCTTTGAAAGTAGATTGTTCTGGCTAATTATTTGAGCGTTAACCATTTCCACTGAAATTCTCCCAACTGAAGTGCTTATAAACAGACTGCTCTTATAGTGTTAAATCCAGGGCAAAAATGAGGTACAGCAGACAAAAGTCTTAGAAATGTAGAGCTGTAAATATATAAAGATATCAAAATAATCTGTAGAAGATTCCTTTGTCAGACTCATTATATAGAAAAGTGTTGTGAATTAGTAGTATTCATCTGGCTGTCTCTCTACTCATCAGAATGTCTCAAAGATAACTTTAGATATGGGTTATATGGAAAAACTTAATTGAACTGAACACTTTACAGGGAAGAAGCAACAAATTGGCAAAAAACAAGGGAGTTCTGAAGATTTTTTTTTATTACTTTTTTTTTTTTTTTTAAATTTCTGACCTTTTTTTCAGATTTGTAGATTTCTGGTATGTTGAAAAGATGCTTCTGAAGTGAGGTTAAGCTTTGATTGCTGTGAGAGATTTAGGAAAAGACCAATATCTTAAGAAGTTTCCAGTCACCATGCATTTACCCAAATTTTATTCCACTCTCCAGGCTGAAAGGGAGAGGGATGGAAGAGAAAACTGCATTTTTAAAGACTACTGAAATATGTGCATGGATTTTATTAACTCACAGGTGAAGAAGACCTTACAGGTTATTTTGAGAAACAGTCAGAAAATAAAGTTGATTGTCAAGGTTATATACAAGCTTTCACTTGTATATATGCACACATAAAATGCTAGGAAGACAGCATAATTTCAAACAGAAAGTGAAGAAATGAAGGGAAATACCTTCCAGAAGAAAGACACTCATAAAAATGTGATTCTTTATATATTTGCACTGGAAATAGGTAACTAAATCCATGTTGAATCCCGCTATTTTAGCTGCAGGCCTAAAAGAACATGGGAATCGGGCATGAAAGATTTGTAAGTGATGGCATTGTGGAGAAATGGTTGGCATTTTATCATGCATAATTAAGTATGTCAGTAAATTATTCTTGGTTCAGGCCATATATAGGCTTAATTAAATTTGGATTCACATATGAATCCAGTCATTTTTATTCTGGGCTACAATGGTGGATTGACTGAGATGCCAAATGTTCATAAAAACTTCCTACCAAAAATGGGAGGAGTAGAGAGGTTCATTATTCTCCAAAAATGGAAAATCACATCCAGGGTGATATATTAATCTAGTACAGTAGTGTCTAGTATGGTATGAGTTGGCCAACTTGGAAAGCTTGACTTGCAGTATGAGCAGAAAATTTCCAATACATGAAGACAGGCAGCATTCTTAGGCATGCTTTACAACCATACATGTGTTTTAATGCTATCAGCAAATCAATAAAGGGAACCATAAATGAATCCAGATAGTTTGCCTAAAGTAAGTACACTTTTATCTCTATTTCCCTTTCTTTCCTCTTGTCATTTTTTTTCTTTCAGTTTCTTTATGTTCTCATTTTCCAATTTTTAATCAATATATGTTGTTAGTTAATGCTTACTAATATTCATGTATCAGGTTGACTGTATGTTTATTATTCAAATATCTGTGTATTTATTATGGGAAAATCTATATTTATGGAATTGTGTTATATCCAATAAAAACAATATGGGGAAAAGAAAGGAATCGTGCAGCTGGAAACAATTTAGAGGGGGAAAATGAGTTGGAATTAGATTATTTTAAATGTGATACAGAGAACAGTATACACTTCACCAACGGAAAGGCAGTAATTATCTTTGTCATAGCAGTAGGTGCTATGATTGGTTTAGGCATTTGCCAGTTACTGTCAACCACAATTGCACAGTGGCCTTTGGATATAATTTGGATTTTTTTTTCTGTTGTTGTCATATAGCATGGTTCCAGATAACAAAGTCTTTTTAGCATTCAAGCAACTGATCAGAAAGGAACTTGTTTGTAATTTGAGCTGGATGTCTGCATTGGTGCTAGGATATGGCAAAAGACATTCCAATGTAGAAGTGGCATCTTGGGGGATGGCAGCAGCTTCCAACTCATAGTGCAGCAGGTTATCTGGGGTTTCAGGACATAGGTACACACAATATGTTCAATCAGCCAAGACTGTGTGTGAAACTTAAAGAAGCCTGCCTAATACCAATACAAATTGGGTCCTTGCTACTCACATGGCTAACTTGGATTGACTGCTGATGTCCATTTCACAAAATGTCATGTGGAGGCATTGCATTTGCTTGTGTGATTTAGTTAAATGAGTATATGCTATAAATGCCATGGCAAATTTAATGAACCATGGTTTATGCAAGAATAGTTTTTAATAGAAACACGGCGTGTATTACAAGATGCGCAATCCTTAGTTATTTAAAGAAAGAGATTTCCAATTATTAGTCTGAATTAAAAAATAAAAATAAAAAATAAAACAATGCACAGTGAACTGCCACCCGTACTGTTTGAGTAACTGTCTGGGAGACAGGCAGAGGCAGCAGTAAAGAGAAGAAAATACAAGCTCTGAGGACCTCCTCAGAATGTTCATTTTGCTGGAAAGATTTATCTTAGTGCAAATACCCATTGAAAGCCTTATATTAAATAGCTCAAACAAACTGTGTATTTCCTTTCACAACTGACAAGTTGTTGTTGGAAGGAGAAATAAAAATATTCTTAACTTGAAGAATATCCAGTATATTTGTACTATCTTATTAGATATATATTGCGGAAAGATTTCAGTTATACCAGAGATAGAACAAAGATAGAAAGTCCATGTTAGAACAAATTTGGGTGAATCTACCTAATGTCCCTCATACCTATATTAGTTATCCTGTAGGCAATAAGGTAACTAAAAAAAAGGCATGCAAGCTGCCTTATGAGGACAGTTTTTACAAGGCAATTCATTTTGATGGTGACCTAAAGAGTAGAAAAAAAGCTGTGAAAACCTAGTGGCTACAAGGCAAAGTGAGAGGGCTATTTTAGTTTGCATCACTGACTTTGAAGGAAATTGAAGAAAAGATTTGAACAGTTCATACTTTGTGACTGTAGAAGGGTGGATAAGCTTTTGCTATCACAAGAAACAAAGCAAGACAGTAACCCAAACCAGAATAAGAAAATAAACCTCCCAGCTGGCAGCAGCTGATGTTGGGAAGGGTTAGTAAAAAACTTATGAAATAACTTCCGTGCTAAGAATTGATATTATTCTAGCTTAGGAGACCTTTTGTGAGAGTGATAGGTTGAGATTTTTCCTAATTTTAGTAGGATTCTGTCATCTGGAGGATTTTAGAAAAATAAAAATGTATTTCTGTTCTAAGGAATTACTTTTGTATTAAATAAACATCCTATTTTGAGAGGGTGGAGGATTCCAATCTTAGTGAATCTACTCAAAAATATGTGGACAATAATTTGTCTCCCTATAAAAGAAACTTGTCTAGCATATGTAATTTGTGATATAGATAATCACCTTTTTGTAAAGTATGACTGTCTAGTGCAGTGTAGCTCGATTATGTTTTTTTTTTTGTTTGTTTGTTTCTTTTTTTCTCAAGGATCATATGCTTGAAGAAAAGTACAAGTTCTCTTAGATTAAAATATTATCACTGCCATTTAAATATTTACCTCTTTGGCAGAACGGTTGCTTTTAAAAGGCAGACATCCTCATTCTAAACGCAGCACTAATATGTTAATACAATTACTTCATGAACTCTGTGTGGCTTGCAGCTGGATGCTGAATGGTAGATGCTGAACTGAATGAAATCTGGAATTCCCATTCTGAGAGGAGTGCTAACTCCTTAAACTTTTATTTCATTTGTCATATAAAGATTAAGTTTTCCTTGGAATACATTTTTTTCTTCAGACATCTTCAAACTAAAATACCTGACTCTGAACAACTTCATTTTGGTTTACTGCCTTTCAAACTAATTAAGGATTAATGCGCATTGATGTAAATCGATGCAGGGATCTGTAACTGGGGAGGCTCAAGTCTCTGCATCTCATGAGCTTTGTTCTCACCTGCTTCCATATGCATCTAAAGTTATATGTCTCTGTGACACATCTTGCAGCTTGGTAAGAGAAATCGCAGAGCAATACACACTGCCTTCCTGTGACATTAACCCTCAGGTTACAAAAGGGCCATTGTGTTCTCAGAAAACAACAGGTTGATGTGGGGAAGCAGTTTAATACTTTGTTTTAATGGTCCAAAACTAAATGGACCACTTTTTTCTTAAATGGAATAGCTCCTTTTAAGTGTTGATATGGAAAATAATTTTTTTTTTTTTTTTTTTGGTGGATAGGTACTCATGGTTTTTGGTATTCTGTGATTGTCCTAATAAATCTATAGCTGTAGTGGCAAAGGATGCTGTTATGTGCAATGTGACCTTATAGGCAGAGTCTGTAACAACCCATATCATGCTCAGCACTGACCAGAACAAAATCCTCATTTTGTGTTGCTTTTAACTTTGATTTTAGCTGCTCAGGATAAAATTTTCTGTGTTACTGGTCTGCCTTGGGATGAGTGAGTCAGAGGTCCTATGGAAAAGATAGTATGCAAATTCTAGTCTATTATTTAATTAAATGTAGTACAACAATTTGGACACAACAGGGCTAAATTTGCACAGCAACATTAAGTATGGCATTTCTTTACATCTAAGTGCCTCGCTTGAAACATTAACGTTCCTTTATTGTCATTTTATTAATGTCATTTTGTAATAAAATTGCTGGCTACAAATGATCCTTAGTATGTTGACTAAATTAGTTCTAGCCTCCCAGTCCTATTGGCTAGTGACTTTCAACATTATGCACACTCAAAAAGGAAGGCAACTAATATTTAAAATTAAATGAAGTCTGGTTCTGGACCTAGCCCAAAATCACAGATGCCAAATTCTAGTCCTTTTACAGTCAGTAAAATTTTAGCTTTTGCTTTTGCCGAAGCCAGGATTTTACAGCCACTAAAAAGGTACTTGCCTTTTGGGTATGAACAGAAGTTCAAATGGGAGCTGACTTTCATAGCAGGTACTCTGCTAATGCCTAAATATGTAAATGGAGATAACTGTGCAACATTTGATTTTTAAGGTACAGAATGACTTTGGAAACTGACAGGTGCTGCTAAATCTTCCCACTGAAAGAAAAGTTCTTTATGTAAAACAAAAGGCAGTGCAGGACAGCAGCTAACCTGAACCTGCTGGTATCTGATCCTGTAATAACTTAGGCTTCTAGTGACTTTGAAGATTCCCTGAGCTTTACTAGTGTGGTTAACTATGTTGTCAAAATCTCTTCCCAAGAATTACAGATGATAGGTTTGGTCATCGAGCTCAACCTCTACATCAGGCAGGACAGACTAAACATAACATTAGACTTTGGAGTTGCATGTGTAGCAGCATCCCTCCCTTTTCTGCCCTGTTCCTTGGGATGCATTCTGTTTGGTAAACCATCTGTTTCTAAATTGAAGAGCTTGAAATGCACAGAGAGGCATGTACAAACATTACAAAAAACACAGCATTTGTTGATCTGTGCATTTTGGTTTGCAAGTGAATGTTACTGCATTCATGCTCAGATCGCTGATCCATGCAGTTTGCTATCCTGCCTCTAGTCATGAGCAATTTCTTTTTCTAATGAAGTGGCTGGCATAGTCCAAAATATTATGACTGACAAATATCTTATTTTCTAATTGACAAAACTTCCTTCCTTAGTATTATGCATGACATTTTAGCATTGGATTAAAATACCAATGACTGTAGTTTTTTTCTTACCGACTGTGGAGTGCAATATTACTGTTAATGGTATGAGTTGAATTAAAATGAAAGTATTATCTATTGTTTAAAGGTTTTTAAAAATGAATCTAACACAGTAGTACTAAGGTAGCTCTTCTCTCAGTCTTCAAATTGGCCAAGAACTTTAGTTTTGCACTGTTTACCCAATATGTGCTTAACTTTAAGCACTATGTTTTAAGTCCTATTAAAGCAAAAAAGGGTTTGAAAGTGCTTCACTTTAAATGCATGCCCAAATGGTATGCAGAGTACAAAAGTCATAGTGAAAGCCAGCATGCAAATCAAGCTGGGGATGGGTCTTTCAGATAGTTAAAAGTGTAGCAATTTTTCAATTTTGATCTAATTTGGTTTTAGAATTTAGGTAATCCTAGGTGAAAACTTGCAGTCACAATTTTAATTTGTTACTCTGTCCACTACAGAGGCTCAACCTCAGATTTCTGGGACTGATAAAGAAAGATGATTCATAAGACTTAACCAATGTTGGTGTAAGTGGGCTTGGATAGCCAAGGCATATTTAAGAAAACTGCTCTAACCCCAGAAAGCCAAATTGTGTGCTGGGAGAAGACACCTGTATCTCTAGATGTAAGCTCAACAGATGTGGATTGGCTTTGAAGAAAATAGTTAAAGACAAATTGCTGTAGACCAGAAAGCTCTGTTCAAGTTGCTAAAAAGAATGAAGCTTACTCATGGATCATTATTTACTTTTACTTGTTTACTGATTTCTTCGTGACAACATGGAACCTGGTTTTCTGTCTGACTCAGCATCCACCCATCCTGTTCAGAAAAGATGTCCACACAGTGTCCCATTGACAGGGTTAATTCAACCTTGCAGTTTCTGAGGGAAAAAACATGAGAAGTAGTGGTGGTTTCTGTCTCTGTTGCTGAACTTAAGGGCTTCACACAACAGAGGCAGAAAAATTGGGAGTCCCTTCCTCACTTCTTTCTTTTGGCCCAGTTTCATACCACATAGCTCCAGGCATTTGGTTGAGATGTCTAAGATACGAACCTAGCCAGCCTCTATTCCTTGTATGGAAAGGAATACAGAGAGAAGCACTTTCAGAGGGTGATTTGGATCTTAATTTGATTGCATGACTGTGTGGAGGTCTCTTGACTATCCTGGGAGTTTAGACTCCTTAATTAGGTATCAAGCCCCTTAATGTCCCATTTTGGTCTGTCTGTGAAATTTTTCCTCCTCTCTACATATGTTTCTCAGGAGAAAATGTGGTCTATAAAGTCATACCTGCTTGCCTGACATAGCAGAAATGAAAACATGACCTTCCTTTAAACTCTTGGCTATTCTTGGTACTCATTTACTCATTCACCATTAGTACCTGCAAAAGTCATCTTAGCTGATGGCTTTCAGTCAGATACTGGCAAAGAAAAAAAAAAAAAAAGCTGTAACCACAGGCATACACTCCACCACTGCTATTTGGAAATTTAAGAACAAGTGGGAGTCCAAAATTACCACCAGATGGTGCACCTATTTAGCAAGTGACAGAGACATGTTCCACAAGAAAGGGTAGCCACAGCCTCCAGCAACCCATCAAGTTGCTTCCCCTGCTGTTTATTCTCAGCTGTGATATGAACTGAATGTGTTTGAAACATGGACCTGCTGGTCATACTATTCTGTTACATTTAATATGGAGTATGTTTTCAATCTCTGCAGTGAAAGCCTTTCAACTGCCTGGATAGGGGAATGAGGAAGGGAGAAAGTGTGTAGCAGATCTATGAGTGTGTGTAAAGGGAGGAGAAAAGAAAAAGAGATGGGCTGGGAACAGGAAAAATTGGTGAATCCAATCCCAGGTGAAAACATGTGGGATAGTTTATTAACTGCATAGCAAAGGTGGTGAACTTTCCTAGACAGTAAAGTGTTCTTTGACTACTGCTCGTTCTTAAGCATTTGTGGTACTCCATACTCAAATATTAGCACCAGTTAATATACATATATTTTCTGCCATAATTTTGACAACACAAGGCCATGCAAGCCTTCAACTTGATTTGCTCTAAATCAATACACTATAAATGTGTAGGACATAAGTAGGTCTTTTTTCTCCTCATACTTTTCCTTCTTGCTTTCCTTCTTGCATGAAGTAGTATGTAGGTTACTGGCAATCCTCTTTCAAGAACATTAGAAAATTAATCTAGAAGAAAACATTGTGAGTCTTGTTTTGGTGTGCTTTAAAAGATGCTATAAATAGAATTTACTATATTGCTAGAGAATGACTAATTAGAAAAGTTGTTTTTTTTTTTTTGATTACAATTTGACCAGTACAGAAATGTCTGACCTGAAAATTTCCTCTGAGCAAAGTATGAAAACATTTGAGTATTCTTCTACCTGAGCAGAACTCATTCTGAACAGATAAAATATTTCTTCACTCTCTTTGTCCAAGCTGAGTGGAAGGCATCTTCTAAAGAAGCTCAATAAAATTTCCTTTCTATCATTTTTCACATATCCTGTGGCTCCTAGTCTAACGTGAGAATTATCATTATATGGTTAGAGCATGGACCAGGAGGTAATGGACTTGGACAGTTCCCAGCTGTGCCATATACTTTTCTTGTGACCTAGGGCAAGTCACTTCATACCTCTCTCTCTGAAGACTAAAGATGACTAATTTCAGTGGGGAATTGAAAGGCTTAATTAATGTGGACTAACCTCACTGGGACTTAAACCTTTGTGAAGTACCCTGCGATCCTCAACCAGAAATGGTCACTCTTAAAGACTTCTTATCCAAACAGGAAGCAAAGCACAGATGTGTCATGAAGGGATTTGTTCTTACAGAACATGGGTCCAGGCCTGAAACAAAGGCCATGTTGAAAAATCTTGACAGGCCTGGTAAGATTATTTAGTATGCATAAGAAGGAAGTATGGAAGCTTTGGTTAGTTGTCCACAAACAGTCTAAATTCCAATTTCTCAAAGATAAAATATTGTCCAGTACTTATATGTAATATTATAGAGAAAGAAAATAAAGCCCATGTGAACTGCTAGTTACTTACTGTATGCTCACTGTATGTGTGTTGTGATTCTTTGAGTAAATCTTCCTGTCCAAGAGCTTCTTTTTATAGCTATTGGTGCACAGTGACATCCTGACACCAGCAATGGGCTTGAACACATTTTCCCCTCCCTCCCTTTCTTTTTCTTCTCGTTGTTCCCCTTTTTCTTCTTGTTGTCCCCCTTTTTCTTTTACTTCAGCAGTTCGGCAATGCTGAAACTGAGTTCCCTTCTTTTGTTTGCCCATTGATCAACCATGTTGCTTTATTTCAGACACTGTAGTTTTAAGTACAATATAAACAGAAGTTCTTAGCAGGAGGGTTAACTGGGATTTCCCTGCCCTCTTACACAACTAAAGTTTCTGCAGCACTGCTCTCTTGTTTGTTTTCAGGGATTAGTGGCAATATTCCACATACTACTGTCAAAATGAGGCACAAGTTTGTTCAAAGAAGGCAAAACATTGTATTTTAAAGGACCCTAGACTACAGTGCAACTAGGGATGACCATGGAAAGCTTGAAAGGCAGCAGTCTACCCTCCAATGTGAGTGATAGTAAGAGTGATGATGGGTTTTTACACAGCACAAATTATTTCCACGAATACTGTGTCCTAATCAAAGTTAAATTAAGTGTCTGCTCTGAATATCTCATATAGCAGCATGTGTGTGCTGTCATTCTGTGTTAGCCAGGGGAACATTACATCATGTGACAGGCAAAAGCACGACCTGGTACAATACAGACTAATCCAAGACTTTTCACGTGAAACATTTGTTTTGTTTTGGTTTTCAGATATTTGCCTTTCAAACTGGTCTGTTTTAATTACAGCTCAACCTGAACCACAAAAAACATGGATTTGAACTTTCCCAGAATTCAGTGGTGTTTAGATCTGGCTTTTGGTTTGGCCCATCACAGAGATAGGGGTCAGCTTCAAAGTTCAGATCTTCAAAGAAGTTTCTACAAAGCATGGGGCTGTGAAGATTATTTAATGTGACCAGTATCTTGTTTTAATGGTATATTTGCAGTAGAGACACTTGCTAGTGTTTTTTTTTTTTTTTTTTTTTTTTTTAATAATATTTTTATAGTGTCTGGAAGACTGATATTAATACCAATCTATTTAAATACTCTTGTATTCATACTCCTGGAAGGGAGTCATGTCTCCTTTCTAGGTCACAAAGCCTAGATCCTGTACTGAAGCTGGAGTACTTTAAAAACCTACAGATTTTGCTTCTGATCTCTGTTTAAACTCATCCTTCAGTTCTGGGATATCACATCTAAAAACAATCAAAGTTCCTTGTGGGTAAGAAATTTGATCTTTTTATCCTCATAGCATTTCAAATTTTCAGCTAAAAGGGCAGTTGACTCACAAGGCAGGCATCTACCCATTTGCCAAATCCTTCTGTGCAAATTCTTGCAGGTATGGACCAGTGTCTTAAAGTGAACTTGTGCAGTATTTGGCAAAATGCTGACTTATCTCCCTGATTTTAGCACAACACAAATAATAAATAAGTTACTAATCTCATAGATAAGATAGACTGACTGGTAGCCAGACAGGTTCAGATTAAACAGTAATTCAGTATCTTTCATGAGGTCTAAGAAGATTAGAGTAATTGCTCCTTATTTTTGTGAATCTTGTCACTTCCTAACTCCTGTCAGGACCAGAAACTCCAGAACTGAAAAAAAGACTTTGCTCTTGTGATGTTTCCAGACTCATTTTGCAAACCAGAGAGGTTTGGACAAGCATCTGAACTCTGTGTATTTATCCAAAACCCTCTGAGCTCTTTAGTCTTTTAAATCTCTTTCATATGTGTGATTAGTGCTGCGTCTCATTCACTGATGTTACAAACGAGTAGCAGGCAAAAACTCTAGGAAGGAAGGCAGACATCATCGCTTGAATCTTAGCTCTCCCATCAGAAAGATTGTCAGGCAAGCCAAATCAACTAGAAATGTGAATTCAGCCATACAAGCATTATAAAAGCATTTGGAAGATCTTTAAGTAAATTTGAAAGCAACTCTCAGTTCATCCCTTTTCATCAGAATTTTCTCATTTGCTTTCCACAAAATCTGAGCTCTGGCAGGGAGCAGCAGTAATTTCTGGGGTTGCTGCCCTACACCTGGAAGATGTGATCTCTACAGCAGAATTAGCAGAGCAGAAGGCAGGCTTATTCTGATGATCTGCAAACCCAGACTCTCCTCTGCTGCCTCCCAGGAAGGGCTAGTTTGGGATGGACTGTAAGCTAAATCCAATGAGGCATGGTTCTTCTGCTACCGTGGGTGATATCAGCACAGTGGTAATATCCTAAGCAGTAGTACTCACTGCATCTCACTTGTGAAACCTTGCCTTGCCAAGAATGTACCAGAGAAACACTATAAAGACTGCAAGACTAAGATTGTTGAGTCATCAGTGATAGAGCTCATGGTAGAGCTTTGCTTGTGAAATTTAGATATTGAGTTGGTCCTCTAGGTTGTCCTGTCAGGCATCAGAAACTGTGCCAGGAATTTAAGTAAACAACAGAACAATCAACATGCAGAATTACCTTCCAGAAAACTGGCAGAACTTCCCTGCAAACACAAGAGCCTCTCTGTTATGTTTCTGCGGGTGCATTTATATAAAAAAAGCAACATTCCAGTACATTATTTGATATGAATTATTTTTCTTTCTTTATCAAGCATAAGAAATGGTCTTTTGTCTATGTCTACCCAGTTCTTTGAGGAGTATCTTGAAAATACCATTATTTGAAGAATATCTAGAAGACCAGAGTCTATGATGTTTGGACAAGATGACAGCATAACAATTTATCTATCCCAGGCATATAGGAAGAGTTTATCCATGACCAGCAGTCTAAAATGCTTCTTGGAGCCCCAGGAGGGGCTATCACCTTTTTTGAGGATGGGCAGTACTTACTCCACCTTCATTGCTATTACCACAAAAAGTGTGCAGATGTCATATACCTATGAGGTATATGACAGTACTCCTACATTGCTAGTGCACTGAAAGCTACAGCATTACAGGTGGCTATGCCATTTTATGATATATCTGTAATTTATACTGGAAATCTGAGAAATACTTTATATAAATACTTACTTATTAGATCCTGGCAAGACAAAGTATATTCCCTGTCTATGCTCTTCAGTTTAATAAAGGATACTGACACTCTTTGTAAACCTTACTTTATAAATGTCACGTCTAGGTAGAATGAATACTTTATTTCGTATAAGAACATTCTAATTCCATACTTGATATAATGAATTTTAATGATACTCCAAAAACTAGAAAAATACATTAGAAGAATTTATATTGTGTTCAGTTTTATTGTTATTTATATATTAGTTTATATATAGAATAGTATATATATACACTATATATGTGGTTTTATTGCTTAATTTATATTGTGTATCCTAATCAGTGATACTAGTAAAGTAATCTTCTAGCTTTTAATCTAATTAAATCTTTCTTTCCCCAGATAGAATACAAAACAAGATAATGGGCTGAAAGTAGGATATTATAAGTATGGGATCCCCTTTACCAAAATCACCATATACCCTCAGAAATTACACTTAGATGCCCACTGCCAGCATAGATTGAAAAACTTTCTGTCCAGGGAAATGTGGCTTACCTCTGACAGGATGAGTTTAGACCTCTGACAGGATGAGTTTAGACTCTTTGAATTTTCTACACACTGTTTTGGGGGTTCCCCACCCAGCTTGATCACTTCTGGAAGTCTGGCTTCGTGGCATCTAACTCTCTCAATACTTGATAAGGCTCAATTCCTATCCTTAACACATGGAAAATACTAGGAGGCAGAACATCTAAGAGACAGGCTTTAGAGCCAACATCCTGTGAGAGATTTATCTTTAGGTGTCTAGCTTTTGTCCTGTAGATGCGATTAATTTTGTATACACTGACATTAATTTTGTAAACACTGTCATCTAATCTGAAAACAGTATCTCATCTCTGCAAAAATAAAGGTCTATTTTGACACCTATAAAACACCAGCTTAAAGTTGCAGGTATCTCACTTCTTACTGGTAGTGAAGAAATATCATCAACTCCAAATGGAACATAAAAACATTTAGGATCTCTGAAATTCATGGTGGTTTTTGTTTGTTTGTTGGTTTGTTTGTTTGTTTTCCAAGTGAAAATTAAAGGAAAGGTATGTGTCTAACTCTCTGCAGGTATGACGTGAGGAGGTGTGAGTACAGGGTGTTAGGAGCAGGCTTTGCTGTGTACTTCTTCTACATCACAGGTAGGCATGGTGATGCTAAGCATTGCTGTGTCCAAATCCCCTTAGGGTTCTGGCAGGAGATGGACTGGTTCAATACTATGCTGGAACAATATGTAGAGGTGCAGAGCAGAGAAGCCTCAGTCCAAGGGAACACTTCTGCAATCATGTTGTCTCCTGCCACACTATGCATTTGCATGGACATCCTCCCTGCAAATGGTTGAATTTGTGTTGGATGAGAAGTCCACAGCTGCCTTCCTCCATAGACTCCCCACAAAGAGAACTCAACAGGAGGACAGCTCATTTTCTTGCAAGTCCTTCTGCCATGTGGATAAATGCCTGAACATCCTCATGTCCCTGTGAAACAGAGGTATATAGTATCTGTTGTCCTCTCCAGTTGAAAGTCACATTCCATTTTAAGTCACAATCTACCTCTCACATAAACAGATTTTATCTAACATGAATTTCAGCTGGGCATCATATGGTATATCTGTAATTCAATAATTATGGCAAAGTGGTACTTGCCCACTAATAGACTCTGCACAATATATTGAGGTAACATCCATGATTTAAGTAAAACATCTCAAGAAATTCTGAAGTGAGAGATAAAATTTCATCTGTAATGTACACAGATACTCACACCCACAGATACACACCCACAGACACTCTGGCATTCCCAGGTATAGGAGCTTAGTGTTGACTTCTACTTATACTTTAGCGAACCCTTTAAGAGGTATTATTATTTAACATGTTTCTACAGCAAAGCACAGGTGTGCACAGTGATTTACAAGACGATACAGACATGACCACTGCCCTCAGGGATTTGTTATCTATGTTTGAAGTGACAGAATATAATACAGAAAGAGATGACCTCATGCAAAAGATAGTGCAGACTTATTTTTGAAGAAATGTTCTTCAACATTTATAAGTCAGGCCACTGAAGCAATTCAAACAAGTTAATTCAAATACTAACCCAGTACAGAGTCCACTGAGAAGGTCTGATTCTGCAAAGTGATAATTTCTTAATATTTATAGGCATGGCAATGGGGATCACAGAGTATTTGTGAAATTGGGTCCATAGCAAAGTCAAATACAACCACAGAATAATTTAAGTTATAAGGATCCTATATTGGCAGCCATGTAGAACATCCCTTCTAAACTGTTTCATTCACTATGAGCTCAAGTTTATTAAATCCAAACACATGAAAATCTGAGTGGTAGCAACATACTCAGCTGTTGTATACTACTAAATTGGAGCATAGTTAACTTCAAAATAAATCTCCTTTAAAAATGTGGTAGTACTGTCCTCCACTTCTCTGACTGGTTCAGAGTGGATTTTTTTCCTGGTTTTTTTTTTTTTTTTTTTTTTTTTTGTATGTTTTGTTTTGTTTTTAATGTAATTAAATTAAATTAATGATCATTTTTATGACTATTGAAAGCATGTTTTCTATTTCTTAAACTGAAGCAGGCAACATAGCAAAGGTTTCTCTCGGAAACCTTTAACAGGCCATATTGTGGTGCAAGAGCATGATCAAAAGCAAACAAAAAAAACCCAACACAACACATATGTCCACATATAGCTACAGTGTCCCTTCCCTTTTTCTTAATTACCATTTTTATTTCTCCCTGGGAAATGTTCTTCAAAAAAAGGGAGCATAATGGATAGGCAAACCCTATGCATAAGAACTGTTATCATGAATAGACTGACATGATTAAATTTTTATAGCAACGCCTGGTTTCTCACAGTCCCATCTCCTTCAAGGACATTAGCACAGTTTAGGACCCAGTTTCTATGAGCAGTCTTCAGGAGTCCATGCTTTATGACAGTGGGTGCAAACAACTTAAAACCAAAAAACAGTATGCTTCAAGATGCTTCCAGCTGAGCTTTTACATATTATAATATGTTAAACCACTAGTCATCACTGAAAAGCAAAAACACCAAACATTCAGCAGGGAATCATTAAGTCCCAAAATGAAACTTCAGTAGGTCCAGAACAGAACACAGGCAGGAGACAATCCCTCCGCTCCAGCTATTGCTTCCCACATACTACTTTGACAGTATTAGCAGTAGTATTGTGAAAACACACACGGCTGTGACACTGCACAGGCTTTTCTCAATGGTACAGTGTATGTGGGAACTACCCCCTCATGCTTTGTACACTATGTATTTTTCAAGCAATGGTCTTGTACATTCTTTAAAGGAGAGCTTAACACCATGTTTTTATTAAAACTTGACAAAAACAAGCAGTAGTGCTTTTGGATCCAAACTTGATTTCCCCATTTTCTCTAAGAACGAGATACAGATTTCTTCTTAGAGCTGAGTTAGTAAGAAATACTTGCTGCAACAAGTATAGCTTTACAAGGGAGAGCTTAAAAAAAATCCTGTTACCCTAGGTACTTTTAAACATCACCAACATGAACATCAGAGCAAACTTACTGAATTCACAGCTGTCCCAGAAAACTCCAAATGATATGCCACCAAAAGACAGTCAAATACAAAACAGAATACAAAACAAAACGCTCAACTTAGAACGGAAATACTGACTATTGTTTATAGTTGCCAGGAGCTAATTGAATATGTTTAGGGGGCAAATTAAGAAAAAAATCTTGTAAAATGTTGGAAGCCTCATTAGAGAGACCACTGTGGAAAATACCACCAAGCCTTTAGAAAATAACTGAAACTGGAGACATGTTTGAAAAAATATGAAAAGCGGAGGCGTGTTAAATATATATATATATCTATTTTAATAGACATGCTTCCAAAACTATATAAATAGTGAGAGCAAGGAGTTACAAAAAGCAAGGGTGAAATAAATCTGGCTCGTGTGCAGCCCATTCTAAAAGAAAATCTGACAAACCCACATGAGCAACAGAAAACAATCCAGTTAACAGAGTGATTTTAGACTGATGGCCAAAATTCTGGCACTTCCACCCATAAAAACTTAGTGGGATTCTAGAGATGAAAATTACTGAATAACAGAAGAATCTGTAAACAAAACATTATGTCACAGCACTGCACAATCTCAGCTTTGAATATGCATCATTCATTCTCTATCCCATCCAAGTGTAATTGAAAATAGACATTATGAGCAGTCTACAAAGAAGCTGCTGAAATAATTTGCAACTCCTGCTTTACTTCTAGTTTAGCTAAACAGGCCTATATGGATGAAATATTATTAAAAAGAAAAAAAAAAAAAGACAATTTTAATTAGATTGTAGTAGAAAATAAAGATTTTAGGCAGGACAAAGAGAACATTATCCAATATGACCATCAAAAGACTCCATCAGATTTGATCAGAAAGCCCTGCCAGAGTAGCAGATATTCAGTCTGCAACAGGTTCCTCTTTCAGGAGGACTTCTGAGTGCAGGTGTTGCAAGATGAACCTCATGAACATGGGTGACTCTTTTTTGTTGTTGTTGGTGGTGGTGGTTTTGTTTGTTTGTTTTGACAATACACTACACAGTAATGATTCAGTCAGTACTTTGTCAGTGAGTGGAAGATGTATAAAAAAGTTGGTCCACTACTACCATAGCGAGTGTAAACCAAGGATAATGTCAAGAAGGTCAAGAACTTACTGCATCAGCCTTCACTAAGAGAGTGAGTGGTGAGCAGATGGTTATAGAACTCACATAATCTACAGAGGAACATCATCTCAGTGTTAGCTTGGGGGAAGTATCTCTCCAGGTTGTGTGCATTCTAATTAGCTGTCCCTCATATCAGAACATTTAATGAAGCTGCTTTAGAGCCATTAGTCCTGGCAGCCATTAGAGCTGAAAACTTGTGGAGAACTCTCATTAAGAAAAATTGAAAAGACAAATGTACATGTATTGCCTTTGTCTAAATGAAACAGCAGAATTATAGGACCAATCATCCTAAATTCAGTAAATTAAAATAATAATGGGAACAAACACCCATTTGAGCTCATAACTGAAAACAAGGAGATGAGTAACAGTAACAGTCAACAAAGGTCCGTCAAGAACAAATCATGTTAAATCAATCTGATTTCCTTATTTTGCCACCAAAGGCCTCAGAGGCAGGGAAGAACGATTTCATACCATATATTTAGGATTTAAATTAACCTTTTGGCATTGCTTTATATGACATTCTTGTATAGTTTTTTTCACGAGAAAACTAAGGAAACTCTAACCAAATGGGTATATACTTTCAATAAATTTATTTGGAGGATAGTTATCAAAATGGAGGGAGGTAATAACTAACTTGACTTTGTGATCTGTGCTGGTTCTGGTACTGGTTAATCTTACAGTCTTGATTTGACTGAAGGCATAAACTGAGCTCATTGAATTTACAAATGAAGTCAGGCTGGGGAGGACTGCAATGAAATTGGAGGAAGTTTCAGTCAAAATTGAAAATGATCATGGAAAAACTGACTGAAAAGGAAGAAAAAGGAACAAAAAAAAAAAGAGAAAGAAAAAGGAGGTAAATCAGAAAGACAAAGATCTGTATGTGGTAATAATCAGCCTCACAAATGCAAGATGGGAAACATCTGTTGTGATAGCAGCAAAATAGAAGACCACAAACTGATTAAGAGTCAAAAATGTCTTGCTAAAACACCATACTGGCATGAGTAAACAGGAGTGTAGCAAGCAAGATGTGTGAAGTGCTACCTCTGCTCTAACCCCAAATGAGCAAGGCCTTAGCTGGAGCAGCCTGTTCCATCTCTGGCATGGATCTGCAAGGCACAGGACAGCTAGCTGAGAGAGCCCAGGGAGAACAGGAATGGTCAGAGCCAATGAAACTGCTCTAGAAGGACTGACAGACCACATCTAGAAAGGGGGTGGAAGCCTTTAAATGTTTAAAGGCTACTGCTACAAGAAGGGACCAATCAGGTTCTTAATATCTGTATAGTAAGAATTAGTAGGCTTATATTCAAAAAGGCAGTTTCAGGTTAATACTAGTAAAACATATATAACAACATGGATCCTGAAGCAATGGAATAGACTGTGGGATCTCCACCATGAAGAACTTTAAGAAAAGATATATAAAAAACTATTTTGCAGGACACCTGCATTATTGGCCAGATTAAGGTCAAGAGACGGACTAGAATCCCCCCTGAGGATCCTGCCAGCCCTACTTTCTTATAGCTTTTCTTCTACTTGTACAATCTGATTTCAGTGTTCTCTCACATGCCTCACTGTAAATTGGTAGTAAATTATAGTAAATTAGAAGGCTAGAGAAATTATTCCAACCCCTGCTTTTAGATTATAAACCAAGAAGTACAAAATTAGTTAACTGAAAATGCAAATAGAGAAAGGATCTGCTCCAGACAGTGAGAAAACTCTCACTGACTTGTATTACCCTTGGATTGAACCCAAGGAGAAGAGCCTGTACTGTTTTCTTTGAGAACTGCTAATGAGTGTGTTGAATAAAATACAAAATTACAAAGGAACTAAACTTTTCTGCAAAAGACTTCAGCCAGCCCTACTTGGGGGGCTATTGTCTGAGTTTCAGTTTACTCATCTAGATGTATCTCTTTTGTCCATAAAAAATGACTTAATGTGTCCTCAGCTTTCATTTGCAAAAGACTTGTCAAAAATAACAAGTTTGGCAAAAATAATCTAACTTCTGCTATAGTTCATTTTTCTTACCACCAACCTTTATTGAATTGTGTCATATAATTCAAGATCCACTGTCTACAGATTGTAAGCATATAAGGAATTTGTTTTGTTTAATAGCAGTGTGTACATTTTTTCTATCATTGTTAATCCAAGATTTAGCAAAATACTGGCTAAACAGTGTATATTCCATAGTCTACTCTTTCAAGTTAAATTAGAGTTCTACTAGCTGACATTTGATGATGCTCTTATTCATTTAACTGCTGAGAAAATACATTTCTGAATGACGTGCGGAATAGTAATATTCTCATCTAGTTACTCTGAAAAATAGATGCCTTACTAATAACTATGAAAAAGTTAAATCTGTAGCCCTGCACTCACAGAAAAATGATCAAAATATATATTTAGCATGCATGATTCTCAGCTGATTGTGGTTACATGCTGAAAATATGCCGCTGAATATATGCATATTAGAATGCAGTAAACTACAGCAATTCTGGAACTTGTAATAATTTCCACATCAGCATGCTAAGTTTAGTGCAGTTAGCAGTCTAAAAGTTAGTCAGAGATGACATCTAAATTAGGGCTAAAGTATAGGCTGTTCCAATATTCCAACAACAGATAGACTCCTCTCACCCTTTCTGCCAGAAATTGTTCATTGCAATGATCCAATATCTGACTGTCTGAGCAGAAAATATCTACATTACTGGGTAGTAGGCCACTTTTAAAATACAACCCACCGTGAGAACACAAGTGAACTCAAGCAAATGGCAGCAACTCAGACTGGCAGACCACAGGCAAGACTTCTCGCATGGCCTAGCAGATTGCAAGAAGTGACTCTCAGCACCTTTACCAAAAAAAAAAAAAAAAAAAAGGCTACATTTCAGTCAGTACTGACTGCCATCTTCTATTGAGTTACTAGATCAGACAATTTCTGTGTACCATTCTATGTTTGGGGAATTAAATCAGAACTGTCTTCTTTGACATGAAAGTAGGCATTTCTAATGTAGGAAATGTAGGGATCCAAGGTCTGCAATAAAAGCTAAAATAGTGTCTTTTCCACTAAATTCAAATCTTGACAGAATTATTCTTGTCTACATAAAAGAAAACTTTGAAAAGTCAAACAAAAAATTTTTGTTCTGAGACACGGGTAGTGTGCACTTATACTGCCAAATAACTAGGTGACCAAGATATTCACAGAAAAACAAAACAAAACAAACAAAAAATTCTAGCTTCCAGGTTGAGTCATATCCCAAATGTTCTGATATTTGTTTTTCCTTTTAATGACAATTTTTGGAAAGATCTGTCTCTTTCTTTCATTGAAGAATAAGAATACTTTTGAAATCTCAAAAAAAATGCATAAAATGAGATTATTGTTCTTCATGCGGTTATCACAGCAGTCATTGCTTAAATTGTTTTAGCTGCCTGACAAGGACTTGCTTAGGACTGACTCCAAACGATGACATGCTAACGGAAAGCTTTGTGTACAGCAGACTTATTATTCAAGCACAGAGGGTCCTATCCCTCCTCCATCAGCATTTTTTGATAGACTCTCTTTATCCTAGGACTTTAGAGAACTGTTGAGGTAATGCTTGCCCTGAAGGTCAAAGAAAGCTTCAGAACATTCTTTAGATAAAAACAAAACTAAACTAACTAACTAAATAAATAAAATTAAAAGAAAAAAAAAATTATTGGCAGGACATCTTAACTTGCAAAAGCAATTTGATTTTCAAGCCATTTATTATTTTTGATCCTTTCTTATTTTAGAGTTGCATTGAAACAGAAGAATAATATCTTCAGAGAGTCAATGTGATTTCCATTAAGAATTACTCCATGACTTGAGATAATTCCTTTACTGGTATAACTGTCAAGTGGGTGAGAGAATGATATTTTCCTCTATTCCCAAATGTAACCAGGGGTATAATGGGAACAAAGAGGAGAAAAAGGAATACAAAGCCAGAATATTCTTTGGTTTTACAAAACTGATTAAGGGAAGTGATGTGTGAAAACTCATGAGCAAGACATAGACAGTGCCATTACAAAGTGTCACTTTCTACTCTGGATACATGTGGAATACATTGAATTGAAAAAATAAAACATCAGCAACCTCTCTCTAGCTAATCTCCTGATAAATCTACTGAACTGTAGCTCACAGCTGTGGTATTCCCTGACAGGAATATCTTTCTGCTTGGTTACAAGTTTTTCTACATGTGTTTACTCTACTTCCTGTCATCCTGGAGAGGAAGCAAAACTTATCTCTATATGTCATTTCTGTTGTATCTCATATTTCTAGTCTTTCAATTTAAGAATAAAGAATCCAAATTAAGAATAGATTTATTTTTTTTTTTTGAAAGGAGATGAAGAAGGAAATCCTGCAAGTCAACAGGTTATGTTTTAAAGGACGTCTCAGTTTTGACTTCAGTTGGGGACTGAAAGAGAGAGGAGTGAATATTGATATGCATTTTAGAGAACATACTAGGAATAGAAGTTCCAAAACTTTTTTTGGATTGTTATAAACCCTCAGAATTTCTTGTGGACCACCAGGCATCATTATCATCAAACTTTTAATTGAAAACACTATTAAAAACAGTGTTTAATATGGCTCTGCAGATTAGCTGCAAACCCTTTACTGTGGCCTCATGGACCACCAATGTTCTGTGGACCATGGTTTGGGAAACACTGAACCAGACTACACACATCGTACACCTCAGCAAAACACTTGTGTGTCTGAAAGCAGAGTCGAGCCTTCTGGTGGGTGATATACTCAAATACTCTAGAAGTCAGTTTAACCTTCCTGGTACCTGAATAAAAACAGACCCTTTTATTTTTCTCTTACCTGAAGTTACTTTTTTTATTGCTTTGGAGAAAAATGAAATGGTGCCAAAAAAGAGTTTATGATTGCTTCTTGTAGGATCTCTCTTGTATCCTGCAGAGGTGTAACTTTTCAGGAAGCTATATATGCAAATAAGACACATAAAATATAAAAAAACCCACACTGTACACAGGTCATTCCAGAATAGTTATGATATCTGTGAATACTAAAATAAAGATTTAAAAATAGATTCTAAGGTTTTTTGTTTGTTTGTTTGTTTTTCTCCTCTGGAAGATCTGTTCTTTTTATTTTTTTTTTCTTCCTAAATCCATTAACCAAGTTAAAGCTTTGTGTGTGGTCATTAAAGCATTTCAGCAACTTTTTGCAAAACTTTCAGCAAAATTCTTTGCAATTGTTCTTTGGCAGTAGTATTACAAGATTGTCTGTTTATCACCAAATAAGCACACAGAGGAAAATAATGATAGCACTGAGAGGGGAATTTGTAAGGAAATGTTGTAAATAAGAACAGCAAAATGAAAAGGGCCATACTCTACCCCTACATTAAGTCAGTAACAGAGTGTAGACTCACATGAGAGCAGGCAGAGGTTGTAACATCCTTTTAAATTGCTCAGCCTCTGTATCTCCTTGCTTATGTGCATCCCAAAAGCAACCCATCCTATCAATGTCTAGTGAAGAAACGGCATTTATTTGTCCCTTACATACTCAATATCAATACCTATAACAAGGAGTGGGGAATGAGTAGTGGCATAAATAACAATAACAATAACAGTAATAACAGTAATAATAATAATAATAATAATAATAAAACCAACAAGGCTTTGCCTTCACAGCAGCATCTCATTTGTTCCAGAGAGGAAACAATGCTTCCCTAGGACTTCCATCACTCTGTAGACCCACTAGACAAGATACAGCAGAAATCAGAGTCAGTGTGGGAGTGGAAAAGTTCACAGCAAAACACACACATGAGAAAAGTCAGCGAAAGAGGTCATCTCTACTTCACCTTGAAAGAAAAAAAAACTACCTAGTTCTTGTCCCTGTGGGCAACTCTTGCCATAGCTGACCATCAGCATCACTAATAGGCCCTACTGGTCCATAAAGGTGCAATAATAACCTCCCCCATTTGTGCCCAACCCTCTTGTGAACCCAAAAGGATCTGGTATTTCTTAAGCTGTCTGTACACTTTTTCCAGGCAGTTCCAACTGTTAGAGCAAACAACTGTTTTCCAGTGAGCATTGCCATTGGTGACTCACCTATTATTCATCCGAAATACATACTGTTCAGCTTGGAAACCTGACGAGGCAATATAAAAACAAATCATATTGCCTCACCTCACCACTGCCCAGACTCATTGGTGAATTCCCTTCTGGTTAAGAGAGTTAGACAGGACTGTCATGTAGCTGGTGCTATGAGACCCTGGGGCAATGAGACCCAGACGAACCAAACATTTAAAATACATGTGTAATTCTGCCAGAATGCAAAGCACATGCTAGAAGTAATGCCTGCCTCACATTCCTACCTCACACCATTGCTGTACATAATGTGTGTACTTTAGCAAGCGCTACCTTTCTGCAAACCCATCAGCTTTTGGCTTCTCTCCACAGGAAGCAGGGAAGCTGCGTTCACCTATGCCATTACTGCTGCCGGGGTTGCACACGCTGTCACAGCTGCCTGCAGCCAGGGCAACCTCAGCAATTGTGGCTGTGACCGAGAGAAACAGGGCTACTACAACCAGGAGGAGGGCTGGAAGTGGGGAGGCTGCTCTGCGGATATCAGATACGGCATTGAGTTCTCCCGGAGGTTTGTTGATGCCCGAGAAATCAAAAAGAATGCACGGAGGCTGATGAACTTGCACAACAATGAGGCTGGAAGAAAGGTATTTGAGCAAGCAAGAGGGATGGATGGGGAAGTGTATGCGCTGGAGGAAGGGGGGAGGCTGGCTTGGTCACAGGAGGCATTCCCCAAGAAAGTACCTCTCTCTGTACTGTTATCTCGCACCTACACCATTACCTGATGGCGTTTAATATTTATGGTTTGTTGCTGTTTCTTTTTATTCATAGTTGACTGTTTATTACAGCCCCCATTGCTGTTCTTCACAATGTTTCTGCTCCCTAAGCCACCTTTTGAATTCCCCCAGTAACAGAGAGGACTTTGCTAGAGCTGTTTGGAATAAAGCTAAATCTTTGCCTTTCATCTCCTTTGCAAAAGTCTAGCAAGAGATGACAGGGCTTGCGATGGCACAGGACTGAGTTTCTGCATTTCTGAACTCCCACAGCACTTGCAGCTATTTATTCCATCCAAAACCAAAACACTTCTTAGACCGCAGTTCTAATGAAATACATACTTCATAGCAAATGCACAATTGTCTGTTCCTCACTAGCAGGCTACAGGCAGCTGCATGATAAGTGCCACTTTGGAAGAAGAAACAGCTTCTTGTCTACAACCACGATTGAGTTGCTTGCAATCAAAACAATAAACATCATGGAGTTACACTGATTTATGTCTGTTGAATAAGAATCCTCACAGATCTCAAAGATTGCCCTGCAAAAAGTTAAATAAATTTTTGTACATAACACATACCAACCTCAAGAGAGATTTTACTGTATCTTTCAAAGTGTTTTCATCCAGGTTAAAAAATGCTGTTTTTACCCTCCAGTGTGAATATATTTCATTGCAGGTGACACCAATATTCTGCTCCTCCCACCTAGCCCCCAAAGCTGGACTCAAATTTTCTTCTCCAAACCAACATAAGCTGTTATTCTACACCAAGTACTAGCAATCCATCTGTCTGGATTGGTGGTGGCAGAAGCAATGCACTTTTCTTTCTGCCTGTATTCTGGAGAATTCTTCTTAATGCTCAGAGCATGCAACAAAATCTCCAGGGAAGAGCAGTCAGTTGTTCACTGAAATGGAAGGTGTCATGTAGGCAATTGTTCACTGAGATGAAAGTGTTGCATAAATTCCAAGTGATGACAGAGATGAGTCTTGGGGCATAATTGTAAGTGTAGAGACAGAGTTGATACTCCATTGATGCTTGATGCAGAGGTCTCCAGAGTCTGACAGAAAGCATCCTTAACAGTAGCACTATCTTTTCCCAAAAACTTGTTCTGCCAAGGTGGGTAGGAGCACCCCATACTGCTATACAGTGTCATGGAGGACTGGCTCCAGGCTTGACTGTTTCTCTTAGCCAAGGTGTTTCACTTTGGTGTCATGCATTGCATTTAGATGCAAAAGAAGCTGAAAGCCACACGTTAAACATGTAACAGAGCATTTGTTACTATTATCTGCACTATGGTCCCTGCTTAAACTGTCAACCCTCCGTGGTGGGCACTGTGCCACCCCAAAAAAGATGCAGATGTATGTCCTGTTTTGGACATGTTACAGCCTACATGTGAAAATGTGACAAAAGAGCAAAAGAGGATGCATAGATTGAGAACAGTGATGTCCCTTGCACAGGCGCAGAAGGCAGCTCAGCATCTGAGCTAGGCACTGATTCCAGGTCCCCCAGTTCTAAATATAGTCCAGTAACCTCTAGACCACATTGCTGATTCTTATTAAGCAAATTGCATTTTTACTGTTCATCAGAATTTCATAAGCAGGAGGACATTAGCAAATCAAAGAAGTGTGTGCTTTTACAAATATTACTGGTAGCAGCATTCATGCAATTGCATTTCTTTCAGCTTCTCTAAAAACTTTGTCTTCTGCAAATGTTCTTGCAAAAACAAATGATAAGGCTCACTTTTTGTGTTTTTTGAGATAGGAATAAAAAGGCTTGCAAATAATGACCACATTCTTCCCTTCCCTCTCCCCCCCCCCCCCCCCCCAAAATACACTTTCTTCGTAAATGGTGTTTTGGAATTAACCCATTTTGTTGTTGGTGATATTTTTCAGTAGTCATTTATAGCTATATATTTTCATTGTAATCTTTAATGCATCATATAGTTTTGAACAGCTAAGGCTGCCTGAAAGAATTTGATGCAGCTTTTTGCTTTTGTTTTAAAGTACAATCTATAAAATCCTGAGGAATGTGCTCATATAAAAGATGGTTTGGGGTCCATGCTTAGAAATAATGTTGGTGTTATGACATACATTCCCATGAAATGAATATGCAAAGTTTTACAGTATATAATACTTAGTGATTTTGGTTCATCTGAGATCATCTGCTATTTGTACAAATTAGACATTCTGAACTTGAGGACTGACTGAAATTCAGGGCTAGAACAAAACTCTGGAAACCAGGATAGGTTTTCTTTGTTTTCTGAGCTGGACCTTTAAGAAAGCAGCCACAGAGTTTTGTGCAATTTCAGCCTGAAATCAGAAGTCCCTTCTGAGAATCCAGACAAGCTTGAAATTGTTGCTACATTTCCTAGCAATGTGGCAGTTTTGGATATTCTGGGTAACCTTAGATTGGATTGTGAGCCAGAAACAAAATCCCAAAACAGGAAATTTTGTTTACATGTGGATGTTATTCTGACATGCTCCATGTGTTCCTTATTCAAAGTCAAGTCAGAAATATTGCATTTATGGCTGGACACTTGCTGAAGTACCATACTGGATCTCCATCTTTCTTCTTTCCCCTTCCAAAATCTCCTCCAAAGACTGGGAAAAGTTCATACCTCTTTGCTTGTTCTGTCAGTACCATTCTGCTGATCTGAATGCAGCTTGTCTTAAAATTTGTAAACATTCTGGAATCAAGCTTTGTATTCCTGTCCAAGATTACTAAAGGATCAAAGTAAGGATATTTTCCTTTGTTCTGAATACGAATAAAAGGTAAGAAGGAGACCAAAGTAAACTCAGATTTTGTTACTCCTTTGTTGCTTCAGACATTGTCAAATAATCTTTTCAAGTTCAGGGTGGGAATGCTGAGAAAGTAGAGGAAATGTATGCTTTTGTATTTTCCTACAGAGATTCCATCAGCCATGGAAATATTTCTTAGTTACAATTCAATCTTATCAAAACTGGTAGAAGAAAAAACAAACAAACAAACAACATATTGTTTATATGAACATCAGTCCATTTGCCAAAGTTTTATATTTCGTGGAACTTTCATTATTTTAAAAAACATGTTTACATCTTTAACATTAAGGCTCTTAAGTCTCACAGTTCTTAGTCAGTTCATATTGTATTGGCTTTTTGAGTTGCATAAGACTAACAATATTTAGGCAATAAATTTGCTATCTTCATTTTAGTATTGTTTTTAAATTCCAGAGCCTCCCAGTACAGAAAAGTCAGCAAAAAAATGTTGCAGAGATCCCAACCTCACATACAGTTATTCCCAGGTTGTTCAAAAATCAGTGGAAGGCCCTTGACCTCAGTAGACCTCTACTAAGTGCCCAGAAAATCATTTCTAGAAGCATTATTCATGAGGCTAATCAGCAGTTTTGCCCACAGAGCAATTATTTGAATGCCCCTTATATGCCTGCATGGGATTTTTCATGCACTGAGGCAGGATTTTTGCCTATTTCCAGTCTTTCCCAGCACTTGTCCCAGAGTTGTCATATCTTCCCTCAGACATGCCTGGTGGTCAGAGACATTTGTAGCTATAGCAGTGACAGTAATGTTTTGCTCTCATAGGGATGTTCGCTAAAGCTGGCCTGCTGGCATTTTGCTTTTGTTAAAAATAGAGTACCAAGGAATTTTTCTTTGAGGAAAAGATAGCATGCTGCATAAATAACTGCATGAACTTTGCAAGAAGATGAGGGGGGAAAATAGTTCTGGGGGACTCGTTAATGTGACTTTGCAGCTGAGATGCTCAGCACAACACTCAGAAACAGTACTGCCTTGAAAATGCAGATATTTAGGCTTTTCAGGGAATTTTTGATAACTGTGGAAAGAATGAATCTCCTAATTGCTCCACTAATTGCATCTCCTGATTTCTCTGCATTGCATTTCTGAAAATTGTTTCATCTAATGGCAAGCTTGTGAAGTTTCTAATACGTTTGCAATAAATAGCACCAGTGACAAAATCATAAACTTGCCATTGGCATCATTTGGAAGAAATAAATGCTTAGAGATTCCTGATGACATGAGATGCTACTGATGGAAGATTTTTGCTTTGCAGAAAAATAGTGCCACACAGTGTAAAAGAACAAAGCAGCTAACTTCACCATCATAATTTAAAGGTCTGCTGTGATTCAGAATGGAAAGTACAAGTGTGGTAAATGAAAACAACCCCCCAAAGGAAGCCTAGCATAAGCCTAATGCAAACATTACTGTGAAAAGGGAAAAGAATGGTTTGTTGTAAATCTGAATGATTACAGAGAGATCTGTGGGCAAAACTTTGATAGAGTAATGAAAAATTAAATAGCAACAAACCAAGTAAGCTTTGATGCTGTTTTATTAGACAGCTTTCTACCATGTATTTTTAGAAACAAGTGTCTTTACTCTGAGATAAATGAACTTAGAAAGAGTAACATCTGGGAACGCATGCCATTAATCTTAACTTTTTGTTGAAAGGTTCAAAACAATGACTAGCACTCATGGTGAATATCAATGATAAAAATGTGTTTATTTGTTTGTTTTTAAGGGAGGGGTGGGGGAGGAGAGAGCTAAAAGAACAAGCTGACAAATTGGTAGCAGATCACAGTTTTTACCAAATAGAAGACAAGAAATATTTCTAACAGTTTATGAATCAATTAAGCTCTTATAACAGACAATGTCTGTGGTTACATGGAGAAAAATCTGGCCTATTTCTTTCCCTTCCATGGACACACCCATAATACTGACTGCCAGAAACTCAGCCTGGTACCATCCCAATATGTATTCCTTTGCAATGTCAATGGGTTTTGCCTGTTGTTTTTCTGGAATGCCTGGAAGATGATGTCTTATTTTACATTTGAAACAAGAAGAGAGTGGGGACAAAAAAAAATAATAATCAGACCCTCTTTAAAAGAGATTATTCATTTACATGCGACAATATTTCCATCTAAGCCATGACTAGTTCTCACAGTTCCTGGTGCCACAGAACTGTGGTACTGGGACAGATTTTCTGCTGACATGCTTTGGCAGTAGAACAGCAAATGAGGTGATTTGTTGGTCACCATTATGTATATACATATATATATATATACATATATAAATATGTAGAGAGTGTGTGTGGGCACATCATTGTATATATTTATATTTAAATCTATATGTGCTGTTTGTGCATAAAATATGTAAGAAAGTGTTAGCTCAGTTCACCCCACCTGAAATATTTAAATTAATAAGCTCATTTTTGCAAGATGCTCCATATGCCTTAATATATTGCAAACTGCCTTCACAGTTACCTAGCAGGACATAAAGTTTAGAAATAATCCTCAAACTCTGGATGACATGCTCTGAAGTTGCAACGGAGCCTGAATCCCAGTTTCAAATTTGAAAGCCAATGAATTTTCTTCTTCTATAAGCCTAAAATACTCTTCAAAATGTGACTCTGTTTCCTAAGTCATTTCAGTGATTTAAAGAACGTGACTTTCCAGGTTTTACAGCCCTGAGCCCATTATTTGCTGAATATTTTTTTTCTCTAAAAGAGACACACTATTTCACTGCAATTCCATTGTAAGAATATTCATGAAATAAAAGCTTTTGATATTTGTGCTTGATGGCATACTTTCCACTTTCCCACTTAAATTGATTTGCAGACAGTTATAAATCCAACTTCAAAAAGTTTGGTGTTACAGCTTGGGTGGATTATATGGATAACTAATGCTTATCCATATGTCCTGAGTATGCAAGCTTTGGCTCAAAATCTCATGAGGATAGTTCTCCCGCTTCCAGTTGGGCTGGATTTACTAGCCTATTTTTTTCTTCCAGAAACACACCCTTAACATTGACTGCCAGAAGCTACATCTGGTACTATCCTATATTTTGAACATTTTGCTTTAAAATTAGAGGGGGGAAATAGCCAAATATTTTAGAACTTGTTAAACAGTTTTATTTTAGAAATGGACATTTATTTTAGAAATGGACTTGCCAATGCAACCTGTGTGTATACAAGATGTACATATCATTCATCTAGTAAAATATTACTTCACACCCCCTAAACCTGACATCTCTATTGTCTGACATGGTAAAAATGACAATGAAGCATTTTCATCTATTTACGATGATATTTAAAAAATTATCTGCAAGCTTCACATCAATTAGAAAAAAATAGTGAAATAACATATTTGCACTTGTTTTGGGGATGTTTTAAGGCGTGCATCTGGAGATTTTTGCTTTTTTCAACATTTCACTGTGATAATACATTTCAGAAATTTTAACTGGTTGCAGCAGTTTGCTGCCCAGACTTAGAAGCTATTTTCTATTCTTCTAGAAGGGCAGGAAGAGGCCCAGATGTGTCTATAACACATCCTCATAATAGTCTCTATAGAAGTCTCTATAGCCCATCCTTATAACAGTAGGGACTTTCATCTGATGGGCAGGAGGTCTCAAATTCCCAGGCTTGTATTCCTGCTAGCCAGGAGGAGAACATGGGTAAAGAAAGCAACAACCTTCTTCCATTCTTTAATTCATTCAGTGGGATTGGAGACAGGTGAAGGACAGACGGAGGTCCTGCTGAGCTGTGGCCAGTGCCAGGGAAAAGCCATCTTGTGTTGCAGCTGGACACTGATCCACTGCCAAACAGAGGGTCCCTACTCCCATCAAACTAAACAATAAAAAAAAAAAGGGATGCAATAAAAGAGGGAGTAAACACAGTTAAGTCAATTCCTCACCTTCCCTCCTAGAGTAGAAATACTGGTTTGATGCTTGATAGAGTAACCTTAAGCAGGAGCACAAAGTAAAATACGCAACTGAATCACCAGTATTGCTCTCTTGCTGGCTCCAGTACACCTTCTCTTCACAGAGCTGGACACAATCTGATGAAATATGACATAAACTGCTCTATTTTTAGCTCTCTGAATTGCTGTTAATGAAGAATATTTTGAGGATATTTTTATTAGAGGAGTAGTATTACATTCTAGTAATATTAGAGCCCCTGTCTGTCAGAGTTTTTTTTTCTTTTTTTTTTTTTTAAAAAAAAAGGGGGGGGGAAGGGAAAGGGAAAGGGAAAGGGAAAGGGAAAGGGAAAGGGAAAGGGAAAGGGAAAGGGAAAGGGAAAGGGAAAGGGAAAGGGAAAGGGAAAGGGAAAGGGAAAGGGAAAGGGAAAGGGAAAGGGAAAGGGAAAGGGAAAGGGAAAGGGAAAGGAAACAACCCCAAACCCAACTTTGTTTCCCAGATGGGTCTATGAGGTCGCATTTTGCCATCAGTGCTGGACACCAGACTGCACTGGGACTAAGATTTGCTGGTACCCAGACATAACTTCTCATGGCTGCAGCCGCTCAAGTATACAAGGGGATGGTGACATCTCATGACCACAGTATGTCTCTTTGGGTACTGGTATTACCCAAGGCAAAAGCTGATCACTTGCATATTTGATGGGGGAAAACTTTTAAAGTCTTCAATTTCTTTTTGATACTGCAGTCAAAAACTAATATGGATTTTGTTCCATTCAACATCTGGTCCAAAAATGTGCATTTCCACTAAGGAAAACACAAACCAGAAAAGGCAAGCCAAAACAAACACACACAAAATGTTACTATTGTTTTTACATATTTTATCCAGATAGGATTTTTAATATGTACAGAAACTGTATCTGATATTATGCAGTTGGGTCTAGATATGGAACTTGAAAAAATGAGTTTCTTTTCATGCATATCATTTTGTTTTGTTTCAGTCTTTGCTAGGTTTTTCTACTTTACTGGCAGCACAAAACCCTCAAATTGTATTTTCAGTATATGATTTATATAGGTATAAAAATATGTGGAATAAGAAAGCTCTAATGTTATATTTCACAATTCATTTAACAAAGTAGCAGCAGTTAAAAAATTTTACTTGGCAAGATCCTACTGGGGTGGGAGTGGGCCTGTATGTGGAAAATGGACCTAAAGAATGTTCCTACTATTAGTCTGAGGCAGCACGGTCCAGCGATGGGAATTTGCTTTGGGAAGTAGATCTTGCTGTAAACTATTTGAGATTAGATATGAGGTGCTGACATATGACAAATGAAACTGCTGAATGACTGGGTCATACAAGCTAATGATTTTCAGTCTTTAATCAGGCACCTACCTTGGCATAATGTATCAGATTTGAGTAAATAAGTACCTTTAAGGCTCAGGGTCGAAGCTCTGATGGGAATTTTGCTGAGGAAAAATAAGTTGGAGGGACATTTGGGAAGAAAATGCTAGTCATTCTTTGTTCACAGTACTGCATGGAGAGGGCCAAATACTACCACTTTTGCCAGGCCCAGTAGCACCTTGCAAGTGGGAAGCTCCTTGAGATACCAAGTGAAAAGGTGCAGCTGTCCATGTAAATGGCAAGCTGCAAAGCAGCAGGGCCTGCTCCGGGATCTCCACACTGCGCCTTGTGGGGCTTCACAACCACACCTCTGGAAAAGCCTGACTGTGCTGGATTGCTAACAAAGAGGAATGCTCAGCAGCATCTGTGTAGAAAAGGGAAAAAATATAAAAAAATCTTACTTTGAATCTGCTTAGTTTGGGCCTTGTATTCCCTGACCTCCAAGTTTTTGGGCACAATTTTATACCCACAGCTGACTGTGGGCACACAAATTATAGCATTCAGGAATTTAACTACCTGATGATTGGGCCTGTGCTCAGTGTTGTAACCCCAAGCATTCCACATTCATGAGAGAAGTCTCAAAAAAAAACAAAACAAAACAAAACAAAACAAAAATGCAAGATTGGCTTCAGGATCATGAATTAATACATTTTGAAACTTTTTTTTTTTTCTTCTTGTGGCTTGCATATTCAAGTTCTTTCACAATTGTAGATGTCAGGAATATCTGAAAAAATACAATGATGGAATCTGATTCCTGTACACCAAAATGACTCATGGAACTGCACCTTCAGAAAGACAAAAAAGAAAAAAACAAAGCAAAACTTAGGATAAAGTTGCTGCAGATGGTACTACAAAGTGCGTCGGGCAGTGCTGTATATAAAAAACAGTGTCTCAACCAAATACACACAGATAAAGATATATACACATGCACATATAAATATAAATATACATATACGAAGATATCACCAATGATACCTGAGTGGGTAATATCTTGTTTTGCAAGAACAACAACACTCTCTGTTGTAGGAGGTAAGCATGTCAACAAGAGAGAGCAAGGCTCCTCAAAGCAGTGTCCCAAGTGTTAAGTCCACAGATAACCAGGAGCCTCACAAGCTTCACCTCCTCCCACTCTCTGGGCCAGTTACTGATTTGGCCTTTCCAAACTAAAAATCAGACATCACATGCTCACAGAACCTGGTAAAACGTATGCTAAACCACAAACCTCTGCCCTTCACCAAGAACTGTTACTTAGGGAGAAGAGGAACACAAATCAGGCATGGTGGATCAGTCCCATTGCTAATGCTTTCCTTACATCTTGAAGTCCTTACATCCTGTAGTGCTTGGTGAAGTTGCTGTATAGAAGGGTACCTCCATTCAGCTTCTGTTATGAATTTTGCTGCATTGCTTGTGTCTGCAACTGTATGGTGACCACCAGTCAAAAGAGAGAGCTGTAGAAACAGCTTGGTTTAAAATAATGTATTTCAGCAATGTCAGTGAAACAAGCAATTAAAGAAAAAAGAAGTATATATATACATAATGCACATCTAAATACCAATAGATTATTTCAACAGAAATTTGTGGAACAGGATTGTTTCTTTTATTTTTTTTTAGGGGGGTGAGGAAGGAAGGTCTTTGAAAAAAAAATCACATTCTTCTACAGATGAGTAGAAGAGTACTCTACTCACAAAGTAGAGTCAGAGGAATCCTGACAGACTCTAGAGTATTTCATAAGGCATGCCTCTACTTGCAGCTACTGAGCTACTGTAACGTTGCTGCCATTGCAGAAGGTGGCACTCTTTTTTTTTTTTTTTTTTTTTTACTATGGAGAAGACAGGTGGGTGATACAGTTCATTATAGAAGTGGCTGTTCCAGTGTCCATAGAAAGCAGCTCATCCTAGCCTTGCTGGTTTTACTTTTAGAGTATTGCAACTGCAGGAGCTTCTTCCTTAACCCAGTAACCCTTGCTGCAAGCCACCTTTTCTTCCTCTGAGCACTGAAAGGCAAACTGGACACTGACATGGGAAAAGCCTGTGGTTCCAGAAAGTCTAAGGTATTTTTGACTTGGATGCTCAGCTGTCTTGTACTTGCTACTGTATGTTGGCAAGTCCGAATAAAAACCAAATATTCTCTTTAATACTGAAACCCCAGAAATTTGGGAAAAAACAAACAAACAAACAAACAAACAAACAAAAAAAAAACGTACAATTTAACTGAAACTTGAACAACTCAGGAGCGTGCCCTCTATTTGCAGGGACAACCAGATCTGTACAGCTTTTATTTTAAGGCCAGTTTCTTAAGCAGTAAGCATTTTTTACTTCCCTTCTGCTTCATTATGCCATTGTACTCAGATTTCGTCCCTTTTATCCTTTGCCCACTTCAGTCATGTTCTGGGATATGCAATGAAACCACTATTGGAGATGGTCCGCAGCATCAGTAATGCTTCAAGACAAGCCTGGTAGCTCATATTTCTTTGTTAGCATCCCATCGTGAAAGAGAAAGATCAGTTTGCTTTGTTCTTAGGCCTTGATTTTCATAAGCTAATGATGACTGTGGGTGCAGTTGTGGCCAGGCTTAAGTGGCAGCCCAAGGGCAGAAAAACAGAGAGGCACTTCCCTGAGGCCAGTCTCCCCTCCCCACATATACAAGAGGCAGGAGGGCATCTCCCTGCCTTGCCCAGGGCTGTGTCAGTGCCCAGGGAAAGAGGGATGAGCCAGCTGTGGTGCGGCTGAACCACAGATGAGGCTAAAGATGAGGAGTGGAGCATGAGCATGAATGTCCTCTAGCGTTGGAATTCGTCTTAGGGTCCACCTGATTCTGGGTTAGCCTCTTCCAGAGGCTGGTGGCAAGACCATCACTGATCCCTGAATGCACATCCATGATGGGAGGGAGGCATACTTAGGTATTACACAGCCATAGCAATAATAAATAAACCCATTTCTCTTTAGCTCACAGCTCAGCGGAGCCCTTTGTTGGTTTTTATTTTCTCTAATATTGCACAACGATTGCCCCAGGGTGAAAAATATACTTATGTATGAACATTTGCATGATATGGGGCTAGGTGCAAGAAGTGCTGCTTTTAAGGGTGATGATGTGCTCTGTGGGTTAAATAGTTAATAGGAATGCTGCTATTACCACTGCCAGTGTAGGCAAAATTTTGATTATGCAGTGAACATGCACCCAAAAAGTATAGTTCTGTGAATTTTAAAGCTGTTCAAAATTTTAAAATATTTTTTAAATATTACTTAAAGCAATTAAGATTAAATACTCTGAATCTTAAAACACTGTTTGAAAACTTTTCTATTTTCTTCTGCTTTCAAAATGAAGATGATATGATTTTATTTTTTTTAAGTCATTGTAGTCTTGTTTTGTCTCTAAAGACATCTTCTGAAATTTCATTAAATATTTTCCAATATTTGGAAATAGAATGAAAATATTTTGTAATGAAATGACAAACCACTGTGTTTCTCATCATGTAAAACAAAGTGTGTTACAAGCATTCTGCTGGGAGGCAAGAAGATTCATAGGCATGCATCTAAAAAACTTTCAGCCAGCATTAATGAATATTAATATAAACTAGACAGACAGTTTTAGGTAAGCTTGCAATGTCATTTTCCTCAGTAACAATATGTAAATGTCTATACACATAGGTGCTTGAAGAGAGAATGAAATTGGAGTGCAAGTGTCATGGAGTTTCAGGTTCCTGCACAACCAAGACCTGCTGGACCACACTTCCTAAATTCAGAGAGATAGGATATATTTTGAAAGAGAAATACAATGCTGCAGTGCAAGTGGAGGTGGTACGAGCCAGTAGACTAAGACAGCCAACTTTCCTGAAGATTAAGCAGATCAAGAGTTACCAGAAACCAATGGAAACAGATTTAGTGTATATCGAAAAGTCACCCAACTACTGTGAGGAAGATGCTTCCACGGGGAGCGTTGGTACCCAGGGACGACTCTGTAACCGAACCTCTCCCAATGCAGATGGGTGTGACATGATGTGCTGTGGAAGAGGTTACAACACACACCAGTACACCAAGGTGTGGCAGTGTAATTGCAAATTCCACTGGTGCTGCTTTGTGAAGTGCAACACATGTAGCGAGCGGACAGAGGTGTTCACCTGCAAATAATGGCATAATGCGCAAATGAACAGAGCAAATCACCACAAGTGAAGATAGTGGAGTACAACGAATGATGACAGCATCATTTTGCACATCTAATATTCTTTGGGAAAAAAATAAACCAACACAACGACCAATCTCTCCCCACTACTTACACCTCACAGATGGTGCATTTTGGCTGGCAGGCTGTTGTGACTGCTTTGGAAACAAGGGCAACAGGATTAAGGTGATGTTGACAACTACATGACAACCTTTTCTCTCTCTCTTTTAAAAAAACAAAAAACAAAAAACAAACAACCTACAATCTGGGTGTTGTAGAGTTCTCCTAGTAAGTGTTTTAAGTTATACATATCAGAGAAGCTGATTGCATTACAGCTCCCATGAAATTTTAAAGAAAAAGACACATTCTCATATTTTACGACAACAAAAGCACAAAGCCCTGTGCAAATAAAGACATTTTTTAGGAAATGAAATCTTCATTGACTAGAACAAAGCAGTCTTGCCACAAAAAAATAAATTGCTAAGAAAGCAGGTAGAGAGAAAACTACAGCTGGTAGGGAGACAAAATCTGTGGTGGAAGTACTCCACTATCAGCTTGAAAAAATAAAGTTCACAAAATTACATCAGCTGCCAGTGACACTGGAACTCTTTGAATGAGCATTAAAATAATTATTTATGTTTTTAATAGTATCAAAATTTATAAGCACTAACGGGTAGCTATGTCTTAATTCTGTACTAAATGTAAACTGATTGGAACTCTAACTTTATGATTTTTGTATTTGGTTCTCCCTAAGTTCTTCAATGCTACTGATCTGTTGTCACTCCACTAGTTGAGAGTTCGATTACTGTAGGCCTTAAGCAATGACCAGAACTGAACAAAAAGATCATGTGAAGCTGTGGTTACAAATGCTTGATGAAGACTTTCCCCACTTGCCTCCTGAATGACTCTTCTAGATTCAGGCTTCAGGTGTGGATCACCTACCCTCAGCTCCTTGTAGGGAGATTCAGGATACAAAGTCATGCTCTGACAAACATTAAAGATTTGCTTTGCAGTCAAATGCACTGGCAAGATCTTCCAAGCATGACACTGCTTTTAATGGTTAAAACATAATATTATCAATAGTTTTTGAAAAAAATATCCTCAGCATGAGCTGAGAAGTTAATAAAAATATGGTAGCTGAACATTAGGTTGCTGCAACCTGTGAGCTGCCGTGGCTTCATGACCATAAGAAAGCCAAAATTTGGGTTAGTCTGTGTCATCATTATTCTAAGGTTGGCAATAACATAAGCCCAGTAAATGCATGAATGTTAAGAAAGAAGTGGACTTTTTACTCCACCATTCAATTCTATTTTACACACCTTTTCCCTATGAGAGATTTTTTAAAAAACCCTCAGACATTTTACTACTGTAGAACCTAGTGGTTTAAACTCCAAGTGCCAGATACTCCCAGGTACAGCATATTTAATCACATTAATTTGCTTGCATCAGGGATCCTTAGCTGAATTTCAGAAAAGTTGGATTTAAAATTTCCTAATGTCTGTGTATCTGCATTTCTAGCTTTTGTTTCATCCTGTTACCTTTTGTGAGGGGCTGCACAGCCATGAGGCCTCCTCATCCAACACGGGAGCACATGCTACACCACATTGTGCTCTTGGGGCAAGGGGCCAGTGGAGCTGCCATGCCACCAGCTCCCATGCTGAGTATGTGGATGATCCAGGATTACTTCCCAAATTTGTGGGCCTGTGTTATCTAAGGTAACCAGCCACTTGGGCACCTTGGTTTGAATGCTCATGAGGACCTGCCTTTCTGACCACAAGCCTTTCTTACACTCTGAAAATCATACCCTTTTGATGGGTGTTCCAAGGATCAACCCAAACTCAAATCACTCATGCTTTTTTGTTGTTGCTACTGGTTTCTAAGTGACAACTAGAGGTTCAAACTCAGCCTTGGCATAAATGAGTGCAACCCCACAGAAGTAAGCAGGGGTCCCCAAAATGCTAGAGTCAATTGATATAATTTAAAGTTCCCTAGATTTATGGGTATTGTTGTTGAACCATAGTGGTATACTGTACTTTCACTACATTCTTGACAGGAAGCAAATAAAGCTCCCAAGCACAGTAATGCACAGTCTTATGGTACTAGATACTGTAAATATATTAGGATAGTATTTGTTAAGTACAATTGAGGAATCCAATTAAGTTATATTATTGTATATCGTTTAAATGTCTATAGAGTATTTTAAATTATTGTGAACTACACTGCGTTAAGAAATGAAAAAAGGTTATATATTATAACACCATCCACCCTGAAAAGTGGACCAAAATGACACTTTCTTTTTTTTACACACCCCTGTTTCACAGCTCTGTCAGCTATTCAGAATTGTAACAGTCCTACGATTGGATTAGCTGTCTAGAATATAATGTTTCAGAACATCCTATAAAGCCTTGCTCATGTGGGGGTGCAGCATTCAGAAAAGTAGTGTATGGCACAAAACAGGGGCTGACCACAGAAGTCCATGGACTTTGAACTATGTACCAAGAAAAAGTGGTTTTGGTCAGAAAACACCATTACCACTAATACACTGAAATGTCAGAAAAAAAAAAAAAAAAAAAAAAAAGAAAAGAAAAAAGAAAAAAAAAACTTTTCACAAAGGTGTTTATGAACAGAAGTAGGTTACACACAACTTTTCTTTTAAAAAATGTAGTTTGATGTTAAAGAACTGTGACAATAGGTGTTTGAACACAAAAAGCATCACAACATGGTTTAAGCGTACATTAGCCATGACAAAATTCAAAATACTGTATGTTATTAAAAAATATAAGAACAAAGATCAATTTGTTTACTATGTGAATGTTTTATGGCAAGCAGAAAAGATGAGAAGTGTTTCCATTAAAACTTATTTTTTTTCCCTTCTAGCCCACTTTTTTTTTTTTGTTCATTATTTATTTAGGAAAAAGAAAAAAGACAAAGGCTCCTCTGGATGAGAAATGGCATGCAGATTCCAAGTTCTAAGCAGGTTTTATGTTTGTAAGAAATGGTAATGAGCAGTCCTGTGTTTGATATTGAAGTCCAGAGTCATCTATCTACTTTAGTGGTAAAGTGAACTTTGTAGTAGCACCAGCCTTGATATTACCAGAGATGTCCATTGGCTCAAATGAGACAGAGATAAATGTTTTCTGATAGAAATGTGTCTTCAGACTCCAAAATGCTGCCCTTCCACAAACCTCATGTTATTGATTAGTGAACAGAAGGAAACACAGGCATATAGGAGAGGTCTGAAGGCCAGCACTTGCATGCACTCCAGCTTCTTTAAGCAGGTTATGGACACATCTGAAAACCTAGCTAAATCAGGACCTAAAAGATTTTACAGCGTTTACTTTGCTCAGAATAGCAGCAACCTCCTTGCTAACAGAAATAGTGTATTCCTATAAGAAATCTAAAGAAAATGCACAACATTTGTTATATTTGTCCCGTAGGATAGATATCCAGCTATAGATAAGGGTATAGCCAAATTCCACATGAACTAAGTTGAAAGTAACTTCATTAAATGACAGGAGTATAAGTATGCACAGCATTTACACACAGATGCCAAAGAAAACACTACACGTTCTTTCTAATTACATCATGAGAAACTTGTTAATAGAGCTGCAGGGAGTTTTTATAGCAAATGGTAATATTGCATTCATTTCAACAATGACATCTGAAAAGTAGAAGAAGCTAACCAAAAGGTTTGTAAATATTTTAACAAATCTAAAGCATGGTGTGAAAAGGTCACTTAAAGTTTCCAGCAATTATTTCCAAGGATTTATTTGATTAAGACTTAAAATCAAAAGTGATATTAAACATAACAAATTGAGACCTTCCCTTTTACCAACCTTCCCATGTGAATAACTTGATATGTAATTATGCCTTTCACTACTGAAGTCACTCTCAACGTTCAACAGAAAATACTTTCTATAAAGCTGGAGATAATTTGCATTCATAGAAATTGTCATAACTAGATGAAACGACTGCACATTTCCTTTCCAATTGCTGGGACCTTTTGTTGCAGTGACAGTTCCCACAGAAAGGGCAGTATAATAAATAGTACAGTAAAGTGTTATTCTCCCAGAGTGACAGCCACAGTGAGACACAAATATACACAAACAATTCTACATCCAAGGGAAAACGTTGAAGTGGAAAGGCAGAAAAGGTTGCAAGTAATTTCAGTTTGTGATACTGAGACTGTGAGAAACCTCTTGCATGGAAAACAAACTGCATTGTAGGCTGAACATGCAATGTTCACATGCAATACTTTTCCCCTCAAACCCAAAGTCCCTGTCTGCATCTCTGCAAATTCAGAAAATTTTGTTGGAGAAAAACCATGTGCAGAGATTGCCAATTATTTCCCTTTCATGTTTTAGCTGTTATCAGGAAATTGTAGGGGATCATTACCTGACAAAAACATACAATTGTAAATTTAAAATTTGTATTTATTTTTTTTTAAATTAAGATCTGTTTTTCTTTCCCCACCAATTCCTCTGGTACAGATATATGTATGCCAAAAGATTTGCCTGGTGGAGAATAAAGATGGCAGTTTTTACATAATATATGCTTGTTGGTTGTAATGTGTTCCACAGAGCACTAAGGTAGAGGGTATAACACTGCTTTAAATTTCAAACATTTATTTGTATTGTTTTTATGGATAACAGTACACTAAATATGAACTGTTTGGAGACCCAAGTGCAATTCTATTTTATAGTATGGTTCTTCTCATAATTTGGTACTATGGAAGGCCAAGAAAATGAGAATAATAAAGTTTACTTCGGTTTTGAGTCCTCCTTTCAGGTCCTCACAGCAGACAAGATCAATAAGAAACCAGATTTATGATTTTTAAATATGTGCCTAGGTATTAAAAAGTATTAAGATATTTGTTTCGTAGATGATTCCAAATAAATGTCGCTGAACTAGCCACTGGAAATATTTGTATTGAAAGCCAGCTGTATGATTAGCCTCTATCTTTATTTGCCCCACAATTTAGGGAAAAACAGCATTTTAGATCCATGCAGCTAAAAGGAATTCCCAAGGAGATTACAATATTTTGATCTTATTGTTTAATTCCTTTAACTGAGGATGAAAGTGAACATTCCCTACTTCACTGAGCAAAGAGAAAACTAAAAGCATTTTGAGGACTACTCACACCACTCAACTTAAAAGGCTGGCCAAGAGGGCTCACTGCCCTTCAGGGCTCCTTCCAGGATGGTCAGGGGATGTTTTGGTTCAGTCGTGGTCTCTGACCGTCTCCTCCTCCTCAGCTGGAAAAAAATCAAGGAGATGTGTCAGGGGGATTTACCCAATCAAATAAAGCACCAAACATTTTGCTGTGGGAATGAAATCCCATGAGCTATGCCCTTACAGAAATGGTCTCAAACAAAATTGTAAAAGCTGGACTATTAACTAATGATTTGGTGAGACAATTCTTTGCAATATATTTTATTTATTGTTTTGACTTCCTCTTAAAATTTGTGCTGTGTGGAGAAATTAATCCAAGGGTTGAACATTTAATAACATTTTGATACTTGTGAAGGATCCCAAGAAGTGTGCACTGCAATGCTCCCCTAGTTATTCCATGAGATCACATCTACACTTCTATTTCTGGGCTCATCAGGCTATGCCAAAAGGCTCTCACAGCAGCTGCATCCTGATTACTTGCATGAGTTGCACCTTGCCATTAAAGCTGAGTTCAGCCTACATTTTGGTTTGTTAGAAAGGCAGTGAAATTTAATAGTCAAGTATTTTCAATAATGCTAGCCATCGCATGGCATTCTCATCTCAACACCTTTCTGAGGTATTATACATTTTTAAGACAAAGAAAAATATACATAGCAGTACTTAAAAAGGGTTTTCCTGCCCAGAGAGAGTAAAAAAGGCACTTCTCAAAATGCAGTGTGTACACCAAATATAAAGTCTAATATGCACACACATCATGCATGTATTTCTGTACACACACATACAAACATACGTAAATACATAAAAATACATAAATATATGAGCGTGTGCTTGAAAAATACACACAGCAGATATTCAGCGCAATTTATGTAAGATCATTGCTAATTTTGTCCCTTTCTAAGGGGAGTAGATTCTGTGCCCTCACACTGAACTACAGAGCTACAAATTTCGCACATTTCCTTGCAGATATGCTATATCATCAGCACCTGATAATGCTTCTTTTATTTGTAGGTCTTTTTATTTATTTCTATTTTTAAAGAAAAACAACAAAAAAGAAACCCAACATTTTGCAGCTGGAGAAAGTGCAGATGTGTGTAATCTCTCCCTCCTTCATCTATTCGGGAAGAGGATGCAACATAATTTAGCTCTAAACTATTTGCCAAAGGCTCCAGCAAAAATCTATAGTTAGGACTACTACTCAGATGTCCTGGTTTTTGGACTGGAGCTCTAACTGCCAGCCATACTTGCCATGGTTACTGTAATGTATCATAAGCTGTGATGTACATATATGTACCTATTTATTGGCAAGTACATCACAACTCTTCTTCCTTATCTCTCTCTTTAAAAGATAAGCTACTTAGTATTTGCCCCTGGCTGCTATCAGCAAATGTGTCATGATCTGCACTCACTTTGCACCCATGTTAACCTTTTGAGCAGATGCAGGCACTTTCAGTCATAAAATCATCACCAGTACGCTCTTTTAGTATATTTACAGTAATGAGTCAGATAAATGCTTTCTCTTTTTAAAAGGTTGGAAGCAATGCAGCAGGACAGGTTTGTCCACCCACCACATTTTGTTCCAGCAACTCTGGCACAGAGCTGCATCTGGGATCAAATAGTCTTAGGAAGCCAATGTGCAAAGCTTGAACAGTAGGCTAAAGTAAATATATAATGGTGTGGGAAAAAGTCTCTTGTTTGTTAATATTAGGTGATCTGTTGTTCAGGACAAGGAACTGGAGCGTTGTTGGATTATGTTCAGTTGTCTTAATTTCACTGCATAGGTTGCTTTCCTCTCTGTGTTGGTGCGTATGTGCATGCATGAGGACTTAAGAAGCATTTAAATCAATGCCATAATACATTTTTCATTTCATAAACAGGAAAATAATGGGGCAGGGGGTGGGTGGGTGGGAATTAGTAGGAACCTAAATGAGAAATACCTGGAGTTGGCTCACATCAACATGGTAAGAAAATATGTGCTTTGGAAGGTTCAGCTGACTACCTAATGAAAACCACTCCTGAAGGAAGGAGAAAGAATGAGGAAGTCAGCTTGTGGTCAGCAGCTTCTCTGCCCGTGATATCCAGTACATAATTACTGCAGGGCTACAGTTCAGCCAGCTTTTGACAAATGAACTACCAAGAGTTTTCTCCGCATGTTTTCTATTCAAGTGTGTTTAGTCATAAATACTTGGTTCCAATGGCATTTTCTTAGTCAAACAGAACCACTCCTAAGCATTAATAATACTTCTTATTCTTACTATAAGCCTTTGAACAAGATTCTTTTATTCTGGTTGAAGGTCTCTTTACAGAAGTTGAGTACCCTGGACTTTCTCCACCCACGCTAATTTAGACTAATTATACCCCTAGTACTCTTCATCTCCAAACCCTTTGCAACAGACCATACATTCTGTGCTGAAAAGTTTCCATGAAACACATTCTGTGCTGTACAATAAAATTATCAAATTCATTTTACGAAAGGAAAAAGCAATACCAGAAGGCACAATGTTAGAACACCAAATTTCCCTGCTCCTTTACTCGTAGTCAGCTTCTCTTTCTTCAGGTTCATAAAATGGCAATTCCTGAGTGCATTGAACGCCCCCGGTAGCCTCACTAGACATATCACCATTTTAGAGGTATCAGTCACAAAGACCTGAAAGAGGAAGTAATGAGCTATAAACACTCCTTGGTAGTGCTGCTGTATGATGTGACTGTATTTGCAAACAATATTAAAATAATAAGGTGTGGAAAATGTTAATTTTTAGTTAATACACATTTTTCAGGATATATCACTTTTTAAAATGAGGGGCAGTACTCATCTTCATTCAATGCATTTTTACAAGCAGATAATAGGAGGTCATATTCCACTTTGGTGATGGTTTCCTGAAGTGTAAATTAAGATTTAATCCCAGGTGCCCTTACTAGTGTCTGAACCCTTTTTATAATCTTTGACTCTGTATGAGGAACTTAAAACACACATGTAAAATGCTCTTAGTGAAGTACCAACTGGCAATTTTTGTCTTCAGGTATTCATCTTCTCTTTTAATCCCCACCCCTAATTACTGACCAGCAAAGAGAACAAACAGATTTATTTATTTATTTTTTTTAACAAATCAGCCAAATGGATACTTTTCCAAGAACCTCTGTTTGTTTTCCTTTAAAAACAGTACCATCTGTCTTCTGTTTAAAACTTTTTGCATTCAAGAGATGCCTCTTCTCCCTAGATGGGTTCACTTGAGCTTCTTTCTCCACTTCAGCTTTTTAGTTAGTTACACTCCCTCACAATCTGATGCCTGTTCAAATGTCTCTACTCAAGCTGAGACAAATCCAAAAAGTACTTGTAAAGGGTGTTGGCCACAGTCCTGAAAGCCTTTCTGCTGGCACTTCAGAGCAGTGAAGTGTTTGCCTGCTCCCATCATCTCCAACTGAATGAGGGAACTGAGTTTATCCTTCAGCCACAGACAACTGCAAGGTAAGCCACAGAACTTAAAGGGGCAATAAATCAAATCATGCCCCGCTCAGTTCCTTGACCTGAAACTTGACAAAGGTGACAGTTATCACCAAATTCAGCTCCTGTTCAGTCGCCAGCAGAGCAAGACTAAGGAATGCCAGGACCCTGAATGAGAGGGTTTTCTGAGCCTTTCTGAACACCTCACCCTAAATATCCTTTTTCAATTTTGAACATTTTGAATCAAGTTTTGCTTAAAAGCTTTGTGTTCATTGTAATTCCCATATCATACTTCCATTCCGTAATTCACCTATCAAAGAAAGACCTCTAAATGTGGGATTTTAAAGATTGGTCTCACAATAATACTGCAAACCACACACCCAACAGAAGCACCAGAAATAATAACAGTAATACAAAAGTCAATAAAGCTGTCACACAAAACTTAAAAAATTGAAACTACTGAAAAGGTGGAGTCTGTGCAGAAAAATAATGTTGGCATAGATTATACTCAGGATGTAATTGCAGCAGTTCTGAGGCCAGAAGGGCTGAACAAACTTACCTGAGCTGGAAAAAAACAAAAATAAAAACAAACAAACAAACAACAACAACAACAACAAAAAAACACACCCTGTAACAGAGCTTAGCAAAAATATTATTTGGTGAAAAGACAGATTAATCAAGACCAAAACAAGGTGCAGCTGGGATGAATCTCTCAAACTGTTCATAAAAACAGGAGATTAGCAGGTGAGAAAACTTTTTAGATGGTGCTTCCTGTTTCTTTGGTTTTATTTCATTTTAATATATTTAAGCTAAAACCTCAAAAAAGGGAAAGAAAATAGATACAAAAAGGATTTCACAATTATTTAAATGAAATAAGCTGACTGGTTCAAACCAGACCCTATCTTATATCCAAGAAATCCCAGAACTATACATTTTTGTGCTTACTTGGAAAGTAAATACTTTCCAGAATTCTGTGTGTATGTGCATGATGGGAAAATTATCTCACCCCCAGTTTAAAGAGAATGTTATCTTTTTGAATGTTTTGTTCAAATAGATTCCATAATCTTCCTTCCTCTCCTACTTAGGTAAAAATCTGATCAGGTGATAGTGGTGTAGTTTCAGATTCCAGTTCTGAAAGATGACAAATCCTTCTTTTTCTTCCCTCTAGCCTTTCTCAGATTTATACATATATATTACAAGATATCTTTCTTCTGAGTTCAGACATCCAAAACAAACAAAACTGGAACATATAGTCTTCTTTATCTTGGATAAATATTAAAGCTAAAATCAATTAAGACCATTTTTTTAAAGGTAGGTTTTTTTTTTTTTTTAAAGCAAAACAAGAAAACTCAGACAGTACCATTTAAATAACAGAAGCCTAATATTTAAGCAAATCTGGGCTGCCATATTCTCTCAGTGTTTTAACATAAGCACAAGTGGTCAAATATGAACTGATTGAACAATACATGAATTCTCACTTTTGAAGTATGGTCTATTGGTTAGGTATGTTCCCCTTTTCCTGCCTTCAGAAAACCCTGTTAAAGCTTGATGCCAAGGTCAGGAACAGCAGATGACACTTCAGAGAGACTAAATCAAACCAGGGCACACATGCGTTATAGCAGTCCACTTGCTGTCATGGCTTTTTTCACATCACCATAGCTGTCTGTGAGAGACAAAAATTGCTGTGCCAATAGCCATACCATAGCCAATTTATGGCTAGAAAGTTTTTCAGACATGTCTTGGGTCTGACTAATAGTGCTTGACTTCTCCTTACCATTGGATGTTGTCTACATCTGCATCCCCAGTGGGAGAAGAGGACAGAATGCAAGTCTCCAAGGCTTCATTTGGGGAACTGAAGGTGAACTGCTGAAAAAGCAGCGTAACAGTATCAAAGAAATTATATGAGAGAGATAAGAATAAGATGCAGTCAGTGCCCTAGTACAAAGCTCTTCTCAAGCACCACTGCAGTCCTGTAATGCTAACAGCTCCTTCCTGAATCCCCCAATATTGAGCCTCTCATAATCAGACAGCACTGGGTCATTCCTGTTTTCTTGGTGCTTAACCAAAAGAAAGCAGAAAGTGTCTCTCTTTTTGAGAGAAGTGACAAATCAATGCCACATTAACAGGTTGCAAGGGGAGGGTGCTGTTAGATGTCTTCAGCACAGACTGCAGAGTCACACCAAGCTGGGCAAAGTAAACAAACAAACACCCCCCAGCTGATAAAGCAAATCAGTTGTTTGTGTCTTTCTGGCTGAAAGGCACCAGGGGAACCCATCCACTCACTGGAGCTGAATGGGGTTTCTGCCCTTGGAAAGCTGCCTTGCTGCCAGCACAGTCACGGCTGGGACCACGGGGCTGGGCAGGCGTCAACCCAATGCATGGCACACCTCGCTGCCTCGCTTGCAGCTCATGCTGAAGAGATCGTGTTTGCATACTCAGGGCATGAATAAAGGCAAAATTTTCCAAACTATTTTAATGTAAATACAGGGGCGTCCACAGCTAACCAGCATGGCAGTTTGACTGGGATGACTGCCAAGGAACAAATTTAATGCAATGTATTTCATTTACTCCTAACAATGGGTAAATGGCACTCTTTCTGTTTAAATGGCATGCCCACTGCTGTCTACGTGTCTGCCCACAGGTGTTATGCAGTATGAACACTTACATTTGTTAACATAAATTTGTTCATTTGTGTTTGCTTCCCTCTTCTAGCACGGCTGCTAAGCCGATCAAACTGACAAAACTAAACAAGTACAAACACTTCTTGCAAAGTGTGTATGCAACAATTAAAGCACTCTGAGGTAGGGTGCAGAGTTTTAATCACACTGGCCCTTGGCCAAGGAGTTGTAGAAGTGAACTGTGCTTCCCCAGTCAAGGAGGAAGAAGGAGGAATTTCCTCCAAGCCTCAAGCAGAGAGATGTGTTGCTGTTGCTCCTTAGTTTTTAGGGCTACCTCCTTGTCCACGCATTTCTACCTGCCAGTGGATCTTCACATGAATACTCTTAGAATTTACGTCCACTGCAACTACTCCTGGAACCATATTAAATAGAAGTAATAGATCCTTTTTTCCCCCGACAATTATTTGTGAGCAAACAAGCTTCAATTGAAGTGAATCTATTACCTTATTTGTGCAAATGCTGACAGCTTTGTGTTGCTTTTTGCAGTGTTTGTGAAATGTCGGTGCCAAAAGAAAGCAGAGAAGATATTTTACTGTGACACAATAACAGGAAAATGTAATTTTAAATCATTGAACTGAGATGTTTTATAAGATAATAGGCTTAAAAATGAGCATGTTAAAATGAGTATGTTAAAAATGAGCAGAATCAGTTTGCCAAATTGTAACCAAAATGTTTTGCACCTTCTGAGACCAAACTCCAGTGTAGTACAAAGAAAATCTATTTATTCTGTGAGTTTTTCTTTCAAGATTTTTGTTTAGTTATTTAATGCATTAGGATGTAAATTTGTGTGTGTGTTGGGGGAGAGAGCCAGGCACTCCCAGAATGTTCAGCTTTGTATTTGCTTTTCCATTGCTGCGAAATAACTGGAAATGCATCTCAGACATTAGCATACAAATAGTTAGACTAAATTGTTTATAAACATCAAACATTATTTGTAGCTCACACACACACACATCACCATGGAAACAAAGCAATTGTTGTACTTTTAGGATGCAATTTCTCTGCACAGTGAGGCAGAATGGCAATTTATCTGCATCTGGGTGGTTTCACATTACTGTTTGTGGTCACAGATCTCCCCTCCAAATCATCTCTTGGATGTGAAATTAGTTTTGATTACTGAAGAAAAGATTAGATCAATATAAGACAGACAATTTGAAACAGCAGAACACATGTGAAAACTGCATTTATTGCACAGGAGTGATGTGAACTATTCAAGGACAGTGATTCAAAGGCAAACCGAGGAATTTCGAAGCCAGTGAAGGTCACTACGGGCATTTCCCATCTTGCCATTGCTAATGGTCAATGGTTGTTGCCATCTGCTTGTTGGTTGGCAGCCTAAACGAAGTTGTATTGATTATAGAGTGCGAATCTAAAAAATTAGCATGAAGAGGCATCCTTGCTTATAATCTCTCTGGTAAGGTCAAGGATTGAATAGACAGAGAAATATTTTCCCTCCTTAAAGAAGACAGAGTTTTTGCAATACCAGTTTTTAAGTCTAAACAGAGATCTACCAAAAGAATATAGGGCACAGTTTATACAGATAGACTTTTAATGGATTTTTATTTTTTATTTTTTGATAACAAAGAATGTAAGGAATTGAGATCGCTGTCTTCCACCTTGCACTTGAAATGGAGACTATGATACAAAGAAACATATTCTTAGTCCTAATAGTGTAAATGACAAGATCATCACACCTTGGCAATAACAGCTGTCTATTTGGTCATTCCTGAATAACAGGAGCCCTTCAAGGGGGTTAAACAGAAAATGCACAATAATTCATCACAGCAGCATACCAGACTGTACTAAACCATGGCTTGAATTAATAATATATTTTTAACACAAGAAAACACACTAAAATTCTCACACAACTGAAATAATCAGTCTTCTCAACCAAGTTCTGTAAGAGTGGGCTTACAGAATTCTTGCAATTTTAACAAAAAACTCACAATGAGGCTCATCTTGCAATATTACTGCAGACAACAATCCCAGAGATGTTCTGCCTGAGTCAGAGCTGCAAAGTCACTCCAAAAAGATTGCTCATAGAAAGTCCCATTACTGCATGAATTCATTTTATTCCCCAGTTAGATTTGATATGAATTGACCTGCATTCTGCTTCATTAAAAAGTGCTCCTCAACTAAGAATGGAAGATTCCTTTGTGCAATCTGTCCTAATAACACTGAAAACAGAACGGCTTCTCTATCTCTGACAGAGGCTCTTTTTCAGAAAGAGGAAAAGGAGTCCTCTCTCTCCTCACAGATGTAAATGCTGCAAAATACTTTGGGAGCCTTTAGGATAAAAAACTGCTCGAGTAAACACAGGGTATAATTATCATCATCTGTCATCTCTGCGAATCCATACATTTTATATTCCACTTAAAACAGAAAAAAAATCCTCAGTGGGATGTCTTCCAGCGAACCAATTTAGCTAATGAGAATGAATATCAATGACTGCTGGCTAATCAGAATGGTATTAGCATAAATTTTACTTAATGAGGACATATTTGGCTGGTGCCAGAGGCAAAATGGTACTGAGCTAAAGTGTAAACTGCAAAGGATGTCTTAAGTCTCCAAAGAAAAACAAAACAAAATCAAAAAATACCCTATCAGAGCAAATACACAGAATTGTATCTGAGGTCACAGTTATACTAGCACTTTCTTTGCAACCTGAGATTTTACCCTCACTTGAGGCTTTTCAAACTTTTTCATTATTACAGAATCTTATCAACCTTTTAACTGGGATGAATAAAACACCCTGGGGAACAGCCTGACAAGAGATTCAATTGAACTCTTTTAACCTCATGTTGGTAGGTAGATCACCAAGGGAACTTGCTTTCTTCTTAATTTAAGGCATGCAATACACGCGCTGTGCTGCACAACCAAAGTATATTTTTCCTTTGTGCATTGTGTAAGGCTCTGTTTTGAAAAATGCCCAAATATTGCTCCCAGCTTCAAAATGAGAAATGTAACATTGCCCTCTGCCTGCCTGTTAGCAATCTCAGGAACAAAATTCCCTGCCTCACAGTCTGCCGCTACTGTCTTGAAGGAGTTAACTTCTAGAAGCATCCAAGTGCTGTTGTGCACAGCACACTTCTTCTTTCTATATGCTCCATATTAGACAGTCTGAGAAGTCTCCATGAACAATATGAAAGATTTTTGTCACAGTAACATAAAGGGGTTAGAGTTCAATGCTCTCACAAAATATTTAATCTTGTGAAATGTTATTTGTAGTGTCATTCTTGTATATACCTGCTTTGAAATTCCTAACCCTAGATTCTTCTATGCAAAGGAATATAGGGCAGAAGTGTTCTTACCTTTGATATACCATAGGATCTAATAATATTTAACCGCTGAAGTCATTTTTGTTTCCAAACCTGTGTCTCAAATATGCTTGGGAACGTGGAAACTCACAATGCCCTCATTCATGACATCAAAATCAGTTCCATGGTAACACATTGTGATGACAAAATACACAGATTGCAAGGTCACAAGTCACACTTAAGAACAGGCAGGGGAGAAATTGTTAGTTTAATGAATAACATTAGCCAATTCCAATAGGAATAAAAATAAAGAAAAAATAACGTGCCTAAAGTAAACGCCCTGAAATGCACTTCAGAGCCATTTCATCTTAAGTAGTTCTTCAAAGGCAGAAGGCTTCCGCAGGTTTCACCTCTGCAGCAAATAGAAGCTCATGTTAAAAATAAAAGCAAGATGCTGTACGGTAATGATCATACTCGTGCTTTTTCTCTGTGTGTGTAGACAAAAATGGTAACTGCAGGGGAACAAATAGCACAAAAAGAATCAACCTTAAAAATATTCACATTAAATCCAGACTAAATCTTCCAAACAACTTATGTTTCTTTCACTTTACAAGGATTTGGTTTTCATGTACAGTGACCAGCCACTTCTGTATCTTGCATTTCCTTGGTCTATAGCCAGGTATTTGAAATATTTCTGTCACAGAAGTTAGCAATGGCAACTCTATTATAGCTTCTTCTAATGAATTCCTAGTGCTTCTTTTACTGCTTACTTGCTGAACACTTTATCACAAGAAAATGATCCAAATGTATGAGATTTAAATGTACACAGGCCACCTCTGAACTTTAAGTCCTTTTGCTGCAAGAACCTTAATATATGTAGGTAGGAGATACCACCACAGCTAGCCCATCACCTAAGAACATAAAGCATACAAAAAAGGGAAAGGAAGGAATACCAAAAGAATAAAATTGCCAACCTGAGATTTGAACAAATGACAAACACCTTTAAGTCTTTGACATTGCCATCAGCTTTGCTTGTAGCATCTCAGAGCAATGACAGGAAAAATTTGGAAAAACAAACAAACAAACAAACAAAACTCTGTGGTTAAGGGACTGCTCTTGAACGTGTCATGTCTTAAGCTTTACATGGTTGTTCGTAAAGGCACTGTACAAAAGGTAACAAGAATATATTTGGATGAATCTTTCCTTCTGACTTTCACGATCAAAACCTTTTTTGAAATTGCAACTAAAATAAATCACATACAATCTATTTGACTTTACTGTGTCATAAAGTTGGCACTACACAGTCTGTGCTTACCACAGTCTGAAAAGTCAAAGGAGAGGATGGATTTCCTTTAACCTCTTGTTAAAATAGCACCTTATTTTTATTAGGAAACACACACACACACATATATGTATTTATGTTTTCTAATAAAAATAATATATATATATTACCGTATCATGGCAGACAGCCCTATCCCAATACATCCTTACATAAACAGTGATTGAATAGCCAAAAAAACAAATTGCAACTCAAATTCTACAGGGAGAAGCTCAGATTAGTTTTCTTTCCAAGGCCAGAGCATTTCAAAATTGATGGGAGAACAGCATCTTTGATTTTATTTAAATGGCATAAAACCACTGGATTATTCAAAAATAATGAAGCATGGTTTTGTAAGACATTAACATTTTTAACATATTCTTGCATTCTGACAGTGCTGGGGATGGTAAAGTTCCCTCTATGTTATATAAAATGGCTTGACAGTTGCATACATACCCAACCACAGGTGGGGGGTTCTTCTTAAATTGGTGTTCATCATGTGATGCTTCATAAGCAAAGAATAGCAGGCCATGCTGCTTTATTCATCTGGGTTATGCTTTTACTCTTTCTTCCTGCGTGTGAAAAGCATAACAGAGAGCTAGCAGAGCAGAAGTAAGATGTGTTTTGTTAGTTGTCTGAAGCCCTGGGGCCCGGAACCGGATAAGTCCTGATATTATACCCTGGATTGAGCAGAATAAATCCATTTTGTTTCCTACAAACATTTAGCCATTAAAAAAATATGAGATAGAAAAACAGACTTTGCTGTCTGCATGCCTTCTTGTAAAGCTTGTATTGTGGAAATGTCAGAATCATTAGGTCATTGGCATATATTTTGCAAGCCAATGCTTCTACTTTAATTCTCACTGGGGACTGCACGTCTGCATAAAATCTACAATTAAATCTAGACTGGAGAAGGTGAAGTGAGCTTAAAATGATGGTGGTAACACTCTGTGATGGCTGATAACACTTCTAGGTATGAGTAATTAGGAAATATCAATATGGTACAACCACAGCTTTTTAAGTACCTACTTTCATATCAAGCTCCACAAAAGTAATTGGTAAGTGTTAAAATTGTCTCATAAATATTTGAGGCTCCTTTTAAATGCACACAGACACATGTGAATGAATAAAGTTTTAAACTAAATATAGCACGAGAAGTAAATTTAATATCTGAAATTATGCATATCATATGAGAAGCATGGATGCTTATACTCCAAGTGGGTAAGTTTTCTCCTGAATCACCAGACAGATGTAGAAGAAGCGGTCACAGAAACATCAGCCCCATTCCAAAAATAGAAACATCAGAAACATCAGCCCCATACCAAAAATTCCTCTCTTATAACATGGTTTGCTGATAAAATCTGGCATGTGCTCAAGTAAGAGGTTAACACTAATAGGCATAATAATCCAAGTAGAAACACTCAACTCACAATTGGATAAGTAGGTCTTGAACTTTCGGCAGAAACTCCTCTGCCTGAATCTATATTCCCTGCATCAGCTTTTCATCTCTCTCTTATAGAAACACGCGCATGCTTTCTTCTGTGTAGAACAGAAGCATGACTACTCCTGTCAGAAAGACAGACTCTTTGCAGAAGCCGTCCTGCCTCCTCTACATGGCCCCTGTGGCCTTGTCTGAGGCTCCTGGAGGCAGCAGGCCTGGGCTGGCACCTCCAGAACTCCATATTGGGGGGAGGGGGGGGAGGGTTAGGGGGGCTCTCATGAACTCAAATCATCCCCTCAAAAGTCAGACAAAACCATCGAGCACCACCTGGTTTCTTAGTGTGGCTAGTTTAAATCATATGAAACCGTAAGTTTAGTGTGATTTTGATACTGCTCTATACATCAACCCAGGTTTATTTGAAAATGAATTTAGTGTCAGTAGACAAGCTAGTGAATTCAAACAGACCTTAGGACAAATGCAGTTTTTATTCTGAATTTCTAAACAAATCCTCAAACTAAACAAATTTCACACAGTTTCTGTTTTCACTGTGGCTATCTTGCACAGTTCTAACTAGTTGCAGATTTCTGGGTCCATTTTTATGTTTCTGATCCATATTTTCGTGGTTGCATGCTCCATAAGAATCCTACGGGATATATATCCCAATCACCTTTCATAGGAACTCCATGTCACACTTGCTTGAAGTTACATAGCTCCAATACATAGGAAAATCAGCTGTGAACACTAAATGCCATTTCACTGGCATTCTTCAAGCTATCCATTTAACTTCTGAATGCTTCAAACTCTCCGTAGGAATAGTATATATGTAGGAATAGTCTTCACTAATATTTTAATAAATCAAAACTGCTCTGTAAAATTCTTTAAAGTGAAAATATGGGACCCAAAAAGATCATGGGCAATTCATAGACATGATTCTGTAACCATATATTGTAAAACTTGAATACTCCATTGTACTCCATTGTAGAAATTTTTTTAAGTCTTGCTGATCTGTTTCTTCAAACTGAACTCATTTGTATTTATTTGAATTAAAATCGGTCTGACTGATGCTATGTGCTATGTATTACAGACAAAAATACCAAAAGCATTCTGTGTCATTCCTCTCAAACTGTAAGAATGACAGTTGCATTGTCTTATGCAAATAAAAGATGAATTTACAGATGTTCAGTTATCATCTGTAAGTGTCTCCCCTCCCCCCGCACACACACACATTTGCACTGCAAGAGTGGGTAAGATGACCAGTAAATAAATCATTAGAAATGGAAAAGTTTTACTCAAATTCTGTTTGTGATTCATTCTTATCCTTCAACAAATTTGAGCAGTTCAAAGCTTATTGGGAAAAGGTGGATTCCCAAAAGCTTGAACACTGAAATAAAATAATTTTCAAAATGTACACCCAAAGATCCAAGGAACCTTCAGAATATATGCTATGCAATGTAAATAAGTCCTGGCCAGGCAGCAGTCTCAGGCAAAGAGCAGATCATCTTAAGTATCAGCACCTTCAGTAAATGTGCATGGACTACACAGAGAGAAAGACAGTTCACAGAGAAAACTATAGAAATACGAATTAACTTAGTTTCTTTCAAATATTGTGGAAGGAAAGTAAGCCTGGAAATATTTTCAAAAATCAAACACATATTTTCACAATTGGCTTTGCATATAAATTTTCTCAGATTATTGGCTCAGTGGTACTTCTATTTTTTTTCAACTGCTATACAAAAAGAGTTTGCCAAGTATTAGCCTCCTGTATTTACCTTTCCAGATCAAGTGCAAGAGGAACTGGAACATGATTAAAAAGAAGACCATATTATTTTTCCTTAGAGAACGATGGCAAAGTTTTTGTGGGTTAGAGCAAAAGAAGACACACTCTGCAAGAGAACTAGCTCTCTAAAAGGCATGGAACTTTTTGATTTCATTGTGTTTTTAGAATTAGCTGGCTTCATGAAGAGCCCCTTCTGCCTCTGTATCTTATAAATACCTTCTTTTCATAGGCTGTGAGCTTGCTTATTTTATAAAAGACTTGCTAAATGTCACTAGAATGATATCAACTCATGAGCATTGTCTGGTGCCATAAACTTGGAGGTGACCTCCAGAACTTGAGGAAAGGATGAAAGAATAAGTACAGGGTTTGGAAAAGCTAATGCTGGTCACAGAGCCAATAAAGGTGGCACACAACTAGAAGAGGTTCAAGGGTATTCACCTCCTCATGAAGACAGTGAGTGGCAGGAAGGCAAAAATTGTGATTATTTTGAATTGTACTAGGTCAGAATCATTAGGTTTATTAAGAGAGAAAATAAAGCTAGTTCTCATTATAAATTACAGAAATCATAATGATACGATTTTAGGAAAAATGAAACTATGGAGATAGAAATTTCTATCCACATAGTAAAGGTAACAAGATGGAAAAACTTTTGAGACATTTATAACAAACGTTTGACTCTGACTGCTTAAATACATAATCATAATTTGATATGGATCACAGCCATAAATCAAGGGGAAAACTGATATGATTTTGTTACAAAAAGGAAGCCCACAGAAGGCAAAAGTGGAGACAGACTACCCAGGAGGACTACAGAGACACTGCTTGATCCTCCAGGGCTGGAATTAGTAGGGGATGTGAATGGCAAGAAGGTGGGATTATTTGTTTGTTTGTTTGTTTATTTGTTTGTATATATATAATAGCAAAAGGAAGGTGAAGAGCCACATGAATCCATTGTTCATGGGGATTTAGTGATGAGGAAATGACTAAGAAAAGACTACGGTACACAATGCTTTTTTTTTTTCTCAGTTTTCACTTGTAGGGTTTGCCCCCAGGTCTCCCAGATCCCTGAGCCTAGCAGAGTCCATGAGGAGGAAGCAGAACCCACAACAAAGGAAAATTAGGTTAGGGATCACTTAACACACCTGGACGCACAGGACTCCATGGAGGGGAGAAGATGTATCCAAGGGAGCTGAAGGAGCAGGCCAATGTCATTGTGAGGTTGCTCTGTCACCTTCAAGAAGTCATAGCAGTTGGGGGAGAATCCTGATCGCTGGAGAGAGGAAAATTCCACACCCATCTGCAAGAAGGTGGCAAGGAGGATCAAGGCCAACCAGCCACACACATCTTGGTTCCTGGGAAGGTTATAGAGCAAATTCTCCTGAAAGTCATTTCCATGCATGAGGAGGACAAGAAGCTGACTGGGAGCAGTCAGCATAGATTTAACAAGGACAAAACATACTCACCAACTCTGTTGCTTTCTGTGGCAATGTGATGGGCCCTGTAGGCAAGGGGAAAGCAATGCATGTTGTATACCTTGGCTTTAGCAAAGCCTTTGACTTGGTCAAAGCCCAGGATAAAAAGAAAAAGTGGGTATTCCCATACTCTGAAGTAAAAGAGAGGAAAATGGGTAGGAAGCTTTTTGAAAAGAAAGCTACAACCAGTAACTGAAATATAATGTTTCTGTAGGTTAGACTTAGGTGCATGAGTTATTCTTATATGCAGAGTGTATAAAGACTACTAGGTAACCGGAGTTACAAAAACTGGTTTTGAAGAAAAAAACTTATATATGGTGAAAACAAGTTGATAAAAGCTTTCTTTGATCCCACTAGAGTGAACTCAAGCCATTATGTGTGGACATGAACTCCATGTGAAAGTATAACAAAATCTTGAAGAAATAACATTTATAATTGTTTTCTTATAAAACATTTTCAGGAAAGGGAGTACTTACTCAAGGGGTGAAGATGCCAGATATTAGGTTGTTAAGAAAGTGAACACAGGAGGAGGACAGAAGCCACTAAAAGGTAGAAAATATATCCTCAGATGTTTTTAATAGCATAGAAAAGCTATCAATGGAATATAAAATAAAGTTAACAGAACTCGATTTCCCTGTTATATACATGCCAACACATACCTAGATGTGTACTTAGACCATAATTTAAGGAAGAAATTAAACTTATTACTCAATCTAGCAGAGAACACATGCTTCTTTAGAAGTATTTTTTTTTTCTCTACCAGCTCCTGAAGAGAAAGTGGAAATTCTTCCTACACCTACATCCTAAGGGGATAAGAAATCCAGCTATCTACTAGGAAAGACATTTCTTATCAAAAGTTTTTTGCTCTTTATTTATTTATTTATTTTGCCAATACCCCTTGCCTTCTCATCTCACCTAAGTACTTTATGTAGGCTGTGGAAAGTTTTTTAAAAAAAAAATAATTTCCATAAAATTTTAACTTCTCTCATTTGAATACAGTGCTTCACTGTAACTTTTAGGCTTTGCTCTGCACCCATATCATTTCACAAAATGATATCCCAGCATGGCAAGATACTGAAGGCAATGGAGTTTACTGATGGTATTTTGCTGTGAGTATAAACGATAGAGTGGGATCACAGACATTGATTTTGTGATCTAATCCTGAAACTTGTCAGACAGCAATGTAAATTTAGGGGTGAATAATTTTTCACTTACACACTGAAAAAAAATTGAGTGATTGAGGGGCCCTGTTGGGGGGAGGGTCATAGAAAATTATCAATATTTCTCTACTTACAGAGAAGGAATGATACATTTGGCTAAAAAAAATAAAATATAACCAGTCTATCTGCCATAACTATTGATCCAAAAATATTAATCTGGAAAAAAAAGATAGTGTATGAAAGTTGCTAAACATGACAGGTAGCCTAAGAACTGTTTATAAAGAAGACACCCTTCCTTTGATTCTCTGATGGTAATTGCTATACTGAGTTACCCAGTGAGTCCATTATGAAGGCCTTGCAACATTTTTTACAGAAATGGGAATCACCAGAGGCTGTAATTAATGCTGCAGAAAATCTAGCTTTAGGTGGATACCAGTGAATATGAACAGAAAAAATAAAAGTCTGCTATGCTTATGTATGCAAGAAAAAAGGGTTTCTGGATGAAATGACAATACTCACAGAAGCAGACAGCAAGCCATTTATGACAGTGGTGGAGAAAAGGGTTTCATAAACACAACTTTGTTTGAAGAGGTTATTCTTTCAGTTGCAGTTGGATGATTTATAGCTAGAACATAAACCTGGAAAAAAACTCATGTCAGCAGACACTCTGTCTGAGCCTTCAATAAAACAGAGGTAGTACAAACACCAAGTTTGATGTTGTTCATGTAAATATGTTCATGAAAATATTCTCAGTTCCATACAGGATGCAGTCTGTCACTGCAAGAGACCATAATAAGACTTTACAAAAAGTAATACCAGCAATTAAGGCTGACTGCCCTCCTGAACATAAAACTACTCCTTTTAACAGCTTTGGAGAAGAAATGTATGTTGTAGATGGTACTTAAGAGTTCTAGATCAGTAGTATCTGAAAACTTAAAATAAGAAATACAAAATAGAGTACCTGAAAGGTATATGCATATCAGAATTGGAGAAGACTGATTAGAGGCATGTGGTATTTGCCTCAAAAGTAGTGCAGACATTGGAGGGGAAAAACAAACAAACAAAAACATGATACCAAATGTAAAAAATAGGAATATTCATAAACTATTGGGGGTGGGGTGGGGAAGAAACTGTGATTGTAATTTAAACAAGGTTAGACCTATCGTCCTCATTTACTTTAGATAGATTGATGTGTTTAGATGAATAACTATTCCTGCTTTGGTTTGGAATTATTATTCTTAATTTCCAGAAATATCACCATTAGATTACATAACCATAAAATATATGATCACACATATCTAACCTGTGTTTGCATACAAGAAATTACCTGCCTAGGAGAACCAATAATGCTACGAAACATTTTTGAAAATTTTTATTTTCAAAAAATGAAGCAAAAGACATACCGTGATAATATATCACATGAATTAAAGTCTGTGTAGTCACAAAATAGCATACACAAGGTATTTGACAGCAAATGCAGTTATAAAAATCACTTGTTTCCTGTAAACAAGTTTGTTCATTTCTCTGAGAATAATGACTAAGAAAGGCCATACAAACAGTGGCCATCTTAAACTAGCACAAAGGGAAGAGGAATAAAGAAACATTAAGATGCTTGAAGCTCCAAAACAGAGAACACTAGAAAAGAGACCAAGGATCAACCAACTTAGTGGAAAGGATTGAACAAAATATTGTGGAGAGCTACAAGCAAATGAGCACAAGATTAGAGTCAGACAGGAAGCTATGCAGAATCTGCTGCATTGTCACAATTTTTCCCCCTCCTTCATGGAGAAAAGAAAAGGCACTGGGTCCTCAGGGAGGTCTGACAAAGTGTTTTGTCCATTTAGTTTACGACTATTAATGTAAGCAGCCTGATTTTGACAAGGGCTTCATCTCCCTTTCTCCTGTAAGCGGTCACTACCTGACATTGAGAACTCCAACTGATTATTGGCCACCACCTAAAGATACAAGACAGGCCTCACATAGTGTATGGTTCAGGTAGACAACCATGATGATGGGAAAAGGGAAGTAACCGAAGCTGACTATCAGGAGACAAGCAAAGGAAAAGCAGCTAATTCCTTTACTGTGTTACTACAAATTTATTTCCCTTTATATCCTTTTCAGACTCTTCTTTTAAAACAGTTTAAAGAAACAAGCCATCATCTGTGCAAAGTGAGTTTTGAAAAAGAGGCTAAAAGACAAGATTTGTAGTGCATATATTAATTTGCCACAAGACTACAGGATGCAGTCTTCCCACAAGGCCTGCTACTGCATATCTGTATCACTCAGCCAGTATTGATCAATGGTAGTAGCTCAAGAGCCCTGAAGTAAATTTCTAGATTTGCAAGCAAAGAACCTACTGATTTATTATAGCCATTTGGCCTGTCTTCATTATGGCCATTTGGCCTGTCTTGACCCCTGCTTGTATCTCTGCCCCATTTTATGCATTTAGACATCAATGAAGAGAAATCATTTATGAATGCACTCAACTTTAAAGAGGTGTTTTAAGCCTGCAGACATCAATAGCAGGTAAGCACATAATTACTTATGTCTAAAATAAAGATGAGATTTGTACACTTTAAGTGCATTCCTGAAAGGATTTTTTTTTTTTTTTTGGTAATTTGAGATTTATTTATTTATTTATTTATTTATTTATTTATTTATTTATTTTGTAATTTTGCTCACCTGTAAAAAGTCTTTCACAAATATTTCTGTAAATAAACAAAAGCAGAAGCATTTCCTTGGCAAGTATGTTTAAGAAAGAAACAGATAATTTTGATTCACTTGGAACATAATATATTTCAACATATATTAATTTCTTCTAACATCTGTAGTGTCTGCGTGAAGGGTTTTTCAAGACAGTATAATCTACCTTTTGATTTTTCAAGTATTATGTCTATGCTTCTACTTTTAAGTCAGCCACTAATTGTCACTCACAGTCACAGTAAACAAGATGGCTTCCTTCTCTTTTTATAAGGCCTGTTTGATGCTGTTTCTTGATCTTGAATTAGTCGACTCATATCAAATGCAAATCAAGCTCTTTTACAGTATGAATAATTGCTGCCCTTGGTTAAAGGGGTGAGAAGAGATGAGAAGGAAAACATTACATTTCTGGACAATACTGATGACTGAGGGCTGGTATGACTCATACTTAAGAGGGTTGATAGACACTTTCAAGTCAACAACTTATGATATGAATAAGCAACTTCAAACAGGGTTTTCAAAGGGAGAAGAAAACAGGAACTGGAATAAGCAACAGAGTACTGCATATGGCCACATCCTGAACTCCTCACTGATGCAAGATTCCCATTGACATGAAATTCATGGTTTGCAAGCAGTGCACTTAGAGTTCATGGTTTAAGACTGACCCTTTGTTAGCTGGGAGCTTCAAACAGCTGAAAGTCCACTCGGTAGGTTTTTAAAGTAATTATTCTTTTTGGTCAGATTTTGTAACAAACAGGAATGCAGAGAGCTGTATGTCATTTTCCACGCACAAAAAATGTTTCTTTCTCATATATAAAGTACTGTTTTAAAAAGTATTTATTATTATTATTATTATTATTATTATTATTATTATTAAAAACAGAATTATTTTGGTGTCCAATCTAATTTTACACTATATGGGAAATAACTATGGAATTAGAAAAATGTCCACCCTTGCAGCAAAGCATCTCCCTGCTGAGGAGAAAGAGACAGCAAAAATGAATTAGAAGACCAACAAATCAGAAATGTACCCACTTTTGCTATTTACTATAGACAGAAATAGCTGTTTCTTCACAAATGTAAATGAAGAATGTTGTGTTTTGTTTGTTTGTTTTTTCTTAAATTCACTAAAGCTTGAAAGAGGTTTTAGCTGTTCCTTTAGAGACAACTTTTTTTTGGGGGGTATGCTTTTTAATCAAAGCTTGTTCCATGTATTACATTATTACCTACTGCATACATTACTGTACATGAGCTCCCTTTATATTTGGCTATGCCAGATTTAACTGCAGAACCTATATTGCTCTCTTTGGAGGACAAGAAATTTTGTGTATGAATAAGAGTCTGTCTTAATCCTATAATAATTTTCTAATTCCTTTCATATTCTTGTCACTAGTGCTTAAGACAAAAAAGAAAAAGGTGAAAAGGCTTAAAAACAAAGTCAAGATTTTGCTCAACTAATGTAAAAAGAGCAAGGAAGAAGAGATTTACTTATATTTAGAGCAGCAGTGAAATAAATATTTCTACTTTGAAGAGGATAGATGACTTGATTTTGAGTCTTTAAGAACATTTTGGATTAAAGAACAAAAGCAATTAGGATTACTTGGCAATTATACTGAGGTAATCAGCCAATGATCCTGCACAAAGATATGCTACTTCTATCACTTCTGTCCAAAGGAGGGCATTGTATTCAATGCCAATGACCCAAGGAGTGCCTGCTATCAGCAGGGAGTTGTCTATCAACCCTCCTCCTCTAACATCTCTGTATGAAAACTTTGCCGCAGGCCCCCTGTCCCCACTAGGCATTCCTGTTGGTGGGGGGAGGTGAGGGCACACATAGGGACTTGCTCTCTAGCCACATGCTCAACCACTGGGACCTATACCATCTCTTGGCTTCACACGCTGTCCTTCCTGCTCCACCAGACAGTGCCAAGCAACTGCGCTAAACCATGCATTCTAATATGAAAAATTAAACACCAAGAATGAGGAAATCAAACAGCGCATGAAATCCACAAGGCGAGTTTGCTGGACAAATATTTCCAATTAACTTTGCAGTTGGGGCCAAGTTGACTCTGAAGCTGGCTCTGTTATCAGAAACCTTGCAGTCAGCCAGATGGGTTTCGTGTGGTTGGGCTGTGCTGTGTTCAATCTGGCAGAGGAGAAGAGAGTCCTGTGGAAAGGACATGGTGGGAGGATCATCAAATTGGTGTTCTTGAGGTCTTTAGGACTGGCACTCACTTATTTGGGTTGCCATTTAAGCAGGCGAGTCAATGGGATTCAGGTGTTGAGCTCCCATGAGCACATCTGGAAACCTATGCGGGACCCAGGAGCCACAATACAGTGAAGTTCCAGTTATTTCATGCTCTGACACAATGTTCTGCCTAGCCTTTTTGGGAAAGCAGACTGACGCTCATTCAGCATAGACAACACCGGCACTGAACTATGTGCCTGACTTGTAAAATTATTAAGTTTGAGACCTTCCATCTGTCAGAAGTGCTCCTAAATGTAAATCAAGAACACAGTGCATTGCTCCTTTAAAGCAATATTAGATCTCTGTCTTGCCAGACCTTCAGTAACTGCAGCTTTAAAGTTTTGGCTAGCACTAAAACAGTTTCTGCAAAATACACCACAAATATCTTCACTTCTAATTTGAAAATATTAGCATGACTAACAATTTTTTGATATACATACAGCCAGTTATGCCCTTGGTTAAAAATAAAATAAATAAAGACTTGAATAAACATTTGAGACAATCTGTCCACAGAAGGGAACAGTATGTATTTGGGGTGTGTATTCTTATCTGTTAAAATTTAAAATAGAAAATCAGGTTGACTAGGTTTCCCATTTTAACTTAACTTTCTAGATATCCTCTGATGTTAAGTAGCTAATTACACAAGCGAGACATAAGTCAAGTGCTGAAAATTTGTCATACAGTATACTTACAGTCTTGCATAGACCCCAGGGAGCAATGCTATACCAGAGTTACAAGCAGAGCTGTGAAGCTAAAACACTGAATTCCGGCTTGCAAAGAAACAGCACAAACAGCAAGAATTCCCAGTACCCAGTAGCATCTCTTGTGCACCTCAGATCAGACTCTGATGGAACTGATGTGTACTTATCATTCATTTAGGTCACCCCATGTATTGCAGTCTGCTTTAAAATCCTACTTTTAAAACATTGATTCAAATATCTTAATACATACCTGGAAATGCTGGAGGAATAATCTCCCTGGCAATATTTATTTATTTATTACTGTTTTGTCATGTTTTATACATCAGTTTTTTCTATTTCATTAACCAAAATGAGAGAAAACAAATCTGCAGTAGCCTACAGTCCCACCTGTACATTCTGCACCTTTCTTTTCATCACCACTGGGTACAGATTTCCTTAGGGCAGCTAATGGGTGGATGGGAGACATCCATCACATGTGGGCTCTCTCAAGGACCCCTGTACTTCCCCTCTCATTTTCTGTGACCCAGTCTGCAAATGCAAGCTCCTTCTCCTTGATGTTAAACTGACTGTTAAACTGGGTGTGTACCTAGCCCTGCACACACCTATTTATTCAGTCTACCGTGAGTAAGTGATTAACAGAGAAGAGCAGTGACTACAAACATCCACTGGTCAGAGCAGTCCAGCCTAGATTTTAGATTCATCCGTCATAAACTCCATCCCTGTCCTGTGTTTATCTGCTCTGAGACACTGCTGCTATTAACTGGGACCAGGATTTCATCACGTTAGGCCAAGGGTACATATACAGAAACAGCATCAGAAAGCAGTGGGATCCCCAAGAGCTGACAAAATCCTGAGCAAGCAATGAGAGGAGATGTGGGAGGACAGTCAGACAGTAAAGACATGAAATGATGCTGTGAAAGGCTGAAGTGGCTTATGAGCAGAAGTCTCACTTACTTTCAGCAAGGCTTTTGAAAACTGCATCCAAAAAGTCTTCTCCAAGTTCACAGGAGAAGTTAGAAGTGAAGCTGATACATGAGCAGCAGTCCAGTACCCACAGGACCCCACAACTCCCCCAAGACAGCTGGAGGCAGACTTCAAATGCTACAGATAACCAAACTGAGAGATTAGATCCAAGTCAGAAAAAAGTTAAATAGTTCAGCAATGCTGCTGAAAACAAGTAGTATGGCACTGGCACTAATGCTAGCCTCAGAATCCAAACCACGGAAAAGAAAGCCATGTCAGCAAGGCTTGCTGAATAAAAGAACTCAAAACCTCATGAACAGCTATGAGGGAAGGGAAAAAGGATCTGCAAACTCTGCAATCATCCATACAAAACTGCATCAAGAAGATGTAAAGCTAGTGAGGTGCTCATGGTGTGATGAACAACACGTGCACGTGCTCATGTCTTAGTGCAGACTTAAGATGAGAGAACTGCGACTGGGAAAGAATGAGAATGTAACTAGAAGAAATTAGAAAATGGTAGAAGGGCTGAGGGGGTGGGAACAAGCCCAAATCCCTCATTTCTCCCATGCAAGCAACAGAAATTCACAAATTTAAGGAGCAACCTTGAATTCTTTTTTTTTTTTTTTTTGATTTTTTTTTTCTTCATGTGGGAATTTTTTTTTTTTCTCATTCTAATATGAGGCCAACAATAGCAAACCATATGCTCCAAGAGATGGCTGTTCAGGTAAGTAATGAAGTAGTAAAATCCTAATGACACAGACCCCTGTCCTGCCAAAGGGGTGGCCTGGATCCAAGGTGCTGAATGACAACATGATGTGATCAATCCTAGCCTTCATCAGTCAGCAGGTTAAGCACAATCAAGCAAAACCATTAGGAATTTTGAAGACTTTCTCTAGACACCCCAGAAGACCACGTGTGGGAGACATTCATGCTGTGTTTGGAGAGGCAAGCTAGGGCTGCTGCCAAGATCCAATTTGCTGCCCAGGGATGTCTGGCAAGTGTGCGGCCCCATGTGGTGCCCTCCATGACAAAGGGGACCTCCCATACTTGATAAGTGGCTTGATAGGGTGCTCAGTGTGACTGGGAAGGCTCTGCAGGGATGCACACCATGAGAGAGTAATGCACTCATGGATGCTCCCCAAGCTCATGAAGACATGGCCACAAGGCAGGGCCGTAAGAGGAAAGGACATCTAAGACCCCACACAACCTGCACAGAAATTTGCTTTATCTTATCATTTATTTTCTTGGCAAAGACATGTAGCTATTTTTAACATCCACTCTCTAGATTACTTCTCTCTGCAAACTAAGGCTCGTATTGGTTTTTATGCTTTTCACTAGCATGACTTTGGTAACATCACTACATACAATGCCAGAAATTTAAAAACTCTAGTGGTGCAGGATACTACAAAAGTGATGTCAAATACTGAGGCATTAAACAAAGAATGACATTGCATGACAAATATTGAAGCACAACACTGAGATGTGTCTGCCCAGGCCTGTACCATAACTACACAGAAATTCCCTATAAGGCTTTTAAGCTCAAACACTGGATTCATTTCCTTCACTCTCCACCTCTTTCCACCTTGTTCTAAAATGAGACAGAAGAGAATAAATGAATTAGACGTAATTATTTCCCCACCCAATCCCTACATTTTTGCAGGGTGCATCCTCTGGGGGATTGGCTGCTTTTCACCATCTCTAATTCTGCTTACATGGAAGTAGGACCTACCTGGTCTGCAGCAGTCTCAGCACATCTCAAAGTCCCTTTGAGTCCATCATCCTGCTGCTTCTCAGAAGTCACCACTCCCTGATGGTTTATAAGCTCCTTGCCCTTTGTGTGGCACTTGGGACTTTGGCAGTTTTCACGCTTCAGTCCTTCCACTGGGTTCTGCTAGACCCTGAAACCAGAAGCCACCTGCCTGGCCTTCCTCCATGACATTGTAGTGGGTTTACGTGGCAAGGTTTTGGTAGCAGGGAGCCATAGGGGTGGTTTCTGTGAGAAAGATCTAGAAGCTGCCCCATGTTTGGGAAGGGCCCCATTGTTTTCCAGATCTGAGCCAATAAGCGATGTTGTTTTGCGCCTCTGTGAGAGCATATTTAAGACAGGGAAAAAAACGCTGCGCCAGACAGCAGCTGGGAGTGAGAAACAGCCTTGCAGGTGCCAAGGTCAGTGTAGAAGGAGGGGGAGAGGCGCTCCAGGCGCCGGAGCAGAAGTCCCCTGCGGCCTGTGTTGAGGACCATGGTGAAGCAGGATGTCCCCCTGCAGCCCATGGAGTACCATGGTGGAGCAGGTGGCCCTGCACCGACGGAGGTTGCCGCCTGTGGAAGACCCCTGCCGGAGCAGATTCTGGGCCAGACCTGTAGCCCGTGGAGAGGAGCCCATGCAGGAGCAGGTGACCTGGCAGGAGCTGCTGCCCATGGGGGAGCCAGGTTGGAGCAGTTTTCTCCTGAGGGATGGACCCCGTGGTACGGACCCATATCTGGAGCAGTTCTGGAAGAGCTGCTGCCTGTGGGAAGCCCACACCGGATCAGTTCATCAAGGACTGCATCCCGTGGGTGGGACCCCACAGCACAGGGGATGAGAGTGACCGAGAAGGAGCGGCAGAGAAGTGCTGTAGACTGACCATAACCCCCATTCCCCCGTTCCCCTGCACCGCTCAGGGGGAGGAAGTGGAAGAGGGTGGATGGGGGGGAAGGTGCTTTTGGTTTCTTTCCTTTGTTTTCTCACTTCTCTAGCTTGTTAGTAATGAGCAATAAATCTTACTATCTCCTTATGCTGAGTCTGTTTTGCCCGTTACAATAATTATTGCGTGATTTTCTCATCCTTATCTCAACCCCTGAGCCCTTTTCACATACTTTCTCCCTGTTCCTCTTTGAGGAGGGTGAGTGAGAGAGCAGCTGTGGTGGAGCTCGGCTGCCCACTCGAGCGGAACCACGACAGACATACAGTATTATTATGAACAGAGCAGCAGGACACAGGCTACTGTCCTTGGTATTTCATGGGGTGGATTAAAAAAAATAAATCGCAGAATCACAGAATTGTAGGGGTTTGAAGGCACCCCCAGAGATCATTGGGTCCAACCCATCCTGCCAAAGCAGGATCCCTAGAGCAGGTTGCCCAGGTATGTGTCCGGAAGGGCCTTGAATATCTCCAGAGAAGGAGACTCCACAGCCTCCCTGGACAGCCTGTTCCTGTGCTCCGTCACCCTTACCATGAAGAAGTTCTTTCGCATGTTGGTGCAGAACTTCCTGTGCTCCATTTTGTGGCCATTGCCCCTTGTCCTATCCCCACAAACCACTGAAAAGAGGTTGGCCATACCCCTCTGTCTGCTGCACTTAAGATATTTGTAAACATTGATAAGAGCCCCTCTCAGTCTTTTCTTCTCAAGGCTGAACAGACCCAGGTCTCTCAGCCTTTCCTCATAGGGAAGATGCTCCAGGCCCCGTATCATTTTTGTTGCCCTCCACTGGACTCTTTCCAGAAGATCTCTGTCTTTTTTATCGTGGGGAGACCAGAACTGGACACAGTACTCCAGGTGAGGCCTGACCAGGGCAGAATAGAGGGGGAGGATCACCTCTCCCGACCTGCTGGCCATGCTCCTTTTAATGAATGCCAGGATCCCATTGGCCCTCTTGGCCACTAGGGCACACTGCTGGCTCATGGTCAACCTGTTGTCCACCAGGACCCCCAGGTCCTTCTCCTCAGAGCTCCTCTCCAGCAGGTCGTCCCCCAGCCTGTAGTGATACGTCTGGTTGTTCCTTCCCAGGTGCAGGACTCTACACTTGCTCTTGTTAAACCTCATTTAGTTTCTTCCTGCCCATCTCTCCAGCCTGTCCAGGTCTTGCTGAATGGCAGCACAGACTTCTGGCATGTCAGCCACTCCTCCCAGCTTTGTGTCATCAGCATTCTTGCTGAGGGTGGACAGTCTTCCCTCATCGAGGTTGTCAGTGAAGATGTTGAACAAGATCAGACACAGCACCAACCGTTGGGGAACACTGCTAGTCACAGGATGGTGGGGGAAAACTGCTATCTTGTAAAAGGTGGCTCATAACAGCTGGATAAAGCAGTCCAGAATAGTCTTAGTCCTCATTAAAAATTAATGGTTGATCAGCACTCTTTGAAGAATAAATAAAAAGCACAATTTAGCCAGTTTCCTCATGGAGTAAATATGAGTAAAAATAATGCCTTGCAAAGCAGTGTGTTGCAGGACAAGTTCGACTCAAGCTGGATTTTGTGGAGCAAAGCTTGTCTTGCCTGGTGACATAAAGAACTGCTAGGAATGGTGAACTTGGTGTGCATGTACATGTGTTAGTGATATTAGCCAAAGCAAGTGAATAAGAGAGGATGTGAACACAGAGATTGTCCTGAGCAGACAGGAGAGCTTTGAGTAGTGAAGCAAGCAGAAAGGATAGATGTGGACCTCCTGTGCTGATGGTGATGTGGACCTTTACCTGGAAACCAGAACTGTGTGCATTATCCACAAATGCATGGCCTTGCACCAAAGAATTTTCCTGACTTCCATCACTTTCCCTTCCCAATATGAAAGGTTTAGCTAGTCACAGCAACCACCCCAGTAAGCTGCAGATACACCCAGAACACTAAAGTTATTCTGTAAATTATCCTCTTAAACTGATTCAAAGCTAGTAATTTTATTTATTAAAGTTCCAACTGTGCTAATGTCTGTTAGTCTTGTTGCCCCCTGTTCAGACATTTATGTGATGGCAAAGTCCAAGAGAAAACTTTTTTTTCTTTTAAATAATGGCAGGTACAGTTCCCTTGAAAAATCCAATCCTGCAATTTGGTTTTGCTTCACATATACAAAGTCTCAGTAACAGATTCTAACGGACAGCTCTTGAACCTTGCTGTGGGAAAGACATGTTGCTTTTTCTGAGAGATGTTTAGAGCCTAGAGAAAGTGCATTTATTGAGTGTGAAGAAGTATACAGTCAACAGGAAAGATAATTCAAAATGAAGGAGCAATTTAAAATCCTTTCTTTGGCCAACACTGGCAGTAAATGTCTCACTTGAAATACTGCAAGGAAATACAGCTAGTCTTCACAGTAGAGTTTTGGCAGAGTTGGAAACTAGGTCTAGTAATTAACAGAGAGATTTTAGTTCTGACGACATAAAACACAGAACAGCACATGGCGCTTTCTATTATTTCGCATTTCTGTCTAAGAACAAGGGCAGACTTTGAAATAATGCAAAGGACTTCAGTGAAAGTTAATCATTCAACGGCACGTCCTAGCAAGGTTTCCCTGACCCTCTCTTGGAACGATGCTGGGCCCTCTCTGAGTGCTTGCATCCTCATTAGCAGATCGTGTTTTGCAAAACTGGTGCCTGATGGACTGGCTAAAAGAATTCAACTTTATTGATTGCTTACCCAAAGAGAGATGTCAGACAGCTACAATGGAAGTACAAGGGAAGTGATACAGACCTTGCTGATTGTTCAAATGTTAGAGTGTGCTGAAAGATTTCTTTCTGAGCCTACTCCAGCACAACTCCACAGTGAAAGCTACTGCACTGGGTCTACAAAAGTCTTATTACTGTGCACACCGTGCACTAGCTCGGCAATGAAGTCATTCAGTAGTCTGATTGAAATAACATCTTCTAATTCCCTTTTTGTTGTAATTTACAGTCTCTCTCCTTTGGCTGAACCTGCCAGCCATCCTGGAGGTGAACAAAGAGAATGTGCTAAAGCTGCCAATTCTGGGGCCTGGTGTGAGAGAAGGCATTTGTTTCCAGGGGTTGTATTTACTCTGGAGACAGTTAATCAAAGCTCCGCAGAGCATTGTAATTCTTCTGTTACTTTCATACGGGTATGAACTCTCAGTGTCTGATCCTCACAACTGTCTTTCAAATCCCCACAGTAAGTGAACTCAATTGTAACTTACACTAGGAATGGTTAAGAAAGATTCAAGCTTTTTCAAAATGGCTGTAGGTAATTAGATTATATCACTAGTGTGCAAAATAAGACTTGGAGGGAGTCACACAGCATGAAGGAAGTGAACATTTGAAACAATATCATCAATTTATCAAAAGCCTAACATAAATTCAAAGGATGATTCACACAGACACATCCAAAAAGAGCAGGTGACAAAGGTGTGCATATTAGATTATCTGATCTCAATTTGCTATTAGCCCTCCTTAATAATTCAGATTGCTTCCTACCACACATAAAGACTGCACATACTGAAATGACATTTGATAAATCATTTGTCTTTCATGAAAAAATCACACACAAGCTTTCTCTAAAGTTATCTCCTGAATCCAGTTGAATCCAGTAAACACTTTTTTTTTTTTTTTTTTTAAGTTCAGCTGAACAAAATCATAAATAATTTCACATGACCAGGTTCTTAATTTACTCTGTTACACAAAATCTGAAGTCTGTGATGAGAGATTCTAAGGTAAAGCAAAACTACAGTGAAGCCACTCATTCTACTGTAACTCTGACAAATCTAGTTGAGAGCTTTTCTATCAAGCAGTACAGTCTCTTTCCAGTATAAAATTATGTATGCAAGAAACTTTCTTGACCAAAGAAATGGCGTGCTACTTAACATGCAAATATTAGAAGCCTGTTTTGAAATACAGATACTTGAACAAACAGATTTGTAAAGCAAGCAAAGGCTTTTTAGCATGGATGTGGATGCCAGTTATCCTAGATAAACATTAAATATGAAGATCATTGATTTATTTTTAAACTGTTATTTATTTTTTAAATGGCTCCATTACACAAATGCAAACAAAGCACACTAGGAACAGAGCACTCTGTGAGAAGTCCCCTGAGGACTGCCTGTGTGCATACATCCAGTGCAGAATGTACAGTGAACTCTAAATAATTTCAGCCTATCTCCTTGGAGAGGATGCTGCTCTATCCAGGATCAGTTCTGGGTGTCCTCCCGTTACATTGGCGAGATTGTTTTAATACAGATAATGATGTAAAGCATTTTGTGACTCTTTAGGAAATGATTATAGTGAGAAATTGGACGCATTTAACACAGTTCCTTCACCATCTCTATGAGATGAACCACACCAACACCTATCTTCTTCACCTTTGGTTTGTTTGCATTGCACTTTTGCCAACTCATTCCCCTGCCAGTCAGATGCTGAAACTGGGCAAGGAGCAACGTATGCCAATCTACTGAGTCAGTGGGACAGGGCATTGGGCTAGGTCTCAGATGTCTGGGTTTGTCTCTAATTTACTGCTGACTTGTGACCTTGGTTCACTTTGCTTCTGCTTCAATTTTAGCTTTTGTAATCTTGTGGCAAACTTGCATAAAGGTATCTGCAACAGTGAGGAAGCTGGGATTTCTTGTGTGCTGCAGTACCAAGCCCATGTAGCAGCAGCAGAACACCAAGGAGACTGTGTTGTCAACTACAAATGAGAGGTTGCCTATACAGCAAAGCATGGAAACATCTGAAGGCAGCCACTCTCCCTCTCCCACCAGAAATGCATTGGGGTAGTGCAGCTATGCTCCACATTCCCTAGAGAATTGCCTCATCACATGGTATTTGCTCCTTCATTTCTGAGCAGTGGAAACCATGAACTGATGATACGCAATATCTTTCCTGCTTTTCCAGTATCACATTTCAATTAAAATCATTGCAACAGATACTACAGAAGCAAAATATGTGCTCAGAAACAGCAGGAAAAGTGATCTGTGATACAAGCTTTGTGTTAAAATGTAGTCTGCCATAAGAATTAAACCAAATCTCAGGAAGAGAGCAGAAAAGAGCAATACAACCCCAGTCCAAAAGCCAGTGCATTCAGATGCATTAACAAAAGATCAAGGTCAGTTGTAAAAAAAACAATCCTTGAGCACAAAGCTGTTTTGTAGCATCAGAAGATGATTGTGATCTAATAAGACCAGCTCCATACCCACCTGAAACACTCTGATTTTATGCTTACTTGCTTTTGTTTACTACTGTCAGTTTCACTTCAACAACTGAGAGAAAGCTTTTTCTAATTAAACGTGCAACTGCTTACCCTGTGTGCTTAATTCAGACTGTGCTAACGCACACAACACGGATCAAGCAAGAACAGCAATTCTAAACCACACTGTTAGATGGGGTTGGCTGTCCTCTCAAGTGGCAGCATTTTGACTTATTCTGTATGTGAGAAGTTAGGATTGTGTCACTTAAAATCTATTGTGAAATCTGTCCCCTACTGAAGGGCAAAACTTCCAGACACTTTAGCAAGTCCAAGAACAGATTCCATCCTCTGTATCTATAGCAATGCAATGGCATAAATTGCATCCATGGGACCTTAAAGTCAGAGAGCAATGTGTGGCAATCATAATGAAGGTGTTTTTCCCATGATTCTTAGAAAACAGAAATAAAAATCTATAATATTTTAACGTTTCATTTCACCAACCCCTCTTCATGAGTCGATACAAGTCCACAGAGTTTCCCATTGCCAGTGGTCAATGATATAATTCACAATGATTTTTCTATACCCTTCTTTCACTGTTACAGTTTCCTGTGGGCTTTGGTTTGATTTGTGATTTTCTTGGCTGTGAACTGACCTGAAAATATGAGGCTATTTCAGGCAAAGTATCAAGGCAAAAGGGAGGGGAGGGGAGGGGAGCTTGACTGAAACTATGGATACATACCTAATGCATCTGGAATATAATTACACAGGCCGTATGTGGCAATAGAGATCAAGTTATTTCAGGAAGCACTTCAAGCTCTTGCAAACAGACACAGAAGCCATTCTGCAACAACCACCTTGGTTTCTCCCATCATCCAAAACAGGCCTCTGCTTGCCACACAATGCCACTTCACACCATAGCAAGGTCCTGGTTCAGGCTGGAAAAGCGGCCCTGGTCCTGATGAGAAGGAGCACCTTCCTGGGTGTTCCCTGGTGGTTCTCCTTCCCAATGCTTTCCCTACGAGCAGGCTCTGAGGAGATGGCAGGATTAGGTGACACCGCAATGAATGCCAAAGGCTGTACTTCCAGCCTCCTCTTTCCTCCTCAGGAACTTTTCCAAGATTGACATAGTACAAATTGACATAGTATTTTTACAAACTGCCTTTATCTCTGTGGACTTACAAACATATAATTGAAGGAATATTCTAATATTCAATTATTTGTATTTTTCAAATGGTATGAGTCTTACACTGTAATCATTACATTACAGGACACTTGTGTGTTTTGATGTGGTCTTTTTATAATAATATACAAGGCAATGGCATCATTTTGCCCAACTGAAAACCTACATGGTGGCATTGAATCAAAGTTTTTCCAGTTGCTGAAATGAATCTCATAATTAAAAGAGAAGAAAAATCCTCCAAGTGAATTGTATTTCTGATTTGTTGAAAACTGCACTTAAAAAATAAAAATAAAGTAAAATAAGAAGTTCCACCCACAACTCTGTAGACTTATCCAGTCCTCCTCACATGTCGTGGTGCATCAATTAACTGGAAATTATTAAGGATAGAACTGCAGTTTTTGTGATTGAGTTACTTAAAGCTGCATTCCTTCTTACTGAAGAAAGGCACACATTGAAGTGCAGACCAGTCTTAGTGCTGCAAAACTACTTTGAAGTAAATGAAATAAAATGATTCAATAGCAGTTTTGCTAGTGGGATGTTGGAAGGGCGTAGTGTGAGACAGTCTGAATTTTTTGTGTTGTCTTCTGATATATTTGTAGAGGAAGCCAGCTGTGCTTTGATCCAGCAAAGCAGGTGATCATGCAACCAACCCTCTGATGCAGCAGAGCACATCTGAGTTATCATTACTCAGGGGTAAAGGTGGGAGCCTTAGAGGGCATCCAAAAACTTGGTTGTTTTCTGGAGAATTTCAATACAATTACTTCTTTGGAAAACATCTATTTTGTGGTTTAACACTGAATCATTAATTGTGTATCCAAGTCTCTTCTCTGCCGAAGAGCCCACTGGGTCCTCAGTTCAGAAGAATTTCCCTTGTAACATAAGCCATTACCCTACCACTCATCTCCCCCAGCAGAGGAGTCGGTCAGTGCCAGTTTTTGAAGATACTAGGAGACTGAGGACAGTCTGCTTCCTTTAACATTTTGTTGAAACACACAGATACTATTCATTTAATCATTTGCTTCAAGGCTCCATTATATAGTGACTTATTATACAGTCAGCTCTGTGATATTTACTCACATGTACAGAAGCTCAGATGGCTTCAGAGAAAAATATGCAAAGCTTTTTTGTCTCTGTTTTTTATCTGCAGCTGACTTCTCTCCAGCCTTGCTAACACTGCTTTGATCTCATGTTGGCTAGCTTCCATGCCATCTTTCTCTTCTTTTTGGGAAGATTCTACTGTTTCATTGTCAGGGGTATTTTATGCCAAGTTCCTTCTTTTCGGAGATGAATCTTCCCAGAGTGGTGCCTTCTTCTCAGTTCTAAACCCTTATTTGAGCACTTCAGTAATAGGCTTTGGCTTTCTAAGATTTTGAGGACAAAGCGCCTCCTGACAGGAGACATCAGGTACAGGCCCAGCTTTATATAAAACATAGATCTCATTTTCATATTCCAAAATGGGAAATTAGAATCACAGGTTTTCATTTGTGGCCTTAAAGATCCTGACAAGAATGTCTATACAATGAATTACAGTTCCACATCATTTGGCAGCAATTGCCCAAGTTGTCATAAACAGTTTAAATCTCCACCAGTTACACAATTTGCTCATTGGGAAGCGAGTAGTTGGGTAAAACCAATGCCCTTGATGGTGCAGAATCAAAATGTTAAGAGATGCCTGCACAACGCAAAGCAAGGTCTCATGGAAATACTTACAAGACCTCTAAATGGTACTGGGAGTGGGTGTGTGCTATATGCTTACATCATGGTTACTTAATTCCATCAACTTTCTAAGTATTTCTGGACTGTAGCACATTATTTTAGAACTGGATTCCAGACTTTTATCTATCTTATGCATGTTCCACCATCATAATGATCTATTTAAAAATATTTCATATATTTAAACTTAACTCTATGAGACATTAACTTGTAGAGTTAGCCTGGATTATTATCCTCAATGTAGAGGAAACTTTTTTATTTTTTTAGGCTGACAGTTCCACAGCTTCTAAACCAATGATAAATCTCTCCAGATTTAGAGGGACTAACGCCAGAAGTGGCTAAATCATTTGGGTCGTTATTTATCCACAATTTGCTCTATGGTTATTTAGGAAAAAGCCTAAGAGACAATAAAATATGTCCTAATACTCATGCACCAATGTAGAAATAACATATGGAGACAAAAGTTTTGCTGTGGAAATGCTTCTGCTGGAGCTACTTTAATGTAAGGGCCAATTTCCTAGGCTACTTTGCTTCATTGATGGCTACACCTTGATAACGACCTCCATGGTTACAGAAGAAATTTGTAACAAAGTTGAGAGTGGAATGCAGCTATTTCACTTCTTAATCAGTGTTCTGATATCTAGTCTGTTTTTCCTCAAAACAATAACTACACAGTGTCAATTCCTATGATCAAAAGTTGCAGCTTCAGGACAACTAGCTATCTGGCAGAAATTTTAAAGAGAGGTTAACAGAGCTTCACTCTCAAGATTCTCAGTTGTTAGCTGGACTCCAAACAGAGCTTTGGCATCCCTACAGTCCTTCTGGATAATATCTACCAGGAAAAGAAGCAGTGTTTTTTGCAGGTCCAACAACAGCTGCATGTGTAGTTGCCTTACGGACAGTGGATGAGATCAAGACACCAGCATTCCCTCCAGACAAACCAGGCTCCTCTCCATCAGCTTCCTAACACTGGTGTGTGTGCAAGACACACTAGCAGCCAAAGACTAAATAAGGCCAAGTGATTCTTATCTTGCTCTTTTAATGCTACTATTGTTACTCAGACTTGGACTGGGTTGGATGAGCTAGTCATAACAGCCTGTGAGAAGGGGAAGCTCTGTAAACATCCCACCAAAATTCTTGCTTTAGTTTACCCTTCTCATTGTCTATGACACAGAAAATAACTTGTTAGGAAGCTGCATTATGTTGATTAGATTTCTTTTATATCCCTACCTTTCCTTGTTACTCCAAGGTAGTGACAGCCAATGCCCTAAGAAGTTGGAGGAAAACTTCATTTTGATCAGTCTGCCAACAAAAACATGTAAGCTGGCTGGTACAAATTTAGGACATTTCCTGTATGTCTGTTCAAATTAATGACAAAAGATATCCTAGAAGTTTATTCACTGCAGGCTTTTTTAGTGGGAGTTGTGACTTCAGACCATATTGCAGTTCATCTCAAAACCATTATTAAATGTTTGCATCATAGAAAAGAGGAAAGAAAGAGCCATTATTCTTTCTTGGTTTAGCTGTAGATGAAGGGTTTGCCATCTCTGTGATATGGGATACAAAAAGTAATGACTTTATAAACTAGGGATTGTCCTTCAAAGTTTCATCTTCTTCTCCTGAGTCAGAAAAAAACTGTGGCATTAGACTAGCAAAAGACAACATTGCAGTCTTAAGGACGTAGTCTCAATGCCTTCAGTTCCCTACAGCCACGTCCTGTGTTAATCTAGGATAACAGAATGCTACTCCAATTACCAGAAGGCTTCAGAGAAGTCAAGAGAAAAATCATCAGCATCATGTGAAAACAATCTTGAAACAATGTTATGCTAGAGCATCAAAGCTTTCCAGATGGATTGTAATGACCAGAAGTGCATAATGCCAGCTACGTTGGAAAACTCTGCTGCGTTTTATTTGTAGATTTTTCTTTCTTTCCCTCACCCATTTCTGTCTTCCTCACCCCCACCTTATTTTTATCATGTCCCTTTAACAGTGTTCTCAAAGCTCCCCATCTGAGTTTGGTTCCTTTGGAACTGTGCCCTGCACATAAAATTATATAAAGCAATCTTCCTTTTATTCTAATACTGACATTCATAATCCTCTAAGGACTTAAAAGAAAGAGAAGGAATAATATCAATTATGGGAAAACGACTTTCAGAAACTTAGAGGTTTTGATCAGTTAAAATAAAAAATAAAAAATAAAAATTAAAAAATAATTAAAAAAAAACAGTCATTTGCGTAATATTTCCCAGGCTAATCCCTAACATAATTCAAATGAGATGATTTAGCATAGAGAAAATATTGATCTGTTAAAATAAAAAATAATAATAAAAAAAATGAATCTGTAATATTCGTAACATTTCCCAGGCTAATCCCTAACATAATTCAAATGAGATGATTTAGAATAGAGAAAATAATAGAAATTCTTTCTATGGGACCAAAACACAAGGTTTTGTTTATTTAAAATAATTGCAGCTGTGGAATAAAGTACTTTAACTAGACCAAACAAACAATCTTTGTTCAGATGTTACAAAAATTGCTTCTCCTCTTCATTCTCTTTTGAACAGAAAGGTGATTACAAAGAATAAGAAATCCAGCAAAACCCAGCTGTTCACTATTTCAAATCTTTGGAAAATACAAGGTCACCTATACTCTGCTCAAGGGTACAGGAAGGGATAAAAAAAAGATACCTCGCACAAATAAGAGGAGAACATCCTCCTTCTCCCCAGACAACTGTATTAATAGCCCTCTGCAAGATGTATTTTGAGAACAGGCTTGTATTGTGCTGATATCTAATTCTCTAACTCCACAACTATTCAGTTATGATACTAGAATCAAGATGCTGCTGCATGTGTGGTAGGTAAGATCCACCAACACGTAACAGAACTTTTATTAAAAATAAAGGTTTGCTCTCAACTGCCACTTGAAAAACGAATTATTTTAGAAATAGACCTAAAGTCTAAGAATCATGGTGGCTCTCCCCAGTTCTGTCTCTGCTTTGTCTTCAACACATATCAACATAAAACGATCAGCTTTCAAGTTTCATTTCAAAGTTAATATATGGGTGGATTTAGCTTAACTCCCTGCAATGTTCAAACTTCTCCATGTTCACTGAAAAAATTTGTCCAACAAATAAACAAAACCTTCAAGTTTTTGTTTGTTTGTTTGTTTGTTTGTTTGTTTTCCACTTCCCTGAAGTAAAAACTAGAAGAAATCACGGGGTCTGGAAGCCACATGTTTTTTAATAGATCTAGGAATCGTGAATCTAAATTATACTTTTATGCTGCGGTTTTCTTGTTCAAAGTGAAAAACAGAGACTTAATCCTTCCTCTGAGCACCTGTAATTAGAATCAGAACTGGGCCTAGGATTCACATTTCTCCAGATCTTGCTCTTTCTGCTCCTCTGCATCAAGGCATGACCTTTTTACAGTCCAGCATATGCTAACAGATCAGAAACTTTCTCAAAGCTCATGTATTATCTAACTCTCCTTTCCCTACCTGAAGGACCCATCAACTTTCAAAGTCTTCCCAACTTGGAAAATTCATGTGATTTTTGTCTTTTCTGCAGCTTGACATATGACAAACAAGCTGAACCAACTGAGTTCTCCTGTATACGTATTGGAGAAAAAAACAAGGAAGAAGATGAATGACAGTTCTGAGACTGTGCAATGCACACAGCACCATCTAATACACACTTCCACTAGTGTATGGGGACTGACATCTCTCTTGCTGTCTATACTCAAAACAATCCTCATATGAGCCTAGAGAGCACAAATTCACTGGGAAGGACAGAGTCCATATGGTATACTCAGGGAGTCTGTCAGATGAGCAGCATGTTTGTCTGGCTGGGGTGACAGGGTAAGAGAAAAAACAAGATTTTTCCATTTCATTTATTTAAGAACACTGGACTCTTAAGGGACACAAGAAAAGTCAAGAGTCTGGATAGCATCTTTTCCTGTAAGTTAAGCATCAATTCATCCTCTGTGACAGTGAAACAGAATTTATGTTGGAGGATCACAAATCTCCCATGTGCTTTGGGGGGGTAAGCCATACCTAGGCCTATGGGATTAAGAAGGCTGGTTGATAATTAGATATTTCAGGAAGCTGAATACTGGAAGGAGATGGGAAAAAAAAAAACAAAAGCTACCACAAGCCATTTTTCCTTTCACTGCTGGATACAACTTGCCCAGCTTTATTTTTTCTGTCCCTCTGTAATTCCCCAAATAATCTACTGGTCTTCTATTATATTTACTTCCAGCTGAAAGCCAGAGTTTCAAAGGCACACACAAACTGAGAAGTGTGGAAGCCATTTTAACACTAGCTTCACCAAAGAAATGTTCATGCTAAGCTTTCAGCAGAGCTACCAGAGAGCAGACGAGGTGAAGATTAGATTAATGCATTCACTTCTCATTAGCAGACTTTAAAATAGATTTTTGTTCATTTGTTTGTTTGTTTTGAGAGAGGGCAACATTACAACAGCTCTTAAATTCAGATAAAAATAATGTCTGTTATATTAGTATACTCCAATATGTTGTTATAAAATGCTTTTTCTATATTCAGGTGAACATGGACTACACAGCTGACAGTAAGACAATTTTTTTTTTTCATTAATCTGTTTCTATTGAATTGTTTTGATATATCTCACAGTATTTGATGTTGATAAACTTACAGCAATTAAGGTCATGGACTTTAAATTTTAAAGGAAAATGTGTTTCTGAACTGGATAGCGGAAAAAAAAAAATCTAGAAAATATAACCAGTGTTTGTTTTCAAGGTTTGACCTTACCTATTTCATACTTTGCAATTCAAATTTTTAATCAAATCCTGTTATTTTGAGATTCGTGATTCCTGACCACTTAAGATCCAATATAGAACTCTCAAACCTACTTGATTATGGATTGCTTTCCAGATCCTTCTGCCTCTTCATTGCTATGCAGTAACCAGAAAACTCTCTTTCCTTTGTGCTGCTTGGTACCACACACAATGCAGTAAGAACCACAGATATAGTCAGACTTGCGTCCCCTATAAGTTCAGCAAATGTAACACACTTAGAAGTGTAACTTTCAGGTCTTAATAGAGTACGTGGCTCTTCCATTAGTTTAATCTATGAATATTCTGTAGACAGTTGTTTTTTAATCTCTTATATCAAATCATATAAACCCTTTAGACAATTTAAAATGCTTATAATTTCTGTAAGATTCAGGAGTTCAACAGTCTGGGGACAAATCTCTTGCTTATATTCCCCATCAAAGGCAAATTGATGTTGCTATAACCTTTCAAAAAAAGCTGCTCTTGGAAGTGTCATAGTAAATATGTAAATATGCTTTGAAATCTAATATCCTTCCTGAAGTGGAAGCCCTGGAGTAAAAGAGTTCTTTGAGAGTATGTTTTGGTTTCATGGGATCATATGTATGTGATGTGACCAGTAAGGCCAAGAGTCATCACTACCATACCCTTTGGCAAGAATGTTCCAGGGAGTAAAGCTGTCCCAGTGCAAGGAAAGGATAAGGAATGTGTTTGCACTGTGGCAGCATCCAGAGGCCTCTGACTAGGAGTTAAGAATCCATTACTCCAACATATACCATGAGTAGACTGTTTCTGCCTTAATATAAAATAATCTGAAACATTTTCTATGTCACTTCCCTTCTCCTTCTTGCAGAATTTCTTCATCTCACAAAGCTTTTTACCTGTCTGTTCATTAAGTTTCTGCCTCCAGCGAAAAAAGGTCTTAGAGACAACATAAATTACATTGACAGCACCATGCTCAGTAAAGCTGTATTGCTCTACAGCAGCAGAGCACTTGATATCTGCCCTTCCCTTATTTGAAAATAATTCATCTCAGCTACCCCTTTCACTACACCAGTCAAACAGGCTGATGGCTCTGATGAGTTTCCCAGGAAAGAATACTCTGAGATGATTCCCAGAAATTCACCAACTTTTCCAGCCAGACTCCAAATTGCACAAAATTTACTCCTCTGGCTGTACTGCACTCTTAGAAATGAGTTGCACTTTCTTCCCTGGCCTACTCTTTAAGAGGAATAAAGTTTTTGTTCTTCCTAAAAGAGATTTGGCTCTGGCCCACCAAGATACTGGTTTGGGAAGCAGGAGTAGCAATTGGTCTTAGTCCTCAGGAGACTACTTCTAATTGTGGAACATTGGTTGGTGTTGTTAAAGTGAGTAATGACAGTTATCACAGAATCACAGAATTGTAGGGGTTTGAAGGCACCCCCAGAGATCATTGGGTCCAACCCATCCTGCCAAAGCAGGATCCCTAGAGCAGGTTGCCCAGGTATGTGTCCGGAAGGGCCTTGAATATCTCCAGAGAAGGAGACTCCACAGCCTCCCTGGACAGCCTGTTCCTGTGCTCCGTCACCCTTACCATGAAGAAGTTCTTTCGCATGTTGGTGCAGAACTTCCTGTGCTCCATTTTGTGGCCATTGCCCCTTGTCCTATCCCCACAAACCACTGAAAAGAGGTTGGCCATACCCCTCTGTCTGCTGCACTTAAGATATTTGTAAACATTGATAAGAGCCCCTCTCAGTCTTTTCTTCTCAAGGCTGAACAGACCCAGGTCTCTCAGCCTTTCCTCATAGGGAAGATGCTCCAGGCCCCGTATCATTTTTGTTGCCCTCCACTGGACTCTTTCCAGAAGATCTCTGTCTTTTTTATCGTGGGGAGACCAGAACTGGACACAGTACTCCAGGTGAGGCCTGACCAGGGCAGAATAGAGGGGGAGGATCACCTCTCCCAACCTGCTGGCCATGCTCCTTTTAATGAATGCCAGGATCCCATTGGCCCTCTTGGTCACTAGGGCTCACTGCTGGCTCATGGTCAACCTGTTGTCCACCAGGACCCCCAGGTCCTTCTCCTCAGAGCTCCTCTCCAGCAGGTCGTCCCCCAGCCTGTAGTGATACGTCTGGTTGTTCCTTCCCAGGTGCAGGACTCTACACTTGCTCTTGTTAAACCTCATTTAGTTTCTTCCTGCCCACCTCTCCAGCCTGTCCAGGTCTCGCTGAATGGCAGCACAGACTTCTGGCATGTCAGCCACTCCTCCCAGCTTTGTGTCATCAGCATTCTTGCTGAGGGTGGACAGTCTTCCCTCATCGAGGTTGTCAATGAAGATGTTGAACAAGATCAGACTCAGCACCAACCGTTGGGGAATACCGCTAGGACTCCAGCCAGACTCTGCACTGCTGATCACCACCCTCTGAGCTCAGCTAGTCAGCCAATTCTCAACCCACGTTACTGTCCACTCCTCTATCCCACACTTTCTCAGCTTTGCTATCAGGATGTCATGGGAGACATTATCAAAAGTCTTGCTAAAGTCAAGGTAGATGACATCCACTGCTCTCTCCCCATCCACCCAGCTGGTGATGACATCATAGAAGGCAACAAGGTTGATTGAGCACGACTTCCCCTTAGTGAATCCATGCTGACTACTCCTCATAACCTTCTTCTCTTCCAATTGCTTGGAAATGGTGATCGTTATGTTATGGCTGCAGTACAGGAAAGGACATTTCAGGGATAAAATAACAGAGGAATGAACTACAATGTTCCACAGGCTCAGGGAATTTATCAAAAGCAGAAGTACATGCACCACTTGGAAGAGTCTGTGCTGTGCCTAGAAGAAACTCTCCAAAGGAAGACACAGGTTGATTATAAGTGGTTTTCTGTCAGGCTAGGGCACTCTCTTTGAGAGTGGTATTTTGTTCTTGCAATTAGCCAGTCTGAACAGTGGGTAGCTCATGATCAGCTTGAATGACTGAAACCAAATCATGTTACAAAGCATTTAATCTTCTGCCCAATTCATGTTTCATAGATTTGAAACGGGATTCATAAGCTACCCATTGCTTGTGAAGTATCTTCCACAAATACTCCCTTGGACCACGTACAGGGGAAAGAGTGCTCTCTTTTTCAATTCTGTCTTTTAACTCCCTCAGAAACTTACAAATGACATTTGAAGAGTTCTTACATAGAAACCTAGAACCATCCTTTGCTTTACACCCCAAGATTTCAAACAGCCTTCTCCTCTGCAGGGTCACCAAAACTCCCTTTGCTCCCGGACAGGACTCTGTGGACAGTGCAGCAACATTCATACCAGTGTTATTGAATTTTATTTTGGTTATATTTAAGAAATTAAAGGCACAAGGAGGCACACGTAAGCCAATGACATAATTGTGAACTATTCCTCTTTTAAGGGCCTTACTGAATTATGTGCCTATTGTTGCTTCATCCTCAACTGCCTTATGGGTGGATCTGCACTGACAGTATGGGTGGACATTGGATATGTTGTGCATAAGCCTGCATGCACACCTGAATGCACACAGGTGTGACCTTGTTGCTTCCTTCAAGCATGACTGACAATAGACAAGAATGTATCATGGAGCAGTGAGAGTGTGCTGTGCTGCAAGGCAAGGTGAATGGGGAGTTGAGTGCAACAGCAAGCAACATGAGGCAGAGTCCCCACAGGCACAGGGTTAACCAGGCCCAGCCAAGAGCCCTACAATTCCCAAACATGTCATAGAATTGTAGGATGGCTTTGGGTTGGAAGGGACCTTAAAGATCATCTGTTCCCAATGCTCCTGTTGTGGGCAGGGATACCACCCAGTATATCAGGTTCCCCAGGTCCTTATCCAACCTGGTCCTGAACACCTCCAGCGAAGGGGCATCCACAGCTTCTCTGGGCAACCCATTGTCTGTGCTTCAGCATTCTCTGAGTGAGAGAATTCCCTTCTAACATCTAACTCTCCCTTCTTTCAGTTTAAAACCATTCCCCCTTGTCCAATCCTTATCTGCCAGAGTAAAAAGTTGTTCCCCATCTTTTTCTTAAGCCCCCTTTAAGTATGGAAAGGCTGCAATGAGATCTTCCTGGAGCCTTTACTTCTTCAGGCTGAATATCCCTAGGTTTTTCTTCATAGGAGAGGGGCTCTAGCCCTCTGAGCATCTTTGTGGTTCTCCTCTGGACCGGCTCTAAGAGGTCTACATCCTTCTGGTGCTATGTGCCCAAAACCTGGACACAATATTCCAAGTGGGGCCTCACAAGGGCAGAGCAGAGGGGGACAATCCCCTCCCTCGACCTGCTGCTGGCCATGCCTCTGTTGATGCAGCCCAAGATGCAGTTGGCCTTCTGGGCTGCAAGCACGCACTGCTGGCTCATGATGAGCTTTTGGTCCACCAGAACCCCCAAGTCCTCTCCACAGGGCTGCTCTCAAAGAGTTCTTCTCCCAGTCTGTCCCCATGTCTCGGATTGCCCTGACCCAGGTGCAGCACCTTACACTTGGCCTTGCTGAACCTCATTAGGTTCATGTAGGCCCACTTCTCAAGCTTGTTCAGGTCCCTTTGGATGGCATCCCTTCCTTCTCTTGTATTGACTGCACCACTCAGCTTGGTGTCGCCTGCAAACTTGCTGAGGTGACTCAGTCCTACTGTCTGTGTCATTGATACAGATATTCAACCATACCGGTCCCAAGTCAGACCCCTGAGGGACACCACTTGTCACTAGCCTCCACAAGGACATGGAGTCATTGATCACCACTCTCTGGGTGCAGCCATCCAGCTTATTCCTTGTCCACTGAATAGTCTACCCTTCAAGTCCATCTTTCTAAATCTCTATTTGGAGATCAGGATGTCACGTGGGACTGTGTGAAAGGCTTTAGAGAATTCCAGGTAGATGACATGGGTCAGTCTTCACTTGTCATCTGATGCAGTCACTCCATCATAGAAGTCCACGGGATCAGTCAGGCACAATTTGTTCTTGGTGAAGCTGTGCTGGCTGTCTTGGATCACCTTCTTGTTCTGCATATGCCTTGACATTGCCTCCAGGAGAATCTGTTCCATGATCTTGCCAGGCACAGAGGTGAGGCTCACTGGTCTCTAGTTCCCTGGGTCTGCCTTTCTACCATTTTTAGAAATGGGAGTGATGTTTCCCTTTTTACAATCAGAAGGGACTTCACCTGACTGGCATGACTTTTCAAATATGGTGAAGAGAGGCTTGGCAACTCCATCAGCCAGTTCCCTCAGGACCCTGGGATGTATGACATCAGGCCCCATAGACTTGTACCTGTTCAGTTTCATCATGTGGTCCCGTCTTCCCTGATTGATTTCTTACACATGGGTGCCCACAGCAAGGAGGCTGGTTCACAACAAAGCCAGCAGGTCAAGATCAGGATCAATGTGCATGTGGCCAGGCATAGGCAAACGTGCAGCGCAGCACAGGCAAAGATCAAAGGTGAGGGTGTGAGCTTAGAAGCAAGCCCTGAGCAAAGCAGGGAGGCTCCTGGCAAGGCATCTTACCATGGCTCCTTTCCCAGTGCCTAGCCCATCAACTTCCCCACTTTAGAGCTGGCCTGGTGTGCCGTGTGACCAGCCCTGACAAGGAGCAGCTGCAGAGCCTGGTGGTGCTCTCAGGAAACCAGCTAAATGCCTGAAGGTTGGCTGTTAAACAGTAACATTTCTCTCTTTCTTTAAAAAAGTTAATAAAGTAAGCAAGAGGATGAAAAAGCTACTGTTCTTTTTTTTTAAAAAAACTTTTTTTTTTCCTTTAAACAAAAGCACAAGCAAGATAAGAGCCACCTGATTTTCCTAATCATGCATCTAATTTTCATCAGAAAAAGACAAGGCACAGACTGAAAGCTCTGAAAAAAGCATTACAAACCAAAGTCACCAAACTCCAGCCTCATCCTTTATTTTTGCCTTTTTTGTACTCATAAAGGGGCTGGGAGTTGATCATGGGGGAGGGATGTCATCTGCACTGCCTTGATTTGCAGAGGCAATCATCCAAAACTAATATTCTGGGTTGAGTTCCTGGAGAGGGATGTTGGGGTTTTATGGTGGGGAAAAGCTGGCAACTTTGACTCTGATCTGTAAAAATCTTCCTTCACCCCTTACACATTTATTGGCTTGTTTTCACACCTTGCCCTCTTTGAAGGACTGTATACAGTAACACGATGCTGTCTGAAGCTTCAGATTTTTCAAAGGTGCATTCAAGCTTGAAGCAACCCATTGCCCCCAAAAAATCAGGGGGGGAAAAAAAAAAAAAAGCGCCTTTATTGCCTTCCTAGACTTTTCCCAGCTTTTCATTTTTGAAAGAACTGTGCCACTTACGTGTGTTCTAACATATCCTTCTTAACTCTTGAAAAATGTCATATCTAAAGCTTTAACTGCCATATGTCCTATATAGACATATGAAGCATATTTCTCTTTTATTCATATTTTATTGGAAGTCTTACAAAGCATACAGAACAGATGCCAGTACATCAAATTCATCATGCCGAGCCTTGATTATACAGACCCCGAAGCCCCAACACTGCCATACAATCCTTCCTTTCAGGAAATAAAAGCCAATGACCAGTTTTCCCGCAGGACCACTTGTGGGTATAAGCTGAAGCCCTTATTACCGGAGGTTCCTTGGATTCAATTTAAAGTTTGAAAGTTCCTCATATAGCTGTTCACTCATCATAAGGTACCTCTCAAAGTCTAGGCATGCTTCTAAAAGTAGGAATACCCATCCAAAACCAGGGAAGTACTTCAGCCAAATATCTGCTTCCAGCTTAGTAGCAGCCTTCTTTTCTCTGGCTGAGAGTGCAGCAGATGAGGAGAGAGATAAGCGTACAGCAGTTCAGACAGGGAGCACAACATCCCAAATTTCTGCCGCCACAAGCTGTTACTATGTGCAAGAAAATGTCATGTTAGTTGCAGTGAAGCAGGGTTGTCAATTGACCCAAGTCTACTTTGCAAGGCGGAGATAAAAGACTTCCCTGAGAGCTTGATGGGCTATGCCATGATAAAATAGTAATTAAATATATAAAGCAGATTCTCATTACTCCAACATTTTCTCCTATGTTTTGTGGTGTAAATCAAAGCAGGCATGACATTCTCCGAAATTTTAGATTTATTTGCATGTGTTTAGGCTGACCATGTTTACTCACTCGGGGTTTCACTCCACCACTTGTTAATGCATTTGGCATGCTGTCGTGTAAATACATCTAGGATTTCAAAGGAAGGTCATTCTCTATTCCCCCTCCATGCAGAGGGAACATGCCAGAACTATGCGGAGGATATGGAATGAGATCACTCAAGATCAGAGTCACCATGGGTGGGTAACGATGAGGTTACCCCTATTGTGTGCGTAGATGTATTCCAAACCCTCATTATAGTTATGATATATTCTCATGAACACAAGAAGCCCATCTTCGAAGCTATTCCTTGATTTTAAAACTACTTGCTGCTTTATGGAAGCCGCTACTGCATTGATTTTCTGCTGATATAATGCTAAATGGCAGCAAACAGAAAAAAAAAAAAAAAAAAAAAAAAAAAAAAAAAAAGCAGGGCAAGGAAGAAATGGAGGAGTACAGAAAAGGAAACGGAAGGAAAGGAGTGGGAAGGGAAATGATAGAAAACTAGGGATCCACCATGCATTTGAAGATGCAACTTCACAACAGTTCTAAATTTCTATTTATAAATCACTGTTAGGAGCTGGTCATGCATGTAGATCCACACACCTACACGTCCAGTTGGGTCAGTGTACACTCTCTCATCAGTTTCACTGAATTAGATCCTGTCAAGCCCCATGCTCCTTTTCTGTTATTTAGAGACTTTTAGTCAGGCAAGAGCTTCTTGCAGCTTAATCAAATACTAGAAATTGCAAAAATGAGTCTCTTGACTTAAGAAGGACCATATGTTACACAGGACAGGAGACACTTCTACCAACCATAAAATGCTTCCACCAATTCTCTGTCTCCATGAGTCCAGGTAACTGTACGGGTCCTTGCTAAGACAATATCCTACAATGCATAAACAAGAGTTCTGATCCCAACTGACATATATGTTGTTCATATTTATTCTGGATAATCGTGGGAATAAAATCTGTTGTCTTTTAGCTTTTCTAAAAAGCTTCATAATAAATAATTTTGAATTTATTTTACTTATAATAGAGCTTTTTAATACATCCGTCTCATTAGCACAAAATTATCGCTATAGCTGGATGAATGCTTGGAATTTAAAGGAATATTTCTGGTCACAGCAGATTTAGCTGAAAATTTATTTCTGAATTATGCACTCAAGGACTAAGGCAAAATAAAATCCATATAACATTTACTATTTTATATTTAAATTTATGAACTGGTTTGAAAAACCCAGCCAGCAAAAAATATTTTAAATTGTTAAAGAAGATTGTTAATCATTCAAATTTTACTACTAAAGGTATCTTCACAGAAACTGCACATATCTGTGAAATGCCTGTTTGCATAAAATGACAGGATTTGCTGAAGTCATACTTCAACTGCTTTGTTTGTTTGTGTGCTTGCTTGGTTTTCATTTTTGTTTGTTTTTAGTTTCTTTTGAACAGGGTACCACATTGATATCCCTAACTTTTCTTCTGGACTGAAGATAGGATATCTGAAAGCACTTAAAATCATGTCTAAAACTATCCCAGTTCAATCCAACTGGTAGCTTAATTGGTAGCAGAATTAGGTCATCAGAGAAGTCTTCTGAAAATTCCAAATTGGTCCCTACTATTACATCATTTACGTTGTGATAGGTCATTTTTGCCTAGAAATGAACTGAAACTATAAAGAATTATTTTTAGACATATTCTGATGCATCATGGTGTTTATGTAGAAAATTTAAAAACAGTTGGTCAGAGAAACTTTGACTTTTACCATGTTAGCACATGAGTGAGAGCTGACTCATTTTTATTATCTGAGTGGGTCTCATCTACTGGAGCCATCATTTCCAGTACTCATATCTTTTATTTCTCACATCATCAGTTATTCCTCTGCTGCAACTGTCTCCCACATATATTTCAACTTTCAAGAACCAAGAATAAGGGAAGTGGGAACACCCTATTCATTCCAGTATGCAACATAAACCACTACTTTGGGGTTAAAATATAAAAAGTAGTTGCAGAACATTATGAATACTAGTCAATTAGCATTTCCCAGCCACTTTGTGCAAAGGTGCTACTGAGCACAAAAAGAAGCCCCAGCAAGCAGGGGCTGCTGTATCTTTAACAGAGAAGAAATTTTTGCTAAACTATTTCAAATAAAGTAAGTTATGAGTGATCTTTAATAGAAAAAAGTATATTTTTCACAGAGGCATTTTCACTTACTTGAACATTAATAAACCCGAGAGTTTTGTTGCATGAGATAAATAATCACAGAACCATAAACCTGAAAGACAACTGAAGACATGACATCATGTAATGAACACTCCCACCCTAGGACAGAACCAGCCCTAAATTTGTTAGTTCTTCAAAACCTTTATCAAGCCTCTCTCATTTTCAGTGATGAAAACTGTGCCATTTTCCCAGGCATAACCATCCAAGTGATTCACTACTAATTTCTTTTCTAAGTTTATTCAAACCCAGTCCTTCTTGTCCTAATTTTTTTTTTTTTTTTTTTTTTTTTTTTTTTTTTTTTGCTTTCACACATGCCTTCATTGCTGGTTTTACTTAAAAAAAAAAAAATAATAAAAAAAAGCTGTCTTTATGGTGTCTCAAAAATCTAGTCCCAATCTGGATATGCAATAAATCAGACAAGGCAGACTACTCTCACGAGACTAGGAGGCTGATTTCTACACCAATATGGTTTCAGAAAAGTTAAACTTTTAGATTTTTATCTAAATCAATCTTTCTTTTATCTTCCTCATCTTTCACTCCTGTTACCCTACCCTTTCTCCTCCAACCACATAAAAATTCATCCTCAGCTGCCCTGTAACAAATAGACAGAAAATGAAATAGAGACACACTCATACAAAGACTAGTGCTAAGAAAGAGTTCCTTCGTTCAGCTGTTCTAAAGCTGCAGATGACAATAGCAAAAGAGAGAGCTTTCCTGTAACTTTATCAATTAAATGAATTTTCCACCAGCTTTCCTAAAAAGTTCACATATGGTTTTAGAGTAGATATGAGAATATTTTTTCCCCAAGCAAGGGTCTGAGGAAAAACTGAACAATTTTACACCGTGAGAGTCGATGTCCTTTCAGCTACAGGCAGAACGTTGCAAATTCTATGATTTGTGGTGCTGGAGTTTCTGGCACATTTCATCACAGGCTACAGGTTGCTTTCCAAAAAATCTTAGCTTATATTAAATAAAGTAAATAAATCAAATAAAAAAAGAACAACTGCTCTCATTTTTTTCTACCATGGCTGCAGTAGTAGTTTTGTATTTTGGTGGCCCACCTAAATATGAACAAAGCCATTTTCCTGACTTTGTGGTCTGCCTTAATCAAGACTGGCATGTGTGAAATGTCACATACCTGTCAGCAGAACCTTAGCCAAAAGGAAGACATCAGAGTGACCCACACCACTTTTATAAGTGGGCCCTCACCCTAATTTTCAAACAAAATGTAATAAAAAGATAAAAACAAACCACATGAGAAGTAATGATTTTATCATTAATTTACAAATGTAAATTTTAAAACATCTATTTCTCTGGTGCTACCATAGCTTTATCTATAGTTATATTTCTGAAGAATTCTAGTTCAAGGTACCTTATATCTTAATGACAGCTTTCCCATACAATCAAATCTATGGCATAATGCAATAAGCTGAAAAACAAAAAAACATAAACATGTTGCTACAATAGTTTTCTTCTACTCATTTTATTTCACAATTTTAATAACAAAATGTCACTTGTGAAGCTGGATCAAAATCCAGTTCTTCAGTCCCTTGTAAAGGGGCCAATAGTTTTGATGATGCAAAAAATTAAAAGGATTTACTCAAAGGTAAAATCACAGAGAAGTATTACAACAGAAACCAAACAAAACCAAACAAACAAACAAAAACTGACAGAAAAGGGAAACCATTCAAAAGTTACGAGCATTACCAGAAAAAATGCCCCATGGGATCTTCACTCCAGTGCTTCTACAACAGGAAGGACAAGTTACAACAGGAAAACAACTTTTCTAGAGAGTTAGTAAATAAAAGGCCATCAAGAAATCAGGTACAAAGAAATACCCTCAAAGTAGCTGCACTGAAAAACGACACAGCAAATGCACACCTGACTTCTGTAGGTGAGAGGACAGTCAGAGGGACCACTGATGCACAGCTAGACTATGAACCTCTAGAGGAACAGGGAGATCTCATGAACTGGAAAATATGGTACAATTTAAAGTGAGAGGCCCTTGTGGCTTACGCTATTATAATTTAATAATTTGATACAGAGCAGGACCAAACAGAGTTGAGTCCCACCTCTCACATTCAGTACTATATGTTGCCACTGCTCATGAGGCTCAGGTACTAAGATTTAACATTTTTCTTAGAGTGACTTAACAAATTATAGGCTTGATTGCCATAGAGGAGAAAACAATAAAAAGATATATGGGGACTGAAGAAAACAATACTTGGAAAATGTATTTAGGCAAGAGTTGTAAGTGTTGATTCACAAAAGAAATCTCAAGCCCTAGTACCTTCCAAGGAGAACCAGAGTAACAGAGCAGGGAAGCCCTACACAGATTTGACTAGAGACTTCTGCTTTTGTGACTGGCCAATTTTTTTTTCCAGAATCAGTTAGTTTAATTTTGTGAATGAGCAACAGCATTGGTTACTGGTAATTATTTTTATTTTAGGGTTGGATCAGTTTAGAGCACACAACAGATGAGTATGAATGATTTGTGATTAAGCCACAGATGTACTTACCAGTAAGGGTTTACAACACTGAATTTTACTGATCTCCAAATATGTATCAGCTGGTGACAGGTAAAAGACTTCACAGTCTCAGCAATTTGTCTCAGTCTTTAGCGGCAAAACCAGTTGCTCTCTGGATACCCAGTACCCTGAACTGGTGGAAGGGAATGGGGAGCAGAATGTGGCCCTCACTATCCATGAGGAAATGGTTGGCGACCTGCTACGGCAAGTCGATGGGGCCAGATGGGATCCACCTGAGGATACTGAGACAACTGGCAGAGGAGCTGGCCAAGCCACTTACCATCATTTATCAGCAGTCCTGGCTATCAGGGGAGGTCCCAGTTGACTGGCAGCTAGCAAACGTTACGCCCATCTACAAGAAGGGCCGGAGGGCAGACCTGGGGAACTATAGGCCTTTTAGTTTGAACTCAGTGCCAGGGAAACTCATGGATCAGATTATCTTGAGTGTCATCACACGGCACTTGCAGGGCAACCAGGTGATCAGGCCCAGTCAGCATGGGTTTATGAAAGGCACGTCCTGCTTGATGAACCTGATCTCCTTCTATGACAAAGTGGTGGATGAGGGAAAGTCTGTGGATGTGGTCTACCTTGACTTCAGTAAGGCTTTTGACACCGTCTCCCACAGCATTCTCCTCAAGAAACTGGCTGCTCATGGCTTGGACTGGCGTACGCTTCATTGGGTTAAAAACTGGCTGGATAGCTGGGCCCAAAGAGTCGTGGTGAATGGAGTCAAGTCCAGTTGGAGGCTGGTCACTAGTGGCATTCCCCAGCGCTCAGTACTGGGGCCAGTCTTCTTTAATACCTTTATCGATGATCTGGATGAGGGGATCGAGTGCACCCTCAGTAAGTTTGCAGATGACACCAAGTTAGGAGGAAATGGTTGGCGACCTGCTACGGCAAGTCGATGGGGCCAGATGGGATCCACCTGAGGATACTGAGACAACTGGCAGAGGAGCTGGCCAAGCCACTTACCATCATTTATCAGCAGTCCTGGCTATCAGGGGAGGTCGATCTGCTTGAGGGTAGGAAGGCTCTGCAGGAGGATCTGGATAGGCTGCACTGATGGGCTGAGGCCAACTGCATGAAGTTCAACAAGGCCAAGTGCCGGGTCCTGCACCTGGGACACAACAATCCCAAGCAGAGCTACAGGCTGGGAGAGGAATGGTTGGAAAGCTGCCTGGCAGAGGAGGACCTGGGAGTATTGGTTGATAGTCAGCTGAATATGAGCCAGCAGTGTGCTCAGGTGGCCAAGAAGGCCAACAGCATCCTGGCTTGTGTAAGAAGCAGTGTGGTCAGCAGGTCTAGGGAAGTGATTGTCCCCCTGTACTCAGCTCTGGTGAGGCTGCACCTCGAGTACTGTGTTCAGTTTTGGGCCCCTCGCTACAAGAAGGACATGGAGGTGCTTGAGTGAGTCCAGAGAAAGGCAACAAAGCTGGTGAGGGGTCTGGAGAACAAGTCTTACGAGGAGCGGCTGAGGGAGCTGGGCTCGTTCAGCCTGGAGAAGAGAAGGCTTGGGGGCAACCTTATCGCTCTCTACAGGTACCATAAAGGAGGCTGTAGCAAGGGGGGGGGTTGGTCTATTCTCCCATGTGCCTGGTGACAGGACGAGGGGGAATAGGCTAAAGTTGCACCAGGGGTGTTTTAGGTTGGATGTTAGGAAGAACTTCTTTACTGAGAGGGTTGTGAGGCATTGGAATGGGCTGCCCAGGGAAGTGGTGGAGTCACCATCCCTGGAGGTTTTAAAAGATGTTTAGATGTTGAACTTAGCAATATGATTTAGTGGAGGACTTGTTAGTGTTAGGTCAGAGGTTGGACTCGATGATCTTGAGGTCTCTTCCAACCTAGACAATTCTGTGATTCTGTGATAAAAATTAATGTAATTTAAATATTATTAAAGTTACAATACATTATTCTATTTTTAAATGGGGATACAGGAGAGCAGACTGTAGGCAACTAAAATGCCCTTAAAACAAAAAGGCTCTTAAAAGCTTCTTTGCTGTAATAGGAGATAATTTGTGGAATAAAATAAAAGAACCTATGTTAAAATTTTGAGTGTTCTTTTGTCACTACAAGCAGAGAAAATTATTTTCTCTTTTATGATGGCATTTTTGATGTTCTACTTAGTTTAAGTTTCATGGTTGTTGATGTCCATCTCAGAAACATGAGGGACTATCTTGCTGCATTTGACATGTCTGATCACAACCCCATTAACTTTCATCAGGACAATCTAGGAAGCCTCATGCTGTAATCAAGGACAGGAGTGGCTCATCCAGCAAGCACCTGCTTCTCAGTTCACAGCCCTCTTGAAAGTGCTTCTTTTTGGATGAAAATTAATCAGAAGCTTTGATTTGCTTCTTTTGGAGCATTAAACTTTTCAATGTGCTTTTTTTTTTTTTTTTTTTTTTTTTTTTTTTTTTTTCTCCTTCTCTCAAGAGCATAAATTACCAGATAGGATTTCTGCACCGAATTGCATTTCAGACAATGACAGCTTGATGAAGACCTACGTGCCCTTTACCCATATACCTTTGTATTGTCAATGTGCTTCCTTGCTGTAATTTTCAACTTAACTATAGATGCATTTCAATGATTGGTAAAGTGTTCTTGAGCATATTCAGGATCTTCAACAAGCTGTAGCCTGCTTCCAAATACCTTATAAATGCATATCCAATGCAATTATGAGATAGTAGCTTTAAAAACAGAGGAAATAATTTCTCACAGAACACATAAATAAATTGTAGATTTCACTGATACAGGAGGTTTATGGGTTGAGTTAAAAAAAAAAAAAAAAGACTTCAGATAAATCCATGGACAATACACCTGTCAGCAGCTATTAAAAACAGTAGAACAGACTGAACTTGTGGCTAAGAAAGTACCTATGCCTCTGACAGCTAGAGCCTGCGAGGGTACTATGGGAAAATATTGTTAATTGGCATCCATTAGTGCCCATGCTGGAGACAAAATACACAGGACCAAAATACAGAGCTGGAACTGAAATCATTATGGCCAGTAAGAGAACTGAAACAAGGATTCTCTAGTCCTTACTATACAGGAAACAACCTCTGACAACTGATACAAGTTGCTGATGTTAACCTAAATAACCTTAGAGATACAGAAAGAGAAGTATCTAATGAATAATATACAATTTTGAGGGGATGCCTATTCACAGGCATGTGCTTTCTTCTCCTGTCTCCTGCAGAGGTGAGCCAATAATCAGAAAGGAAGCAAGTAGCATTACAAGAATAGACAGTCATGTAAAACTGCATCCGTTCTCCATCTGTTGTCATTATGGAAGCGCTAAGCTTTCTGCCTCCAGAACACAGCTACAATGTGAGGAGCAGACATAGCACATAGCAAGCTTTGTCTTCATGCCAAGAAAAGCTACAGCAAAGCTTACAGTTAGTCTTGCGACTATTGGCTGCACACTCCATAGCTGCTCCACATGTTGGAAGAGATTTTACAGAAGATATGGGAGTTGATCGGCTTTTCCTTCCCCTTGCTTGTCAGCCACACCTCCAGATAACGTCTGTAAGAAGCAATTGGACTGCAGCTACCCGGACTTCTTGAGCAGTCCCCAGCTCAAGGATAAATTTGGTAATACTGTATTGCAATGTGTATTAACTTACATATTTCTTAACAATTGTAGAGGAGGACATACCACATTTGCAGTGTTGGAAAATCACACACATCATAGATTATAGTTAACAAAAGCACTCTAATCACTAGTACTGTAAGCATGGGTGAGTTATATACTATAGTCATTACTTAGAATCATAGAATAATGGAGTGGGTTGGGTTGGAGGGGATCTTAAAGATCCTCCAGTTCCAACCTCCCTGCCCACTAGATCAAAGCCCCAACCAACCTGGCCTTGAACACCTCCAGGGATGAAGCATCCACAGCTGCTCTGGGCAATCTGTGCCAGTGCTTCACCACCCTCATAGTAAAGAACTTCTTAATGTCTAATTTGAATCTACCCTTTTTTAGTTTAAAGCCAGTCCTCTCTTGTCCTATCACTACACTCCCTTAGAAAAAGTCCTTCCCCAGCTTTCCTGTAGGCCCCTTTTATGTACTGAAAGGCTGCTACAAAGTCTCCTTGGAGCCTTCTCTTCTCCAGGCTGAACAACTCCAACTCTCTCAGCCTGTCTTCATAGGAGAGATGCTCCAGTCCTCTGATCATCTTCACAGCCCTTATCAGTTTAATAGGTCCACTACCTGGCTATTGTGCAAATCTTTTTTTTTTTTTTTTTGTATGTATTATTTACTGAACAGAATATTTTATAGACAAAAGAAGTCTAGATCTACATATAAAATCACTTAGAAAAATATGCATTCCCTAGGTCATTTCCTAACATGGTATCTTGGCTCTTTCACAGTCACTGGCAAAATTACATAAACATACATAAAATGGAACTCCACATAAACATTTTCAGTGAAGACTGGATGTTAAAGTGTCAGATTAGATGAAAAATATTCTGCAAGTTTCCATCCCATTGATAAGAATGACTGAATGGGCAGGCTGGGGAGAAGTCAGAGAACTGAGATACTTGGGTTTGTCTTTCTGCAAAGATGAATTTAGTTGAAACCGTACTGCTGTCTGTGGCTTTAATGAAGACCAATTGCTTTGCCTAATCAAAAAAAAAAAAAAAAAAAAAAAAAAAGTATATATTTCAAAACCAAAAATATCTTGGTTTAATGCCGTACATAGGCAGAAGTTTTTAAGTGGGTAAATTGCATACCCTCAGTGCACCTGTGCAACAACTGGATTTAATCTATTGAGGACTATATTTTAGAGGCCATTGCTGGATTTTAGGCTTGAAACTAAATAGTGCCCCACCCAGTTGTGTCCCAGCCCACAAACTACTTTTAACGTTTCAGTGAGGGTAGAACAATTCTATTCTGTGGGTTAAAGAAATCCAGGGATGATTTATATGTTGTCAGGAGTTTAAAGAGGAGAAAAGGCAACAGGGAAGTTCTGCTGACAAGAAAATAACCTAACCATCTGGCAGCAAACCAGAAGATCTAAACTTATCAATAAGTGTGATTGGTATTTATGCTAGATTCATTACAGAACAGGTATGTACAAACAGCACCGTGATCAATACCGTGCAAGTCAATAACATACACACTTTCATAAGAAATTAGCTGCACTTCCTCCATATCTTTCAACAGTCATATGCATGTCAGTATTTTAACAGTCTGTACCAACAAACGTGTATGTTAGACCTAAAGATCAAACACTCTGCCCAAGGACCAAGCACAAATAACTATGAGCCAAATGACAGAAGAGAGGCTCTGAAGCTTCAAGGCTTTTTCAGCAGTGATTTAGGAAACCTATCTTTGGACTTTTTTTTTTTCTTTTCTTTTCTTTTTTCTTTTTTTACCCTTCCAATCATGGGTAAAATCTTGATACCACTGATATAAGTGGAGCCAGATTTTTAACTGTTAGCCCTACCATACAAATCCATCTGTTAAACAGATGGTATGAGATCAGGGTATGATCTCATACCTTCTCAGGCACAGTATCAAGCCCATGTGATTACATCTGAAGCATCTAGAGCAAAGGATCTGAACGCAACACAACCACCTCAGCACCATTGCTTCAGCAGGAAGATGAGCAGAGCTCTCTTTGCAGCCTTGCAGAGGCTTTTCAAACAAGACCATAAAAATGTTGTCTTGCCTGCTTTGTAAGCTCTGAGAATTTGACACTTTCTAAAGCTGAGGGTTGGACCCACTCCTTGATAAACTGCCCTTTTTCCTTTCTATTTTTGAAGCCTCTCTATGAGCATTAAGTGTGACTAGACTGAACAGTGATATACATTGTAGTAAAATTAATGTAAATTATTACTGAAAAAGTGTCTCCCCTTACCATTATAATTAAACAGTAAACCTACGGACATCTGGAAAAAAAATATTCCAAAAGGAGTGAATTTGATCTTGTGACCTTTCCTACTTGTCCAGGTGCTAATGCCACTTTATGCTCTAAGACAGCATCTTAATATCACTCAGTGATGTTCTACTTTATATAATTGAGGATTTTTTTATTTCTTGACCTTCCCTTTAGATTACCTATAGAACAACATCCTTTCTCATATTCTGACTCAACAAATACCTGATAATAAAGTGAAGCTGTTCCTCGGGAGGGGCTGATGAAAACTCACTTATCCTGCAGCCTTCACATCCCAGTGGTTAGACATCCATCTAGGGGTGGGACCCTGGATTGTGTTTCTTGTTTTGGGGCCTAATTATGTATGACCTGAAGAGCTATTGCAATGACAGAGATTAAGAATCCTCCAGAGCCCAGTGACCAGGACCTAGCTCTGGGAGAAGCTCTGCATTAGATCAAGTAGGTCATTCAAGGCTGAATGAAGTGGGAACACTTACTTTTCATTTTACTGAGTGAGAGGGAGTGATGGGGAGGGAAACTTTCTGCAGTTGACCTGAAGCACGTATTTTTTCTAGAAGTTTTGCTGAACTGGAAAATCAACTTTTCACAAAGCCCCTAATCAACACAGGCTTTCATGTTAAACACAGATGGATTTAAAAAAAAAAAAGTATATTATATATTTTTCTTAGATATACTATTATACTATTATTTTCTTTCTCTGTTCAACTTTCTCCCTGGAATTAGCTTTGCTAAAAGTTTGACCTCAGACATTTAAATGTGCAAGGTGAGTCTCCTAATCCCATAGTGCAGCCAATCTATGGAAATCGTAAACCTTCTAATTTCTCATTTTACAGATTTACCAATGTATTTCAGTTAGTGATGCAGAAAAGGATTTCAGCCTGTGTATAACTGAATTCTGAAATGAAAAGCAACTTACTATAAATATGCATTTGAAAATACAAAATAATCAAATTCCCAACCCTTTCCCTGAGTAAAACAGATCTCTGAGTCACCAGTGCTCTTGGGTGAGAAGACCAAGTCAAATTCCCACAGTGTGAGAATATGTATATGCCATTTACATCTGGAAACACACAAATTGTGGTATTATTCGTAGCCTGAAGGTTTTGCCACAATAGAACATGAGAGGGTCTTTCTATCAGTGACAAGCCCTTTCACATGTCCTTGCACTGAAAAGAAAGGAATGCCAACACCCCAAGTCCCTTCTGCATCCCCCATCACCATATTTTTCTTTCCCATGCTCATCTTAGCTAGCTGTTACATTGTTCCAGCTCATCTTTATTTGAACAGCTTGATGGTATTCTGGAGCAGCAAGGTGGACTGCGAAGCAGTTCCCACCCTGACACACTGCTCTTGCTGGTCTCGGTCATATTTCATCACACAGACTTACAGGGACAGACAAACAGCTAACTTAACAGAAAAATCTTAATGTAAGTATCTAATGTTCTCAAGGTGAAGTCAGAGCTCACAAAATCCAAGCACATCTTTTACAAACACACTGACTAGGCAAAATATTTGCCAGTAAAATGTTTAAGTACCTGAAGTTTTTCCATTATTCTTGCACAGGACTTCAATCTTTTCAGCAAAAAAGAGCATATTAATTTTCATTCCATGCAACAGCCTGTTTGGGAATTTCAAACTAGTAGGAGTCTTTAGCCCTAAAATCCCTTGAGGCATCTGAGCATACCCAAAGCACACTTCTTATATTGAGTTCAATACCAAACACAACAGACTTTGTTTTTAGTGTCTATAGAAAACATATTCACATTTGGTAAACCATGCAAAATGAAACCACAGATAAAGTAGCAAATTCAAATCACTTGTGGAAAGCTATAGATGAAATCCATCCCAAAAATGAACAACAACAAAAATGGTTTCTAAATGTGACATGATTTAGAGAAAATTACTGCATAAAAACAACAAAATTCAATCTCAAAGTGTGCTCAGAGAGGAACAGTGGTGACCTTCCCACAGAACACTGCCAATATACAAGGACACATCCACCAGCTCTAAGCTCACATCTTGTTCTGTGGGAAACTCCCAGTGAAATTAGCAATAGATAGTCTTAAAATCACAGCTCTGTCTTCTGCACACACGCCATTAATTGAAAGTATTCACTCAACATGATTCAGGTTCCACCTACACCATTAAGAAACTTGTATGATCTGTATTCTTCTTGTCAAGCGCAACAGAAATTCACTACAAGAGCATTTTGATTTTAAGCTCATAGTGCAAAGACAAAAACGAGGAGCAAATAAAAGGAGAACTACATTAAAAGACATGCTGTGCATGCGCATGTGCATTCCTGATGTTGGAGGCTGAGATACTACTGCAGTATTATATTTAGCCCTGTTCACCCATCCCATTGCACTTATATTGTCATGCAAAATTTTGCAAAGTGAGTTCACAGAGTTAAATGTTCTCACTTCTATAGATATAGGTTCTGTAGCATATTAGAAGGGAGTAAAAACAACTGAAAGTGAAACACAAAGGGAGGAATGGATTTTGTAGTATTTATTTGTTTGTTAGTTTGTTTGTTTTTAGACAAATCTACCAGCCAAAAAGGTAATTATTAAAATTATTAAAAGGTAATTAAAAATTACTAAACCAATGTATTTGCTGTTGTGCTGATCCTTCCCAAAACAGGAAACATAACTCCTGTAGAAAATTACTGCCAGTCAGATTATGTGCACCTACTCAGGCAATTACATTCAATAGCCAAATATCATGATTCACTTTAAGAAAAGCAGATCACTTTTTTCAAGTCCTTCCTCTTGCCAGAAATGACAAATCTCTCTGTTAGCTACATGCCTTGCTCCCAAGCCATTCATCTCGCTGTAGGTTCAGTTGCGACGGATGTAACTTGTACTGGCAACCACCAGCACATATCATCGTGCTTCCTATGCAGCTGCTCATAACTCCAGGCCTCTCCACAGCACTAAGCCTTCAATCAAAACAAATTGTTTGTTTCTTTCTGACCACAAGAAGAAGCCTGGTTTCATCGTTTGCTTTGGCTACACTGCCTGAGTAAAAACACACTATAATGCTAGGAACTCCACTCAGTCCTCTCCAAAGTTAAAGCCATAAGGTTACAGTTTACAGTTCTGACTGACAAAGCAAAATAATTCACAACTACTTTTGAGGCCATGGCTCTCACCAAGGAACCCTTCTCTGTAGGTTTTATTCGTACCAAACTCCCAAACAAGCACAAAAGGTGAAGATACTGAAGGGTTTACAAGGCTGGCATGAGAAAGAGGTTTCAAGGATGGCATAGCACACAACACAGGGACACCTGAGCTGGCTTGGGAATGGAAAGCAACTCAGGGACTGGTTCACTCTGTCTCCAGCTCCCACACCTCCTCCACTCATCCTGGGCTGTGCTACAGGGTAGACATACCAAGGGGAAATGATCTGCTTTCCCTCCTCTATCAACAGGCTAGAAACATAAAGAATAATAACATTTATAACATTTGCAAACCTTATTTTCTGATCTCTTATTTCACCTGGCTGCTGGAAGAGCTATTCTGAATCCTCCCATTCCTTCATGCTCTGCTCTCTGCCCTCCAAGTCTCCAGATCCCTGGCACATCTTGTTTCAAAACAAAGCCACCCACAGAAACATGTGATAAGCATGGGTCCAATCCAACAACTAATGGAGACAGAGGAAAACTACACCAGCCTGGGACAAATCTCTAAATTTAAACATCATATTTTATATTATCTAATGGTATGTCAGAAGATTGTTACACAGTCTGAAAGAGGGTAACACAATGTGGTTTCCTGACACTGGGAGCGACTGGAGCCAGTGACCCAGGAGGTCCCATTCCTTCCCATGCTCTTATTTTCTTTCCATGCTCCTTTCTTGCTGCCACACATCTAAATTTAGGCTGTAAACTAATTTTAATTGTAAAGGGCATGGGGTTGATTTCTTTGAGCGTCAAACACACTGTAGGAGCAGGATAACTAAAACACAAATGCTTATGTAAATTCATCTTTTATTTTGCAATCAATTTAGTTCACTAATTTGTTGCAGGAATTGGCTGAAGTAACGTGCCAGAATTTTTACTGCCTCTGCCATAAAACTGACAAGCGTAGGTTTTCTGTTTTTGTTTTTGCTTCCTTTCAAACGCAATAACTTCCCTTTTCATAAAATGCCAACATATTCTTTTAAAACTGTCAGGCTGCCATCAACCTGGTCATGATCCAGTGCCAGACCATAGCCAGACAAGATGAGTTACAAGGTAATCTTTTACCCACCAAATAATACAAAGATATTGGCACCTTTCTCACGGCTGCAAATAAGCTCAAGGGGCCACAGAAATCAAAAACCTAGGAATCACTTCTTCCTGTTTTTGGTGTTTTCCTTGCAAGAAATGTGTCATTCTGCAATGAATCTAATATTTTCATTAATAGCATGCTGGTTTCTTTCCTTTCTCCAAGCCCTTTCCTCCACAAAAGTCTTGGATATGATTTTAATGAAATTGAGGATACCCTGCCCCCTCCAAGTTACACACTGGATTCCTGAAAACTCGTTTCAAGGAAATGCTACTCTGGAGATGAAATACAAAGCAGCTGCAGAACTTTGGCATGGGAAACTGCGCAAATGCCACCAAAAACTGAATCATTGTCTCTGCCTAACTGGAAGTGTATCAGTATTCCTATCCAGGAAGGCCATGCAGCAGTGGAGATTGTCCTTATTATTTTCTTCCACTACAATAAGCATATAGGTATATGTTATCAGGTGTTTGCTAATAATTTTATGTTATAGAGCAATAATGAAGCAGAATGACTTTTCAAGGTAGAAACATCATCTGGAAAGCACTGGGTTAAATAGAATGCTATTGATAATTACTTGCTATTAGCACAAACATACAGGTTACTTGTAAAAATGTCCATACAAAAAGTATACCATCCATCACACATATCAGTTTTGAAAATTGGGATGATCATTGGAGTTTATTAAGCTCTGAACTCTACACCTATTATTTAGCAACAGGCCATAGCCATTTAATGAAGGATTTGGGTGAAGTATCATCTTTGGAAAACTTGAATAAGAATTTAGAGTAGTAGGTTTTGGTCCCCAGGCTCACCAATCCCAAGGCATGCACTATGAGGGAGATGGTAGTTGAACATCAAACATGCTAATTTTAGGCTGTGAAGTTTGAGACAGGTATGCAGATGATGACAGTAAAAGTTTTTCAATCCTGCTACCCAGCTCAATCATTCCAGAAGCAGGAAAGGAATGATTAAAGGAAAGAAAAAGAGAAAGGTCACACAGCTCACTGAAAGCATGAAATGATTCAGGAGTTTGTCTAGTTCAGGCTCAGGAAGTCCTACAAACCACTCGCCAAGGGAAACTGATATCCAATAAGGAGCAGCAATCTGATGAATACACAATTTACACACCATCTAGATAAGAGATGTTTACCTTCAGATAAGTTTAAATTCAACTACTGAAATCAAGTATTTCCGGTCTCCAAAACTCTCATGACTTAGACTAACATCTTAATAGCTCTAATCCATGTAGTTGGGGACAGGGAAGAAAAAAAAAAGCCACCACAAAACAAATTAAAAAAAAAAAAATCAAAATCAAACATAGCTTGAGGTACCTTATGCTCCAACTCAATCTGTTACTGGATACAGAGCAAGATAAGGTACATTCAGTGAGGAAGTCCTCAAGCAATCTTCTGGCTATACAGTACTCCAAAAAAAAGTAGTTCTCTTTTGCTTGCTCAGTATATTTCATCTGAAGTGTTTAACTAGAAAATGGGATTATATTAAAAATAAATTTCCAGGGAGAGTTTCACTTCAGCTGCACTCCAAAGTGCAGTGCAAAATATTAGACATGCAAGTTATAATGACAGAGAAAACAAAATTTCCACTCTTAAATTTATATAGTATAATTAGTATCAAATCTATGTGGAAAAATATTTTTTAAAGATTTTACTGGTTAAGCAGCACGTTCTTTTCTGATGACATAATGCTATTCTTTACATCAAATCTAACCTCACTCAATAGTTACTTTTGATATTAAAGTGGAGCCTAGTAGTATGAGAGGATATTAAAAGTGATGTAAAATTCAATTTTACATGCTCTTCAAGGCATCTTTAAAAAGTGGTAAAGGTTGTCTTGATGTTACTGGAAGCCAGTTTCTTTGCTAATATATGAAAAGCTTTTAAAGGTTACATTCATCTGGGAAGCAGCAACATGCTAGCATAAGACTTGCCAGTGAATCATGTAAACCAGATGAAAACATACCCACTGGATTTCAGTGTGTCAGGAATCAACACCAGAGCATTCTTCTCTTGAACTCTCTGCTAGTCTCTGAAACAGCCCATCTTAATCCCAAAGAACTCAGGCAGACAAAACACCAACTACCCTATTTTGCACATCATGCCTACAGCTCCAATGATTTTGGACAAGGGCAGAGTGGAAGAGAGTTGGGCAGAATTAAAAGGGAAAGTCTGAAAAGTGTCTCAATGAGCTGACCATCTCTTCTTCGAGGTGAAACCATGTGAAAGCACCACTACTTTTGTGCCAAAGCTGCAATGACATAAAAAACCAAAAGACTAAACTTATAAAAGACTAACCAAACTTCATTCTTCAGCAAAGGATTCCTTCTTCTAAGGAATATGATGTTAGATGTATGGATACTGAGAATTAATTATGGACAGAGATATAGGTGCTGTATGCACACAGAATATGAATTTGGTTCTTTTTTCAAAGGACTTCCAAACAAAAACTTCAAGAGAGAAGATGTAGATCCAGGCAGACAGATAAAGGACAAAAGATGCACAGGGACAAAAAAAGGAGAAAAAAAAAAAAACACATTATGAAAGTAGTAGCAACTAGCTACAGGCAAAACTTTCTTTATACACATTCTTGTAGAACAAAGGCTCATCAAAGAATTTGAAGCAAAATAACATCGTACATGATTATGTATGATTATATAAGAATCCTCTAAATTATGAATAGCAGCAGTAGGAGGGAAGCTTGACATACTCAGTGTATGCCAATGCATCATTTTTAATAATCTTTGGGAAAATAACTCAAAATATCATCAACATACCTTGAGCATACAGTGATTTTAAAAAATTCTCCTTGTTTGTTTTGACATTTCAGCTTTCACTATTTCTATACTTTTTAACATCAATGTTGGTTCACTCTTGCTTTATTTTATCAGGCAACATTTCATTAACACTTTAAAAGTACAAGTTTCTTCAGAAATGCCTTCAAACATGCAATCTGGATGACTGTCAGGCACAAAAACCCACCTCTAACTGAAAAATATTAAAAAATGGAATGGACTTTGGAATGGAGAATATGTTACTTCAGTTGCCCAAGTCTTACAAAGATAGAGTAAACGCGAGGAGTAAATGGTGTGCCACAGAGAAAAGTCTTACAGAAATTGCTTGCTTAAATCAACATTTCTTTCATGGGTGCACTCACACTCACATGTTACTGGTGAGTAAGGCAGTGCCAGTGCTCTGAATATTACCAATGCCAATTGGAAGTTTAGCCGTATTGAACATATCTGCATCAAAGGAAATATTCTCATAGTAGTTTCACAGTCTACCTCAATCCCTCCACAAATCTTGCATGCTACAAATGAGAAATTATCATTTTTATCAACATAAATGGGTGTGAGAAAAGCCTAAAAATAATTTGAAACATTTAGCTAGCAACTTTTTAAGAAGTAGTTAACCTTTGATATTGTATCGTCTTTTCCACCATGGTCTATCAGCATGGCAGAGCTCACAGCAACACTGAGGTAACTTTCTCCACTTGAAATATAAAGGTATTTGAGGTATTTGTAAACCTTCACAACTTTTTTTTTTTTTTTTTTTTTTTTTTTTTTTTTTACCCCCTCGGGTCATTTGCTTCAAAGAGAAAAGGAAAAATTCAAATGAAGAAAAACAGGGCACAGCATTAGCACTGTCCTTTTCACTCCTGCTGCTGACCAGGATTTAGGATTAGCTTCCTTTCAAAAATCGTCTAGCCTCTACAGGCTCAAAGAGAAATAATGAAATTTTGCTTGTTCCTCTTGCTGGGGGTTTAAAACATGACCAGATTTTAGGAATAGATTTAACAGAAGCAGGAAATATTTCTTACAACTAAGTGCTTTCATTGCATTCTTTCCCAGCATTCATGGGACAGGGAAAAAAACAATCAAACAAAGAAACAAAAACAAACAAACAAAAGAGAAATAGAAGAAGACCATAATAAAGTAGAATAAAGTGTTTACCCTGACACCTGATCATTATTAATTACATAGTTTAATCAAACTGGAAAGGCCACACAACCTCCTAATTTAAGCAAAAACTTGGACAGAAATAACTTCTTTTTTTTTTTTTTTTTTTTATTGTTGATCTTCCATTGCTTTGTATGTGTAGGCAATCATAAGCTGTCATTTTCTGAATGTGTTGGATGGGCAAGAGTCAGAACTGACATATTTAACTTGGGAGAAAGAAAGGTGAGATTTATGGTGAATGGCAGGAGGCAGTAAAAAACTAAACACCTGTCATATTAAATTGAAAGAAACCTGCTATCTACTGAAACTCTGCTGAGCACAGTCTGACCCCGCCTACGAGTAGCTTGAATTACAGGATATTTGTTACAGCAAACAGAAAAATACTAGGGAACCCAAGTCAGGAGTCAAGCTGGAGAGTATGCTGTCTCTCCTGAGGGTGACAACCTTTCTCCCACTGCAAAAGGAAACCCAGACAAGGAAGAATTTTCTATTCACATAGCAAACTTCTTTTTTCTTCCTTGGCCCCAAGGCTGGGAGGAAGGTAGTTGTCCTATCATCCATGGCAATGGTCACCTGTGAAACGCTGCCTCCTTCTTGTGTAGGGAACCTGAGACAAAATGTGCTGTATGAAGTGCAGATTCTTCAAAAAGACAGGGAAAGGATAGGTTTGTCAATAGGGAGAAACACTGCTGGATACCTAGTCAGTGTACAGTGGCAGAGGGAAGTGGGGAATGTCCTTGCATCTCTGTTCTCCTTCACTTACAAAAACAGAATTATAGTAACGCTATCTATTTTGTGACAGGTGAAAAAGCATTTCTTACCTTCCCAAATCTATAAATAACCACTCAAAGAATGCTTCCCAATGACCAACATGAAGGTCCTCATCAGAAGAACTTGGGGAAATCAGAACTCATGCATCCAGAACTGGCCTAGTGCAGTGAGAAGCTGGATTGCTGCAGGAGCGCAGGGCATACACTCAGTTCTTGGACCTCAGCTTATTGCTGTGTTTTGTGGCTTGCTGATGAGAGACTATGGCCACAGTTCTCTTATTAAAAAAATAAATAAATCTGAAACAGGACTAACATCATCAGAAGTATTACATCAGGGCACAGGTGCTGGGAAAATGACAAGCTCTGTGATTACTTGAGATAAGGATGAAAAAACAGATCCAGTTTAGGAAACTACTATATAAGAGCATGCTAGGTTAGACCAAAAAACTGTCTGATCCAATATCCAGTCTCTGATGGTATGCATCGACAGAAGCCTTAGAGTAGGTGTATAAGAATTGTGGCAAGAATAAAACAATCTTCCCTGAAATATTCCTTGCCAGCTTCCAGCAATTAAGGCTATTATGGGGGGATTTAGAAAAAATAATAATAATAAAAAAAAATATATATATATGTATTGTGCTGATGTGCTTAAAGAACCAGTGCAAATTGCTATCCTTCTGTACCTATCCTAGCATGCTCTCCTTTCTCCTGCCCTTTAGACTGAAGCACACATGAACAGCATGTATTACAAGCATTCCTCTTGGATGGAGAGCCCTCAACAAGGTCTACAGAATAAATTGCCTGTTAAATCCCATGTCCATCTAGAAAAGTCAAAAATGAACAACTCATATTCTGCTTCTAGCATGCAAAAACAGAGGGATGACAAAAACCCTCAGTATATAATCCCTCCCCACTTTTTCTGCCACCAGAAAAAAAAAAAAGTATCCTAAAACATTTTTTTTTCCACAATATTTGTTTGTTTGTTTCCATACATCATCAACAACAGAGACCAAATTCAGAAACTAAACTGAAATACAAGACATATAATGTAAGAGCTACTGCTTCTGCATTTGCAAGAACTAAACAACTTGGTGAGCCATTAGAGAACTAAGCACGGATGACTGAGAGGTCTATCACTGACTTTTAAATGCATACTGAATATGCTATAATTATTTTCATCTTCTTATTTACAAATTAGTCAAAAACTTATTTGAAGGCACAGTTACTTGTAGGAAGTAATGGCAAGTATAAGTCACAGCCTTAGAAGAAACTATTGGCTTTCAAATGTATTTGGATACCATTATCAAAAGTACATGCATGCAGCCGAAAGGTTGAACACCTATAATTGAGGGGAAAGTTTGGCCTGGTCCCTAAAATCAGGCTAAAATGATAGTTAGAGACATATTAAATACAGCTTTTTTTTTTTTTTTTTTTTTTTTTTTTTTTTTTTTTCTTCCCCTAAAGCATCAAAACCATTAGTTTCCTAGCTTAAATCTCTCCTTGAAAATGCACTTTAGAATCTGATACTAAATAGCCCAGCCATAGTCCCGATACAAAATACAGTACTACAGATGACACACTGGGAAAAATAAAACAAAATTAACATACCAATGCTTGTGGCTGGACCACTATACCATTACTGGTATTTTGCTTATGTAGTGATTCCACTGGTGTTTTGCTTTACATGGCAAAACCATAGGTTCCCCTTCTAAGAAAAGAATTGCTTAATGTGCCAAATGGTACATCTGGAGAGAAGTACTGCCAGCCTGTAGTGCTTAAAAAAAAAAAAAAAAAAAAAAAGACAGAGGCCTGCTGGCTGTTTCTAAATGAAAATTCACAAAATTCCTACTGAGAATCATATTTTGTTATTTTTTAAAGCTTTCAGGCTGGAAAGCGTCTTTAATCCATTATTCTATGGCTTTTTCTTTTGTTGGCAAATCCTGTAGCTGCAAGGGAGAAGAGTGTGGTTTTGGTGAGATAACATTTGTTAGTAGTGCTTTGCTTTAGCTTTTTAATTAAAATATTCTGTTGTCTTCCACTGTCAGAGACACTATCAGGCACAGAATTTGTTTGATCTTTGAACGAGTAATGTAAAATGAAGCCTTTTGTCTTACCAGTGTGGATTTAACATCATATAGTATTCAAGGCTCAGCACATATGTCTGAAAAAACAGAGGTAGAAAGAACCTGATAGATCATATGTGGTCCATTATAAGATTTCTCTGAAGTACATTACACTACTTCTGTATGAAAGGTAGGCAGCCCTTCCAAGCAGTGACTTCTGCTACTTCTTCGAAAGGTTATTGCACAAATCAAGCTGCTACTGGCAATGAGATCCCTGCCACGGGGGGCCTCTGTGCCCCTTGTCTACAGTTACAAGTCTCTGTGTGGCTAAAAGACTGACTGCAACACCAAGTGGAGACCTGAGGTGTAGCAGAGCTCCATCCAAGGTTCCTATTTTAGATAGCTTCAAATTAGGCCTCCCTGTTAACAATGTATGGTTTCCAACATTTTCACAGAAAGATAAAAAAAAAATCCCAAACGTTTAATACTGGGAACTCAACTTTATATAGAATGATCCAAGCACTGGACAGAACTGCTATGAATTAAATCCAGTGATGTAAAATATAACTTCTCTCAGCAAAAGTAACATAACATACATTGTGGAAGATGCTAACGCAGCAAGGCACACAGGTAATTCATGGTAGATTCAAGACATCACCGAACACAGCTGTCCCAGCAGACAAGGAAGGGATAAAAAGACTCCTCAGAGCTTCACTGTGTGCTAAAGCTGTGCCAAACCATCTGAAAACACAACTGTGCAAAGCTTCAGTAGTTTCAGAAGCCAAAGGAGCTCTCTGGTTTTGAGGTTTGTAACAGCCCCTGCATTACAAAAGGCAATCCAAAGGATATGTATGATTTGTTTCCAGTAAAGGTGAGTGATTTTTCCAGCTGAATACCTTCCTGATTTGATGGTTCTAGGCTTACTTTCTAGAGTTTTTAGAAAGAGACTTAAATTATAGATCTCCAAGCAAAGGTTCCCCAAAATATTGCTGTACAGTAATTTTGTAATCAGCCTGAAATAGTCTGTGGGCCATATTAAATACTTGGTGGAGAAAAGATGATGCCTTCTCCCAGAGTATTTAACCCCACCAAAATTCTAGAGAGGAAGCTGAGATAGCTGAGACAGGCTACTTAATCTGACAGTACTAATGCTTCAGGGATTACAAAATGGTGCATGTGACAACATAGACACTTTGCAGTTAGAATATTTTAAAATTCTAGAAAACACTATGTGTCACTATTACTAACTCACATCACTTGTTTATGGCTGGAAGGTGGAGGCAAGACATACCTTTCAGGGTTACATCACTTGGAACTTGCCATTATGCTGGGAAATTTCCTATCAGTTAGAACTAGGACACACACAGAGCCAGGTTGGTCAGACTGCTGATTTTGAATGCCACCTGCAACACTGACCGCTTCACTGCCAGTTCAGGCGTCTGTTTGTGTTAGAGATGTCCCTTCAGTTCTGCTGGGTAGATAGACTAGTCCAGTCTTTTATTAGGTAATTATCACTTCCCATAGTATTAATGAATACTTAAAGTTTTAATTAATAAAATACTGACCTTTTCAAGAGTCTCCATCACCATCTTCCCAACACGGACACACTGCCAACCTAAACAGGACATTTCCATTTCTTTATGTGAATAGCGTGGATTGGTCTGACATTCATTAGTTATTCATACTTCTGGAAGCACCTTGACACAAACATACTATGCACATTAAAAGAGAGACTAATTTTGCAAATAAGTCTGCTTTGGCTGATAGGAGCTAGTTACTCATCTGTCCTCTAAATATAGTGATGTTTTTCCTTCTTAGACTTCCATTCCATTATTTTTAGCAAAGATCAATTTTTACATTCCAGGTGGTAGTTTTGATGATCACATTTTAGTTCCTGAAGGAACATGTTTCAACATTGATCTTACCTAAGATATTTCCCTTCTTTGCCACAGAATATTAATGGAAAGTTGAATGAAGAATTCAGAGCAGTGTGCCTGTCTGAAGGTGGAGGACACTGGGTCTACATTTAGACATAACTCACTAAACATTTAGAACAGCTTTGGAAGACTGGTAATTACAGAGACTGGTGTTATTTATTTTTATTGTTATTTGTTTGTTGTTTATTGTAACCTGTGCTTCATTTTAACAATCATCTCTGAAGTCTTTCCAGTGCTCTTATTTTTGTGTCAGACATAAGGTTTGTAAGTGTCGCTCTGACAACATAAGTCATGAATTTCTGTTATACTTATTTGAATGTAGTGAAAACATTATTTCTGAGGAAAAAAAAACACAATATAATAGAAAAAGAACAAAGATCACAGTGAGAATAGATGTGGCATAGTTTTATCCCATGATAATGTAACAGTTCCTTAATATTTAACTTTTATAATATCAGCTAAATTAGATACATGCTTTCAGAGATGAACTGTTCCAAGACTAGCTGTTTCACAGACGGTGGATGCAGAGATTAAGTGGCTGGCTGCAAGTAACACAGGAAGCCTGTGGCAAAGTCAAAAACTGATCCACGAACTCCTAATTCCTATCCTGTGTCTGAACCAAAAGACCATCATGTCTTCCAACTCATATTATTATTTTGTACCTGTATATATTGTCTGTTTTCAACATATTCTATTAAAAGAGCTCTCAACACCATTAGAAAACACCAGTTCTTATCTCCTGCAACCCCCATGTTTGGCCTCACAAACTGTTACCCCTCCCAAATCTGGATGGATGTCTAGGAGCCCTTTCCACCACTGCTCCAAGACATGCAGCACTGACAGCCCACCTCGTGCCAGTCCTATAAACACATCCCCACAGACCTCCCATCACCTCCCTACCTCTTGAACACAACCTGCCTTGCAATCCATTTGCTAAATGTGCAAATTTGGCCATATTGCTGTTGATCTATGTGTGGTACGTGAGGCATCTCTTCCCATTAGTGTGGGCAAGGTACTTGTGGTTGGAGGCCCGTTTCCTACCTGGTCTGGGAGGTCCACACTCACCCTGGTGCCCAGCAGCTTAACCTAGCCAGCTTTCACAGCAGGAAGGAACTGCCAGCACTCTTGGAGGAATCATGCAGTAGATCTCATCTCAGAATTTAAACTGTAAATGTGTTTCTGCAGAAATTAAATTCCAGGTGAGAAAACCCCAAAGCTTTCACCTTTTATTTGGGATAACTGAAAATATGGAAACAGAGTGATTGTAAGGGAAGGATTCAGAAAAATTACAATCAGCTGTTAACCTCTTAATGCTACTGCTTGTCAATGGGAAATAAATACCAGACATTTGCGTCTTTGAAAGCTTCCTCGATGTGATTTGTCTAGAACTACAAAGCACACACCAGAAATAAAATTCAGGAATTCCCTACCATCTTATCCTGCCACCAATCACCACAAAACAACTCTCTGCATCTTGATTCAAACAGAGAGTGCCTCATGTTCTTGCTAAGTGAAAAGGGATTGCAGAGGTTCAGAAGCCAACAAATCCAGCTTCCATCAATCTGCTAGAAATGCTGGGGGAAAAAATAAATCTGAAAAATATTTTTTGTAGAGAAATAAATTAATACAGAAGACCATGGTAATTACAAAATTGTCCTTTAAATGCTAGTTATTTCCCTTTTAAAAATTCTTTAATTTTCACAAACATACATACATGTGGTTATTGTGCTATAAACCAGTTCATCCAGATTTGCTTCTATTAGCCAGACTCCATAACTTATGGTGGATCAAAAATGAAAAGCTGGATCCTGTCAATGGACACCAGGCAACTTGCAATTAAAACAGATTTTTGGAATGGACTTTCCTAAGTAACCATGCACAAACCTCATATTGATTATCCGAGTTCAGTGTTCTCCCTTTCCCAAGGGAAGCAACATAAAAACATGCATTTGTTAACATCAGTCAGAAAGGAAGTGGTAGAAAGAATCTCTCTTAATGCTGTTCTGTCAAATGTTATTTCCCAGCTCTCAGTATATACTGATGTTTGAAGTGAATCTGTGTAAAGGGCACCTTTGCTAAACTTCTCAAAATACGCACCATGTTAATTATTTCTGAACAATAAAATCAAAAGTAGGTAATAAAAGAAATACAAAAACAATGACACCTTCTTTATCTTAATCCATCAGCAGGAGCTCACAAAGCCTACCTGACATTGTATTTGAATTCCATCAGCACCAATGGGAATCTGTAATTCAGAACAAGAGTTTATTTCAATACTACTCCTAATTTCTGGTTCCCTTGTCCAGTTTGACCAGAGAAAATTGGGGAAGCTGTGCAATAGCAATAATAACACATAAGGAAAGAGGATTATCATTACATAGACTTTATCACATAATTTATATCACAGACATAGAAATGCCAAGACAACATTAACTTCAAACTATTGAGATAGTCTAAGGGTGAGCACTCTGAAAAACAGAACACCTTACTTGTGCTACTCATGAATTTATTTGTGTTCATCTTAACAACCATAAAGCAGAAACAAACAGGTCTACTGCGGAGACTCATGCTGTTAATCTGATCAGAAATCCCTGGAAGACACCATGTCATCGGTACATTATCCTCTTGTTCCATACTGTATTTGACAATTTATTGATAATTTATTTCTCTGACATTTATTATTAATCCTTGGTAGATCATGCACATTGAACTCCAGTGAACAACAGGCTCCAAAACAGCACACTCCTAAATTTACAGTCTTACGTGCTCTGATAATAATTGAAATGAGAAGGGACAAAATGTAGAGTATTTTCTGTGAGGGTTCATCTATGTAATAATTCACACAATTGGATTTGTAATCCCACTGACATTGTTATCTCAATAATAAACCAGGTTATATTTTTAGGGAGTGATAGGAGATACTGTGACAATAGTGTATGAAATAGGAGGTATCTATTTGGCATTCAGTACCTGATAATTGCTAATGCTGAGGGTTTGAGCAGTTTAATCAACGATTTCTCTTAAAAGAGAGAGAGGAGGAAAAAAATCATTAATGAAAGGAGATACATGACTGCCATTGAAGAGCAATTAGGGTCCAGCATTTGGAGAACAGTCAGTGTATTAGGCACTCAAGCATTATTCTTCCCTCTGTACCAGCTTCTACACAATTGTCCTCCCATCTCTAACACATTCTTCACAGCAACAAATTGTCCCTGGCATGACCCATGTTTTCAGCTAGTGAAGTTCTCTTCTGTTCTACCTCATTCCCTCAGAAGGCATCAGTTTTTTATTTTAAAAATATCAAGTCACCCTATCTCAGCTGCATTATAAACAAAGACAAACAAAACAACCCAAAGCAGTTTTGTGTCTGTGGAAAAAGAACAAAACACTTCAAACCCAAAGAAGTTTCCAATAAGCCACTCATTGAAATTCAGGAAGAAAAAACCCAAAGGGTAAAAATACCCCCATGTATCCAAGTTCTCTGAGGCCATTTCTTTCCCTCATCTGTGTTCCATCATCTTCTTCCTTATCCAAAAAAGTTGTGGTGTCCGTGGGAGTATGAAAAAACATTGGTGTGACCACCAGAAGGAACTCTCTGTCTGGCAGCATAAAGCCACGTGTTATACCGTCTCCAGGAACTCAGCCTCGCTTTGACAGTCATAAATATTCTCTGATGAGAAAGCAAAGGGTAGTCATTCATCCAGACAGAATAATACTTTAAAACCTTGAAAAACACACTGGGATCCGTGCTCTGTCATCAGGCAGAACGTAAGATCCATGGGAAGCAACGTCTGATTGGCTTTGCATGGCAATTACAGCCTGTGGGACGCCCAGTACTACCCACCTCCAATGCTGGGATAATCCAGGCTGTGAAAAGCGCTGGGCCTTTCCCTTTCAAATGTCCCATCCCACCTGGTGGTCATTACATTTATATGAGGGCAGGATGAAACTTAAAAACTTTCCCAATTCTTTCCCTTGTTAGAATACTTTCCATCTATTTTTGGTAGCCCCATCCCATGTTTAATATTTATTGGAAGCCAGTCTTCACATTATGCAGGCCTCATTAGGTGTAGTTCCACAGGGTAGCAAACTAAAATACCATATGAGCAAGAGTGATAAGCCTCGACTACATCACTAAATGACACACAGACGCATGAAGGCTGAAGGAAGCATCCAAGGACAGGATATCTGATAAATGATAGCTAGTGTATACTATTAAAGGGTACCCAGAAAGTTAGGTCACCCTTTCAGATAAGCACTGACTGGAAATTTTCAAAACTTTACAAAACATTTATGTACATGTTTTTAAAAGAGAAAAATAGAGAAAAGACTCATTACAAATTTAACTGTATGTTGAACCATGTATTCAGAGATCTAAATTCCATGAGAGCATTACCTGACATCCTGTTACGTAAATATTCTGATTGTGCAAGCAGATCCACAAATGATTATTAATGTAGTCATAGTCTTGCAAAAATTATTGATGAGAAAATTATCTTTATGACCAGCTTTCATTTAGTCAAGGAAATTTATTAAAAAAAAAAGGAAAAAAAAAAGATCTAAATGTAAATCACTCCCTCCCTTGGCCTCCCTTTCCATCTCCCATTGAAGAATATATTTACAATGAATAAATAATAACTTTATACTTACCTGTATGCCTTCTCCTTTTATGTTAGTCTTTTACATTAAATGTAATGTTGGCACTCAAGGTAGGAACAGGTAATAAAACTGACCTGGTTATTAGTCAGTGTCATTTCAGAACTATATTCACATTTCTTCCTTTGAGAATGTAACTGATTGTTGACACAATGGAGGCCAAGCATGCATTTATGGTGCATGATATCATTGTGTGGATAATAGAGGGAGTTTACTTACTCCACAGATGATTGCCACAAGAGAATGTAATTGCTCAATAATGTGTTGATGTACCCATGGGAAGGATTTAAGTCATCTGAGACCTGTATTGGTAACTTGCCAGGGACCCCAGCAGTAAATTTAATTTGCATGAAATGGAGGAATTGTAGCCATCTTCCACAACAAAGATAAACAGAAGAAGGGAGGAGGTCAGGAAGAGCCAAAAAGACACCAAAAATCCAGAAATCAGTTAGACTTTCAGTCATCATAAGTAACTTGGAGGTATAGTACTTAAAATAAATAAAGTTCTCAAGTTTCTGGTTTAAAAGACTAAGAAAAAAACAAACAAACAAACAAAAAAAAACACATTAGATTAAAAATAAAGTTTATTTATTTCTTTTAATAGAGGTCCAGGATGTGGAGGGTATTGCCAAGTAGCCATAAGCTTTTGGAAAATATCGTAATTTTCCATGAGGAGACATCTATGATGTGCTACTTAAAGAAAAAAAAATATTAAAAAAAAAAGAAAAGATTTATTAGAAAATTGAATGCAAAGTAAAAGAGACAAAAAGCAGTTACCTGGATGCAGGAAATAAAAGCTCTAAGTGTAGCAAATTTTTAAGAGGAGAAGTCAACACAAGTGCAATGTACTCTAGACCATAAGTTGATCTGCATCAGGGAGAAATTGTTGCACTACCAACTAAAACCTTAGAAAAGCACCTGACTGAAAAACTGTTTATGGGTGACAAAATCTTTGTACCATTTGCAACGTGATATTTTTTTTAAAATGTATCAAGTTAATGCACAACATCTGACTGATAAAATACGAGTGAGACAAAAAAAATACACAAAGTAACAGCCAAAGCAGAGTTAAGATCTCACTGAACATTACAAATCATGTAGCATAACACAGGATCAACCCGATAAATAGGAATATTTTCAACTTATTAAGGACACAAAGAGTCATAGGGTGAGAATATAGCTTAATAGATGCTCAGTTTAAAGTACTTAACTCCTTCCATTGATTTTGAGAATGCTTTCCAAACACTTAAAGTTCAAGTACATTCATCCACTTTTTTTTTTTTTTTTTTTTTAATGCATTAAGTTCTTGATTAATTAATCTTTGGATGTGTTGAGAAGCATTTTAAGCCAATGGAAATTGCAGCTGTTTTCTGTAATGAAACCCCTAATAATGTAGAGAAACCCTGATGTTATAACAAAGAATGACCCAGAGAGCCCTCATTGTCTAGGACTAACTTGGAATTTAAAGCCTATCCCAGTGTCTGTCTGGGGTGTTCCTGGATTTTCAAAACTGGTCTCCACAAGACATAGCTCAGAGGAACCTACCCCTTCTTAGCATAAAATAGTTAAAACCTCAGCCCCCACTCTAAGTCAAATGATCTGATCCAATGAGATACATCACGTTATATGATGTGATGCTCAGATAAGGGCCCAAATGTAACCTACTCCACTGAATAATAAATAATAAATAATAAATCCTGTACTACTGTAGCTAATTTTGGGTTATTTTTTCCAGTATGTCTTTTCCTCACAGCCCTCACTCTATCCCTTCCCCTCTTCCCCTGATCTGATTTTTCCTATTTTCAAACATGGTTTAGAAAACTGCCCAATGGCAGGTGGGCAGAGGCACTCCAGATAGCATGTTTATTGGTAGCCCAGCAGTTATTTGTGGTTGGCTTTTTTGGTTGCCCACAGGAATTTCCATGGTGTTGTAAACAGACAGATGTGGGTTCTTTTCTGCTATATAGATCACACCATAGAAAGATATCAAAGGGAAAAAACAGATCTATGAATAATGCACTAGTGGCAGTGTTTGAAGCTCAGAACTTTAAAGACTAGCCTTCAAAGTTATGGTTTTAATTGTTAGGTATGGACATTTAGGCTACTGGATAGCTTTTGAAATCAGAACATCACTGAGAAGTTTTCCAAGTATTTGGAATTCCATACAAATGAGGTGAAAGTGGGTTGAATACCGTAATTTCAAAGCTAGTTGTACTCTCACAGCACTGCCCTAATCCCAGATGTCACTTCTAGTCTTCTTCTCCTAGGTATCACACTCATTTTCTTTTATGTTAGTGAGACACCTAAACAAACCTTCCACAATCTTTTGCCATTGTAGTGTTGGCAAACTAAAGAGGAGGTCCTTAAGGGTATGGGTGACAAGGTAGGCTAGCTACTGGTACAGATTAGTAAAGCACCACTGACCTTAGGCTAGCTCACTTTAGCCAAGAAATGTTACTCCTTTTTCTCTTTTTCACTTTTACTGGTACAATTATGCATAAATTACTTTTGCCATGTGATTTGTGTATGCCACATGCTCATACAACGGGCATACAGTGGCCTTAATTTCCTTGAGGTTAACAAGCAGCACATGATTAAAATCACATTAACTGAACAGTCACTCTTACTCGGGAATTGCCAGCTAATGCTTTTTCCATCATTTACTTTTTTTCAGGAGGGTTTGTATATGTTGGTGTTGTTCAATTTTATTGTATGGCAGGTTACAGCAGAGCTTTGATTCATAGCCAGACATAGACTATTTTAAGCAGAAGGAAAAATGAATCTCGGTTTTATTAGCATTGTACTGTCATCTTGCGGTCACAATGCTTGGTTCCTAACCCTTATTTGGAAATGCCTTGAACAAGAATTAGATGTGAGCAGGAAGAAATAGTGATTGCCTCACTCCTAGGGCTTTGGTTTGTTTGAAGGCCTTCTTCCTGCCGCTCTTGCGATGAGAGATTGACCTTGCCAACTGTTTCCACTTCATTTCTCTCCATCTCCTTCCTTCATGAGAGGACAACGTGACTTCCTCCATCATTATTTAGAAGATTCCATCTCCTCAGGCCTCCAGCACTATAAACACTTAGTCTAAGAGAGATTTTCAGTGCAGTGCTGTGTACAGCTCTCCTTCCTGCATAAGCTTTAAGGGTGGAATGCTCTACTTCTGTCAGCTACTGATATGCATCCATTTCACAACTCAGGAAAATCATTCCAAATATCTTCTTGGCTTAATTCACTTTTTCCAAATTGCAAACAGCAACCTTTTTTGCTTTATCTTGACTGCTCAAGATACCAGCCAATGCAGGATTCTCCCAGTAGCCTCTTCCATTCAGCTCAAGAGTGAATTTCCTGGGCTTTATTAAAACAAGAAGAGAAAGCCCTGAGCTAGGCTGCCCTTCAACTCCAATTGTGCTGCTCCCAAGTTAATGCATTGCTCTCCCACCTGCCTCCTTGCATCCCCATGCAGGCTACAAAGCCATATTTCAGAAAGACATGGCACATTCAGTGCCGGTGATGTCTGACACAGTCATCCATCAGTGCATGAAAAGAAACAAAGAAACTAGGCTTAACTAGTTAGTTGGAAGTGTGTAGTGTGAGGATACCCCTACCCTAAATCAGACTCCAAAAGAACCCTGTCCTTCTCTTTTGAAGACATATATAAATCTCTTCTTATACAGATTCTTCATGACTCTTTCACAAATACCAGGAATCAAAAGCTTAAAATCTCCATTTCTTGTTTCTATTTGCAGTCTTCACTTCAGTCATTTCACTCAAGTTAGAGAAAAACACTAGTACAGTCACTACTGTTACCTTCAGTTTCAGCTTTTGTGTTTGGGCTACCAATACTTCGAGAGATTGTTTATTTTTGCAGAAATAACTGTTAACACTAAAACTTGGGGGAAAATTCACAACCACATTGCTACAGTGCTCAGTTCACTATTTAGGGGAAAAAACATTGTATTTTGGTTAGAATTGTGTTACTATTGATACCTTACATGGAATTACAAGTATGCATATTGAATTCCACATTTACTTACAGCTTAAAAGGTTGTAAACTATGTTTATTTCAGCTATTTCCATATAGAGATTGTCATGATCTTGCAAATGGTTTTCTGCAGATAGACTTCTGCATCAATATGTCTGATGCATAATACACATCAACCAACTTAGTACCAGAAGGGGTATCCTCTGTGGGCCCTGGGATCCACTTGTGAACCTATCAGAGTACACATGAGGGTAATACTCTAAAACTTCCTAAAGACAGTATATTCACTGCAAATTTTTTATTATTATTTTTTGGCTGTACATATTTTAAAACATTGGAATTACCCACTTTATCCTCACAGCTTCAATATGGCTAAATTTTATTTTGGCTTCAGAACAGAATTGAACTACTTGCAGAGAAAAAAAATATGTAAAAATGCTTCAGAAAAAGATGACTGCAAAATCATGGGGATAGTACGGAAACTTGCAACTGACAGCTTCTACTGGTATGACTGCTGACAGAAAATAGACTGAAATGCCAAGAATCCTAATTGTGGTAGACTTCGCACAGATGTTAGGGGACTGATCTCATCAGTGAATGATCCAACCACCAGGTATGGAGACGTTAATGAACGCAGGAATTGATAAACTGCAGAGGAAGAGCAAACCAAAAGCAGAATACTGACAAGGCTGACAGACTAATACTGTGGGAGCAGGAAAAGTTTGTCTCCCCAGAGGGACAAAACACACATGCACATGCAACCCAGACAATGTCAAAACCAAGCTTCTGCTACGAGACTCCAATAGCATGGTGCCTTGGCTCTGCTTCAGGAGAGACCAGCTCTAACAGCTGAAGACAGTTCAATGGCTAATTTGGTCCTTTGCCTCACTTACTGATACTGCCAACAAGGCTGCTTATTAGTACTAACTGTGATGGTGGTTTCTGTGATGTGGACAGATGCTTGCGAAAAGCTGGATGGAGACCACCAACTCTCTTCAGACAGGCCACTAAACAGCCATCTGAGGGTAACCACTAGGTCGCTAGCAACTTGGGTTAGATTCAAACTAGTGACTTCGATGTGAAAAGGCTCCATATTCAATTACCAGTCCCCTGAGTCATCCCATCCACCCTTTAGTTATTTCAGAGTGCTTTGGTAAGCAATATCTGAGGACATTATATGTGTTCAAAATGCCAAAAATACACATCTAAGAAGGCAGGGAAAAGATCAGATCACCCAAAAGTAAGTTTTCCTTTATTTTGGTCAAAAAGGAATAAATAATTATCCTAATGATTTAGGATATCCTATCTATTATCCTAACACTCTCCACCCTCCCCCCCTTCCCCCCCCCCCCCCCAATGAAAGGGCTTTTTTTCTCCTCCTTTGCTGCCCCAATTCATTTCTTGCAAATATTATTACAATACTAAGAAGAGAGAGAGTGTTTTGGGAAAAATATATATTTATTTTACTTATTTTCTAAATAGTCAAATCAGCAGTAGAAAGAATGGAAATATACTTGATGTTGGGGCATGTGGGAAGGGATTAAAAAAAGCCCAACACTAAAAATGACATCTCCCAGGGATTCTGCCTAGAGGTTCTCAAACTTGCAGACTTGTTTTAAGAGTGACAGTGCCCTCTGGTACCCCTAGGATATGGTATTTTCAATGCAACTCCAGAGTTCCAGCAATCTATTTTTGTCACCTATCCTGGGATCTGACAACTCTCACCAGGGGCTCAGTTAAATGAGCCTCCAGTTTTTAAACAAAGTGGATTTTAATTCAGAAACACCTGTGGTGAGAGAGCCCACTGGCATTATTAAAAAGCAAATTTGTCACAGTGAATCACGGAGGCAGGGAGAAGGGGTGAATAAATGGGGAGGGAGGGGAGGGGGGGGATATCCAAGCATACGTCATACCTGCAGCACAGTACCATTCCTTTCATAAAACTCCCTTGAAGATATGTGTAGAATTTGACTGCACCCCATGATGAGTGTTTTTCCCAACAAGCTGTTCCCAGGGTGTTGAAAAGCTATCATTCATAAAAAATTATTGAGGGGGAAGAAGGTAGCAAAGGGGAGTTCAGAAGGCCAGGGATGACAATGGAAAACACAGAATGAGACCCGCTGTAAAGCACGCACCTGTTTATGGCCACCATAATAGTTTAACTAGAAAGCTTAAAGTTCCAAATTGTGGGGGGTGGGAGAAGGGAAGAAAGAGAGAAAACATAATGAAAGCTTGTTCTAATATCAAAATACACTTTAACCCATGGAGTGCAGGCTGACAATGGATGGCTGCAATTTAGAAGAAAGCACAGACAATACAAAATACACTTCAGACACATCTTGGTATCATTAGATAGACATGAGCTCAGGCCACAGATTGGAAGAAGCACCCCTTTATAGAGTATGTGGCTAAAAAAAAAAAAAAAAGAAAATTTTAAATATTTAGTGTTGGCTGAGACAGCAGTTGCCAATACAGAATAAGTTCCAAGGTCTGTCTAAATGCAGTGGTAACTTCTGTGACAAAGACTTTACAAAGCAAGTAGAAGAGAGTGAAGCATCAGCCACCCTGCAAAGATTTGCACAATATGCAAATGTTTAGAATGACAAAGAATGTGCTGTAATTTTAATGACAGTGTTAGTGAAATCCCTTGGTTATTTGTAATAGCGTTATGCATGCACTCTGTCCTCAGTGAACAATAAAAATGATGTATACAAGCCTGCTGGCCCAGGTGAGAAGACTTGACATTAAGAATGAGATTCTTCACAGGTATTAGTGAGTAAGTATGCTGGTTTCCAAGAGGCAGCTAGGCATTTTCATCCATTATTCCTTTATGAAGTGGTTTTGTCACTTTTACCAAGAGTTAACAAAACTTCTTGAGAACAAATCTCAGAGTAAATTAAGGGAAACCACAGGCAGAGTGAATAGACATATCTTGCATTGAGCAGGGCTTCAATCATTCTTACTCTAAGCCTTTACCTCAGGTATTCTGAGCAAGGCTGGAAGGTGGCTTTTCATGCAGAGATCTTAGTCTTGTTCATAAATGAGCACTTCTGGCAGAACCCATCATGATAGGCCTAGAAAAAGCAGAACATGAGGTTTGCTGCAGGTCTTTGATGGGGAACATAGGGTAATAAAAGACAGTTCTATGTATGCCTCCCAGTTTCTTTTCACTAATGATGCTGTCCCCTTTCTCTTCCCCTTTATGAGTGTGCACACATTACATTTTTTCTTTTGCTTTTTTCTTACAACTAAGCCTTCTGAACATTGCCTCTAATCAGAAATAGGGACAGTCTATGGTGTGCAGAAGATCCTTTTCACATGACTGTTTCTCTGAACTTATATTTGTTTTCACTCAAAAATGATAGGAAACTTTCAGGTTTAGCATAAATATGTTATGAAAATCACCTGAAATTTAAACAAAACCAAGTTCAATGCAGTGTTTCTTACTAACGAAGCTTCAGTGATGTCTCTAAGACATACATAGCAGTATCGGTTTTTGGTGTTTGTGAGCTCAGATGTGATAAAATATTCAGCAAAAAGAAAGTGGGATTAATTTTAAATGCCCTTGATTTCCATGTCTTTGCCTTCAGCTTCTTTTACCTTTCCTACAAAAGATGTGAAAAAAAATATGAATTCTGATTTAAATATTTTGTTTTCTGTTTACATATTTAAAATAAGTAATTATTTTCTGAATTACATATGACTATTAGAGTAAACTGTAAGGCTGCAGAAAACACTGAGCCAGACAGCAGAATATCTTTGATTCTAATAAAGCAATAGAAAGACATAGGTAGCTAATCCTGTCCAAAATAAACTTGGTGTGAAAGTAGATATTGCTTTGATCTTAAACTGGAGAGGGAAGGATCTTCCTAAAGGATGCCTTTTGGGTTACTGTACTGGGTCTGGCTGGAATGTTAACTTTCCCGGCAGCAGCCCATTCAGTCCCATTCAGTGCCGTACTCTGTACTTGTAGCTGGAACAGCAGTGTTATCACACCAGTGTTGTGTCTACTGCTGAGCAGCAGTGGCACAGCATTGGGCCTTTCTCTAACCCTCCTAGGGGGTGGGCAAAAAGTGAGGAGAGAAACATCACTAGGGCAGCTGACCTAAACCAATCAAAGGGATATTCCATACCATGTGGTGTCACACTCAGCAATAAAAGGTGGAAACAGGAAGAAGAGGGGAGGGGTGGGCTCTCGTTGAGAAGACGTCGGTCCTCCTCTCGAACACCGGCTGCGTGCGTTGAGGCCTTGCTTCAAGGACGTGGTCAATCATCGCTCATTTGTGGGAAGTAGAGAGTAATTTCTTTCCTCTGCACTTCCATATAGCTTTCATTTATTTTGTTTGTTTGTTTTCCTCCCTTTTTCCCCTTTTCCCTTTTACTTCCCCTTAGTTAAATTGTTTAGTTCATGGTAGTCTTTATTTAATTATTATAATAATTTCCCTTTAATTAAATTATCCTTATCTCAACCCGTGAGTTGTTCTTTGCTTTACTTCTCCCCCTCCTCATCTAAAGGAGGGGGAGTGAGAGAGCGGTTGTGGGGTTTAGGTGCCCAGCACGGTAAAACCACCACAGTTACAAAAATCTGAAACTGTCAGAGTCTGGAAAGAATGATGCTAAATAACCACACTCTCTGGTTTGTTTTTACGAATAGAATGCTAATGCATTCCCAGTCCTCTAGTAGTCCTCTCTTGGTTTTGAATTACCAGAACTACTCCCTTTCTCACCCTGTAAGGTCCACTTTTATTTGTTGCTGCAGTCTCCAGTTTGAGTGGTTTCTTACTCCACGTTAGATGGACATCAGCAGGCAGCCCACAGAAAAGTGCAGAGAAGCTCTCAGTTTTTGATTTCTTTTGCCAGCAACACGCTAGTCAGGAGCAATAGCTGTTGAAAATGGCCATGACTGGAACAAAGACAATGCAAAAACAAATTCAGCAAACAGTGGCTTGGCTCTCCCAAGTCTCCATTGGGAATGCACGAATTAAGGTTTTCCAAAGCTTACAATGTGGACAAATTTGAACTGGATTATGACAGAAAGAAAATACATAGTCATCATTTATATGAAGAATAGTTAAGTCTTTTAAAAATTTAGGATAAATTTTAAAAATTTATCCTTTATACTTTAAGGATACTATTAACATACATACATACATATATATATATATATATATATATATATAAAGCATTAGCTTCTCATTTTCATAAATTACTGCATCTTATCGGAAATCACCATAAGAGAAAGTTCCTGTAAAGAAACTAATTAACCCTGAAGAGGCATGGAAGATTTCCACTTGAAAAGTTACAATTTCGCCAAGCAACTGGAAATGGATCTCAACATGGAAAACATTATTTAACCCTAAAGAGGGACACTGCTTACAGGTCTGCCCATAAACAGCAATCACAACCTAAATATCTTCCACATGTAACAGAATAAGAAACACTTGTTTGGGGGGTATACTCTAAGAACAGTGCACATACACTTTTATCCAGCTGTGACTTCAACATACTGCAAAGCATCCCAGAAAGAAATCAGGAGAAGGAGGCAGTCCACCTAAGAAACTTGCTTCTTTCTTTAATGATGCCAGTGACTTGTCCGTCTCCGCACCCGAGCAGCAAGGCACAAGGGTCCAGCACCTTGGACAGCTCTGCCGGGCCTCCACATGAGCGAGGCATGGAGGCCTTGGAGGCTTCGCCCACCACTGCACTTCTGGGCCTCCCCTTGCCTGGCCCAGCAGCTCTCCAGTACCAAAATGGTGCACACTGCAGAAGTAAACCATGGTGATTTTAAGGAGGAAGCCAAAAGGGAAGGGAAAATGGCTGCTTTTGCATTACTTCACAATTTCTCACCCCTCTCTGCTAACAACATTTACTATGAAGAAGTTTATTTACTGTACTGTAAGAAGACAGCAAATTCTAAGATTCTAAGTCAACATAAAACAGTGACGCAGATAAGGCTAGGTACAAAGAAACGTTTAAAGTAGTTTTAGGTACAGCCTCATATTTAGATTACTTTTATTTGGAAATAAAGGGGAGAATTTTTGGAGTCTTACTACCCAAACACTTGTATCCACTTCAAAACATAAAATCAATTGTTAAATAAAGATTGTGACAATGGCACTAAGCGCCAGGGATTATTTTTTGTTCATTGCATTTACAAAAGTTTTACAAGTACTTTAGGTAAAACAAACACAACTTACTAGAAGGAGTAAAAATTCAGAACTCTGCAAACATTTAAACTTATTTCTCACAACTGATAAGTAAGCTTTTTAAAAAGCTAATGATGAAAAACTAACTCCTTATTTGCTTTTAATAAAAAAATGGACCTTAAAAAAAAAGATCTGATCATTGTTGTTTGGAAGCACTCGAAAGCAATAAGATGGTCACAAGACTTGATCTGACTGTTCTGCCCCTTTACAAACTCAATAAAGCTTGCTTTTTATGACTGATTGCTGTGCTGTATTAATCCCCTAGCATATAAAACAAGCCTATTGGAGACTTGGACTCCACTGGGGGAGGACAGGGAAGCTGTTGTGTTCTGAGAATTAATCCATCTAGGAAAATCAAAAGCCAGCCTCTCACAATACAGTAATCAGCATGTTCTGTACTGTGAAAGCCCTACGTTTCCCATTTAGAAAACACAACTATTACTGCATTATGCACTGAAACACACAAAACCCTTTTAGTTATCTGTGTTTGTTATTATTTGGTTTATATTTATGGGTTTGTGTGTATTCCTTTGGTGGGTGCACAACCGTCAAGTTAAAAAAAAAAAAAAAAAAAAGCTCCCTATTGCTTAAAAGGAAAAAGGGACTCCCACTGCTTTTTCCACAACCCATGTTCTTTCTGGATTTGCTTTGTGAACAGGATTTTAACTCTTTATTACCCTAAGTAAAAGGAAATTCTTTGCATTTTTTTCCTTCACATATGAAGTTCATTTTCTGTTCAGGATAATTACTTTTTCTCACTTTGTTAAATTATCCGAGTTTCCTAACTAGCATTGCTAAAATAAATGTGTATGAGCTTTTATAATTCCTCAATTGAAAACTGCTTCACTTTATTCTAGGTACTATTATATTTGATGCTCCTTTTTTAATAAAAGCTTCATTCTTTCCTTTTAGACTTGAAAGACGTAGCCTTCCAAATAAAAAGAGTGTGTTTTTATAGTAAAGTTTTTGGAGGGCTTATTTAGGTGCTAGAACTATGAATTTTCAATTGTGCTGTGAAGATGAAGATTAAAAACAAAGGAACAAACAAAAAACATCTGTAAATATTATGTAACGTAGTAATTTAACTGTTAAATTAATTCTGGCTTAACTATAAGAATTAAGGCTTAGGAAAATCATACAGAAACCACAATGTTATTGAGCACATGCTCAGGAAGAACCAAAACCATATCCTTTTCCATTCAGGTAGCAAAAAATACCTGTATAAGAAATGACTTTATAAAGTTGGCATTTAAACCCAACCATTTTAAACATCCTCTGAAACGTTCCTGTCAAATCATTATTAAAAAAAATAAAAGTGTTTTCTAAAACAACACTTTTCTTTCTTCTCCATTTCTTTTTAATTAGGTTGTCACTAAAAGAAACAAAGCTTAAGAGTCTTTATTCCTATTGCCATTATCCCTTTATACACATTCTTTACTTAATAAAAGGCTAAAGAATTAGCAGTTTTGTATCATTGCCTTGAAAACCAGAAGGTAAAATCCCACTAGATCAATTCCATTCCCATCTGGTCAGCGTGGTATATACTAAAGCCTTATGATTAAATTGAGATGATCTTAGTAGTCTGGCTACACTCATTACCATACATTTCTTATAGTTCAAGGTACTACATACTTTTTCTAGTTTTGAAGTCAAAAATGGGATTTGAGGAGCTGATGCACATGGCCCAGTGTCTGTTACATAAAGTTTAAGGATACTAACTTGTCTTTCCAGTGAGAGAGTGGGATTAAATGACAACAATGTGAACGATTTAACTTTTCTGGGACCTTTCTGTTAGACAGAATCGAAGAAAACCAAATGACAGCAATGGCAAAGATCTAGAAACATTAATCTGCAATTCTTGTTTGGTTTATACACGGAGGATTACATTTCTTGACTACCAGGACAAGGTATGGCACACACAGAGTTAACCTTGACCCCCCCACACCCCACCCAAGACCCCCTCCCCTTTCTCAGCCCCCCTTCTCCCATCCATCTCATTCATGCCACATTCCACAGTGGCAGGGTCCAACAACAATATAGGAGGGTATCCAAAATGAAGAGGCAGGGCCTTCCATTCTTCTGCTTCTCTTGAATTAATTAACTGGAAATGAGTTTTGTCAATGTTTTGGAAAGGCAGAGGGGTGAAAAGAAACTGCTAGAATTAATCACAGTGAGAAACTACCTCTTCAGCAGTCTGCCAGAGTTCAGAAAAACCATGAGAAGTGCAAAATAAAAGGAAAGTGGGCTGACTTACCATCCAAAGGAACAAATAAAATTCAAACAAACACCAAAGTCTCCAAAACAGAGACATGCCCCAGTGCAAAGGAATGTAGCATCTGTTGCCGCAACAGCTACAGCCTTGTTTTTAATATACTTGTAATGAAGACTGAAAGGTATCAAGGTAAAACGACATTTTACTAACAATTTAAATTGCTGAAGGCATGTTGTTTAATTCACTAAATATTTACGTACATCCAGTGTTCCATTGTTCTTTATATAATATAGCTATTTAAACACCATGATAGAAGACAAGCAACTTTCATTGTTTTGCCCTGATTCAGCACAGATCTTTTAAACACAGAAGGCAAATTGCAAGGCAGATATTTTTGCTGTGTTTTTAATGATAGTTACCTTCACGTTCAGCAATAGGAATTGTAACAACTTAATACCGCATGCATGATATCTTTCTATGAAATGGGAAAGTAATGAAATTTCAATCATCTGAAAAGAAAGATTTTTTCCGTAAGTTAATTTACATTTCTTGACTACCAATACAAGGTATGGCACACATGTATTTAGAAAAAAAAAACTACTATGCTGTATACTGTAAATCACTATACTGTAAAAATGCACTATGTATTTAGAAAAAGCATAAGTGTCCTTTTGTTTACAACACCGAAGAAGAATAACTGTTTGGTGATTTCTCTGAGAGTGAACAGAATGAATCCAACCGACTGGAAATAAAATTGAAGAAGCCTTGATTGTCTCAGCAGGGAAAATATTTCAAATGAGAAATCTTTTAATGATTTGACTGTTCTTAATTTTTTGTTCACGAAGGCTTTTTTCTGACAGATCTCAGAAGTAACTTATCATCTTGTTTCTCTACCTCTAAACCCATACGTTCAAGGACTGAATTGTCAGCCAGTCCCTTCTCCTCCATCCATGCAATAAGCTCTTGGTTTCTCTCATTTTGTTCAGTGAGATTTCGGATAGCGTATACTGCCCACTGGTTCACAACTGTTGCACAAAGTTAAGGATCATTTTGTGTGTGTGTGTGTTTGTTTGTTTTTCTTTCTTTTCTTGTAAAGATGAAGCAATGATTTCTTAACATTTCCTCCCAATCCATCAAACACAGAAAAACAGTAGAAATCTAGTGTTTGAAAAAGACACATATAGATTATGACTCTGATCTTGCAAATACTTGCATATGAGATAATTTAAGCTTAAATGAGGTATATCCATTAACTTCAGGCAAATTTACTAGGTTTTATCTTAAATTAAAAAATAAATAAAAAAACACAGATGAACTGCAGGAATTGGAAGGACATTTTCTAAAAACAGAATTATAGTTAATTGAAATGTTCCAATGATCTTCCTAGTACAATTATGAACAAATAAACAAACAAACAAAGAAACCACATCATTGTACTTACAGTCCTAACAACTCTACACTGCACATTCAAGAACTAGCAAAATAAGCTGTAAATCAGGTACAAGAAAGATGACTACTTTCACCATAAAAGTTGAAATGTGGGAAAAGATAAATAAATTTTAACAAAAAAATATTAACCTCTAATACTATCTATGTTCAGTTCTTTGTTTCTGGGTACTTCTACAAACTCGCCAACAAAAAAGACACTATGATCACCAGCAGGTAGCTCCTACTCACGTTTAAATGGGCACAAGCTGCAACTTATTCACAACTTATTCACCTTCTAAGGTGGTCCCTTGAGGCCAGGATTGAGGCACATGTCAGGGCCATAGACAAAGGATTTAAATTCCCAGGATTATCAGTCAGGCATCTTCCAAGTGAACTACAGTGTTCATTTTATGAAGTGTCAGAGATGTTAGCTCCAATTCTGCAGCTGAAAAGCTATGTGATGATATAATCTTTTCCAAGTTACCCATATGGGAGGCAAGCCATTCTGAATCACACGAAAGTGGTTTGCCTGCAGGGCACCAATTATTCACTACATGTAGCTTCACATCCAGTAGAAGAATATGCTTAATTTACTCATCTCCTTGACGTCTTTTGGGTTGGACAGTGTCTAAGCACAGAGATGAGATAGTGCTCTTATGGGCATTTGCCAGGGGGTGACTGGAGGGGAAAACTCAACAGGGGAAGATGGGAACTTCAGACGAAAGAATAAAATGCATGAATTGGACATTCTTACACAATCTATCATAACATTTGGAAAATCCAGTACCACGGCACCAGCCACTGCACACATTCTTTAAGTAGCAGTCTTATAATTTTGTAAGTGTACCTTGCACTGACTGCTGTACCTACCTTGCTCCCATCTCCAACTGCCCCCTTAGGTTTACACTCATTCAGCAAAGGCAGTCTGTCATGATAGGCTGTTTGATGCAACAAGCAATGTGAATGAACATCAGCATCTGACAGGAGCAGCTTTCTTAACACGAGACCTTATCCAGCCTTCACAACCTTAATTTTAAGGCAGGAAATGACACAAAGAGAATAAGGAAGACAAAAAAATAAAAATAAAAATAAAAATAAAAATAAAAATAAAAATAAAAATAAAAATATGAGACGTAAGCTAACTACAGTGCTACTTAGATACCAAAAGAAAATAGAGAAGGGGCAGAAATAAAAAGCACATATGGAATCCTCAACAGAGAGAGAAAGGTTTAAATTAAGAGTAGCTTGGCCAAATGTCACAGGAAACACACATGCTAGGGAATAATCCTGTATTGCCATGAATCAGTGAAAGAGCCTATTATCCTTTAATAGTAGTTCACATTTATTTTCACATTCAAGAAGCCATTTTACATTTACAGTTTACATTTATTTTCACATTCAAGCAGCATTTCACATTCTGAGCCAATTCTGGGCTCAGAATTGGAAATCAAAAGTGGTAAGGGAGTAAAAACTGCGGGGCTTTTTACTGACAGTTTTTCAGACTGTCAGGAAGCATGCTGCACATCTCCACCATTAAAAAAAGAAAAAAAAAAATATTGCATAAGCTGGATCCAGATGGGATAGTGACAGAGTAGAGAAATTAGGAAAAAAAAATCATATATCACATCAAGCCCAAAAAGATGAACATGATAGAGAGAATATCAAGGTATTGTCTCCTGTCCATGCATCACTACTATGGGTTAGATGAAAAGACAAGTGCCAAAATACATATATGTTATATAAGTTCAATGTTTCTACTAAAGATTACATTTGAGTATATAAACCAACAATAAAATACCAAAAAAAAAAAAAAAAAAGTTATCCAGAAGCAGAGTCATATTCAACAGCCCCAAAGGTAAGAATGAATTTCAGAATGCTAAAGTATACCAGATGATGAATGCAGATGAAAGTGCCAGAAAGTAACATGAAGGTCTCCCAGTGAGCTGTGAGAAACATGCTATCACCCCCCTTAGCTCTGCTCCTGGGATGAGGTGCAGATTTCTCCCATGTTTCTAAAACACAACACTGAACTCCACTTGCATAAGAGAACACTTCCCTTAATATAACTAATAATAATTTAAAAAGCAATTTTAAAACAGTTACAGTTTTCAATAATGCAGAGTCACAAAGGAAAAAAAAAAAAAAAAGTACTTTTTTTTTTTTTGTATTGGTCTTGGGAATAATCCTGTTTCCATCATCCTAATGTTCTTTAACACAAAAACACTGCTAAAACCCACAGCAAATGATGTTTTCCTATTATCATATCCATTCATGCTTACATAATATCTAAGACATCCCCATTATCTTATGAACTCTATCATCATTATGGCATTTATCATTATTGACTACTGTAGCTGAAGCTGCGAAATGTTTTCAATAACGTTTTCACTCATTCAAAAACTCTTTTCTGCATGTAGGTTTTCCATTGCAAATTAAGTCATGAATATGCATGATTTCCCTTGTTCGCATGCTGTGTGAGGCTAAGACCTTTGGATGGCTGCGTGCAGACCTAGACAGACTTAAGTGTCAGCAGAGATTAAAGCTAGTCGCCAGCTAATATTCACATTACCCTCTTGCTCCTCTCCAAAGATAGAGAGGCAGAAAGAAAATTAAACATATTCTAGAGTCTCTAATCCTACCAACACTTTAAGCACTTTATTGTATGCTCAGCTTTAGAAAGAGAGCTTCTAAAGTTTCCATAGTTACTACAAATAAGAGCATGAGCCTGTTTGTTGTGAAACTGCATAAAGGAAAAGAACTGCAGCAAGCACAGCAGATCTCATTGGATAGTGTTGTCCAGATTTTTCCAGCAGTATACAACGCAATGTCAAACTAATTAATATTATAGACAAGGAAGTGAAAATTACAACTCTGTCACAGTGGAGAGGGCATACAGAAGAAGTTAAAATTTTCATTTCATTTTATAGGAGCTTCACTACTGGACTACTTGTGTTTAGGTAATGAAAGTAAACATTTGTTTTTAGCAACTCTTTTATATTTATAGCAACTCTTTTAAATTTATAGCAACTCTTTTGTATTTATAGCAACTATATTACATTTATATTACATTTATAGCAACTCTTTTCCAAAACCATTCTGTACTGTATGCTATGGGATTCTTAAGTTATTTTTACTTATACAAACAATAATAAAACCAAACCAACTTGCTCTGTGTTCCATACTCGTGTAAGAAATTTTCAAACAGCAATTTAAAGTTAATCACCTGAACTGCTCTGGGTCATAACTTCAATTGGCAGGGAGGAGGCATATAGAGGGAAAGGAAAGGTGGTGTCTGTCCTAAAGGATGAAAAATGTTGCTATTTGGAACTGACAAACTATGAAAAACTAAACTCCTTGAATTCTGTAGAAGTTTTGCCATTGACTGCAAAAAGAACTTCTCACAATTCTGTTGTTTCTTTTCTTATGGATTCTGCTCCAATAGGTTGTCAGAATCAATGCTAGCGATAGCATAGCTACTAAATTAGGAGTTTGATGCTACATGAAAGTACAATTGCCTGCTGTCAGAAGTTACTAACGAATACCCTACTGAGATGAATTACTAGAAAGGAGGACTTATAAAACATTTCCCAAGGAGAGTATTCCAGCTCTTCATTCTCATATCAGGTGCCCCAGTTTGGACAAAATGTTATTGGTAAGACTACTGCAGCTATCACCTCTATGAAATACTCTATAAAAAAATTTGGATTCTACAGATGAAAAATAGTGGACATACGTATTAATGAAGCTTGAATCTGACTAGGTAAATATACAAGAATGCCTAAGTAATGTTGAAAGTACATTGCTTGAAAAAGGCAAGTGTTCAGTTTTCAAGCAAGTTTAGGATTATCATTAACTAATATAGGATACTGAAGGGTGGTGGCAAGAAGATTGATACACATATGTTGCTATTCTTAAGTCCCCTCCATATTTATTATTTCTGAGGAATTTCTAAACAATATCCTTGGTGTAGAGTTTGATATACTACGTAGTTCATACACACACACACACACACATATATATTTGGTCTGTTTGTTTCAGTTTGACAGTTTCCTGAACTACATTAGATTTTCTGTAACTAAATGATTACTTTGTAACTCTCTTCCATAAAAGTCAATTTTCTGCATTAAAAAAAAAAAAAAAAAAAAAAAAGGATATTTTTTGTGTGCTTCTATTACCTCATTTAAATCAGATTTTGGACTATTTTAAACATTAACTTCATTTAAACCAAATATAGGAAGAGATAGAAAACCTTAATAAGGCAGACAACCCACGCAGTTTGGAACTGAAACAGCTAGAGCTGTCTTTCTCTAAGAGCTTTTCTGGAACAGGTCTATAGGACTAGAAATCAGAGATAATGAAAATACAGTCCTTGCTAACTATATTTCTTTCCTGTCCTCAACACACAATCTAATTCTCACTGAATGTTCTACAGACAAGAATGAAATACTAAAGCATCACAGTAGAAGGATCACTTCCACTTACAGGCCTGACTGGACTACACTGAAATGAAATAAATGATCTTCTCTTCAAGACTTTCAAGTCCTTTTAAGTACTTTTGTATCACAGCAACTTGAAGACAATTCTTCTCACCATTAAAAGAAGTCTATAGACAGTGACTGGCACTGTTAATCACAGTTCAGATCAATGTGCCATGGTTGACCACACATAGTAAACAGTCAGGATTTTGGTCCCTCACTAGCAGCCAAATTGCTTACAAAGTGCTACAAGTTTATTTCTATTGGTGGTTTTAGTAGTTTTACGCTGTTCTAGAAGCTGTAAAAGTTGACAGAAATTCCTTAAAACTATTCCTTTACTTACTTTTACAGACCTTTTACTTCTATTTAAGATATTATTAGAAAAAGTAATTACAGAAAACAAAGATCTAAGGGTGCCATCTCAATATATTTACTTATTCTGAAGAAACTCTTTCATATTTTTAGAATTTATTCCTGACATTACATTAACAGCAACAGAAAAAATCAGGAATTCAGCCTAGCAAACTTGAAATTCTCTGCCTAGAATTTACAATAAAAAGGCCTTAAATATTTTGGTTTCTTGTAATTTTACTTAGCACATTCCATAGCAGTTAACATCATCTATGATTGCAGTTGCCACATTCTGGATTTAAAAGCTGGGAAACAGGCAGTGTGCTATCATCCAGAAATGTCCTTCCCTGCCCTGCTGGACCTGGTTCTTGCAGAGAAAACACAGTACAGCTCATGTTATATAGATGCCTCCAAGGTGAAGAGACGCTGGAAGACACATTTATTCCTTATCACATTTTCTAAGGATAAGTTTTGTAGCACCGGGGAACTGAGAGCAGAGGTTCACTTCTATTGCAACACTCACCTACCTGCTTTTAAGAGATCAGTAGGAGGGTTGGACCATCCATCTCCTAACTAGCTTCAATCTCCACCACTACGTGGCAGCAAAGCTTCACTGGAAATGCACGAATAAGGTACCTGCAACCAGCCCTCCTAGCTACTTTTATTTACATGACTGTCCAAACGTCCTACCCATTAGCTGTTTCCTAAAGCCTACCTTATGGTATACAGGTTCCTTTAAAATGGGATTGATGTATGACAACAGATTTATGTATGACATCAGAAAGGCACGTTATATCTCATATATAACTTTAACTGAAAGTTAATCTGTCTAAACATCTACAGCCAACAAATATACTTTAAGACCAAAATGGACGATTATAACTATGCATCCAATGCATCTGCTTTGAATACAGACCACTGAAATATAAGTCACTATTGAAATCAAGTCTGTCAGTTTTGTTTTATGTACAATGTATTTTTGTGCCATTTTCTGAAACATATCTAATCTTGACCAGGAGGTTTCACTGTGTCCCTGAATAAATTATTCCAGTGGGTAAATATTTTCATTCATTATAGCCTGAGATTTTTTTTTCTAGTTTACATTTGTTTAGAATTGTTTCCAAACACTGATTTCTATTCTAGATCTAAATAAAAAAAAATAAAAAATCGCAGATCCTGATCAAAGCACTTGGTAAGGATCTTTTGAGAAACTGAGGAAGATACACCAAGCTTTGCAAAATTCTTGCACCTCTTCCTTACACTTGTATTTTTCAGTGTTCCCTCTGAAGCACATTTTACTCAAATTTGCTAATTGGCTGATTGCAGACAAAACATGACTTGTCAACTCCTTTTGGCTTTTCTCTTAGTAATTCCAATACAGTGAAAAACAAATCCAGACAACATCCAGCTACCCTTTCACTCCTAGCTACGTTCCAGCAAATAAGAGTCCTAGCTCTTCATTTGGAAATACTTTTTCAGCACTGTTCAATTACGAGGCAGACAGACACATGTCTTGCTTGTCAGGTTGGAACTACACACAGCACACATCAGTGATGTTCAGCTAAATAGTACCCAATGTCCAGCAAACGGCTGTTTACTACTGCACTAATTTGGGTTACTAAGCCATTCATATCTGGAGAATTTTTGGTTAACAGGTCACACACCATTTATATACCCAGATATTTGATCCATATCCTATGTGCCTCCTTTCATTTTCTACAGGACTTAAAAAGAGAATACCAACACAGCTTAGCATTCTATGAAATCAAACAATTTCTGTCAAGTACTATAGAGCTACTAAAACCATAGTACATGTTTAGCTATGTCAGGCTATTTTTTATAATAATGTTTTATGCCAAAACTTACAAAACTTAAAATAAAATAAAGCCACAACCTCTAGTTTGTTTTACTTTTTCCTATACTCAGACTTATAATACTAGCTTAAAACCATGAATTTGACATATTCATTTTTACTGCTTAAGCTGCCAAATTTTAAAAAAATTATGAATTACGTGTTTAATAGAAACCCATAATTTATGAGTAACTATAAATCATCTGTTTTAAAACAAAGAATCACACTCTTGATCAATTTCAAGATGATGTGCTACAGTTACAATATTCTGTTCTTACAGACCCTTTTATTACACTAATCCCATTTTAAGAATTCACGACAACTAAACCTAAGTGCCAGTTATCTATAACAGAGAGTTAGCAAACTGTTACACCAAAGAGAGAAAGCTTCAATTTGCTGTTACTTAACTGCTAAAATTGCCTCAGCTTACTTTCTTTTCCCAGGCACAGAAAAAAAAACATAAAATTCCAATAAGCTGAAACTCACATATCGAATTATTAAAACCTACCACAGGCATTGAGATGTAAAGCACTGAAGCACAGGGGGATGGTAATTGTGTTCACAAACTGACTAAATATCAGGCAGACTATAGTCATTTCAACTTTCCTTGGACATGTTAAGAAAAAAGCTCCACCTGCACAAATATATTCATGTGTATTTATATGCACACACACACACACACAAACAGCTTTTCTAAAACCCTTTTAAAATGGAAATTATAGAAGTCAAACAGCACTCTCAAAAATCTGGCACTAGACTGGAAAACACAACTTAGTTAATACCTAAGAAGTGATCAAGCTAATTCCAGTTTATCATTCAGAAGGTTAAGGTAGATGATGAGATAAACTGACTCACAATTTGGACAGAATTTGTTTTCTATTTATATATTTTTATTTTCTATTTATAAACTCTAGAAATTCATCTACATATATAGACTCAGCAAGGATCTGTATGCCTACTCATCTCTCTAGCATTGTACTCAAGCATTTTATTGACTCCAGGTCTCTGAATAATGTATGTGGCATAATTCCCACCCCTGATGCTTTCAGTAATTTCAAATGTCATTTATAATTAAATCACAAATAATCAAAATAATGAAGGTAAGTGAAACTCCAGTTCCAGTCTCATAAACAATAGATGATATTGTGTGCATCTAAAAATAACATCAGTGAAACAAATGGGTGTTTTGAAAGATGCAACTAAATCATAACCAAGAAAAAACGAAGTTTTTGCTCTCATGTTTTGCAAATAGCCATTAGCCACAATTGTATCTGCTGCAGTTTCAGGAAATGCTTGCATCTCCTTGAAGAAATCTCAGAACACAAACAGGATCGGTAGTATGGACTGCAAATATATCCTTAGTGAGACAGTGAGACAGAAAGGAAAGGCTATGTTTTGGAAACAGAAAGAACAAAGTCTAAGCAAAGATCTGGGAAAGAGACGGAAAAAGATTTAAAGATTAGGAAGGAGCTACATATGACAATGCACCCACCAGCTGAAATTACAGATTGGTTTAATAACAGTGGCAGAAAATGGAACAGCAGGAAAACGCCAGAATAAAGATGTTATGCAGAGCTTTGGCCGTATTACATCTGAATATTCTTTGGAGGTGTGCAAGAAACAATGTCAAGACGACAGACTGAAATATGATAAAGTGGTCATAGAAGGCATTCCATTCTCAATAATATTTTTGAACCACTCCCAGCTTTATTAAACAAACAAACAAACAAACAAAAACTTTGGGTCTCAAATTTCTAGTGTTCTGTCACAGCCCAGAGGGGAATTTTTCAAAAAGTCTACAGAAAAATCAATCAAACTGTTTGATCTATCTAAGTATTTTTATTACCAATCATGCCTCAACTTGAGGAATCAGAAACCTGAGATATGTGATTAAGTATTAAAACTTTGTTAAATGTCCAAACAAAATTAATCCATGAACAGTTTTGAAAGAAAAATATCTATAAATTAATTCTGATAATTATTTTAGATATTTTCACCAGAGTGTGTGTTAGGCAACAACCCCAATGTGCTTGGCAATTACAAGCTAATTAAGACTTTACAATGCAGCATCACTTTGATTTACCAGGAAAGTACACAGTGCTCTAAAGAACCTGATAAAATCATTCTATACATGAAATGCAGCTAGAAATTTAATGCCAGAAGCTTAACTCCCAATGTTCTTTCCCAGTCAAGAAGCTGTAAAAAGAATCACAGAATCACAGAATCACAGAATTTCTAGGTTGGAAGAGACCTCAAGATCATCGAGTCCAACCTCTGACCTAACGCTAGCAGTCCCTACTAAACCATATCCCTAAGCTCTACATCTAAACGTCTTTTGAAGACTTCCAGGGATGGTGACTCCACCACTTCCCTGGGCAGCCTGTTCCAATGCCTCACAACCCTCTCAGTAAAGAAGTTCTTCCTAACATCTAACCTAAAACTCCCCTGGATCAACTTAAGCCCATTCCCCCTCGTCCTGTCACCAGGCACGTGGGAGAACAGACCAACCCCCACCTCGCTACAGCCTCCCTTGAGGTACCTATAGAGAGCGATAAGGTCACCCCTGAGCCTCCTTTTCTCCAGGCTGAACAAGCCCAGCTCCCTCAGCCACTCCTCGTAGGACTTGTTCTCCAGACCCCTCACCAGCTTCGTCGCCCTTCTCTGCACCCGCTCAAGCACCTCGATGTCCTTCTTGTAGCGAGGGGCCCAAAACTGAACACAGTACTCGAGGTGCGGCCTCACCAGAGCCGAGTACAGGGGGACGATCACCTCCCTAGCCCTGCTGGTCACACTGTTTCTGATACAAGAAGGCCATTGGCCTTGGCCACCTGAGCACACTGCTGGCTCATATTCAGCCAACTATCAACCATCACTCCCAGGTCCTTCTCTGCCTGGCAGCTCTCCAACCATTCCTCTCCCAGCCTGGAGCTCTGCTTGGGGTTATTGCGCCCCAGGTGCAGGACCCGGTACTTGGCCTTGTTGAACTTCATGCAGTTGACCTCAGCCCATCGGTGCAGCCTATCCAGATCCTCCTGCAGAGCTTTCCTACCCTCAAGCAGATCGACACACGCACCTAACTTGGTGTCATCTGCAAACTTACTGAGGGTGCACTCGATGCCCTCGTCCAGATCATCGATGAAGATATTAAAGAGGACCGGCCCCAGCACCGAGCCCTGGGGGACGCCAGTAGTGACTGGCCTCCAACTGGACTTGAGACAAAAAAAGAGAGACAGAAGTTTTGTTTCCCAGACAATCTTTTCTTGCAACGTACACTGCATGCTTCCTGTGGTCTAATTTAAGGGGGACTTTGCATTTGACAAAAAAAAAAAAAAAAAAGATTTTATTCTTTGGCAACAATGTGAATTACTGAGAGAGAGATGTAAAACATCTCACAAGAAAAACCTACATTTTTTGTCTTATTCTGAAGTAGATAAGTATCTTCTTGCAACAAAACAACAATTTCAGAAGTGCTGTCCACGTCACAAATTTATATCTACCAAATATAATGCTTAAAACTGATAAAGCAGTTTTTTTCTTGGTTCTTCTGTCACCTTTAGGTGAGTTCTGTTCAAAGAGGTTTCAACATACAGAAAAGATAAACAGCAGCTTAGGACACAGAAGCTACATTATCCAAACTCGTAAGACGTGAAGTCAATGTCAAGAGTAATCCAAAGTAGAATTAAATTACACAAAGACCTCCTGTACCCTCCTCAGCAGGGACCACGGACTCAGATCCTCCCTCCTTATAATAGTCCCACCTTGGACACTCCATCCAATATCCTACAGAAAAATCCCAATTAGCATGGAATCCAAACCTCTCTAGTCTACCAACACCTGTAAGAATAAGACCAGCTACTTGTAATGAGTATAAAGACACCCTGATGCATAAGTGTCAGAAATCAGTATTGGTTGAAAGATGACTTTCAAAACTAAAACCAGAAGCTTTATTTGGGAATAGCTGTCTTCTTCCCTCTTCACCATGAAAGAATAACAAGAAGGCTGAATTCTCCTGGGAACCATTTTCAAAATGGGCCCACTACTGCTGCTAAAGAATCTGTTATCATACAACACCAAGGGATTCCCTAGTGAAGCACACATACCCCATTGGCTCCATTAGAATTGAAAAAGAACAGCTATAAGAAATTCATGGTAACTTGAAGGAGCAGGATTTGGTCTGTTAAATATGGTGAAACAAATAAGACCCTCTCAGAGATCATTCTTACTCAATGAATAACCATACTTGTACCTGTTCCAGCCTCTAGCCTGATCAGTTCATCAGAATGTAAGATACAAAAAAGCTAAAGTTTGTGTATATGCCATCAATCAGAAATCCCCTATAACTTTCAGGGTTTTAAAAAAGAATTCGCAGCACATAGGAGTTCAACTGAATTTAACTTTCATTCTAGTTCCACCTATAGTAATTGGCTGCTACTCAGCTGCTATTTTATGTTGTCTTTTGCACTATGAACCTCTAAGTCCAGGTCAACAAATTTTGGATCTTCACCTGTGCTGACAAGTCCCATTCTTAAATTGCCAACCTGTAGGTCCTCAGCCTCTGAGGAGTCACTAGAAATTGAGTTGATACCTTTTTATTAGTGTCATAGCGACAATCAGCACTGGTTTACAGCAAATAAGATTCTAACAGTGCTCCGTGTCTAAGGATAAGGGCTACGGTAGCAGCAACTTGTGATAATGCAAAACTGCATCCCTCTTCCAAAGAATACACTTCCATTTCCCAGGTAGCCTTCAGATTTGTGCAGCAAAGCAACTGTCAATGGGATGAGGAAATAGGCAGTTTCTTCGAAGTGGACAGAACTTGACAGGGCATGGAGAGTGATCATTACTGTTTTCAGCAGTACTCTAGTTCCTCTGAACTAACTGTCTCCATTTAAATAACATTATTTTATGTATGCTTATGAAAATAGAGTCAAATAGTTCACCTCAAATTGGTGAATGCACTGACAGTGCCTACAGCAAGTTTTCCAAAGAAAGGCAACCAGTACTGACAGAACATTATCCTGCTTTTTCTTGCCAACATACAAGGGATAGCCACATCTACATGAAAATGCTCAGCTATATCATAGTTTATTCTAAAAAGTCAACTTACACTCATATTTTTGCTTTCTACTGGCTTCTATTCATCTGTGAGGCTTTTTCACTGTATGTGGCCTATTTTAGGTTGTATTCTGTAACTTAGGAATAAAATGTCTGTCAGTTCCCCCAAAAGTCTTTGCTGGCATCTCACAAAAACAAACTGCCATTGTTGTAGACCATAGCAACTTGATTTCTTCTAGCTTCAGCCAAAAGTTTCATGAACCACAATTATACTTGCTGTTGCCATCAAGTCAGAAGTATTTTCAATCTACCTCTTAGATGACTTTCAGACTGAACAAAAACTTCATACTGAAGCTTAGGCAAGGAGTATCTGAAAATTAACTTATATTTCTTACACTTCCATCCATTATTCAGACTAAGGACTCTGTGTGGATATCCACAGCAACCACAGTTTTCCCTTGTACTAAAATTCTTATTGCTGAAACATAAGCAGCTGGGTGTATTCATACATGTAAAAATGCATGTGCACATATACTACACCATTTTTTTTCTTCAAGTATGACTTCACTTTTGACTAACAGAAAAACATGCCTGATTAGGGATAACATAATATGGACACTTACATAAAGATAAGGTCTATTCCAATTCAATTCAGTCACAAAATCAATTTGAGAAATCAAATTGAGAAACCCACTATAAGAATCTCATATATTTAAGATTGGTAAGCATCCTGAAAAATCAAGAATATTCCACCTTCAAAGCTGCATTTCACCTCTCATCTTCAAATTTTATCATTAACTAACAGGTATCGCTTTGAGTGCCTATGTATTTATGATAAACTGAAAACTCTTCAATAATAAACAGGACAGTTTATTTGCAGTTTTTAATAAACACCTTTTTTTGTATGATTAGAGTCAACAAAGCTTTAACGTTTTGATCTGAATGGGATGGCCTCCCTCCTTTTGTTTTTGGTAAGCAAGTGGTATCTGTGAAAGGTCAGAAAGGAAGCTAGAAGGAGCAGTAAGAAATGAGGAAGAGGCCAAAGACAAAAGAAGGGCTCTTGTCTGACACTACTGCCTATCAGAGATGAAGAAAATGGTGTCTCAGGAAACAGAATAGAAGACATTTTATTCTAGATCACTTTTTCAGCCCATATAATCTGAAAAGCTGGATCTGGAATAAATTTTAACTGACATTACCCAGACAGGCATTTCAAATCCACTTTGCTCTTTAGCAGCAGGCTTTATTTATTTATTTGCAAACACAAGGCACATAAATAAAACCAGAATGCTCCCAACTTTGCAGATGTAGAGCAAGGAACTGAATTTTCAAAGAACCTATCCTTAATCCAAAGGTAAACAAGTAGTTTACTTGTCCAGAAACACCTTTTTCTTCTTTTGAATACAGAAGGACAACTATGATTAGGATATGACAAATCCAAAATGGAACATTTAAAGGGCACAGAAAAAGTTAAGGTGGCATTCAGCCTTCTTGATGTTTAATGCTTCTGACCCCAAGGTCTATAACAAACCTTATCTTCCACATCTTTAATTATTTACATTTTCCCCCTATACTAAAAGCCTGATATGTAAAAGTTGAAAAACTAGCATCTCTCAGTATTACTCCAGTAAATTTATCTGGAACTGTGCAAAGTTACAGTAGTTGAAAATTTAACATGCTAATTTAAATCTTTGTAAGATGTAGAGAAAGTTTGTTTGGGGTTCATTATCATCTTCACATCCATTATTTATTATTGAGAGTCTTTTATTGCTGTTATATCATAACAATTCCTATAGGAAAAACTACTGCTTGTTAGCACAAATTTGGAAGATACAAGGCTGTTAGAAATCTAATTAGACAAGGTAACACTGATGCACCAAAAGAATTCAAACCCAGAAAGCTGAAGTAATACAAACATGCCAGCTGAACTTCAGTTAACAATCTTATAAGGAATGAACCTCCTGATATTTGTATGCATATAACAAAGTTGTTCAAGAACTCAAAGGATGTGATTTTAAGGCAATGACAGGTTTACACAGGAATTTATTCTGAGATAAGAGCAGACCTATTTACTCTTTCAATATGCTTCCATATGCTATAAATAAAAAGATTTATTAAAGGATTTCTCCTCTCAAAGGTAATAAAAACCTTTTAACATCTAACATGGCAGTCCACCTTCTCCTCATGAACTGCATACTTTATGAATTTTTTTCCCCACCCAGAAAAGGATCATGTCACTTTTACCACAATTACACCTTCCTTTAGAAGATTTTGTAGGTATGATTCAGAGGTTGATAAACCTCAGTTGATAAAATCTACAAAATCTGTATATTAACTCTATTTTTAAGTGAAAAATATAACAATATCTAAACTGTAGAGCTTGGATGTCTCCAAACCAGACATATTTCAAATGAATATGTGCATCTACAAAGACTCTAGGAGGAAATGTAAGATGTTCTCATAGTAAAGGAAACTGGTTGAAACTTTTCCAGTTGGCTTTACACGAGGAGATGTGGACAACACAGCCTGAAACCACAAAAATGGGCACTAGAAACAAGAATGTAAAGAGAAGTTTCTGGACAAGACTTCCCAAAGAAACCCGTGCTAAAGTGCTACATCAGGCTTTCCCTCACTACATTCTACAATCTTACATTGGCAAACTGCAGCATCATTGAGTAATGGTATACAAATTTCAGCAACTCTCTCAACATTTAGCTCAAGTTGCCTAAATGTTTCCTTTTAATTAATCCTCCTTAAAAAGAGAAAAGAGACAAAGTATATTCACTCTGGATCACAGAATTAGATTTTGGGCAATTTTAAGATGTTTCAATTTCAACTAAGTAGGCTTTCGAATCAGTATTGCTCTGTTCTACAAACATCACAAAACAGATTTGTTCCAAGCAGAATGGGGTGCACAGAGGGAGAAGGGAATCAGTCATATCTCTTCAGAGAAACGTTATGCAATGGAGCTGGACACCTACATGCTACTGAGGCCTTGGTTTGTGGTGTCTGGTAGTATCAGAATGTGCTACCAAGTGGATAAAAGCAGAGATGGATACAAACGTCAAACTCCTCTTTCGCTTTCCCACATAAGACATGGTGAGAACACAGTAGACAAGGAATGTTAAAAAGGCAGAAGAGAAGCAGGAAAGCATTAACTTCATACAACACAACAGCGCTTGGAATAATAACTTTACACCAAAACAATAAAACAGTAGCCAGAAACTGTTCACCAAAAGCTGACAACAGTAAACCTTGCAACAGGCTAGCCCCCGCTCTGCCCAAGTGCTAGTACTTTTTCCATGTACCTGCAAACTGCATGCTATGAATCAGTGATGAAAGCTCATAATAAGAGGTGTCACTATGATAAGTAAATCTTTAAAACTAAGTTTTATCTTCTGGTAAGAGGTTTATAGTTCAGCCATAAATTAACAGCCTGTATCAAAAGGTTAGAAGTTTCTCATCGCCCAAAATGCAGTAAAGGCTCCAACTTGGTATTTAATTTTCATTTCACTCAAGGTTGTAAATTACAACTCTATCATTTGAAGACTTCAAATTTTATTCTATTTTAATAACAGCTAAAATGAAGGAATAATTGTAGAAAGAGATTCTGAACATTGCTGCATGAGCTGTGCTTTCCAGCAAAGTCATTCAGGTTCAAAACTCCTGACTAGGTTTTCTCAAGGCTGCTCTTCTGCTTGGAAAAGCATAACTTCTCCTGCCCTTCCCTCTGCATCCCTGCAGTGCCTCGTACCAGAACATGACCATAGAAATACTACTCTACTACTCAGTGCACCATCAAAACACTATCAAGTCTCCCTCTATACGAAAACTGATGAATGTAAAAACAGTGCACACAATGCAACAGTGATAACTCAGATGACACTCTCAATTATACACATTTTCATTCTGCAGCTTGCTAGCCTTGTTTCTGTGCTTAGAATAAGTTCTCCACAGACAGACTTAATAAGTGCATAGAATTGATGGGGGTGCTTATTACAGTCTACTGAACAGACTTCAGTTGAAATGTAAACTCCAGATCTGACACAATGACAGAACGGCCTTAATTCAGATTTCTATCACAGTTAGCTGTGTGAATTTACACTGTAAAACAGTAATTTTAATTATTTTAGGAAACAAAATACATTTCAACTCAGTGTCCAGTTCACGAATGCATTTTCACAAATTCACTTGCTTCTCAACCAAGCATTTAAAAACAAGCTAGAATCCTAAGGCCAGTTAGACTTAGGTACCAATTGAAAGCAATGCTAACAAATGTATATTAAGCTCCCCTATCTTTTTTCTCTTAGTTTCCAAAAATGTGTCATATTCAATAGATTTGAATTCTTCCGTAAAGGATACAAGGATTGTTGTCATCAATGCTGCAGTTGTCCAGGATCAGGGGAATGCCATCTAACTCATATACCTAAATAAAGACAAAAGATTAATTTAACAAATTGCTCAGGAATACTAACGACGCTTCGTGAAAGAAATAATGTAAAAATGTAAAAGGGACATCTGTTTCATTGAAAATATTAAATGCAAAAATAAATTGCAGAGTAAATTAAGTATTATTAACAGAAATTATCACAAAATAGTATTAGAAGCAGACATTGATTAATTAATTCCTCCTTCAGCTACCACATGTTTGATTGAGGTATTTTTCCATTAAAGTTCTGTGTCATATGCTCCTCACGTTGAGCCAGAAAAGCTACACTTACTTGAAAAGTAATGCCTGCTTTCAGGAAGAATCATGGAAAACTACAAAGTGAATAAGGACATAAGAAAAAAGTTGTAAAATACATATACACATACACACACAACTGCTAGCTAGTGCAGAGCCGCTTGTCCTCTTTACCTTCCGTACACAACTCTCAAAAGCAATGTTTTATCCGTATATACCTAAGCACAAATTCTTTGTATCAAATGAAAGTCACTGAGTTTTTTCCTTTAATAAGGTCTTCATTACAGTAATGGCAAACAAGTAAAGATGACATCTGTCTTTTTTATTTTATATATACACAAATGTGAATTCTTGAACACCAATATATTCATGTTTTGTGGATGACAATGACACAGCGTTCTAATGGATTCATACATGCATACCTAACCTCATTACCAAGAAGTCAGGTAAAGTTGGTGTTAACAATACATCCATAGCATAGATATTTTAGGAAAAATACATTCCATAATAAAATTACCTATTATTTTAAGATACAATATAATACCATACATTGTCATGCATATTTATAGCTTTAGGAATTGTTACCTATTTAAACAAAAACCTGTTCTGAATTTTCTGTGGAGTTTCAACCTTTGAAATATCTTCTTAAAACATAAGCATTTATTTTTAAATGACACAATAATTCATTTTAAGAAAACTTAATCACATGAGTATTAATTATATCCATATATTGTTAATATTCTTTAAGCTGTGGGCAATAGTTGTGGGCAACCTATTCTAGATGAACCTGCTTTTGAACAGGGAACTTGGACAAGCGGTTCCTCCAGAGGCCCCTTCCAATCTCAGCCATTCTGTGATATCCAAACTATACTTGTTCAAATCTTTTTTTTTTTTCTTTTAATTCCTTGCAATTTAATTTAAAAACAAGAACTGCTGTATAAAGGATTTTAGGGAGAATATAAATTTAGGTTGTATCATTCAAATTTGGCATTTCTCTCTTTTATCTTTTTTTGCCCAAGGTCAAAAGCATTTCTATGTATCATATACAACAGTGGATCAAAATTTATATTGCAGGATGGATCAGCTTTCTGACATGGTAAGAGAATGAAGTTGGGTAGGAGGAGATTATGATGTGATATCCAAAACAGATTACCAATCAGAAAAACAAATTCAGAGAGAAATTTAAACATACTCTCGAGTTCTTCTTTAGATAATCTCAAATTCTAACGCAGAAAGTAACAATAGCAGAGACAGAGAAGGTTTAAGTTCAAAAAAGAAGCAATGAGCATTGCCTGGTCTTAAGACCTAACTGGTAGATCTGGGCTAACACGTATAACTATGCCTATATGAAATGCAGTTAATAAAGCAAGTTTTAAAATATTAATTCTTTCCACAACATTTTTGTGTGCTTTCCAAAGGTCATGCATCATGTATGATGTCATACTTCAAAGCGTGAACAAACGGTGACCTTTTAATAACACAGTGGTTGTGCATGTTTGGAAAATATTAGTTATTTGATTTTTATGCTGTAGCAAGACCCTGATATGCCTGTAATGCTACCTTTTATTTTTCACCAGTATAATGTTGAATGGTACAAATTAATCTAGATTAAGCACTGTCAGCTAAAATAAAGTATGTAATCTGTTTCAGTGTGATTCAAACAAGACATTCAATTAACTAAGTAAGTATTCTGCAAAAAGTAAAATTTTAATTAAAATCTACACATGCTTCAAAAGTTACAGTGGGATTATAATGAGACTCAAAGTGAAAACAGGAGCATCAGACCACAACCTTAGCGATACCTTGATTTAAAAACAACTGACTCACAACCACAGTGTTACACACCCACCGAGAGTCTCTTGAATAGCATGCAGTTTTACCAAGTTAAGTCTAACTTTTGTTACGAGTACCCCAGCTTTAGTATGTCATCCTTATGTGACTTATTACACAGTGAAATAAGGAAAAGAAACCTTGCCATGTGCCCAAGACAAATCTATATACTTCTCAGAGAGACTCGTGAGGTCAACTCCAAAAGCTCTGATTCCTGAGCAACCACTGCTGGAGAAGTTCCAGTTCATACTGGCTATTTATGAACCACCAGCTGATCCATCAAAACTGCATTTTATGGTAAGCTAAAATTCATGCCAGTGTACTGTAATAATCTGGGCTGCAATGTAAGCCAGTTCAGCTCTCCATATAGTAGAGCCACAAACGAAAGTGCCATAGATCAAAGGAAAGAATCACTATCCCCAGCCAGGCTGACCCACTTGCATGTTGAATCTCTCTCAAATCTTCTCATTCTCATCAGCCTGAAGAAAGGGCAGTTACTGTAACCTTTCACAATGGCAGATTTTGTAAATATCAAGAAAAACCTCATCCTAAGCCTCAACTTCTTACACAGATTTATTGAAACTGTACTGCCCAATATGAAGACTTTAGTGATTTTTTCCAAGTAATTATTGGCCTCAGAGTTCTTCCCTTGAAGACAAATGCAGTACGGAGCAAGGCTGTGTACCTTTTCCAGAGACCTTCTGCAGTGCTTGGGAAAGGAGTCAGTATTGTGCAAGCCTCTGATCTCACTTAAGATAAAGTGCAAAAATATCCTGAGAAGAAAACATGTAGCAGGTAGTGTGAAAATGGTTGTAATCCAACCAGATTTCCAAGGAAAATATAGGCAGAAACTAAGGAATAGGACAGTTCTGGTGTCTGTCTTATTGTTCACATTAGCTTGTGTTACAAAAGACCATTAAATCTATTCTCCATTTACACTACCAACAGCATAGCTGGCCAATAGCATGAAATTGCACTAGACCTTAAAAACAATAGGTTATTTCATTATGTAGAACTATGGTTTTACATACACATACAAGATATACACACACATGATATATATACATATGAGATGCACATATATCTTAATCTCATACATACACATATACATATATCTGAGATTATAAACCATACACAAATATACATGTATATATACATATGGTTTATTCTGAATGCATTTAAATATTAAAGGAAGCTGCAGTCTATCTGTAGGCTGAAATCTTTATTTATGTAAATTTAAAAAGTTACTTAAAACAAGCTTAAACTTAAAAGCATATAGCTCTATGGTAGCGATCTCTAGTGCTTCAGTCAAGTCAATACTGCAAATTTTGCCTTAGTGTTTTTGTGTCAGTTTCTGAAGTTGTTTTCTAAAAACCATAAAAATGGAAGATTCAGCATTCAAAAGCAGGTGTCTTTCTCTGTCGGTTAAGAAAGATATCTTTCATAACATAGCTTTATACTACCTTTAACTTGTTTTCTGTCCTTGCCTTGAAACACAATGAAGATCTATATCATGTCAGTGAGAAAATTCACTGTATGACACTTCAAAGAAAATGCTTTCCCTGGGGACAGAGTGATTGCTGTGTTTTTTCCTCACATCATTTCTCTTTACCTGTAATTTAATAATCTATTTCAATTACTTAAAACAGACACTAAGCAGAATGATTTCAGCCCACATACACAAAGCTACTACATAAATATTAAACAAGAGCTTATGAAAGTCACAGATGATATATATGCCCACTGCTCTCAAAGCCAAGGAATAATATATCGTGTTTTATTTGGATGATTTGGGATATGCAAGTCCTGAGGGAAAAGACACACTTTTTCTCTTGAAAAACAATGCAAAAAAATGAGATCCAAACTAAAGCTTTTATGTTATTCCACAAAATTTGCATATATTACATATTTGCAATATGTAACTACAGTCGCTAATATATAAAGACACTATCGTAACTCCAGGAGATTCATCTGAGCAGGACTACCTCTGATAATCTTCCTGTATTTTCTTATTAAGTTCACATAAGTAATTATCATTAACATGATAGTTCACAGCAGAGCCCAAAGTATGTATAGATTAATCATATATTGTTTCTTGAATCTTTCCCTCTAACTGCAGTGGAGCCAAGCTCAGGGGTAAGAATGCAAATTCTCTAAGCACGACAGTGCTTGTTGCAGAACAAGAAACCTGCATACATCTAGCAAAATGCAACCAGAATCTCCAGGTCCAGTAGCTATACAGACAACAGCAAAACCTCCATCAAAAATACCCTCTTCAAACAATCACCAACACCTCTGGCATTAGAAATATTATCCAGTCAACTAAAATAGTAGTATCACACAGTAAGAACGTTTACGCCTTTAGATAACAACAGTTTCAACATAAATTGTTCTGCCAGAATGCAATTGAGTCTGTCTCTAATCAACGCAGAAGGCAGAATCAGAATACATGCTTGTTTCAATCACAGAAATACTTCTATTTCTTAGAAGTTCTGTTTGCTGTAACTACAGATTAACAAAAGGAAATGTGTTCTCACAAATAGAAATGGACTATTAATAGTTTCAATAATCCCTGCTAACACTGCCACTCTTCTTTTTCCGTATTACTGACAAGCACGTTGACAAATAGCAAGACAAGGTTGTAGCTTAAAAAAAGTGTTGGGGATGTGGGTAATGGCAGTAAAACACACCTCTCTAGAAACAAGTTGAAAAACAGAAACAAGCAATAATTATTAACATGAAGAAACTCCAGATACTACATTCTTTACAGATCACCAGTTTCCAGCAAGAAACAAGTTGTGTCCAACAATGCTTAGTTTCAGATCTTGATTCACATTATGGAACATTATGGAAGAAAAAAGGTTTATATGAGCTTCTGAACCAACAAACTTCATGTTTTTATGGATTTGGCATTGCATTCTGCAATGCTCCTAGTTCTGCCACACAGCTGAGTGTGTAGAAACACCCAAGAACACATGACTCAGAGATAAATTTGCTGATCAGCTGCCAAACGTCAGCCTTAGTTTGCAGTGAATCAGGGACTGAGCTGCCACTATTCAACCTCCTCTCCCATGACCACTGGCTTTGGCTTTCTCATTTACCTATTCACTCATTCTCATCTCTGGTACCCATATAAATACGTTTTTCGTTAAATTTGATTTAAACTGGCTAATGGATATAAGAACTGGAGGAGGAAAAGGAAGGGAGAAAGGAAAGAATAACACCTCTGGGATGGCACAACCACAGAAAACCTAAAGGATATATTACGGTCATTGAAAAACCTATTGACTGTATTTTCCCTTTTCTCTTAGTACCCTAGATTATAAAAATTATCTTCTTTTCAACATATGTTTTGAGCTAAATCATCAAAATACCAACATTGAACTTACATGAAGCAACAGATGGATTTAGTTAATCTTTGAACTTCTAAGGAAACTACATTTTTTCCCTACTGCGTAGCACGATGTATGCCTGATAAGCTTTTCAGGGGATATGTATGAACCTTGTTATTTGAGATAGCAAATAATTTATTCAGATAGATTCTGTCCAAATTGATAATTCTGTGAAATTTTAAAAAAATCAAAGAGAATTAGGGGATCTAGGCTGAATCATCAGATGAAGGGTTATTGTTACCAGTTTGTACTTTACATGAAGGTTGATGCAGGCAGAGAGAGTTCCTATCCGTTTTAAAATCTTTATCAGAGAGCTGGAGGAAGAGACAGAATGCACCCTCACAGAATTTGGAACAACTCCATACTGCTGATACTATTAAGACCTCTCAAAATTCAGTGATGTCAAATGCACAGACCTGTGCCTGGAATAGACTAATTTCTGACAAAGATGCAGGCTGGGGACTGGCTGGCTGTACATGCAGCTCAGCTGAAAAGGACCAGGGGACAGTAAACTAAAAGTAGGCCAGCATGCTCTGGTAATGATGAAGCCTAACAGCATCATAAGCTACATCAACAGGAACACAGCCAGTAGATCAAAGGAAGCAATTATTCTCCTTAGTGCTCATTAAGCTGCAATCAACTCAAGGGGCTGAGGCTATGCAATGTGAAAAGAAATTGAGGGAACTGTTATTTTTATTTTTTTAGGTTGGAGAGGAAAAAACATCAGGAGGACCTGATAAATAGCAGCCTTCCATGCCTACAAGGCAGAAGACTGAGCCACTCTCCTAACTCAGGTTTGCAGTGGTTTATGGATATAAAGAAAAAAAATTTACTATGAGGATATGGAGCAGGTTGCTCACTGACACTGTGGATTCTCTCTCCTCAGGGTCTTCAGGACTTGTTTGAATAAAGATCTGAGCAACCTGATCTGAATTCAGTTTTGAACAGGAGGATGAACTACAGATCTCCTGAAATCCCTTCCAGCCTGAATGACTGTAAGAGACTTCCACCTCACCCCAGCAAAAATAAAAGGGCTAAGACCGTGAGAAGAAGCATAAGCCCATTATTTACTTTCCATTTGTTCAAGACAAGGTTCATTCAGCCCTAATATGAACTTTTTTTTTTTTTTTTTTTTTTGTTATAAGGCTGGAAAGAGTAGCTAGAATATTTATCAGCTTATTTAACAACCAGAAATAGTTCTAGAAAATTTATTTTGATTCTTGCCCATTAGTGGAATAATCCTGCATATTCATTGACCTCTCACAATAGAGAAATCTTAAAAACAATATATATTTAAGATGTCAGAGTGTTCATTTAAATGTATTCTTATATATATTATATATGTATATTAATATAACTTTGAATTAATTATCTGTGAATGAATAAACTGGATTTCTCAACTATCCAAACTAAAACAAGCACATCTTTTCTAGACTACAAGGTAAGAGTTTTGCACAATCCAATGTATTGAGAAATAACTGAGCTGGCTGGAATGAAAACAAACAAAGTAATAAAGGTGAGGTCTAAGACCATGATACACAACAAGAAAGAGTGAGAGCAAAAGCAATATGGTTAATCTAATGCAGAAGTTTGATAGGGAACACAAAATCCTTTAAATAGCTTTAAATAGCAGGAAAAAAAATGTATACTGTCTACAGGACAAGAAGTAATGGGCCTAAAGGAGAGAACATTCATATTACACGTTCAGAAAATATTTTTGTTTAACAGTAATGGTTAGTCAAACACTGCAATGCACTGAAACATGAGACCTAAAGACTCCTGGAGTAGGCTTCAATATTGCAAATCTCCACAGATGAATATCCAAATCTTAACCATGAATACTCTAACCACTCCTGTTCTGGACAGGTGAATGGTTATGACCCATTAAATCCCTTCTTTCTGCAAGTCTGCAGGACTTTTCCAGACAGAAAATCATCCTAGACTAGGTCATGCCAAAGAAAATTGTCGCCATGAAATGCATGCTAGGGATTTTCTAACAATCTTTGGTCACTGTTAAAGATATGTTTAAAGACTTCTGAATGTACCTTATCAGAACTATGTAATGACTATGCAATGAGAAATACATCTTTGAGGCCCTGCCACCAGACAGGCTGACCAAGAGGAGTAAGTTTTCCTCTAACACCTGTTCAACAAGATAGGTGACAAGTAAGAGTAGTTGAACATCTGAACAGAACACAGCATTCAGTTTTGTGTAACAGAGCAGCTTAATAGGAGGAGCAATAAATCAACTGATTAGGTTCCTCCACACCTATGATGGTGCTGAAAAAAAGATTTCATCTTGTTCATTTGTGAGTTTGGTTTTTGTTTGTTTTGTTTATCCAAGCAGCAGAAGTGACAGGAGATACACAGATTTTACTTCAAAGCAAAAAAGAACACTTCAGTCCCTTAGTGCTAGTGTATTCCTAGGCCTACTCCAGACTACAGGCACTTTGGCATAGAACAGAGGTAGTTGTGGCTTCCAGCAATCAAGTCTATTATTGGACTTCTCCACATCCTCCAGACCTACTGAAATACTTGCGGACAGAGCTCCTTTCTCCAGCAGACTTTCCTAACTAGTCTGAGAGCTACTTGCACTACCGTGAATGACACTGAGTGCTGTCTTTATGTCCATTTAAGTGAAGGCAGTGTCCCCAGAATACTTTTTCCTTTACTGTTCTGTTAAGCCTGTATGACAAAATTGGCCAACTGTTTTAATATCTGAAATTCAGAAGTCATGGCAACAAAGCTTATTGCTACTGCTACATTAACTTTGGATATACATATATTCTCTCTTCTAACATTATTTCCTGGATAGACATTAGGCTTACTTCAGCTCTCCCAAGAAAGGTGACCCTTTTATCTTTCTGGGAAGAAAATAAAATTTTGAATCTAAAAGTAGGATTTCTTTGTGATACCTTAAAACTCTCTGAAGAGGACTGGTTTAGAAGATGAAGGTTTTAGCCTTACTGAGGTGGAAGGAAAAAGAAGGTACCTAGCAGTCAATCACAGCTCAGCCAAAAAAAGCAGACGCTAAGGAGTGTCCAGCTACTAGAAAAGGGTAACAAGCCATCTCAGTTGCTGAATATTTTTTCCATTAGTCTTTCCAAGGAAAAACACAGTATTTTCCAGCCATTGAGATGATAATATAAACACTTGAGAATTCAGAATAGGTTCCCACAAAAGACAGTAACACAGTTGGTTCATTTGTATTTAAACAATTCAGCTTTCATCATTCCCTTATTTACAGTTCCTGAAACAAAAACCGCTTTTCATGAACAAATAGATACTGCCACAAGGAGCAGTCTTTTTTTTTTTTTTTTTAAAGGGTTAGATCTGCTACTTAAATGGATAAAGTAAGGTCTAACACAGCTGGATTTCACTTGAAATACCAAATATTTTCTAGTGCAGTCTTTGCTTATCCTAGCAGCTGGAGTACGAAAAAACAGTGATGCCAAGTATCACCCAGTATTAAACGCCTGTGATTTATATCACTTGAATTTGTACAAATTTGGATCAACGACAGAATATATATGAATATTTCTAGTCACTCACCATCTTATTCTCAGCCCACTAAAGCCAGTAATCAGACTGTCTTTGTTGATTTTCAAAACACTGTCATAAAAGAGGTTCTCCTAATTTTTTTTCTTTCACTCAAACAAAAGAAAGAAGAAAGTTAAAGGAAATTAAATGTAAAAATCAGCAATGTGACTAGAACTGTGCTGAGGACACATCTTATAAAATATCATTGGAATTTCAAGATTGCATTTTGTTCCAAATCAGAGTGAAAATGAAAGACTTCAAACTATTCCAGAATTATGAAAAAATACTGAGATAAAGGTTGGGCAAATTGCATGATTCATTTCAGCCATTATAACAATCACTGCAATATGAAATTCCAAGCCATTTGGGCAAGCTGCCACTGTTTCTATGGCTAGGATATTTTTGCCTTCCTTATCAAGATTAGCAAAGCATTTTAGGCATCTCTCAATTAAAATGAGGGACTTCTGTTTTTATTTTTATTTTTTTGTTTTGTTTTGTTTTTGCGTGTGTGTGTGTGTATTTTAGTTTGCTCATATGTAAAATATATATCATGCTGGAATAAATTTTCTTCTGGTTAAAAATTCCAGACATTTAATAAAATATCCTAATTATGAAAATCATTTAAAGAAAAATAGCTTACCACCAAATGTTTCTGTTGATTTCCTCATTATCTTTTACATATAACACTCTTCTAGCCACAAACTGTCAAAACAGTTGTGAGAACCTCTATTAGCCTCTTCATTCTGTTACTCATGACAACTTTGGTATTTCACGTCTCCCATGACAGCCTGCATACCTGCTTTGGTGCTATCCTCTCTCAGTATTTCAATTGCTCCTTGAAACCCAATTCAGCTGAAATAACCCTGAAAACTGCCAGCTGCTTACAACTTTGAGTAGAAATAGAAAAGAAGCCAAAGCAATTCAAATTCATACCTGTATTCTCTTTTGATTAATACATACCCTCACTAAGGCCACATGTCATCACTTTCTCACATTAACATAGTATTCTGAAACTCTCAACATTACGGATCAAAACACTTCCTCAGAAATGTTTGAATTCAGCAAGCAAAAATAAATACCAGATACACTATGCTCCAACAATGACTTTAGTAGTGTCCAGGATTACTTGACATTCTCTTTTTATTTCAGATTGAACCAAGGGTTTTAATAAATAAATAAATAAATAAATAAAAAGCAGTGTCACACATATAAACTAATCTGTGGCAAAGATAGCAACACAATAATCAAATGATGAAAGTAACACGTGGAAATAGATCCAGTATTATTTCAAAACATATAATGATTTGTGCTTGTGATTGCTGCATTTCATGGCAAATTTCTGCAGCTAAATACAACAGCATGTCATACTGAATTGCAAAGCGCACTGACAGACATAAGACTAGAAGGAAAGTTCTACCACCCAAGTGGTGGCCATTTCCCATAACAACACATCCCAGAGTTTCCTACTGCAATTATGAAGTGACTTTAGTAGTAATAAAATATTTTAAGGAATTGTAAAGAGTAAGTTCAGTATATTTATGTCATCCCAAACTTCACAGCCAAGAAGTGGGGGAAAGAAAGGAAAACAGGAGAAAGCTAGCAGGCTTGAAAACTGAAAACAGCACAAAGACATTATTAACGATATTTGCTATTCTGTTTCCACATTCTCTTGCATGCAGGGCTTCCAATATTTTAGTGATGAGTCAAAGAACAAACCATCAATTTTCTACTGTGTGTGTAAATGACGTGCACTCTATTACATGCGAGTATAAAGCTATGTTTGATGATAATTATATTTTCACTAGGTTAAAAGCAGATTAAAATAAAGCAAGTGTTTCAGGAAAGGACTGTAAAATACCTTTCTGTAACTCTACAGAGACTGTAAATGGTAGATTGCAGGACTCAACTGATTACTGAAGGCAGAAGACAGTTCAATGGTGTTTGCTGTTTGTGTTTTAAATCAGACCAGCCAAGGAAGCCTTCAGAAGACTCACAATGTGACACAACTTCATTTCTTAATACTACAGGACAGAATACTTCTAACTGAACAATGCCAACCCTACCTATAATTTAAAAACAAACAAACAAACAAACAAACAAAAAACAGATCTTGCAATTACAGTAATTGCTTTGTTTCAGGACTACAAGCTGTGGTCTCAAATTTCTGCAAGACAGTAAGTACAGCCCACTGGGGACAGCTTGAAAGGAAATCAATGCAGGCGCCTAAGTCTGAAGTTGTGGGGAAGGAAGCTTCAGATCTACAGTATTTGGCTGAGACTATTTTATACCTTCTTCCCAATGACTAATTTTTTTTCCATATGTTACCTTCACATCATGGTGTGTTCTTCATCCAAAACAGAACAGGTGGCACAACTTTTCAAACAAAGCAAAGCAAGAATGCTTTCTTTCATTTTTCAAAAAATAAATTGGCTTCTTCTTTATCTTACAAGCCAATACAAAGTATCAGTTCTGGTCTTAGTACTTCCACTTAAAGGTCTTCCAATTCTTCCAAGAAACTTTATATCCAAATTCAGTACTTTTTCATTTATTTACTCAATGCATAGTACACAAACCCCAACAACTTTTATTGCAACATTCAGTAAAGGTAAGAGAATGTTGAAATGTTCAGCTTAATGTCATAATAAGGACTAGGTCATCTTTTAAGGATGATCCAACATCCTGCTCTTTTCAATCCTCTTTCACAAGCTCTGAAAACTCTGCTACGTTTCTTCCCCCAACCTAGAACAGAAATTAAAACCTAACACATTTGTTTCACACATAGCAATAACAGACTGCCTGAGTCACATATTAACTTTTTGTGCCTCTTTCTGCAATTGTGCTTTTGTAGAAAGCACCTACTGCAAAGTAAAACGAACTGCTTGTAAGCAGTGTCAAAAATAAGAAGTGTTAACATAAATGACTATAAAATGAACAGTGACCTTTGATGCAGTGTTTACAAGGCAGACAATTTATTCTTTCATGACTGAAATAATGCCACAAACTACTTCAGCAACATTTTTGGTGGGAAAACTAGTCATACAATTTACAAATAAAAAATGCTTGTGTTTAAGAACACTGCCTGAAGAAGATACTCTCTTAAAAACAGAGTATTTGAGACAGCCTAAATGATTTTTTACACATTGAAACCGAACATTAAAATAAAACGAAACTTTCACTTAAGTATTAAAAAGATTTCATGGTTTTAATGCAAGGGAAAGGTGTGGCATGAAAAAAACACTTTTCAACAGAAAAAGTGTTAAAACACATTAAGAGAGGCTTTATTCAAGTTAAGGATAAGTAACAGGATGTGTATATTCTTCTCATGGCATGGCACCCTGTGAAAAAAATGACTTTCAACAAGTATTATTTTGCAAATTTGATTTGTAGCATTTATTTCTCGACAGTTGTTTTATATAAACTAGACACTTAATGAGAAGCAGGGACATGAAGGTGTTTTGTACTGCTAACCTACTACGGTGTGGCTAGCAGTACTATATGCAAATAAGAAAGTGAAAATATCAATGTATGAGATGACAAAGCAGATTTTTTTGTAATTTAAGGGAAAAATATTAACAAAGGTTTCTAAACTAGTAATAGTTGTGTTAAAGTGTAATTCTTTACCAGCTTAACTAAATATGCGGGGAAAACCCTCTATAAGCATACTATTCAAGCATTTAATGTTCACAGATCACAGATAATCACAAAATTTCTAGGTTGGAAGAGACCTCAAGATCATCGAGTCCAACCTCTGACCTAATGCTAGCAGTCCCCACTAAACCATATCCCTAAGCTCTACATCTAAACGTCTTTTAAAGACCTCCAGGGATGGTGACTCCACCACTTCCCTGGGCAGCCTGTTCCAATGTCTAACAATCCTTTCAGTAAAGAAGTTCTTCCTAACATCCAACCTAAAACTCCCCTGGTGCAACTTAAGCCCATTCCCCCTCGTCCTGTCACCAGGCACGTGGGAGAACAGAACAACACCCACCTCGCTACAGCCTCCTTTAAGGTATCTGTAAAGAGCAATAAGGTCACCCCTGAGCCTCCTTTTCTCCAGGCTGAACAAGCCCAGCTCCCTCAGCCGCTCCTCGTAGGACTTGTTCTCCAGGCCCCTCACCAGCTTCGTCACCCTTCTCTGCACCCACTCAAGCACCTCAATGTCCTTCTTGTAGCGAGGGGCCCAAAACTGAACACAGTACTCGAGGTGCGGCCTCACCAGAGCTGAGTACAGGGGGACGATCACCTCCCTAGCCCTGCTGGCCAGAATGTTTCTTATGCAAGCCAGGATGCTGTTGGCCTTCTTGGCTACCTGAGCACACTGCTGGCTCATATTCAGCCGACTATCCACCATCACTCCCAGGTCCTTCTCTGCCAGGCAGCTCTCCAACCACTCATCTCCCAGCCTGGAGCTCTGCTTGGGGTTATTGCGCCCCAGGTGCAGGACCCGGCACTTGGCCTTGTTGAACTTCATGCAGTTGACCTCAGTCCATTGGTCCAGCCTATCCAGATCCTCCTGCAGAGCCTTCCTACCCTCCAGCAGATCGACACACGCACCTAACTTGGTGTCATCTGCAAACTTACTGAGGGTGCACTCAATGCTCTCATCCAGATCATCGATGAAGATATTAAAGAGGACCGGCCCCAGCACCGAGCTCTGGGGAACGCCAGTAGTGACTGGCCTCCAACTGGATTTGACTCCATTTACCACAACTCTTTGGACCCAGCTATCCAGCCAGTTTCTAACCCAACAAAGCGTGCGCCAGTCCAAGTCAAGAGCAGCCAGTTTCTTGAGGAGAATGCTGTGGGAGACGGTGTCAAAAGCCTTGCTGAAGTCAAGGTAGACCACATCCACAGCCTTTCCCTCATCCACCCAGCGCGTCACTTTGTCATAGAAGGAGATCAGGTTCGTCAAGCAGGATCTGCCTTTCATAAACCCATGCTGACTGGGCCTGATCACCTGCTTCCCCTGCAAGTGCTGCGTGATGACTCTCAAGAGGATCTGCTCCATGAGCTTCCCTGGTACTGAGGTCAAGCTGACAGGCCTGTAGTTTCCCGGGTCTGCCCTCTGGCCCTTCTTGTAGATGGACGTCACGTTTACTAGCCGCCAGTCAACTGGGACCTCCCCCAATAGCCAGGACTGCTGATAAATGATGGATAGTGGCTTGGCCAGCTCCTCTGCCAGTTCTCTTAGTACCCTTGGGTGGATCCCATCCGGCCCCATCGCCTTGTGCACATCCAAGTGCCGTAGCAGGTCACCAACCAGTTCTTCGTGGATAGAAGAACTCGCATTTTAGAATAGTTCCTCGCATTTTAGAATAAAAAGGTTTTGCTTTGGAGTCTGTTCTTTGTAGCTCTTATACAAACATATCCTCCAGCATTTTGCTAGTAACAGTATTACATTTTTAACTGAGAAATGAATCTGAATGTTGATCCTGTAGTTGCTGTTCACCATTTTTGATAAATGCAACATCTTTTGCTAACTTTTCCCATTGACAAACATTACACTGCGCAATTCTGATAACAAAGTTTTTATAACTTTTCCATTATACTTTTCGGAAGTCCTAAATTGTCAATGGCAAACCACAAAAGGATTCAGAAAGTAAATTAAATTGTACTCTGCGTAATATTTAGCTCTTGGACCTTTCCAACAGTTCTGTTAATTGTACCAATTTTACAAACTTCTACAAACAATACATAAAAACAGAATAAAATCCTTACATCTTACAGTACACTCCCATGACAGCTGAGGAAATCAGCTATCAAATGACATGCTCCACTTGCTTCATAACCCATCTAAACTGCATACTACAAACTCTGTATGGCTGTTCCCCAAAGCACCCTTTGACAAACAGATAAATGGAACACTCAAACTGCAGGGTGAGAGCTATCTGTGTTTTCAGACCTATTTTAACAAAAAACAAGCTACTGAAAAGATTAGAAACTATAGAATGCCACAGTCGTTAATACAGGAGCAGGATATAGCAGCTTCAAAACCATGTTCTGTAATTCAAGAGACCTAGAAATGAACTAATAAGTTGTCAAATGTTTATCTGCAAAGAACTTTTTCAAGTGAGCGTCCTGATTTTATATGGCTCAAGCCAATGAGACCTGAGGTCTAGTTCCTCCTGCCATGATCAAAACAAGTACAAGAATCATTACAGAAGATGTAGAACATTAAGTGGAAGGAAGAGAAAGAATCGTCAATTGTTAGGTAAACAAAATACTAGTGAAGTCTGAAGGCTCCAACAAACTTGGCCTATTCCAGCTCATTTCAGCAGAGTTTCTAATTGCATTAGAAGAAGATACAGGGTACCGGGCTTCAGCACTGGCTTGTGCCTACCCAGTTTGTCTACTGTTACGGTGGTCCCCGAGTGGCTGCTGACTCATGACAATTAGCACTCCTCTAGACAACATTCAAGACTGGTTGGGTATACAGCACAGGCCTTGGACTCTTCCCAATGAGAAGTATGGGAACGGCAGTTCTGTGATTTGATTTTCATAGGGAAAGATTGAGGTGGACATGCCCTAAAAGCAGAATTCTTTCATATGGATGTGAGCCATGCTGCATTTGGCAACTTGCCCTGAAGGTTAGAAATGGTCCCTAACACATTTTATTTACTGTATCTGCAAGGGACTAGCTCAGACCTCACATGACATTGACTGTATTTCTTTGCTGACAATCCTGACTTATGGAAAGTCAAATGATTATTCACTACATTTACCTGAAATTCTGAGAATATGCATTTTCCTTTAATGATTCAGCAAGCATAACCTTTGTACAGGATCAGAATCTCTTATTAAGATAAATTTAGCCACCTTCTTGAAATTAAGATCAACTTCACATTTAGTAAAGAACCCTGATGTTGTGATTTATACACCTAAAAAAGCCATATATTTAGTATGTATGATAATACAATAACTCAGGTATGCATGCTCTAGCACTAGATTTCATGTTGAAAGCTTGCTAATGCCTCAGGCTCTTCAACAAGATGATACATGAAGCTGTACATAAGTAGAGTACATACTAGTTTCTTAATTTACCTCTAAATTACAAATATCAGGTTTTTTTCAAGTGTTTGTGTCTAAATTTCTTGCAGTCTGGTAATAACAAATGCAGGTACCATGAAAGTAAAATTCCCAGCTTCTAGCTGAATTCATGCATCTGTGATGAACAGAATTCTATTTTTTTGCAAATGAATTTGTAATGGTGTTGTTCAAATTGTTTTAGCAAGTCTATAATAAATGCAACCTTCAAAACAGTCAATGTAAGTAAAAATATTTCATAAAACAAGGTATATGTATCCACAGGCAGAAAGCAAATTGTGTACAAGATTTTAAATATTTTCTTTAGTTTTATTTATATTCTTATTTCCTTTCCCCTCTTCCAACAAATCATGAACTTCATTACAGGTTTGTATCTATGAAATCAAGACCGCAGCTTCTATCTGAAATCTATAAAGACCTATTCAAGGTTCATTACTCTACATTAAATGTATATATAAATAAAACACACACAGCTATTACAGCTTCTTGAAATGAAATATACATATGCACAGGAACTCTTCATAACGAAGTCCATTAAAGAAAAAAAATCTCATGAATGGAGCGAGAGGGTCCATTTCAATAGCTGAAATGTGTTTTAAAAAATAAAATAGTGCAAATACAGGTAAGAAATGATTCTTTTTTTATTCTTAAGGTCTACAAATCACTATTCTTTTTTTTTTTTTTTTTTTTGGGGGGGGAAGGGGTTATTTTTTTGGCTGTTGCTTGTTTTTTATTTTCATTTTAAGAACAAAGAAAGCATCTACAGGATTTTATTAATAAACACTTTTCTTTGAAGTTGATTTTGAAAGGGACGAGTCGATACTTTTATAGAAAAGCCTGCAGGAGTAGCTTGACAGTAATGGTGGGTCAGAAGGTGAGAGCAGAAAAAGTACTGAATCAGAACACTGAAGAAGAACTGAATCAGCTGCCACCAGACCGGTCTGTCATGGGGGCATTAAAAATTACATATTTACTTTATAAATGAAGAAAGCATTTTTTAAGCTTTTCTCAGCAGCTACAAATTCTAAAAGCACTTTAAAGAAAGTCATGAAATAGTGAGGTGCTCACATGAAACTATGACTCAAAACCTGGAAATAAAAGAAGGGACTCCCAGCCACCAAATTCTCCAGTTGCATTGCAAGTTCCAGTTGAACTGGCAGTAGTGAATGTCCTTTTAAACTGCATCGGCTTCTCATGACTGGAGCTGTGGGGAGCTGGCATAACTGAGGGCACTAATTAGACCTCATGGGAAACATACCATTACATTAACTTCTTAAGTTCAAGGGAACATAAGCTAGACCTAAGTTCAAGGGAACTTATCAGTTCTATTACTAATTTTCACTGAATTATTTCCATATTTGTTGCAAGCAAAACACTACATTTCTGTTTATTATTTTTTGTTACTACAGTGTAGAACAATTGCCTGAAATAAATCTTGGAATATTCCTGAATCAAAATGCAAATTTCCTTGACCTAAAGGGTGAATGAACTTTAGAAAAGCTAGAAATTGTCCTTAAAAAAAAAATAAAAAAAATAAAAAAAATTGGAGGTAAACATTGCAGTACCCTTACTATAACTCAACAGAAATGTCACCAACTTCAATATGAATTCAATGATCTACATAATTATGCTTTAGAACAGTAATTTCTAGACCAAAATCTGATCTCTTACTTTGTCACAGAAAAAAAAAGTAAGCAACTCAAATATTTAGTTTGTGAATAATACAAAACCTTTGATTTTCTAAAGAAAACCTAATCCACATCTTAACTGCAATTTCAGTATTTTGAAATATCAGTCAGATTATAATAACGTAAACAGTAAATAGTAAAATAGTCTGAATATGCCACCTAAATAATTACTGGACTGAAATGAAAAATACTGGATATTTTTACTTCAGAGATAGTCAACAATCTAGCAGTTTTTGTTGCATTTAAAAAGCAGAAAAAATATATTCCTTAAGTTACACAAGCAGAATGAATTTCAACCTCAAAATACTGCAACAACATTGGTTATATCCATTCAGATTCCAAACAGAACATCTGCATTGATTGTTTTGTTCCTCAGAAAACTGTCCTCAGAGGACAATCATTTCCATGATTTGCACTGTATCTAAATTGCACAGTAAAATACATACAATGCTTGCAACTTGCGTAGTTTTTGGCATTTGCAGTTTACAAAGTACAGATGATTTGTAAAGTAAGATTTTTCAGCCTCTGTAAATTCATGTAATTTATGTACATATTTTTTTCTTATTTTCACATTTTTTTCAATGATTATTAGTTTTTGCTTTTCACATCACTAAGACTGCCCCGTAGGTCATTTTGAGAGATGACCCAAAACAGTGTTTTTCCACCAGTGGAAAAAGAACTAACAAGGTACACAGAACTTACTCTGCATTTTCTTTTGAACTTAGTAAAGCATCTTTTTCCCAGATACAGATCAAAAGTTATGATTTTTACTTAAGAAATTAGTCTCATATTCAGAAATTTATTTCACGGTATGTACTGAGAAATACAATCTAAACGCCACTTGTAGGAAGATCAGTAATGAAGTACATATAATAATACAATTAGTTTCAAACAAAAATAATATGCATCACCTTCCATACTTTTCAAAGCACACACATGGTAATAGATTGCTGCAGCAACTGATGAGTCTGGGGTGCAGAGAATTCATGCATGTGTTTATGTATTATACACACACACACTTGTATATACATACACATATAGATTATACAGATTACAGACAGATAATCAGAAATTGGCTAATTTCTATTGATTATCAATTTCCTTATTGCCTAAAATTATAGAAAATGCCTCGTTTCAACAATAGGAACAATACACAGTAAAACGGGAACACCATTTTGATAGGCTGTATCTGCAATTTTGGAAACAAACTTACAAGCATGTGAGTGAGTAGTCAACTTATACACAAAAGTAGAGCTCTCTTCTGTACTTCTTCAGATTACTAATTTTTTTCATCTAACAAGGCATTTATGATAACCCACAAGAATGATTATGTAATAGTTACTATATTGAACTTTAAACTTGCTTTGATTTGCAAAAAAAGATTTTTGGCTCAACCCATCCCTTACTCATGTATCAAAACTGCCAACATGCACATGCACATTTGTTTTCTCTCGATCCCCAATCGGTGGCAAAAAAAATGTGCTTTTCGGAATTTGAGACTGTGAACATGCATTTGAAATTTAGCAAGTCAGTCTTGGGGAAAAGGACAGTCTTGGCACTCCATGTTTGTATTACAACTTCTCTTTTCCAAGCAGATGCATTGCTGCTAGAGGTGGGTAAACAGATGTGCAATACTGTTGTCTGTTCGGTTGCTTCATCTCATTCAGTCCGTTATCAACAAACACTTAACCTTTTCCTATTCAGTAATAAACTTAGTTGCAAGAAGAAAATGCCATTCGAGTCATGGTTGTTTTCTTGGAGTAGAGAAGGGATGTGTGATGGAAGCAGTCTGTGCTGTGGCATTTTCCAATGAGAACATGTGGAGAGATGACTGCAGAAACCTTTCTCTAATCAACTGAAGCTTAAATCAAGCCCTTATCTTGGCTTTTTACAAATTCAGGTCATTCTGCATTTCACAAATAGCAGCGGATTAATTCAATACCTTGGTGCTCTGAATGTCAGTGCAGATCACTTGACAAAGTATTTTGGCATTGCTCCCACTCCTGTACTACCTACACACAGACAGTGATCCACTCAAGAAACTTAAATAAAAATCAATAGGTTTTCCAGTGCAACTAATAGATCTTTGGTCAGTATCCCTCAATGATTTTTCAAAATCCTTCCAGTAAACCACTTCTGCCATAACAATATGAACAGGTCTGACTGACTGCACATATGATGTGTGAACTTGGAGACATGAAATTCTAAATACGCAAATGTTAAATAATGAGTGTGTATGTATATATATATATATATTTATCTTTGCCACTTCTTTACGAAAGCATTCAGGGTCTTTTTGATTAAAGATTTTTTTTTTCAAAACACGCAGTCAGTGCAAATTGCCAAAATAAAAATACCTAAAGACTGTGTAAAGGGAGTATTAAGGCTGTTCTGCAAAACTCAAACAGAAGATTCTTGCTATTTATAAAGTCATTGAGCAATGTGACAATTAAAATACTTTACCAAAATCTCCTTAAAGACTATGACAAGTTTTCCTCTGCTCACTAGTTCTACCACCACACAGAAAAAAGAAGGCATGAAAAGCTAGCTTTCTTCCAGTTCTTGGCTGTTGATAGCAAGGATATTAGATGATCTATAGCTAATAAAAGGATGCCAGAGTAATCACCACTGTTATTTTAATGTTATCAGAACCCTTTAATAATATCAGGGCTCTTCAGATAGCCCTGCATTTCAAACAGAAAGGTAACTGAATGGAATCCTGAAAACAAGACCAGAATAGATAGCACCTTTGCCTACATGGACATGTGTATCTTCCTTTCCACTCCCCCTCCCTCCTCCCTACATGCATGCAAATGAACAGCAGCACATGTTCACCTAGTGAAGATACTACTTAACACAACCTGTGACACTGTACTGTGGAAATCTCTCTCAAATATCTAGTTTAAAAAAGCAAAACATGAACACAGAGAATACTGAATGCTGACTAGGATGATGCTTAAAAACACTTTGTTGCAGCAATGTTTTACTTAATCTATAGCAATGGGCAAGGAAGGATTTTTGCTTTCACAATGTTCGCTTGTAACCCTGTCTCCTCAAAATTATATATTCATATTTATTATGATTTCCTAAGAAATCTCTTTATTAATTTATCGGATTTGACAAACATTTCTCAAGTTGCTATCTATTCACAGTTGTAGTATGCACTTCTTTTAACTTTGAAAGAACACCCTTCATAGGTTACCTGCATCTCAAATACTAGAACTACATATTTAACAGAGCAGCACTAGCTCAGCACCACCGGGGCAGCTCTCTGCACTCCCAGCTTCTATCAATTATATCGCCACAGAGAATTTGCGGTGCTGCTAACCTGTTGAGGGGTGCAAGAGAGGAACAGCAAGTCTGTTGCCTGCAAGTAGTCATGGGTCGCTCTGTCTTTCCATTCCCACTGCCCCCAGCCCCACAGGGGTCAGGAAATACACTTTGACCAGAGTTTGTTTTTCTTTTCTTTCTCATATAAGTATGATCTTATGAGTTAATCACAGTCTCCCCTTCCTGCTGCAGAAATGATAAAAACAAAACAGAATTAAGTTTTTGGCTGCCCATGTGCTAAAGGAACAATATATCACAAAACCAATGTCACACCAGTCTATGGACTCATTTCAACAAATAGCAAAAACAAAACACTTTTCTGTTCTTTAATATTTCTCAAGTGTTAACTATGATCAACAGATTCAAATCTTAAATACTGCAATAGACACGTATAAAAGGATGTGGAGTGCATAAACTCTAGAAGTACCTAGAATGAAGAATTTTTATACTGTTTTTGAATTCCAAAGATTAGAAATACAATTTTACCAGAACACAACACATACAGCACATAGGCTGTTAGTGTAATTGTTCATCTGGTGGGAGGGAAAAGCAGCCTTTACTACTATTTTATCTTGTACCCTCTAATTTTATCTTATTGCTTCCACCTGCAAAGCACAATAAATGTAGCAAGTCAAGTCACTAAGTCATTTAATGGACCCACGTCTTTTACGGCGAATTTGTGAGCTGTTTTCCAGGTCTGATACCAATATTTTTCCTTTTACAAATCTGAATGATGTAGGAACTATACAGAAAATTTTGTTCCAAAATAACAAGAAAAGTCAAGCTTCAGTATCCAGATATGTCACTCTCTTCAATAAGTGACGTATCCATATTTGAGAAAATAATTAGAAGCCTGGTAACAAATAAGTGAAAATGAAACTATCTGGGATGGTTTATGTTCGAAAGGCTGCACAATTCCAACAGACCCATTTCCTCTACACTGAAACATGATCATGACATGCTGAAAAAATAGGCTTAACATTCTCTTCGAGCACCAGCGTCACTAAAATGAATTCAAGGATTGCCATGCTGAACAGCAAGGAGCAGAACACTGTAGAACTACAATTCAGTACAAACAGCATCACCTAATGGCAGAAATTCAAAATTGCATGTTACACTCCATTTTCCTTTCTCTTCCCCCGAAAAATAGGGTAAAGAGGGGAAAAAAAATAAATGCTCGGTTTCTTCCTAAAGACTAGGTGCTCTGATTTGGCCTCATGTGTTCAAGTTTCAGCAAACAATTTTCTGGGCTGGAAAGAGAAGGTATATTGGTTGAAGACAAACAGGCAAAGAGAGCTGAAGGCTCACAGCTGCTTTTTTGAGAAGGAAAAAGCCAGACTGAAGTCTTCAACACATTACAGCTCTAGAGAATCTGATGAAAGGCTACCACAGGAGTCCTTTTGTACACATTTGGTACAGATGTACAAAGGCACAGAAGTCTCCATGTGCTCTTTACACTGAATGTTGCACAGAGAACCACTGAAACCAATAGTTACTGCAGCAAATTCATCACAAAATGTGATCTATCACATATGTCATGCTCCATTATTTCCCTACTGAAACTATTTCATTGGTGCTTCCAAAATATGAACTGAATTAACAGATTACAAGTCATGCTGATCAAATCTCAGCATCCAAGAAAACAGAAAAACCTCATTTTTTTGCTTGCACCTATGTTTGCAAACTTTAGGATTGTCATAAAAAATAGAAGCTGAGAAACTTCAGTATCTCCAAACAATACCCCAAACTATAGTAACTATCTAGGAAACAGATTAACAGATGACTGATTCATGTGGTTCACAGATAATTAAAACAGCAAACACATCCTCTTGTAAATGCAAAGGAAGAGAAAGTTGCATTTATCCAAAGGGAACATATTCAACACTCAAAGCATTATATCATCATCCCATTGTGAAGTCTGGTGAGCTTTAAAAAAAAAAAAAAAAAGTTATATGTGTGATGGCAGTCACGAAAAGACAAGGGGAAATACAAAGTTCATGCTGGGGTTGGAACAATGGAAAACAACACAAAACTAATGAAATTCGATGTTATAGTAATGGAAAATATATGTCACTCATATCTGACACCAATAAAACTGGAAAGAATTTGGATTAACAGTTCAAATCTAAGCTAGAGAAGAAGTACTCGAAAAGGTAAATAGTCTTCCACAGATGATGGTCTTGCCCCCAGCAATTAATAATATGTGCAAAAAGCAGGAAGCGCACAGTAACCCCTTTCCTGCGATACAGGGCACTGTAAGTCTTTTGAACCTACTTTTTGTATTATGTTAGCCACATTAGAAGGTGGTGATTTTATTAACAGTTTTCACAACACTGAGCACCCCAACCAAATTCCATTCTTCACCTAGGAAAGAAGAAACATTGCTGGCTGATATATTGCTCTTCACTTAGCTCTGAGTGGCATATGGAACCAAAAATAAAAAATAAAAATTGAAAACAACTAACTTCTTTCTTAATACTGCAAATACTTTGCAAGCTACTATAATTTTAACATTCCACGATGTCTTATTAAAGCATCTGAATCCAAGCTTGGAGAAGTAAAAAACAAGTTGTCATGACTTCCATACTCATTCTCTAGAAATTAGGACATATCACCTCTTATTTTCATTGTCGCAAAATACAAACCTGGAAAATGAAATGACCAGGTTGATTGAGACATCTGAGAAAAGTAAAAGACATTTTCTGATTTTAGTAAACTTTAGATCAGGGCATTTGCTAAAAAGATGCTGATGGTATTCTTGAAGAGAGAGTGTGGCTGTAAAGCCCAAGAGAACACTCATTTGTGTCATAATGAGGGTAATAGTAATACACTGTACAAACTGCCTGCAAAAACCAAGGACATCTTATTATAACCCACACATTATACAACTATGTTGATTTATTCTGGTTTTACAGAGAGAATTCCAGGCAACAATGACTGCCACACAGTGCACATTCCAGGTAAGTATTACATCAGGCTGTTCTATAAACCAAGTCTAAAAAGCCTGTAACAGAATGAAATGTTCCCCAGCAAACACTGAATTTAATTCATGTCTGCCACGTGCCTTATGAATATCATTCAGCCTACTAGACTGATAAATAAGTTGTAGGAACTTCTGAGAATTCTTCCTTATAAAGATCAATATCTTTTTAGTTTTTGGTCTGCATTAAAATGAGTCCACAAGCTACTTGTTTTGAAGAGGCACATTAAATATCAGTGTTACTTCAAGCACTTGGAATAAGTGCTTATTATAACTGCTTGAAAAAAGTATGGAAACAAGCGTTTGACTATGGCACACTGAGCTTTTTAAAGAGTCCTGTGCTGCACCACTATGGTAATAAGCTTCAACACTAAATAGGGTTCAAAAAAAGAACAGGCCAACAGGCCTAGAAGTTGGTACTGACTGTTTAGAAATATATGCACAGTCATCTTGTTTTAATTTTGAATCTCAGAAGACATCTAGCCATTTTACTCTTTTCTAGCACTCCTATCCATTAAAATTAATTGCTTTGATTTATACTTCTAGAACAATCCAACATCTTAATTTAAAACACTATGAACATCAAAAGAACGATCCTCCTTGCACAATGTTTCTTTTACTCCATAGCACCCCAGTTCTGTTCTTGCTTCTGGCAAATGTATGTTGCATAAAACCATTATTCAACAGTCACATTCACATAGCCAGAAGAAAATCTATATTTCATTTGTATATATTTGATGTTTGGTCAGAGTCTCAGCCTATGATTCTTGAGAACATATATGGATTGATCTTTATGCCCCTTTACCTGTTAGATGATAATTAGAGTAATCCTCCACACGACGCAGGCCAATGATAATCAGTACTAGAAAGGAAATATGGTACCCTGCATATGCCAACCTTCACCTCATCATTGAGGATATCCAGACAATCAATATGTGAAGATGTGTGTACATAGTATACAATTTATATACTAACTGGAAAGTGTTTCAAATAAAAACTAAGAAAAAAAAAAACAAAAAACAAAAAAACAACAAAAATAGATTATGAGCTATTACAGGTATCTTTGATATGAAAATGTGACTGCACCTAGTGCACCTAAGGTATTTGCAAGAGGAAAGTTTCAATGCCCTATATGATCAAGGCTTCAAGTGTAATGGGTCAAAAAGTCACAAGGAGCAACTGGGTCAACTGGATCAATCACCAAACATTGGTGGAGGGGAGTGGGGAGTAGGGACAGCTCATGATTGAACATTAACTTGTTGCCTACATAGGGGCAACATAACAGAACATAGCATTGTATTAGTCTCTAACAACAAATGAATCACATTTGCATAAATAGAATTAGCACCTTATAAACTATACTGCATGAGGCATGCATCTCTGATCTCAGGGAATAAACACCAACTCTTTATTACTCATATTGTTCCACCACTTAGAGATCTCATTTGTTTTTTAATTATTTAAAAAACAAACAAACAAACAAACAAACAAAAACAGTCTCCAGCACGTGGATGAAAATCTTTAGTGGATTTGGCACTTCACTAAGACTTTCTGACTGGGATATGAGCTGAAGACTAACATAAAATCCATATAGGAATAGGACTAGAAACAGTTACATTATATGTTGCAACAGATACTTTAAAGACCCTCAAACTTTCTACTGGTGGTATCTCAATACCATGTAGGCACATAGCTCATTTCCATAGCAAAACCTAGGCTTTTAAAGCACTTTTGTGAGAAAATCGATTTTAAGCTTTAATGATGACTTTTACTTTTTTCTATAGCTAGACAAAACTTAAAGGGCTTAAACGTGCAGCACCCTGAACGTTCTTTTAGTAAAGCCTCAAAACATACAGATAGCTAAAATACCAGAATGGTCCCATCCAAACATCTCAGTCAGTTAAACTCTGCGTATTTTTACAGTTAAGCATGCAAAAATTCACCACTTTACAGAGTTCAAACCCAAAAGACTCCTCTGTTTTTGCTCAACTTTAAACCAAGAAATGTTTCAATTTTAGGAATGTTTTACATTAGAAAAAAACAAACACATTGATTTCTTTCTTTAGAAATTTTGTATTGACAGTTTAATTCTATTCTCTCTGTCTCAACATTGCACGTAGATAAACGTGGGACGATCTTCATTGTAAGTAATTCTAAATACTCCCATGCCCTGCCGGGAAGAATAGAATTACTTAAAACAGTTAAGTTAAACCTGAACAACTGTAACAGATAAGCACATAAAATCTTCAAGACAAACATAGGTGAGAAAAAGCCATTTGTAAAAATAAAGCAAGCTATTAGTCTTCAGTTTTAAACCTTCTATTTTATAGTGACTACAGCAAGAAGACTAAGTTAAGATCCTGAATGGTGACAATTTGATCTATGAATACTGGCGTCTTTTTCTAATAGCATTCTGACTGGATTCACTGCACCCTCTGCCCCAGTGAAGGAGAGAAAGGAAAACTGAATTCCAAACAAGACAAATCTTGTTCATATTTTCAGGCGGAACAGTCTTCAAATTAAGGGACAAGCCTTATATAAAATAATTTGGCTTAAATGAATATTAAAAAAAGCCAAGTTATGTTAAACAGCATCCAAATCTTTTACTTGTTACTTTGGTTAAGATTAATGTAAACTGTAGAAGCTTTTTTTTTTTCGTTTTCTCACAAAAAAAAAAAAAAAAACCAACAACCACAGCACCTTCCTTTCTCACCGTTGCACTGACAAAAAGAAGAAAAAAATATATTAACAGAACTATCGCAGTCACCTCAAATAATAAACAGGCATGTCAAAAAAATTTCCCTCATAAATTGTTCACCTCATTAGAATGATACAATTTAGGTAAGAAGGTGCTGGTCAGAGATACCAAAGACAACTCCATATTTTTTCCTACAGAAACAACAGAATAACATTACCAATAAAACACATTCTGAAATCAATATCCTATCAGCATGTCCATCAGCATCCCAATTAACCAAAATGTTCTTGGCATTAGGACATGGATTGCTTTCTTTCCTTTTAAAGTGATCAGTTTTGTTTGTGTCACATTAAGAAGAGACATCTCAAAAATATACCCATGCAGATTCACCAGTCTGCAGGGGACAGAGATCTCTCATTGGGTATCAAATTGGCCCAGGATATTAACTTTACTGTTAGACAAAGTAAGCAAGTAGTAATAAGCTATCATATCAGTAATAACAGTGAAAGACATCAAAGCCAGCACAACCAGATTACAGCTCCAAACTCAAGCTAACTGCTTTGTTCTTACTAAATTAGGCTTAACCTTCCATTTAGAAACACCAGGATTTTTCCCTTCACAATCTCTCTCAAAAGGTAACTGTACAGAATGGTCTCATTATGCTGCTGTTCTGCCAGCTGGCAGCTTTACCTTTGCAATGAACACAGCCTGTCTCACATTTAGTCTATTCCAGACAACTTTGCATCCCTCAGTGATGGTTTTCACTGGACAGAAACCCCAAGTGATTCAGATTCCCCTGATTGATCTCAGATGTAACAGTGAACTAGAGTTGAAGAGTGAATCAAGATGGCAATTACACTTTGTTAAGCCTTCTACTTTCTTTCAGTTTCCTATTTACTAACTCCAAGGTTATGTGATTGAAGTCTAGGCAATTCCTCTCTTTTTATAAAAGGAGGAGGAAGGAGGGAGGAGAGAAGAGGGAGAAGGAAGGAAACAAGGCGGAGTAATGTCTACATTATTCTGTTGATTATTCAAGTACTGATGACACTTACTACTAAATGAAATCAGTTATTTTAAACAAGTCACACTGCATAAACATCTAACAATATAAACAAAACTTTAGGGAAAGTTAATAAGGTTGTTCAGAGCAGTGTCACAATAGGGAACAAAATTAGTCATCTGAAAATCAATGCCTAAGACATACCCCCGAGTAAACAGCATAGATTATGTCCACATGGCAACACTGAGGTGTTCAGAAGGCAAAGCAAACAAGGTGAGATGATTTTGGTGCAATTTTCACTTTTCCTTTTGACAACTTCATTCATCAACCACCAGCCAAAACCGCACTCCTTGGTCAGCCTGGGAGTTCACCTCCTTCCTTCCTGTATATTTGATTAAATGCATCTTTGTGAAAGAAGCACAAATCACAAGCTACAGGACTGCCCCAGTAGTCCTGCTGACCAGAGCTGAGCCAATAAATGATGTTGTTTTGCGACTCTGTGAGAGCATAGTTAAGAAAGAGGAAAAAAACGCTGCTCTACACAGCAGCTGGGAGAGTGAGAGGAGTGAGGAACAGCCTTGCAGGCACCAAGGTCAGTGAATAAGAAGTGGGAGAGGTGCTCCAGGCGCCAGAGCAGAAGTCCCTTGTGGCCTGTGGTGAGGACCATGGTGGAGCAGGCTGTCCCCCTGCGGCCCATGGAGTACCACGGTGGAGCAGGGTTCCATGCTGTAGCCTGTGGAGGAGCCCCTAGTGGAGCAGGTGGATGTGGCCTGGAGGAGTCTGCAGCCATGGAGAGCCCCCGCAGGAGCAGATTCCAGGCCTGAGGGGAGACAACTCAGGAGCAGGTGACCTGGCAGGAGCTGTTCCCTGTGGGGGATCCAGGTTGGAGCAGTTTGCTCCTGAGGGATGGACGCCATGGTATGGACACATATCTGGAGCATTTCTTGAAGAGCTGCTGCCTGTGGGCAGCCTGCACCTGATCAGTTCAGCAAGGACTGCATCCTGTGGGAGGGACCTCACAGCACAGGGGATGAGAGAGACCAAGAAGGAACGGCAGAGAAGAAGCACTATAGACTGACCATAACCCCCAGAGGGTGGATGGGGAGGAAGGTGCTTTTAGTTTCTTTCCTTTGTTTTTCACTTCTCTAGCTTGTTAGCAATAGGCAATAAATCTTACTGTCTCCCTATGCTGAGTCTGTTTTGCCCGTTACAATAATTACTGCATGATCTTCCTGTCCTTATCTCAACCCTTGAGCCATTTTCATCGTATTTTCTCCCCGTTCCTCTTTGAGGAGGGAGAGTGAGAGAGCGGTTGTGGTGGAGCTCGGCTGCCCACCCAAGTAAAAACCACCACACCCACATGTATGACAATAACTGGACAGCTTTTCCTCCTACAGCGAAGAACAGAAAGCACAGAACTGCACACCCAGTGGAGGATTTTTGCAAGTTCAACATCCAATTAGCTCAACAATTGGTATCTTGCACACAATCATTTTATTTGTTCTTCTCTCCTCTTCCTGGAAATACATCTGCAATTCAGGACTGTTCAGTAAAAGAAAAAAAGGAAATAATCCTACCTTATGAAGAGTTACCTCAAGTATTACTGGTTGCTTATTCTTAATTATGACAGCACTCAGTAAAAACCATGCAATGACAATCCTTTTTTCTGTAAGGTACGTTAGAGATGCCAGAATGTACTGCTGCCAGCATGTACCCAACTTGTATACGTCCAAACTGAACATGTTATCAAACACTTTTATTACAAATATCAATCCATCCAGCCTAACAAAACATGGAAGTGGGCAGTAAGCTTGGCAAGACCAATTTTAATAACTGCATCTCTGTTTATAGCTTGAATTTCTGTCCACTCCCTTATATCTTCAGAACTTGTCACAATAGCGTAAGCAAAACTATGAGGAAGAAAGTTGTACAGAATGCATTCCTAATTCTAACAGAGTAGAAGCTAAAGAATGCATTATAAAAACAAAGAACTTTTTAAAACAAAATGAACAAGTAATAAAGCACTGGTAAGGTATTTTGCTGTTCCAAAGTATTACAAGACTTTTCACCACTGCCAGAACAGTACACTAAGACCCTGCAACTATTGTTCTTACAACAGGTGGAGACAACAGATGGAGACAGAGAAGAAGCATTTGCAGAGTAATTATCCTCCCACTACTGGCACTCTCTGTTATAAAGCAACAGAACTGTAACTAGTTCTCCATGCAGTACGACTTCACTGTCATGCTTCAGGACACAGACTGCATGAGGTGTAGGCTGGCTCAAGACCCACTTCCCGGACAACATGCAGGTTATCACTTGGCTCTTAAAGATGCCCCAGAAACAGTAATGCAACTCTGTCCACTCAGACAGCTTAGTCCAATCCACCTTGAGCCCAGAGTCATCGGGAGCTACTTATTTTTTCAGAACAAGTCAGGCAGGCCAATGTCATGCACTAAGGTTACACTGTTTAAAATGCATATAGCTCCTACTATATTAGTGCTTTTATTATTAGGCGTGATTACTGCATGTATTAATGCTTTATTATTGTTACTAGGAAAAGAGGTCTACGGGGACTGAAAGTTACAGAGAAATATTAGAGAAAACAAGCGTGAAAGCCTCAGCTCATTAAAGAGAGTTAGGATATTAACAGGTTTTCATAAGCCACATGTCATCGTCTCATGCCAGGCAAACAGCAAAACTGACTGAAGGGGAAGTCACTTCCCATCTTGTGCCACAGTAAGTCACGCAAAAGCAACAGCCAATGGTACAGCCCGAGGTCTCAGCCACATTGATAAGATACTTGGTTTGTTATATAAAACACAACCTACCTTGCACTTTATCTTATTTTTGCTCTCTAGTTGCAGTACTGTATATAAAAATAAGACCTACACTGTGAGATACTATTCTGAAGAGGTAGTCTGAAGAGAGACTTAGGAACTTGGTAACCAACTTATTTCCATTCAGTTCTAGGTATGACAAATGCATCACTTTGAAAAATTCATTCATGTCTCAAAACTGCAGTTTTCTTATTTCTTCAATGAGATGGGGGCTATTTGCCTCATCTTCACAAGCATGTGTTTATGTATGGACACTGCCTTAAAAATTACAAGTGCATTTATTACAAGAAATTTAAAATGCATGAGATATACTGAAGGTATACACGTGTTATCATACTGTTGGCATTTCTAAAGTTTCAACAGCACTCAAATAGCATTCCATGATATCACTCAGAAGAATCTAAGTAATTTTCATGACAGCATAAAGCAATAATATTTGCAAGCAGTTTAAGGCAAGTTAATATCCAGCTTCCACTGAAATCACTGTCTGCATGCCTAATTGGTCCAGGGGCCTTTGAAAATGCCAGCAAAAATGAACATAAGTAGTAGAATCAACACTTTCAAAATGAAACCAAGCTCCACCTCCCACCCCCAATATCATAAGGTATTCCACAAAAACACATTTAATTTACTTAAATACCTATTACATCATAAGGGGTCAGAGAGAGAGCTAAAGAAGAGCATATAACAGGATTAATAATTTTTCAGAAGTATTCAAATTCTTCATTCTATATGGAAACACGAATGGGAAAAGGGATCATCATTACCACATTTCTCATCCATATGCCTGTATTATTACCATATGTGGAACATGGAACAGGCTAGCATTTATCAGATTTTCCATCTTTCCATCCTCTAGGAAAAAATAAAAAGACTAAACTGGAGCTGTCTGTCATACACTATGAAAATGCCCTATTGCTGATTATAAATATCTACCTTGGTAGACACTGCAGCAGTTGAAAACAGATTTGATCGCATCAGTACAAAAGAAAGTATCATCTTTGTAAAATGAAGAAATCACAAAGAATATATTTATGAAACAAGCTTCTAGCAGATTGATTTTTCAGTACTCACTATCTTGATAACTCCTTGGTAACACAGAATTAGACTCAGAATCTCAGCATATGCAATTTCCTGCACAGTAACTAGTATTAATTATTGTATTTTTAGTACTTGCTGACATAAGCCTCATTTAAGCACCATAAGAGGGAAGTAAAGGTACTCCAGTATCTTCTCTACTCATTCTTTGATACACTCTTGTATGCTTTTCATTTTTTAACCTAAAAACTGCTTCTTTGAGAGCAGGTGAAAATTTTGATTCAAATTAATAAAATAATAAAATAACTGTCTACATATTTCCCTGTACACTGCAACCTGTTTGATTTTATTAATTTCAGCAGGAAATGCAGTAATTAAAAATGTTGTCTTATGGTTCATCTGAGCACTTAAGTTAGTCTACCAAATCTTGGAGGAAAGTTTCATAGTTAAAAACATTCTGCTGTTCCCCTTTTTTTCCTCACTGGAAAGCAAAACTGATTTTCCATAAAGAAATTCCAAAGATAAAGGGATCAAAGTGATTTGAAGGAAGCAGACCTACATTTTTTAAAGGGCATGAAAAATTAAAGGGAAATAAAAAAATCAACAGGGACTAATTTAAAGATTAAAATTAAGTTTGTGCAATAATTGCCACCTATTTTCCTTCAAAGTGATGCTGAAGTTTAGTCTCAGACATTTTAAACAACATGCAAATATGAAAACAATTAAGAAATCAGGCACTGACTTGCAGTCTACAGGACTGATGCAAAGTGTAGACAGGCACACATTATACCGCTATTAAAAAGTTAACATACCCATTACAGTACTTCAAGTACACTCCAAAAAAATCACCTCTTTTACAAACCCAGTTTTAACCTCTATTCATAGAACAACAATATATTTTAATCAGTAATTAAAGTCATGGGTTAATGTAGGCATCTGTTCACATGTGAGGGTTTTGTGAGAAAAAAGCATAAACTTACCTTGTCTTGGTTTTCCTTACTTTTGTAACACAAATTTCCAATCAAACGAATGAGATGAGATTTAAAACCCACAGCTGGATGTGAAATTTCTTCTTGCCCTGTCATTGCATGCGTAGCAGTGAAAATATTTACAGCCTGTTTCCCAGCAAGATGAGTTAATCTCAGGGTATCTACAGAAAACAAGAACATCTTACTTCATTACCAAATGAAAATTAGTATTACTTTGCAAAGAACTTTACTACCATTTCTTAATTGTTTCTTTCAAGGAAGTCAACATAATTTCATATATTTAGGAATATATCAAAAGGACTTCACAAGTTTCCTTAATTTCTATTTCTTAATTTCTGTCAGTATATACCATACAAGGCCATCCCCAAGGTCAGAAGGTATTCTGTAATCCTTTTCACACACTTACATACGTTACACATCTTTATGTCAACCATCTTTATTTGCACAGTCACAACTTGTGGGCTGTTGATAATTGTGGCATCATAAATGCAATCTGCTTCTTAGTTTCAAAAAGACATTTTCTAGAAAAAGCTGTTTTAGTTCAAACACACTCACATCAACAAAAATTACAGAATTATGTTTTTCTTTCTTCTCCAGCCTGTTCCAGTTCTGTAGGATAAGAAAGGATTTGCATCTAGCATCTTGATGCATCATGATAAAACACTGACCGTCATAATTGTTTCAACTGTGAAATAGTGATTTATATGTATGTAGAGCAACTAGGATTTTATTTTTTTTCCTGAGATAGTCGGAGGAGAAACCAGGAAGAAGGGAAACTCATATAGTACATTTCATAATCTGTGAAAATAACATTCTACAAAGACCAGACCATGAAGAAAAACTGAAATCATATGAACATCTGAGAATTCATACATCTGAGAAGTGAATTCACTAAAGGGTGTACCAATATTTAAAAATTAAGAAGTACTTTTCCTTTAAAGCAACCTGCAATACTGACAGGTGGCCCAATGTGCCACTGTCCCTCAGGCAACTGAACGACAAATTGATGCTTCAGGCAACTTCATTGGAACAATAAAAATGTAGCAAAAACAGGTTATATCACTGATCAATTTAGTAATTAAACCCTATGTTCTTTCTTCTCCAAATGTGACAACATCCATAGCAGAATGTACACTAGATTTCCTGGACTTAAATTAGAAGAAACTTTCTAAGTCCTCATAGGATTGTTTTTTTTCTTCTAGGTCAGCCATTTGTGAATGAATCTCTGTGCTGATCTGGAGTTAACTAAGTCTTTGGTATTTTTAAATATAAAGCTGTAATAGGGCCTAGTGGCCTCCCATATGAGAGTTGTCACTTATATTTGTTCTAATTTTTGAACTAGGAAAACCAAAATCTCCTGACCCTTGGAAAGAAGGAAACAATCAAAGAGTAGTAGCCCCTAAATAATGTCATTGGAAAGTAGCTGATAACTCAATCTTCTTTCATGGAAATTTGCTTGCTTTTTTTAAATTTAGAAAAATCAGCATTATTCTGCATACTTCTCATCACGCTCACTTTGCATGCTTTTTTTCCTTATGATCTTGCTATTTTCCCACACACGAAGAAGGAATTCTGTGGTATTCCCAAACCTTCTGACCTTCCCTTAAGGGGGAGGAGCAGAAGAAAATATTTAAGAATGAACACAACAAATCCAAAAAAACTCATCAAGTTTTATTATAGTCCAGATAAAATGCAATGAGGAACACATCTACAGTGCAGGAAAAAGTGGAAGAACAGCTAGACTGGCCTAAACTGGTTGCTAAACTTACTGATCCACAACTCCTTGAAATTATTTTGCATAGAAAGACACATACAAGCATTCAGATGATACAATACACAATATTGCATTTCCTCAAAACACACACACATAAAATATACCTTACTTCAGTCATCTTAATGTAAGTGACAAAGCTATACACCTGTCATCAAATAGAGATGTGTTGCTGTTGTTTTTCTGGCCTTTTTTTTTTTTTTTATATACAGTAAGGACACTCAGACTATCCCAAAATATTCATAATTAATATCTGTTTCAGCCATTTTTAAGGCAAAATATTTAGCATTTCTCTTTAATATCCATCAAATTTTTACTAGTTATTCAGAAAATGGTACCATACATCAACCTCAGAAAATGCTACAATTTAGAAAGGCACAAGTCAGTATACATAAATGTACTGACATATACATAGGCACATCCCCTTTCCTCACAAAATGTGAGTATATAGGGTCTTTCTGGACCATCCTGGCTTCCTTTTATTTGTGTACAAACCTTAAGTTTGTTGTTTCTTGGCAAAAGAAAGCTTTTTTTAAACTAAACTTTCAAAGTCACAAAATTTGGCTAAGAACTTTCAAACTGTAGTTAATTTCAGGAATTTGGGAAACAGAACGGAACAGGCATTGAAAAGTCCTTTTTCTTCTTCTTGAGAAACTTCTTCCACATGCATTCAGTCAGTGGAAGAACATAAGAAGCAGTTGTCCTTTTGCACAACTCTTACTGTATAAATAGTGTATTGCTGAGAGTTGAATAAAGGCTCTGTTGGGTAATAGCCGTCAACAGAGCAAGTAGAGCAGCAAAAAAATTCCAAGAACAAATCAAATATTTGAAAATGTAGATTAATTCAATCTGCTATTTATTTATTTTATTAAAAGGTCAGATTCATAATTACCACCAGTTGTGAAAAACATGTTTTCATTTACTGAGCAACACGATTTGAAGCCAGGCAACAGCTAATTAACTCTGCAGCTTTCACTTACCTATTGCTGTTTCAAGTAAACCAGGCAAAGCCTGTAGATGCTCTAGTTGGCCATTGTTTGATGTCATTTCACAAAGAACATCAAGCAGTCGAACTGTAACCAGGGCTTCCTATAGATGAAAACTACATTTCTGAAAATGTTTTATGAGGGATCACATAAGAACATAAAAATACGACAGTCTACTAGAGGACAGGAATTCTCAGCACCTCAGTTTCTTTGCAGGTCTTCTCAACTGTCAAGAATAGATTTGTCTAAAATAAGGGTGTCTTTCTACAATAATGTATTACATTGCAGTAATTCCTTTTTCTATTAAGTGCTAAGCAGGCTCTGAAAAATCACGGGGAAAACAAAATGGAGCAATATGGGATTTTTTACTTATTTATTTTTTAAACAAAAACACAGTATCTTCCAAAAGCAGAAAATTACTAGCTGAGAAAATTATTTCTGTATAAATGTTTTCTTTAAGTTTATTCAGTAGGACCATCCCACTTTAAAGACACAAACACTGCCTGCAAGACACTAATTTGTTATCCGCAGGAATTCTGTGAAGTTCTGTGGTCAAATGAACTTTGGCTGTGAGAATTTACATTATTCTTGGGTAAATAGGACTGGGATCATAGATGCAGCATTTTGGTTAGGTATGAGGAGATACAATTTTATTTGCGTATTATTTATTCAAGCAGAAAACTATTTTTTCTCACAGCTTGAGTTGATGCGTGCTTAGAATGACAAACCAGCACTTACAGAAACTACCTTAGGAGTGAACAGCATAAATTTTGAACACCGCATATTACTCAAAAACCACATCATGACTGCAAGATAATTCTATGGAAAGTATGGTATGTAAACTAGAAGTAGCCCTAAAAAGGTTCAGGCATAGGTCTCATTAACTATTCCTGGGTGTCTTTTTTTCTTCATATCCAGGATAAAAATACATTTACATATCAGTAGCATAATACTTTGAATCCAAATAAACAATATAGTATAATTTATATAATTGGCACCATTGTTTAGTGATTAAGGATGAAGATTGTATTCATTCTTTGCCCCTTCCAACAGTCTTTGGACGACAGCAAATGGCTGTATAGTCCAGATGCTAAAACCGTATTTCTACTTTCTTCCTCACACACGTGTACAATCCATCTTGCCCTAAGTTATTCAATAAATTGCTTTTAACAGCAGCAAAACAGTCTTTGAATAAATTGGTCACTGTACTAGCATAAACACTGAATACCCCAAATGTATTTCAGAGAAAGTAAGCCGATATTTGCATTTTTCATCTCATTTTGCATTGTAACAAGACAGCAGCTTAACCAAAAAACTCGTTCAGCTCATATGCTTAATACCTGCCTTTGAGCAACAAAAAGTTATCACAGAACCACAAGTTGGTTTAGGTTGGAAGGAACCTCTAAAGGTCATCTGGTCCAACCCCCCCCTAACTCAAGCAAGGCCACCTAACACAGGTTGCCCAGGACCACGTCCAGATGGCTTTTCAGCATCTCCAAAGAGGGAAACTCCACAATCCCTCTGGGCAGAGCTGCGCTTCAGAGCTATAATGCAAACTAATATCAATAGGCAACTATAAATCAACAGCCCTTACTGCCTATGTGTGCCCCACTGCTCATTTACATAAAACAAGCTCTGTAGCAGCTGACATTATGACTAAGGTGTGGCTTTTCCTTTTCTCCCCACCCCACAAATCTCTGTGGTTATTTTTCCCTCAGGTTTCTTTTTCCTCTATTCCTGCAGAAAAGAAAGTCAACAAAGTAGGATGCTTTCTTATCAAGCTTAGCAACAAGATACTATTGAAAAAAAAAAGTATTTTGAAGTCTGACAGACATCTTCATTTGGATATAATCTGAAGAGTAAGGAAACGATTGACAAGTTTTTAAATAAACATATTTTGAGAGAGACCCAGAAAAGGGTTTCTTAAAAAGAGATGAAATAACTCAAAATCAAGGGAAGGGTTTTATTTTACAAGTATAGTTTAAAGTTAGTGAAACCAAACTGATGTTGAAGTCAGGCTTATAATGGAAAAGCTATTTTAAACATTGATTTAAGCACTGCAGAAGCATATGATTAGCTTTTCATTGGTTTAAGATGGAAGCTACAAGACCTGAGGCTCCTTAGGGGAGAAAAAAAAAAGCAGAGTCTACATATAACAAATTAAACTGGACTGGACACCGAGATGACTTCTGGGGAGTCAGGCCAGGTCAAGGGCTACTCCCATAAGACAGTTTTCAAATGTGTTCTCCTAGTTTTGGAGGACAAGACAGCTTACTAGTACAGACATTGCCTGACTAAAGCACTTGGCTTTAGGGACAAAGTGAAATCCAGGCAGAGTTTAGTTTAACATCACAGATGTTGCCTAAAGCATTTTTAATGACAAACCCTACATGTACAATTTTTTTCTTTTTAAGTTAACTCTTAGGCAAAATCTACAATATTTACCTAGTCAAAGAGAAATCGGTGCAATTTTTCATCACTTTTAGTATGAAAGTTTTAATAAATTTGTTTTTTTCTTTTCCCACAGCAAGCATGTGTCATAAATAAATATATATAAACGATATACAAATAACACACACTTCTTAAAAGTTATTCTTGACATTTATCTCCCTTTATTCAACTCTTTATGACTTACTTTGTGGTCATTAAACGACCCACATTACCCACCAAATAGTGGTACTCAACTTACATGTCATGTTTATATGAGAGAAGGATAAAAAGTCAGTGTCAAGCAGGGAAAGTTATACAGTAATATTGTCGATACTGCTGTCCTAGCACCTTCAAGTTGGACAGAGACCTCCTTCTACTAGCCACAAACAAAAGTTTTTTTCCAAGAACTGAAACCACAGAATTCTTGGAAAGCAACCACGTAGGATTAAAAAGGAAAAAAACAATAAAAAATTAAAAAAAAGATTGTCTCAGTATATTTCCTCTTACTTAGACTATGCAGTCAGTTAAGTTTCAGGGAGAGTGGGACAAGTGGAAGTTGTCCTCCTTAGACACATAAGGAAAGATTCCTGTGTTCTTTTTCTTTCACACCCAGCTATCATCTCCTCCTAAGGTGTTTTTTGGTATCTCTTCATAACACTTCTCAACATACATGTAAGAATCTTGCACCTACTTAAACTAGGAAAAAATCAGGAAGCACAGCACTAACATGATTATGTAAAAGCGTAGAAAGATAAATATGTTTCACTTTTATCATAAATTACAGTTATGACAGCTGTTGATAAGAGTTTCTGCAAATTAAACTATTCCAGATTAACTTCCTTTAATGATAAAATGCTTCCAACTGCATGCATGGTAGCAATGTCAGCATGCCAGTGTTCATCTGTCAAGACAAAAGCTAGTTGTAACTTCTTTTTTAAATGTATTTTTTGAATTACTAAGAAAATACATTAATTATACTTCTGAAACAAAGCATAATTAATTGGCAAGGATTGGTGTTTAACTAAGCATATGCTTGACTGAAATGTATTTGGTTTCTCAGGCTTTGAGTTTTCTGGCTAGTTGTCTTAAAAAAAACAACTTGTTCTCAGTTGAGCTAAAAAGATTTAAAACTGTGTGAAAGGTATCAAGAACTGAGACCAATATTACTGGCACCGCCTGCTCAGAATACAATGACTTAGCACAACATAAATAAGGTCACTGCAAGTTACAATGTCAGTTGTTTTCTGTGCTCCCAAATACACTGCTAGGTCTTCAAGCAGCTTGTTGAAAGTACAGGGCATAACAGGACACCAGATTATTTGAAAAGATTTTTCTATCCTTAGATAACCTAAACCTCCTTACTGTACTATATGGTGTGGCAAGTATCTAGCAACTCTTGGATACTTCAAAAAGAAATAAAACAAGGCCATCCAGAATGCAGCTCTGCATCAGACGCTCCCAAAATGCAGCCCACAAGCCATTTGTGACCTATAAAAGTCTTCTTATTTAGCTTACACAGGGAATTCACTGTGGCTATCCTCAGCAGATATAGATATCCTAACCAGTTCCTTAAGTCTGAAGCAATAGTAGATTTCTTCCAACTGGACTGGAGGTGGGGCAAGTGTCTGCGTGCTCAGAAGACAGGAGCTGTCTGCCACTAAGCACCCTGCAAGCTCTGCAACTTGATGCTGTGGACCCAAGCTGGCCCCAGGAGCATCACCTTATTAGAAGCATGCAAGGCCCACCAAAGAGCTCCAGATCATTGGGAAACAGGAGTCCATAACTAAAGCCCTCACTTCCATGAAGGATCACCACACATTTCAGACAGCTTCCCTGTATTGAGCCAATCACACAAACAGCTTTCCATGATCAGAACTTGATGTTCTTGATGTTCTGGGTCCTGAAATGACTTGGAAATCACCTGCTGAAAAAGCAGCCAAATGCATTGTCAAAAATAGTATTTGGGAAATTACTGATGAATTAAATATTAAATGACCACCAGTTATTTAACAAAAACAAACAAAAAAGCCCTACTATTTACTCATTTGAGTACCTGCTAAACAGAATTTACCTAATTTTTACCCCAGTTTTAAGGAAGAAAAAAAAAAGATGCTGCTTTCCACCTATGAAATAAATGTTTTAAGTTCTGATACATCTTTGAATAAAATATGACAGACTATATAGAGTATTATATATAAAAATAATATAAAATATATAAATACTTATTCACATATAATACATAATACATATTTACATATATATTTACATATATATATATATGTAAATAAACATATATATATGAGAATATGTAACATATTTATATTACTTATAATATAAATATATTGAATATTTATGCATAAACATACATATTATTTATATATATACACAGATATATTTATTCATATATTTATATATGAATATATAATATATGTATATATTTTTATATATATATATTATATATATATATTATTTTATATAATACAAATATAATTGACAGACTAGAACTATAGAAGTGATCCCTAGTAAATAAATAATGATACTAAAATATCCAAGCATGTGACAACTGGAACATTTGTAAAATTTTGAGACCTTTAACATTGTGGTAGATTTGCCTCTATCTCAAAGTATCAGATCCTTGAGCATCCTCAAAAGCAAAATTAGGTTGCTGTCTTACATATTCTCTTGTGAACCCTACCATTGCTTTTCTAATATAAAGAAAATGTGAATGTGGTTAAGAAGTAACCGTAATTTTAGGTACTACTGGCAATGAAGATTCACCCGCTTCAGATTCCAATTCTGTGTTTGTTTGCTTTAATTAGTCATACCTCATCTTCTGCATCTGCTGCAGATGTTAACTTGAGTACAGTTTCATATTTATCTCGGAAACAGCTTGCAAGGAAGTCAGCAATTCTCATGAACACATTCGTTTCTTCACTGGTAACTGAGTTCTTCTCACTCACTTTTGACATTATCAGCTCTAACAAAGTAACTCTAGAATCAGAAGACAACTTGTTAATCAAATTCACTAAGCTTTATAGAATTATCAGTGGAATAAGCAAACAGTTCTTTGAAATGATCTAAATAATCAGCATGTTACTCACACAGCTGGCTTTAAAAAATAAATGAACACTGACAATCATTTCCTATTCAAAGGAGTATTTCTACATACCATTAATTTAAATCATAATCTAATAAATACAGTCTAGCCAGACTAGGTTCTTTCCAAGTTAGTTATCCCTATTAATGCAATTCAATCTTTTCTTGTATACAATCTCACAACTGTTCAGCCATTCAGGTGATAACTAAACGCAAACACGAACAAACTAACTGCCACAACAGATATGACAACTGTTATTATCAGTAATAGCATGTCTCACCATGAATTTTGGTAACAGTTCAATATCTGAAAATAAAATTGTATGATATGATTATTATATTTCTATTTGGAAATGATCATGCCAGTATCATCTTCCTTTTCTTTAGGCACCACTTTGGAAGATCCTTATCAATCTCCTGCCTTTTTTTTTTTTCCCCCATATCCAAATTTAATCCACTTTGTCCTTAATCTGACCAAACTGGCAAAAACTTAGAACAATTATTATAAAATATTTGCAACCATCAATAAACACACCACTGCCTCTCAAAGTCTGCAAATAAACCACAGCCTTAATGTACAACTTAAATGTGGAAGTCCATTATCACAAATCAAAGTGAAGCTCTGCTAATATCATCTAAAAACAGTATCGTAAAATTCCATCAATTTTATTATCACTGAACAATTTTTGCAGCAAGTGCAAACAGTTTATACTGTCTTAAATGCCAGACACTTTGGACATTCCTTCTCTGAGACTGGGACTCCTCTAGGCTGAAGCACTTCACTAATAACAATCGTTCTGTAAGACAAGTTAGGCCCTGTCTCAAAATACTCCAGCTTTTCTGAATATGTACTCCAACTGTGTAGAGAGGGGATTAGGGAAGCCAAGGCACAGATGGAGCTGAACTTGGCAAGGGATGTGAAGAATAACAAGAAGGGGTTCTACGGATACATAGGCAGGAAGAGGCAGGCCAAGGAGAGCGTTCCCCTGCTGATAAACAAGATGGGAGAACTGGCTTCCTCAGACATGGAAAAAGCTGAGGTACTCAGTACATGCTTTGCCTCAGTCTTCACCTGTCATCAAGTTTCCTACGTCTGTCAGGACCCTGAACCTCAAGGAGAGGGTGAGAGGAGCAGATTCTGTCTCACTGTGACAGTGGAACAAGTCCAGGACCACCTAAGGAAATTGGATGTGTAGAAGTCACACAGAATCACAGAATTGAAGGCGTTGGAAGGGACCTTGAAAGATCATCAGGTCAGGTCCAACCCCCATGGGGACAGATGGTATACAGCCATCTCTCTCCGCACCCTGGGATGATGTAGTAACCAAGCTGCTCTCCATCATATTTGAAAAAAACATGTCTGTCAGGTAAAGTCCCCGGTGACTGGAAAAAGGGAAACATTACTTCTATTTTTAAGAAAGGGAGAAAGGAAGACCCATGGGCCTACAGACTGGTGAGCCTCACCTCTGTGCCTGGGACGATCACGGAGCAGATCCTCCTGGAAGACATGTTAAGGCATGCACGAGATAAAGAGTTGATCCAAGACAGCCAGCACGGCTTTGCCAAAGGCAGATCTTGCCTAACAAATCTGATGCCTAACCAATCACTTCTATAATGGAGTGACAGCATCAGTGGACAAAGGAAGGGCGATGGATTTATCATCTGCCTGGAGTTGAACAAAGCTTTTGACATGGTCCCTCACCACATTCTTCTGTCTAATTTGGAAAGGTATAGATTTGAAGGATGGACTGTTAGGTGGATAAAGAATTGGTTGGCTGGTCGCAGCCAAAGGGTTGTGGTCAACGGTTCTATGTCTGGGTGGAGGCCGGTCACAAGTGGTGTCCCTTAGGGGTCGGTCTTGGGACCAGTGCTCTTCAACATCTTTAACAATGACATAGATGACAGAATCGAGTGCACCCTCAGCAAGTTTGCAGATGACACCAAGCTGAGCAGTGCAGTCAATACAACAGAGGGAAGGGATGCCATCCAGAGAGACCTGGACAGCCTGGAGAAGTAGGCCCATAAGAACCTGATGAGTTTCAACAAGGCCAAGTGCAAGGTGTTCCACTTGGGCTGGGGCAATCCCAGGTATTTATATAGACTGAGAGAAGAAGAATTCGAGAGCAGCCCTGCAGAAAAGGACTTGGGGGGCCTGATGGACAAGAAGCTGGACATAACCCAGCAGTGCGCACCTGCAGCCCAGAAGGCCAGCTATGTCCTGGGCTGCATAAAAAAGGGGTGGCCAGCAGGGAGAGGGAGGGGATTATCCCCCTCTACTCTGCTCTTGTGAGACCCCACCTGGAATACCGCATGCAAGCCTGGGGCCCCCAGCACAAGAAGGATATGAAGCTCTTGGAATGGGATGATAAGATGATTAGACAGCTGGAGGACCTCTCCTATGCAGTTGAGGAAACTGGGCTTGTTTATCTTGGAGAAGAGAAGGCTCCGGGGAAACCTCATTGTGACCTTCCAGTACCTGAAGGGAGCATATAAACAGGAGGGGGAACGCCTGTTTATATGTGCTGAAACCCAGAATTTACCTTCAGCTATTTTGGACTTGTAAATGTTACCAAGATCAAAAAAACACCCTAAGATGGACATAAGCAGTCCTGTAGCAAGAAGTGGTGCCAGTTATACTACTTGAGTACCCATTTCATTGCTAGCAATTTGATCAGTGGCTACATCATCCACTGAGGATACTTCACATGGAAAAAACACAAAATCAAAACTAATGATGCCAATACTCATGCATCCTAAAAACACCTGAAAATTTTGTTCTGTATTTTTGCTATTAATTAAAGCAAGTACCCTTCTTAAGAGGGTTCTACACAGACTTGTGCATTTTGAAGATTTTCCTATGTAATTCAGACTATCAAGGTATTAACTTATGTTGAACACACTCAAGGCTAACTTGGATTAAAGTAGTGTAGGCTTTTTCTAAATACTTATGCCAAATACTTGCACACATGCAGGGGAATCTCAAATCTGGCAAAGAATTCAAGTATCATTACAATCTATTGGTTTAATACCATAGCCATGTTTCCACAATAATCACTTGCAGAAACAGCAGGCACTGTCACATCATCATACATTTTTCAGAGTGAGAATACTGTTAAAAGAGCTAATCACATTTTCACAGTATTTATTCTAGGACATGTGCAAACTCAGACATACAACACCAAATTGCTTGTATTTGTTTGGAAATAAATCAGAATAGCCCAGAAGTCAGGAATTTGTTGTTTAATTGGAAATTCAGATTCCAGATCCACTTCTACAAAATGAAGAGCTGCTTCATGGCACACACCATGGCTACAATATCACAAGTGTACTAGATTTCAATTACAGGAAATTCTTTGAATAGTGCGAATAGTGCAAATACTGCAGTTATGCAACTGCTTATATTTTGGTTATCTAAGGCAACTGCCAACTTAAAGAGTCACTACTAACGTATGTATTAGCGAACTCTCTCAGCGCAGTTCTTTCCAGTACACATATTTAAATTAAACATATTTAATGTGCATGATATAAAACACTAACTGAGAATTACCACTTATTCATGAGTTCAAGCTGCCTTTCCCAGACACCTCAATACCGCATCTGTCCTTTCTTCATTTAATGTCTCAGTCAGCCTTATTGGACACTAACGTGGCACTCTTGCGGTGAAGGCTCCTTGCCTCATTTTGAAACAATGAATTCCCCATGCTTTAGTTTATACAGTCACTTTTTTCTTCAGTTAATGACAGTCAGAATGTTTTTATCTGAATTGGATTTGTCTCCTCATATATCTCAAAAGAATACATTCTTAAACATGCTACATACTCTTACATATGCTACAAAGTTACATAGAAAGATACCATTATAGGCTTTTCTTTTAGCTGAGATGTTAAAGCACTATTTCTGTAAAACTTCCATATATTTGACTGTAAATTAAGAAGCATCAAATTCACAACAAACTGAACTGCAGTTCTTTTTGTAAATGAGTTCTTTTTGAAACTGCAGTTTTCTTTTTGAAAAACGTAATGGAGTTTGTTTGATTTGCAGAACTCTTGGGACTGGCAATAAATTCAGTGAAAATGCTGCAAAAAGCCATCCCACATGTGAACATACATATGTCTACACAAATATACCTTCTGTCAATGTAGCTGATCACCATCTGCACCACAGTGCATGCAATGAACCCAGCTGAGACCTTTCTAGAACTTAGGTCTACTGCTGTAAAAGCAAATAAACAACCTAATCCAGTCCTGGCTGTCGTCAATGGGATTACAAAACCAAACAAAATACCATTCTTAACACCCACATAAGAATTAAATCTAGCTCATTCACTTAAAACAGAATTTTCCATTAAATATTTGGTTAAGGAATCCCTACCTCCAGGCATGGTAAGCACACACCTCATATTAGTTCTCATTTGGCCAACCTGAATAAAGGGAGAAAGACAGTATGTCCCTCCTTTTCATTCCCATCCTTTACCTATACATTAATAATATTTTGTCTAGAGGTCTCAATCATACACTTTTTCTTTTGATTTCTGAACCATTATTTGTGATCACACTGTGGCTTTAATCACACCAAAACCACAGAAATAAACAAGATAGGGACAGTTTTGTTTACTGCTTTGTGTTTCATCTGCAAAAACTATGGGAAAAACTTGCAGTTTCCCTGGGCTAATGAGGAATGAAGTAGCCATTTTGAATACATAAACATATGATTACAAGATGTGATAATATTTTAATAATATTTTCAGTAATGGAAATATTAAAAGATTGAGTAATCATGGGCATCTGTACTTTTTTTAAAGGTTCTGCTAACCAGTATTAGTTATAATTCCAAGTTTAGTAAAAGCTTTCTTTCAATTTCTTGTAATTGCAACAAGGGCATGAACAGCTGAGGACACTTCATATACAGCTGTAAAACACTGCAGGGTGTGGTGCTCTTATGAAATCAAGGCACAGGCATGAAATCTTGTCTTTTTTTTTTTTTTTTTTTTTTTTTTTTTAAAGTATTTCTTTACCAAGTAATGGCGCCGACCTGGATTCTGCAACCCTACATAAATCACTGCCAGTTGTGGCTAAGCTGTAATGTTAACCAACCAATTTAAAACCATTACTGACATAGAAACATGTATTTAGAGATATTGTGCCAACTATGAAACCACAAAGTTTTTCAGTCATGTGAACAGGATACTCTATATGGAATGCTAAATACTAAAAGCCACATTGGTTTTTGGGGTTACCTTTCTTGATTGCTCAGTTTGGCATAGAGGACTTTTACCAGCTCTGGACATTTCAGCAAACGGTCTGTAACAATCAGGAATCTAAGGAGGAAAAAAAAAAAAAAAAAAAGGCCATTTCCAAACAATTCAGCATACTTTTACTCAAATGCTTGAAGGAAAGCTAATTAAATTATTTTGCCAGTTATAGAAAAGGAACACCACAATTCCAATAATAAATCACTAATCCAATTTTTACATACCTCAGCAAAAATCCAAAGTTCAAGCTTGAAAACTGTTACAACTATTAAGCTGTTACAACACTGTTTTAAGTCCACCAAGCATGAAAAGTGTCCAAATAAATTCTCTTTTAAAATAAAATAAAAATAAATCTAGCAAAGCATCAAAGCAAATAGAAACCGCGTTGTCAGATACAAGGCAGAAAAATACTGTTCTTAACTTACCAAAAATAGCCCCTTTTTTTAATAGGAACATAAGCCAATATCCAAATCCAACCCCTTGCTCTGTAAGGGGAGGAGGTATAGTCTACCCTTGTGTTAATGCCAGTATTTACACGGATCACTTTCCCAAGTATCATTCACAACAGCCAAGAGTAGATGACAGTCATTTAATTTAAACTCAGCCATGCACCATTAAAAAAAAAATCCTCAAATTATATTCCTAGCAGTACTGAGAGTGTAATGTATACTGCAAAAGCACACATATACCCAACTATGAATTTTCGAATCACTGTGTATATCTATTACATACAAAATCATTAATGAACAAATCTTAGAACGTCCTCTGAGCTCGTGAAGCTACTGTTAAAGAATAGCCAAAGCATGATGAAAACCAAGCATTTTCAATACTCCCTCCATGTGCTCCCAACATTCCACTTTGCAAATAGCCTATTGAGTATAAGTAACATACTACATAGCTAAGAGGAAGATGACATAGAAACCTTATAGCTTTAACGAAGATTTTTTAGGACAAATATTCAATGATAACTGGGCAAATAGGAGAACAAGAAGTCCAAAGATAGCTATAATATTTCTAATGCTAACTGTGAACTTAGCTAGCATCTAGTTCAGTTATTGTAAACTAGACTTTTTTTTTTTTTTTTTGGAGGATATTTTATGTTGTATACTGATATTTGTATACACGTTTAAAGAAAAAATAATACAGTCATAGGGAATCATCAACTTAAAATTGGCATTCTGAGCAGCATAGCATTGATCCAAGAGTCTCCTATCACAAATCTGAACATATACATGTAGACTTCCCCACAGTCACCGGCACAAATATATCTACAGTTAAACCTTCAGGATGATAACTGATGGCATTTCTTAAGGATTAGAAAGGAAGCACAGGCTTCTATCTGGAGCCATAAAAGGAAACAGAAAAACACAATAACTTTAGCTGTGCATTACACAGTAGTATTTACCTTCATAATGTACAACTATCAGCTGACAATGAAGCATAGTAAAATTGCATTTAAGGAACAATATGAGCCCTGATTTTTCAATTTTATAGTTGCAAATATAAGTTTATACCTTATTTTGTGATTAATATTACTTTGATAATTACTTTGATAATTTGATATTACTTTGTGATTGATATTACCTTGATATTACAAGGGGAATCTTGACTACTTGTTTTGTAGTTAAAAATAATCAATAATTATCACAAAAATCTATAATGCTACTAAGTGCACATTAATGATTACTACTGTGAAGTGATAGATCTGTATTTTAGTCATTATTTGGTCTAGACTCTTGCATTTATTCATCTGCATCTTTCGCATGCTATGGACTACACCTTTAATGCCTGAGAAGCTTGCAGTATTTCAGAAACAAATTTCTGCTTATAAAGATGTATATACTTCCGTGTGTGCTTCGTATCCTTTTAATCTCAAGAAAATATGTAAAACCTCAAAAATTCCTCCTCCTGTATTTGATTTTCTCTTTTACCTTATCCACTTCCTACATTACTACATCATAAAGAATATAGCACTAACAAATTTTACAGGATCATCACCAAGAGAAATCAACAGAAAAATTAGTAGTGGACTAAAGCACTTAACTCTAGCTATCATGTCCAGAAATGCTAGTGGTAGTTAAGCAAGGATGCAAGAAATTAAAGTTGGTATCTTTAGTCCTCAGCTCTCCTGTTTTTCATTTGGGGTAAAGGAGAAGAAGAGGGAAAGTAAGACCATGCAGAAGTTTGAAATAAAAAAGGTATTTGGTTTTGGATCACTGACTGAATATGCCATTTCAGATGCACTTAAAAGGCTTTGGTAGTAGACTTAAATTCTCTTTGGGAGCCAACAGCAGACCGCTGGGATAACCAGGATAAACTGAGGACCATTGTAATTGAGTGAAGGAAATGGTGAAAATTAAAGTTGTTATGCAAGTGTAACACAGTAACAAATGAATAGTGTTAAATATGCCAATTTTCTTGACTTTTTAAAAATTGTTTGGCTAAAATCCTAAAAAAATCAAGTGCTTACATAGTAGATAAATAGAAGAGATGTTCAGTTCAAAGACTTAGCAATAGTACAAGGGCTGCATTGTACCAAACGGAACTTGAGCAGCAGCTAAAATGATATGGTATAACCTACATTTGCACTCAGTATATTCCAAATAGCCACTAAACTTGCTCCAAAGGCGAGTGTAAGCAATCAGCTTTATCATAAAATGTCATGCTCCATATTAAGTTGGCTTGATCCCATTAGCAAGTTTAGAGAACAGTGTCCTTGGTCTCAGAAAATGAGGGGAAAAGTATAAATGTTTTAGCAGAAAGAAGAAAGTTATTGCGATTCTGTTTGATCAGCAAACTTCTCTTCTGATCTCTAAAAAAAAAAAAAAAAAGTGTATTTCACCATCCCACAATAAAGCCACACCATCCAAAATACTTAAGAACAACAAAGCATTTTTACTTGAACAAACAAGCATGACAAATCACCCAAATTTTAAAGAGAATAAAAGAAGAAAATTTAATCAGACAGCCTTTCAAAGCTGTATCACAAGCCTTTTCACATTTTTAAAAAACAAACAAATGCCACACTACAACAAAAAACAATGTGCCTCATACAGAACTGTTTGTAACCACAACACATTTGTGAAGCAGAATTATTTTTTGGCCTTGCACAAGAACATAAGCACTCTATCAAAACCATTTTAAAAAAGCTATTTAATAACAAATAGAGTACACATACTGTTAAATATCTCTTGAAACAAGATAATTCACTCTACTCAAACACCAGCATTAAAGCACTTCTTGCTCAAAAAAAAGAGTAAGAAAAAATGTTTCCATATTTAGAGCTCAACACCAAGTATAATCACAATGTTCTTCTCCTGTGTTGAAGAGAGCACAACAGGAAATTCTCTTCCTTCTTCAAAAGTCATTACCCATAATGAATACATCCTCCTTGTAGGCCACAAAGGTCCGCTAAGTCAACTCTCACATCTAGAAAACTGAGTTCAGATGACCTGTACTTTTTCTCTGATTCAGAATACGCTCCTGTTCAACTTGATAGTTACATCTGAAAGGCACTGAAGAGATTTATTTTTACTTATGTGCAAAGTTGGAATATTCTTTTTTCTGAAGAGTTACCAAGAAGAAAATGGAAGATTGTTACCAAAAGAATTACTTCCCACTCCTCTGTCTCCATAAAATACACAAGAAGAAAGAGGTGACAAGACAAATAAACATGTGAGGCTGAGCTTTGAAGGACTGGGGAAATCTGTGCTAATACCCTGCTACTGCAAATAGAAAGAAGCTACTCAGATCTCTACAATTAAAGAAACTTTTCCAATTGTCGGTACTATTTAAAACCACAGTTGAACTTGGAACCTGCAACATCACTCTAACTTTCCTGGAATTAAAAATAAGAACTACTTTCTGTAGAGTAGAAGGGGGCAGTGGACACCCTGGACTGTCAGAGAGAAGAGACAGAGCTGCCAGCTCAAAATGAAAAAGGTAACATATTCTGGTCTCTGTACCACATGCATATCAATTAAGCAACAAGCACTCTACTGAGGAGTTCCATCTTTGCCTTTAAATACATGCCCATGGGCAAGACTCCTTGCCACAGGAGCACTAGTTTCTGTCCACGCTGCTTTCCATAAGCCAGAACAAAATAACCAAAGGCAAAAAATGGGTAGGGGGAGCCCCGCATCATAATCTTTACAGTCATCATCGAGCTGTGGTTTCAAAAAGAGAAAGTAGATGTTCAGAAAATCTTACCTCCAATGCCAAACAGCTGACCACACTCTTAATATCATTTTTTCTGGAAGCCAAAAGGCATATTATGCTTCTTTATAAAATGAAGGATTTTTGTTCCTTGCTCTTCAGAAATCAAAAATACAACCTGTTTTTTCTTTTCATAGGAGCTACACTGCCCTGTGCACACACTTGGATAAACTGATGACACAAGCCATACACTCATCTCTAATGGAGCCACCGAACTATTTCTAAAATAAACAGCTTTTAGAATACACATTGGTCTTGGTTAGGATAAATTATAATGTAATTTTGTACTACTTTTTTCTTAATTATTTTACAAAACACATATGTTTGCATGTTCAATATTCTAAAATAGATTTCATGTGGCATTCTGTGCTGGCTTCTCTTCTAAATACAGTAGCTTCTAAACTGTGCAACACACTTTGCTGCAGTTGATTAATACCAACCCAAAAGGGAGTGGATGTGGATGTTTGGGGAAACACAGAGGAATGCCTTTTTAAAGATGGCACAATTTTCCAGAGTCTAAGGCACAGTTCTCTGCACTTTTAAAACAAAAAATTTTTTACAGAAAAAATAGCAGCACTTGGCAGGCCTTTCATCACACTGCATATATAACACCAGATACCACTTGTGCTTTCTTCTTCCCTTGGAACTGCACCAGAGAGAGTTATAGAGGGCTTTTCAGACTTTGGTAGTAATCACAAGGGAATAGATTGAGTAGGAAACATTTCAGTTACTTAAGTTGTGTTCCAGCTTTGTTTCCTAAGGGAAGGATCTGTCCAATTCCCAGACAACATCCTCAGGTAGGCAACAGCTGTTAAAAGAAAGCAGCACTGCAAAAAGAGTATTAGCTTATGGAGTAAGTATAGCTGCTTACATGTTCAAGATACGTTCAACTTAATGTGTCAACACTTTTAAGAGAAGAATACTATGCATGAAAATACTATTATGCAGGTATATTGGAAAGATAAAGACACACAAAATAAATTATCGTCTCACAGGGGCTTGAAAACCACACTCATTCATTTGACTGGAATATAGGGTGGAGAAAGTAAAGCCAAAAGATGCATAATGCAGAAAGACTGATGTTGTTTAATGGACAGATCTGTTGTTACTGAACAGATAAAAGGTAACTACCACTGAAAGAAAAAAGAATCACAAGAAGGTGGAAAAAAAAAAAAAAAAAAAAAAGAAAAGAAGAAATTTAGAGGTTTAAAAGCTCTCCACTTGCAAGGTGGAATGCGAATCCCACAACTGTGACTATGAGCAGAGCAAGCTGGAAGCCAAAGAACATAACCAACCCCTCAAACAAGGAGCCTGCATTAAAGGACAACGTCTCAGGATTAAGGATAGGAACAATCACTCATACACCCAAGCTGCAGCAGCATGGAAGTTTTCCCACCAAAGTCAGCAATTATTTGCTCCTAAGCTAACAGCCTAAATAGTAAATGAGCATTAAAAAGGTCCACACATTTTCTAGAAAACAACTGCACAGCAAAGAACACTTGAACAGACAGGATCATTTAATTAGTGTATGCCATAAATCAAACCAAAGAAAGGATACTTACTAACTTGTTTCTGCAGAGCCAGTGTCTTTGCAAAGACATATACTTTGAAGTATATTCTTTAACATTATTTGCCTTGAAACATTTGGGCACTCTTTACAAACCCAAATAGAGATCCAAACATTCAGGACAAGACAGATAAGTTTAAACAGCTTTCAGTCCTGAAAACTTCTAGTTTCTTCTTGCTCTAATATTTTAGCCAAAGGCTACAAAACAAAGTGGTATACATCCAGTCAGATTACGTTTTGAAGAACCTCAGTTAAAAATACATGATCTGCCTCCTCGGATCATTGCTGCTGGTCTAACTCCCAAGAGCAATCTCAGAAGAGTGCCTGGTATTCAAGATTACAGGATTGCTAGCCTGAAACAAGTTAAGGAGCTGTGTTGACTAGAAGCAGTTTAAAAATACATTGCCTAATATATGTTAATTAAATCTATTTTAATATTAGATGCTGAGTGGCACTTTAAAAATGGCAAAGGCAGCAATGATAAAAAAAAAAACTTGGAGCTGTTCAGAGGATCAAGCTTCCAAAAGAGAAAGAGGAAGAGGTAGCAGTTCTTAAATCAAGAAATATTTAAGAAATGTGGGAATTACATTCTGCAACTTCACAGATTCCAGAGATAGAAGCATTTCTGAAGCTTACAAGTAACCACAAGCTTAATGAAATGGGCCTTCAGATCATCTAGTATGGATAAAGAGGTATGATCACTCAAAGGCTGAATACAAAATTTGACCAGGGCATTCCTTATAGAACCAACTTAGGTTTTAAATATAGCTGTTTCTTAGCTCAAAGCATGCTACAGAAAACAATAAAAAGTATGTATCACTCAAAGACAAACATAGGTATGCATCACAGTCTGCATCTAAGTTCTGAGGCAATTTGTTATGCTGTCAACCTACAAACATCTTCTCAAAACACATCAAAAATCTCAATATGCCAATCATAAAACATCTTTTTTGTTTCAAGAAATGCTTAGAAAATGGGTGTCTTGCTTCCCCCCTACTGAATAGATTCATAAATTGCCAATCTAAGGCCTTCTCTCTCATAAGGCACCCCCTTAAGGAAGTACAGCCACCAAGATGCAACACTCCAGAAGTTTCTTCTTTACCAACAGGAACTCCTTGTTTTCTACTGAATAGCTCTTGATTCAAGAAGTAGACAAAAGTGACAGGGGAAAACAGAAAACTACGTCCTGCCTTCAGAGTTGCTTCCTTTGCTCTTTAACTGGAAAAGTGTGTTATTGCAGACAGCACAGGAATTACAGAAGGTCTGCTACCAACAGCTGCTTCTAGAAAAGGAAGCTCAAAAAAACTGCTTAGAATAATCTCAGATTTTCTCTGACAAAGCCTTTCCCTACAGAACTGTTTCAAGACTGGAGGGAGAACTACTTAACAGAAGTCAAAGGCATCAGACTTTGAAAGAGGCATCACACTTTGAAAGAGGTTCCTCCTGAAATCTCACCTAAGAACTTTTCCAGCTTGGACATGGAAAACTGGACTTGTAAACATAAATGCGGTATCACAAACAGAGAAGGAATTGCCAATTCACTGAAAAAAAAAAAAAAAGATTTTAAAGATGTGCTTCCCCTGTTATACATCAAGAGTAGAAAACCCAACGCTTATTACTGGAATGAAGTAGTAAGGACACCATGAGAGAAACTACACTTAGGCCAATAGTCGTAAATACAAGCGTTTGTCTTGGACACCCTCTTTGTCTTAATGATTCACAGCAGCAACTCAAAAAATAACGTGAGCATCACAAGTTTGGAATTCAATTAATGGAATTTGTGGAATTAATTGGAAACTAACTTTAGAGAAAAATTAATTCATAAGTTTCAGTACATGATAAAACAAACAGAAGAAAATCATGAATAATAGGTTTGCCTATAACCAAAACTCACACGGTATTCAAAGAAAGATTATCAATACTAAAAAGCAGCATTTGACAGCAAGAAAGCACAGCCAAGATGAATAAACACGCATACACTTTTTATGCAATGTAATATGAATCCGGATGCTCAAACTGAGACACAAGAAGACAGGAATTAAGTAATATTTTTAACTTTACAGGTAAGAATATCCTAAACATAGTCATATATGAATCTGGCAGTGAGAATAACCTCCTGGAAGAAGAACAGTTTGTATTTCAGCTCAGCCATAAAATGCCAAAATAGCCACTTCAAAATGGTTGCTGTGCACTCTGGTAGCCATGGCACAAGGGACCCAAACCTTTACAACAAAAGACTGGCTTTGTTGCAAATACCGCAGCTATGTAAATTCGTTTAAGCAATCCTAGTGGTATGTACTGCAGTGAGAACTGAAGTATAGCTCCAAAATTTTCAATGAATTGCTGACAAAATATTTTTTCTATGGTCCAGCCAGAGACCTTAGCTTAACCTTCATAAGAAAATGGACAGAAATCTCTTTATGCATTTTTACCTGACTGTATCTCACACATACTTTTCCATATCAGAAAGCAACCTATTAAATATTTGATACTGCACTGTTGAAATATACTTTGTTTTGTTTACATTTTACTTGTGCTGACTCTGAGAAGTGCCTGCATTACTGAAATAAAATGCTAAGAAACATATACTACAAAGTCATGACTTTCTTTCACATGGGAAAAAATGATAATTAGGTTTGAAACTATACCAGCCAACATTAAAGTGCCGTGAAAGAAAAATGAACATATTATTTTCTTAATGCATGGTAGATATTCCTTTTTTTCTGTATATTTATTTTATGAGAAAAATCAATACTCTGAAAGGAATTCAAAGGCAAACATTTCATAACTGCGTTATGACAGAAATACCCTACTTATCTCTTCCCCTTCATCATGGTCTTGCATGAAAGTTTGCCCCTTTTTAATCTCGAGACTGAAGAAGAAAGACTTTCTCTGAAGAAAGACCATTTCCCACCCAGAGCAAACATGCAGTGCAGAGTTAAGACACTGACTTCGTAAGTTAATAGAATGCACTTCAGACCAGAAAGATCAGAGAAATGGATAGCTCAATTTATTTTGATGCTGCATTTATTTTGCAATTGCCTTCAAAATACAAATCTGACAGCATGACCTCTTCCAACCCTCCCTGGCTTTCATATCTTAGTCAAAATACATTTTACCATATCTTCAATACATAAAGAAAATGAAGGATAATCCAGATAATTATATGAAAAGCAATCAATTTCACATGTGTTTATACTGACAAGCCAAAATTAAAGACTCGGTTTGTCACTTTTGAAATAGAAGTCTGGTCACCTGACTCTGAAACTTTAAGTTTGCTTTATGAAAACTATTTATGTCATAAGCAAATTGACCTGATTATAAAAAAAGCCCAGCCACAAACTAATTTTGAAGTAATTTTTTCAATACCAAAGCAAGCTATTAAATGACATTTGCTTTTCATTCAATCATCTTAACTCTGTTTAGAAGGCTTTCCAAATAACTAGTAAAGCCTCAACAACTATTCCTAATTAAATTTTGAATTTAAACATGACCTTCAAAAGAAAGATACAAAAATACAGTTTTGTTTTCACTATCCTTTTCCCCACCTCACTTGGAATGTCCCATAAAAATTAAACTGAGTTATTATGTGCATCCTTGCTGACAAACAGAGCATTTCTAAAATGCATAACTGACAATAATTATTACAAAAGTGACCATTAGAAAAAAAAAAAATAAAAAGCTCAATAGAACATTGGAATAAAACCACTGATTATATACTCTTAAATTAAGAAAAATCAAGCGTAACAGATTTGCAAACAAGATGTCTTTTGTTTTGCAAACAAAATGATTACATGTTGCACTAGACAACAGATTTGTTAAAAAAAAAAAAAAAAAAAAAAAGAAAAACACACCTTTTCCATAGTACTCACAAACCATTAGTCATACATGTCTTTTGAATAGCCAGAGTCTGTAAGACTATATTCTGACTTAGCCTTCTTTCAAAAATCTCAACAAATCATCATATAGGTATAACTAACTTGCATTCTGGAACACTATTTCATTAACAAGACAATTCAAAAACACTGATTTTAGAATTTGTCTACATCGTCAACAAATCATAATCTTATTTTAACAGAAAGTCAGTAAAAGTATTCTGAAAGTTATCGCCAAATTAATAGCTTCTAAATAGATCTTCATTTACTACTTACAGAGTCACAAATGTAGATATTTTAATATGGAGACTGATGCTAGGAGAACCCTTATTTAAGAAGGAAAAAAAAAGTCTAAAGATACATACGACCATTCAGACTCCAACTGCTCTTTGTAGACTTTCAGGACATGAAGAGCCACAGTCAAGTTCTCAGGATCCAGTAGTTCTCTCACTTTCTCTGAATTAAGGCAGGTAAACAAGACCATACAACAATAGGCAACAATTTTCTCATCGCTGTAAGTTAGGCAGGTCCTTCAAGAGAAAGTGATGTTAAGACAGTAGGTTAAAACTCATGCTAGAAAAATGCACTAGGGACATTCAGCTTGTTGAGTTGTTCTTCTCTGATGTCTTTTAGTGAATCGTGAGCTTGCCATTGCTTAAGAGAAGTCAAGAATAAAGAAGTCAACTTAAGAAGTCAGCTGCAAAAAATAATACCATTCTGAAGGCCAAACTTCATAGGCAATTTACAAAACTAGTGCTAGATTTGAGCTACCTAAAGTTTTAAGAACTGAGTGAAACTGTAAAAATTGTAATTATCTGTTTCTATAACCGTAAGATCTTCCTACAGCCAGTGCTGACAAGTGGGCTCCAAAAACAGAATCAGAATGAGTACCATATTCAATGAATATGCCTTTGCTACTAGCCCATTATGAAAGATTTCGCCAGATACACTAATAATAATTGTCACGTGTCTGTATAAAATGGTTTATGTAATATCTCATGACACATACATCATCAGCCGCTGGAAAGATATTTTCATAAGGTTGGGTATCAGCAAAGGAATCAGAAGACACAAAGATTAAGTCACTTCTAATAAATTCCATTTCATCCACAAATAACTGACAGGTCTGCAAAGAAGCAATGAGAATAAACAAAAAGTTTTGTTCTTGGAAGTGACCGGCTGATAACTAATTGAAAACGACTATGAAATAAAGTTTATGATTGAAGCTCATCATTTTAAACATAATTTTCTTCCAGTTTGTGTTAAATGAAATCAATTTACTGTCAGTTCAGAACAAGCAGGTTTTTAAAGGACCTGACCCCTGTGGTTGACTAACAAAAAAAACATCTACAGGATATGGTCTCAACCACCCCATTTTCCCTAAGGTTATTTTTCAAAGCTTTATGGTGCTAGTAGAGACACAGAAACTACAGTATAAAAAAAAACAAACAACAAAAAAAAAACAAACACATCCATGCTTACAAGAAGAGATCTGGGAAAGCACACTTCCAAATGCTATTCTGGGAATCTCCATTTCCTGCTGCAATGTTTCCAAGAAACTGGAGGCTACAACGAAAAACTGGAAAAAACAAACAAACAAACAAAAAAACACACATACACAGAAAAAAATATTAGTATTCTGAAATTGTAACTAGAACAAAACATTTTTTTTTCCAATTCAACTTCCATTAATATCAAAGATTGGCCACTAGTGATTACAAAAACTAATTGAATCTGCAAATGTTCAAGACAGATCAAAATCAATGAAAGCTTAGAGTTACAAATAGTGCAAACTGAAGCAGACCCATGCTGAACCAGTAGCTGCCACATGGTAGTGGCCATTTTGCCTCTTCCAGATCTGAGGTGGCTTTCTTCCTACTACTAAATTAACACAAATAGGCTGCTTGTCAACACTCAAACTCTGCAAATGCTGCTCTGCCTGCTACTAAGAAAGCTCCCCAGACACTCTCCACAAGCTGAGATTACTTGAAAATTTTGTTTCAGTAGGTAAAGCTAGAGGAGAACCCAGTCTATTCCCTTGCTGCCCACTTTAAGTTGTAGGTATCTATACGAATCCTTATATGACAATGTACTCAACACTTCCAGATTTCTACCCCAAAGAAATTAAAGCCAGTGCACCAAACAACTTTGTATTCCATTTTAACACTACTTAATATAACATATTTCCACTATTATTGCAAATGCATTTTGCAAATTGCAAAAATAAATTGCAATTTATTTCAGCTTTCTCTAAATACAGGCTTAAAATCCAGAAACAAGATACTTCATTATACATGTTCACATCCAAGAACGCCCCCCTCCTCCCAAGTCAAAAGATATAAATTAAGGTAAAACAAAAGCATGAACTCACAGACTCCACAAAACTAAACATTTTTGGCACTACTGACAACTTTCAATAGCCTGATCCTTCTTTAAGTTTGTCAAAGTAACTTAAAATTAAATACTGCGATGCAGTTCAGCAGATATTATAAACAGCAGCCTGTTACAGATGGAGGTGAGTAATATTAACACATTCTGAAACCATAAAATAAGGTATCTTTGAAAAGTGCTGCGCCAGCTAGCAGACAGATTTCCTACAGAGGTCCTGGCATATGTCCTCCTGGGAACAAAAAGAAAGCAAGTCTAAAGTGATGACACATGGGCTTAAAGAATAGTAAATTTTATTCTCCCATGTACCTTATTTACACACAAAATATGTATGTCATTTCCATAATGCATTTTGAATTATCTTCTCCTTTTCTTTTTGGTTCTTAGTATCTCTGTTCTCTTTACCTGCACATCTTCAGGTTTGTTTGTTTGTTTGTTAGTTTTGTGTGTGTTCTTTTTTCCCCTCTGCCCATCATTGTTCTTCCATTTCTCCCATGCACCTGGGAGACTGCTGACTCCGTTTTTCTGAAGGACAGCAAGCTACTCTTCTAGCAAACATCTTATGGAAATATTTCTCTCCTAGAAAAAAAACTAACAAGGCAGTAAACCCTAGGAATAGGGTATATTTCTCTTGGTAAACTCTATTCTACTATGAGAAAGACCTCTCAAATAGGAATGACATTACTTGGTTACACTCTGATCTTTACCTTACATTTGCATGACCTCTTCCAGATATCGATTATGCTTCTCATTAGAGACTAAGCTGTCAAAAATACCTCAGACTAGAGAAAAAAATAAAGATCCTTTAAATATTGCCATTCTTACTGTAACAACTGTAATAAGAAAATATTTGCAATATCATAATAAATTAACTACAAATTCTCCATTAATCACACATTGAAGTCAGTATTTGTGAAAGCAAGCGATCAGCACAGTCCTCCTTTGATCCTGATTTCCTGAACAAGTAAGAAGGATCCAGTAAAGATGATTCTGCCAATGCACCATGAAAAATGAAAGAGTTTAATATTTAAGCGCCTGTTTTTGACCAATAGTGGCTAACATTTTTCCTTCAATTAGAGGACACAAATCAGTATACGAGTAAGCGCATAATCTGTGAGACAACAGCAATTGTATCTATTCACAATTAAGCAGAAAACGATGTCTCAATATTGCAATGTTTCCTTATGAAAGTAATCTAACTGTGAAGAATCTCAGCAATTTTAGAGAAATGTGTGATTCTACAAACACCTAATGTAACTGACCTATTCCAGGAGTAAAGAGAACAGAAAACAATACCTAGCTCAGAATCCGTCCAACCAAATCATATGCTCCATCACAGCAACAACACAACTGCTGTACTGCTTCTACAATGCCTAGACTTCTTTTTCCTGCCCACCCCCAAAAAATATTTACATAAAAATTAATTCTTCTGGGAGTGCTCAGTGTGACGCCAGCTCAATGGCATATGGTTAGTGTACTTAAGTGTGAATTCTTCTGTACCATGTCGAGTAGTCACAGGTGGAAAGCCAACTATCAACAGGGGGTGAAGAGCATTCAAGGTCATTATAGCACCACAACCAGAGCAGCTCGCCACAGTTCTCTGAATCACACTGCACTAGTATTTGCATAGATACGTATAAGAGAAAAAGCGAAAAAGTGAAAAAACACACTATGACCACACACACACCCCTCAGAGGTGCACTTGGTGATCGTGGAACACACAAATATCAGATACGTCACATTTATATCCAAAGATGATTTCACATAAAATGTACTAACCTAGTACCAATACCAGCTAACTACTTTTGGTTTGAGCACTGAAAATCTATACACCGGCATTTACATTAAAAAAAAAAGGGGGGGGGGCAGGGGAGAGAAGGGGACACAAAAAACAATAAAGCAACTAATTGTTAATTCATAGCATGAGCCACAGTTATGCATGAGTTAAAAACAAACAAACAAACAAACAAACAAAACAAAAAAAACCCAACAACAAAAAAAAAACACACTACAATATAAGCGAAGTATTGCATTCCTAATGATGGAAGTCATTTTGTAGCATTCAACTTGCATGCTTCTCTAGTTTGTTTTGCATCTGGTGGACTTGACTGCTGCAACACATCATCGAACTGTGCTTAGAAACCTCTAGAATAGATATACTGCTTTTCTCCTCTCCAACAGGTCGTTGTCCTTTCAACAAAAACAAGAAAAATCAAGAAGTTGATAATTAGGTCAGAGTTTATTACACAGTGTACCAGTTGAAACAATGTTGCTATGCATTTAATAATATTTTCTGAAAAAGAGGAAAAAAAGACTATTTCACTTTTTTCCCGAAAGCTTACAGATCTTAATGAAGCTAAATATGATTGCCAAACACTCTTTCCAGCATTAGCTATTATTTAGGAAATACGACTCAAAAGAATTATACAACAGTGTGTCCTTTCCATAGTAACAATTTCTTTAACACCTTAAGTCCATCCCCCTAGCCGTTGGTATCTATTAGCACTGACTTTAACAATGGATTCTGTATCTACATGCACAGCTAAACTTTAATTAAAAAAAAAAAAAAAAGTTATACTGTGTGGTCAACAAAACTATTTTTAAGCTGACGGTCAACCACTGCAAAATTACATGTACTAAGATTTAACTTCTGATAAACAGATTAACCCCAGAGCTGAAGAAGTTTTTCCTCCATTGAGATTTCAATGGTTCCTATAAAAGCAGGATGTTACTTAGCAAATGCAAATACTCAGATTACACATTGCTTTCACAACCAGCCTGCATTGGTTATGGAGGATTTTCTAGGTTCTACAAAAAAAATCTTTATAAAACAGGGCAACATGTACAATGGGAAACATTTTTCCTAATGTATTTTGGTATGTTTGTCTACATGTAAACTGATGTTTTAGAATCACTCAGTACCATCCATGCAACAGGTGAGTCAATTGTTATACAGCTCTGCACAAGGATAGCTTAAATGCACCACAGCTCTGCACAAGGATAGCTTAAATGCACCACAGCCTTTAAGAGCATAGCTCCACTTTTTCCTTTCAATCTCTTACAATCATGTACAAATTGAATCAAACTATAGTACACATTTTTCACTTGATTATAATGCAGTACTACCCAGACAGTCTGAAAAATAGATGTGAAGATTTCACAGGCCTGACCTTGCATATTGCTCCTTACACTTCAAAAGTAATTTCAAAGTGTCATTTTCATTTGCAGAATCAGATGAAACCTTAAATACTTGAAGTTATTCAGACATTTAAGTATCATGTTTTAAAAGTAATACACTGTTTCCTTCTGCTCCACATTATTAGGTGATAATATTTCCAAAAAAGTTACCAAAGTTCCAGTACTGAAGTTAAATGCTTGGCAGCAATAAACTCTTCTATTAACAAGATTAAATGGAATTTCCCCCCATGGCCTTCCTGATTAGGCTACTACACACAAACATTAAGTTATTATGCAACATATTTTGCTGTAGTGGATATTATTTAGAAGTTTATATTCATACATGTTTTTTAGGTCCTCCCTACAGAAAGCAAGTTTTTTCCTGGTGAGTAGTTAGAAATGTTTTGAATTCCTACTACCTGTTTTCCAGTCGGGAGCAGGAAACCTGTAAACATGCACAACAAACACTTCAAAAAACCCTGACCTCACCTACAGAAACTTGTAACAGTCCTGAGATTTTTTTTTTAATTATTATTTTTATTTGGGGCAGACAGCAGATAGCTATAAATACATTACTTAGCCTTTTGCTTTCCTTGCTCATCAAAAAAGCCATCTGTGTAATGAATTGTCCAACTGTAAACTGGCATTACATGAGCATATAAAATAAATCCAATCCAAGCATGTATGAAGACATACAACACCAAATGCCAGGCTGCAAACATAAGGCTAGTGAACTTGCAAATCTCTTAATGTTTTGCTAGCCATTAGCTGCGCACAAAAGAGATAGTTGGCGTGCCCTCTCTACCCTGGCTGCATGCACAAAGATTTAAAAGTCACCATCTGCTGACAGACTGCACGCCTTTTAAGAAGCCTGTGAGCTTTGCAAATCTGGCTGCAAGACATAATATAGACCTCTTTCCATTGTTTGTAAACAATTGCAATATGTTTTGAGATGTCACTATCACTGGAGAAATAAAACCTTCAACACAACATAAGGTGTAGACCTCCATTACTATAAAACGTTACTTTCCACCACTATTATTCGGTCATTGCTTTGTTTCCTTGTGGCTGCAAATTAAAGCAACTTCCAGTCATAAAAAGAGTTATTTGCCTCTTCACCACCATGAATCATACCACAAATAGTGATGAAAAAGTATTTTCCTTGGAAAACAGTCTGTCTAGACTACTCAAAATGAACGTACAATACATATGCGGGCTCTGTCATTTAAAGTTATTAAAATAGTGCTTAGTATTTTACTTCTGCAAATAAAATGAACATCTAGCTACTGATTATATTTCTGCCTCGATTGTACTGCACTTGCTGCAATGCAGCCTAGTAACCCATTTTTACCATCTGTGGAATACCACAGATGGTAAAAACTTTTTTGTGTTTAAAAAGTTTCTGGTCCCACTCTATCTCCTCCACCTTGAAAAGAAAACAAGACAATTTTTTTCTTTCCCTTCAGAAATGCCAACTCTAATATTAACAGAACATTCTGTTCAGTAACTGGACAATCATTCCGGTTTTGGAAGATAAGGGTCTAGGCAAACGATCAACTTCTTTTCTTTTTTTTTTTTTTTTTCTTTTTTGCCACAAAGGAGAATGTGCCTCAAAACAAACAGGAAAAAAAAAAAAACAACATGCTTTGCAAATGAAAAGTTACAAGTGAATTAGAAGGGAGCTGGAAGCAATTGTTAGACAGCTAAATTAGTCTCTAACATGAACTACGTTCTAACAAGATCTCAGAATGGTAGATTCCAAAGATTGTATTTGTGCATTTACCAGGAAAAGTCAGTTGGACAGTCTACCATGAAATCAGTTTCATACTGATTCTGATTCATACAGCACTAGCAAAAGCTTATTAAATACAGTGACTGGACTGTCCTCTTTACCTTCTGTTATTTTAATTGCACTGTTTTATTTTTAGAAAGAAAAAATAAAGTACATTAATTTATTTAAAAAAATATATCTATTGAAGTCTAAAGGCATTTATTATGCCTTTAGACTGTTATAACCCCAGAAATAGCAAAAACACATGCTTGAGATTACTCTCCTATGTAAAGTAAAACATATGTAAGTGTTTGCAGACGTGAGAACTGTATTTATAAGCTTCCTACATGCATCAGGATGTAATTTTTTTTTTGGGGGGGGGGGGGGGGGTTCAACCTAAAAGTCGAGTCTAAATCTAAAAAGAGCCTGCTCCAGCAAAATCAGCAAATTTGAGGTCCTGGGGAGTCTCAACATGGACTTAAACCATGCCAGGAAAACAAGAAAAATAACAAAAAAAGACTGGCCACCCACTATGCGTTATTCGTGGCATCTAACCATATGACACACTACTACATGATACCTTGCACAGGTCTAAGAAATAAAAGGAAATGATTAAAATCTAAAGTACTAACCAAGATTATGAGCAAACTTCTCAAATTATTTATTGTTACCATGATTGTTATTTTTGATGGCACACTGTAGACATCATTTTGTTTAAACCAAAATTTCTACTCAAGTTCTTACATTTTCTTTAGAAGAGTTAAATGATCTTTTTCTATAGGAAGGATATCAGACTTTTTTCTACCTTGGACCATTTATATTGTATATTTGGGTAATAATGGATCATGGTCCTTTTGTAATAGCAGAGATCAACAAATAAACTTACATTTGGCGTAGTTACTTCCATATCCACTTTAATACACAACAACCGTTTTCATGTACATGTTTTTGGGCATTACATTTTTATACATATTTAAAGGTTGTTTGCTTCTTCTCATCTTCTTGTTATGGTCCCTTCCATACCCCACTACATCAACTATGCCCAGAGCATGGAAAAAGGGGAATGAACCTGATGTCCTCTGGCACAAATCTTGACACTTTTTCCTTTCTACGCTGGCAGTAGAAAGAATTATCATTAAGAGATGGAGAGGCACGAGGCATTTCTCTCCCAGCACAAAACCATTACAGGAAAGGATGCTGTAGAATGAAAGAGTTTCATGGCTTGTATCTCAAAGGTCACAGTTACAGACAGCACCCTCCCTTTCCATCAGAATCATGTTCACGTACCTGGAGAGTACGGAATTTGTGACACAGCTGTGATAATCATAAGGTTTGGAGGATGTCATGGTGAACTTTTACACAATTTTAACTACTTGGATTTTGATCCAAACATGCAACAGTTTATCCAAAGACATGCAGATGCCTGACATTCTTTTTGCCTGGATCGTCCTCCAGTTCCCTTCCATCCCCCATCTATCTTCACTTTCTCAGCACAAAGAACAACAGTCTTCTGCAGATGTCCAAGAGTGCTCTTTAGAAAGGGCACTTCCTCAGTAAAGTGAAAACAACTAAATATAGCATAGACAGAAGAAATTTAAGATACTCTATCTTTGGGAAACTGTCTGCATTAAAAGACTTATTTGCCCTGTTCTTCCCATCTTGATCTTGAACTCCTGGTTGGGGAAAAACAAGAAACAAACAACAACAATAAAATCTCTCTGTGGTCATATCCCGTAATACCATAATGTAATCTTAAATGTAAAGTATATTTTATTTCTTCTCCTGCTTCTCCTTCATCACAACCACAAGACAAGAAAGAAGCATGTGGCCCACACTATACAGATCACTGGAAATAACTCCAGGATCCTGTCCAAAGCCTAGCGGCAGATTATGAAATAAAGACTGGTTCCTCTTTGATATAGGAGTGAAGCTATATCCACACAGGCACCAAACAGATGCTGCAAGGTCAGACCATCAGAATTATGATTGCCCTGTTCATGGTAGAGCTTCCCATGCAGCTGCTGATTCCGCATAGGATGTCAGAGCAGAGTAGAAACACCACAGCCTTTCTACCTAAAGAAAGAGACAGGGACAAATTTTGTACCTTCTTCATAAATAGAAAAACTATTTTTTCCACACCTTTACAGTAACCCAATGGTCACCATGTTAAATCTACAGATATTTCTGTAAATTTTGATTCACGTGTATTCATGCCCTGCCTCATTATGAATCTTTCAGACATATTTGCTGGTAGGGTAGGGTATAGCAAAGAGAAAAGTAGGAAGGAAGGAAGGGAGGGAGGGAGAAAAGTGCTTACAGAACACTGTTTAAAGGTCCACCGAAATACAGACACTGCTGTTCATTTTAAGCCTCAACCAAAGTAACCAGAATCCATTCTAATTAAATAAGACATCAGCAAACTCCATTTCCTTTGTGCTTCCAGTGGATATCAATCCACATTTTAAAACCACTATGCATGTGTCATAAATCAGCAACATCTTGGCAGGCTATGCTAGAAAGCCTCCAAATTGCAGGAGCAAGAAAAAAAAAAGAAAAACACCAAAAAAAACTACACACACACAGTCACAAAACAAAACAAAACAAACAACAACAACAAAAAAAACCAAACAAACAAACAAAAAAAAACCAGCTATACACAATGCCCAAGAGTAGTATCAGCAACTATAAAAAGGAACCCTACAAGGTATCCCATTGATCTCCTTGTTATCGTTTAAGGATAGATGAATACTATTTAAGGATAGATAAACTCAGATTAGTCTCTGTCTTCGAAGGAGCTGAATGATCAGCATTAACCCTAAAAGTCACTGTCTCTGCCTACCAGTACAACAATTAAAAAGAAATTCCATGAACATCAGGGAATCATCAGTTTTGATCATCAGGGCAATCAACACCACACTGTTGGAAAGCACTAGCTTTTTTCTGTCACTGTTACAAAGTCTGTTTTCTACTACATCCAATTCAAGCATGTCAGATAGCGGAATCTCTCAAGGTAAAACAGTTTAAACTAGTCAATCACTGCAGAAGCAACAGGAATCATGTGGAGAATCAAGCCCAAAGTAGGAGGGGAAAAAAAAAAAATGGGGGGGGCGGGGGAAAGGGTAGGTATAAAGGGCCACTGGACTCAAACTCAGTAGGAAATTTACATCAGAATTAGGAAAAGGGTGCCTTTTTTTTTTTTTTTTTTTTTTTTTTTAATAAGAAAGCAAGATTGGAGTTTCCTATGTTTGGACACAAGATCAAACAACTACAATTGCTAGTGGTGTCAGGGGTCTAGAAGCGATGATTCAAGTCCTCCTCAGGCTTCTGTTCTTAGGTTAAAAGCTCCACTCACTCTCCCCACCCCTCCTTTTTTCTCATTAGCATAAGAAAATGTTGTATTTAAATAGTGTCCCTTGTCCTAAACCTGCCTTTTCTCAATGCATTTAAACTTCCTCTCCTCAAACCTCATTCCGCTCCAGGTGTTACAAAATAAGAGAAAGAAATTAAGGCGCATGTAAAGTTTCCATATTAATACTAGAAATCACAGCCAAGCCACGTGAACGAACCCAGAGGTATCATGCTGAAAACAACGCAGCACTGACATCGACTCAGAATGACAGTTATTGCTGTCTTACATAGATGCAGTTTACTGTGCTAGCCAGGCCAGGCACAGTGATGAAAAATCCAGGCCCTCAAGGAGCACAGCAGCCCTGCACAGGGAGTTTGTGCCTCACACTGCACAAGATTCAAACCGTGCAAGTCCCACTGTGCAGAACAAGAGTTAACCCCACAGCACCAGCAGCTGAGGAACTCTAGGCAGAGGCAATACTACATACACAAGAGTTGAAGAGAATTCAGCAAATGCTGAATTCTCATGACAATTCTGACCTGCTGTAGTCCAGGTTTGGCTTTCTCCTTTCTGTGGGCAGCTGAAAGAGGTGTAAAAACTGGCTCCTATTTTGCAGTTCCTGGAAAAAAGCCCAAGAACAAAGACCTGGAACAAAGACCTGAACCAAAGGCCACCCAAGTCAGTCTCCTTCCACTGCCTTTAATGGATTTTGGATCAAACTGTGAACATAGAGATCCTTCCCATCCACCAAAGGTGATATCAGGGTGACATACCTAAGAAGGGTGAAACTTGCATGGCTGTCATCTTTGCCATAGATGTTCTGAAGACAGACATTTAATTAAAAAACTGTGAAAATATTCACCAAACACACAGCACAGAGAGTAGTTCTAAAGTTAAAACCGTCGTACAGACAGGACTGAAGGTGTTGTGTTTTGTTTTTTTTCTCCACCTGGTAACTTAAAATTACCCAGCAGCAAAAATGCCTAAGTCCTCCCTGTACCATTAACTAGCAAATGGGCAACTGTCTGTCATTAGAAAACCTCATACTTTTCTCATAGCATAGATGTTTCTGGGAGATGCTCACAGTCACCTTTCAAAAGTACCCAGGCTCACATTTGATTTTGAAAAAATTTAAAAATTAGTGAGTTTAACACAAAGAAACAAACAAACAAAAAATAATACCAACAGAACAAACCAATTGCTTAAAACTTTCCTTTTTGGTATAGTAGTAAAATGCTCTGAGCTATAACTAGGGGATAGCAAAACTCTAAAAACGCAGGATTTTTTAAAGCTATGGAAACATGAGAGTAAAATCCCAATACAAGTGCAAATAGCAGTTTACGTATACCAGATAATGTATCAACTGATTTTAAGGGCATACACTCTGCAAATGCTACAAAGACCATGAATGTCCCAATATTATTTTTACAGATTGGAAAAACACAAAGGCCAAAAACAACACCAATAACTCAAATAAGAAACTCATGCTTATGTTTACATAAAAGTTTGATGAGTATAATATATTCGTCACACTCCCACAATTATTCCCCGAAAATACTATAAATATTATTTTGACAATGTAATTATAGTTTTTACTTTAACAGTGGCAGCAAAGTACTGGCACGATTCCCCTACACAAAAAGCCTAGACAGACAAAGCAAAGATCACACATGGAAACTGGCAACTCTTAAGATCAGGGCTGCCTCTTATTTATACGACTAAAAAAAAAGTCTGTTTAAATTAGAGCCTGATTTATTTAGATTGTAGAACATAAGTAGCTTAATTGTGCTAATAGTAAGCAAAAGGAAACCCCAAACAAAAAAAAAAATAAATGGAGGTGAAGATTTTTAAATTCTCTTTTCCTCTGAGCAACTAAGGCCTGTTCCATTCATGGTGCTTTTGGGAAATTAACCCCATGGATTGTGAACCTATTCAGAAACCTCTCTTTTCCACTTCTCTCTCTTGAAAGGAAAGCTGATATGACTACATGCTTAAATTGATAAATGTCAGCTATCAACAATTCAGTATTTTTGACCCTGCATGACAAGTAAAATGGTTCAAGTTTTGTAAGCATTTACTCTTTTGTTCCATGTAAATCAGCACCTATCTGGACTTGCACAACAAATTTACAGCATACTCATTTCCGAGATATGCTCACAAAACAAAAAAAAAAAAAAAAAAAAAAAACAACACACAAAACAAACAAACCAAACAAACCCAACAACACACACACATAGTTTGTCTACTCCTCCAGAGATAAATATAGAGGGCATTGATATAGGAAGAGCGGAAGAGAGCTTTAAGAAGGACAGGCTTGTTGGTTTAAATTTAGTAGCTATTGTGTTTGAGAATCTCCAGGATACAATTGAGAAGTTTCATCTTCTCCAACTGTAGTTACATTACAATCAAATCCATATAAGCAAGTCTGTGTGGAGACAGTTGATGTTCAGTGAGAAGAGGGGAAAAAAATGAGGTCTCAGTTTATAGGCAATAAAAGTTAACAATGGTTTCCCAAATGCACTGGGTGAACACTGAATCTTTGCTCTGCTATTAAGTCTGTCCAGTAAAATTTTACTGCTGCATTATGCTTGCCAAGCATATTTTAAAAATATATATTTATTTTTCATATAATATAAAATGTAATCAGTAATTTGGAAATTAAACCGTTCAGTGCAACGTGATTAATGAACTACAAAAAGCAGTGAAAGGAGAACACAAATTTTTAAAAGATTAAAACAGGAACATGAAAGATACTGAACAGGAAATAAAACAGAAGCACAAAAGATAAAAGACAAGCTTCTTTGGTCAATATTGGCATACGGTAAAAAATATTTAGGCTCTCTATTTGACTGTTCTGTTTCTCTTTCCTACTGAAGTACTTTGTTGCATGACCACTAATTCCAAGTTATGAGGTATAGGGAAAAAAAAAAGAGAAGGTATCAAAAATGAGCCATGGTTTGTTAAAACTCTTAGGCCAGTTACGTAAGCCCTAAATGTCCTGATTTTCAAACTAATTGTTTCTGCATATGAACTAGTCGGATAGTTTCTGAAGAAGTCTGAGTATTTACTTCCAGCTCATTTTCCTACTGCCAAGATATAATATTTTTAATGGGACCAAAAAAACTGCTGCTGAGGCAAACTTGCTTGCAGGGGAAGAAAATAAATAAGTAAATAAATAAATAAATTAATAAAAATTGACAGAATTCCAAGAGCAATTAAGGACACAGAACTGCCCATTTAAAAATGTAAAAAGGAAAACCAATTTAGTGTTCTTCGGCAGGTTTGAGAATGTCACCTTCCTCTGCTTTTCTATACCCTTGAAATTAACCAGTCTCTGTTTTTCAGTGCGATTCCAACTTCCAAATGGCTGACTGCAGATTTAGGAAGGGGTCAGAAAAAAGAAATATCTCATGTTTAATTTTACTCTAAGAGAGGACAGAACCAAAAAGGTTTATTTCTTCTCAACTTTCTTGTGGAAGTAGAAATCAGTTGAATCAGTAACTGATACTAATTTATTTTTGTTTTCAGGAATACTTTTGCAAAGATAACAACTGTAAGTTTCTTGTTTTACTCTCAACTCTCTTCAAGAAAAAAAATAAAAATGATTAAACAATCTGTTCTGTAAGCCCTTGAAAATGACTTCTATTTAAAAACATTTTTAAAAAGGATAAGATATCCAGTGCAGCTCATGGGAATTTTTGATTTCCTCTTCCCCACTTCTTTCTATGGATCCCTCATAACTAAATGTCAACAGGATTTTCCATCCTACTTGGACTGTACAGCTCATAATTAAGTGGCGTTTTAACACAACATGTCCTCACCTTTATAAAGAAATTACACAGAAATTCTTTTCTTACAAAGAAGTCAACTCTCTCTCTTGCTCAATAGTGTGACGTTCTTTCTGCAGACCTCAGGAAAAGGATTTTGTTTTGTTATTTCACTAAAGATGAAATCCTTCCACCCCGTTTGGCTGTTGCAAGAAATAATGCACCTGGAAGCTATATATAGCCTATGTTACATTACCACTTATTTTTCTAGCACACAACCTTATGCATTTGTTTTGTTTGTTTGTTTTAATCTACAAAAGAGTGATGCTTTAATTTCTACAGTGTTCCAAACTCAAAGGTTACTTATTGCCATTTATTCTGTATAGTACTTCTCTTCAGCACTGACAGATTAAACCATACCAAAGTACTTTCCAGTGCAATTTCTTCCTACACTATGACGAACCTAAAAGGCAGCAATGGGTCAAGAGCAAGTTTTTTGTTTTTTTTTTTTTCATTAAATGAAAGAAAATACATCTGATGGCTGATCAGGTCCAAATCACTCTGAGCACTGAAAGAACACGGACTGAAGCTGAACCCAAACAATTATGAATGCTGGTGGCAGGCATAGGGGAAAAAACAAACAAACAAACAAAACTAAAAAGAACTCACACACAGAAGATTTCAAGATTCATTGTGGTGGTCTTTACCTGAACAGCACCACAGGCCTTCTCCTCTTCTGCTCAAAGCAAGGAACATTTCTTTATAGTTCCCCTGTAAGTACGTGGCATTTGAGGGTACTTTAAAACCATTTCAAACAAGATATTCTGTATTTTACCCACACCTACCCTCAAGAATAGAGGGTGTGAACAGGTGTTAGACATTTTATAGTCATATTGCTAAACATCCTACCAGAAAATGCTCAAGTTACTATAGTAAATGCAGTATTAAAAGTCTACATAAAGTCGTATTTCATCACTGTTTTTAAAGGAATGTTTTAAGTGCTCTTCTGAATAGAGCAGCTATAGCAGCTTAGCTACATCTGAGTTCTTTTCAGAAACTTGGAAGCGAAGTCAAATTCCTCTACAAGGATCCGACCCCATCATCCACTCTAATTTACCCTGCATTTCTGGATGTGATATTAAGATGAGCCAGTGATCTAAATCTTCGTACCACAGCTAACACATCTGAACACGGATTTTGACAGAACTCTCCAGGTGTACCCATGACAACTGCTGTTAATACTATTAATGTATGTTTATGCAAACAACCCTGGTTGGTTAAGACCTGTACAAACTTTGAGGCATGGCATCAACTCAGCCTACCAATAACAATACCTATGCTACTTGGTTTAAAGCTAGCCTGAGTATCACCATCATCATGGAAATGAGGAATGCAGGTCTAAGGCTCAGAGCACCTCTCCCAGGCACACACGAACAGTGCAGCATTGCTCAGTGGCTGACACAGTGCTGTTACACTCAGTTCTGCTCCAAGTACAAGCAGCTCATTCAGAGAACTTACACAACAAAATTGTCCCTCACAGGGCAGCAATCAGGCAGTGCCTTTTCATCCAAGAGGACAGGGAAGTATTTTGGCAGTTAAATACTTTTAGGCAATTAGGTTGGAATTCAAAGCACATTCTTCAGCATCTGCAATATTTTGAAGTGGTGAAAGGTTTGAGATCTATTTACAAACAATAAGATTAAAGCACCTTCTGTCAAAAAAAAAAAAGTCATTGAAAGGATCAGCCTATTGAACATAAGTTTGCTTCAAAACAGGCGTGCCTTCACTGCAATTTATCCAGGAGAAACAAAACAAAAAAAAAATCCCCGTTTTCCCCAGATTTCAGAGATGAATACTACATCCAGATTTCACTCTGGAATCTCAAGATACATCATCCTGACAAACCTCAATGTACCTTCCCACAGGTCTACTAGATTTTGTTGGAAAGCTTTAAGATTTGCCATAGAAAAAAGGAAAAAAAATCCCCCAACCAAACCAAACCAAGACACATGCTATGAAGTGAAGGAGATTTTCTGTTTGGGCTTCTTAACTGGCAGAGGAGCTGGCCAAGCCACTATCCATCATTTATCAGCAGTCCTGGCTATCGGGGGAGGTCCCAATCGACTGGCGGCTAGCAAACGTGACGCCCATCTACAAGAAGGGCTGGAGGGCAGACCCGGGAAACTACAGGCCTGTCAGTTTGACCTCAGTGCCAGGAAAGCTCATGGAGCAGATCCTCCTGAGAGTCATCATGTAGCACTTGCAGGGGAAGCAGGCGATCAGGCCCAGTCAGCATGGCTTTATGAAAGGCAGGTCATGCCTGACGAACCTGATCTCCTTCTATGACAAAGTGATGCGCTGGGTGGACGAGGGAAAGGCTGTGGATGTGGTCTACCTTGACTTCAGCAAGGCTTTTGACACCGTCTCCCACAGCATTCTCCTCAAGAAACTGGCTGCTCTTGGCTTGGACTGGCGCACGCTTCGTTGGGTTAGAAACTGGCTGGATAGCCGGGCCCAAAGAGTCGCGGTGAATGGAGCCAAGTCCAGTTGGAGGCCAGTCACTACTGGCGTCCCCCAGGGCTCGGTGCTGGGGCCGGTCCTCTTTAATATCTTCATCGATGATCTGGACGAGGGCATCGAGTGCACTCTCAGTAAGTTTGCAGATGACACCAAGTTAGGTGCGTGTGTCGATCTGCTTGAGGGTAGGAAAGCTCTGCAGGAGGATCTGGATAGGCTGCACCGATGGGCTGAGGTCAACTGCATGAAGTTCAACAAGGCCAAGTGCCGGGTCCTGCACCTGGGGCGCAATAACCCCAAGCAGAGCTACAGACTGGGAGAGGAATGGTTGGAGAGCTGCCAGGCAGAGAAGGACCTGGGAGTGATGGTGGATAGTCGGCTGAATATGAGCCAGCAGTGTGCTCAGGTGGCCAAGAAGGCCAACGGCATCCTGGCTTGTATCAGGAACAGTGTGACCAGCAGGGCTAGGGAGGTGATTGTCCCCCTGTACTCAGCTCTGGTGAGGCCGCACCTCGAGTACTGTGTCCAGTTTTGGGCCCCTCGCTACAAGAAGGACATTGAGGTGCTTGAGAGGGTGCAGAGAAGGGCGACGAAGCTGGTGAGGGGCCTGGAGAATAAGTCCTACGAGGAGTGGCTGAGGGAGCTGGGCTTGTTCAGCCTGGAGAAAAGGAGGCTCAGGGGCGACCTTATCGCTCTCTATGGGTACCTCAAGGGAGGCTGTAGTGAGGTGGGGGTTGGCCTGTTCTCCCACGTGCCTGGTGACAGGACGAGGGGGCATGGGCTTAAGTTGAGCCAGGGGAGTTTTAGGTTAGATGTTAGGAAGAACTTCTTCACTGAAAGGGTTGTGAGGCACTGGAACAGGCTGCCCAGGGAAGTGGTGGAGTCACCATCCCTGGAGGTCTTTAAAAGACGTTTAGATGTAGAGCTTAGGGATATGGTTTAGTGGGGACTGCTAGCGTTAGGTCAGAGGTTGGACTCGATGATCTTGAGGTCTCTTCCAACCTAGAAAATTCTGTGATTCTGACAAGGATATTTCCTATGTCTGCTGCAATCCCTAACATACTGAACTATTTCTTAGCTCTTAAGAGATCTGGGTCTGCTTAAGTTCAGTTAAAGTTCATCTGGCAGCTTCATCAGCCTGCTCTTCTGGCTAATGTTCTTGGTCTTTGTACCCACAGCAGAAAAAAGCTTGTTATGATAAAGCTATTTTTAAAAATAAATAAATAAAACAAAAGGGATGTGGAGATGGTACTATGGAAATGCTACTAAATCTATACTCTGTAGAGGTATTTCTTTTTCACAAGACTATTTAGTAAAAATTTGAAGAATTTGTTACCTATTTCCTGGAAGATCACGTCTCAGATCAGTTAATCAGGAAACAAATGGCCCTCTTGCATACGGAATTTCCACAAGTAAATATTGTTCCTGTATTTTCAATCACTATTCAAATTATTTCTCAACTGGGAACAGGAGGGCAATATTTGTTATCTCATCAGTTTTCCCACCAGCAACATCCAACCTTTACAATTGAAAAAGTTAAGTGCCACCTTACACAATCTCCCACTTCCTAAGCTCATTGCATATAGTTTTAAGAACACCAAGGACCAGTTTTCAGATATTGACAATGGAATACATCACTTCCATTTCTCTCTGCATGACAAGGAAGTTCTGTCTCCAAGAGAGATGGAGGGAAGACTGCCAGAGCAGTAAGAAAACAGAGCACAGTTACAAGTATGTGTGACTTATTTGACACAAATCTGTCTTGACCCTGCATAGAAGGGCTACAAACCACTAAACAGTTGCAGGGCAAGGACACTAAGCAACTCCCTACACTCATCTAATTGTAGCAAGCACAGTGAAAGCCAACAACTTAAAGAAGTTTTCCTTCTCCGATTGCAACAAAATATGAATGGATCAACACAAATTACAACTATGTAATTTAAGGAAATTCAAGACAAATTAGGCTATGGAGTGCAACTAAAAATAAAGATTAGGAAGTAAGAACAACGGAAGAGTAGCAACAATTATCTGTAAGTGAAAGGTCTAAAAATGCTCTTTTAGTATATGTATTAAAAAGAGAGAAATTTATTACAGGGATGGTTGGCTCACAGGTGGCACTGGATTATCTTTGTGTGTCATATTGAGGAATTAACTAGTTATTTTTAGACTATCTGAAGCCTTAGGGAGTTTCTCCAGGTAAGATATGCTAATTTACCTTCAGCTTTTCTGGCCCATTGCCTTAATGGCATAACATGTACATCTTTTTCCACATCTGGACAGGAGAAGTACATTACAAGCATACAGGAATTTATCTAGCTTTTTATTGAAGAAAAAGAATGTGATGCACTGATGTGGTGGTTTTACCCTTCTAGGCAGCTGAACTCCACCACAACTGCTCTCTCACTGTACCTCCTCAAAGGAAGATGGAGAGACAATACAACAGAAAAGGGCTCAAGGGTTGAGAAAAGGACAGGGAGATCACTCAACAATTACTGTCACAAGCAAAACAGACTCGACATAAGGAGATTAATGGAATTTATTGCCTATCACTAACAGATTAGAGCAGTGAGAAAATAAAAGCAAACTAATTCCTCCTCTCCTTCCTCATCCACCCTCTTCTACCTCCATCCCCTGAGTGGCACAGGGGAATGGGGGCTGCGATCAGTCCTTAACACTGCATATCCACCACTCCTTCACAGTGGCTCTCTGCCCCTGCTCCATGTGGGGTCCTTCTCACGGGATGCCGTCCTTCCTGAACTGATCCTGTGGGGACTGCCCACAGGTAGCAGCTCTTCAAGAACTGCTCCCACACGGCTCCATACCATGGGGTCCATCCATCAGGAGCAAACTGCTCCAGCACAGGTCCCCCACAGGTAGGCGGCAGCTCCCCCCAGACCCCTGCTCCTGTGTGGGCTCCTCTCCATGGGCTGCAGCTCTGGCCCGGGGCCTCCTCCTGTGGGGGCTCTCCATGGGCCACAGCCTCCTCCAGGCCACAGCCACCTGCTCCACTGGGGGCTCCTACACAGGCTGCAGCATGGAGATCTGCTCCATGTGGGACCCATGGGCTGCAGGGGGACAGCCTGCTCCACCAGGGGCATCTCCACAGGCCACAGGGGAACTGCTGCTGCCTGCCTGGAGCACCTCCTGCTCTCCTGCTGCACTGACCTGGGGGGCTGCAGGGCTGCTTCTCACTCTTCTCTCCCAGCTGCTGTTGCCCAGCAGTTTTTTTCCCTTTATTCAATCTGCTCCCACAGATGCACAACTAACATTGCTCACTAGCTGGGCTCTGGCCAGCAGCAGGTCCCTTCAGAGCTGTGTGCAACTGGCTCTGATCTGACATGGGGAAGCTGCTGGGCTCTGCTCACAGAGGCCACCCCTGCACCCCCATGCCATCAAGCCATCGTCACATAAACCAAATACAGCTGAAAATTTGCAGCAGGGTTGCCTCAGTAAAGATAATGAATATTAACCATATTAACCATGTATATCATAGGTGGGCCTAAGATAAACTATTAAAAATGAGTTATTTTATAAAAATAAGGTGTTTTTTTTCCTAGCAGAGAAGGTGCATTGAAGACTAGATTTAATTGAACAAATCTTAGAAAGTTTTTAATCACAGCTCATTGTAGTGCATCTCCTTTTTTTTTTTGCTGCTTTGATCACTAATATATCATCCCAACAGGCATTTCTTTCCCTCCCTGAGAACAAACACACTGGTTAAAGTACTATCAAAGGCATATATATACTTTATTTCTTTTTTAATCTATCATAAATTGTAAATATATTGATTTTTCCTTAAAAAGTACTACACCACTCAGAGACTTAATGGTTACCAATGGATAAAAGAGTGAAAATAAATCACAGATCAGGTTAAAAGATTTTTTTCAGTCTGCCTCAAGAATTTTCAATCTCTCTTCCTCATAAATACAATACAATTGGAAGTTCAAATGTATTTAGCCTACAATGACATGGCTTGGGAAGTTTTCACACAGAACAAACTGAAACTTTACTTAGTGTTGTTCACTCTACAACACAGAATTACTTCTTTATCCTTTTATTTTATGTAGACTTTTGCTATGGAAGCAACTTGAAGGTTTTTAAAAGACCTTAAGGATATAAACAGACATGAAGATTGATCATCAGATTCAAGCACCAATTTAAACAAAGAAACAGGACACATATCCAAATGAACAATTTGAAATACGCTACTTAACACCTTATTATCTGCTAGAACAAAATACACATGTGACTCTTTGTCTTGTGACCTTATTTCCCCACATGAAATATAAAAAGAACAATGAAGCAGAAATATAGTTAATAAATACAGTAACACTAATTTCATGGTTTTCTTTTGTTTCAACAATGTTTTCCAAGTCCGATTTCAGAATTTACCAAACTTTTTCAAAGTATAGTTAATAATCCACTGTTGAATATAACTGTTAACTTCTGAAGCACACCCTATGGAAGGTGATTATGGTAGTGCCTAGAGCACAATTTTCACTTGGAACAAAGTTCACCAGATCATTCAGCATGGAATTAGCAACATTCACTTGTCTCCATTTTTTTGTTGCTGTTGTACTAACATAAGTGGAGTACCTAAACCCTTCTAGTTACAGATATTTCCCAACAAGATCAATGCTACATACAGTATCACGTGAACCAACTACTCTGGGTCAATATATCAAAAAATTAATTATAACTCAAACTCATTTTGTCGTTTAAATCCTATGTTGAATGGCTATGCAGTGTAACAGCCACAAAACACTTTTTTTATGGAATTATTGTTAACAACCTTCTGGTTAATTTCCCACCCCCTTGTTTTCAGTGGTGTTAAAGATGTTTCAAAATATCCTCTAGATAGGAAAAGGAGTCTGAAGCAGTTACTCAAGTTACTGTGCTCTTTCCCCTCTTTTCTGCTGAACAGCATTCACTGCAGTTTGCTCAGATCCCAACAGAAAAGGAACAGCACATGTCCTTACAATAGCTCATCAAGGAGGCATCAGCTGCCACAAGACTGAGGGGAAAACCTCATGCCATGTAAGTACCCAACAAAAGGTACATCCCACTCTCCTCCAGATGCTGTGAGGAACCACTGATTCCACACTACAACTCCTGATGCTGTGAATAAGCTGAAGGTGTGAAGTCCAATTCCCCAGGACAGCCTTTCAACCTTACTGCTGCCAATGACCCTTCCACAGACAATTTTGTGCAGGGCAATACCAGCTTATCCAGTTCCTATCACTTTTCCTTTTCTCCTACTGGTCTACAATGGGGTTCACAATTGTTGGTCAGGACACTCTTGGCCTTCATGCCTTTTCCAAGGCATGACTGACTCTGTGACACAGCTTGAGAGTCACTCCTCCTCTTCACATTAATCAAGCAAACCCTCCTTCTGCCATCCAAAGGATTTAGTCCTTGTCCTCCTCCACTGAAAGACTGTGCTTGCATTACCAGTCTGCCCCTGGAAGAAGGATTACACCAACAGATAAAGAAGTAAACATGGCTTAAGCATAATGCCATTACATGCCCGAAAGGCTTCATTTAGAGCCAAATATAGCAGCAAAAGGAAAAGCAATATCCTGAACTTCCCCAGATTCATAAAGGTGTTGAACAGCAGGTTACTCTATTTCCATTCTGTAGTTTTGCTTTCACAAAATTAGAGAAAAGCAGCAACAGGAACCCAGTAAAAACCTCTTCCATGTAACAGCAGTGAAAAGAAATAAAAGCAGCAAGAGAAACCAAATGTTTCCTACTCTCTACAAACACAGATGGCAAAGGGGATCCAAGACAGTGAAGTGTGATCCAATGCCCTATATCAAGCTCAACATACACACACAGAGAAACGCAGAACATGAAAAGAAATACTGAAAAATGTCTTAATTTTTGGTGAAATGAGTTTTGTAGAAATCACTAGTAATAACTGGCATTAGACAAGAAGGACATTTTTTATTCACTATATTAATTAAAAAAAAAAAAAAAAAAACTCATCCACTAAGGACATGTAAATAGTACTCAAATCGGTTCTTGGCAGCTATTACCCTGGCCACCCAGCAAACAGTACATAAATGAAAATAAACAAAATAATAATTCACAGCCAAGATTTGTTTCCTGGAAACAAACTTGACTCATAGCCAAGATTTGTTTCCTGGAATCATATCAACTATTTCAAGTGCCATCAAAATAAATAAAAAAAGGAACATTTCCTTATTTCATTACGTGCACAGATCAAATAAAGAAACAGCAAAACAACAGAATATATTTTGAATGGAGATTCTATAAGAACTTGGCCTTTTCCTAGTTCAGATATCCTGGGTAATGAAGTTTCCACAAATCTTTAAAAATCTACAGGGAATAGTTGAGGGAAAATACAATGGAACTAGTCTGGGGAAGAAAAAGAAAAGAATAAAAAGAAATAAAATATCTGGGGCTGAGATTTTTTTTTTCAGGTAGCATAACAAAAAGCCCACTTTTTACCCAATTTTGAAACACCAACTATGCACACATACCTTTGCCTTTCTATTCTACCACCCAAATTAAGGAAGAAAAAAAAAAGGAAAAACAGAATTAGCATGTTGCAGTTCAAGAAACAATTGAGTTTGCTTATGAAAAAAAAAAGTAAGGTGACATCATACCACCACATGACTTTCCACATAAAAATACAGCGCAGATGTATTTAACAAAATCTACAGCCTTACCAGTCAGTAATGGTTCTCCTTTGATTTCTATTCCATCAAGCAGTTTGATCAAATGGACAGATGTAGTGATGAGACCCAAGTTCCTGTTATAAAATTGGAAAAAATAAAGAACACTTCATATGAAATATAACCCAAAAAAGCAAAAATCCTCTTCACTTTAGTTAGTATCATGTCTTCAACTAATCTTCAGAAATTCTGAAATGTTAAGGAGTTTTTCCTACTGGGTCTGACTGTATCAGTAGCCATAGTAGTGCCATCAGAAGTGAAAGGAACTGGTTTACATTTTGTTTCAGACTTCTACAGTTTGGTGTTAAACATCCTGTTTTCTTTAAGATAGAAGATTTGTGTCCTTTCTCTGTTTGTAAAGCTTCTCCATGCCTTTCTAAGAATACATTAGAGAAAGAACATCTAGAAAGGAGTAAGTTTTCACATTTTCACAACATCACCATTCAAAATAATTCAGATGTAATACACTATTCCTGGTTGCCTTAGTTTATGTATTATCTCTAAGTAAGGTACATTCTAATGATAACCAATGGAGGGAAGGCACAAAATATGAATTGCTTTGAAATCCATAGCAACTATATTATGTGATTACAGTTCTATACCCAATACAAGTAGTTAAAGAAGAGATGCCATAATTGAATTTTTAATAACTTTTAAAGAATAGGAAACAAACACAATCAAAAGCTTATATACTTATTTTGAGCTTTCACATATCCTTACAGATAACTACAACATTCAGCTCCTAGACCAACAGCTGCCAATGAACAATGAGGAAGCAGTTATGTCTGGACTGATCAAGGAAACCTGAGTTCATTTAGTGTTGCAGCAAAAAGCAAGAGCAAATTTTAGGAAAAGCCACACAAAAAGCCTATCACCTACCCTCTCACGCTGGCGTGCTTTTTTTTATGGCATGATGCAATATTCCCCCACTGAACCTTCAGAAGACACTCTTTATTGAATAGTGGGAAAAGTTGAGGCTATTGATATATCTTTGACTTCATCAGACCGCACAATAACAATTTTGGACACAACAGATTCAGACTTAAGTACTCTTCCCTTCAGATTTTGCTATTCTTCTAAATCCAATATTAAAAACTAGCAGGTTATTCCTGTAATTTGAACAGTTTTGTTTGCTTGAAGTTCTAGCATCCAAGGAAAGCCATGATATATGCTATTTAGTAATAAACTGCAAGTACTTAAAAACCCTGAAGAAGTGACTGGTGACTACTATCAAACAAACAACATGGTCAAATAACAGGGAAACATACAAAACCCTGGGCAAGAAGCAAAGAAGATGAAGTAATCATTTATCCCTGCTATAATTAGAAACACAGGGTGTCAGTAAATATAAACTAATTTACAGCCTGCCAGAAGTGTGGCCATTTGGAATCAATAATGACAAAATAATTCCACAGCCAAAAATCAGCAATCCTAGAGGTAGACAATGTGTGTCAGAATGTACATGCAACAGGGGTTTAAAAAAAAATCAAAAAATACATTATAAATGGAAGGAGTTTCAGCTTTTAACTCATTTGTGTACTTTAGTAGTAAAGTTGTTTGAGAAGAGATCAGTCAAGACAGAGTGACTGAAACTTCATAATACCGTATCTGCCAAACCTCCACACCCAGGCATGACTTACTGCAAAAATATCACATCATCACAGATGAATGAAGAATAACTATTTGTCCTCTGTAGGTGTTAGACAAACAAATTATCTTTCCCATTATTCTCTACAACAGAAAAGAAACCAAGGATGGATTTATAGATATCAAACGCATACATGCACACCAGTATACATACAATCCATTAAAATCAAAACATTTCCCATTCCTTCAGACCCCAAATTTCTTCATAGCATGCTGTCGTGCTTTAACCCGGCCGGCAGCTAAACACCACACAGCCGTTCGCTCACCCTCCCCCCTCCCTCTCTGGGATGGGGGAGAGAAACGGGAAAGTGAAGCCCGCAAGTTGAGATAAAGACAGTTTATTAAGACAGGAAAATAATAACAACAACAATAATAATAATAATAACAACAATGATGATAATAGTACTACTACTAATAATGTGTACAAACAAGCGATGCACAATGCAATTGCTCACCACCCACTGACCGATGCCCAGCCTAACCCCGAGCAGTCCAGCCCCCCTCCCACGGCTAGCCACCCCTATATATTGTTTAGCATGATGTCAGATGGTATGGAATACCCCTTTGGCTAGTTTGAGTCAGCTGTCCCCTCCCAGCTCTTGCTACACCCCCAGCCTGCCCGTTGGCAGGACAGAGCAAGAAGCTGAGACGTCCTTGGCTTGGTGTAAGCACTGCTCTGCAACAATTAAAACATCGGGGTGTTATCAGCACTCTTCCCATCCTAAGCCAAAACATAGCATTCTACCAGCTACTAGGAAGAAAATTAACTCTGTCCTAACTGAAACCAGGACACATGCAAAACAGAGAAACTGGAAGGAACAAAGCTTCATATTCCCCAGTAGTTTCAAAGTTATTAAACAACCTATGTGTTTACAATCATCACATTCTTTCCAATACAGAATCAGTTTTGATTTTGGTCAAAAAAAATTGTAGTTTTTCTTTTTTTGAATATCTGAATGTTGCACACTTCAAAATCAAAGGCACATAATTTTTCTTCTATTCACAACTTTTAATAATTAAAGATATTTAATCCTTAAACAAGCTGTGCATTTGCAACTGTTTAAAATCAGCACAAACATATGGCCAATATGTTGTTAGCTCAGAGCAGCCACTGTGGTGCATACACCATTACCTTGCTACAAAGCCAAAACAATACCCAAAGAGCGACCTACAAAGCCAATCACTGCTACAAACACCATCAGAACTTTCTATACACACAGGCTTTCCTCCTCCTGCAATTAAAGGGAACTGCTGTTATTAGCATCCAGCTTCCTAAATGTGCAAGGCTATGCTAACTGCTTAGAGAGGGTAAGTAAGCAGCATGGGTAGAACCAGTGCAGAGCACATTTCTGTTTGCAAGCAGGTTTAATATCTGAATTCCATGAGAGAGTTAAAATTAGACCCATTAATGTACGCTAATAATAATAAATACATTAATGTACTTGTCATGCTACTGAAAAGGACAATTCTACTACCATCCCAGACATGCAATTCAGTTCTCTCTCTTTTGTTAAGATGAGTGATTAAGGAGCTACAATACATTACAAATACGGAATCCAGGCTGGCTGAACAACCACCCACCCAAAAATAACAAATATATTTTCTGTCAGATCAGTTTCTTGATCCACAACATGATCACAAGTGCTAGGACTGCCAGAAACAAACACATAGGAGCCTGAACTCAGATTTAACTTATTCTAAAACTAATGATTTCTACAAACAGCCCTGCAACTTCTACAGCATTAACAAAGATTCTGCCGCAGCTGGAACTTTGTCCCATGTCCCAGTTAAATTTTATTAAGCTAAATAAAATTTGAGAAGTCTCAAGAAACTACATTTTATGACGGTATTCCAGTTCTTCATGAACTAGCAAATTTGAAGCAGGTTTGGGTTTTGGTTTTGATTGGTTGGTTGGTTTTAGAGTTTCTTTTGAATAGCTGGTAGACTACCAGGTTTTCAGTTATGACAGCTAGCTGTATCCCAAGCATCCCTTCAACGTTATAGCAGGCCCAGGCAAAAAAAAAAAAAAAAAAAAAAAAAAAAAAGCCTGAATAATTTAAGCAGCCTGACTTATTAGCATTGATATTAACTGTACACATGTGAGGGCTGAAATGTAGAGTTCTACATACAGTACTTTGCCATAGGTACTAGACAGATCTATATGTACTTAGAAAAAATAAAAATCATATAACTGATAATTAAGACTGCTTACTTATTCATTACATTACCCCCCAAAACATAATGACAGGAACGAGAAAAAAGTATAGTTCTACAGTGAAACTTATAAAAGGTTTATATCATTTGCATAATCAACCCATACTAAGAACAAAAATGCTTCTTTCTATCATTCATCAGTGCTCCTGACTCTGACCTACAAATAGGTCAGCTATTTTTGTTACTTGCATACTTCATTTCAAGTGATTGAATCAAACACGAAATACCAGTTAATAAATCAACTAACACAGCAGAATAAAATATGAATCTCTATATAAAACCACACAAACATCAGAAGGTTATAATTTTGTACAGGTTAAAATGGATCAAAACTATACCTCATGACGTCTTGATTCTTGGCACACTCAACACAGGCATTCCTCAGACATCTGAAGCACTCTGCTACAAGCAACAGACAGGTGTCTAAATCCAGCAGTTCACAGGAGTCTTTGGAGGCCTGTTCAATTTCATTCAAGGCTTTGGTCAGGATTTTGAGGAGATCCTGAAATATACTTTCTTGTGCCATTTCTCTGAAACGAACAAATTTGTAGTAAGCACAAGAACTGCTCTGCTATCAAAAAGGACAATATTATGTCAGTTATATTTCTTGTTCTTAACACTAAGGTATTTCTGCAACAATATGTAACTACCCTTAGCATAACAAGATCCTTCAAGTGGAAAGCACAAAGTATGTGTTCACAATTATCCCACTAGCCATTCAGGAAAAGACTTCGTATTAATACTACTAATATGATTAATACTATGGCTTAGAATTAATGCTGTTGCCTTAGTATTTCTCACAGCTTTCCAACACCACTTTGGAACCTTAGAAACAAACAAAAAGTCTCTGTATACAGCTTGCATGATAACATGACACTGCATATTGTTCTAAGAATCAGGAATTGTTTTAACTAGCAAATGCAGCTACTAGCACTAGATGTTTCAAAAGAAAAAAATGTACCAGAAGCTTCATTATAATAGTCTGCCACAAATTTCTCCACAGCAAGAAGTCTTGACAAAAGCAGGTGTCTGCACTAGCCACCATTCTGAAGAGTATAAATCAAAGTCAAGAGGGAAAGTCCAATCTCTACTTCAGCAGACAACAAATACTACACCACTACTTAAAATATCAAAACTTAAGAAAACAGTACAAAACCTTAAGCACAAAGACAATAATGTGAATGGATGAGAGAGATGCTGAAGAATCCAACAGTTCAGTTTACCAGATTCCCATGACTAACACACACATCTGCAGGTCTGTCATATAGGCCTAGTTTGTACACTTCCCAAGTGCAGCTATCCACATACTCTTCCCCTCATTTTATGTTCATAAAGGAGATGAGGACAACCAATCAAAACCATTGATACGGCATTTTTGATATAGCCTGCTGGTGAAAAGAAGCCACACCTGTATCAATACCATGAATTTACTGGGGAGAGGGGAAGGAAATCCAGCTGCAGCTTCCTCGAAGCTTAAGCAGACCTGCATAGTGCTCAAGATCAAATAGGGAAGATAGGTTCTAAGACATAAGATTGAGAAATAACTCCTAAGCTAAGGACAGAAGAAAGTAAGATAAAGAGGAAAGTAACATTAAACAAAGTATGTTCACACAGAACACAACACTATTCCTAAAGAACTTTAAAATTTCTTGATCAAACAAGATGACACAGTATTACTTGCATTCTGCTTCTCCCCCAGATATCCTCACATACACACAACTAGAAAGTCTATCTATCCTTTATCAAAAGTGATTACACTTTCATAAACCAAACCACATAAATATTAAATTACTAAAACATATGATCTCCAAGAAATACTTATTTTACACCAACACCTCACAGTGGATCAAGACTGAAACCCTTACACTATCTCCAGCTACTTAAAAAGGACAAAAAGAGAATCAACAATACCACAACAAAACCACAACACAGTATCAGTGGGAATTATCTATAGGGGAAAAAAAAGCTATATTTTTCAAAAGAGTAATATTGAGGGGAAATAAAATGGCACATGAAAGACCAAAAGCAGACCTGGCCCTCAGTTGTAAACAGAACTTGAATAACCAGAAAGAAGGTCTGGAATTTGGTTTGGATTTTAAGATATTAAGACATCACAAGACTCGAACCTTCCACTTGCAAAAAGTGGTATGGCTCCTGACACTTCATCACAAATACGCAAGCCACAAGAAGACTAAGTGGCTGGTGTACCACACTTCTGGTAAATGCACAGAGCCTTTCTTCTACACATTACATTAGAAGAGCTACAGTTTGGTAAAGGAGAACCAGCTGGGTCCTGTCCCAAATGCTCAAAAGCCATGTTTTCTCTATAGAGTGAAGATGTCATACAGAACTTAGATACAACACTGAGATTATTGTAATATTGTAACAATTCTTAGTCTGATTGCAGTTTCCTTTATATTTGTCTGTGCCACCTGTTGGATTATCCCTTGAAAAGGGTCATTTCCTGACACAGCTTCAAAATAAAGAAATCAGTAGCCATGGCAAGACGTATACTAGTATGCAACATTAGATTATTTTAAATAGATAAAACAGAAACAAAACCAACCAAACAAAAGGGTAAAACATGAAAAAAAAGATGCAAGTACTTTAGTACGTGTTCTAGCAACACTTTATTCTGTTGAAAGCACAACCTAAAGTCATTCTGGAAAAGTTTCTACTCTTGTTAGAAAGTTACCTAGAAAAATGATAGTTTAGATCAGATATTGGATCACAAGGGTTTCAAGCTGCTGTGACAAATTTGCTCTTAATATTAGTCTGAAACAGAAAAATTTCATTCAATTAATACAGAGCAAGAGTTTAGGTGTTCCAATTAAACACAAAGATGAAATTTTTGCCTGTCTTAACAGAACAAATGAGATGTACACAAGGAAGCACCTGTCCTCACTGTGAACATAAATGTGGATTATCACATATCAGAAAGGAGAGACAGTGGTGTTTTTTTGTGGTGGTCCTTTAGGGACCCAAGAGTTGGTCTTGATGATCCTTGAGGGTTCCTTCCAACTTGGATATTTTATGATTCTATAGAAACAAAGAAATCGAGTCATCTGCTTAAAGGTGCTTGAAGTCCCTAGTGAAGCACACAGAAGACTTGAGTTCAGCTGAATTCCACACAGCAGTCTCGTAGCTGGGACATTATTTTCCTTCCTGTATTTGCTTCTGAATTACAAACCCCTGGCATTCACTTTTTATTATTATTACTATCTTGTTACCACAAGCGCTGAAGATTTATCAATTCCATAGTAACAAAAGAATTACCACTGTACATCCCAAGTACCAAGCAGCCACTGGATTGTTCCTTCTAGTTCAATAGCACCAACAGTATTTCCCACTGTATTTCCCAAGTTGTTCTCATACCTATTCAGTCACATCCTGTGGGATGCAATTGCCTCTTGGAAGAGCAATGACAGCATCTCTCTTCAACCTGACCACCTGGGCCCAAAGAACTCAGTTATTTGGGGAATATCTACTCCTCTGTCAAAGGTGGTTACAGAAGTTTTGAGGAAGAAGGCAAGAAACAGGCAGAGAAAGCATTGGTGCACAAGCCAAAAATTTGCACGGTCCTTCTGTCTCTCCAGGGAAACAGACAAGAAAACCAAAAGGGACTTCCCCTGTATATACAGAGACCACAAGAGAGTGGTTTTAAGTATAACCCCTGCACACACACACACACAACTTCTACATGTGTATTTATTAAATCAACAGAAATTTTACCAGAAATTAACAACAATACAATTTTGTACTAAGTTAGGAAAGAAGAGGTCAAACCTTCTACATGTTACAGCCTTCAACTACTGTTACAAAGACTGACCATGAGCTCCACACCAATCTGTGCAGCCTCCTACCTTCCAGAAAGAGCTGAAACCACATTTAGAAGCACACTCACACCTGAACCCCTACACTTCCAAAGAACTCTGCTAAAGCATGTGTGGCATGGCATTGCAAACATCCAACCCTGACCTCAGAGGCACAGCAATGCTCCACATCAGCTTCTTGCTTTCTCCAGTAACAGTATGTTTTCACTTTGTCTACTGGAAGTTACAAGGCACATCCATCTTTCCTCCCAATCAAACCTGCCCTGCTGCACAGTGAGGAGCCTACAGAGACCATCCTCACCCCACAGGTCATGCTTGGGCTGCAGCCAAGCAGGACGAAACCGCTACAGGAGCACCTTACCCCTCTCAAATCACACCTACTCATCCCTCCAGGATGCATTTTGCCACTAGCAGCTGCATCTTGCCCCTAGCAGCCGCCACTCTCACAGGGGCCTAGAAGGACTACTGCTATCGTGTGTCCCGCGACCACCCCCCCTCCCCCCCGATCCCCGGAGCTCCCTCCCCCGGCCCACGTGGCGGCGGCCAGCCTCTCCTCCCCGCTACCTGTGCTGCGCCTCCCGCAGCAGACCCGTCAGTGCCCGCACGCTCTCCAGACGGGCCGCGGGCGCAGCTGCCATGGATCGGCCCAGCCGCGCCGCCGCCGCGAGCAGCGATCGCGACCCTGAGCCCGCCGCCGCCATCGCCAGCCCCGGCGCAGCTCAGCCCCGCCCCACGGAAATGGCGGTGGCCCGGCCCCGCGGGGCGACCCGAGTATGGCCTCGCCGAGCGGGGAGCCAGCGCTTTATCCCGCTATTTGCTTTTTCTGAGTGTTTGGTGCCGGGGAGCGCTGCGGAGGGGATGTGGGGGGGATGTCCACCCCACAAAATAGCTGCCCCGCCGCTGGAGGTGTCTGGCCTGTGCGCCCGGAGCCGTTCTCTACGAGCGCATGGCGTACAAAACACTACCTCAGAAACATGGTTGACGAGCTAACTGTGGGCGTATCCGTCTTTCAAAAGTCAGCCTCTTTTCAAGGGTCTGCTGTGGCCGTCGGGGCCTTCTTGCAATTCTCACAGAATCACAGAATCATGGAGTTGTCTGGGTTGGAAGGGACCTCAAGATCATCGAGTCCAACCTCTGACCTAACACTAACAAGTCCCCTACTAAACCATATCACTAAGCTCTCCATCTAAACGTCTTTTAAAGACCTCCAGGGATGGTGACTCAACCACTTCCCTGGGCAGCCTGTTCCAATGCCTAACAATCCTCTCAGTAAAGAAGTTCTTCCTAATATCCAACCTAAACCTCCCCTGGTGCAACTTTAGCCTATTCTCCCTTGTCCTGTCACCAGGCATATGGGAGAACAGACCAACCCCCACCTCGCTACAGCCTCCTTTGAGGTACCTCTAGAGAGCGATAAGGTCGCCCCTGAGCCTTCTCTTCTCCAGGCTGAACAAGCCCAGCTCCCTCAGCCACTCCTCATAAGACTTGTTCTCCAGGCCCCTCACCAGCTTGGTAGCCCTTCTCTGGACTTGCTCAAGCACCTTGATATCCTTCTTGTAGCAAGGGGCCCAGAACAACACTACTCAAGGTGCGGGCTCACCAGAGCCGAGTACAGGGGGACAATCACTTCCCTAGACCTGCTGGCCACACTGCTTCTTATGCAAGCCAGCATGCTGTTGGCCTTCTTGGCCACCTGACTATAGTGAACATTCAGCCAACTACCAACCAATACTCCCAGGTCCTCTTCTGCCAGGCAGCTTTCCAACCACTCATCTCCCAGTCTGTAGCTCTGCGCAACAGGTGCAGTACCCAGCACTTGGCCTTGGCCTCAGCCCATCAGTGCAGCCTATCCAGATCCTCCTGCAGAGCCTTCCTACCCTCAAGCAGATCGACACACGCACCTAACTTGGTGTCATCTGTGAACTTACTGAGGGTGCACTCAATTCCCTCATTCAGATCATCGATAAAGATATTAAGGAGGACTGGCCCCAGTACCGAGGCCTGGGGAATGCCACTAGTGACTGGCCTCTAACTGGATTTGACTCCATTCACCACAACTCTTTGGGCCCAGCTATCCAGCCAGTTTTTAACCCAACGAAGCGTGCACCAGTCCAAGCTATGAGCAGCCAGTTTCTTGAGGAGAATGCTGTGGGAAACTGTGTCAAAAGCCTTACTGAAGTCACAGTAGACCACATCCGCAGCCTTTCCCTCATCCACTAAGCGTGTCACTTTGTCATAGAAGGAGATCAGGTTCGTCAAGCAGGACCTGCCTTTCATAAACCCATGCTGACTGGGCCTGATCACCTGCTTGCCCTGCAAGTGCCGTGTGATGACACTCAAGATAATCTGCTCTATGAGCTTCCCTGGCACTGAGGTCAAACTGACAGGCCTATAGTTCCCCGGGTTTACCCTCCGGCCCTTCTTGTAGATGGGCGCCATGTTTGCTAGCCGCCCGTTGACTGGGACTTCCCCTGATAGCCAGGACTGTTGATAAGTGATGGAAAGCGGCTTGGCCAGCTCCACCAAGAGCCTGCAGGTGAAATGCTTGGTGTGCGCCATAAAAACTTCTGTAGTCCTTTCCTTGCTGTTGTCCCATTCACTTTGAGAGATGCTTGCCTCTAAAAGATCCAAGCAGATACTTCAGTATGTTTTAAATACACATACAAAAGGTTAACATATTTACATCAGGATAAAAATTCAACCTTCCAGTGGATAAAAAGACTAATTGTAGCCAAATACCATGGAAAGCCTCACTAGACTGGAACCAAATTTAATTTCCAAAGGTAGATGAAAGAATCTGAAAATAATACCTCTAAAAGAAAGTGCAACACACACACACACACAAAACAAAGCAAAACAAAACCAAACAAACAAACAAACAAACAAACAAAAAACAGTTGTTATTCACTTCCAACTGTTCTCATCTTCAAGTTTCTGCAAAGCCTTGCTGTCCTGCACAGTTATTTGAGGCCTTGTGAGCAATACCTTGCACCTCAGCAGCAGACCCGGTGGGGATTTTACTCTTATCATACCAAACCTAGTCAATGCACAATTTATGTTTAAAGAAAGTGTTCTGCTTTTAGAAATAAACATGCATTTCTTGGCTTACCTTTTATGATAGCCACTGTCAAACTTGTTTGTATGTTAGTAGGTGCCTTTGCCAGGCCTTCTCCTGATAATGACTATGTATTTCTTATTAATGCACAAAAAAGTAGTTGACAGCTCTATAGTAGAAATAAGTTGGTTCAACCAACAAGTAGAATTTAAGTACGTGGAAGTTGCCAGGCAAGAGTAATGACAATCATGCAAGTTCTTTCTTTTAACAGCTCCTATTGACTTCAATACTTGTTTGTTCATGAGTGAAAAAGTTTGTTTGTTTTAACTGAAACTTGAGCCTGAGTGAAGCATCAGGATCATCCTGAACACATCTGAATATGTGGTGCCTGGAAGTGCTAACTCTGGGGAAGATTGGATACAGCCCACAGTCTTTGTGTAACTTGCACATGCACATTTTTTCCCCCTAATCATCATTAATTTAAGAGGTTGGTAAAAGCCATGTTCAAGTTGCTAAAAAGTTTGTTTCTTTTCTGCAACACAGTTCTCACAGTTCTTTTTTTGTTTTCTTTCTTTTTTTTTTCTTTTTTCACATTGCTACATATATAAACTCTTCTTCCCTCTCTGCATTCATGAGGTCTAATTCCTGATGTAACTATGAAGTCAACTAGACAGACCAGCAGTAGCCTGAAGGTGATTACATCTCACCTGGTTATTACAGGCTAAGCCAGCTAAACAGCTAAGGAACTTGTATCTGTTTGAAGTATGTCTTCCTGCAAAATATTAATTTCTTTTACAAAAAGTTGAGACATGGAGATTCACTGAGACAGTGAATCCAGCAGTTTATCTGGAATTCTTCTTTGTTTTATCATCTTCACTGTTAAAAATACAAATGTGATGCTTCTAATTTAATTTCTCTGGCTTCAGGTTCCAGCTCTTGGTATTCCATCCTGTTCTGTTACTGAAGTATCCTTTTATAACCAGCATTTTCCTCTGTGAAGATCCATTTTCAGTCCACTTTTTTTTTAATAATTAGACAATTTAAGTAAAACCTTAAGTGCAAGTTTAAACTTAAGTTTAAAACAACTCTCACTGGAGGGCATTTTCTGCAGTCTGCACATCATTTTTTCCACCTCTTTTCCATATCCCTGCAAAGTTCTAGACATTCTTTCTAAAGTATGTACCCCAGAAATCGAAACACTTCTACCCTCTCCCAAACTGCTTCCTCCATATTCTCACTATTCATTTTTACCCATTCAAGCATCCTGTCTTTCTTACCTACAACATTGCATGGGGAGTATCCATTTCACTTCCTTGCACGCTGTCACTGCAACCATGCCAGTGATCATCAGCGTAAAAGCAGTAGGGCTAGCCAGCCTGGCACTGAACATGCTGTGCATGCACCCCTACCACGCTTCAGTTCCAGCACATCCAGGGTAGGTTGGAAGCACCATACAAGGACAGATCAGTATATATTTGTGTAACAATATTGTTCCACACAGCTTCTGTGAAGCAAGCAGTCAAGTACACTAAAATCCAACAAGATAGTTCTATATGAACTCTGAAAATGACCTGTAAATATATAATTTTTTATCTGATTCCTACATTGCTAGGGGAGGGGCACAATTTGGCCAGCACTCCAGTTTTATTCATCATCATTGTCTTTTACTTGCCATTTTGCCTGTCTTTTACAAAACACAGATCTAGTAAGCAACAAAATTTTGTTTACCCCTTATAAACCTTCACGTTTTTGGTGTTTGTTTGTTTTTTGTTTTTGTTTTTGTTTTGTTTTGTTTTGTTGTTTTTTTGTTTTTGTTTTTGTTTTTTCTGTGACATCTGATGTTTTAAGGTGACAGTTAACCAGCTTTTACTCCATTAAGAATATAGGTTTATAGTAACTGATGAGTTATATTGCAAAATATTTCAGTTCAAGTAGCTGAGAACACAGACTAGATCACAGATGTCCAAAGCATCACAATAGGGAACATCGCTAATGAGAGATTAGATTTTCTGCCTGTTTCATCAAAACTTTCACAATCAGCATTATTGATTATTGCTCACAGATCCATGTGAAAATAGTTTTGCCTACGTATATGATCTCTCTTGAAGTTTTTTTTTTTGTGCTTTACATAGCTGCAGTGGTTTTGTTTTTCCTCATTTTAGTCATGCTTTCAGTCATTTTCAACACCATTACCTAAGCCATCTTTGTAATAATGCAATACTTTGAGCTAGGACTCCAAAAAAAAGAGTTTTGAAGACTCTCAGGGATATCAATTTTATAATTTAGTAATTTTTATCAGATTACTCACAGATGTTATGTCTTGAGCTCATCTTTACTACAGACAGTGTTTTGCGCTTGAATTTTTTAAAAAATTTGTAGCCTCCCCCGCAGCTAAGTCACACAGTGTTATTTGTTTTCAATAACTAAGTCAAAAACTGATCAGAGGTCTTTGCAGTTTAGTTCTGAACTATTCCAAAAGGAGTCCAACGTGATCATTTAACATCTTTTTATTTTATTTTATTTTATTTTATTTTTAATGTAGCAGCTATTTTACAGAATAGGCCTGTGCTGTGCCCAATTCTGTGGACTCAGGCAGATCTCCTAAAAATCAAGTTTTTCCCCAAAAGAGCTTACAGTCTAAATAACATTAGTTTGTCTTAGCACAGATTTAGAGAACTACCAGAAGGAAAACAATCCACCCAGAGCTGACTATTCCACCTGAAAACAAAACAATGTAAGTGTTACTTTTAAGAGTTCTGTATGAAATTAAGATGTAGATCCAAATTTTGCACGCTGCTGTTTGAAGCTGGACACTAAGAAAGATCTGTCACAGCTGAGACTCCGGAGGTAGACAGTTCCTCTGGTTCAGCAAATGCTAGCTCTGCGGGAGGATCATAACAAAGCATATTGAAGACTTTGAATCCTCAAATGTTGAGAGATAGTTGTTTATTTTAATCACAAGATGTACATTACCCTGGATTTATTTTTTTTTTTATTGAAGGTAACTTCCATCAGAAAATAAAATGTGAGCTCTGGAAAAAGTTACTTTACACTAAAGAAACAAATCCCACAGCATGTTGTATTTCCGGCGTAAATATTAGTTTTCTGTCTCTTATTCAGGCCTGTATTAGATTAAGTATGACTTGGGCCACAGAGCTTTGAAGCTGTAGACCAAAGCTTTTATTTTTGGTTTAGTATTTAATAGGATCCAGTGAAATTGATTGATGCACTTGGGAAAATGCTTTTGATTAGCATTTGTTGCTGAGCAGTGAATTCCACTGCGAATCCACCATGCAGTACCATGAAGCACCCCATACCCCCATGCAGGACGTCAGTTTCCTAACTAAATGAGGCAAATTACAGTAATTGGCTTAGGAATTTTGAACAATAAGATGACTAGGAGCACACCTGATAGGAGATAGCACCATCCTCTTAACAACCAGAGGTGGAACACAGATTTTATGTTTCTTTGGGGGGTATTCAAAAGCTATGAAGAATGCATATGAAATGGTTACTGCAGATACTGCAGACTGTCTTAATCCCCAAAACAGCTATTGCAATCTCAAGCCAGTAACTCAAAAGGTTATTTGGCTTCAGATGAGATTTGCACACATGTACAAAGGCTGTAAAAGAGCAGTTTCATTTGATGTTGAGATGTACATGTATGTGTCACTCTTTTTTATGTAATAGCAGAAATTAATTTAATTCTTCATGTGTAAACAATCCCTCTGTCTGGAAAGAAAGACTGCAAGGTCCTGGAGGAGATGTTCAAAGCACTGGTGTCTTCCAAGAAGTACATAGGGATGAAATTCTGTCTGTTGTTATAGTTGTCAGCCTCAGAGTCTGCAGATACTCTCACTTCATTTGTTTGATGCAGTCCAACTTCCAGAGTGAATGAGAAATTTCACAGCTATTATCTTTCCTTCACAAAGTTTTTACACCATATCTGCATGGAGTGTTTTCACCAGGATCATCATCATCATCGTTATGCACCTGTAGAAGCATATGGAAGGACAAATCCTTACCCTATCCAACTGGAATGGAGAGATGCTACTTAGGGTATCTGTTAACCAATATACAGTTCCATAATGACCTGGGGAATTTCACCTCATTCAGGTACCAGTTGATTTATATTGCATAGAATTTAACTTTAGTTTATGGTCTGATATGGCAAGAAATGTAACTAAACTGTAGGAAGGCTAGTGTTAAGTGAAAGGAAGCTAAGTGTACTCTATTTTATATAGTCCTGCAATTTTCTGGGTGTAGAGGACACAGAGATTGTCCTACAGATCAACAGAGCATGTGATTATCAGCCCTGCGAGTATAAGGGCTGCATCTACCCCTGGCTCATCATCTCTGAAGTTCTTCATCACTCTAACATGAACCTGTAAGGCATAGTTAAACGTTAAATCAGGAAACACACAGGAAATAATTTTATTTTTTTTTCTCCAGTTGTCTTTAGCTTTGCCCTTGGCAGGACAAACAGGAAGAACAGAGGAAAAGCCAGTGCTGCTCTGCCACCTGCTCCCTTTCCCCTTTCCCTCTTCCCTCCTTCCCACCCTGATCCACCCTGCGCAGCTCTGCCCATATGGCTTCCCATCCTGACGGGTTACATAATACACATTTCACAGCTGTGGCCTCTCCCATGATCAGCTGAAAATATCTTGGGCTGTTTGAGCCTCAATGCTAGCTGGCTGGGTTTCCCTCAGAGACCTAAGGAGTTCCTCTTGCTTCCTTTCTTTCTGCTTTCTCCTGGCTCCTTCGCCTGCTGCGTGACCTCTTCCCTCCAGTGTGTTTTGATTTAGTGGTGGCAAGAAGTGATTCCCATGCTGCCAAGGAACAAGCAAAACAAAAACCATGGCCAGGGTGGTGCATCCTTCTGTTTAGAAATTTATTCTCATGGATGGAGAATCTCCTTACTACAGGGCTTCAAGAAAAAAATAAAAAAATATATATAATCTGTTACTACAGTTTAATGACTGCAGGAAAGGACAAGGAAATTTCACACAATACACAAAGCATGGAAGGATGTCTCCCTCCACAGAGGAGGTTGTCATTGGCACTGATCATGAGAATAAAGAGGAATATATGGATGTGGGGAAGGTGGCAGTAAGCAGTGTGTTTGTAGAAGGCCATGCCCAGAAATCAATTCTGCTGCACAAAGATATGATATCTGAAGTAAGTAGTTGCAAACTTTATTTTTTTAAGATTTTGTGGGAAAGGAGGATTCTTGAGGACTGCACAGGTGAGACTATACAGTTACTGTTCTCTTCTTGTGACCTTTTCAATCATCCAGTGTTATTTTAAGTCCCAGACTCCCATGTGAAAATGTTCCCAAGAGCAATGTTAAGTTTGAAATTTGTGCTATATAATATGGATTTCCCATATAAATGCAATCGTATCTCATCTCTCATGTGAAAATCTTAGCTTTTCATGTGTTTTGATAGCAGCAACAGTTTTTCTGGACTTCAGCAGCCTGGACAACTAAGCATCCAAAAAGTAGCTATTAAGTACATGCACATAAATCATTCCTGTGCTCTCATGTCTAATCCTGAGCTCATCAGGCTTCTGTGCATTCCCAGAGTGTCACAGGGCAGAGAGTTCACCCAGATTCACAGCCTGTGCGGGCAGTGTGCTGTCACTCTTCGCAGGCACATTAAACCTGACATGCTGGGCTTGCATTGTGTTTGCAGAGCGGCACATGGTACACTTACCTCTTGCAGGCTGCAGAAGCCATCAGTCAGCATCTGTGCACATCCAAAATCCTCTGAATGGTCCTGGAAATATTACTCTGGTTTTGCTGCTTGAGGAATTGAATTCATCTGCTAAACCTGCAGTCCAGCCAGCTGCCTTCATCTGTCCTGTAAAGACAGATGAAGTGGAGTGGTCAGAATTGGAGTGGTCAGAATAGCTTCTGAAAACTGATTTTCTTCACAGAAAACAATATCAAATATACCTCCTAAGGAACTGAAATAAACAAAAAGCTCCTCAACACCTGGCCACTGTCAGCAAGTAAAAATGCATGTACTTAAATATGTTTGAGGAACTTGCAAATGAGGTAGTCCTCAAGAATAGATGGCCCTAGGTTTGGCCCTTTACGAATGGATGAGTGAGGGGAAATGCCCACAGGGAATCCTGCATTACACAGCGCTGCTCCCATTTATCAGCATCGGTGGACGTTATCAGTGCTGAGAAATTTGCTGGAGGGAGAAGTCAGGGACTAAAAGAGCAAAGAACAAGAAAAAACAACACAGTGATTCAGAATATTTCTCCTATTTGGGGCTACTGCTAGTGACTGGAAGTGAGGAGTTGTAGCTGTGATTCTAAGCACACTTCTTACTATTGAATAGAGCTCAAACTTCTCAAGGTCCATCCACAGACTGACATCTAGTGGAGGTAAGATATGGGCTGCAAAAATGAACTTAAAATCATCTCTCCTGCCAATTGAATGACTACACTGAATATTCACTGTGGATGCTCAATTTACCTAACCTATTAATTTCACTGGTGAAAAATAATTTCATAAGTGAATCCATAAATCTTTATTGTGAACTAAAATCACAGGAAATGGTTAAATTCACAAATTCACAGCATTTCATTTAGCCTACATAGACAGAAGGATAGGATCTAAGTAAATCCCATTAGAGCAAGAGTTTAGAATGTTTTCCATACTGACAGGACTGTACCAGCATATAAGACAGTGCAACAGGTCTGGGATTTATATCCTAGGAGTAAACAAACAAACAAACAAAACACTGCAAAGTTTGGTTTTGAAGCATTTATGGAAGCCAGTGTTATATCACCTCTAAGATATAATATTTTAGAAGATGCTATTGGTAATTTAGAAGTTGCCACACACATCCTCCGTCTCTCTAAAGAGAAACTATATCTGAGGAGAGCTATAAGATGGATGATGGACAGTTGCAGAACTGAGGAATACAGAGTTCAAATGTCAGTTCTCCAGAATCTTTTCCTTTGGGACTAAGGGTGGAAGACTAGTACAAATTACTGAATATTATTTTTTATATAATTATCTGAAGCACGTGAGGATATAGTTTAAAATCTCAGTTCTCATTATTTTCTTCACATTGTGATATGACAGTTTTTTATTTTCTCCTTTGAGAGAAGCATACAACCTAAACTTTAAAAAAAGAGAACAAATATTGCTATAGAAGTAACATTTTCAGAAGATCTGTGGATTGGAGGATGTTTTAATGCCTTTAATTTCAAAAGCTTGACACAGAAGAAATCTGCTGAAACTTTGCCATCATCCCTGTGAACTCGAAGAACTTTGTGTTTCTTTTGAACTGAAATCCAAAGACTATCCACAAAGTTCATCTAATTATAAGGCTGAAAGGGAGCTTTGATCCATTCCTGCTTTATATGTTTGTTTTTGTTTGTTTGTTTGTTTGTTTTGTTTTTTCCCCACAGGATCATGTCAGTAGACAAAAGTTAAGTGATCTATGTATTATTATTATTTTAATACCACCATCTCAACTTTCTTAAGCAGACACATATATAAATTAAATTAGATACTTTCCTCCTGCATATGCTGATTATAAAATTCAGCCTCTGCAGAAGTCATTATTTTTATTTACATTACAGAATACTGATTTTCTAAATTTAAAACAAAAAACAAACAAAACAAACAAAACAAACAAAACAAACAAAACAAACAAAACAAACAAAAGTCCCGCTCCTTAATGCCTGGGTATAATGATGTTATGGAGCTACACGGAGCTACAAGAAAATTGTGACAGAAAGGATTGTCCAGCTGTCAACCTGTGCAGAGTCCTCCAAAAACCCAAAACTCATACCAGTAAAACCAGTCACCTGTCTCTGTGTCTATCTTTTAGATACATTATGTACTTGCTAGATCCAGATGTTTTTTACACATGTTTTTTATTAGCCTCTTCCCACATCGTTTACTAGCCTCCGTATGTGCCTGGTACCTCAATAACACTGCATGCAGTTACTAAGTAATATAAATTAATAATTAAAGCGAATATTAATTATTAATACTGTGCAAACACAGACATGTTCAAGACACTGTCAGGGATGGGCGAGTCTGCTTTTTGATCTGAGCAAGTGCTGATATTCACTCTATACAAATACTGGTTTCACTGGAGGGGTAAATAAGAAAAAACAGTGAGTCGAAGGTGGAGCCTCAATTGGCAAGAACTACATCTGGGATTATATTAATCTAAAGCCTCCCCTTTCTTCTTGCCCATCATTTTTGTTACCTGGGACTCTGCAATTGCACAACACTCCAGGTATTCCCATTAGTCTTGAGAAAACATCTTGTTTGTCTCCCTTTTGGTGTGGCCCTGTTTAAAGGCAGGAAGAAAGGGGAGCAAAAGAAAGTATGGCATTTGAATCTGATAGACTTAATTTTTTCCTTTCACTCATGCTTGCCCCACACTGATGACATGGCCATATTTGCCTCCAAGGTGAATGTTCACATTGGTCATCACTCCAGTGCAGGGGAACACACAGGGTATCTTCAGGAACAAAAGCAGGATGAGGTATTTCTTGTGTAATTAATGCAGTGTAAGAGGCCTAAGCTCTATAGGCTGCACTCTGCTCTGTCACTTCTGTTTTATGCCAACATAATTAAAAGCTGGAGATGTATCTTACCCAAAATCTTCTGGGATTTTTTTTTCAGCTAGAAAGAATTTCCATCCAGCCACGTCTGGTATAACGTACTAAACTAACATACAGTTACCTCCTAAAATGTTGCTTACATCTGCACACATGTGACTTCTGAATACAGAATGTAGTTTCCCAGTACTGTCATGCTCAATTGGGCAAAAGAGGAATCAACTGATAAACCAAAAGCAGGCAACAGAATCAGCTTTTCTCAGCAGAGGACAAAGGCTTGTAAGACCATCATGTTAGGCAAAGACTCTGAGTATGGTGTGTATCTTCATTCCTGAAGAAAGGAGTGCCTGCAACTAGGAATCTATTATAAATCACATTTTTAGTGAGACTGGTAAAGCTGCATAACTCTGGCCTCAGGGAATCTGTCTAATTTGTCAGCTAAAATTCAGCCTCCTGATAGAAGACTAGTCCATTCATGCTTCGTGAAGGCTAATTACCCATGGAAGGAATCTGTTCGAGGAACTGTCAGCAGTGATGTGGTGTGGCATAATCATCAGGCTAGAGCTTCCAAGGGGAGATCAGGGGAGTTTCCCCTGCTTGTTGTGCCATGCCTTAGCCATGCGGCCCTTCTCCCTTCTCTCTCCCATATCTGGCCATGTCACTTCACAGCACGGTCAGCAGGATGTCCCAGGAGAGAAGTCTCCCAGTGCAGTGCCTTGTTTCGCAGAGAAACTGCTTGCTCTGAGTAGCTGTCTGTCCTCTGTGTCTGGAAGTTTGCTGTAGTTGGCATGGCCTAAAAAAGGCAAGATTTTCCAAAACAAAAGTCCCCCAAAAAAGAGATGAGTTCTTATGTACCCAAGTCCTTCTACAGACATCCAACAGAAATTGCTTAAAACTCAGTGTCACTTATGTTTGAAGAGAGAAGGAACATGAATAAAGTACAGTGAATGTGAAGTTCCAAAAATAATCGTGGGAAGAAGCACTACTTAAATTCTTAAGAACTTATTTGTGTAATCATTCACATACATTATGAACTGGAAAAAATCCAGCATTGAATAAATTACTACAGATTTAACACTTCATATATCAGAGAATAATTTTGCTTCTTTACTGGACTAATGAAAGTAATTACAAAGATTTTCTAGCTGCACATCATAGTTTAATTCCATTCCATAATGCTATACACAGTGTTTGTTGTTTTTTTTGTTTGTTTGTTTGTTTTTTCCTTCTGAGAAATAATCTTGTGTCCGTGTTCCTAAACTTAGATAAGCCAAATACCTCCAACTCTATTTGTTCCATTATGGTAGAATTTTTAAATGACTGTGTTTTAGCACCACTAAAAATGTAGCCCAAACTTTGAGTACATCACTAGAATAGTGATGGAAGTGGAAAGAGTTGCTGGAACAATGGTTGGACCTGGGGAAAAAATGAGGAAAAAATGATCATTCACAAGTATTAGCAACCATTATCAACTAGAGGTTCAGTACTGATCTCTCAAGTCCAAGATCTATCTGTAAGGAAGATCTTGAATTGAATTTTTAACTTTAGGAGTTATTCATATTGTAGAACAAACAGGTCTCCTGGACTGAGTTAATCTTATTTAAAAAGGAAATAATGTATGAATAAGAAGATAAGAGTTTCTTGGGGGAAAAAAAAAAAAAAAAAAAAAAAAAAAAAAAAAAAAAAGATATGTCTAGCCCCAAACTATCCTTGTTTACTTTTGTTGTTATAGAAAGGCTGAGTTAAAATACACTGTTACCAAAAAACATTTCCTGCAATTAAAAATATAGTGCAGATTGACCAAGTAATCCTTAATTAGGCAGGGTGCTGAAGCCAATGCAAGTTTGCAAGAAACTGAGTGGTCACCAAAATTGGGATGATTTGCAGCCTCACTATAATGCCTGTGTTTAAGTTTCTTGATGTATCAAGGCCCTTCTATTTAATTTGACTCCATCAAATGTGTGTGTTTGTTCTATTAGATGGCATCAATAACCAGTCTCAGAGTGCTGTATAGAAAAGGAACATAATTGTCTGAAAAGAGGCCCATTAAGTGTTTGCTTTTAAATCAAAGAACACTTTTGAAATATTAAATAAAGTGGGACTACAATATATAAGTAACTTCAATCCACCTCAAAAATACTGACGCACATTAATGATTTACTTTGGGCTTATACATCTGTTTGCTTTTGTATTCAAAAAGCTTCATTGTTGTCTTAGTAACCCCAATATCTCACAGAATCTAGCCTATTCTCCATCTAAAGTACACCCTCTTAAGGAAATTCATACAGGTTCTCATGAGAGCACTTTTCCTTTTTTCCCCATTGTTTGCAAAGGAAGAAATAATGACTTGCTTTATCCTGAACAGGCCATTTCTGTCTTTTCTTCCTCCCCTCTCCCATCCCACTAATGACATCTTAGATTTAAACACAACCACAAACTCACAGTTTAACAATGTTCACAGTCTTAAACGAGTTGTGCTGCTTTACTGATATGCCATGAAGAGTCTTTCTAATAATTCTTCTCCTTATTTTAGAGGATACTTTGAGTCTCAACAGCCTGGCCTCTCATAAATTCCTTTCAACAAGGGCGATGTAGCTCTGCGGGGATGTTACAGGAACATCATTAACTAGGGCATGTTTCAGCCTCTCTTGCCATCCGGGGCCTTTTCAGCCCTTTGGCCCTTGGTGCAAAGGTAAACATCAAGAAGAGGTTATCAATGAGCCTTGCAGCCCCATTTCTGCTCCATGGCATTTCCTGGCAGGAAAACAAGGGTATAGGAAAGAGCAGACTCCATAAGAAGACAGGGATGACTCAAGTTGTCTGCTGTGAAACTGTCTGGCCTCTCTTGTGCAGGTAGTGTTTGCCCACGATCCAGTTTAGTGAGTTGAGCCAGCCGAAAGCTATGGCTGCAGACTGATGTTGGAGTTTACACCTCCGGGAAGAGTTCAGGAAGCTCTGAGTCCTGCCTTTCCCCAGGTGCCAGTTTCCAGCCTCACTCTGTTATTTCAGGTCTAGCAGTCACCCAGCTGCAGAAGGAGCCAATTCAAGGGCTGATCCTGCAGGAAAACTGGAAGCTGACTCCAGGACTCTCTGCCCTCCTTTCTCCAGCCCATTTTTAGTTGCTTGTGTCCCACACCTCAGCATCCCCTATGTTGTGCTGGTACGAGTGTTTATGTAGCTACTCATCCATCTGATTGGTGACCTGGTCTGGCTTTTCCATTTTTGCCAAATAATTTTTGTACAGAAAAGTTCTTGAAGTTGGTCCACTACACAGTGGCTCAACACTCACCCTAACACAAGGGAGGAGGCAGAGTTGTGCAGGAATGAGGGACAGAGAGGGCAGAACATGCCTAACTTGCACTACCAACCTTTCCACAGGATGAGACAGGGCATGTGATCTGGGGGAGGCAGAGCAGAGCTGAAAAGGAAGGTAAACTTTTTAGTTCATACTGGGCAGATGGTCACACATACTGCTGACTTACAGCTGACCTAGCCCAACCTAGATCCTAAGCTAGCCACAGGCAGCTCCCAAACTGGAAAAATCCCTCCCTTTTGTCCCCCTGTCCCCAGCCTGGGACAGCGTGGGCTGCACACAGGGCAAGGAGATGAAAACTTGAACATGGAAAATGTTCCTGAGAAGGGGTGGATGGGCAAATCCTACAGCATTCATTGAGCAGGTACAACTCAGGTGCACACTCACCCACAGCACTCTGCTAAAGCCAGAAACAGCAAGAAGACTTGTTTAGCACTGTGGTTTACATGACAAATCAAAGTTTGTTCCAGATGTTGATTATTTTTTTTAATTAAGCAGATTTATTCATAACAATGTAGAAGAAAAGAAAGAAATAAGTGCAAACTTGAAGCTTCAGAAGGGGTTCAAAGCTCAATATTATTTACTTGCTGCATAATCTCTTCTCATCACTCATTGACCTCTGGCAAACAAAGTGCTGAGCTGACAGCAACTTCCAACTTCCTTTCTCAAGCCAAGATTCTCAAAAATGACTTCTTTTTAAAGCTGTATTTCAACCTCTGCAGGCACTCTGTCCAAAAATATCTCTTCAAAATACTATTCTACTTGCTTTTTACATTTAAGAGTCTTGCTAAGAGGACAGTAAGTTAGGTAGATAGTTTTTTTAAGCATGAATAAATGGGAAAAAAATCTAAAAGAAGTGAAGCTAGTCTGCTTGTATAAAGACAAACTGTTTTCTTACTTTTTTTTCTTTCTTTCTTTAATATATAAAAATGTCATCTTAATCACCACAGGATTTCTCCAAGGGGAAAAGCAATCTCAGATCACTACATAATGATATAAGATATAAGGAGAAAGGATTGATTGTTTTAATGATTAAACAGAAAGAAGATGTATAAATGACTGAGAAATGTATCAGGGAAACATATTAACTACAGTTTCTCATTGTGTCTACCTGAGTTCTTAATAATTCACTTAGATTAGATGCTTAGGAGGACTGTCTCAGTTCTCACTAACATTAAGTATACAGATAATGAGCGTTCTTTTTGTTTGTTTGTTTGTTTTTGTTTTTGTTTGTTTCTTTGTTTTTCTATTTCAATCACACACACACACAAAAAAAAAAAAAAAAAAAAAAAAAAACATCAGACTTTGTCCACTTTGTGAAAATTTATAAGTCTGTCTTAGAGCTGATCAAAGCTTTCCAAATTTTGGATGATGTTATCCTCTTAAAATTTTGAATTGTTCATTATAATTTGTTTAATGATTTCAAGTAAGAATATTGTTCCTGTTCACACCACAAAAGAAGATATTTTGTAGGCATTACCTTTAGAAGATGAACAACCTTCAGCTGAGCACAAATGGAAAGTAAATTGCTTTGGAAATGGAAGTTTCTCAGGGATCTAAAAGCTCATACAAGGAAGAGCAAATTGTGACTAGTGTGTGTGGGTGTTATTCCCTTCCTTCTATCTAACCATTTCATGAAGCTCTGAACATCCCTAGTAATGCACAGACACTGGAGCTTAGCTAGTTTGCTCTGTATTGCATGGTCCTTGGAAAGCCTTTACACTTTTGATGATATTTAGTTCATGAATACTAACACAAATTTAATCTCTTCCCCATATCAGTCTGTGAATTTATTGGGAAAAAAATAAATATCCAGGTTTGCCCCTCAAACGAGTACAGCACAAATACTCTAAGTGCAGTATCACAGCTTTTCCCATACTGAGGCAATACGGTGAGAAATAGCTTGGGTCTCAGCTGGAGCACAGTTTTAAGCACTTCCACTGGTGACACTCAGCAAAGGCAGAACCAGAAGATGGTACATGTTGAAATCGTTGAAATCTGATCAGTTATCTGCTGTTGGCGCAGGACCAGTCCATCTCAGGCAAACTACCTACAAAGAGGTGTTATTTGTACTGGATGTTGCAGAAGTGGTGAGAAAGCCACAACTGCCTGTAAAAGATGCGTAAGAACAGGAGAATCTCTGTCTCAGGGAGTTTGGCTGTTACCAGGGGATAGGGGGGGTAGATATTTGAACTGATTTCCATAAAGTCAAAGATTCTGCAATTCATTAGCTGTTCCATGTGACAAGCCTCTATATCCCACCATTTCAGATTTACCTTACTACAGAACATGTCTTTATATCACACAGTGAAAGTTTTCTAGCTGCAATGCATGGGTGTGAGTTCGTGCTAACCTGGGGGAGTAGCAGAGCTGTTACAGGAAGCCACCAGTGCTAAAATTGAGATAGAGTTATAACGTCCTCCTTGGCATGTTCTTTTCTACTTGATTCAGTTGGGATCTTTCTCAATGACTACTCATATTAAGGGTATATTATCTTCTCCTCCATGAAAGCTTAGCTCACAAATTATTGGAAAAAAGCCCAAATTCCACCCATGTATGACCATTTCCATGTTCCTCCCTTCCCACCTCTGCCAAAGCCATCCCACAAAGCTTGCTCAGACAGCTCTGGCAGTGTCTGGTGCTGTGACGCGGTTTCGATGTGTGCCTTTCAAAAGAGCAGGGAGATGTAAGAGAGGAAGCTGTGGCTGTGCATTAGAAAGCAGAAGCTTGGTGTGCAGTTTCCTCCTTGCCTTATCAGTTTGGAAATGAGGGAATGGGGGGCAGAAGGTAGATTCTGGTTGGCACACGTATTCTCCAAGTTCAGTTTATCGGGAATACACATGCTTGTGGTTCATCCTCACAAATGCCGCATCAGGCCCAGAGCCAATACAAACACAAAGTCTTCAATATATAGAGTGGAAAAAAAAAAAAAAAAGAAAAAGAATAAAAGCTCCAGATCGCTCCAAATTAGAGTGTGCATACAAGTGGGGGAGAGGGGAGACATGGGAAGGAGGAAAAGAAGAGGGCTCTGACATCGTTGCAGAGTTATGCTGAATTCAGAGTTCATTATAATACAAATAAAAGCATATTCAAACACAGTAGGCCAAAGATCTCAAATTAATGTGTCTTAATTCTTTAGGATAAGAATTTTTACAGGACTTTGTGGGAAAGAAGGTGCCTGTATTCCCTGTAGTTTCAGGGAGATAGGAGTATTTAATGCTCCACACTGGGGTGAAACCTCCAGGCTTTATTCCTGAAAATGACATGTTAACAAATGACATGATATTTGTTTATTTTGTCTTTAGAAATACTGTAAAAGTCTGCAAAAAACCTTCCCCAGACTCATGTTTATAAAAACATCCAAACCTGACATTTAAATGGGCTAGCTCTTGAAGTCTTTTTAATTTTCTTGCATCTTGAGATCCAATCATCCATTCATGAAGCAGAAATAGCATGAATAAATAAAGGTAGAGCAAGAACTTTGCAAGAAACACAGCAACTGAAATGGGTTCAGGCAAGTGTTTGATCACAACCGAAGACAGGAAGACAACAACAACAACAACAAAACACAACAACAACAAAAACCCACAACTTTGTTTGCAGGTGGTAGGTCACTAAAGATTAAATTAAAATAAAAGAGACCGTATAAATTAATAAATTATTCATGGAAATTAGTTTGCCAAGCATAAATCCACAAAGTTTTCATTGAGAATAAAGATCCTAGTCTGGTTTCCTGGCCTGATTCCAAATAAGGTAATTACATTGTGCCTACTTAAATTTCCCCTTCAGAAGAGCATGATATATGTGTCTTCCTCTCCAGAAACTGTTGTCTAACAAATCTAAAGCCTGCCACTTGCCTTTTGATGTTAGATAGCTTTGGGTTTTGCTACAAGACTCTATGCCTCTACACCAGTAGGCTTTGTATTTCTTAGCCAGTTAGCATTAAAATATAGAGCTCAAGTCACAGCATTGCTAAATCCTAATATTTCTGATATTTTCATGCAATTAAATATTGTAATGCTCTTGAGCCCAAAGTTTCAGCTGTACCATGCACACACAATTCAGCCCAGAAAGTGCACAAGCTTTCCCCAGCCTCCAAAAGCTGCTGCGTGCCTTTGCCATTAGTCAGGAAAAAAAAAAAAAATCAGTCTGGCTATCCTCCATATATATAAAGCTCGCATCTTAATGCTTCCCTGTGGGCTGTGGGTTATCTGCATGTGACTTCACATTTCAGAGCAAGCTTGAAAACTTTTCCAAAGCAGCTGAAGACTGTTCCTACAGCTCCACCTTTTGGGAGCTGGGGATCAACCAGATTACTTGAGACGATTATTTCTTTACTATAGAAGGACTTAATCTTGTTGTATTTGTGGCTGACATTAATGTCTAGAATATAAAGAATAAAGCACACTGGAGGATTCTAAAGATGAGTAGCTTCCTCACATTAAGCTCTAAAATCTGTTGTTATGGTGGATATACATATATTTATATATATAATATATCATATATATATTATATATATATATATTTCTGACTATTTCCTGAAGGCTACTCAGTATCAGTAAGGACACTGATGTATATACTTCTAATCATCATAATAAACATGCTTTCATCTGACCTTCCTGCTCATGATTCACTTGAAATCATTGTGCCAAATTGAGACGGAATCAAGACAGATGATATCAAATATAGCAGCATCTAGTCCATGTCGAATTCAGTACTGTTCTGGTACATTTGAGTCAAGTCTGCACGCTCACAAAAGACTGTGACCTAGAGACTTCATAAAGTCCTTTTAAAGAGGGCCCAGCACATGTCAGGAGGAGATGTTACCCTGTACTGGTGGGACAAAGACATCTGAAACCCATGCAGGAAGCAACCAGGATGCCACGAGTTTCCAGACATCTGGATTTGGATTACACCACAAGTCTACCTCTTCTGGAAAAAATAGGGCTGTGCTGGAGACTGCAGGAGGGCCTAATCCAAAGCCCACTGCACAGTATGATACATACAGCTTCCAGTATGCTTCCTGCATACTGGGCCTGGATTCAAGTCTGTGGTGAGATTTAAGATCAAAAGATACTGCAGTATCCAAGAGTGACCTTTAAGAGTAGAGAAACCCTACAAAATAAATCTCCTCACTTGTTGGTTCCATAAAGTGGAGGCATGAGTGAAAAAAAATAATAACTCAGAGATCAACAACATAATATCATTCTTACCTCATTTTACTACCCAGCCACAGATTAAATTGCTTTGATGAATATCAAGCATGTATTTGCCTTTCATCACTTTTCATGTTCTAAGCCTTGCCCCCAGACTCAGCATCTCTGTTTCAGACTACTAAATATTATACGTGCACAGGAGCAATTTTGTGTGTATAATGATAGGCATGACTGTTAAATTGGTTTCCAGTGTCTTTCAGGCTATGTCCCTACAGAATTGCAATTAAACACTTGACAAACCACAAGGCTATGCTAATCCTGCTTCAAAAATCTCTGATGGTAATGATGGCAGCCTGCCTTACTTCTCCACCAAAAGACTGAGAGACCCAGTGTTACTTCGACTCTTCTTAAAAATACTCTGTTTTTCCTTTTGGGGCTGTGGTTCATGTTTCAGCTGTAACATTCAGCCTCAGTTCACTATTGCTCTGTAACAATCTCTTCTTTGTTTAGCCCTACTACCTCATTTCTCTCTATTAGCCTTTAATCCCTGTCAGGGTTTCACCTTTGCAACGATGAGGTCACAGCTCATGTTGATTGGGAAGGGAAATCCTGATGATTGTTGCTGACAGAAAGCTGATAATGCTGTTTTTGGCAGCAATAAATTCTCAGTCTCTAAATGAAGACTAATCTTTTAGCCAGAAATCAGCTCTTTCAGTAGTTTTTTTAGCCTCATTCACAAATATTTTCCCATGCTCAAGCTGCTTGACCTTTGGAGCATTCAATGCACCTATGTTATTGTGCAGAACTCTTTTCCAAGGATCAAAATAAGCATCCATCTATCAATGTGAGTCAGGTGAAATTATGAAATAAATCAATTCCTCATTGGGAATGCAGTACTCAGAGCTCTCTGCAGCTTCTGCAACTGTAAGCACAAAATTCATATCAGCTGCTGAGCAATTCTGTCAGTATTTTTATACCTTTAAGTGACTTGTTGTCAGGACCAGTTTGAGCTTTATTTATTTTTTTTTTCAAGACAAAAGTGCATCATGAAGAGAGAGAAAAGAGGTGAGCAGGAGAGGTATGTGCTGTTAAATTCATGTTGCTGCTCTGATGAGTGATTCAATAAAGATAGTTCTTAAACAACCCTGAGCAATGCAGATGCTTCTTTTACAACATCATAAATGCTGTCTTTAGCATGGTTCATCACCTTAAATCAAGCATGGGCATTGAATTATCCCTTCTCAGCTGCAGTATCCATTATGTGCAACACCTGGGACCTCCTGCAAGAACGCATCTCCTTGCCAGCAATGAACTGCAGGAAGTTCTCCAATGGTTGAACAAGAACAAATTTATTGGAAATCCAAAGCTGAAGAGCAAACAAGGAGTTGACAATAGTATCAAAAATTAACTTCTGTACATTATGTTCTCTTTATTCTCTGTTCCTCCTCCTGTTTCCCAAACCAGATGCTCCTTCAGCACACTGAAGGAGGTAATCTACTCAAGAGTATTATCTATGTAACAGGGCTTCAGTGCTCCCAGTTGCAACTTCTTTGTGCATTTATTCATTCCTGGACATCTGTATCAAGGTACAATGCTCAACAAAATGTCAAATTGGTTGAAAACTTCATTCTCTTCAGTCCAATCTGTTTATTGTTATTGTCTCTACATCAGGCTACACTCACTCCTTTGATCAAAATAACCCTGGACTTTGGTCCAAATGCAGATTTGAACTTTACAAATTGGGTCTTGCCCAGCTAACAAAGTAGGCATTTTACTCCCTTTCCTGCTAGCAGTAACAAAACTCCGTGCTCCTGTGCACAGCTGGTAGCATTTTAGTTAGGTAATCCCTATGTAATCTATTATAATCTTTTTTCTTCCTTCCACAGCATGTGGGTCTTCCAAATGGTGAAAATCAACAATTGCCTGACTATAATTCTCCACAAATATGGATTGCAGCAGAACTCCCTAGGGGAGCAATTCAGGTGCCTGAACACAGATGTGCAGTGCCATTTTGGATGATTTAGGCTAGCTGAGATGCCCACACAGGGCTGGCAGATGTGATGTAGGAACTATGGAAGACACACCTTTCTGGAGGGGCAGCTAGAGCCTAAGTGAGGTATAAAACAGTCTCAAACATCTCAGCATATTTCAAACACCTGAATCACTCCTTCAGCCCCTCCAGGAGACACTGCACTATAAGAGGGGCAGATTGCTTCTGTGCTTATTAGCTGAATGCACTGTGTATGTAAGTTTGCCTCATAGATTATCAAGAGTCAATACATGATGGTATAGAAACCAGCACTTTAGTGTTTGTACTGGCATTCCCACCCTTACAAGGACAAAACATCAGTGTCTTTGTATTTTATTCCTTATGTCTACAGGTAAATGCTTTATGTATCATATACATGTTTGCATCTGTCTGCACGTATCATATTTTCCAGTCCTTTTGTCAACTAAATTTACTGGCTTCTGGTTTAGTCTCTTTAGAATGAGAAATTGAAGCTTTCTTCCTTGAATTATTTTGACTTTAGGATTCTTTCCAGTCTTAGTTTATTGAAAACTCTAGCAATAGCTACATTTCATCTGTGTGCAGGAAAAATTTCTCGGTAGAGAAATTCAGCTGAACCAAGACTCCTGACTGGACCTGGCTCACGTTCCCTGCCAAGAACCCTTCTACATGCTGCTGAATCCCACTTTCTCTCTGGGACAGCTCAAGAGCTCAGTGACTGCAACAAACAATGGCTATGGGTCAGACCAAAGGTTTAGCTCTCTATCTTGGACCAGAGAGTGTAAGCAGGAAAAATGGTTAGGTAAACTCAGCCCAGAGTCCAGGGAAATGCTGCTCTGAGAAAGCAGAGTCTGTGGAGCTGGAGCACACAAAGCAAAGATGCCATCTCCTCGGGCTAGGAGACCAGCAAGGAAGTAGGAAGAGTAAAAGCAGAAAAGCAACTGGGATATGGAAAGCACAAGCAGAGATGGTTACCTAGCTAACCTGGTTTCCATTACCTGCCTTGACTGAGTAAAATTGAATTTCCTTAATAACCAGAGTGCTTTCTGAACGGACTGTGCTGGATAATCTGTCCCTTGTTTCTGTCCTTCATTTGTATGCCCTGGGATGTTGCTGAGATGAAGTAGTACATTAATGCATGGACAAATACACTCCAGCATAGAAGGCAAACTCAATAGGACCTCAGTATCATCCTTCCCTTTCTCCCTCCCAGGGCTCTACCATATCATAGAGATTGCTGTTTTGTGCTGACTCCTTTGAGCATCTGGCCATTTTCTGCCCATACTGCACAGCTCCATTTCACAAAATGTAAACCTATGACTGAATGGGCATATTAATACATGCTGAAAGGGAGATGTGTGCGTAGATATGCTAATTGGTGATGGATAAAATCCCAATAGACGATACTTATTTCTCCTGGACCAGATCAAAATTCCTTCTCTGCATTGCAAACGGGTTTTGCAATCTCTTGTGCATCACTTTTCAAGCAGATCATAACAAACACACTACCCTGCTCTTCTTACAGATCTGTTACTGAAAAGGACACATCTTATGCTTTTAAAGTCACTTTTTTTTTGTATCTTGCATTTTATACAACAGTATAACATAAAAGCTAAAGAAGAAGGAGGTAATCCAGATATTGCTAAAACATAAACCCATCCCATCCCAACTGGCATCATGAATCATATCAAGAGGAAAAAATAAGCAGCTCAAGACATGGAAAAACCTTTAAGGAAGAAGAATGGGAAGTCAAGTACAGTGCTACTATTCTGCAATGCCATTTTAATCTAGTTACATAACTATAACTGAGCAATTAAAGTTGCCACAAAGCATTCTCCAGCTCCTCACTGACTGCATTATTACTCTTTCAAAATATAATCACTTAAGCTAAATTAACCACAGCATAATTGTCACAGCTCTACTCTGTTGCAGCTAGATAGCATACCTTTAATCTTTCTCAAGCAGTGCAGCTGAAGGAGGACTCTTGCAGCAGAACAGCTTGAATGCCACATTACAATTACATGACAACCCTGGAGACTAAGAATTGTTTTGGGTTTCAGAAATTTTATGTTAAAAAAAAAAAATCTTTCTTGACAAGCAAGCAGTTAATTTCATCAGCATTTTTACCCCATTGGCTGCAGACATTTGTCCTTCAAATCCCATTCCATTCTATGATTTTTTCCCATGTTTCTGTCACCTCTTGATTGAAGGTTATATAACAGTTACTCCTGGGTCCCCTTCATTGTACTTGGCCTCTCCTGGAGGAGGCACATAACGAAAGGCCAGCCTAGTGCCTGAGAACAGGAGGGCCTGGCAAAATGGGTATTCCAAGGCACTGAGAGGCAGCAGAGCTGCCCGATCCATAAATCCTACCTGAACTGAGGCAGAAATTTCAAAAGTCAGCTTGACACATCAGGTCTGAAAACATTAGACTTGTTTTGGCTAAGAAACTAAACTGATAGCCATAGAAAAATTCTGTCCAAGCACTGAATTTGGCAATATCCCAATGCTAAAGGGAGTATTGCATAACAGGAAGTGTTGAGCAGAAGCAATGGTAAGCTGCACTGCCAGCTCTTACTATAAAGCAGAAAATAAAAGCTGGGAGTTTGCCTCTTGCTATCAGTTACCATATATTTACTACTCTGCACATGGTGGTTTTGATCTGTGCAATGTTCTTCATGCTTATAAATGTACCTCTAATAAAGAAAACCAACGTGCTTTCAGGTAGGTTTGGAACATGGTTTAGCCTGCCTCTGAATTTCCTGCAGAAATTGGGTACTCCACTAGGACGCTGACATGACGGTTTTGTTTTGTTTTTTAAATCATTTATTGCCAGGATGCAATAGATCAGTACCAGCTGGCTCACCAATAGAGCAGTGACTTCCTTATCCCCACCTCTTAGCAAAATTTTTATGGCTTGGGACTGACAGATCTAAAAGAAAAGAAAACAAAACAAAACAAAAACAAAAAAAAAAAAACCACAGTCTCACCCAGTCTACAGAGAAGAGGTTAAACTTTATTTCCTGGAACATCAACCAAGTTCTACCCACTTGTTGATAAAAAGTCCACATTTCAAACTTTGTAAAGAATGCAGCTGTTGTGTGGCACTCTAAAGGAGGTCTGCTGGCTTTGAGGCCAAAATCTGGACAAAGGAGTTAGAGTCACAACAAGTGTAGGTACACAAAACAATGTGTAACTTAGTTTTATAGTAAAGCCAGGATAATATGTATCTATACACACATCCCTGTGCTATTATTTGTAGCTGCTTTATTGCATTTGTGATCTTTTAAAGTATTGATCTATATACCGGACTGCTACAAGCATCTGGGTTAAAACACTCTCCACAGAAAAGCAATTTATTTATTTTTTTAAAATAAAGACCTTGTAAAAGACCTTGTTTACGACACAAATTCTGTGAGTTGTATTGGCCATAGTGATAGGATAGGGAAGTGCCATGCAGCATTTGAAAAACTGAGGAGTGGGAGCTTCTGAAACTGGTTTTCAATAAAGCTACCACAGGGTGTTTAACTGCTCTGAGCATTATGGAGCTGCTGTCTTGGGCGTACAGCTCCTGCTCTGGTTTGAGCCACCAGAACATCTGATCCCCATAGAATATGCATAAAACTGAGCTGGGCCAACAGCAACAGTAGCTGCTGTGTCAGTATCAGCTGTATGTATATCCTGCATTGTATGTGTGAAGAGGCTTTCCATCAGCAGCAGTTTTGGTGTGAACAGGTAGGGATTTTTTGCTTGTTTGATGGAATGCTAAGATTCAGGCAGAACAGATTTGATTTCATAAAAAAGTATCTGGTTTCTAGGAAAAAAAAAAATCACTTCTGTGCAAAAGCATGAATGCCCAGCCCGGATAATGTCGAAACTGAAATAGAAATGTTCAGTTTTTGGTACTCTACTACAACATCATTGAAGAGCCAGAGTTTCTGTCCTATGCAGAATGGAGACTACATTTTCCATTAGGCACCATCTGCCATCATGAGGGAAAAAGTGGCATTATCATGAGTTATGGTCTGTAAAAGAAGCTCTGCTGTTTTGGAAGGAGCATGCACTTTCCTCCTCCATAGTCTCTTTCCAAAGAGATATATTTCAAATAAAGTTAATTCAAAACCTGAATCATTGAAATGAATTTCACTTGACCTTAGTAGTATGATTTAGATTTGGAAAAATCCACTAACTTTTGAAGGAGGTGGACAATACATTCTGGAATGTTAGATCATAGGTCCACCTCGTTGCATTACCTTATCACTGGTAGCAACCAGCGCTGGACCTCTGGGGTGAACACAATGGATTCTTCCCAACAAGACACTCTCATCCTCCAGCAATTTGCAGCTGAGAATTCCTAAGACGCAGGCAAAGTCTCCACAAAGAGCATCCCTCCATGAATTCTTCTTCCCAGAAAAGTCTGTGCTGACATTTTTGTAACCTTGTGAAATTTTTTTATCTCTGGTATCTTTTAGCAAGGAATCCCACAGCTGAATTATTCAGCATGAAGAACTGCTTCTTTTTTGTTCATTTTCAATCTAACCTCTGCTAATTATGCACTTGCAAATATTATTTGTCTTTTCTTATGTGCTGTCAAACTCTGAAATATGCTATCACCTTTACTGTTAGATAGGTTCTTTGTAGCTGTCATTATCAAAATGTCATGCATCTGAATGAAGTTCATATAGCAATATCCCTATGAAACAGAAAGAGTGAAAGTTATCTGCATTAGTATTTTAAGTTTGCACTGTTAGAGCACTTTTGAAGTTAATCTCCTGATTGTCCCCACCTACTCTGATTTGGTTTATACTGTAGAGAGGTCAGAGTAACAGAGCTGGATTCTCACTGGATGAAACTAATCTAAAGATGAACACCAAGGGTCCAGCTTCATGAATGCTCAGGATTAAAGCAGGATTAGACTCTATGTCACACAAAGGAAAAAAACCTCTATAGGGTGGGTGAGTTCTGATGGGCAAAGTCAGCTCCTTACCTTCAACTGTTCCAGTCTCCACATCTGATCCTTCTGTTTCACTACTTGCTATTGTAGACAAAGCCTGAATGATTTGCTGAAAGCCAAAAAGTATGTCAAAAACATTGTGAAGACATAGCTCAGCCCTTCTGAGTTTCTCGTTCTCTTCAAGGTATGTAACAATTATACATCCAGTTATAATTTACAGTATCTCTGTTATAACTTATGGCTTATTACTTACTTAATCTCTGTTATAACTTACGGCTCATGTTAGATATAGCCTCATATCAGGATGCACATCTGCTGTCACCATCTGTAGCCAGACAAGATGCCATTCTGCGGACCTGTCCCTCATTTTTCTTTTCCACAGAAAAGTGCCTTTATTTCAATGAGCACCACAGTGAAATGGGACAAGTCCACCCACTGGCTTCTGACAAACCAAATTAGTTGTGGATGATGATATAGCATGACTAATAATAGGTCAGCAGTGCAAATACTGTGAGGCCAGAAAAAATATAGCATGGTGATGACAGTCATTTGGTGCTGAAAGGATAAATTGGCAGTATTGCTTTTCAAATGAGATTTATTGACCATAAGCTGAAGGTGAAGAGGCTGCAAGTCTTTCTACTGGCAGACTTTCTTCCACAGTTTAACAAGTATTTGCTCTGTTGTGGAGGATGATTTACAGTTAGTTGAATTATAGTGCAGTGATATGCTATAGGATATCAGCATTTCTATTCCTGTCAGCATTTCTATTCCTCTGGCACAAGTGAAGGGCCACTACCATTGTCAATTCGCTTTAAAATCTATGTATTTAATTTCTAGTTTAAGTTTAAGGCTGAACATCAGGGAAGTCCAACTTTACTTTTGAGCAAGTCCAATATATTTTGGCTTTGTGTTTTTCGTTAGTTTGTTTTTGTTTTGGTCAGGAAAGAGCAATATTTTAAAAATGTATTTCTTTAAATATTTAGGCATGTACTTATTTGTTATATAGCCAAATTTTCTGAGGAGTCTAAGGACTATATTAAAATAGTATTTACATGATGCCACAGATAACTAATCTTTCTTGACTCTTAAAACAATCTCACTAGGCTTCTGCAGACTTCAGAAATCTGACCATGTGGGAAAAGGTTTGGGATCTGTAGAGTCTATTAAATCTCTGTTATATCCTCTCCTCCTCCCATCCCCAAGATTTTCCTTTCTGGTAAAAAAAAGGATAATGTTTATAATAAAGACTCTAACGCATTTAACACTGCAAAACATTCAAAAGAAAGGGACAAAAAGGGAAGCGAATGGGGTGGAGACATTCAGTCATTAAAGAAATTGGGAGTCTTCTCAAGTTAAAATTAATGCAAATGCTCCACTGACTTCAGGAAAGCAAATTCAGGCCAAGAACTGTAATTGAGAGAGTAAAAGCATATTGTCTGTACAAGACATAGCTGCAGTGTTCAGTTCAGAGATGGATGATAGTCATTTTAGTATATTGCGTTTATGAGCCAAACACTGCAGTTACCTGAGGGTGAAGTTTCATAAGTTTGACACAGTGGCTTACACAATATTCCAAAGAAATGTTAAAGAGCATGGCAGGTAATGAAGAGCTGTAAAGGACAGGGAGTAAGATGACTTGCGTGTACAATTAAACTTGCAAGAGAAATTAAATAAGCAGAACATAATTGCCAGGTTTGTATTTAGCCTGTAAACAAACCATAATATGACTGTTTGAAGGGGGACTTTCTGCAAGTCCTCCTTCAAAAAACTGATGTAAACTCTTTAACATACTACAAATAACTACATTCTTGTATTTTCTTTAATCCCACATATTCAGGACTTGAAACCCTGAGTGAGACACCTGTGGATTGAGGCTTATTTGTTTAGTTTATCTGTATCTGATGGTCTCTGACATTGCATTGTAAGTTAGTCGTGGCTAATTTCATTATAGCTAGGTTTTATCACTGTTTTTGTGTTATGATATCCTCTTTCTGAATGAACACTATCCTTAGTGCATTTGCCTTGTGTTAACTTTTTTCAGATGCCTATGGTCTAGAGCAGAACTCAATCCTGTTCTCTTAAACAGAGCTGTGAGCACAGGTAATCGGAGAACCGTTTTGACTTCCAGCTGTTTCCCAACCACTGTAAACAATGACAGGAAAAGTGTTTGTAACTTTCTTTTGTCAAATCAAGACTGTGCAATCTCCCTCCCAGTCTGGCTATCTGTCAATTTAATAAGATCGTTTTATCAGACTCCTCTTTGACTGAAGTCTTCAAATTCCAGGTAAATGGAGCAGAACAGCGTGATTTTGAGTTTTGCAGTTTAAGCTCACACCAGTTTAAATAAGAAGTCCATGATCCTGAAGTTAATTTAGTTCAATAGCCTATTTAAAAGGATTCAGTTACAGTCCCTTGCTGGCTTTCTGGTAAGGTTTACGGGGCAATAAGGACTGCAGGTAGAATTGAGTTCCTTCAAAGACAGTTTTCTTGGACATGGTATCAATGGTCTTTATTCATGGCATAGAGTTAACATGGTTTCCATGCTCAAGATACTTTATTTTTGTAAAATTCACCTATGTATATTTATTAAAACATATATTTTTTGTAAAAGATGCCAATTAATGAAGACTTATAGACTATGACTAACAGAGTAGAGGATGGAAAGTTCTTTCATTCCTACTCCATTGGTAGCTCATCCTGAACCATAATCTCAACGCGTTTCCTGTGAATGGGAGAAAAATATTCATACAAATCTTTTTCGTGATTACTAGAAAAATAATAGTATTCATAAACTTCCTAGCCAGCTGCTAGCAGTTCCTACAGATAGATCCATAAAGACGGATTCTGTGAGACACTCAGAGGTCTCCCCGGGTACAGCTTTTGGCAGACTGGGAGGTCTAATGCTTTTTCTGATGAGAACCAGCCAAGCGATAGCACCTCTCATTCATATACTAGAGTTTGTGGTCTATAAATAATTTATCTGTTTTACATACGGGTAGCTATCAAATACTCTTCTCTCATCTGAGCAGTTATGCTGATACTATCTGGCAGCCACTCAACCACTTAGATGTAAACCCACTGAGCTGAAATTACTTTAATCAGATGAAAAGGGGAAAAGCAAATGCATTAACTGCCAATTCTCCCTAGCTCCTTCTTAAATCTTTCTGACTTACATTGCTGTTCCATTTTGGTCAGTTTTTACACAAGCATTTTCAGTTTCTTTGCCCAGTCCCTTCCTGGTCTGCATTTTCCATCTTTCAGCTAAGTAAGATCATACTGAAAATTCATCCCTTCCCAATTTGCTTCATTGCTTACAGACACCTTCCCCTATTGATAGCATCTGCTTTTGCTTATCCTCTGACAAGCATGGTGAGATGACAAATCTTTTTTTTTTGTCTACACAATTTTTTATTTCTTTGTTATCTCTGCTAGATTAAACCTCATTTTCACCTTTCATGGTGGCTTGTCAACATATGGTTATGAAAGCCCATCCATATTTATTCTGCTGAATTCAATGGTGAAATTACTCTTGATACCAATGACTGGCTCTGACCCACATGAATAAATCCAGCCCTTGCCTGTCAGAGACAGAAGGGCAACATCAGTTTAGATAAAGCTATGCCAGGTGCACCCATGCTGCACCTCCCCAGCATGCCAGGCCCCAGCAGGGCTCTGAGGTTTAAAGTACCCTGAACCGATGGGGTTCCATGTGATTAAAAAAAAAAAAAAAAGTAATTTTTGTGGCGGCCTAGATGACCCTGGTCTTCACCCTCTCCCAGAAGGGTGTGGGTCTCCTGGAAGTCTGCTGTCATAAACTACAATAAACCAGTAAGTAATAAAAACGTTCTTATTCCCCAATGGAATGTCTGCCAGGCAAGGTTTCAGTACAACTTGCATTTATTAACAAAACATCAAAACACTGATTTTTCAGACACCCATAAATGTAGCTTCTAAAGATAGAAGAGAGAAAGAAAACAGTGCAAAGAGGTGAAATACTTGCCCAGGTTCACTTTATAAAGTCAGATGTTTGACAGAGCATGAACTTTTCATTGACCTCAATTGATGCCCATTTAGGCTTTTAACATTATTGCCAGGAGATGAAATAAAACAATGTCCTGATCCCAGAGCAATCCTGGAGAGTGATTTGATTATATTCCTTTAAATAGCTGAGGAACACCCCACTGGGCCTCTCTGGCATGCACCAGAGAAGGCATCCAGACCATGCCATGGCAGCCAAGCAGATAGGAAGCCAGGTCTTACTCAACAGGCACTGGGAAATTAATGGAGCTGGAGTAGTTTTCATGTGCGCTTGGTGTTAAGTGGACTGTAAAGATGCAGGAAGACCTTTCTCCTGTTGCAGTCTCATTCCTCCCCTACATGGGCTTACATAGCTCCCCTTGGCACCCCAGAGCCACTACCGGACCTCCCAGCACACAATTGTCTGTCCAGCTCTGCCAAGCACTTTCTGGCTGGGAGATGAGCCTGTTGGCTCTTTTTTCCACCCCCTTATGTCAGTAGAATAACCCACTGCCTCTGTGTTTTGGAGGAGACACAGTCCAGGGAAGGAAAGTGGGTGGCAAGTGTTTCTAGAAAGGTATCAGAGAGGGCCTGCTGACCAGTCCACTATTTGACCTGCTCATTCTGCCTCCTGTCTCCTTACAGAAAAATTCATGTAGGGGCAGCCCCTAGACCAACTATCAAGTACAAAACCACCTCTGAAGTCAGGCCTCTACATCCAGCCTCAGCTTCCCCCTTGTTCCTGGTAAAAGTCTGGGAAATCTTGTGGGTTTGGAAAAAAAAAAAAAAGTAAATGGTCAATGTCAATCAATAACAGCAATCTTTCAGCCACCCACATCTATCAGCTAACTGTAGCCAGACATCAAAAACAAAGTCAAGCCTGAACCACCAATGATTCTGGTCTAACCTTCACCTACAAGGAGTTCAGGGAAGCCCACATGTTATCAGTCTACATTAATGCCTGCTTCTTGGCTTGCTAAGAGAGCTGCTTTGCTACATATCACATCCACATAGCCATCCACAAAACCTGGGTCTCTTTTCAGCCAGAAGTTATACAAATATGTTGGCTTATGGAGGCAAAACAGCTCATTTCAGCTTGACTGACACAAACATCAGCAGCTGAAATACTCTTTCCAACTTCCCAGCTGTCGTGCATTTGAGAAGCTTATGAGGAGGATGTGAAATAAGGGGTCAGTGTGAAGCTAAGTCAGGGTAAGGAACGAAAGGAATTGTAATCATCATTTAGAAAGAGATGAGCAGCCAAAGGTACATGAATTGGAAAGAACCCATCTACATGCATGAGTTGAAAAAAGGTCACTTAAATAAATCTCATACGCATAATTCAAGACAAAGCTCACTGTTACTAAAGAAAGCATAGTTTACTAAGACCTGTCTCTATGGTAGGGACTGATAAAAAGAGTATACAAAAATCAGTGGCTATGAATCAGGTCTCTAATCTGTAAGAGATAAAGTATGTTAAGTTAAAGACTACAAAGTCCATCTCTGTTTATATTTTGTACAGTTGCTTACAAAGTATTTTGTCAGCCGTTGATTGTTTGCATGCAGCAGATAACCTAATGCTTCAGCGTAGAGCTGGACAAATGGTCACCAGCTCAACATGTACAGCAATTTTTCCCCTTTGTAAGAAAAAAACATTATTTTCTAATTTCTAAATACTAGACAGCTGGCCACAGTTAAAACACCATCTACTATTTTTTGGTTAGCCTTACTTAAACACATATTTGTAATTTTCAAAACCTAAACTGTAGTTATGGAGTTATGATGGTATCCATTACACTGGTGCTTTTTTATCATTATTACAACTTCTGCCCAAAATGTTGGCAGTATTAGAACACTTAAACATATAATTTAACTTACCTCGCATCCAGAGTTGAGGGTGGTCCCTCAGATCAGGTCCGAGGTCAAAAATGGGGCAGGTTTGCTTTTGCCTTTGGTAGGTTCAGTGTGACTAGGGGAACCCAAACACATTTCTCATTTATCAGCTCTCCCTCACCAGTCCTGTGTGGCCTGCATCACATCTCACTTATGTGGGGACCATCAGCTAATGGCAAATCAAAAGAGTTAATCACCATCTTGCAAATCAACCTGCAACATTCACTCTGTACTAATTGCCAGGGCCAAGGCATTTATCTCCCTTTGTGTCAGATGCAACACAACTTTTTTATTTTTTTTTCACTTTATTTTTATTTTTTTAATGTAAAGGGGTTGAGGAAATCTATTTCCTTCAGAGCAATGCCAACACCAGTCTTAAGCTAAATGCAATCACCATGCCCTCATTACTGACGGCTCTCAAAAACTTTGCATGCTGTTGAACTTCATATTACACCTCCACTTGGTTGCAACTGCCATGGAGGGCACAGTGACCTGCCTCCTCCTGCTGCAGAGCAGAACAAGTGGGGGCTGGCCCATCACAAAGGCTGAATGCAGCAGGGCAGAGGCAGGCACTGGCGGTCCCATCCTCCTCATGAGCTATCTCACACCACGTAGAATAGCATCAAACAGCCCAACTTCTTAATCTTCATTTTTTATCACTTCCAAGTTCATATTTACCTATGTGACATTTACTCAATCTCTTTCAGTTACTAAACACAGTTCTAGGGAAGAGTCCTTCTCATGCTTCTGGGCCCAAATTCCCCCAGAGAGCAACCAGCACTTGTTGCAGGAGGGAAGGGGAAGTCCCAGCTTGCTGTTGTTCAAAGTCCTAGGACTGCTGATGGGATAAGCCAGCTCTGCCACTTGCCTTTTGACACAAGCAGACTCCAAATTTCTTCTAACACAAAAAGAATGTGATTGTAGCATGAGTTCATGGAGGAGCCATGACAATTTGTGGCATGTATGAAAATAGTATTGGTGGGATATGGAAATTTGTCTGGGAAATGTCTGCAAGTGGTTCAGGCTCCTTGAGGAGGCACCTCACAGCCCTGACCCAGTGCCACCTGCTGCAATCTGTTAATCTGTGATGAGGAACTGGCCTTTCCTTCAGCAGCACTGACAAAAGTATCACCAATGACTGAAGCTTGCGAAGAGCGTGGCAGATCCTTCAAATAGCCATGAAGGCCTGCAAGACAGCAATAGATATCAGCCAGTTCTCTCTTTGGTAGCACACACACACAGAAACACTCAGAAAAAAATCCAGAAGCAGAAGCAATAAAGTCTATTTAAATCTTACCATAAACATTTATTATTTCTTATAGTTTTCCTGTTGACAGCTGTGAGGCCAATTCTGATACCAACGTTTTCTCTGTGATCTGCCCATACAGATGTGCTCACATTGCTGCTCTGCATTAGCCATGGTGTGCAGGGATATAACCTGGACCCTCTGACCCATGGTAGATGAAGCACAATTCAGTCAAAAATATTGTTTGCCACAAATGAAGGAAGCTCAGAGACTCCCTGCGTGGCCTGTCTTCCAATCGGGAATGACAAAGAACCACCGCAAATGAAAAAAAAACTTACATAAAAGGAATTTTGAATCTTCACTGTTGCCCCATATTGGTTATTTTATCTCAAACTGAGAAAGTACATGGATTTAATTGTTATGAATAAATTTAGAAGATGGTGGTCATAAAGTATCCCATGCAGGTGTCCATCCTGGTATAATCTGTACGTGACATAGAGTGCTGAGGTAAAATCTTTGGGGTATGAAAGATGTGCCTCTGGCTATCTACAACAATCCCAGGGGAGGTTTTCTTTCTGCAGCTCTTCACAATCTCTCTTCTGGGTCTGGTGGATGTATTTAACTTAAATTCACAGAATCACAGAATCACAGAATTTCTAGGTTGGAAGAGACCTCAAGATCATCGAGTCCAACCTCTGACCTAACACTAACAAGTCCCCCACTAAACCATATCATTAACCTCTACATCTAAACGTCTTTTAAAAACCTCCAGGGATGGTGACTCAACCACTTCCCTGGGCAGCCTGTTCCAATGCCTAACAATCCTCTCAGTAAAGAAGTTCTTCCTAATATCCAACCTAAAACTCCCCTGGCGCAACTTAAGCCCATTCCCCCTTGTCCTGTCACCAGGCATATGGGAGAATAGACCAACCCCCACCTCGCTACAGCCTCCTTTAAGGTACCTATAGAGAGCGATAAGGTTGCCCCCAAGCCTTCTCTTCTCCAGGCTGAACGAGCCCAGCTCCCTCAGCCGCTGCTCATAAGACTTTTTCTCCAGACCCCTCACCAGCTTGGTCGCCCTTCTCTGGACTCACTCAAGCACCTCCATGTCCTTCTTGTAGCGAGGGGCCCAAAACTGAAGTAAAATGTTTTCGGTTTGTATCTAATCAGTCCAAACAGAGAAGAGCATAAGAAAAGCCCTCAATGTGTGTGGATCTGTGATCATTTCTAAGAATGTTCTCCCACTGAAACAGTTTTCGTGGTTTGCCAATGAAAACTAGTTTTCAAAACAAATAGTTTTATTTTGTCTCATTTCCAACACATTTTGTTGTTTTTTTTTGTTTGTTTGTTTGTTTTTCTAAACCTGTATTGACAGATTTAGATGAGACAAATATTTAACCTAATATTATTTAATTTTTCTATCCTGTTTTTCTATGCTGCTCTATTAAAAGTTAGGACATGTCAGAGTGACCATGGCACTAAGCACTCGCTCCATTTTTGATTATACACAAAACATAGGATCATCTGCTGGATGAAAGTTCTCATAAGACAGCAGGACTATTTAAAAATCAATTCTCAAATGTTATTTGGAACAATGCAGAAAAAAAAATTTCCAGGAGGTAGCGGTAATCATTTTTCTATCCTATTTTTACTCAAAAATGCAGACAGAAGGGAAGAGGTGTACGTGTTGGGTGGTGTGTGGTTTCTTCTTTACAGAAAAGAAGAAGAAAAAAAAAAAAGTAAACTATTTTGTTCATCAGATTGACCCTAAAATTAGATTTCTGCTGTCCCAAAGTTCTTTCCACTGCAACTAAATACCACTTACAGGGGAAATAAAGGATCACAAATTACAGTCTAGAAAATCAGATGGAAAGAGTTTTTATATTTTTGGTACTAGAGCTACTTAGTTTTCCTCTACTGGCAAGAAAAAGAACTTGACAATTTAATGGGAATCTTCCATCCTCCTTTTCTTGTAGTCTGTTAGCATAATTTAATAAAATACTGTTTTTTATTTCCTGTCTAAATCAGAATTACCTAGGCTATTAATCCCTGAAGTCAACAGTACTTCTTATAATTTGGAGATTTCCAAAATTTCCATGTTGAATGATGAAGGTCACCTGCTACAATGTATTGGCTTCACAGCATTTTTCTACTCAAATATGGTAAATATTTAGTGAAATCATATGCACTGTAGAGTCATACACTGAAAAACACTTGAAACATTTTGAGCTGGGGGCGACCTTATCACTCTCTATAGGTACCTCAAGGGAGGCTGTAGCGAGGTGGGGGTTGGTCTGTTCTCCCATGTGCCTGGTGACAGGATGAGGGGGAATGGGCTTAAGTTGATCCAGGGGAGTTTTAGGCTGGATGTTAGGAAGAACTTCTTTACCGAAAGGGTTGTTAGGCATTGGAACAGGCTGCCCAGGGAAGTGGTGGAGCCACCATCCCTGGAAGTCTTTAAAAGATGTTTAGATGTAGAGCTTAGGGATATGGTTTAGTGGGGACTGTTAGTGTTAGGTCAGAGGTTGGACTCGATGATCTTGAGGTCTCTTCCAACCTAGAAATTCTGTGATTCTGTGATTCTGTGATATTCTAAAAACAAGGCTATGTATGGGTTCGGGATGCTTGGTAAGTGGAGAACCAAATATTGTAGAGAGGGTATTTTTTAGTTAACATTTAGTTATGAGAATGTGTTACCATAAAATCTTAATTTATAGAACAAGAAAGCTGGAGGCAAGGAATTTTCCCTGCCACAGAGAACTGCATGAAGAAGTCTGTATGTATACAGTAAAGTTGCTATGTCCTTTTATTTGCAGTGGATCAGAGTGGATGGTCTTCTTTAGTCTAACTCAAATATCACTCAGGCCAATGGAAAGATTCCCTTTAGCTTCAGAGGCTTTTGTATAAAGGAAAGAAGCAAATGCCTAGTGCCACTAATGACCAAACTAGCAAACTATTTTGAGTGGGGAATGCGTAATATACACATATAATTCATTTGCTTATAGGATATATATTTTTGTATATTATACATTTTTTTTTTTTTTTTTTCCTATTAAGCAGAATAGCACACTTCTGATCTGGCTTTATTTTCTTGTATCTTAACAAACACAGAAAACAGAAACATAAAGCTATTTATTTTCTGTTCTATACTAAAAAGATGTATTACTTTGATGCTCAGAAAATACATTAAAAAAAATCATTTATTTGTGAGAGTTTCATTATCTTATTACATGTGCCGTGGTTTGGTGCATAGGAAGTGTATAGCTTAACATGCTAATCTTATTACCAATTTTAAAAAGGTGTCAAGCTTTCCTCTACAATAGACAGGAGATACAGGTTTGAGTTTCAGTAACAGGCTAATTTCAAAGAGAGGTATTTGTTTAATTAGAATCAAACATAATTTTACAAACAAATAACAAGTACAAAAAATGAGTAATTTTTTAATATGTGCAACAGGTTGTTAGTCTCCTGCTATTTCTATTTTTTTTGTACTTCCTCTTGTAGCCATAGCTGGACGGCTCTTTTTAAATATCAAGGCTACACTTTTCAGAAATGATTAGTAATTATGGGTGCCTGTTCAGAGTTATCTTACTGGAGCCTAAAAGTGAATATTCAGCACTTTCTGACAATCTAACTCCTTTAAGGTAACTCACATTGTGGTGAAATAACTAGCCCTTACCAAACTTCTTCCATCCAAAGATACCATATATTCATCCCAGTGAATTCTGACATGTATTTTGTTCCACATCCTTAGCTGCTTTTTTTATCAGGCCAAGGAGCAATAGTTAAGATCTGCCTAAACATTTAGAAAAGTTTTAAATTTCTCTAGGCAGTTGAACACTTTTACACACTACTTATTTATACACACAACTAAATCAGCTCACTTAATTTGCCCCACCCTATGTTTAATCAACATAATAGCTTGCTATTTGTCTTAAACTATAAAACAAATATTTAAAAATAAAACAAGAACCACTATTGGGTTTTACAAACAAGTATATGACGTAATAGTTTGTGGTAATGACTTAAGTTGGAGCAGCTTCCTTGTCTGGGATTTTAAAAGCTCTCTCAGAACCAGTACTCAGAGACAAAGATGTGAACATTGACAATATTACGATGAGATACCACCCCGCCCATGACGTAGTTCATCTCCAGTTTCAGGATGGCATGGAAAGGTCCAACAATGGGCCGTACCTGGCGCACAACACCTGTTGGGATAGAAAGAGGTTGCTGACATTAATAAGAAAATCAAATAGTTTTGGATGAGCTATAGCCTGTTTCACTTCAGCAAGAGAAAAACTCCCTTTCACTTTCAGTATAGCTGAAGGAATGTTACTTTATCTACTCGATCGGTAAATAACATGAAAGAAAGCTTGTGAAATAAAACTAGATATAACTTTTGAATCAAAATACCTTGCTAAAAATCTAGAAATAGCACTAAAATGTTGCTATTGTCAGGAAATTCTTTTTTTTTTTTAATTATTTTTTAATTCTTAATTCAAAGAAATAAAGTCTGTAAGCTTTCTTCAGCCAACATCCACATTATCCTGAGGAGTACAACAACACCCACATCTGGGAATGCCATGCAATTTTTGGTATTGTGTTGTGAACCTCATTCCACTTGGAAAAGTAGAAATCAGTTGTAATGGTAATTACAACGGAACAATACAATCAACATGCTCCACATAAACAGCAAATGACACTAATTTGTAAATTGTTAGTGTGTCATATTGCTGGTGCAAAACTGCACAGGAAACACTGGAAAGAAAAGCAGGTCGGTTTAATGAGGAAAGGGGGAGTATCACAGCATCATTCCGCATATGGATGGTGGCTGCTTCCTCAGCAACATCAGGGCCTGATAATAAGGAAGGAAGTGGTAAGAAGTGAACTGCATGTTTCAGAGCTCCAGTCCTTCAGGTTGTTTTACCTGGAGGAGGCCCTGTGCTGGCATGCAGCAGGTGAGGGACCACTGGGGCTGGGAGTGGTGGGGGCTTCACAGGGCCCACAGGAGAGGTCTTCTCCAGCCAGGACTTGTCCCACTGTCCCAGCTGGGCAGCAAGGCAGGCCAGGGGGCAACCAGCTTCAAGCAAAAGTCCAGATCACCGGGCAAGTTCATGGAGATTACACAGGGCCAAAGTCAAGGCAGGGAGTCAAAACATGGGTCCGAGTTCAGGACAAGAGGACCCATGGCTGTGATGAAGCTGAAGACCAGCAGGAACTGAAGCTGAAATGGGGCTCCTCAACTCTGGGCAGGATATGGGAGAAGCCTGTCTGGGCCACAGGGACTTCGATAAGTCCTCGGGCTCTTGACAAATGTGGCTAAAAAGAACAGCATTAAATCTTCAGACCTACACAAAAGAAAGTCCTTTTTCCAGGGCAGTGAAGACATTACAGTTTTGTCCTGTTTAAATACCAACTAATATCTTCAGCATGCAGTAAAACTGCAAACTTTTCATCACATTCACTTTGCTTGCCATATTCGATGCATACACTTTCTAAGCATTTTTCCCCTGCAATTTATATGTACATGCATACACACACATACACACATATATATACTTCTATATGTACACATTGTTTTTTGTTTTCTTGGCCACTCTCCTGAACCTTATAAAAACTACTGGGCTTTGCAGATGATATATTGAAAAATAAAAGCCTCACTTAAATTGCCCTCCCTTCAGGGTAGCGTTTAAAGCATTTTGCTAACAATACATCACATTATAGCAGGCACTGCTTTAACTGACAACCACAGAAACATGCAGCATTGGAATCGCTCAGTACTGGCAAGTTGTTTAACCCACCCTGTTATGGTCTCATGTAGTAATCACCAAGCCTCAGATGACACAGGTTGCTGGTTGCATTTAGCAATCTTTTTATAATGCTCTACATTTTCTTGCTCTACTCTGTCTAGAAGGGGGATTACAAACTATATATTTTTTTTCTGATGTGATGCAGTTCTACTCAGGCTGGTACAGTGTAAGCAGGTATACAGTGCAGGATTTGTCCATACACTATTGATATAGCCTTCAAAGCATTTAGTAACTTTCTCATTCTTATTTGGATGCACCCTGCTAGTAGGAAGAAAAAAAAAGGAATTTCTGTTGTGAAGGTCTAACAATTATGTTTCATGGGGCAGTGCTTTTTTACCCAATACTTTTTGCTGCAGTTTCAAAATCAAGCTTACTGCTGGTCTAGGAAGCAAATGCATGTTAAGACGGCTACATTGAAGCAATGAATTGAAGGAATGTGTAAGGAAACAAAATACTGTCACAATATTGATTTATGCAGTTTGTTGTGCCAATGTCCTAGATTGTCCTGAAATGAATCTCAAAACACCATTCCAGAAGGATTCTTTCCTCTCTCCTAATAAATAAATAGGATGATGCAGTCAGATGGGTGTGTGCTACAGCATGCATATAAAGCTGCTGTTATTCTAAATGTGCAGCAATTTCCTTTACTGATATGTTCAGAAATGATGTCAGGCACACAGAAAAGGAAGGAAGGAAGGAAGGAAGGAAGGAAGGAAGGAAGGAAGGAAGGAAGGAAGGAAGGAAGGAAGGAAGGAAGGAAGGAAGGAAGGAAGGAAAGGAAGGAAAGGAAGGAAAGGAAGGAAGGAAGGAAGGAAGGAAGGAAGGAAGGAAGGAAGGAAGGAAGGAAGGAAGGAAGGAAGGAAGGAAGGAAGGAAGGAAGGAAGGAAGGAAGGAGGGAAGGAAGGAAGGAAGGAAGGAAGGAAGGAAGGAAGGAAGGAAGGAAGGAAGGAAAGGAAGGAAGGAAGGAAGGAAGGAAGGAAGGAAGGAAGGAAGGAAGGAAGGAAGGAAGGAAGGAAGGAAGGAAGGAAGGAAGGAAGGAAGGAAGGAAGGAAGGAAGGAAGGAAGGAAGGAAGGAAGGAAGAAAAGGAAGGAAAGGAAGGAAGGAAGGAAAGGAAGGAAGAAAAGGAAGGAAAGGAAGGAAGGAAGGAAGGAAGGAAGGAAGGAAGGAAGGAAGGAAGGAAGGAAGGAAGGAAGGAAGGAAGGAAGGAAGGAAGGAAGGAAGGAAGGAAGGAAGGAAGGAAGGAAGGAAGGAAGGAAAACCCTGAAATGTTCTGTGAGACAAATGCATATGGAGGAACACATGATTTTCACCTTTTCAAGACTAACTCATTAAGAGCTCCCAATTCTATATTTTTTGGTGATGAATGCCAGAATGTAAAACCTGAGCTTTTTTTCTCAGCCAAACTCAAGGACAAACATAAATGGAAGCCATGCAACAAAGCTGCTCAGAGCCTGAAACTTGGCTGCATATTTATTTAGTTCCCAGTGATCCTGTTACAATGGTCCTAGGTCTCAGTAATGCCATTAAAGGTCACCTGCTGTAATGTGCTGCTGCCTTTTAATGCTACCTGTAATTCTCTAATGCCTCTGATTCTCTAATGTCTTGTGCCAGTTGTCAGGTACTAGGGAGGCATAACTAGCCCAGACCCAGACAAGGCCAGTAGTGCCTTGTGCCTTCTCTCACAAAAATAGGAGTTTTAAAACGTTTCACTCAGGCCCAGTACATGAAGTATGGCTGAATGAATCAGTGAGTATCTATAAAGTGTTTAACAGAGGATCCATTTGAAGATGGCACATATAATAATTCTGGATGTTTTTAAGTGAAGTGGATTTTTCAGTTACAGCAACATTTGCATAAACATGCTGTTCTACTATGTCTTTTGTCAGATGAATGCTGGGTCCCAATTTGTGCTCCTTCAGCATTTTTAGCTGAACTTTAAGTACAAAACATAACTTTATAGTAATAGGAAGGTTACAGCTTTTAAATGTACTGAAAAGAAAATTATCAGGAGTACCGAGGGGAAGTTATGCTTGATTGAATGCTTGACCAGCTTGATAAGTTTCTATGATGAAATGACTGGCCTGGTAGATGAGGGAAGAGCAGTATATAATGTCAGCCTGGACATCAGTAAAGCTTTTGATGCTGTCTTCCTAAGGAACCTCACAGAAAGGCTGTGAAGTATGGACTGGATGAGCAGACAGTGAGGTAGACTGAAAACTGACTGAATGAGCAGGCCCAGAGGGTGGTGATCAGTGGCCCAAAGTCCAGTTGGACTAGTCCAGTTGTAACTAGCAGGGTACCCCAGGGGTCAATACTGAGCCAATAGGAACCTCATGAAGTTAAATAAGAAGAGCAACATCCTGCCCCCTGGGAGGAACAGCCCCAGGCACTAGTACGTGCTGGCAGCCGACCAGCTGGAACACAGCCAGGCAGGGAAAGACATGGAGGTCCTGGTAGACATCAAGTTGAACATGAGCCAGCAACGTGCCCTTGCTGCAAAGAAGGCCAATGGTATCCTGGGCTGCATTAAGCAAACCACTGCCAGCAGGTCAAGGGAATTGATCCCATCTATCCAGCATTGCTAAGGCCACATAGATGAGGCTGTGACCAGGCCTGGGCTCCCCAGTACAGGACAGACATTGAGCTACTGGAGAGAGTACAACATAGGGTCACAAAGATGATTAAGGGACTGAAGAATCTCTCCTGCTAGGAAAGGCTGACTGATACGGGACTGTTCAGTCTTTTTTTTTACCAATCTGAAAGCAAAGTAGCCAGATGGAGCCAGTTAGAGGTTACATGGGGATACCCGCAGACTGGGATATGGTCCTGGATTACTGTAGCAGTGCACGCTATCCTATGAGTTATTCTCTGTAGAATGCCAGACATGTAGAATGGTGATACTCATTAAGTGACCTGAAAACAGGGTGCTCTCAAGCATCAAGATCAGCTGGTGTTCTCTGGGAGCAAAGCTGCAGACTCTACAGTTGGTAAACAGAGTGAATTTATTTAAGCAAGTTCACCCACACTTTTTTAACACAATCAGTTTTCAACTAGATCGGTGTTTTGCACACACCAAAAAAAAATAAACTTTGCCTATAGAAGAAAAAGATTATATATAAAACTGGGTAAATAACTGCTAATAAATGAACAAAATGGCTCTGATTACATGGGAATGTTGAAGGTTCAGGTGTGTTATTCAATGCAGCCAATGGTATTGCAAAGTTCTCAAAGCTAACATAGGTGGTCACTACATTTGCATGCACCTCCTGAGCTACGTATAACATATACATATACTACTAGTACACCATTGTGCTTTTACAGACCAAACTATCATGGGATGTCGCTGCTAATGTCTCTATGGCTCAATGACAAAAGTCAAAGCAGATTCTCACTGCTGCTGAATCCCATGTGTCATAAATCTTGAGTGTCTGTCTATAGGTATACTTAAGAGAGTGCTGTTACAGTCAAGTCTGATGTGCTGCTGTTGCTGTTTATCCTCTTCTGTTCAAAATCTGTGACCCAAACACAGACTCAGCCTACAGAAAAGCCAAAATGCCACAGGCCAGGCAGATTATTTTCCATCAGCTCCAGCTTATTTGTTTTGCTTTTTTGTTAGCTGAGCAGAGATGTTATTACCCATACCAAATCTGTTTGGGTATTTTCATGGCTTGCTGACCTTCTCCGTTTAGAAAACAACAATAACTCTTTTTCTTGCTCACTTTGCCTGTATTGGAAATAGGATCTACACCAATCCTTTCCATCTGCTGACCTGTTTGAGCAACAACCTCAGCTTGAATTGCAGTATGTTTTTGGATGTCACAGTTATTTCTGCAGTGATTGTCTGACCATGGCCCAGAACTTCTAAAGCTCTGTAATTAACACATTTAGCTGTTCTCTTACTCTGTTTCATCTCCCTTCATGTTGCATTTCAACTTTGTCTAAGGTAAAAGCATGTCACTTTTAATGAAGGTATTCTTCTTGTAAAGCATCATATATAGTGAAGACACTAACCTAAATAATAAGTAATATTTTTTTTCGAGTGAAAATAACGACAATAACCAGTATCTTAGAGACACCATCACTGGATTACTGAGGCTCTGTTTATCAAAGTATACAGGAAAAATAAGACAGCAAGGTTAATATTGTTAATCTTCCTAAGCTTTTCAGCAGAATTTCTATTATTGTAATCAGATGCCACAGGTATTCTTTGGCTTGTCCATACCCCTTTAAGATATCATTACTTTTCTCTGCTTTGAAATATGTGGCACCCTCAGGCAATTCACCTCTGTGTCTGGTTTCTGCTTGTATTTTTACATTATACAGCCAATTTGCTAATAAGCTCCATTTTGAACTCAGGAGAAGCACTTCTGTTTTGTTAGCACATTAACCCATTCGGGATGACAAGTCCCTGCAGTATCATGGATTAGTGTCTGGTTTCCAGAAATCCAGACTCCGGATTCTGATTTCTGTGCTAAGCTCACTGCCCAACATGCCAGAAGAGCACTTGCAACACTCCTTAAAATACTTTGTTTTAGATTTTTTTTTTCACTGCTAACCACAAAATCTGTAGAAATTACACATGCACTGAATCTGGATCATCGTGTTCCTTACACCACTTGCAGAACACTGCATTTGCATTTTCTCCAGAGAAAGTTCTTCTAGCAGGGATCTCCATACTTTGCCAGAAAGCAAAGCAGAAGCAGCAAGCATGAAGCTTATTTTCACATTGCCACTAGAAAAACTGTTTTAGGAGAGAATGCATCATGGTATGTTTTCTGTTCCAGAGGTGAAGACTGAAAGATTTTCCATGGGGAAAAATTTGTGATTCTATTCAAATGTTTGAAACTGTAGCATAGAACAGAGTACAGAAAGAAGTTGCAGCCCTTTAAAAGTGCTGCTCCTCAAAAAGAAATTCTCAGATAAACTTTTAAGGACACTCAAAAAGTCAAGCACAGAAGTGTTAGTGGGGGGGGAGCAAAGGATCAGAAGCTGGAGGGAGAGGCACTAGGGACAGCTGATTACTGGGCAGCTGTACGTGATGACTGCTGGAAGAGGGGATGTGCTGAAGTAAACTTCTTGCCTTATCTGCATATGCATATGCAGGCATATGTATCTGTGTATGTATAAACAACCAAAACTACTGCCAAATCAAAAGCTGTTCTTCCAAATAACCCGTGGGCTATGCTCAGGAATGTACATAAACACAGTTATCAAAAATGTGATCAATCCCCTCAAACACATTGCAAGCTTTGTATTAAGTAACAAGCACAAGACCTCTTTTCCTTTTACCACCTTCCCATGCTTTTCCTCATACACAGGGTAACGGCTACATTGTTTTGTTCTGGTCATCACATGCCAAAGGACAGTGACAAAACTACTTTTTTTTTTGTTTGTTTGTTTTGTGTTTTTTTTTTCCTCTTTGTGCTCATAACAAGCATACAGCCTCCTTTCTGTGATTCTTCTCAGGTGGCAACTTAACAAAGAAATGCAGCTTTTTACTGTTGGTTGAACCCAACAACATTACCTCATTTTCATTTTCATTAAAACAAGACTTCACACTTGACATTATAGGCAACTACTAATTTAGCCAATTTTTCTGGAAATAAATGATTTATTCAGGAAAATTTGCTAATATATATATATATATAAATGTAAATATCTATAAAGATTTATTTTATATATATATTAAAATAAAATAGTAGCAAAACAATCTATAATATAAATACATAAATATAAATAAAATATATATTAAATATATATAACTATATATATGTATTTACATTGCTTACTTCTATGATTTGTGGTCAGCTAAAAACTGACCACAAACTGACTAAACTTTATATGGATTGTGGGGAATTACTGAGGGAGCATGAACTAGTGAAAAAAAGAACAACTCACTTTTCTGAATCATTATTCTACAGTGAACATACTAATCCAACCCTAAATGGAACAAAACACATTTTTTTTTATTTTTTTTTTGAGATCTATTTAAAGAGAAACAAAGTGTAAAGAGTTATCTAAAATAAAAAGGATGGGATGTATATTTGAAATACCAAAGGCAGACAAGCAAGTCTGAGCATATCTCATTGTTCACTTTTCCTTCAAAATAACCACTCACAGCTAGTATTTGTGTATGTGCATTTGCAACCTGTCCATGCATTATTAAAATTAAATTCCAGAAAGCAGAAAATGACACAACAATCAAGAGTTAGTCTTCATTCATTCTACTGGAAGTGGAACTACTTACTGACCATATTAAAAATATATTTATTTTTTGCATTAGTTAGAATTAAGTGCAATTTAGTATATGAAATATGATGTGAATTATTGTGTGGAATATTGTTCCATAAGAATGTTAATATCATCTGCATTGTAAAATAGTCATAGATGGCAAAGGGTCTGAGGACTGGGGAAAGCTAAAGAATCTCATAGGATCCTCTTGGTAATTCTTATGTGTGATGACGTTTCTTTGTCCCCGTTGCACGGCCTGTCTCACTGGCTCCCTAGCTCTGAGATCCCCAGAAATTCCTAGTCAAGCATAAGCCAGCAAGACAGGCAGGAGAGCATGACTGAAAAGCTGAGCAGGGTATGAGGCTTAACAGGTGAGAGGTAGGAACACATACTAGGACAGAAAAATGTATAGCTTTCTCATGCAGAATGTGTGATGTTTTGGTAGCAATACACTCGTTTCTCACTCAGAGAAACTCAGAGATTATCTGTGAGATAAATAAAATCCTGTGTAAAATGCTAAAGAGCACAAGCAAATTATTTTTTCTCCTATATTTCCTAATCCTCAGGTTATGAGTCTACAGATGTGATTGTAAGTGAAAGCTGAAGTCCATCACAACGTGTCCTCTTTGAAAAAAATACAGTAAGATTCTTCAAGAAAATATGCTATTATATGGTGAGAGTTAGTGCTATCACTTTTCTGATCGAACATTTGGGATGAGCTGCTAGTGACACCTACAAGAGAGAGTTTTCAATGATGCATAAAACATCTTACCATTTTTCCTCTACCTATTTCCCATGTGATTGAAATGGACACTTGGAACATTAAATGACTAATTTGGAAAAACTCAAGTACAATAGAGAGAATACGGGAAATGAGAGCTGTCAAGCCAGAACCTCAGCTGAAACTCAGCTCACTTATTGGGCTTTATAAGAACTTCCAAATTATCTCAGCCTGTGTTCTGAAGTGCTATTTTTGGCTATTTCTAGATCTCTAACTCCTTTTCTTCACAAAAACCCCTCTGGTCCTTTGTACAGGCTTGTCAGAAATGAACAGCCCTAGCTGCCACAACACAACAGTAACTACCCTTTTCTAAGGAATGGATCTTTTGAAATCACAAAAGTAGCCTTTAAATAGGCTGCTAGCCTGTGTCAAGCCACAGGTGTATGAGATTAAATACATAGGCTCTCTCTTAATGCTAGAAAACTTATTTAAGCCCTTGTGGATGTTGCAGGAGTGAAGCAGAAAGGTTATCTCAGCCTCCTGGAACTTAAAGCCATTGCAATGCTATTAAAGGAAACTTGTCCCAAACATCTTCAAATTAGCATTAAAGTGCAATGAACAATTTCTTGTAGGGGAAAAGCACACTTATGAGTTTCCCTTAAGCAATACAAGAACACTGATCTCCTCATGTTAATGCAAGATCCTAAACTATAATTTTAAATTTGCTTTTCTCCTCAAGGCCTCTTGCTTTATACTGCTGTCCAAGATTTTTGAAATTAAGAGTAACATCTCAGATGCATCCGCGTATGACCCTAGTCATAGTTCCAAAAGAGATGTTCAGGCAATTAGGAAGTTTAGGGCTAGAGAAATGAACATTGCAGTGGCTATTTTAAAAGGCAGTGTTGATAGGATCATTCCAGAAATGAGCAGGAAAAAAACAGTCCAGCCATAAATAAATGCTTCCTTGGATCAAACCATAGACAGTGAGTTGCAGGTTAGGCTTGAATACCAGACTATATCAGTCTACAACATGTAAATACATATCTATAGTGTGAAGCCGAAACTATACAGCCAAATTGCTTTTTGGCTCTATAGACTTAATTTCAAAGAAGTCATGTTGAGATCTGTAAGGAAAAAAAAAAAAGTTATTTCTTATTCAATATTCATTACAAATACATAAACTTCATTAATAAAGTTGAAAACCAATTGACAGCCTGGTCACAAACAGAAAATATATAGTTTAGGCTATATTATCCAGTGTTTTTTTTTGTTTGTCTGTTTTTTCTGTCAAAATCTTTGGGGATCTGCATAAGTTAAGGTATAATTAAATTCCTTTCCTAGAAGCATCTCTTTATTCCAAAAGGCTATGCCAAAGTAATGATTTTCAGTGTTTAAATTACTTGTCAACCTAGTTACTACAGTACTTACTGACCTATACTATGCCAGGGGAGAAGCAAGTGAATTATCTGTTGGATAATTCGTTTACGTATCCAATCCTTGAAAATATAATGTTTTAAACATTGCACATTAGGGAACGTCTTACTGCATTTGGTAAAAACTGCAAAACATTTTATTTCATAGCAATCCAGTCATGTCATGGTTTCAACATCACCACTATCAGAATCAAAGAGTAATTGAGAATGGAAGGCACTTCTGAAGATTTTCTAGTACAAGCCTTTGCTCAAAGCACATTCACCTACAGCATGTTACTCTGGGATGTATCCAGTCAGTTTTTGAATACTTCCAAGTATGGAGACTCCAAAACTCTGTGCAACCTGTTCCAGTGTTCAACCACCTTCACAGTAATAAATAAATTAATAAATAATAATTAAAAAAACAAACAAACAAACAAACAACTTTTACCTTATGTTTAAGTGGAATTTGTTGTATTTCAGTTTGTGCCCTTTAACTCTTGCCATTTCAACCAACACCACTGAAAAGACTCTGGATCTATCTTCTTTATTGCCTCCCATCACATCAATCAGATTCTCTATGAGCCAGACAGTTCCATTCCAGCTCTCAGCCTTTCCTCATATGGCAGATGCTCCAGTGCCTTAATCCTCTTCAGCACCTTCCTTCTCTTGGACTCTCTTCAATATGTCCATGTCTTCCTTGCACCAGAAAGCCCAGAACAGGACACAGCACTCCAGATGTGACTTAACAGAGCGGAGGGGAAGGATTACCTCCTTCAACCTGCTGACAACAGGATCCTAATGCATCCCAGGAAGCCATTGGCTGCCTTTGGCTCATGATCAACTCGGTGTCCACCAGGACACACAGGTCTTTCTCACAGAGCTTTCCATCTGGTCAGCCTCCAGCACGTACTGATGCATGGGGTTATTCCAGCCCAGAGGCAGGACTTTGCACTTCCCTTTGCTGAACTTCATGAGATTTCTGTCAGCCCATTTCCACAGCCTGACAAGGTCCCTCTGCATGGCAATCCAACCCTGTTGCTTATCAGCCACTCCTCATAGTTTTGTGTCCTCTTCAGACCTCTTAAGGAGCACTCTTGTCCCACTATCCAATTGATTAATGAAGATGTTAAACAGTATTGGCCCCAGTTACTGACCCCTCAGATACACCACTGGTAACTGGCTACCAGCTGGACTTTGTGCTGCTGAACACAACCTTTCAAGCCTGGTGGTGCAGCTGTCTTTCAAACCACCTCATTGCTTATCTAGTCCACATTACCTCAGGTTGCCTATGAGATTGTTAAAGGAGACAAGAGTTGAAAGCCTCACTAAAGTCAAGATAAGCAACATGTACTCTTTTCCTCTCATGCATTAATCCAGTAATCTCTTCAAAGACAGCAGGTTGTTAGGCATGATTTGCCCTTCATAAACCCTTGCAGACTTCTTCCAATCACCTTCTTGTCCTTAATACGTTTGGAAATGTTTTCCAGTTGGACTTGTCCACCCTCTTCCCGGGGATTAAGGTGACTGACCTGTGGACCTTCCTCTTGCCCTTCTATTACAGAAGAGAAAGAGTGACATTTGCTCTCTTTCAGTCTTCAGGAATTTCCCTTGATTACCAAAGTCTTTCAAAGATAACTGAGAGTGGCTTCACAATGCCATCAGTTCCTTCAGCACTAGTAGCTGCAGCCCATCAACTCACATGGGCTTGTGTATGTCCAGTTAGTATGAATGTTCCCTAACCTAATCCTCCTTCAAAAACAGTGAGTTTTTCTTGATTCAGACCTTCCAATTGTTCTGAGGGTCCTGGGACTCCTAAAAGTGAGTCTTATAATTAAAGAATAAGGCAAAGAAGGCACTGAATACTTAGGCTTTCTCCATGTCCTCTGTCACCAGATCTTCTGCCCCATTCAGCAGGTGGCCCCCATTTTTCCTAATCTTCTTTTTGTTGCTGATGTACTTTTAGAAGCCCTTCTCATTGCCCTTCACAGCAGGAGGCTGTGCCTCTACAGACAGTCTCACAGGCAGTATGTTCCTCCACTCCTCTCTAGTTCATGACTGTGCCTAAAGGCACAATCTAGCTGTCAAATTGCAGGTATTTCCCAGACCACCAGATGTCTGCTGACTTCAGATAGTTAATGCACACCTTAGATTCCTCCATCTTTCAAATGCTTAACAGTCCTTTTTATTTTTTATCTTTTTTTTTTTTTTTTTTTTTTTTTTTTTTTTTTTTTTGTGAAAGCTATCTATATTTCTCTCGATTATTTGTGACAATAACAATGTAGACTCCTGCTATGTGGTGCTCTGTAGTTTCAGATATAATCTGCTTTATTAATAAGTGGCTGTTCTTTGGAAAATGAAATACTTCTTGGTAATCATCACTGCAGGCATCAAACCATATACAGAAAAATAGCTCTGAAGATATCATTAATCCTGGAACTGCCACACCTGACAAACATAAATATGGTTAAAGGATTCAGAAAACTCATTAATCAAAATACAAGTACTGAAAAAGATTTCCTCTTGCTTTGAAGTGTATAGCCCTCATAGCATTGTGAGTTAGACCTTCATTCAAGTTCGATTGTGAGCATTTCATAAAATCATAGATTTAGAGAATTAGATTTAGAGTTGGATGTTAACAAGGTTTCCATGCTGTTAGGTACCACAACAGTGAATATTGCACCAATGGCATAAACAGGACTCCTAACGACTTATGTCCAGTTGGTGCAATGTTGACTGTATTGGCATGTTATCTTCAGTTCCAGCAAAATGTCTGTGTTCACAAATCAATTCAACAACTGCTACTTAACAGCAGAGCTCAGAGTTATACCATATCCTTTTCCAAGAGGCGTAAAGGAGGATCAGATGTAGGGCAAGACACCCTTCAGAAAAAGAGAGCAGTGTAACTATGAGAGCTTGTGCTTGTGACCACAAGCGATGCCTATTGCTCACATATCTAACATGTTCATAGTATCTATTGATCACACTAATCATTTATAAAACATGTAAACACAGAGTTCTCATTTAAAGTCTGCTCAAATAATTGTGCCTAAATATAATAATTGTGTGTATAATTGTGTCCAGGTACTCATGATCTCTGAACTTTTCACCTAGAGTACAGGTCGTCATTTAATGTAGCTAAAACTGTTTAAATCTGCTTCTTTTTCAGCCTTTCGTTCCACCTCTGAAGAAAGGAAAATGAAAAAGGAAACTACATCACAGGAGTTACGTTTCAGCAGGTACCTAAGGAAACAGAATCTTTTTGATTAGCCTTACTCAACAGATTAGAAATTCAGGGTTCAATTTATTATAAATGCTATCCTTCAACCACCCAAAAAAGTTGAATTTCATTAACACTTGAGCTTCTCTAGAAAGCTTTGATTGCTGAAATGCATCAAATAAAAAGCCAATAAAGAGGCCTCATGGTATTAATACATTTTTGGCCAGAAACAAATGGTAAATATTTTCAAAGCTATTATCTGTCATGTTGGATCATAGGGAGCCTTGGTGTTATGAAAGAATTAAAAACAACCTTTGATTTTACTGAGGTTTGGCTAGTTTACAAATACTATGATCTTTATTAAGGATACCAAATAACTTCAGAGAGATGTGCTCTTATCTTGGTTTGGCAAACTTGAAGTGCTTTCAGATCTCTGGCTTGCCTTCCAGCCAAACCTCGCAATGGGTTTTAATGTTGACAATGCTGCGAAATCACTCATGCCTAAAATGCAATAACTGTACTTGAAGTAGTCTCATTAAAAAATAGTTTCCACCATAGATATTTTAATCCTTCCTATTCCACCTCTGAGAATGCAACGTGCTTTGCATAGTATAAGAATCTTATGTGTTACAAAAACAGGTGGAAAATCTTCCATGCCAAATGTGCAAAACATTCAAAATCACATATGTCAGCTTTCTGATACTTTGTTTCCACAATCTTATTTATGCAGGGTTTAGTGCCCATCACAGTAATACCTGAGTGCTTAACATACATACAGTTCCTCCATTTAGGGAGGGTGGCTGAGTTTACCCTACCTTGTCCCACTACCACATTACTCAGTTTCAGCCAACCTTTGATACAGTAGCATATCCATGACACCTGGGCAATTAATTACTGTAACCCTAAGCATTCCTTGGCAAAGAGCCACATTACGGCACCCAGCATAATATGGTTCTGTGATTCAATTTACCAAGGAAGAAAAAGTACCTAATCCTGAGGATTTGACATGAAAGCCTTTAGATAGCTGCTCAGTCATCACCTAGAGGCGACAGCTCTGCTGGTGTTGTTTGCAGAATTTCTGCTGCAGGAAGCTTTCTGAATCTTAATGTGTGTTAATCCCTAACTAAATTCTCAAAATAAGGCTGAAATAAGGGATCGTTTCACCACATTTGACCCCTGTAGAAATAAAGGCGTTCTTTTTAAGTGAGCTATGCATCTGTGCATCATACAGGGAAAGATTTACAATATATTTCAAATTTCTTATCTTCTGTCTCCAGCTTCTATTGGGCGTAGGCACTACTGCAGGAATGAGATGCCTGCTATCAACACACAAACTCAGGAGCAGCCACAGAAGCAGCTGATTGAGTCACACATATTTCATACTTCAAGTTCCTCAGAAAAACAGGTCTCTGACTCCTGACTTCATGATACAGCTCACAAAATTTACTCAGAGTTGCAGTATGATTTATTTGTCTGCTGGCTTTATGGAAACTGTAACCGAACATGGTGTGGATGAATGTTTTTGTAATAGTTACATCTTCCTACCCAAGGGGTGAAATGAATATTGATCAGGGAAGAAAATGTGATTAATCAGATACTTGTAATGTGATAGAGAGAACTCTGGCACTTGGAAGGCTATCTTGCTCAAGCATGAGACTCATTCTCACCAGAAAAGCACCTTCAGTGTTTCTCAGATGCAAAATGAAAATTCACCTCCTGGATTGCCTCCAGAAGAGCTCTTCAGCCTGACATTTTTTTCTGGAAGGGAGGAGAGTGTTGAGAGATTTGACTACAGCACAGTGCAGTCAGCAGCATCCCAAAAGGGCAGGTTCAGGCAATAAATCTAGGTTTCCCATTACCAAATGGCTTCTGGGCACCCTAGTCGCAAATGCGTAGCTACTAATTTCAACAGAGCAACCTGGCATAGAAAAAAAATCAAAAGATATTCTTCACTGAGGGGCTCCTCTTGTGAAGAGGACAAGCCTGGCTGAAACCAGAACAAAGGTACTGAAAGGGACTGTGTCTTTTTTAATGTAAGGCTGCAAGAGCCTGTCTAAAAACCTGCTGAATTATGCCACTGCTCTATGTTCTTGCTGTGAATGACTGGACAGCATTGGTTTTGTATTGCCAGACACCATTGTCATTTCATGCTAATGACATTATAGTCAGACAAAAGGTGGCTATTGTTGCTTACTTTATAGTAAGAGTATCCACAAGGGGAGATAACGTATGTGCTGAAATCCTTGCCCCTGCAAACAGTGAAGCTCTCCTGGGCACCCCTGCTCTGCCTTTAGCCAGGCTCCATTTTATCACAGAAAAGCAACTGTAGGTGAACTGCTACTTTCAGCATTGCTGCCACGTGAGAAAGCCCAGATCAGTCTGAGGATCTCATTATGCTAAATGCTGTACACACAGTATGAGCCAGTCAGCTTCTGGCCCACAGGTAAAGAGCCTAGAGAAACAGCATACAGGAGAAGTAGAGAGAAGTGTGAAGGTACTTGCCCAGCACTGCAGAGTGGGCCCACTGACTAAGTTTAGAACACATCTTTTGCAACCCAGAGACTCTGAATTTAACATCAGGCCACACAAACGTGTGTGGCAGACTCTGAAAAGACTTTGCTGTGTTTGGGAATGGCCAGATTGCTTGTGAGTTACGGAACTATCCCTGTGCTAAGGGCAGGTTTGCCTAAAAGTCAAATAAGACTTCAGTTTCCTTCTCCCACCCACAACCAGTATCGGATCCTACAAGCACAGTTTCTTTTACCATCTGTTTTGGTTTACCAAATTTTTTAAAGTCTCAAAATTTTACCAAATTTTTTAAAGTGCTCATTTTTTAAAGTCTCTGTCCAGCCTCTGGACTATACTAAATGATCATGGTACCACAGTAAAAATAAGACTACTAATAAATCCGTTGTTGCAATAACAGCAGTTCAGACACTTTCTGTAATGGTTCAACAGTAACATCATGAATTAATATGCATGGAAAAGAGCCTAGGAAGACAGGACAGAGTTAGCAGTGGAATCCTTGCAACTGTAACTGAAATCATTGCCACTTGCAATGATTTCAGTTTTCTTTGCTTTCTGAGTGGCAGAAGAAGCATTTAAATGATAGGCACTATGATAAATTCAATTTCCTCAAATGATAACTTTAAGCAAACAGTAAGTTTTATATGTATAGGGCACAACACAAATCCTAGATCTGTTTGAAAGATGAAAAACTAAATCATTAACACAATGCATGAGTTGTACCTGCTGCAACAGAATGATTTGAAAAATATGAATGCCTGTATATAACAAGAGCAATGGAGAGCAGTATTGCATATCTGTAAAATTATAAGTAACTGGATACCAACGTATTCAAGCACTAGCACAACACCCCTGAGAACCTCTACAGGTACAACCGAAATTTTCTAATTGTACTGGCTCTGGGTGTTTTTGCTAAGAATAGTATCATTCTGCTTCATAGGCAAGAAGAATATATACTTAAGTTAGTATCAAATGTGATGGGGAAGATTTCAATCTATCAGCACTACTTTTAGCTGTATTAAGAAATTTTAAAACCTTCCTGAAGCCTAACAGACTACAAGGTGGTATTACAGTCACCCAAGGAAATGAATGTGTAGCTGAGGGGGAAAATGTTTTATAGTACTTGATAATACCTTAGGCATTAATAGGACATTTTTGTGCAGGTTGAAAATGCATTCTTCATTTTTCACTGACAGCTGGTTAAAGGAGGAATGCAGTGAAAAGTCTATAAAAGCTTTAAAAAAAATGAATAGGTCTGCACTTCTGTTTTTCTCTTGCCCATGCTAATAAGTGATGTGCAGTTGTTAACCTTACGTTGTATCTATTGTATTCAGTGCCATCTTGGCCTGTAACCACACCAGGCAACAGAGAGTTTACGCAACGTTTTGAACAATGGAAGCATGGAGTTCAGTATCTTTAATACAGTTGGGTAGAAATATCGGAGGCAGCTGTTTGCTCAGTTCTTTTATTTTTTCAGCTTGCATGAAGTCTACACACTGCCATTCCAGCAGGCTGGCTTTTGTTCCTTCTGTTCCATTGTAAGACTCTTTCTGTAGGGTGGCACTGTCACTTTTTTGTAGTCTTTGCTTACTTATTCTGGCTCCTCCATATCTGATACTGATGGTCATTGATTCCCATTTGATGTATTTTCTTTCTTAGATTTTGCAGTACTGTCCTTGCCTCTTTCTGCTCGTACCTCAGTGGCTATTCTTTCTATGTCTCCTTTGGGAGACCTTGTTCTTTCTTTTTCTAACCCTCCCCTGGGGCAGCTCTTCCCTCCATTGCTAGTGTTCTTTTTCCTTCCTCACAACCTGCTCCTAAACATCCTCATCTTTTTGTATGACCTCAGCTCCCATCTCCTCAACACCACCAAAAAGTCACAAACCAGGCTGACAGACATTCTCCATCCAACCCTACATACTTCTCAATTTCTCTAACATCTTCTCCCTGATGTCTCAGTGTCAGCTTAATAGTATAAGAGCTAAAATTGATGAGCTGACTCTCTTCACTCCACGATTCTCTATCAATGCCTAAGTTCTCACTTTCCTTCAGAAACTCCGTCTTTAACAGCTCTTCCTCTTCTCTAAACCATTGCCAAAAGAAATCTGCTGCACCTTTTCACATTTTTTATGTTACACTTTTGAGAGCACCTTGTTCTTTTCCATTCACATAAGCACAGCCTAGGTGCAGTTCCTTCTTAAGCAGTCATCTCTCTCCTTGTTTGTGATAAACTAGCAAAAACATTCTAAAAATGAAAGACTTCTGTAAGAACATCTTCATAGTTGTTTTATCTGTCTTTTCTCCCCCTCTTACCAGTGTTCCCTCCTTTCTTTGAATCCCTTTGTTGGTTTCCTCTGTTCTAAAATCAAGTCAGAGTTTATTATACTCAGCTCTTTCAGTAAGACTAGTACATATTTGCCTGCTTTTTCCATATGCTCTTATGTATTTCATCTCTCTCTGAGCTAGTTGATGTCTTTTCTTTAAAAAAAAACACACTCCTGTAGAGGCTTTCTGTGTTTACTCTTGTAGAGAAGGGTCACCTAATGGTGATTTGATTTCCATTAGCAGATAAAATAGCTTTGTTACACTGGCCTTTTCTCCTGAAATATTACAACAGAATATTAAACATGCTTATTAGTATTTTTACCCATGCATCTAAGTTTTATTATCAGCAGGAAAAAAAAAAAAAAAAGTCTTAAAAAGAGACTGAACAGATTCAAGAGGAATATATCCATAATGTGTCATTAGGCAGTCCAGATGTGTACTCCCAGAAACATATAAACTGATGATTACAGCAGTTGGACCATTATCTTTGGAGAACGATTCCACTATACCTGTCCATTACTGGCCCATGTTGGACACTGGTTACTGGGCTAGCTGGACATTTTCTCTGCTAGAGTTCTTATGTTACATCCCCACAGTTCTTATGTTTTTAAAATTTAATGGTACAACCAATAAATCTTTCTGATATCACCTACGTCCTTCCTCTCATTCCATCCTTATACAAGCCCTTCTCTTTTCTTTATAAAAGGGACTCACTTTGTGAATTCTGTGGACTAGGATCCCATCTTACTTATTTGTCTTGAAAATTTCCCAGCATTTTTATGGGAACACCTAACATTCTGATTATTAACAAAAAGAAAAACGATATTATGATGGGAGCAGCAGAACTGCTGCTGGAAGAATTATTTGCAATCCTAATTTCACACATACAACATGCTGTCCTGATCCCTTGCCCCTCCAAGTAATATCAGTTGGGTTTTTGTTTTGTTTTTCCTTTTCCATTTCTGCTGCAGGCAGAAAAAAAAAACTGCAGGCAGTTTACTTTGCAACTTCCATCCATTAATCTCAAGGTACTTTTACATAAAGGAATTAATTAAAACTCTTACATACAAGAATTAATTAAGACAGTAGTAGGCATGTTTTATCATCTCCATGTTGCACATGGGGGAACTGAGGTGAAGAAAACATTGCCCAATTCTTTTACAGAGATGGGAATGTACTTAGCCATATATCATATCCTTTCAGCCTGGTACAAAAGAATATCCTTTCTCTCCTAACACTGTGAGGTATATATCTAGTTTACAAAGTAAAATACCATTGACAGGCAGTCCTATTATTCAGAATGGAAACGTTTCCCCCAGGCAAATGCCTTGGCCAGTCAAATTTTGAAACACATCCTTCTTTCTTATTTTAGACAGAACGAAGCACACAGCATGAAAAGCAAGCTACTCTAACTACTGTGGGATCTGATAACATTTATACTCTTTTAAAGAATCAACCCAATACCTGAAATTTGTAATCTTATCATCCTGCTTTAACAGACTCTCCGTCTTTCTCAGCATTCACACGTATACTTCTGTTTGATAAAGAAAGAAATATAAACCTAATGACTTACGATTTTTATCTACAGTTCATAAAAGCTTTGCACAGCTGACACTATACAATCACGCTTCTAAAATGCAACAGTGCCACCTTCAGATCGCACTAAATATGGCTTCTTCACAAAACTAAAGCACAGCAACGATTTTTCTTTCCATCCAGACAAATCTTGCTAGGAAGCCCAAAAACACATGTATAAACCTGAGCAGAACGTGCACATTCATGTCGCGAAGCACAAGCCTTCACTGGCAACTGCGGTCCTTTATTTTCATAAATAAACATGAATAAAGAGCAATCAAATAATACTTTACAATAAGCCAGACCCGGCATATTCATCCTCTGAGCATGAGAATCACAGAATATTCCCCTGCCCCTGCACTAGTGATTCACATGGGGCAGAGCAGCTGGGACCTGCTCCTGCTCTGTGATCTTCACATCATTTGCCAGCTACTCATGGGTATGTTGGGTCCCAGAGTGAGAGCCAAGCTACGGTAAACACTGTAAATACATTTCTGTATGCACACGTGTAGTATACTAGATACGTGAGACGGATTACATGCTGCTTCACACAGTATGCATTATATCCTGCCAAAGAGCCTTGCTCTGAAAGAAACCTACCAGAAGGTATGACCCCAGGTTGTGTTGCAGACCTTCCCTCCTATGTGATGAGATGCAGGTCTAGCGCATGACCCACATACACAGGTAAAACTCCTTTTTAAGTTTCTTCTAAACCACAGTGTGTGACAGATCCATTTTATCCTCAACAGAAAGATATTTATTTAAAACTGAACAAGGCTGTCATTTAATATCAAAACAGGGAACAGATTCAGTAAATTAGTCCTGCTATAAAGATTTAATTATTATCCAAAAAATTGATGCCGTGCTGTTTAAACATGAAAGAACCGTTAATTAAATTTACAGTGTCTTTGTTGACACACTACATATTTTATATTTGGTTTGATTGTAATGGACAAACACCATAATTTTAAAGCTAAGCCATTTGCATTGGTAATAAAAATTAATTCTGAAAAAAAAAGTCAAAATACTTCTCAAATTAAAGTTTGGCCTCTGGTGTTTTGAATTAAAAAAAAAAAAAAGGTGATGTAAATTCAAATTAGGCATATTGGACTGGAGAGGGAGAATTTTAAATCAATACAGGCTTGAAAATCAAGGTGTCAATCAATACAGGCTTTGAAAATCAAAATCTTTGACCTTGTTCTATAATACTATTGAGACAAGAAAGTGTACTGTAAGCAGAAAACAGTCTACTCACCCACTGTCATACCATCCATGTAACGCTTGATGATATCAAAGGAATCTCTTAAATTTCCTTCTGTTATGTCAAATATGATATCTGCCTGGTTGGCTGGATATGTAGGTGTGATAGCACGAAGAAAAATAATCTCTGCAAATAAAAGGTATCACAGAATGTTCTGAGAAGTAGTGAAAATATCACTGGAAAAAAAAAAAATCATTTGACCCAGAATGACTTGTCCACAAAGGCAGTGGAGGACAAATATTCCCTTGCCTTTCCCTTGGAGAGTTTGTCTTTTAGAACAGAAAAGAAAGAACTTTTGCAGGAAGAGAACATTCAGATAGATTTATTTTCTCCTCCTGCAGCATCTAAGAAGCCCTGAAGCCAAAACACTGCTACTTTGCAGTCCAGAAACAACACTCAGAAATCAGTCAGACTTCTAGCATGTACATAGAAATGACAACACTAAGTATCCACAGGGTAGGGAGTGGAGGGGGACGAAACAGATAGACCCCTGAACTCTGATTCCCTTAGGCAGTTACACAAAGTATTGACGTTACAAATTGTAGAGTCCTTTTCAGTGTTGGAGGAGGGATTTAGGTTAGTTTTCAAGCTTCTTGTGAAGGAGGTAAGTATTATTATTAATATTATTATCCTTGCTCTACAGATGATGAAACTAAACCATGGAGCTGTAAGAATTCACCCAAGGCCATGCACTGAATTAAAGAACAACTTTGGGCTCTGGTATTACTCTCAGATTACTAAGCCTCATCTTGTTTTATTAAACCACAATGGACTAATGAGGGAACTGTTTGGTAAGCATCCTGGGCCAAATCCTTAGCTCTGCTGCCAGTACACCTGGTAAAGCTGACAGGGTGTGTATGGGAGTAAAAGTGGCTATGGGGCATTCCTCCATTCTCTGTGATGTAGGGCCAGCTAAGGCCTGAAACAAGCCTGCTGCAATATACAGCAGCTCTATTCATCCATGCTATTGGTGGTTAAATTGTTCCTATATGAACAACAACTGTGATGTCTCTTGCCCTACTTCTTCAGCCTGGAAGGGGTTGAGAGTGACTGATAGAAAAATGAAGAGTCAGCTTTGGCTCTCATTTAGAACAGCTTCCTCAGGAAGCAAAGCTGAGACTCTGGGTGGATCAGAAACAGGGATTTAAGATCTTTAAAAACTTTTCCAAACTAATCTTCCCACCCTCCCTCCCCTTCTTCTCTCCCTGTACCTTCATCATGAAATACGTTGCATTAGAGAAGCTGAGGTGAAGGCAGTCATCCCACCTCTGGATATGTAGGCAATCCCCAAAGAAGGCACCAGAAAGTGAATACAAATGCCAAGTAGCAAAAATTGTCTCTCAATCTGTAAATTTATATGTGAACTAAGCAAAGTGAGTGTGGTCCTTCTGAAATTGCAGGACTTGAAGGCTCACAGAGACCGCAGAGGCTGAAGAAGCTGAAGAAATATGCAAATATGTCCATCAAAGTGCACCATGTTGGGTTGGTAAACTCCCTTTGTACAACTGAGCAGCTGCTCACTAGGATGCCTAAAAGCTTTCTGGCCAGTCCTTCCCTTCCTTTATTTTATAGGAATTTCCCTTCTTTTATTTTATATTTTTAAAAGTAACACTATTTTTTCATAGGTCAAAAGTCAGCAAATCAGAGTACTAGATGTATAAATACATACTCTATTTTGTGATCTATGGCCTACATGGAGATAAAGGAGATACAATTGGAACAAGTCACTTGCCAATAGCATGCAACAGACCATAAAGAGATGAGAGAAATATAAAGAATACCTACTTCCTACAGCAAAATGTGCAAAAGAGGGAAGAGAGAAATCACGGGGCACACTGATATTATGTGAGTAAATGTAAAGGGGAATTTAGACCAAGTCTTTCCTACATGTATGTCCTTATACTGGGAAGCTGTATGAGTTAGAGCTCAGACTTTTTTTTTTTTTTTTTTTTTCCCCATAAAATTAAAACTCTAGATATTGAAGGTTTTAATTAAAGGAATAGCACACTGTAATTTTGAACTGTGCAAACACTTTACTGCACCGGTAGCTAGTCTGGCTTTAGGCAAGGATTTCCAGTGGAGGTTTTATATATTGTAGTCTATTACATGGAACAAGAAAGAAACCACTTACCTTCAGGTCTTGAAAATTCTCTGAACGTGGGTAGTGAAATGACGGTGTGGGAAATTGTGTGGACTGGATCCAACACACAGTTGACATCATTTGGTCGACAAGACTTAATGCAACGGATAGTATCTGTCTTTTCAAGTCTGACACTAAGAGAAACAAGAGAGAGATGCATACGTATCCTGAAAATAAATCACTTTGTGTTTTGCAATCTGGGGAGCCAGAAACTGATATAAAACGGATATATAAACTGATATTTTACCTCAAAAACTTAAGACAGACTGTTGGATCAAAGAAAAATCTGACTTGGCTAAGAGTTGCTGTCAAAATCCCCTCAAACCCAATTTGTCAAGCCAGGCATGCAAAAATAGGGAGAACTGTAGTGCATAGGATACCAAGTAAAGTCTCCTTACAAGTACAAACAGGACAAAAGGACTAGGCCCAGGTCCTCAGCTGCGGTGCCTTGTCATGGTCTTACCGATTTCAGACGAGCTACACTTATTTACACAAGCCTCTTTGTATTCCATTTGATATCAGTCATATAAAGCAGAAACAATTGTTTCCATTCTGGAAATCTGTCGGAAAATATCAGAAGGGACCACTTCCTTTCACAATTTTCAGTACAGCAAGAGTCAGAAAAGCCTCTTTTCAGTCTTTTTCACACACACACCCCTTTCTGTCTAAACTGAGAAAACACAGAGGAATGGGAACTGGGGGCGGAAAAAGTTAACCACCTTATTTAAAACCTCAAAAGATTGAATTCTGAGTTTGGGGAAGTGGTAAGGGTCATTTCATATTCCATCTCAACCAGCTGCTCATTCGTCCTTGAAAGTCTATTAAAAGTTAAATGACTTCTTCTCACCCTTGTCCACCAGAGTGAATTTAAAGTCACTTACAGTTCAAGAACTTCACACAATACCCGATCTGTGTTCATAAGAGATGAAAGGGCTGTGCTGGGACTTACAATGTGACTAAGCCCCACAAATGATCTCAACTTTGACCTGCCCATTTCTTCATATTTCTAAGTGGAAGAAAGAAAAGACTGCAGTGTCAGAGGGAGGGAATTGAAAGATTAAAAGGAAGAAAAATTCACTGAGTAAAAGGGAAACAAAAATGGAAGCTTTAGTTTGTAAGATACCTCTAGAAACAAATGGTTCTTACTCTTCTCAAAATGTGTTACCCAACTCCACACCTACAAGCCATCTTTTTTCAAATGTTCAAAGGGACTTTATGGCCCTATTAATAATAAATACATCAGTAACTTCTTATTATATGCTACCCACATTTGCTCATCAAAGAAAGCAAAGACAAACGTGCTGATATTGTATGAAGCTAAAATAAAGATAAAAGAGAAAACATGAATCAACATTAAGGAATCATGCTTCAACAGATGTGAATTGGCATAGTCTAAGGGAAGGCAATGTAGCTGGGTTAATTTACACCAGCTGAGTCTGGTTTGTTATTCTCATTCCATAGTTAATGTGTTCAGAGTGAAGCTAAAGAATGGAGGTACAGGTCAGGAAAGATCTTTTACTTCCCACCTTCATCTAGATAAAAAATTTCATGATTTTCTAGATATCTCATAGGGGACAGAACAGGACTTTCTGCTGAAATGCCTCATGCTTGTCATTTTAGAACAAATTAATTCTGTATATATATGGACATAATAGTCTAGCCTACGATAACAGATTCCACCCACTTATTTTAAACTCCAGCTGCCAAATTCAGAAAGGACTTCCAGCAAGCTGGCCCTTGCATCTTTACAATAGGATGAGCTAAATTACATAGACTACATCCAGTGTAAAATAGTCAATTTCAAAACGCATAACAAAGAATTGAGGCAAAATGTGTATCAATCATGTTTGTTTATCTCTCTCCCTCTTTTTTTTTTTTTCTCTACTGTTCATATGGGAGTTTAGTAGATGTTTACATATATACAGACATACAAACAAAAGCTGAATCTTCCATCTGTGAGCTGGGGTCACAACAGCCAAGTCAGGTTGGTTACCTTCAATAACGTGTTTATGAATCCTGAAACACTTCTTTAAAAGTTCTTCTCTTTGCCTTATAGAATAACAATGTCATCTACTAAAGGTCTGAGGGACATCAATAATCAGTGGCTTGTGTAATTCATTTTGGGCCTTCATGACTAATGAAATAATGGTACAATATGTACAGCACTCTAATTTTTCAAAGCTGTAGTTAGATAGAAAGATTTGTAGGCAAAAACATTCTGCTGGGAGTGTCTGAAGTGTTCAATATGGCTCTGCTTTTGTTCCTTCCTGGGAAGGAAAGGGAGCCTTACTTTCAACTTCAGCTGGAACTTTTGACAAATACAAACATTTCTGAAATCCTTATCCAACAAAGTAATTAATTTGTTTATGACGAAGTCCTAAGTAAGATTTATGTTCAAAATTCTCCCTTCTGATTCATTGGAGTAAAGCATTCTGACATGAATTAGATACCTTGTGTATAGAAACAGAGGATCACCATGATCACAAGTGATCTGTGCTAGTTACTAACTAAAGCTCATTTCTAGATTCAGTCAGCTTGTAACTAGACACATGACAAAATTTTGCATCAGCTCTATTTCTTTACACTGCTTCTCTCCCCTCTTAAAAATCCCTCAATTTTTGTGTCTGTTCAAGCACAAAATACACGTTTTTGTGTGTGTATTTGTGTACACAAAATGTACATTTTGTGTGTACTCTGTCCTCACCATTAAACTTGAGTTTGTGCTTTCATTTTCCACCGCCTGATTCTCTGATCTTTCTTTTGGTATCTCTACAAAATGTTTCAGGTTATCCAGTATGCAGTTAGTAACACTTCTCTACCATTGCTTTGACTGCACACCTTTAGGCATCTTCTGGAACAATTTGTCAACCAGTATCCATTCCAAATTCTGCATATTTACTATTAATGATGTGCTCTGCTTTCAACATATATCTTCCTTTATCCTTACACATCACCTTTGCATTTGATCTATCTAGCTGAGAACTTCCTTTTTGCCCACGTCCTCCAATTGTGGATACTATGATTGATGAAACGTTCTTCCTGAGAACTTTATTTACTCAAATTTTTCTCTGGAGTTGCCTCCTCTATCAGAAATTGCAGTTTTGGAGCTGTCACCTCCTGTAGACTTTTTTTATTTTATAAAAGAAGTAAATTAAGAAACAGCTCAGTTGCACTGGTTGTTTTGTATATAATGCTTTCTGGGATACATTTTTTTTTCTTTCTTTTTGGGTTCTGATGACATTCATTGTCATGTTCTCTGTTGGATTCAATAGGTAAGTTCTTTGGACCAGGACCCATAATTTCATTTCCATTGGAAAGAACCATGCATGTAAGTGGTGCTACATAATGACACATTCCCGAAAGTTCCAGCTACACTGCAGCATTGAAGCATCTAATACTGAGCTCCATGCTGCTGAATTACTTGCTGAATGCAATAAAATGATAGAATATGGTATATTTTTTCAATATTGAGGGCCAAATTCTCACACTCCCTTCTTTTCCTGCCAAACAAATATATATTAATGCTTGCAAAAATGAAGTTTATTTTTGAATCGTTATCCTACTTAATTATGGCCTCATAATGAACTGGTAGCCAGAGGGCATTTATATACAAGTATCTTCTGTGGCAGTAAGAAACCTCATTAGCTCAAGTAGAACGGGCTTGTGCTTTCAATATTTAAAGTGGGGACTCTATCCCCACTGGCAACTTCTGGCAGCTTTGTAAGTATGCATCAACAGACTCATTAAACAGTGGCATTCCTCATGGGACTTTAACTCCTGTCAGCCAGCTGGGATAAACTTTGCCTTAGGGAACATGTAATACTCTGGTAGAGTGCTGCAATCATGTCCTAGTGTAGTCCTTGGCTCACAATGAGCTCAAGAGCCCACAGCTTACAGCTAATAAAATAATTGTGTTCAGGTGACTAAGATTTGTGATCTGGGTTTAGAAGGCTCCCAGTTTCTAACCTTGTACCTTGCCAGTGCTGTCTGTATTCACATAGGCAGGTGTTTTTAATATTAATTTTCACACAGATTATTCCTCATTCATCTGTGGACTGACTGTTCTGCCTGTGTAGAACAGAGATGTCTGAGCCCAGGATGGTGTCAAAGAGCACTAATTTGTAGATCATACCTCTGCAACTGAGCTTTAAATACTTATCAATACAAGGACTAAAGAGTACAGTAAGTCCTCTTCCAGCTTGTGAAACAGAATAATTCCAAAGAAATTCCAGTTGTACAGTCTACATTGTTCTTGACGTCATAGAATTAAGGGAAGAAAGATTTGGATATTGGAATTCTAGCTGACTTTTAAGGCCTGCTTCTTTGACAGGAGAAGTCTTTATAGTTGCATATTTATGTTTGATATGGAAGCTGGAGAGACAAAAGTGTTATGAGACCAACATCTTATTCAAATATTCCTGTAGACAATTTTCAGCCTGTGAAATAGACAGGAGCTCTCTGCTACTAACTGGGTGTTGTTAGGAGTCCTTTGTTATTTTGCCATTGTTAGCTGTACAATTCCATGGAAATGTCACAGAAAAGAAGATGAAAAAATCTCTAAAACAAATTTTACAAAAAAGATTCTCTTTGATATCATCCTCAGAAGGTAGAAGTACAATTTGCACCTGGTGTAAATCAGCACAGGCTCACTGGCTGTAATGCAGCAGCAATGTAACTGGTGCAACTTGAGAATCTGGTTCCACATTTTCAGAGCAACTTGTGCACTGGTGCATCTCTGAGATGCCAAAGACCTAAGTTATGACATTTTGATAGACTTTGATTTTCAAAAAATGCATTTGCCACCCATGTGATGAAACTCTCTAATGATGTCTCAGCAAATTATGTATCTACCATGTTTTGAAAATTTAGTCCTAAACATATGCAGCTGTGTATTATCAGATGAGACCAACTCCACTATTGTGTAAATCAAATTAGTAATTTCAGTCCTCAGTATATTCAGATAATAACTTCTTGGACACCTACTTCTGCTTTTTATAATGATGCTCAGTACACACAAGAATCTCCCAAAATTGAGATGTTCAGTGATGGGGGGAAGTGGAAAACTGCAATGATGATGGCAAATAAAATGCAAGTGCAGCATGCAATAGATGAACTAAAACTTTATTAAAATTGGAGGGAAAAAAAAGCTGCTCTCAAAAGAGAAAATGTAGCAACTTATGCCTCAAAGTTAGGGATCAAAGCTGTGCAGAGACAAAGACAAAAAGTTTGGCAATAAATGTGTTGATAGTTCCATGGCGGGTAAGTTGCATTTGAATTGTCAGAAGAAGGTCTCTGGGCTCTGTGATTTGCCGCTGCATGACCACAATACCACTGTGGTTGTTCACTTTTTTTGTGGTGAAAAAACCCTCCTGGTTCCCGCTGATGATGGACAGCAGTATTTTATCCCCAGGGACAGCTTTGGAAGGGCCCATGCGGAAAATGTCGGTAGGTACTTGAATGTTGGTAGGAAAAGAGAGGTGATAGTAGGTTATTCTCAGAGGCAGGCTCTGGCACTCCTTATTTTCATTACAAGGCAAGCGCTCACAGCGACTGCAAGAAAAGTGAGAACACAAGACAAGAGGAAGGTTAGCGTACATTTAGCAAGCGTGACAGGATAGCAAGGGCAGTGGGGATGGGAAAAGATATGTTGACTTGCATACTGTATCCATTCTTCAGCCTGGCATCTCAGTAACATAGCAAATGGACATTTATTAAATAGCGGTGAACTTGTCTGCAGTCGGTGCTTTTGGACGAGGGTTGCCACTTTCAGAAGTGTGTCAGGTGTTCCCTTTCTTTGCACGCACAGATGGATTGAGTCTGGCACCGCACTGGTGAGTTTAACTGCATTTGAACAGCTAAGCTCTTCCCCAGGAGAACATCAGCTTTTTTGTTGTTAAGTTTTATTCTCTTGTTGACTGGACATGTGTCCAAAAGATCCTAAGATCTTAAGTGATTTTTGAGTTCACTGTGTCCTAGTTGGGATGTCCTTTTAGAGTTGATTTTAAAACTGAGCAAAGTATTCTGAAATGCATAGTGTAGGGTTAGAAAGAATTGGTATTTCTGAGAGAAGAGACTATATGGATACTGCACTATGTACATTCATCATCTGACAGCATCCAGAGGAACATAAACCTTGTTTCCAACACTGCCTGTATATTCAGGTTTATTTGCTTTAAAAACAAATCTTCCTTCTTCTCATGTAGCAGAGTATTTTTCTGCTACATGAAGAGAACTGACATAACACTCATCTAAACAAGAACTGAAAAAAGATGCTACAGCCTGATGTCTCTAGCATGTCCTACACACTCAGTCCACTCTTACACAGGCTCAAATCACAGGAATGATGCTGGTGAGTGAGAAAACTGTGGTCTGCTAATGGCTGTTTCCTTTCCTTATCACTAAGCACCGTATTCCAGCAACAAGTCCAGAGAACTGAAAAGATTAACTATGAAGGCCAAAACTGAACAATGAACTTAGTCCCAATGTCAGCACTGGAAATCCTGATCTATATAAAGAGAGCAATCTCATCCCTTTCTGTTTCTGAGAGAAGTTTGTCTTGTATCATGCACATACTTGTATATGCCATATTTATGTCACAGCTAATAAAGAACATTGTAGTTTACCAACATAGTAAGGTGTTACCATGTTTACATGTGACACATGTTTACCACATGTGTCAGGATCTGACACAACATGCTACCTGGTGGGTTTGAGAAGTGGTTACAAATTTGCATAAAAGGAAAGATTACATGAAGTTAGGATTAAAGATATGCTCAATTCACCACATTCAAATTGGTATCTGAACAGCCTCAGACAGATGCATGGAAGTGGAGGTAGACATGACAATTTGAGCTGAATGTTGACTCTGCAAAATTTGGGGATGATCAGGTAAGGCATTTAGCTCCAAATTTGCCTCATGAGCAGCTGTGAATCCATTAAAAGTGTCTACAAGAGTCTCTGAACCCAGTCTCTGGGAGAGACTCTAAAAAGAGTCTCTGAACCCATATTCAATCCACAGGCTGAGATTTTGGAACCTAACGTATTTATTCATTTCTTCACAATGAAATGCTCCAGCATGAAGGTATGGTTTGCTTCTTATTACCTCACAGTGTGGTAAGAAATCTGACTGCCCATTTCATTTATTTTATTTTATCACATTAAGTTGAGCTCCTAACAGGAGTAGCTGGTATCAAAATTATATGCAAAATAATCATTTTCAAAAAGAGTAGTTAAAAGCAACCTCAGTTCTACAATTAATGCATTTTGTGTTTTATGCTCTCTTCTAACACCACTTGCAAACCCAAAGTACAAAGCAATGCTTTGAAGACTTTAATGCATTCTTAATTTTATTCATGTATGTAAAGATCACACACAAGTCTTCACAGGATGGTCATCTAATTAAGTCTATTTTAGTTTAATTAAGTGGATACTCCTGGAATACTTTCAGGCATAGTGAGTTCTGCATTCTTTTCTGAAATGTAATCACTAACTCCCCTAGAGAGAACTCCTTATTTTTGTCAAAATAATGAAGCTACTTGGTTTTGTTGAAATCATGAAGCAAGCCAACACAGTTAATATCTTAGCTGAAAATGTTTTCTCCATGTAATCTTTTTGGAAGCACAAATATGTTCATAAAAATGCCATGACTTAATTCTTTTATAAAAGTAAAACATGTTTAATAACCAGATTTTTTTTTTTAAACCAAAAAACCCTCAAATCTCTTAGCTTCCTAAGAAAAGGACATTCTGCTGATTCAGAAAGTTATTTGTGGAGAAAGATGTGCCTGTGGTTAGGAGTAAGAATTATTCAAAATTCATCATCTTTTATCTTATTCTTTGGTGGTGCACACTACACATTGCTCACTTCACTATGGGTTTAGTTAATGTGTGCTAAGTGTTCCATCAAATAACCACAAAGAAGAGATAACAAATATTATTGCCAGAGTTCATTCTGGGGTCATGCACCATAAAGGCGGTAAAGAGCATTTAAATCACGGTGTACTCTCTAGACCTTATTTAAATGCTACCAGTGGAAAGAAGAAAATCATACGGTAGGGGAATTCAGCAGGCGACTGGTAACAAATGAGTAGCCCAAGACCCTGGGTGCCACTGCAGCTCTGTGGCGTCTCATGATGGATGAAGTGGCCATGCAGCCACTGTGCCTGGCCACCACAATGCGTCGCTGTGGCCACAAGCACAGGGGAACCTGTGGGAGAAGGGGAGGGCTGGAGTGATGCTGCCAGAGAAACACACACCGCTTGGCAGTGAGGGGGTTTTAGATGCATATCTCAGCAGATCTCTGCAATGAAAAGCATGGGTTATAAAAATAAGTGTATAATGCTTTTGAATGCTTATTCCTGAATTAATTCCTGATTATTTTAGCTTACTGCTATTTAGCTCAATTATTCAGTTTTAAGTTTTGTTTTGTTTTTTACTTGGCTGAAATACTGGCTTCAAGAAATTACTAATAGTTTGAATTTTACATACCAAATACTGATTACTCATAAAGGAAAATTAAACTATTAAACAAAAAATTATATTATCTTAGAGAATGAATACTTCTAACAGAATATATTCTTCCCTCCTGTTAATTTCTGTGCCGGGTTTTCACATGGTACAGAGGCAATTCATTCAATTTTGCCAAAAGAAGTTGAATGGTTTACAACTCTTTCTTATACATTAAAGGGAAAAGAACTTCTTTTTTTTTTTTTTTTTTTTTTTTTTCAGGATCTATGGTTTTGTAATTTACTTTATACAGGGAAACCATCTCAACTTGCTGAATGACAAACCAAGTATGATTACCAAACTGTACACTACACATTTCTGAAATTCAATCCTGCAGATTTCCAGAGCTGGAACAATTTTCTGCACTACCTACAATATACTCCACTACAAAGGCATTCCCTTGATAGTGTGGATATATACTCTGCATGTTCCTCCTATCTGGAGCCAAAAACTTTCAAAGAGCTTTAAGCCATAGAAGACACAGACCCATCTCCATTTTGCCCTCAGCATTGAGCATTTATGTGCTATCCTATGCCCTGGCACGGATGTATGGACCACATGACCTCCAGAGGTCCCTTCCAACCATAACCGTTATATGATTCTGTGATCCTTGATTCATTCATATTTCCCAGCTGGGCTCCTTGCTTACTGCCCTTCCTGCTCACTCAAACTTTTGGCATCAGGATCTTCAATAATGTGCCAATCCTCTTCCTGTTCCATGTTCTCCTGGCTGACACTTGTTCCTCTCAATTTCAGTCTCACAGTCCCGGTCCCAAAACATATACTCGTTTCCTCAGTATCTGTGCAGCTACCCCAAACTATTCCTTGCTCTGATGGTCTTCTTCCAAACCTGGCATTAATCACCCTTTACCAGAAAGGTCCTGACCCTTTCCCCCATCGTATCCTGCACTGATTTCCACAGTTTATTTCATCTTTCTCTCTGAATTTTTTATACAATTTTACTTGCTCGCACCTTCAGATCTCTTTCCCTACATTCAGCCTCCGCCCTAAGGATGCCTTTCCTTCTTACAAAGTTGGTTCTTCTCTCTGCACTAGAAAGACCTTTCATGAAGTCTGGGTTATCTTTAAAAGCAAAAAAGTAAGAGGCTCTGGGACTGTCAGGGTCTGCAATGCCAGGTCCAGGACTGGTAGTAGCTAACATTACAGAGATCAGGCTTCTTTCCTGGCCATTTGTGGGAATGTGCTCAGACAGTCTGTGAAGTTGGTGCATGCACAATTTAGACTCCTTTAAGAGGCTCATGTCTGCTAAATCAGAAGAGGATTTTTTGCTGGTAAAATAGGAAGACATCTCTACTGACAAGAGGAATTAGATTGCATTGAGAAGGATAATCAAACACAGATTGACACAGAGGCTATGAAATCCTTATCACTGAAGGACTTTAAGCAGAAGTTAAATACCTTTCAGAAATACTCCAGGAAGTCCTGACACTCCCTTGACACACATGGGTAATTACCCATCCAGGTCCTCATTTATAAGGTTTATGAAAAAGAGCTAGCTGCAATTTTGCAAGAATTTTTAACTTTAAAAGTTTCACACATTTTTGGTAAGGATGACAAAAAGTGCAAAAGTAATCCCCTAACAAATTTCAGATTTCTGCTCCAAAATCTGACAGCAAACTCTTCAATGAAAAAAAATAAATTAATTTATCAATTACATTTCTTAAACGCACAAACCAATGTATTCCTGCCTACCCTTGTTCTTGAAAATGAGTGAACACAGCAGTGAACAGTGGCAGAAATTTACCGAAACTTGAGCCTGAATTAGATACCTGGCATGTACAATTTCAGACACTGGTTATGTTTTGGCAAAATTCTAAGCAGTTAAAAACAGGTTCTAATAATGAGAAGCAACAGGCAACATTAATAGCATGCAGACATGTCTAAAATACAAAAGTAATTTCAAATCTAGCTCAATGCAGCATACATTTCTGACACACCGCCATAACTGCTCTTTATCTTCTCTACTACTTTTCTTGGCTTAAATATTAAAAATGTTTGACTTCAGTTTCACAAAAAGAGATTTTATTTGTTATCCAATTTGATAACAAAAAGTGTTTGGCAAGGGCAGTGCAGCAAGTTAAGTCCTATTGTGAGTAGCTGTAAATCATAATTATCCTTGGAAAAATACCAAGCCCGTAGGCTTATGAGAAAAAAAAAAAAAAATATATATATATATATATATATATATATACACAGAATTTAAGCAAAATAGTTTAGACCATCAATAAAATTATTACATTAAGGACCAGACCATGCCAGGCACTTTGCTGGTCTTTGGGAATGCTTACACAGAACTCATGAAGCTGAGAATAACTGTAAGCTGTTCTGAGCTTTCAGCCTATAGCATCTGACAATCCTGCAATTACTTCATCTAATGACAATAACCTCTGCTACAACCACCATGCAAAAATCTCTGCTTTAAAGTTATTAGGTAAAGAAGTTTCTGGATCACTGAGAGTGGTTGCCCATACATAAGAATTCTAAGGAAAAATAATGAACAAACTTGTATTGGTAATACTATGTCTTATTATATTATAGCTATTCCAAAGAAAATTTGGAGTATTGGGTAAAAAGTTCTATGGCATGTTAACTTGATGGGCATAGAGAACGTGTTGTTTTTCTTATGAGAGGCCAAGTTGGTGAAACTGGAATGTGTTTTGAATAAAAAAGAGAAGTAACCAGTATTTCTAATAGATAGGATGATATAAGAAGCCAGATATTATAATTTTAGAAACCTGGCACAAGTTTAGTTGAAAAAGTGATTTAATGTCATTATCATGCAAGGGCTAACAAAGACATGCTAGCTATCAGTTATGATGGCTTATATATACCAAAAATTATACAAGAATGTTTAAATTAATTTGGATTAGAAAGGGCACTAAAGAACAATCTTAAGGAACTGTTCCCTACTGGGAACAAGGTAACCCAAGACACACACCCTGATACTGGCATGCTGGTATAATAATAACAACTGGCTAAGTAGGAGAGTACCCATCTGCCCATTGAACTAATTTGGACATTTTGCAATACAGATAATTAACTTGTATTCTCTTTGGTTTATGCAAGCTCATTCTTGACAATATATTTAGTAACTTTGTCTGAAGCTGTCAAGAGGTGAAAGCCTAATAAATCCAAGATAATCACTCAAAGACTTAAAATAATTAGAACTTTACTGGGCAGCTACAGGATTTGTTTCTGATTCACAGCCTAATTATAGCACTAGCACATCAGAAGAATCTCTCCCTATGAATCTGAGTTAGGCAGAGTAAGCCATTACAGAGCTGCAACAACCCAGACAGAAAAACAATTCAGACATTCTATTACTTCCCAAAAAAATCCCTAACATCTCAAATAGCCATTACTTTCAATACTTCCATAAAAATATAGAAAAGAAAGAAGATGAAATGGAATATGTGTTTACAGCTATTTTATAAAATGAATTTTTTCAACTCTAGGATGTCCATGAGAATAAAAATCTGCTAATTCTGCTTTGTAGTCCATTGCAAATGAGGTGTGCTTTTTTTGTTGTTGTTGTTTGTTTTGTTGTTGTTGTTTTTGAATTAAGATAGATACAAATAACACATGATATTACAAATAAACATCTGCATCATGAGGCACTTCTTGTTTACTGATGTGACCAACATAACTTAAAATTTACTTACTATTGATGCATCTCAAAAGCGTATTTTATAAATATTTGTTTTTATACTATGAAATCCCACTGCAGCATTCTGATCAAATACATTTGCTATACCACTTACATGTCATTTTACAGCTTAAGGTTTAAATTGAAACTAATCAATCCTCACAAAGTCCTTCTGAGGAAGCTGGAAGCACCAGCTTCATTCTACAGAGAAGGTACAGAGATAGTGGGTATATGAACACTGATTGTGAAGAGCAAAATAGTAAGCTGGTAAACAGTGTCATTTATCAGCTTTCCTCTCGACCTGATGCATACACTTACCTGGGTATGAGATATACAGAGAGTACAGGAGTACAGGGTGGCCTTAAAGCCATAGGGCAGGTGGAAAAGTGGCCATCTGCATCAGCCATGCCACCAAAATTTTGAAACAGCTTCTAGCTAGCATTGCCAGCACCACGGGATGGGTGTAAATGAGCTGCCAGCTACCCCTCCTCCCATATTTGTGTCTTGTATTTTCAAGACCAGAATAGCTTTCTCTGACCTAGGTTAAGAGCCAACATAAGAGGTAATTCTACCACTGGAGTATAATAGTTAGCAAAGGCTGAGTGTGACAGAAAAGTCAGAATTTTGAAGCTGAATGTAATCCTCCTAACAGGCTGGCTGCAAGGTAGCCAGAGAGACAACATCAACGTATGCTTCTAGAGAACATTATAATGCAAACTATTGACACATGGCATCTTCTTAAGGGAATACCTTTTTTTTTTTTTTTTTAGACTGAGATAGGACCATGAGAAAAGGACCAGACCTATGTGTGCAAAACTTGGGGTAGGCCTAACCAGTAAAGTATGTATTTGCCAGAATCTGTTCAGTCAGCAGTGTGAGGAGAATATGCCACCAAAAAAACCACAATGTACCTTGAAAAGAAAGTACTTACGTATCTCCAGACTTGCGGTAATTTTCTGGACATTCCAAAGACAGACAGCGAAAGCCCCCCTGGATATTAAAGCAGGTCTCATTGAAAGAGCAGTTGTGGGTTTCTGCAACACACTCATCAATATCTGCCAAATGGAAAAAGGTGAGTGGGTTAAACACATGCTTTTCCTCTATTTGCAGGTGCCGTATGATGAAAATATCACATTAGGTACTAGAGAATATGGGGTGCAATTAAACATTATTACAGGATTAAGGAAAGCAGGAGAGCAAAAAGGAAGAAAACTAACCCAACCAACACACAAGAACAAGAAAGGGAAGAGCAGCAGTGCCACTAAGTGGGCAAGATTTAAATATTTGCTGAAATGTCTACAGCATTATGATATTTCCTTTTGACAGATAAACTAATTCATATCATTTAACAGTGGGAATCTTCATTGAGTTTGCTCAAATTCTTTAAGAGCAGTATAAAAACATAACTGCATTCTATAGGCTGTAAAAGAAACTTCTATTGGATCCCGTTATTTATTATAAAAAAATAGGTCCCTCCAGATTTCAAGCTGTTACTGACTGTTTTACTTTTAGTGCTGCAGGACTATAAACACAAAACCTTTCTAGAACTCTTTAGAAGCCCACAATCCTGTTACATCTCCCTGAAGCCTTTGAATGTACCTTGGCAGTTTCGTGCATTGGGTGCCAACCTGTAACCGGTGGAGGGACAAGTACACTGAAAGCTCCCAGGAATATTAATACATCGAAAGGAACAGATATGACCTCCAGTAGGTAAAGCACATTCATCAATATCTGCAAGAGGAAAACACCACTAATTTACTATGTCTGCATGGCATTTTACTAAGTGAACATATATGGTGTTCATGCTGCAAGGTTGAAACACTATTTTGTGATTCTAACTAGTAGAAAACAAAAACAATTGCTGATTAGGGCCACAACTATCTAATGAAGGTTGTCAGGAATAAATGGAGGTGTGAAGAAAATTAAAAGCAATCGAAGGGCTTAAGAGACAGTCTGCTTTTGTCTTATAAATGTGTAATAACACTGTAAATACAGTGACATCTTATTGTAGTACTTTACTAATGGGACAGAGAGGAATAGTATCATTCCTGTTTTAATAAAAAGGAAATTGTGATGTTTTGCCCAAGCTCTTACTGCATATTAAGTCCAAGATATCTAAGCTGAATTTCAAGATCTTGTCCACTGGGTCACACCCACATTCTACTATTACTTGATCAAAACCTACATACACATTAATTCAGAACCAGCCACAAAAGAAGGATATATAAAATACCATGTAATAATATTGTATATTATGTATGAAACACACAAACACGTTTGTATGTTCACTTGCTGAAGACAAGAAATCGTGCTAGTTGCTCAGTAAAAAAAAACAAAAATAAATTTTAAAGGCACATTTCTGACCGGTTAGGAAAGTACGTGAAGTTACAGTTCTGTGTAAACAGCAAAGCAGACACCATATAATCAAGCAGAGTTATTTCTAGATGAAGGCATGGGTGGGAGACTTTTATTAAGTACAGTTTCATAGTTTCACAGGAAAATAACAAACAGAATCAAATGTTAAAATGCATCTATTAAGAGTCTATTAAACTGTTTATGTATGTCATGGTGTGAACTGAAAATGCTTGAATCCTTTATCTGCAAAGACAGTTCTTACCTTCACATGAAATCCCATCTATGTCACTAAGTTGAAAGCCACGGCGGCAGTAACACTGATAGGAGCCATACACATTGGCACACTCTTGACTACAGGGGCTGCTCTCGCACTCATTTAAATCTGAAATGCAAAATTATACATCTGAAACCTCAATTTCTTGCTGTATTTGTCACTCCTGTTACAGGACTGAGGTAAAAGTTTGATTATTTTTTTTTCTTTAATAATTAAAAAAGGATGGTTTACATATTACTGAGTAAGCATGAAATAATGGACTTTGGGTGTATTATTCTCAAGAGGGTCTGGTAGTATAGGTCACTGTGTGCTATTATTTCCCACTGTCCTTCAAGGTGCGTGACTTGGAGGGAGTCATTAGGACCACACCTGCATCTTTATATTTGGATATCAGCAAAGCTGGTTGTGAAACTCTTGAATCTGATCTAGTCACATCACTTGAAAATGCGGTAAATACAGACACATACACCTCTGCATGATCCAGCCAAAGGACAAAATATTGGAACTGTGGACTACAGCAGTCTTGATTATTCATAGCAGCGTTCATGCTATCAAAGTGACAACATTGGGTTGATTTCTTGTACCAATTCAGAGCAGTATTACGAGCTAAAATCAAACAGGAATAGCTAAACAGTGACAAGCTACATCTCATACTATATACCTTATGCGTATAGCCATACCTTCACATGATCTGCCATCAGTTGAAAGTTTGAATCCCACGGTACAAGTGCAATAGTAGGAACCAGGAGTATTCTCACACTTGTGAGCACAAAGACGGCCTGGATAACGTCTGCATTCATTGATATCTGCAATGATAAACATACAGAGATCTATATATTGGCTGGCTTCCTTGAAGCAGTACTCTGGACAGGACCATGGTTTTGAGTTTTATTTTTGTTTTCCAGATTTAAAATTAGAGAGGGAAGGATTTACCCAAAATGCTCATTTAAAAAGTACCCTTGTGCATAACTGAATTAGCCAATATAAAGAAGAAAGTCACTTTGATCTTCCAAAGGAATGTTTTTCTGTAGGTGCCTACAAAAAAAAAGTCACAGAAAACAATTACATGCACTCTCATAATCTTACCTTTTAGCAGGATAACAGATAACATGTTGACAATACTAATTCAGCTTCCTTTGAAGTATCAGCATGTCTTTAGTATGGTATTAGATTTATACAAATAATACAGTAGTCAATTTTACATTCAGATGAAAGGTTATGCAGAAAGCCATAATGTTCTTTATGCAGGCTCATTTTTTAAAATGCCATGGTTGGATTTACGTAAGTTGATAGGTACAACTTACCAACACAAGTTCTACTGATGACATCAAAAGAATAGCCAGATTTGCACTCACAGCGATAATTGCCTGGGGCATTTATACAAACATGTCCTTCGCCACATGGCTGATTGGAAGATAAGCATTCATCCACATCTATAAAAAAGGAAATGTAAGTACGCTTATGAGGATGCAAGTCGAGAGAAGAGCAACATGCTAACTCTTAGTTCAGATGCACATTTGTGTGTCCCTTCTATCTGTAAAATAAAGTATAAATTCTTGCTGCCTTACAAGTGTTTTATGGGCTTTCTTTAGTGGTAATTGTAAACTTTTGAAACAGAAAGTGAGACTTGGATCTAGCACCTAGCTTCAACAAGATCAGAGTAATAATTGCAAAATTCTAAATGTAAAATTCTTACAGAACGAGGTATCTCTCATACATGTGCTGTAAATCTTGATGGGACTTGGGAAGAAAAAAAAAAACAGGAAATCGAGAAATCAGATAATCTTTGGAGGAAATTAGGTGAAAAACTATTTTACTGTGGATATTCAATATTCATGGAACCTATTTCTTCACCTAAAATAAGATGTTGGAAGACCACAGTCAGTTGTGCTTTGATAAACATTTACAGTAATTAAAAATGCAGGCAAAATACCTCTCTTTGCAACAGATACCTTAGTTAAATGCCAGCCCAAGGCATATCTGCCTTTCAACCTTATTTGAACGTCTTCTGAGAGACATTATGTGGCAGGTGATTCTTGCGTTATAACTATTTATTGGGGAGATTTTAGATTACACAGCATTGTTCCAGTATATTGGTATAGTCACAGACAATGCCGTTTTCAGGGGAGGCAATTGTCACTTCTGTTTTTCTTAGTGTTTTACGAGTAATTTGAAGGACAGAGAGGATCTTTGTCACTCTTCACTTTCTGTGACTGCCATGAATGAAAGAACAGGATCAAGAACTGATTCTGGGAACAAGAGAAAATTAGGCAGAGCCCAAGAAACCAGTAAACACACATGGTTCATTTTCTTTAAACATTTTTTTTTCCTTCAGAACTGTTACTTACCTACACATCTTGTTCCATCTTCATTAAGATGATACCCTCGGCCACAGCTGGGTGAGATTCGCTGGCAGGTGTATGAGCCATCAGTGTTAATGCATATCTGCCCAGCTGGACATGGCATGTTGGTACTCAGGCATTCATTGATATCTGCAAGAGTACAGGAAGTCAATGTAACAATCTGCTGTCTATTGATGTTTCAGGTAAGATGCTTTTCTTACATCCCTTGTGGTTTGAAAAGCTCTGCTCACAGGACCACAAACATTTGTGTCATTTAGCTTCAACAATATTATGCCTCTGGGGTGAAGACTAGGAGAGGTACAAAAGGCCCAGATCCCATTCAAAAGCTTAGGAAATTGGCTGTAGAATTTGTCTTTTTTTAAAGGCCTTTACAAGTCATCCCCCCCTGAGATTTACAAAGAAATGATGAAGAATTCAGTTTACCAGCTCAACCAGTTACGTTGCAGTCTATGCGTGAGGATTACAGCAAGTGAGATGTAGTAAGTTGTATAGGTAGCAGTTTTCTGCATTTTTACAGAGAAAAACTACTTCTCACAGGTATTCACCATGAATACCTTACCTCATCTCATGTAAACATTTAAGAACTTGAACAGCTCTTTTTGTGTGCATGCGTATGTGTGTATTCACTATGCATCCCTCTACCATCCATGAAATGTATGGGTTTTTTGTTTTTACAAACTGGACATCATACACACACACAAGAATAAAAAATGAAAAGTAAAACCTCAGAATATGTAATGAGATGAGACTAAGCTATATCAGAGTATGAGAGTATGATATGGTACAGTTTATCTAATCAAGAAGGTAAGAAACTCACTGTTATCCAAGGTTAGCAATGTGCTATTAGCTCGGAGAGAAGGAGTTTCAGAGTTAGGAATAAGTGGCTATAGGTGCCACTTATTCCTAACTCTGAAACTTTTTGCCACTGCCAAAACACCCTGCGACAACTGGAAATGTTAATATATCTAAGACCTGACAGTCTGTAGGAACAGTCACTGCTTGTGAATGTATGGACCTGCATCTCAAAACCTTCAGCAATATCCAGTTTCACGTGCCTACTTCTTCCCTGCCTCAAGTTTTCCTCCTTATTTCACTGGTGCATGACCATTATTTTTCACAGTGGTACTGCTGTCAAAGAGCTACTGCTTTCCAGTTGCTACAATAAAAAGCAAAGAATTGCTTTGTTGAAAAGACAGTAAAGCTTTCATACTATTTCCCCCTCAACACCATATAAGGCAGCATTTTATTTACAGTTTGTAAAATCAGCTTGTGAATTTGTTTTGCTAATTATTTTGAGCAAGTTCATATTAGGGGACATAACCATTACCGCTGCAAATTGCTGCGGATTTACTGTCAGTGCAGACATGGTAACTTCTACAGCTGTGGATCTAGTGTTGGCTATGGCATGTAAGTGTCTTCAAAGGGTTTGTTGTACACAACAACCAGCTCCCTTCATCTTGTTTGCAAAATTTTTACAATTTTATTTTCAGCCTCAGTGTTTCCAGGATCAGATTTCGGCACTACAGAGTACAATATGGTCAGGAGAATGTGGGGCTGACAATGAGCTAGAATTGGCAGCTGCAGCTGCTCAGCCAGTTTCACAAGCCCAAAACACACCATGCCACTGGGAGGATTTTAAAGTTAAGTTAAGACTTGAAAACACTACCCAAGGGAATAACTGACTTAAGGAAAATGTTCAAATGCAGCTAAGTGCCCAAATCTCATTAAAAATAGATAGCTAGTATTTAAGTCTTATTTAGAGGTCTTTCATCTGTAAATTTTACCTGTGCGACCAACCCTGTCTTTAAAAAAGCAGATAAAAGACAGCAGAGCAATACATACATACATGAAGAATGACTTGAGAAGCTCATAACTCACCCAGTGAAACTACAGATTAACTCCTAAGCATCACTAAGTATTCACTGAGATAAGAGTATGTCTTACCAATACAGTTGCCTAGCGCATCTTGTATAAACCCATTCATGCACTGTAGCTTGGGTCGGCAACGGAAAGATCCTGGAGTATTCTGACAGATAAAATCGGGGGGGCAGTTATGAGTACCAGTCTCACATTCGTCAATATCTGGTACATCACAAAAAAAAAATGTTAGCAGGAGTTTGACAAACTTTTTCATCACATTTAAAACATAAGACAGTTTAAAATGTCAGACAGATTAATCCTCAGCATATTTTCATGCATATCAATGCAGTGAACCAGGATCAACCTGTACTGTTGCTTCAAACAGAATCTCAGTAAAAACATATATAGGCATGTATGTGTTTATTATGCTATTACACATTTAGTTCTCATAACTAAATGGTTCAAAATGACTATAAAGCACCTGAAGCACCATGTTCAGTAGTGTTCAGTCTTGATTCAGCACTGTGTTTATACATGGGCTTAACTTTGAAGTCAGTAGGACTTAATTGTGTCCATCTGCATTTTTAATTTTAACCTTAGGTCCAAAGTAGACACTGCTCACTTCTTTTAAAAGTGAATTAATTAACCTTGACTCTCATCTATATAAAGGCCTCTTTGCATTATTCTGCTTTAAAATGCATACAAATATGATTTACGTGCACTTTAATATTCCATTCTACTGCATTACAGAAAATAAATATTTGTGAATAAATTATGATTCAGACAAAGCAGACAAGGGCTAACAAGGTTTCATTCATGAACGTAACCTAGTCCACAGTGGCTAGTGACTAAAATTTGATGTTCACTACCTCACAATGGGAAGAAATCTCCTGAAACTTCTAAAATGCAGAAACTTCCTAGCTATAGCATACCTTGGCTTTCCCATCTATGCTATGGAAACAAGAGTAGAGACTGCTTATCCCTAATGGTTGTAAGATTCAGAAAATTATTGTGGGGCCTACTTTAAGTTTAGTATGGGTTTTACATTGTTACAATGAATTGTTTTAAATCAGCAGGGTTTTATATGCTGCACAACTCAGTAACGAGACAAATATCTTCCATGTCATTTTGCAAGGCATTTAAAAATCATACATGAAGATTATTAATTTTCTATTTTCATCATTATTGACATAATGTTAATAATTAACTTCACTACCACATCTTATCCAGATAAGAAATTTCTAAAGCTAAGGGCATTCATAATTTAATGACTATATTCCCATTTTTCCACCGGAAAAATATTGTTGATACTTTCAGGTAAGCTATTTGTGGGCCTAAAATTGATGTCATTCAAATCAGCATGAATTTTACTTCAAAGGCAGCAAAGTTGGACCACAATACTTTCAAAAACCATCATCTCTATGTTCTAGGGGTTTTGTGCTGTAGTTTATTTATCAGCTTTTTCTTTTTCTTTTTTTTTTTTTTTCCCCCCTCCAATCTATTATTCATCATTAATCACTCTGTGAAGTAAAACCCTACCCAGAATTTTGTCTGAGGTAACTTACTCAATGGAATGAAATTACAGACTGTTTTTAAACAATTCTAGGTTCTGGGGGAACAGACCTTTTAGTAGTGGAAACCAATTCTACATCATATGGTGTTTGCTGCCAATTTATCTTTGCAAAGGTAGCATGTCAGGTGCAGCTATGGATACATGTAACAGCATACTCTGAGCTAGATGCAACATGAAATCATTAATTTATTTAGTTTAAAAAAAAAAAAAGACTATTACTCTCGTGTTCAAACACAGGTAATCGGCAGCACTGGTTTTAACCTTTTTTCACTTTTACATCCTCAAGAATGTTGTGATTAAGAAGTGAACTTCATTGCAATGAATTTAATCCTACTGAAGACAAAGGCTTACTTTTTTTTTTTTTTTTTTCCAGGATGCATCTACCTCAGCATTTTCAAAATTGAACTGCCTTGGTCATTTCACTTAACACTTTGCACTTAGAAATGTGCAAACTTGATTCTTTAAGATGAAAATAAACCATCAGATATGTGCCAGGAGCAGGACTTTGGCACTCCACTCATTAAGAGCAACCAGTTCATAAAACAAGACTAGAACAAGCCAGAAGTAAACACCTCAAAAATGCATACAGTGTGAGTGTGGGTTCTTCAAAATCATCTTCTTCAGCCTGCAGATCAGCTCTTGTCAATGTATAATAACATTGACAAGATGTTATTCATCTACCACAACTTGCCAATGTATAATAAACATAGTTCTTTCTTCTGGAAGTCTTACCATAGTCCACAGGCAGCCTGTATTTGGTATTTGCAAGGTGACAGGAGGAAAACTACTGTCCCAGAAGAACTAAAGCTGTCTGTGTGCCCCTGTATAACTATGGCTTACACACATATTTCCGAAAACATAAAAAGAGCAAGACGTGATGATGGTTTAATGTTTGTTTGTTTTGGTAGTGTGTTTTGTTGTCGTTGCTGCTGTTTTTTGTGTTTTGTTCTTGTTTGTTTGTTTGTTGTTTTTTTGCTTTTTTGTTTGTTTGTTTGTTTTGTTTTTCTGTTTTGTTTTTCTTTTCTAAAATGTAAATCTGGAAGATTTCAGTTTCTCTGTCCAGGACATACCTTTACAACGACTGTCATCAGTTAGTTCATAACCAGTTCCACAGCTCGTGTCCCGCTGACAGCGAAAGGATCCTAATGTATTTACACAAGTTTGTCCAATCCCACAGCTGTGTGTACCAGTGATACACTCATTAATATCTGGAATTTGTAAAGGGAGGGGGGGATAGGGGATGGAGAAAGAAAGAACAAAAAAGAGTAAATAAAAACCACAAAACTACTGGCAAGAGCTGAGATCAAAGGCTATTTGTGGGCACACCTCCAATCACTGATTATTTTGGGCATCAGGACACAAAGAATGGTGTAGGTTTGTCCTCCCACTCCCAAAACGTGGCTACTCCTCTCTGTTCTTAGAGTGTTAGATGTTTTGACTAACAAGACTAACTACTGATTCACTGTAATTAAGAACAGAAGGAAGTTGTACCAAGTGCGAGCAAAGGACCAACAATCACCTGACTGGGTCTAGTAGCAGATGATTGTATAACTATAGTGACTTATCGAATGCAGCAAACTTTCAGAAATGTTTCTCTTGCTTTGGATCTCACCCACGTATGACTTAAGGACTCCTCAAGCCACAGGCTGCAACTTTCTACTTTCTAGCTACTGATAGACATTTGTGAATTTTTCACCTTTGTCTTGAACCCAGAAGAGTATTTGGCATCCACACGTGTCAAATATAAGTTTTTTCTTTTTATATTTCACACTAGGCTAGTGTTAATCTGACCAATCATCAGTATCTGTTTTATATTCTGAAGTTTATATCACAGCTACTTACCTAGACCCCCTTTTCAGTCTGAGATAAAAAGGCACTTCTGATGAGTAACACTTTTCATCCTAGAATAGCTACTCAAAATATGTGAGGTGAACTATGCCCTGGAAGTGCTTGTTTCTCTTAAACAGAGAAAAAAAAAAAAAAAGTGCCTTGGCTGACTAGCTCAAAGCAGATGTCCACATTACGTCTGAAGTCAAGTGTGATGAGCTCCATCCCAGCCCACTTCATCTGATGCCCATTTGGTTTTTGTTCTGGGGGAAAATGAACAATCCTTCCCTCTTGACTATTCTCAGGCCACTAATGATCCACACAACTTTCAACCTTTTTGTCAGTTGTGTCCTCAACAAGCTGAAGAATCTTACTCTATTTCATCTGTCTTATCAATTATTATCTACTACTCAGTTATCATCTACTACTAAAATAGAACACAGGTATTTTATTTTGGCTCTGCTCAGAAGGAAAAGCTAAAAATCTACTATGTCTTCTTTTTAAGATTTCACCTCCTTTCATTGCTGATATAAACATATTCTGATCTCTTCTGACTGGATTTTTTTTTTTTTTAACCTATTCTTGCTCTTTTGAAATAAGGATGTTGATTATTGAGGTAAAGGTTTTAGTTCTTTTACCTTCACAGTTGACACCATCTGGTTGAAGTTGATACCCAACAAAGCAGGAGCACACATAACTGGATCCGGTGTCTCTGCACTGCTGAGAGCAGGGACCACCACCTAATTGGATATTTTAAGAAGTCTTATAAAATTAGGAGGCTCTTCACAGGGACTGAAACAAATCAAAATTTGCAGGATGCTTGCTGATTTATTTAGAAAAAACAAATAACTAAATACACAGGTATTAGAAGAAGGAAAGGGCTAATCTCTAGAAGCATTTGCAATTGTGGTTTTTTTTCAGCACCAGAAATGAATACAAGGAGGAAGCAAATTAAACAGTTGCTCATAAACCCATCATTGTTAGAATGTGAAGGGAAAATGCTAGGAGCTCAGAAACCTCCTCAGATTTTGCTGATAAGTTATAACTTTGTATGATTACTACTATACAATGGGGAATAGAAGAGGCATTACCACAAGTTAATGAAACATTTTCATTATTAGCTGCATTTGGCTTTATTTTCAGCCTATAAATATTAGAACATAACTCCTGAATTAGCTACGGCATGTCCTCTTTCCTATTCATCAGGCAGGAAACATGAAAGGGAAAAGACAGTATTGTAGGTGACAACAGGTTTAGAGAACATAAAAGACTTAAACCATACTACGGGGATACCAAAGATCTAGTGAACTGTGTACAGGAATCAGAAAGAACATGGAAGAGAGCTGGGGTTATTCTGGTGACAGAAAAAGAGGACTCTAAGAAATTTACCCAAAATTTGGCTCATCATGAAGAAAACATTTTTTCTGATCTCATTCAGAAATAAATTAATAATAGAAGCTTTTAATATTCCTACAATAAAGAAAGGGTTAGATACTTACAACTATTTGTTTTAAGAATATTGATATTCTTAGTACAAACAGATTCTATCCTTTTCTCTTTTTCAGAAGAACGTCTGGATAGGCATTAAACAAAAGGCTTGAGATAAGCACTATCAATGTGGGCAAATGCAGCTATTATAACTAAAACTTTCAAGTGAATTAAAGAAAAATGTTTTTTTAAATTATCATAGTTTCTACTGAGAACAGGCCATTAATACCAAACAGAAATTTTGGTCTTCATAGTACTGGCAAAGGCAATGACATTGCAAGGAACAATAACTTTGAGGTTGAGATGGACAGTTACTGCTTTCTGAACCTCTGCTAATAATGTGAACTCCTGTCATCCAAAGTAAAGCCTATCATGGAAGTGCTGGAAGAACAGAATTTATTTCCTCATATACCAGGAAGGTGCTCTAGAGCAAAGTGTTGCAAGTTTCACTGCATAGGAAATTTAAGCTTCGCCTGGTGAAGACTGGAAAAATCACACGTAATTTTAACTTGCCAAGTTTATCAGAAAATATATTGCAGACTGAAACTCTGATTTGTAATTAGTCACACCAATCCATCTCCTGAAGACATATGATTAAATGACAAATGCAACAAATGATTACATAAAGAAATAATGCTAGGAAAATATGTAACATTTTTTTTATTATTTTTTTTTTAAATTTGATCTCTTGTAACTAGCAGCTGGAGACAGAGGTTAGAGACAGTTTGGGCTTTTTTTAGAGCCCATGTTGGTTTTTGGTTAGAGCCAGTGTTTGGCTAATGACCTTAGTACATGTTTTAAACCTCTCTAAAGTACAACAGCAATACAACATGCATCACAGTAAATCATCTCGCAACTGGAATAGAAGTCCATTAAATTGATTTTAGCCTAAATACATTACTTAGTTCTGAAATGCCTGTAGAAAATAATAAATCACTGCTATTGTAAGTTTATAGACATGTAAATCACACATGACAAGCAGTAAATCGGCATATTTAGCAGAACAATATCCCAACAACACATTCTTCCCAGGAGGCAGAACAGTCTGAGGACACTAGCTGCTTTTCTTCCTTTCAGGTGATGCATCACAAAAGGAAACAAGTTCCACTTCGTATCCAATCACTCTGATCATCCCAAGAGGAGAATAAAAGAATGCACATATTTAATAGAGACTCCATTGATTCTGAAGAATCCAGAGTACTCCATGGGTTCAGTGAATAACACATCTGAGGTGCTATCAACTAGAAGTCAAATAAAAGTTAAATGTATAGTCTAAGCTTCAGCTAGGTTAGCTTCAGCTGGTCACCATGGCAGACAATGCCTTCCTTTACGAACAACTGAAGCATCACATAATGGCCTACTATTTCTTAAAAAGCATCTTCATTCTGTTCTTTTTACCCTTAACTAGCCTAGGCAAAAGGTTTGGGCTAATCGCTAGATATAAGCTTAGTTAACCTTTATGGGAGACAATCACAAAAGAGCTGGCTAACAGGACTAGTCACCTGACTTACCTCTGCAGCCATCATGCAGATAAGGATCTTCTTGGTCTAGTTCCTCCTTTGAAATTTCAACTAAAAAGAGTAGAGAGAGACGTTAGAGGAGAAACACTTCTCACAGTAAAAGGCTGCCTGCTTGGGATGCAATTCAGGCCAGAGTTTTGGATACAACAGGACAAAATTAAAGAGCATTATTTACATATTTTGCAGCTATTTCATGCTTAAATTTGACATTCAAATGCATATGCCCATGAGGCATTTTCCAACTCACTGATTCAATATGAAAATCATGCTGTGATCATAGATTACGTATGGGCTGAGATTTTCAAATGCAGGTTCTTACCATTAGGCTTTTAACCAGAGCTTAACCTGATTTTCATAAGACATGTTGTTGAGGCATGCTTAGTTTCCACTGACTTTATAGTAGCTTGCGGTACTCACAGTTTTAATGAAAATCAGATTAACCTCAGTTATTTATTTAGATTTCATTCCAAAAAACTCCACACCCAACTTTTGGGCACCTAATTATAGCATTCTTTCAAATATGCTTCATGATCAGCAGTACTTCTGCTGCATACATGTGTCATGAGAGTCCTTTATCTCTATATGGAGGGCAGAAAAGAGCTGAATACATCTACTGACTGAATCTACTCATTAGTCAGAGAAATAACTAATGGACTTTGCCAGTCTCCACCACTTTGAACACTTCAGAAATGGTGGGCTGGTAATGAGATGTGTAAAAACACAATCTCAAAATACTCTGGTTATTGAGCAGGAAACTTAGTGCCATTGCAGTACTCATCTGTATGCCTTTCAACCAATAGTCACTTAAAAGCAAATACTTGGTCATGGATCTGGAAGCAAATCTGTGAGCAGTGAACCTCTCAGGCCATAAGGATACATTTTGGTCATGCAGAGGCTGTTGAAAACAGTTTGTTCAAGTCTTGTCTGACTTTGTAGAGGACTCTTGGGATGCAGTTACCCAAGACTCCTCTTTATGTGACCAAGAAAGCATCATACATGAAGTCTGTCTTACTCTCTGCAGCAGAATACCTTGTGTGTCTTGCTACTGTGCAATACAAACACAAGGTACTAGTCTAAGAAGCTGCCATACAAAATGGAGACTGACCTCCTCTTCGTGACTAGGGAAGGTGCTGTTCAAGTATTCTTTGCTCTACCTTTCTACAGGTAATCTTTGTTGTTAATAGGGCTATCTGACACATCTCCAACCACATGGTTGTTTCTTAGTTCAATGGTAAGAACTTTGTCCTGACCTACTTGCTGACATCTTGCATTAATGGTCATTGTGAATGCCACTTGCCCATAGAGGTAAGTGGAGAAATACTGTACATTGTGCTTGTAATTCCGGATTTTCAGGTATTGATATATCTCTTGTGTCACACAGACATTTTTAAGTCTGCAAATTCTTGGTATTAACACAGTAGTCTAGGTGCAAAGTATCTACTTCTGTAGACATTTCAGTCAGAGAAAATGGACAAGGGCTATTCCCCTATTGTGACAGGGGTACACAAAGAAATCGGCAAGCCATTTCTAAAGGTTACTTGATAAGGGTGTACAGTGACATAGGTCAGTTTTCAGAGACCTGAAACAAATCTGCTAACACACTGGCTTAAGCACACCAGCTCAAGTTTTTGTCGTGGGGTTTAAGTGATTGATTAGGGTGATGTTTTTAAAATCTGCCACTGGTCATCTTCAAGCCAGAGTGCATGTTTTCAGTGCTCAACAGCCCACGAAGGAGGGAGGCAACACCCTACAGCATGACTTTTCTGCAGTTTCAGTTCAGTCTGTTAAGTGAAAGATGAAAAAAGAAAAAACAGGTCTGTAAGTGTCAGTACGTCCACACTCATTCTCTTCAGATCTGTGGACTCGGTATGGAGAAGTGTGTCATGAGCTGCTGCTGTCTAGATCTCCCTCTCATCTGACAACACTGAAGTAAATGCAGAGACACAATGTTGCCCAGAAATGTTCAGTTCTCCTAGACAGACTAAGCATTTCAAATTTGTAGGCATTTGCCTCACACAAAAGGCAACATTTGAATTCTGCATAGCTAGAAACTGCCATCTGGCTTTGAAATACAATTAAAAGAACAAATAAAAATAAAATTAAAAATTAATAGCTTATACTCAGTTTCTAAGATAAGGAACATTAATGACTGAAATAGCTGTCTCATATTAAGTTCTGATACAAGGAACTGAGTGACCACTATTTAGCTCTTTTAATCTCTTGTGATATACATTTCAGCCATCACTAGCAAAAATAAAATAAAATAAAATAAAATAAAATAAAATAAAATAAAATAAAATAAAATAAAATAAAATAAAATAAATAAAATAAAATAAAGGTCAATATACGTGTACATTAAATTACTCAAAGGAGGTCTCAAGTTAGAGGAATTGCAACAGAAATTGTTTAAAGTACAAGCACTCCTTGTACCCCATATCATTTCCTCTCTCAATTTTTTATAATTTGCAAGGTAAAATACCCGGTTCCTTTTTAGGAGCATCATCACTGATGGACACATCAGTGCCTTCTTGTCCTTTCACACAACAAGCTCTGAAGACAATTCCACATTGGTATCCTATCTTCAGGTTGGATTCACAACTCTGTCCTTGAACTTGGGCGGTCTTTCCCAGCAAACAACAGTGACAACATTTCTGTTAAATAAATAAATAAATAAAAGTCACATTTTAGCCCCAGACAAATCACTGCAAGTTTTCTCAGTAGTTTCAATAGCGTTATATCACCTTGGCAAACTGCTGGAATTTTTCCTGCAAACTCTTTCAGAGCTTCTGGTATACTTGGGCTGTTATTTTAATCTATAGTTGAGTTCAGTGGGCTGTAGATCTGGCCTACACAGAGTCATACCTGGTACCCAAATCTAGTTCTCCTAACTATTGTGTATGTTGGATGTGTGTGCACACATATACCAATATGATGATGTGGAGGACCAGAACATAGGAAGGACCTATGTATATGGAATGACAAGGCTCCCTGCCTGCAAACCCCAGTTTTGAACACCAGCGAACAGCAGGAACTCTTTAACACCTCTGCATCCCTTTTGTATCCAGATCATTAAACGGAGGCATAATCAGTAAAGTGCATGATTCAGTTTAAAATTAAACTGCCTATCCAACTTCCGCCCCCAAAAATACCCTTCTCAAAACTAACAAACAAGCAAGCAAATATAATTAATCCAAAGCTAGTGTTAACAGGTCATAAAGACAAGCTTTTCTGCTCTGGAGAACAGACCACATAATCAAGCATTATTTAAAAGCATCACAGTCCTCACATGGCTTCCAGCAATAAAATACAACCCACACCCTCTAGACATGCTAAACTACAGCCCAGGGATACACCACAGAAGTGAATACATAAATTAATCCTGTGGAGTTTTCCTTTAATTTTTAAATAAGCAGAGCAGATGGAATAAAAAACAACTAAACATTGAATTAAATTTCTGTAATTTTGCACTTTAAGCAATTCACTTACTGAAAACGAGGTAACCCTACAAGAAGGGCCGGAGGGCAGACCCGGGAAACTATAGGCCTGTCAGTTTGACCTCAGTACCAGGGAAGCTCATGGAGCAGATCCTCTTGAAAGTCATCACGCAGCACTTGCAGGGGAAGCAGGCGATCAGGCCCAGTCAGCATGGGTTTATGAAAGGCAGATCCTGCTTGACGAACCTGATCTCCTTCTATGACAAAGTGATGCGCTGGGTGGATGAGGGAAAGGCTGTGGATGTGGTCTACCTTGACTTCAGCAAGGCTTTTGACACCGTCTCCCACAGCATTCTCCTCAAGAAACTGGCTGCTCTTGACTTGGACTGGTGCACGCTTCGTTGGGTTAGAAACTGGCTGGATAGCCGGGCCCAAAGAGTCGTGGTAAATGGAGTCAAGTCCAGTTGGAGGCCAGTCACTAGTGGCATTCCCCAGAGCTCGGTGCTGGGGCCGGTCCTCTTTAATATCTTCATCGATGATCTGGACGAGGGCATTGAGTGCACCCTCAGTAAGTTTGCAGATGACACCAAGCTATACGCATGTATCGATCTGCTTCAGGGTAGGAAAGCTCTGCAGGAGGATCTGGATAGGCTGGATCAATGGGCTGAGGTCAACTGTATGAAGTTCAACAAGGCCAAGTGCCGGGTCCTGCACCTGGGGCGCAATAACCCCAAGCAGAGCTACAGGCTGGGAGATGAGTGGTTGGAGAGCTGCCAGGCAGAGAAGGACCTGGGAGTGATGGTGGATAGTCGGCTGAATATGAGCCAGCAGTGTGCTCAGGTGGCTAAGAAGGCCAACGGCATCCTGGCTTGTATCAGGAACAGTGTGACCAGCAGGGCTAGGGAGGTGATTGTCCCCCTGTACTCAGCTCTGGTGAGGCCGCACCTCGAGTACTGTGTCCAGTTTTGGGCCCCTCGCTACAAGAAGGACTTCGAGGTGCTTGAGCGGGTGCAGAGAAGGGCAACGAAGCTGGTGAGGGGCCTGGAGAACAAGTCCTACGAGGAGCGGCTGAGGGAGCTGTGCTTGTTCAGCCTGGAGAAAAGGAGGCTCAGGGGCGACCTTATCGCTCTCTATAGGTACCTCAAGGGAGGCTGTAGCAAGGTGGGGGTTGGTCTGTTCTCCCACGTGCCTGGTGACAGGACGAGGGGGAATGGGCTTAAGTTGCACCAGGGGAGTTTTAGGCTGGATGTTAGGAAGAACTTCTTTACTGAAAGGGTTGTTAGACATTGGAACAGGCTGCCCAGGGAAGTGGTGGAGTCACCATCCCTGGAAGTCTTTAAAAGACGTTTAGATGTAGAGCTTAGGGATATGGTTTAGTGGGGACTGCTAGCGTTAGGTCAGAGGTTGGACTCAATGATCTTGAGGTCTCTTCCAACCTAGAAATTCTGTGATTCTGTGATTACATTTCTTTCACTACTTTGAAACTACCTGTATTCTCAATTTTTCCCATATAGGGCATTATATACATGTTTCTCTTGCTATATGGCAGTAAAAAGTTCTTTTAAAGCCTAAAGCAACATGAAAGTAAAATAATAAAGCATTTTTTCCTCATTCCTTCATATTTTTTTTTCTTTGAAGCATTCTGAATGAAGTCCATGCTGTAGACAAGCACGCTATTTTGTACTTCTTTTATATACTCAGCCCAATCCCTCCCCCGCTGCAGAATGCTGTATGGCAGGAACTCTTCCCTCCTGGACAGTACTGAGGTCTTCCTTTCATGCCCACCATAATGCTAAGATGCAAATTTTCCCTTACTAGCTACTGTTTGACTGGACAGTTTCTCACTACCTTTTTATTATTTTGTTCTCCAACTACGTCTGTACAGTGGCAGATGCTCTGGCTTCATCGTTAACATATCTGGGATATTTCCATCTTTTCTGGACTTAAAAACAAAGAGTTGATGATCTCTTTCAGGAACTGCCACATTTCTGAGGATTTGTTTTGTCTAACATCTTCCTGAGGCACCTTTCTTGAAGTTTTTAATATCTGTCTATAATTTTGGTGGATTTCCAATTCTCACAAACATAAGTTCCAGACAGAAATCAAAACTGAGCTGAAGATTCATTGTTTGACTTAAGCTTGTGTATTTTTGATAACAAAATGTTGAGTTACTGAGTACAGCTGATTGATGCCTTGCCAAACTGTCATAGTATATCCTTTTGGATATCCTCACTGGATATTCTACTGTTAAGCATATTAACTGACTCACATCTACTTTGTCTTGTCACACAATGCTTAAATTGGGAGTTACAGAGTTTCCCTGGATGTTTTTGTAGAGAGTGATCATTAATTCTGCTGTTCTTGAAGTGCTGACTAACCTTATGTTCTTTGTCACCTCCAGGCTCAGCCAAAACTTAAAGAAAAATCTGTCTCCAGCTAATGTAAATCTTCAGTATTGAGCCTGCTAAATTTTGCAATGTCCATGAGAAACTGCATCCCTATTTAACGTAACTGTATGCATTGAACCATTTGTTCAAGCCTGTATTTATTTTAATTGCGCATGATCCACCTTGATTTAACACTTTGATAATGATGATAATTTATGTTGATATATCACTGGCAAAATGATTCAGAGATGAAAAGCACCAAATGTTTTCTTAACTGATGTTAGGGTAACTGTTTTTTATGGTAATTGACCCTAAAAGATTCTCTACTGGCAGTCCTAAAGCCTAAGATTTCCTGTTCAACTAAAGAAAGAAGATGGAGAATCTGGTGGATGGCCTTATAATCAGAGCACACTCAGGACTCTGTATACATGCATACTGCTCTGCATCTTATTTGTGAACTTGGAAAGTTGTTTATTTTCCTTTTCTCTCAGTTCTTCCACTGCGGAATGGTAATAATATAACAGTGATATGTCTGGTTTGATTGATGTTCGCAGAGCACTCCGGCATTCTGAGACACATGGCACTATGTCACTACCCTGGTAAGATTAATCTCAGTATATTCTTTTTCACACTAATTCTTTCCAGGATTATTAGCCTATTCTGCTTATATGCCTATTCAACTCTTACCCTTCGGTTTGGAATGCAGTCTGAATTCTATATTAGTTCAGTTCTCAATGTGTTTGCAGCCATTTTCCAAAGGCTGCCAGCTGCCTGGAGGCGTATTATGATGACCATTCGCCCATTTGCTAAAACCACTGCTGCCTTCATGGATGGTACTACTTAGGTACCAAGTGGTTATTACACACTTTCATTGCCTCCAAGTCTTTGCTTCTTAAGCGGTCCTGATAATCTCCAAGATTTTTCCTTTGCTTCTCTCCTGTTATTAGCAAAGGTCTATGCAGCATCAAAGCCATGGCTTGATTTTCACATTAGGATCGGACCAGATGACCTCAGGAGGTCCCTTCCAACCTTAATCTCTCTGTGATTCTGTGACAGAAAGCTCTGTGGCCTTTATCCAGTCCAATGATCCTTTCACTGCTCCTATTCCTTGCCTTCTCACAGAAAGGAATAAAGATGGGAGCACAAGTGTATACTTCAATGTCATACAGTTACTTTAAAATAAGCATTTACTATACTGTCCCGATAGCTGAAGTTGACTGCCTTGAGTGAAAAATCACCAGCGTCTAACAAAATGAAAATGAAGTTTATATACAAATACACACATGCACACAGAATCACAGAATTGTAGGGGTTGGAAGGGACCTCGAAAGATCATCGGGTCCAACCCCCCACCAAAGCAGGTTCCTCAGAGCAGGCTGCCCAGGTAGGCGTCCAGACAGGCCTTGAATATCTCCAGAGAAGGAGACTCCACAACCTCCCTGGGCAGCCTGTTCCAGTGCTCCATCACCCTCACTGCGAAGAAGTTCTTTTGTATGTCAGTGCAGAACTTCCTGTGCTCTATCTTGTGACCATCACTCCTTGTCCTGCCCCCACAAACCACTGAAAAGAGGTTGGCCAAATCCCTCTGTCTCCCACACCTTGGGTATTTATACACATTGATGAGATCCCCTCTCAGTCCTCTTTTCTCCAGGCTGAACAGACACAGGTCTTTCTGCCTTTCTTCATAGGGAAGATGCTCCAGGCCCCGTATCATCTTTGTTGCCCTCCATTGGACTCTTTCCAGGAGATCCCTGTCTTTTTGTACTGGGGAGCCCAGAACTGGACACAGTACTCCAGGTGAGGCCTGACCAGGGCAGAGTAGAGGGGGAGGATCACCTCCCTTGACCTGCTGGCCACCCTCCTTTTAATGCACGCCAGGATCCCATTGGCCCTCTTGGCCACAAGGGCACACTGCTGGCTCATGGTCAACCTGTTGTCCACCAGGACCCCCAGGTCCTTCTCCTCAGAGCTCCTCTCCAGCAGGTCATTCCCCAGCCTATGCTGATACGTCTGGTTGTTCCTTCCTAGGTGCAGGACTCTACACTTGCTCTTGTTAAACCTCATTTGGTTTCTTCCTGCCCATCTCTCCAGCCTGTCCAGGTCTTGCTGAATGGCAGCACAGCCTTCTGGCATGTCAGCCACTCCTCCCAGCTTTGTGTCATCGGCGTACTTGCTGAGGGCAGACACTATTCCCTCATCAAGGTCGTCAATGAAGATGTTGAACAGGAGAGGACCCAGCACCGACCCCTGGGGAACACCGCTAGGCACAGGTCTCCAGCCAGACTCTGAGCTGCCAATCACCACCCTCTGAGCTCAGCCAGTCAGCCAGTTCCCAACCCACCTTACTGTCTACTCCTCTATCCCACACTTTCTCAGCTTTGCTAGTAGGATGTCATGGGAGACAGTATCAAAAGCCTTGTTAAAGTCAAGGTAGATGACATCCACTGCTCTCCCCTAGTCTACCCAGCTGGTGATGACATCATAGAAGGCAACAAGGTTGGTTGAGCACAACTTCCCTTGGTGAATCCATGCTGATTACTCCTCATAACATTCTTCTCTTCCAATTGCTTGGAGATGGCATCCAGAACAAACTGTTCCAACACCTTTCCAGGGACAGAGATGAGACTGACTGGCCTGTAGTTTCCCGGATCCTCCTTCTTGCCCTTCTTGAAGACCAGAGTGACATTGGCTATCCTCCAGTCTTCAGGCACCTCTCCTGTTCTCCAGGACCTTTCAAACATGATAGAGAGCGGTTCGGCGATCACCTCTGCCTTAGTACGCGTGGATGCATCCCATCAGGACCCATGGATTTGTGTGCATTGAACCCATTCAGACACTCCCAAACCACTCCCTTGTCAACAAGGGGGGAGATCTCCACTTCCCAGACTCTTTCTCCTCCCTCTAGGGTCACGGAGTCCCATGGGGAGTCCTTGAAGCAAAGACTGAAGCAAAGAAAGCATTCAGTATCTCCACCTTTTCCCCTTACTAGGACACTCCCCACGTTCAGCAAGGAACCCACATTATCCCTAGTCTTCCTTTTACTGTTTACATGCTTTAAAAAAAAAATAAAAATCTTATTGTCTTTTATCTCTTTTGCAACCCTCCCTCTTTTGCTCTCACATGCACCCTTGCCTTGTAGCAACCTAGCCCATGAGATACGCCCAAGCAGGTCCTGGAAGAAGTCAAAGTTGGGTCTCTGAAAGTCCAGGGTTGCAATCCTGCTTTTAGCCTTACTTCTTCCACCAAGTTCCATCTTGAACTCCACCATCTCATGGTCACTGCATCCCAAGCTGCCCCCAACCTTCAAATCCCTAACAAGCCCACCCCAGTTGGTAAGGACACAGTCCAGGAGCACCCCCCACCTCATTGGCTCCTACACCACCTGCAACAAAAAATTGTTTTCAACTCATTGTAGGAGCCATTTGGACTGCACATGCCTGGCTGAGTTGCTTACCCAACAGATGTCCAGAAAATTGAAGTCCCCCATGATCATGAGGCTGTTACCAGCTGCTTGTAGAAGGCCTCATCGACCTCCTCCTCCTGATCTGGTGACCCACAGTACACCCCCACAACAGTATCCCCCATACCAGCCCACCCCTTCTCACCCCACAAGCTCTCCACTTGTCCTTCACCCTCCCCCAGGTGGAGCTGGGTACACTCTAATTGCTCCACTCATAAAGGGCAACTCCTCCCCCTCACTTCCCCAGCCTGTCTTTCCTAAAGAGGACGCAGCCCTTCATGACAGCGTTCCAGTCATGCAAGCAGTCCCACCATGTCTCTGTGATTGCAACAAGATCGTGGCCCCACAACTGAACACAGATCTTGAGCTCATCCTATTTATTTCCCATGCTCCGCGCATTGGTATACAGGCACTTTAGGGAAGCAGCAGGCACAGTTACCCCTGGAGGGATGCAAGAAGAAGAAAATTCCAGACAGCGTATCAGGATCATTACCTTCTCTGAGGAGCCCTTGGACGATCCTATGGGACAACTCAGAGGTTTTTCCCTACTATCTTCAACAGTGACAGCAGTGACAACTTCCCCCAGCCCTTCTCTGTCACTTTTAGCTCCCCTCCCCTCCACCGTCAAACCTAGTTTAAAGCCCTGGTAATTAGCCCAGAGAGCTTGCTCCCCAACACACTTGTGCCCCACTTGCTGAGTTGAAGTTGGTCAGCAGCCCACATACCTGGCTTCTCAAAAGGCTGCCCAAGATCGAAATACCCAAATCCTTGGTTCAGACTCCACTCCCTCAGCCAGTCATTCACCTGTCCTGTTCTCCTTTTTCCTGGGTCCCGGTCACCCAGAGGGAGGACAGAGGAGAACACTACGTGCGCCCCTGATTCCTTCAACAACCTTCCCAGGGATGCAAAGTCCTTTTTTATATTCCTAATTTTTGTAGTTGCAGCTTCCCAGGATCCAACCTGAATGACAACACAAGGATAGTAATCCTCCGGTTTAATGAGCTGTGGCAGAGCCTTCCTAAGGTCTCTGACATGTGCCCCAAGAAGACAGCACACCTCTCTGGGTAGGTTATCCAGCAAACAAATGGGAGCCTCAGTGCCCCTCAGCAAGGAGTCTCTGATCACTAAGACTCTCCATTCTTTTCTTGTGGCACTGGTTGTGATGCATTGCACTGCCCGGACCCGATCCCTATGCTCAGTAATTCCCCCAATCCTGACATGCTTTGCATGTTTGCTTCCCAGGTTCGGACTACTGTCCAGACCCTCAATCACATCCTTTTCCTGCCTGAGAAGGGAGTCACCTACAACAATTACCTTCTGTCTTTCTTGGTGGAGGCAGTCTTGAGACATGGAGTTAACTTCCTCACGCTAGGCATCCTCCTGCGTGCACTTTCTATCTCAACCTCACCTACCAGTCTCTCAAGCTCCAGGGCCTCAAACCTGTTGTGTACGGGCACCTGGGAAGGTGGTGGTGGGGGGGAGGATGTTGCCTGAGATGTCGAGCAGGGACCTGTCTCCATTCATCCTCAACTCCCAGGTCCCCTCCCTCTACCCAACAATGACAGGAGGATCTGGATAGGCTGGATCAATGGGCTGAGGTCAACTGCATGAAGTTCAACAAGGCCAAGTGCCGGGTCCTGCATCTGGGGCGCAATAACCCCAAGCAGAGCTACAGGCTGGGAGATGAGTGGTTGGAGAGCTGCCAGGCAGAGAAGGACCTGGGAGTGATGGTGGATAGTCGGCTGAATATGAGCCAGCAGTGTGCTCAGGTGGCTAAGAAGGCCAACGGCATCCTGGCTTGTATCAGGAACAGTGTGACCAGCAGGGCTAGGGAGGTGATTGTCCCCCTGTACTCAGCTCTGGTGAGGCCACACCTCGAGTACTGTGTCCAGTTTTGGGCCCCTCGCTACAAGAAGGACATCGAGGTGCTTGAGCGGGTGCAGAGAAGGGCAACGAAGCTGGTGAGGGGCCTGGAGATCAAGTCCTACGAGGAGCGGCTGAGGGAGCTGTGCTTGTTCAGCCTGGAGAAAAGGAGGCTCAGGGGCGACCTTATCACTCTCTATAGGTACCTCAAGGGAGGCTGTAGCAAGGTGGGGGTTGGTCTGTTCTCCCACGTGCCTGGTGACAGGACGAGGGGAAATGGGCTTAAGTTGCACCAGGGGAGTTTTAGGCTGGATGTTAGGAAGAACTTCTTTACTGAAAGGGTTGTTAGACATTGGAACAGGCTGCCCAGGGAAGTGGTGGAGTCACCATCCCTGGAAGTCTTTAAAAGACGTTTAGATGTAGAGCTTAGGGATATGGTTTAGTGGGGACTGTTAGTGTTAGGTCAGAGGTTGGACTCGATGATCTTAAGGTCTCTTCCAACCTAGAAATTCTGTGATTCTGTGATTCTGTAACTACAGGGCAGGGGTTCCACCCCCATTCGGGGTGTCTCCCCCCAGTACCTCTCCTTCAGGCCCTGCAGGGAGTCACTCCACCAGTCTATCTCCTGCTCACACTCCCTGATGGCCCTCAACCTCTCCGTCTCCTCCTTGAGCTCTGCCACCAGGCAGCCCAGGTCATCCACCTGCTCACACCTCACACACACAGTGTCTCTGCCGCCCTCAGAGGGCAGCAACAGGCTCAGGCACTCCCTGCATCCAGAGACCTGAACTGCCGCATTGCTGAGCAGGCAGTCAGTCTGGGTGGTTACAGACTTCCTAGGGAGAGCTCTCTGCCTAGTGTAGACCATTGCACCCTAGCTAGTGATAGACAGCCCTCAGAGGAGTTGTTCTTATGGGCGGGGGCATCGCTCTGCCCTCCCTGCTCACCCTGCCCGCGTTAACTGCCGCGCCCCGACCTGTTTGCCTGTCCAGGTCGCCGGGCTCCCCAGGGGTGGCTTTTGAACGGCCGGGGAGAGGGAGCTGCTGGCTCCATGTACTAGGACTGGCTGGAATGTTAACTTTCCCTGCAGCAGCCCATATAGTGCTGTGCTCTGCACTTGTAACTGGAACAGCAGTGTTATCACACCAGTGTTGTGTCTGCTGCTGAGCAGTGCTGGCACAGCATCGGGACTCTCTCTAACCCTCCTAGGAGGTGGGCAAAAAGTGAGAAGAGAAACATCACCAGGGCAGCTGACCTAAACCAACCAAAGGGGTATTCCATACCATGTGCTGTCACACTCAGCAATAAAAGGTGGAAACAGGAAGAAGAGGGGAGGGGTGGGCTCTCGTGAAAACGTCGGTCCTCCTCCCGAACACCGGCTATGTGCGTTGAGGCCCTGCTTCAAGGACGTGGTCAAACATCGCTCATTTGTGGGAAGTAGAGAGTAATTTCTTTCCTCTGCACTTCCACATAGCCTTCATTTGTTTTATTTGTTTGTTTTCCTCCCTTTTTTTCCTTTCCCCCTCCCTTTTCCCCTTTCCCTTTTTTTTCCCTTTAGTTAAATTGTTTAGTTCATATTAGTCTTTCTTTTATTATTATTATTATTATTATTATTATTATTATTATTATTATTTCCCTTTAATTAAATTATCCTTATTTCAACCCGTGAGTTGTTCTTTGCTTTACTTCTAACCCCTCCTCATCTAAGAACGGGGAGTGAGAGAGCGGCTGTGGTGTTTAGCTGCCCAGCACGGTAAAACCACTACACTCCGCCTACGCCTCATCAGCCTCCCTCGCGAGGGCTGCCCGTGGCGGCTGCCTCGAGTGGCCTCGATGCCAGAGAAAAAGCCCTGCCTGTCCAGAGGCCCCTGTCCACTGCAGAGCGTGTCTGCCCCGGAGCCGATTGCCTTCAGTCCAGCAACAGTTACATGCAAGACATCTGGAAATTTATGTTTCATGTGATTAGGAAGCATCTGAAATTCCTGTTGTTTATAAGCTCTGTTAATTAGTTACATTTAATAATAATTCTTTATTATTTATGTCACCATTTAAGTTACCGAAGCTTTAAGAGTAAACCATGTACTAACATAGGTTTTGTATGTCTGTCCACAAGAGGTCTCTCACTTGCTGAAATTCAGACTAATCAGTAAATGCTACAAAAAATGGACTGAGAAAAACACAAGCAAGTCAGAGGAATTCTGCGTAACTTTTGAAGAGCTGAACAAAAATTAAAACAATGCTCAGCAGGACTAAGTAATAAAACTTTTATGATCAACTAATATATACAAACAAAATATTCTTGACAAAATTTGAGAGAGAAGGCCATATCTTGATCTTTGGAAAAAGAAAGCATCTAGGACAAATTTTGGGAAGATATCCAAGCACCTTAAAGAAGGTCAGATTTGTAAAAATTTCTCCCCTTTTGCAGAGCTGCACAGGTAGAAGCTTTTGTAACACCATGTCTAAATCTCTTGTATCAGCAACAAATCCTGAATTTGTCATATTTTGAGGAAGATTTTAAAGATTAATGATTAATATTGCATTCATTTTTTTCAAGGCAATAAAAGCTATAATTCCCAGAAACTGAAGGAGTAGAATTATGTCCTTCATTACCTATGCCTGCAGCCTGAAAGTGTAAAAGCTGAGGCAACTGTTTTCATAACATGGCCTTTTTATCTTCTTTCCAATTGCATGTTTTGGATTCAAAAGAAAATTAGCTGTCTCACAGATCCAAAAGATTTACTGTGCTACTTAAGCTGAACTTAAATAGACCAACCTAAGCAAAGTGAGATCCAAGCCCATGTGAGGTGGGCGTGATATAGAGTTTGTTTACCACAGTGGGGCACAATCACCAACTATAATGCATGCCTACAGGTCATCACATTCAAAATGCTACCAGCAAAAGAAATGATGAATTGTTCACTGATACTAGATCATAAATCAAGGAGATCATTTAGAATAGTACTAGTACGGCTACCCATGTGTATCTAAGTGTTGAATATTCCTGTTAAGAGAGTAGTGGGGCAGAATGTGGCTCACAAAAGTTAAACAGCACTGACAATGTTTATACTAGTAAATTAAACAGGGACAGAATATGGGCTCTGGCACTGTCCCACAGTCATCTCCACTGTTTAAATAATAGCAAGCTGTAATGGCCATTAACATCCTCTCAGGCAACACTGAAGCATGTTTGGGGGTAAGCACAGGCCAGAGAGTGTTCCCAACAGCCCTCATGCATGTGTTTTGCAGGGAAAAGATGCCAGTTACGTGACACGAGCTATGCTGAGTCATTTATTCTCAGGGCTAGAGATCAAGCCCCAGTCCATTTTATTTAATAATACAGCTGGCATCATGAAAACCTGCCATCTTTAAAGCCTAGCCATTTTAAAAAACATCACTAACTTCTCCTTTATACTGACAAGCCCACATATGGAAACACCAATCCATTGATGGGAAAGTGTGTTTCCTTGAACAGTTGCATTCTGGTTTAGGGTTGTGCCTCGGCATGTGTTTAAAACAGTGCTGCTATTATAAACACATCTCTAGTAGCAAACACTTGAATCACCAGAGTAATTGCCATCACAATCCGTGTTCATCTGTTCCTAGCCCCTCAGCGTACTGACACAGAGGGCTAAATATTTTTTTCTTACCATATTCAAGTAGAGGCAACAGGCTTTCTAAGGGTACAAGAACCTCCATGACAGGAGCAGGATGCATCCTACATATGGTCAAGAAGTGAGAGATATTTCCTCAGTGGTTCCATCATCCCATGTTCTACCATAGAGAAGAAATCATGCTACACGTGCAAACTAGTTTGTGAAAACCCAACATCTAGCTCAACAGATGCGTCACCTTTCTTCTACTCACAGTGAGAACATGAATTACTTCACAACCCCAGCACAGAACCACAGAATGGTTTGGGTTGGAAGGGACCTTAAAGGCCATTGAATTCCAACCACCCTGCCATGGGCAGGGACACCTTCCACTAGGCCAGGTTGCTCAAAGCCCCATACAACCTGGCCTTCAACACTTCCGCAGATGGGGCATTCACAGCTCCTCTGGGCAACCCAGACTCACCACCCTCACAGGAAAGAATTTCTTCCTTATATCTAATCAATATCTACCCTCTTTTAGTTCAAAGCTATTCCCCCTTGTCCTGGCACTACGCTCCATGACAAGAGACCCTCCCCAGCTTTCCTGTAGGCCCCCTTTAGGTAGTGGAAGGCAGCTATAAGGTCTCCCTGGAGCCTTCTCTTCTCCAGGCTGAACAACCCCAACTGCCTCATGCTGTCATCATAGGAGAGGTGCCTTTGACCACCCTTGTGGCCTTCCTCTGGACTCATTCTATTAAGTCCATGAGTAATTCTAATAGGTACGTGGGCATCAGTGGGGTCTTACTGCCAGAAATATGATCAATCTGGCATTTTAGAGAGCAATTCAACTTGTGAGTTGGACATTGTCTGCCATCCTCTATATAATACAAGAGTTAAAAAAAAAAAAAAAAAAAAAAAAAAAAAAAAAGTATCTTCATCACCACTGAAAGAGATCTGTAATAGGACCAGAACTGTCCATGACTGGGGGTCATGTAAAAAGTCATGATCTTACTGGTGGAACTTTCTTCCAAAAACACTCTGCAGGGTGGTAAGACTATGCTCACTTTCAAGAAAGGCGAGATAAAGACAATAATAAAGGTGGCGGGCAGGGAACAGACTAACTAAAGATGCCACTGATGGGCATATTTATTCTAATATCAAACCCTGTTATCACAAGCTTATAGATGTCTCAAATTGTAAATCAAAATCATGTCAACTAAGGACATGCACACTAATTGGAATTATAAGTACACTGCAAGGATTAACTTCAATCCTACCCCTTTGGACCACCAGTACTGAAAACCAAGTTTGATCTTAGGCCATAAAGCTCTAATGAGAGCTGAGGACTGAATCAAGACTGAGTTTCACACCCATCCCTTCCTATATTGTGTTGATGTATTCTCTTCATGCAAAAGTAGTTTCCTAGCCAATTACCCATTTGAGAATTTCCACCTTTTTGCATTTACAACCTGTCTTTTTTAAAATGTAATGAAACAGACTGCTTCACTCAAAGCAGGACTGTTCTCTTAAAGAAGCATAAAGCAGACAGTGAACAGGGACAAGATGCGTAGGTGGGGAAGAACTATTTATGTGAATCAGGACTGAATAAGGTGACCTTCAAGATCAACCCTTAATACTAATCTGGACAGCCATTTGTTAGCAGATGAATAGAATTAGCTCTGAGATCTCACCTGAAAGTATTCAGCTTCACAGGTGGAATTTTCACCAGTATATGAGTCACACTCTTCACGCACATTGGCAAATTCAATCCCATCTGAACAGTAGTGCTCCTCCAACTTGCTGCGGCAGCACTGTACCTGAGTCATGCTGATAAGAGGGTGAAAGCAATGGGTTAAGAACGTCATAAATAGATCAAGAAAAGATAACGCAGCAGGTTTTGACAATGTGCACTATTACAAGTCTCTGAGAAAGAGATTCCTACAGATGTACATTTTACTTAAAAAGTAAAAATATTCTTCAGACGTGGACAGAAACTTTGGTTGACATGTTTAGTACTGTTAAGGCGGTATATTTAAGACAATTAAACTGTCTGTCCACCTTGCAGTCTCTCACAACAAATTTTGAAGTAAATGGATAACTTCAACCACATTTGACACTGGGCTCTATCTCTAGGATGCTGCATTCTTGTAAGCTTTATCACAACTGGTGGCTGAACAGAGGATGGTAGGAACCCAATCAATGCTTCTACTATAGAAAGAAATCAGGCTCTGGACGGTGTGAGAGCCTGCAATCCTGAGACCACTCTATCCCAGTGCCTGTTTCCCCTTGCTCAAACAAGTACAACACACTGAAGGCAGCTCAGAGCATTGCTCTGTGGGAGAACTGGATATACATGGAGAATTGAAGGTATCAAGGGAAGTCACAGTAAGAAACAGAGTGTACTGCAAGAAAGTGGTGAAGAAAGACAATGGAGCAGGAAACTAAGCTCTGTTAGTTCCACTGCTCATAGAATCATTTTATCCCCATTTCAGTGAATGAATTGAAAACACTATCTCTAATTCCTTCCTATGGAAAAAAAATCTGAGTGAGGAGGCTTTAAAATCTTCCACTCCTGTCATTACTCCCACTCAAGGAGATGTATCTCCTCTCACCACTCTTTTCTTATGTGCAACTGTTGACTAGCATTGTGGGTGGATCTTGCATCTTAAAGCTCTTCCACCACTAGCTCCTGTAAGAAACACTGGGGAACAGGAAAAAAAAAGTTAAAGAAGAGAAACAAATCAGATTACACATACAAGTATATAAACATATCCATGTGTTTTCTGATAATGCTGTGCCACTGAGAATAAAGTTCCATGAGTTGCTAGGGGGAAAAGAAACTATCCAAAAGGTAATCCAAGATGATAAATTATATTTCTAGTACGACCAAGGCACTTAAAAGGTGAAAAATCTTTTCAAGGGTTACTAGAAATACATGAGATGATGTATAGATATTCAGTAAGCCGATACCCTTTACTCTTAAAAATTCTTTTTTCACACTGTCAGAAATTTTGGAGGTAGAAGGAAAAGAGTTTAGCTGCACTACTGAACCACATGCTTCTCCTGTTGTCATCTGCAAGAAGTAGATTCCTGTGAATCACTCCTAAAGGAGTTTCACTGCTCTCAATGACCATAGGATAAGCTTTCAGCTCCCAGGGGTTATATTATAAGGGAGTCCCTCCACTCTGTGGCCAAGCCATCCAGTCCAGCCCACTAAAAGCAGGGAACACACAGGGCTCAGATTCTGCTTCCCTGTGCATACTGGTGATGCAAGGATATCAAGCTACATTCCTGAAGATTCATGATTCTTATTTACTGGATTTTGTAATGGTCTGACTGTGCAGTTCTCACTTGGACAAAAACAGCTACAGGATTTCAATGCATAGGAACAAAAACTAGGTTAAGTTCATGAACAATTTATTCAAAAATAGACTCTAAAGTCATAGCTAGAAGTTATGCCCAGGTCAGTAACTTTACTTGGCAGAATATATGAAGTTTTTGATATTTGATTTAGTTCCATTTTGGAAGAATATGTAGTTTTTTTGTTGCTGAGATTCCCTCTGAAGCAGAGTTTCCATTCCCTGCCCAGCTCTGGGGTGGTCTGCCTGTCAGGACTTTGGAAGCCTGTGAAACCTGAACTTCAAGCCCAAGAGTGTGAGAGCTGAGACTTTCCAGCTCCTTTAGCCCTCCAAGTCCTGTTGAGGATAGGGATATTAGCCATGGATAAACAAACAAACAAACAAACAGCAGCAGTTTTTCAGTAGATCTGTTTGATTTCCAGTGTGTCTTATTTTTTTTTATTTTTTTTTTCAAATGCAAGTCATCTCTTTGAAATCCTGGACAAATTGGCAATTCCAACCAAAACAAGTAAGTTTCTCAAAATGTTTCCCACAGCTGTATTCATGTCATGTGGCCCACCCCAACTGTAACAAGGAATTAAACATCAATTGAATGGAAATTCTAGATTAAAATACCATTTGTTCATTCTCAGAACAACGATAAAATCACACTTTGTTGCCCAAATCCTACAGTGAAGTTGCATTGGTAGCAAATATTGCTTGAGACTGTAAGCACTTGTATAACTATAATAGAGGAAGAAATCCTTGAAAAATGGTAGAGTAAAATGCTACAGGAATCTGTACAGTACTGATTTCACAGTTGTACTTCAGTGTGCCCAGTTGACAACCCTTTTCCCTTTGCACACTGGCTCCCATGCTGATAGTCTCTATAGCATGTCACAAGAAGCAATTTAGACTACAAGACATTTGAGATTAAGATTCTCTCTCCCTGCCTGTTCAAAATTATGTGTCCCCTTAGATTAGACCCTAATATAATCCATACTCACTTTCTGCTTCACAGCAGAGTAAAGGAGGCATCTCTAATGCTAACAGGACATCAAGATTTGTCTCTTTTTGTAATACCTTTTAACTCTTCCTGTGTAATTTCTCTAAAAAAGACAGAAATTTAAAGCAAAACCAGGAAAGTACGTATTTAATTACTACTAGTAAATAAAAAAAGCCAAGGGCTACTTCATCCTCATGTGCCGTATTCAATTTTTCAGTTAAAACAGGGTAACAGAACTTTACTGAACTAAATACTTATAATATGTATTTACAATATGGCTGAAATATTACTAGGATGAAAAACATTAAATGTGGGATATCTAGGAGCAGGTAGCCTCATGACTGACATTCACTCAGGATATTTGAGCTAAAATAATTAATTTTCTGGTATTTGAAACACGGATTTTATTCATGGCTCACTAACAGACAGAAATCACTCAGACCTTTAAAAATACTTACTTTTTGTTGCAGATGCTCATTTAACATTCAAATTATTTCATTACTACATAATTTGATTATAAATCAAGTTAAGAAATTGTTTTTCATTTTTTCATTTTTACTTTCTGTTAGAATTTAACAAATTTTAACAAAATTTTAACAAAGCTACATGTCCAGTTACCTCCACAACACTTTCATCTTTAGTATCCTTCCCTCAGAGTGCTCTCCTAAAATAGTACAGGTTTCGTAATCACCTATATTTCTTTTCATTTTACCTTTATTATAATTATCCTTCCTAGAGGGTAAACTCCTCAAACAGGAAGGATTTCCTAATCACCTATTTTTCCTTTTATTTCTTTCCATAGAAACATTAAAACTTAACTTTGCTTTGAAAACAATTTTTCTCTTTTTTTTTTTTCCACCATAATTTAGACAATAAAACTCCTTCACTATCCCCTGCCTTCCTCCTGCTTATTAGCCTGTCTTCAGACTACACAGGTGTTATTCATGGAAGGTCTTTGACAAAATATAGTAGAAGTAAACTAAACTAACAAAAACAACAAAAAAAGGCATGATTCCACTCCAGAATTATTTTGCCAAGACAAGCTGCCTCTTCCACCCTTGGACCTTTCAGTTCAAAATTTAACATGCAACACAAGGGAACTCAGGAAAATGAAGAGCAAGAGCAAGACCTGGTATTATGACTGAAACAACATGGCAAGTGAAAATACTAATGTGCCACAACAATTAAAAGCATATATTGGATCATATGTTGTAAATCAGCAAGGGACTCTAGTAAAAATTAGTGATTTTAGTCACTAAAGACTAAAGACACAGTGTTCTGTCCCCCTGACTGTGAAGCCAAAAATAGCTGGGAGGCACACTGAACAAGCTGTAGAGAAGAGATGATAACTAATGAATACAAACACTCCAAAAGTAACTTTAAAGATGTTTTTCAGACAAAAAAACTGCAATAACTTTGATGTCCAAAGTCTCAGGCTCTTCCAGGCATACAATGGCATAAACTAATAAATGTCTATCAGCAGTTAAACATCTGGTTCCTATCCTTCCAAATGCTCTTCTCTTACTACTTCCTTGTGTTCCCATCTTGAGTTTGCATTCAAGGACTGCTACTTGTCTGCTTGGGAACCTGGATCACCTTTTTGCTCTGTTTTGGCACAGCACCTAGCAGAGTGTTGTGTACCTTCTTCTTCTACACATTCCTGCAACACTAATAATGAATAATGTTATTCCAAATGTAATTCCAAAAGGACTACACAATGCTAAAGACATGCAATTCTCATATGGAGATGTGCTATTTCTGGCCCAGGAACTAAGTTCACTTGCTAAGAGCTCTGAGCAGGGGAACCTCTACATTTTGAAAAGGAGAAGATTTATTGGACAGGTCAAGTTCCAAAAATAAACAGCAGCTGTTTCCTGCTGCTGTGAGTTTGACGATGTCACAAGAAAATGGATGAATGGGCAAAAAGCTGCTGTTATAACAGCCAAATATATAATTCATGAAAACCGTACGCTCACATTTTCTGAGTCATGAATGCATATATAAAAATACTGTTACTTTCCAGAGTGATAATGCAATGAGGTATATGCATTTGCGGGTCAAGCAACCACAATAAGAGATTGTAGACATGACTGGACATTACCAGGAGCCTTGCTTCAACTTAAATGAAACCCAGTAACAGCAGCCAAGTATACCTTATGAATTCACGTGAACTTCGGACTGACAGCTGGCTCACCTTCATTGTAGGTCAAGAAAGCAAATATATCTGCAGTCTGGGCTGTCCCATATTCACTAAGTGATGCTGACACAGATGTTAAGTTCCTCAATAATGACAAGGGAATTTGGGGGCTGTATCCTAAAGAGACACCAAAACCTTAAACTGTCTGCCTGTTTCTAAGAAGCACAGCAAGTGTTAGAATGGTAGTACTTGCATGGAAACCCTTCCTGATTCCTATGAATGAACTTTAAATGGTTGGAATCAGGTCAAGTGGTTTCACTTTAATTCAGTAAGGCAGCTTATTCCTCATACAAATAAAAGAAAGGGTGATTAAAACAGCAAAAGAAAACTCTAGGAGTGGGCCTGCTTTGAGGGAAGGACTGAATCTGAGATGCCGTTATGTTTTAAATCCTATGCACAGGATTCAAAAACTGCATGCAAAGTCTGCCAGAACATGTACTCACACCCAGCCTGTTCTGTGTTGCATGGTCTTTGCAATGTAACTATGCAACACTTTTACTTCAGTAACTTCATCTCCTCACTTCACAATGTATTTTTCCCTTGCCTTCAACTGCTAACCTTGTGAACCCAAGCTGAAACATTGTGCTGGTTTGCACATGCAAACCAACCAATCTCTGGAATAATTTATTACAGAATTACATAATTTATGGCCCAAGAGGCCATAGCTTTTTAAAACACGTTTTTGTTTTTTTTTTTTTTTTTTTTTTTTTTTTTTTTCAGACTGTTTGTCCAACACCATGCTGCACTAGATTGTCAGAAGACCCCAGCTGTGGTTTAAACAGCCAACTAAATGACAGACATCACACACCCTGGTCCCCAGCAGCTCCTGTTGTGTATATGTCTAAATAGAAAGTAAGCTTTGAAATCTGAAGCTTTTTTTTGAAATCTGTAATAAGTAAGTCATCCTGTGCCATATTCTCCTCCTAGACCTCAGCAGATGTAATAAATCTGGTTTGGGTTTCACTCACATCTCTGTGCAATAGGAATGAATGTGCAAAATCAATGTTGTTAACCAAGTGTGCTTGCAAAATGAATCACTGATCGTTCTGTCTACGGTTATACCAGTAATTAACAAAACAATTTGGCTCTTACCTTTGTATCTGAAATAACATTATAAAGTGATTCTGCTGATATGCTGATATATCATAGAATCATAGAATATCCTGAGTTGGAAGGGACCCTTAAGGATCATCAAGTCCAACTCTTGACACTGCACAGGTCTACCCAAAAGTTCAGACCATGTGCCTAAGTTCACAGTCCAATCTCTTCTTAAATTCAGACAGGCTCGGTGCAGTGACCACTTCCCTGGGGAGCCTGTTCCAGTGTGCAACCACCCTCTCTGTGAAGAACCCCCTCCTGACGTCCAGCCTAAATTTCCCCTGCCTCAGCTTAACCCCGTTCCCGCGGGTCCTGTCACTAGTGTTAATGGAGAAAAGGTCTCCTGCCTCTCGACACCCCCTTACGAGGAAGTTGTAGACTGTGATGAGGTCTCCCCTCAGCCTCCTCTTCTCCAGGCTGAACAGGCCCAGTGACCTCAGCCGTTCCTCGTACGTCTTCCATGTATGATATGATTTCCATATATGATATGATTTCATGGATATGCCAGTTAGCAACCATAACTGGAGTAAAATAATATTGTCGTTAAAGAAAGTAGACAAAGTTGCCAATTTTACTGAGTCATTTCTTAGCATGGAGCCAAGCTTCCGGGGGAGCTATATTTATTTATTCTACAGTTATGAATAGATGCAACTGAATATATCCACTTCTATTTCTGTCAACTGAGTGCTCATGTCTCTCACAGAATGAGTTTACCCATTTCTGATTTACCATTATATCACTATAATTTACTTAATTAGATACTGTTTATGCTCAAAACTTAGATGAAACATTAGTAAGCTTTTTTTTTCCAATTATCCTAAAAAGTCTTAAAGACTCTCTAAAACAGCAAACTTTGAAAGAATGTATTACAGTTACAGCAGAATCACAACTCACATTAATTAAATTATCATTAAATCATAAAGATTCTTGCTCCCAGATTGTTCAAAAAAAAAGGTTTCCTGTTTTTCTTGCCTGTTTTGTCTGTAACTCTGCTGACTCTTCAAGTATTTCCTAAATTGGGATTTAAGCCCTATCTGTCAATACTTCTGTGTAAGAGACTGCTTTTGATGCCAATACAAATGCAAAAGTCAGAAAACATGAACAGACTTGACTGCAAGACAAATTCTTTCCTTAATAATCATCAGTCCAACATTTCTACAATTACTAAGATTAAATCACTTTTCAATCCACTTGAGAAGATAGAGGTGGGCAATACAATGTGCTTTAAATGGAGAGATGTAAGTCCTCTGTGAAGCTGCGCCTCAAACTACCAACCGCAAATTGTTAGCTCCACAGATAAAATTAGCAAGCTTATTTAATGGCAAAAATAACACAGGCTATCAATGAGAGAAAAAATATGAATGTCTCTAAATCTATAAGAGATTCGGTATAACCAAAATACTACTGTGTTACTAATTTTAACATTTAACTTCATTATTTCATTAGCTAGATAACAAAAAAGAAATTAGTATCATATTAAATTTCAGTTGAATTAAGAAATTAAGTATTAACTAAAGGTTACTATGTTATACAAATACATTTGACAGAAGTGGGATGCCCTAAGTAACTAGCAATCTTGTGAGTTAAACTTTAAGCTCTCTGATCCCGAAACACAACTAAGAACTGCAGACAATTACCCATGTGACACCACACAGAATAAATAATTTTGAAAGGCTGTTTTACATACATTGGTATGTATGCATGCAATCTATATATTATTCAAAATGTTATTCATGTACATGATCTGCTGTGTTTCTTGGAAAATTTTCACTCAAGAATTTCAACCTGGGCTAGATTCTCAGTCAGTATCAACTGAAGATGTTCTGCTGACATTAGCAGAGCCATGCTGAGATACATGGAATGTAGGCTGAGTCCAAGCCCTGTAAGCAGAGTACAGTGAAAAACTTGACTAAGAGACACAGCCCACGTCAAACAAGTTAGAGCTGGGTGACTCTGCACAAGACCAATAGCAGAAATTGAAAAGACCTAATGGAATTAAATTTGGTCTTCAGGTTTCTCTAAGGTTAGATATGAAATTAGAAAATTTTGTTTTAAGAGCTAGGTGTTACATCTTATAACCAGCTTTTATACCTGCCATTCCCCCTGTTTTACATGAATATAAAAATCATAGCATAATAAATATAATATATAATCATATACCTGCACTCTCTGGACTCGGAAATTAATGGTAGAGAAGTACATATTCTGTTTTTGTTTGCCCATTCAATACCTTTGTCACAGCATTCTTCCATTGAAAGATCTGCAGAAGTGAGGAAAGAAAAACACAATATATTTAATACAACCTTAGTAAATGGCATTGCATCTGCCAATTAGAAAAAAAGAGAAAGTTCATTCTGCCCTCCCTCATCTACACACAGAACAGTGCTCCCATCCATGGCCAAATGAGGCATCTATTAACACCTTGCAACCAGCCCAAGTACTCGAGTTACTCTGTGAAGCAAACTGGAGCTTCCCTTATCCTTCCAAACAAAGACACAGACCAAGAACTTCTGCAGAAAATAGTTCAGACAGAGTCATGTATAATAAAGGGTTATGTCCAAGTGCATTCCTTTATTATCAAAGGTGGCAGTAGCAATAAGGAACATCCAAAATCCTGAAGAAGATAAATAGAATAACTGACTGATATGAAAAACAGACAAATCTCATGTAAATTTACAGAACTATTTTTTCCTGAGATTATTATCTAATTAATATGTTTCAATCAAAAGTGAAACATCTGTAAATGCAAAAGTATTTAGACAGAAAGCTGTATTGTATTTTGATCACTTAACATAGGAAATAAAAATGATATAGATACCAATTGCTACCAGCCCTGAAACTCAGAGGAAAAGCATACTTAGATAACTATTTGTACAGAGTATGATTTTTGTAGAAATCTCTAATTGAAGAAAACTAAATACTGTTAATGAGCTGACAATCACTACAGGTTTGCTTCATATTCCAAGTGCAAAAGTTCACTGCACAGCAGGTGTATCAGAACTTGGAATACAACATAAGTCACATTTTCCTATTAATTATCTTGCAATCCAGATACTGAACAGCTCCTTGTATAACAAATACGCAATCTTTGTTTCATCTGCTTTTGACTGATTGACCTCATGGGTTGCACCCAGGAGTGCTGAGGGCTGATGTCATTGCAAGGCTACTGTCAATTATCTTCAAAAGGTCATAGTGACTGAAGAACATTGTTTCTGAAGAACAGGAGAACCAGTGTCCACCCTCGCTTCAAAAAGGGTGGGAGAGAATATCTGGGGAACTACAGGTGTCTGTCAGTGTCCTCTCACTGTCTGGAAAGATGATGGAGAAAATCTTCCTGGAAACTGGCTCTGAACACGAGGACAAGAAAATGATCAGAAGAAGTCAAGTGAGATTTATGAAGTGGAAATCATGCATAGACAACCTCTGAGCCTTCCATAATGAGGCGACTAGACTGGTGGATGAGGAGAGAGCAAGGATGTGGTTTACCTTGACTTCACCATATGTCTTCTGATACTGTCTCCTGTAACATCCTCTTAAAGCAACGGTGTACAGGTTAGGTAAGCGGACAGTGAGGTGGATTGAAAACTGGCTGAACAGTCAGTCCCTGAGCACTGTGGTGACTAGCACAAAGTCCATTTGTGGACAAATCACTAGTGGTGTACCGCGGGGCTCAATGCTAGTTCCAGTACTGTTTAACATTTTCATCAATGATTTGGACACTGTGAAAGAGTGCCTTCAGTCAGTCCAAAAATGATACTAAACTGGGAGCAGTAGCTGATGCACCAGACAGTTGTGCTGTCATCCTGTGGGACCTCAACAGGCTGGAGAGCTGGACAGTAAGGAACTTCATGAAATTCAACAAATGGAAATGCAACTACTGCATCTGGAGAAAAATAGCCTCCTGGCAGCAGTACACACTGAGGGCTAACAAGCCAGAAAACAGCTCTGTAAAGGACATTAGTGTCCTGGTGGACACCAAGCTGAACATATGCCAGTGAACCAGTGCATCTGTGGCAAAGGCAGTCAACAATATCTTGGGCTGCATTAGGCAGAGCACCACCAGCAGGTCCAGGGAGATGATCCTTCTCCTTTATCTAGCACTGGTGAGGCCTTGCCAGTCCTGGGCCTTACCAGTGGCCAGTCCTGGGCTCCCCAGTTCAAGACAGAGATTAACTTACTGGAGCGAGTTCAGTGCAGGGCCACGAGGATGACAGATATACTTGAGTATCTTGTATTTGGGGAGGCTGAGAAGGCTGGGACTGTTAGCCTGAAGAAAACTCGAAGGTAATGGTGGTGTTCTGATCAATGTATATAAATACCTGACATGAAGAAGAGGGACAAATGAAGTTTCACCTTAACACAAGAAAGCACTTCTTTACTGTGAGAGCATTCAAACACTGGATGATCTCAAGAGGTCCTTTCCAACCTACATGACTCTGATTCTGTGACTGATTCCTTAATGAAAAAATAAGTAAGACCTTTCCATCTGGATGTCTTGGTGCTGCACAGAGGAAGGCAAATCTCATTTAATTATTTTTGAGAGAGAGGCTGAAATAAAGACGGATGAAATCATTTGCTCAAATTACACAGCTAGCTGGTGGCATTAATAGGGAATGTACATCAGGTAATTCCCACACATTTCTCTCCACTGGATTATTAAATGCCTCACATGATTCCCTCATTCTTAGCTTTGCTCCACACATATTTAAAAGGTACAAAATTCAATAAACAGCAGCATTATATTCAAGACTATCCACCTTCACCAATGACTTTCTGCAGTCTGGTAAGGGCAAGCATCCATCTCCTCTGGATCTCCCTATCCAGTTACTAAGCTATTGTTTCCTAGGTTCTCCTGCTGTCTGGGTGTTACAGCCTCCCTCCACCTGTCCATGTATCCACATCCTAACCTACTGCAATCATCAAGATAAGTGGAAATATTATTTAACCTGTTTATGATCACATTTATTCTGACACAGACCAGAAGGAACTTATAGGAGTAGCTTCTCCTATAGGAGTACAGGTAGATATTCATACATGGAGCAAAAAAGAGCAGCCAAAAGCAGTTAGAGAAGATAAGCCTCCCCAGTATCACAGTTGCTTTCAGAGAACAACCTTTATTCCTGTCTAGTGATGATAATCCAACAATTCAAAGCAAAAGGGAAAAAAAGTTTAATAATATTTTGGATGTGTCAATCATCTAAATGTTGGTACCCTTAAGGCATTTACCAGCTCTACTGTGCAAAGCTCTTGAATACTGAGCACATTTCTGGCTATCCCTTTTTAGGAAAGATTAAATCAAAATGGAAAATGTGTTAAGAAAAGCTAGGAAGATGGTCAGGAGAAAAAAAAAGCCCTGTTATATGAGGAAAGGCTGGAAGAAGTAGACCATTCTAAGCCTAGATAAGTAGAGCTTGTGAAAGGATGTGGTTCCCATCAACAAATATTATAGCAGTAAACAATAATCAGAATTACGGGATCAAGTAAACCAAACATTTTTTAATATGAAAATCATTATATTTCCAAATTGAATTACATTAAATGTTAGTTTATTACAGAGCTCTGTACTCAATGACCCAGGTCATCCTTCTAGTCTTACTTACTTACCCAAAATATTGGTCAAAATTCTGTCATCCTGAAGTCAAGGCAGTGTTTCTTTTGAATTCCTCAGTGTGTTCAGAATTCATTGCAGTGTCTAAAAGCTAATTGTAGCTTATAATGATACAGAGAAAATCTGTCTTGTAAATAAATATCTGCCTGTGGTGAAAGACATGCATTTGTGTCTGATCTATTCTTTGGGAATAGGGACCCTGTCTGGTGCTCTCTGTCTGCCAGTGTACTGCCAACAAACATTTCATGCATCAGATCTCATACAATGTGTTACAAATAACTGTTTTTTAGTGCTGTTGTCTGCAATTAATCCTACCCGTGTTGAAAAATGGTGCACAATTAACTGAAGTGCAGAGCTGGCTGCAGGTTTCTGCAGGGCTTTATACAAATGGGTCTTTGGCCAAGTTCCTCCCCAGAAGGACAATCCCTGGCTCCGGACACTGATTCCCTCCCAGCTCTGGCAACACACCTCTACTCCAACCAAATAACTCAAGAATTCAAAGCAGGCCAAGCTAAGCAGCCTCGGCTGTAGGAGTGTATCCAGACAAAGAAGGATTTCAGATACATTGTTGAGGAAGAACTGCAGTCCAGGCTCATTTTTTTTTGTGATATCACAATTCATATCCTCCAAAGATCCTGCCAAAACTCTCTTGAGAATAGAGGGAAGTGAAAAACAAACAGTAAAAAAAGGACTCCACCCTCAAAGCCATTCTTCTAAAACATAACAATAAAAGAGTGAAAAACTTTTTCTCAAGCTTTGCAGTTTGTCTTTTAAAAATAGTCATTTGTGGACCAAGCTCTACCCTTTCAAAATCTCTGAAAGTACTTGCCTCACACTTCCAGGTTCGACTGCACTGGAATTTATTCTAACCTTTTGGCATTAAGAGTTGTTAATGATTATTTAGAAAGAGGACAGACTTATTGTCTTGAAACTGTATTTTTCAAGTATTGTGGATTGAACCGTACATGTGCACATTCATGTGGCTCCCAGGTGGAAATCTGCGCAAGCAGTTCATAGTGAGGCTATTCGTGCCTTCTTGCACCCTTCTCAGGGGAACCAACAGCATGGGGCTTGTCCTCAGTTCTCATAACCACAAGCTCATTAAACAAAGCATCTGGAAAGGAGGTAGTGGAAAGCAGACAACAGGAGCTATCCCAACAACATCTCAGAGAATCTCATTTACTGCATAAAAAAATGGTGGTTCTTTTTTGTCTGAATGTAACCATGCAGCTTTTACTGGCAGTTGACTGGCTTGTGGTACCTCTCAGTGTTGGAATGCCAGAGATGTTCAAGTACAAATTACAGTATTGCTTTTCTGAACCTGGTGCCCCTTCAAACTGTTTTGCCAAGTGCTTAATGTTTCATGCAAGTCAGCCAGAGAAATCTCAGGCATCTGAGAGACAAAACATTTCTGGGAAAGGCTGATGATATTGTCTGTGTTCAGATGAAATATGCACTTCTATTTGGAGCAAAGAACCCTACAGAAAAGTTGTAACATGCAGGAATACACAGTGTCGTCCATTTTGTAAGCTTGTGAAGCAATCGTTCAGCTTTTTGATATCATTAGACAGAAAGATATGAAGATAAACCCACGATCTGTTAAGATGGTAACATTTGCCTTCCACAGATATAGGGATTTTGCAGGCTAATTTACTGATTCAGGACAAAATTCAAGCCTACTTTGGATAAAATCAAATGCAGCATCATCATGGCCTTATCCCTGTAAAAAAAAACATATGTGCAGCAGGGCATCCAAGAGAACTTGAGTTGTGAAAATTATACATGCTAGTATGGCAACAGTTAGGATCCCTGACATGATGTTAGAGAGGCATGTGCAGTATTCTGACAGAAGTTTCAGGAATCCTCTTCAGGGAAGAGTACAGTAGAAACACAGCTGGAACTCAGGTCTCTATTTTTAGGAAAGCTGTCATCATTAAGACTTATTAGATAAGAAGCGATTAAGGGCCACAACTTAAGATGTTTTGCACACATGATGCATTCATGTGCTAGCTATGAACTATGCTGACACAGACAAAAAGAATGGGCATATGGTACTTTTAAAAAAGGTTATTTTCTAATCTTAACAGGACTGCCATACTGTGGAGGAGTTCAAAGCAAGAAATGTGGTCAAAATCTGTATAACTTTAGACTTATATGATGTAATAATTGCTTATTCAGCTGCTACAGTGAATATTTTTTGCAAAGGAAAGATAAGCTTAAGAACGTTATCCAAAAGCATGATTCCTGGAATGAGAAACCCTGAATTACTTCTGGGAATTGTGCAAAAAGTCAGCAAGAGTAAAAGGGAATGGATGATTTTCATGATACTAGCTCTCCAGCTCAATCAAAAAGGGTCAGATTTTTTAAGTAACACTGTAATAGCAGCTATTCTGTACAGCTGCACTGCTGATGGAAAAGCCCATGTACAACCCAGGATTAGATAGCTGTTCATTACTCAGTGCTGATCTATGGAACAGTTATAAAACTGTTACCACTAATTAGAATATCAAACCAAAGCTACACCTCAGTAACAATAGGCTTATCAAGCTAGTGGTAGTAAAGCTTTCCAGTTCTTCAGAACAAGTGATGTAACCGTCATATTCATTACCTTCCCAGCCACAGAACCAGCTGTAGTTGGGAATACATTGGGAAGTAAATCCAGGTCAAGGTCCCAACTCCTTACTAAGGCATTTTCAATCTTTTAAACACATTAATTAACTTTGTAAAATGTAGTGCAGATCTTGCCCTTTACTCAATTTATTCTGTAAGAGACTCAGCACTATGGAATGCAAGAAAACAGAACATGATTATCACTTCTCAGCATATGCAGATATGATACAGAAAGCAGATGGACTCTGTGAAAGCTCAGCACTAGTCCAACATGTTTCAGTAACAGTATGTCATCCAGAATTTCTGGAACACAAGCTTACAATAGACATGCATTGGTTTAGGTTACCAATAAGAAAAATATTTTTAACTTTTACAGTGTACCTTTCTGAGGAAACCTTTCTTTTCTTGTTAAGAAAAAATTCTCTTACCACTGGTGCTCATCCATCTAACTGCCAGCTGAAAAAAAAAATAAAAAAATGCAAGTCTATGTACAGAATTTGATCCTCAGAATAACAAGATGACAATCTGTATTATTCAGGGCTACATTCCTTGTCTTCCAACCTCCCTTTACGTCTGTACCCTTTGGACATACACAGAGAAACAGTATATCCCCTTGTCCAAGGCTTTACTGTGCTTTGGGTTCAGGGCAGACAGGCTGTGCTTGACCTGGTCTGCCACTGCCAATACCAATTATTCCTGAAACTATGACACCTTGCTAATACTAGGTCAACAAGCCAGCTGCTTTGGAGCAGAGGTGGTAGTCAAGTGCTGGCATCTGGGATTTGTAGTCTTGATTTTTTGGCTGTCCTTATAACAAACTGTAGAATTGCTCCTTCTGGCAATGCAAACACACTCTGGACAGCCATATACTGTATCAAAGAAGACAAAGACGTGTTTACACAAGGGGAGCTAGCTGACTTGAAAGGTCTAACTGGTAACAGAGTAACATGACAACTACTGCCTTGTTGCATCCTGAACTTGAGTGTAAATCTAGGGATTAGACACAGAATAAAGGGTAGAGGAGACCTGAAACTATGAAGCAGACATCCACACAACAGAAAATCTGGCCTCACAAGTCCCTGAAATGAATCCTTTGAATTAAGAGCAATGGAGTGATGCAGGAAAGCATACCATCCTCAGCACGGCATGGTGTATTTGCTGGATCTCTTCAGACTAAAGATGGAATTAAGATGCCCTTCCTCCTTTTCATACATGGAGAAAGAAATAATGTTAATGAATGCTTTTCTTCCTCCCAGAGAATCTTCTCTACAGCTCTGTGAGAGACATATCAAGCCCTTCTGGCAAAAGTATGAGCGGGTATAGAAAGCAGTGAGTTGGGGGTTTAAAGGAGAAACAGGGAATAAAATTTGTTCTGGAAATGAAACACCCAGCGAAACAGAGCAAGTTGGTATTGATGGGAAGTACCCTACAGCACAGTTCTTGTTTAGCTTGACCACACATCACGTTTGCCAGTATACAGATCAAGTAAGAGGGAAAGAAAGAGCCAAACTGCTGCATTATTAACGCTTGGATAGAAAGATATCTTCATTCCTCCCATTACGTTGTTCTTACAGGTTCCCTTATGAATCTACCAGCTTGAACTTCATAATGTACATGTGATACCTGAAGCCAAGATGTCCTTCCCACGAAAGCACAAGCCAGGAGCCAGTGCATCTGATGCAGTCTACAAGACTGTCTCCATCACCCACTGGCTCTCTCCAGTACTACTCCAGGCTACTCTGGGAGTTCTGATGACAACAGCATCTCTCTTCCAGGTGGGGAGGGGATATTTAATAATTACGGACTGGCAGATAATCACCCACAGTTTATACACTGCTAAGAAACATGATGCTCTCCACAAAGACCCTTAAAGTATTTCAGCCTCTACCTTCTGATGAGTTCTCAGCTGAGTATGATTATTTCAGGATAGCTGACATTGCTAAGAAAACCCAGTGAGCATACTAACTAAAGTAGCAGCACCCTAAAGGAAATGCCTGGTATGTGAGTCTGTTTTGTGGTTGGTTTTAAAACAGCCAACATTTTACTGGAAATTTCCTTAGCTCTGGAGAACACTCATTTATTGGGAATGTGGCTCTGGTAGTACCAGCAATGGCCATCACACAATTAAGGGGATTTTTCAGATATGGCCAAACCTCAATTTATGAGGAGTCTGTTTGCAGTCTATAAAAGTAGCTCTTAAAATTGTTGATGGTGGCAGCTGGTGATGAGGTAGCTGATGTGTTTGGTGATAAGGACAAGCTTCAGGGAGGCAATGCTATAATGCAACATGCCTTATTTCCTCTGGCAGGGAAAGTAAGTGCTTTAAGTGTGGGTTTCTTATCTTGCCTAAGGTCTAATAAAAAGTCATTCAAAAAAGGGAGGCAATTGGCTACTCAAAAATTACAAAGGGCTCCACCTATTGCAGGAAAACCATAAGGTATCCTATATGCACATAAAAAAAAAAATAAATAAATAAAAAAATAGGGATGAAGAAGCCCTCAAGATTTTCTTGTCCTACCTACTACTCTCAGGCAGAACTGATAAAATGTGATCAGTTCTAGGCAGATTTCTATTTAGTTGTTCCTAACAATAGCAAGTGAGACTGCTTCCACAACCTCTCTATGCAATGGGCTTGTATTTCAAATGTCCTTACTGGCAGATAATTTTTACTACTATATTACCTTACTGTCCACTCCAAAAGACCATTTAAACCCACTGTTTCCATTACTACCTCAAATAGACAGGCTGTTACACACCTCAACCACCTTCTGGGTAGCTGAAGCCTGAAACTTCACCCAGATGTCTTCTCTGTGAACATATTAACTTGAATTTTTTCATTGTGCAAATAATGAAATTACTTCACACTGTGTTGATAATCCTATGGTGTATTTTTTCTTTCTCATTTAGGAACAAATTTTTATCTTCTCTTGATTTCTTCTTTCAAATCTTCAGCAAATATGTCACTGAGAAGTTTTATATAACGTTATAATTCATTTGTTAGTAGACCTGTTCATTTGTTTAAAGCCATGATCATGATATGTACTGTAGTAAATGAGTCTTTAGATAGACCTCAAATAACTTTGGTTCAAGTGCAAGCATACACATCCATTTAAGTTAAAGCAACTGAAACAGGAAGGATATGAAAGTGTAACTGAGCAGTGTGTCTCAGAGTATAAAACACATTTATGCTCAAACACTCCTGTAATTTGTCATGTTAAATGGTTGCAGGAAAATCAGTTTCATACTGGGATCTCTCTGTTTTCAGCTAACCAGAAAATCAGCAATAACAATGTTTTTTATATATTGCTTAAGTGAGATATATCTACTCTGTAAGCATTGCTATTGCAAATAAAAGATAAAGACAGACAATGATAGAAGATTCTAATATTGTACTGCTGCTATATTTAAAGAATAGTCTGGAAAGACCATATAGATGGGCACATCTATACAGCCCAATGAGACAAGGTTCAAGCAACTAATAAACTTGGAAGGAACCTGTAGGCTTTACAAAGTAGGAACAAAATAAAGATAAATTTCTCTTATATATTTATATAGCAATGATTTAGGAAAAGTTATCTTTTGGAGACATTTCTAAAACTCTGTCTTACATTAGATTTTCCTCATTATTCAAACTCTCTCTATATATATTGAGCTGCAAATAGATATCTACCTCTTCCAGGTTTTCTTCCCAAGTACAGACATTAGAAGTACTCAGTACTCTGAGCCTGGAGCTCAGTCAGTGCTAAGGCCTTCAAAGCTAGAAGACAGTAATATTTCAAATGGATGTAGTGCTGGTAGCATTTGCATGGTGTATCATTCCAGTGTAAATACTTAAGTAAATGTTCAGTAAATGTCCTAAAAAAACTCAAATATGTCAGTCAAAGTATTTCTAAATCCACATGCTTACTTTGGCATTTCTTTAGGTATTGCTTTCTCTACTACTAAGCTCAAGGTCTCAACCCAGATTTTGACAGTACTAAAGTGAACCCTTTAGCAAAGAATGTCTTATGTGCTTGTGCAGCATGGGTTGTTTGCAGATGCTACCATAATTCAGAAAATAGTATGACTCCAATGTACTTCCTGTACTTGTGTGGAAAATTCATCAACTCTTCTAGAAGGAAAATTAAAAACAAATTGGAATAATTGAAATGAACTCAAATGAAAATTCCTGAGAATTTAGAAAGTCTTATTCAGTTCCTTTTGCAGCACACACTTGAAATCTGGAGGGCAATTTCTCTAAACCTTTAAGAAGTCTAAAGTAGGCTATGCTAAGCACAAAACAGAGACAGAGGACGCAAAAGTGCTGGGAAGAAAAAAAAAAAAAAAAGTGTTTAAAAAAAATGTAAAAAGTGAAGGTGAAAATCTTCATTAACTGAATTAGCTGAAGATGTGCCAGTGTATTAAGCAAAGCATTAGCACTGGAGATTGTTGTATCCTTTCAAACGGAGAAGAATTTCAACACAACTCTTACTGAAGCATCCTAGTATCTTGCCAAGAGATGATTTCAGCAGGACAAGAATCATCACCCTGTCTGATAAACAGGCAGGTCACTGTCACGATTTTTCCTTTATTATATGCATTCTCCCTGTCACTGTAAACTAACCAGTACATCACCTTTGTAGACACTACTGTGACTATTCCATCCCCAGCTACCTGACATTACCCTGAATATTTCTAAATTGATATTTACTTATAAAATATTATGCCCAGGAATTCTTTACATTCTTCTAGGACTCTTCACTGATCTGTTTTGACCTTTTCTCTCCTTCGTATTCTGTCTTTTTGCTTTATATGTCCCCTTCCAGTGTTTTTTGTTTGTTTGTTTGTTTTGTTGTTGTTGTTGTTGTTCTGGCTCCTGTTGACTCCTTCATTGACTATATTTTTTTTTTTTAACATTTTTTGGCAATGTTGCTACATTTCTATTATTTCTTACCCTGCAGAGTCTTCTCAGCCTTCTGGCTCCACTAATACATTTTATCTTGGGGCAGTGTTATTCACTCTCCCAGCTTTATTACATGTAATGACTCAACTATTAAAATCTCAGCTCCTGACCTACTTCCTTCCATCTAATTTACGTGTACATACATGTGCCTGACTTTTCCCAAGTGCTTTACAGAAATGTTTGTCTATTGCAGCTAAAAAGATCAGCTAAGTTTTTTCTTCCTTAACTTTATTCATTTCCTAATTCACTGTTACTATCACTTTTTGCTAACTGTATTCATAAACTTTTATTCATTTACCTTTTTCATACTAAACCATTGTATCCGACCATGAAAATTCTCACCCATGCCATGATTTTTTAATTCAGATTTCAACTCTCTCTTTCTTGATCTTCTCTTTCTCATCCCCTTGTACTATTTACAGGTATTCTTTACAACTAGTAGACCTATAATCTGCTTACTCAATTGATTTTGCTAACTACTTCTTACGGTCTAACCGTAACTCCCGAAATCAAATTTAGATTCTATTATGGTCCCAGGTAACTATTTCTGAAAAATTCTGGAAGACCTATGACCCATCCTTCATTTCAGAAAGTGTTAATAAAAATATTGTTGAACTTCAGTTGGTCTTAAGACAACTATTTATTAAAAACATGTAGAGTTGATATGAAACTTGCAGAATGGGCAGAAGCGATACAATAAATAAATAAATTTTGAAAATCCATTGACCTGCTGTCAGATTTTGCCTGAAATCTGACAGAATAGTATAAATATACTGCAGTAACTTGATAAGCTAGTTTGTGAATTTTCATCTTGGATTTCACTAACATGTCTGCTTTCAATTACACAGATGAAAAACAAGAGTTTAACATTTTGTTCTTCCCCTGATTGCAATAAAATGTCATGCCGGAAAGTGGACTATTAAAAGGAAATTCAAGTGAAAACTAATTTAGAGATAGCACTCATGTTTCAGAATTAGACTTTTTGTTGGTATGTGATTTTTAGGGAGATATTCTCTATGATAGCACGCAAGAAAGCACAAACCTAGTCTTTTCTAAGTCCTACCTCCACCCATATATTTGTTATAAATTTACTTCTATAAAAGCAAATGTAAAAGCCATGATCTTAAAATAAAACTCATTCCACACACTCAGCGGAACATTTTTTTTTCTATTATTACAAACTATAAGCTCACCCTGAATAGCCATGTTTCCAGATGTTTAGTGAGTTAAACTGTCTGTGTCTGTAGTACCAAGACATGCCAAAGGCACGGCTAGAGGATGAACCGTTCATACACTGACTGGACATAATGATGTGAGTAATCCATCTTTTTCAGCAGAGACAGTAGTTTATACCAATGCAATTTTTTTTTTTTTTTTTTTTTTTTGTAACAAGAATGCAATGTTTACAGGAAAATCAAGTTGTGTTATACAACCTAGCAGGTTTTTAAGACCCTTACTCTTGCAAAGAATTACATGCATAACTATCTTCATGTGCACTGGGCAGTTCCCCTTAATCCAGCCTTTTCTTTTTTTCAGAATGAGGACTACTGATTAATAGATACTGGAGATTCACTAGTAAGGAAAATCAATTAGAAAACTGACAGAAAGAAGCTTAAGAGGAAGTTGTATTTCAGAAATATGTTGCTATAGCAACTTGGCAATTGTATCTGTAAAGCCCTCTGAAGATCATCTTCACCCCAAGCCCCTTGATACTAGGTGTACAGAGGAATCCAGACTCTGCCACAAAGAGCATATACTTGCATAACATGAATTCACCATGTAGTTTCTTCATTGGCCTGCAAAACACAGATGGCCTTGTGAAATAATGCAGAAAAGTTATCTTACAGCAACTACGATTGCTAGTAATTACTAAAGCATATTTACATTCTCAAAAAATAGACTCAGCAGTCTACTCTTCAAGAAGTAGTGTCCTAGAAAAAGTTTCTTAACTGCTTTTAAACATCCAAATCTAATTTTATCCGAGTTACTGTTTTCAAAATTCTAAGGATGCAGAAATTCACAGGGAAATTAGAGTATTGATCTTTATTTGAGACTAGAGACCTAACGTACCTTTTATCACCAAATTTGTCTATACTTTTTCATAACAACCTTTGAAAACCTGAACTTACCTAATTACTTAGTTTTTCTAAAAAGCAGTGCACTAGTTAAGGCTAAAGGTACACTGCATTACAAAGTGACATTATTTAGTGTTTCACAATAATGCTGAAAATTACTATATCCCTTCAGTGAATCACAGTTACAAATTTGTTGATGTACTCTGTTGTCTGAAAGAAAGTAGGCACTGCCCTGGGATTTTAGCACTAAACATTGCTTTCTTAAGCTTCTTTATTCTGTTCCTCCTTTTTCAAAAAAGAGCGGCTAACACCTCTTTGTCAAAAGCAAGGTATCTGTGACAAATGCTCTACAATATACAAAAATATAAGAGCTAAAATACTGCAACAATAAGAAATAATTTACTTCACTGGTTTTTATTTGTGGCTTTTAGGCTGATGCCAGGGACCATATGTTTGTAAACACTTGCCTGGGGAATGGCATGGCCAAGCCTCAACTCGCAAAGGCCCCCTTTGGTGCTCCTCTAGCAGAAAGTCACTTAGCTGTGGGCTAGGATAAATTCACCGTCACCACATGAAAAGCAGCTTCTTTGCTGTATCTTATCGGTTATGTTTTCGTTGGATTACTCTGCTGACTTAAATGAATATCCTCCGTTTATATAGTTTTTAGAGAATGGGAAAAAAGTGCATAATCTAGAAAGGGAAACACGGCTTGGATCCAGAGCCCTACTTTCACAAGCACCCCCACAACACGGTATCATACATAAATACTTCAGTATTTAAAAGGCCCGTACGCTTTGCTTTGCTATGCCTCCTGCAGCAGCGCGGTTCCACACTCTTGATCCCACTTTTCTTTGTGGGGTCCCGCAGCCAGCGGACCGGACCAGCCTCCTCTCCCGAGGCCAGGCTTCGGGGCACCGCACCTCAGAGGAAGCCCGGCGTTTCAGGGGTCCCTGAACGAGCCGGGCCGGGGGACTGCGGGGCACCGAGAGCTGCAGCCCGGCCGCCCCAGCAGGCACCCTCCGCAGCTCGGGCAGCGGAGCCGGTGCACGCCCCGCCTTTCTGCTCCCTCGCCCTCGTGGCAGCGGCGGGTCTTCAAAGCCTGCCCGGGGACACCCGGGGAGGGTTACGGTGGTCCCCGCCGCCCCCTTCACCGAAGCCCTCTCGCCCCGCGGGGCCGCTCCGGGGGTCACCTCACGGACAGACAGCCCTTACCTTGGCCGCGGAGCGCGGGCGGCAGCAGCGCCAGCAGCAGGAGCAGCCGCAGCGGCCGGGCCCCGCCGAGGTTGTCCATCGGCCGCCGGCGGGAGCACTGGCACCGAGCGGGACCGCGGGGGGCTCGGCGATCCTGAGGCGGCCGGCGGGGCTCCCCGCTTTTCTCTCGCTCTTGCTGCGTGTTTCTGTTGTTATCCCAGCCGCCCGAGACCGGTTGGGAAAGAGCTCGCAGGAACCCCCCTCTCGGTGGGCTTCACAAAGATTTAATTCACCTCCTGCCCTGTTAATTGCACAGCCTGCAAGTGTTCGGCAGAGGAGAGCAGCACTGCGGCTGGGAGGCAGGGACCCTATTGCATCTGATACCCCTACTCTCTCCCCGCCACCCCCACACACGCTGTAAAAGTGACTCCCTTCGGCTCGGAAAACTTTGCAGATCCTCAGCGTGAACCTAGGGACGGCGTGACTGATTCTGCGAGGGAGAAATGCAGCAAATTCCCTCGGTGCCAAGTAGAAGAAAGCCACAAACAAAAAGCAAAGCGAAGCAAAAACAAAACAAAAGAAGCCACCTAGCCGGGAAGGCAGGGTTCAACCTCTGGAGAGGAGATTTCCAACCCCCCTTTCGCGGTCTTTCCACCGATTTTACTCCACGATAACTTTTTTTTTTCCCTCTATGAAGAGGGTTTTAAAAATGAGAGGTATTCTAGAATATTTCAATTAAATTCACTGGAGGAAAAAAAAAAAAAAAAACCTTCTCCTTTTTCCTTCCCCTCCTTGTAAAGAAACAGGATGAGAATTTCTACCCAAATGAGGCAGTCAGCTCTGCTCTGTCGACTCCCTCCTTTTTTTTTTTTTTTTTTTTTTTACCTCTTATCTTATTTAAACAGGAACACAAACACTGATAGTGGTCAAAGGAAGAACTGGTTTGAAAGCACCCAGTTGGCTATGCTGTTGCCAAGATCTTTTAGATAATGTGGGCGATAATATTTGCAGGCAAATGCATGTGGAAACAGCTGGGGAGTTCATCACCCCTCTACACTTTGCCCTATGTTTTACTCAGAAGAGCAGTTGGAAGCACTTTATATTTACTTGGTTGTTGTGTCACAGGGACCCTGACTGGACCATTCATGTTGTAACCCCTCAATACCAATGTTAGATTTAAGGCACTTAGAGTTGAAAGCATGCATTTTTTCCTGCACCTGGTTACTTGCTCTTTCCTTACACAAGAACAGAAAAATGGCCACATGGCCAGTAGTCCAACTAGCCAAAAGCTTGTTTTCAGCGATGATCATAAGTGCTCACCAGAGGAAGGGTAAAACCAAGGCAAGCACATGTGATGTTGTCCTTCCAACCTCCGGCTGCTTTGAGTTTGGAGCATTTCCTCTGTGGAATGCAGTTTCTGTGTAGCCAGTAGCCCTCAGTGAGTTTCTATTCCAGGTATTTATCCAGTCTCCACATGAGTAAACCTTTATCACCCAAAATACCCTTTGGGAGCAGGTTTTGTAGCTCTGCCACTGACTGGGTGGAGGGCTGTTTCTTTTTGTTACTCCAGCTACCTTCTTACAGCACCTCGTAACTGCTGCACGAAGAGACACCAAAGAACAAGCCTTATCCACGCTCTTAGTGCCATGATCATATTTTGCCAGGTCAGCTTTTTGACTGTTTCCTTCCCCCTTCTCTCTCTCCCCCCTCCTCCCCACCACCCCCCACCCCCACCCCCCGCTTTATTGGGAGGGGACATTTGGGAAAGGGGAAGAAGGATGGAGGACTGACTATATTTGGGCGTATTTTTTGCTTCCATTCCTTACACACAACTGTCTACATCTCTCTTCTTTAAACACCCTGTTTTTAAGTTTAACATCGGTTATAGAGACACTTTCACAGTGTTTCATCACAACCTCCACACTACAGATCTTTTACACCTCAGACAGCTGCAGGAGGCAAATGACAAAGATGACACCTTGTTTGTACCAGCTTACTGAACCTGGGGCATGTCATCTATGGAATCCTTGGATTGAGTTCCATTGTGGCTTATTTCACTTTATACCCACTCCTAATTGATTAAAGGTGAATATAAAGAAGTTCATCAGTTTGACTAAATCACTGTAAAGTCACACATAATAGCTTGTCCACACATGGACTTACTCTGATTAACACCATGTGTGGACATGATTAATCTAGAGTAAGAATTCTTCCTTCCTGCTTAGTTTGCCACCACAAGCTGTTTACCAGAAACAAGGCAAATTCAAGTAACTGTTTTAAGAAATATTTCTAGAAACCATCACAGCTATAGTTATCTCAAGATCTGATAATAGTTTTTTGTTGGTTTTGTTGTTATTGGTGGTTCTTTTGCATAATATTAATGCATACTTCTCGTATAAATTGGGACTCTCACCTACAATCACATTCGGTGGCCTTGAGTACATGTGATTCTAATTAGTGACTCCAAGCTTTGTAATAAGCTAAGCCGTGCACATAGGGCTCAATTCAAAGCTCCTGGAAGTCAATGGAAAGTAAGGGCTCATGAGAGGGAACATTTTGCATAACCACATTTTTTCTTACATCTGTTTGCAAAGGCCCTGTAATCCTTTGTGTAGCTTTTAAAACAAACAAATTCTTTAATGAGGATTTTATTTTTACTTCAGAAGAATAAAAATCATTTGCAGAAGCTCAGATTAATGAGTAATGACAGCGTAACAAATCATTACGCAAGTCATTTCCAAGGGTCTTGTTGAGAGTAGGTACATGCAAGTGGTCTGACAAAGAATTACTCTAACAAAGAATTGAATTACTCTAACAAACTCATTACCATCTATGGTAGCAGGTTCACAGTTCTTTCTTTATTTGTTTACTTTTGTGGGAATAGCAATTCTTGAAATGGACTAAATAAGCCTATGTAAGGACATCAAATTCTGCCTGGTGAACAAAGCTGCCCTATTGTCCCAACTGTTGTACTTCCTAGGCTTTCTGGTTTACTGCAGCTCCCAGATCCTGCCTGGTTGTTGTTGTTGTTTGTTTGTTTGTTTGTTTGTTTTTTCTTCCACCTATCTGTCCCAGAAGTTGAGCAAAACAGAGGGAAAGGAAATTGCTTTATCTTCCCTGTTTTGAAGGATATTGCAAGGAAGAAAATAGATACACCTGGAAATGAAATCTATCTGTAGTTACTGAAGGGTAACTCATTGGCCCCCATGGCAAAAACTGAAGCCATGTTTTGTCTCTCATTAAGGAAATGTGTCATACTGAAGACACATAAAAAGGCCTCTTTTGCCTTCTGAAGAAAAATATTACTCCATTCACTGCTATGGGTGCACAAAGATTAAGAAAAGCCCATGGAGATCTTACCATCTCTCAACATTAAAAAAAGACTCTACATTAAAAAAACAAAAACAAACAAAAAAAAAAACAAAACACTCTATAGTAAGCAAATCCACATCTATTGGAGTACAAATGAGTCACTCAGCTTAGCTCCAAATATTAGTATCTGCAAAGTACAACTGGCATTCAGCTTCTTTCCTAGAGAAAACACTACCAAAAACTCAAAAACTTTTCTGACTTAAAAAATAATTATAATAATAAGGAAGACATTCTATTTGCAACACAAGGAAACAACAGTGTCACATAATTGTTTCAATATTAGAAAGTTGGGAAATTTATTGTTTTTAACATCTTAATATTGGAAACTGATTTTTAAGGCTTGTGGGAACCGTTCTGACTCTCTTGTCTGTCCTGAAAAGGCAGAAAATTTTCTGATTAAACTAGATCACACCTTTTACAATAATCTACATCAGAGTATTCAGAGATGAGTGCACCACAATCCTTAGTTATTTCTTGAAACTATTAATGACATCACAGATCACCATTTCTTGCTTATTTTGTGTCTAAAGCAATCTAGTTCAGTTCTTAATAGATCTGTGGTCTCATACTCACAGGGAAGTTACTGTTTGTTTGTATTCTGTGCTTTGTGTATCATCAGTGACTATCAAGGCAATTTAGGGTAATGTAGCCTGTGGACACTTTGTATGCACCTTCCATTATCCTTGCCAGGGATTAGCTTGGAATAAAATCTCCTTTTTGATAAATCAGTTTGTACCCCAAGCCACAGGCTCATCTTCGCTCTCAAATGCAGAACTACTAACTATCCACACCAAAGTGATACTGGCCTGAATCATGCCAGGCCATAGATGAGCAAGGGAAGGTGGGAGGACTGAGAGCCTGCTCTGTTCTCTAATACATAGGAAATCATGCCTCCAAGTCTAGTCAAGGCTAGCCTAGGCATCATCTTATATCCCATCTGGTTTATGATGGCATCCTGTAGCTAAGCTGGTCTGGGACTCTTTCCAGAATAATTACAATGTCAGATGAAATTTATAACCATCCTAAATTTGAACTGCTCTTTATATAAATATATAGATATGTATATATACATGTATATAAAATAATGTGAATGCCAGTAGTTCAAGCCACTTATTCTCTATGGGCAACAATACAGATGCTTGTAACCAAACCAGGAAATGTAGCTGGTCTTTATGCTCAAATAATACATAAGGACTGTTAGAAGAGCTTAGTTAACAGAGCTTTCCCTGCACAGAAGAACCCTTTCATTGCTAGATTGATCTATGAACATTTTTCCTCTTTGCATGGATTAGCTTGTGAATACCAAGGCAGAATTCAACTTTTGTTGTTGTTGTTGTTGTTGTTGTTGTTGTTGAATACTGCAGACTGAGACTCATAACCCTGAGCCCTTTTTGACATCACTGATTCTAACTTTTTTGAGTTTTTACCCATTTTTGAGTTTGTATCTATTTTGTAAGTGTTGCCTGTGTTCTGTTTTCTTTTCTGACAGATTAAGAAAAAAAAATCTATCTTGGACACTCAAGAGACACCATGGTTTTCTATTAATATGTATAGGGTCTGCTTCTAAGACAAAGAGGAGTTTATTGGGGGATAAAGGAATGCTTTGATGATCCATGTCATATCCCTTGTGGCATTACTTGTAGAATTTAGGGATAAGTCAGTCTGACATTCATGAGGTATTTCCTGCCTCTCCTTCTAGAGTTGCATCCTTGCAGTCTCTCAGATCTCCCCCTTCCCATAAATTTCCTTTCCCCTTCTAGACTCTGTCATGTCACTGCAGGCAGAGCTAGTCTTTGTGAACAGTCAAGGCACTTTCCAGGACCTCAGGCCTGGGAAGTCGAGGCTCCATTTACATAAGATGGAGAGCAATGTGAGTCATGCACATATGGCTTGGAGGGAGGGGACAACGGTATTGCCTTAGACTCTGACTGGAGCCTCCGCAATTCTAACAGCAGGGATCAGTCATTATTTTTGCTGCAGTTTCTCAAGGGGTGACTCTTAAAGTTGCCCATCAGCATCTGTGCCAGTGGTTAGTTTCAATGTTCAAACAGAAATAAGATCTCATTACAAAGGGTGGGGAAAAGCCATCAATAAAGTAAATGGCTGTTCTGGCAAAAGGCCATTCTGGAAAAAGGCCTTCTCCCTTCCTGACATCTCTGATAAATCTGAGCTCCATCCCTGTGAAACAAAAAAAATATCCAAGTATGTGACCAAATGATCTTTGGGAAAGAGCAAATATACAAAAGAGAATACAAGGCATTTCAAGTTTGCATAAATAAAATTCCAGAGTCTACTGTATTTAACAGCTCGACATCAGGGGCATACAGTTTTCTATAACATTTCCTCATGGTCACTTAAAACCTAGTTCATTCAGGGCTGTTTCATTATTGTTTTATTAATTTGCTCCATTATTTACAAACGTTTTTGCCTAAATCTAATAAGAAAAGAAGCCATCCTATCCATCTGCAAACAATCCCAGTCTTGCCAGAAAACTTTTGTCTTACCTCTCAGCAGAAACTGAAATTTAAACTCAGTATAATGTAAGCAGCAAGTCAGCAGAACAGAGCTGATAAAACTTTATAGTAAATTGATGTATATTGGGTTTCTTCCTTTCCCTGAGCCTCACATACTGCCTCTGTTTCTTTTCCTCAGCCTTGGTTTCTTTAATAGAGGTTCACAAACTTTATTTACTCATGTACCATTCTTCTAGACTTTACTTGGGCAGTAATGTCTTTGTTCTAGGAACCCAAGATCTTCCTTGGTGGCCTGATTCTACAAACACATGTTAATAATATTATACAGAAGGAGTGGGGCTTGCATTTAGCCAATGCTTACACAATTCTGAGTGGTGGCTATGAGAGGGCACCTTAATACAAATTAATTTAAGAGTTATTGTAGTGCAGCGAACTGTTTGGAAAGAAAATACTATAAATTTACCATATTTTCTGGTACAGTTCTTCAGAAACTGACATCTGGGATATGCATAGTTGGTGGACACTGGCTCTTAGCTGGAAGGCTGGCTGGATCAGAATACCTTTGGACAACCGAGAAAGTAAAAATAAAGAGATTTGATCTATAAAATGAACCCTAATGGGTTAAATCGTTCTATGCTACATGTGCCCTATGGCTACCAGGTCTCAGGTTAGACATTTTGAATTGTATACACTACATCAGTAGCCACAGCCTACGTAGATGAGGAGGTTGGCTCACAGTTGGAGCGCAACTGTGAGTTTACCTTTGGTTTTGCATAAAAATGGACTTTTCTGTCTGTAAGGGACTACTCTCGGGTTCCCTTAGGTCCTTGCTGAGCTCTGGAAGCAGAGCTAGCAACAGATGTGAGGTTCAATTTAAAAACAAGCTCTAACCAACCAGCCCTGTGCTATCCATTTATTCCACCAAGCTGTTTCCACTCACTCTCTGCTTAGTTCTTTCAGCTGTGATCTCACAACTGTTCTTAGACCTAGTCATACAGTTTGGAACTGGCTCAATGACATATTCCTACTAGAGGAAAGAATAGTCCCTAGCTGTATGAAAAGAGGGTGTGGCGGCAGCAGCTTACACCAAAGTAAAGCTGAAAAACCATACTCAAAAAACGACCCCCCACATACTGCAAGCCCCAACCATTCAGGATTTAATTATCTGGAAGAAATGTGGCCTGCTAAACAGCACATTTGAGCAGTGTTTAAAAGAGGTTGTGCTTCCAGCTCTCTTCTTGGCTTATAAGACATCTTTTGGTAAAATACTTTACCTTTCTGTGCCTCATTTATCTGTAAGAGTAACCCAATTTGTAAAATGTTTTGAACTCCACAAAATTCAACAAGCTGCAGAACAGTTAGCTATTACAAACTAGCAACCTTGAGCCATTAAGTTCACACGAATTGATATGAAGCAATTTAGGCCAATTTTAACTTAACTTCCATTTCTCCTATTTAAAGACACCATCTTATACAGTTGTCTATGTTAGAATAATATTAGTGCTCAGAATAGCTCTCCTATTCTTTCATCTAAACATAGAAATCTACAGACAGTCAAATTTCCAGCTGAATAGCAGATACATACATTTGCTTGGATAGTTATTCCATAATTTGTACTTCTGAAATGCTCTACAAACATACAGGTCAGGCATTATGATAATCTAATTTATGCATGTAAGTCATAGCTTCATTGCAAGTCAGAAAATGGGATTCTTCTAAGATTTTAGATTCTCTGTTTGTCATTAGGCATGTGTTTAAGGGTAATATAAATTGTCTTAGCTCTTATAAAGCAGATAGCTAGTTAGAAAGACATTTGCAGAATCATTAACATGAAACCATAATAAGAAGTTTCTTTAATTGCAGCTTTCACTTTTTTCTTCAGTTTATGCAATATACTGTATTTAATAGCTCTGCTAAAGACGTATGAAATCTTGGCTCTAAGGAAATCGTTGGCAACATTCCCACTGACTTCAGTGGGGCCAATACTGCTGTTAACCCTTCCCTACAAGGAAAATCAAGATTGCCTAAGAAATTGACCTGCCTCTGTTAAGACTAAGATCCAGACTGCTTACGACTTGAAGTGACCTTTTACAATTACTAAGGCTGTTATTCTTGAGAATTTGCCAAATCCTTAAGACAAAACTAGCATCATTAATTTTCCCCAAAGTTCTACCTTGGAGTAAAACGTACCTCTCACTTTATAAATGAAAGCACCTATGCAGACATATCTTCCAATGGCATCACTGACAGTTTTTCTTGTATAGAAATTTTAAGAAATCATTCTCAATTTCAGAAAAAAAAATCGTGTTAAAAGAACACTGATGAAATGTTTTGCCCTCAGGTCTGACATTTCACTGTAAACACACTAGAATATACAAAGTTTGGTGAAACAAATATAAAAAAAAAATAACATGTTATTTTGTACCTCCTGAAGCTATCAGAATTAAGGATGATTTAAATATGTGTTTACACCAGACTAATCATTACTTTGCTGTACTTGGTATGTTTCAGCTTGTTTGTTCCCATCAAAATATAAAGAAGACTTTGTGATCTGAACAAACAACAACAACAACAAACTTAAACTGCTAGAACATGTATGCACAAAGATACAGAGATAACAGTTCCACACCTTCCACAAAGGTCTCATCAGATCTACTTCAGTAATCTACTGGTTTCTACGCATATTTAGATATTTCTTATAATGTGTCTTGTACCTCAGATCTGTTCCACCTAGTGGCATCAATACCAAAAGCCAATACTGTTTTGTTTGTTTCATTTACCAAAGCCAGGGCATTAATATCAATCACAATATAACCTTACACATATTCTGCTACTGAGCTATACTTTACAATCAGGACTTGTTTGGTGGCATTATGTTTTTTAAGATGTAGTGTGCACAACTTATTCCTGTCCACTTCTTGACTACTACACAAAGCTTGAAAACCACATCACCAGGTAACAAGAAATTCTGCATTCAACACATGAAAGAAAATACAGTAGCATTGTCATATGGTAACAAAAAAAAAAAAAAAAAAAAAAAAAAAAAAACACAACAACAACAAAAAAACAAAACTAAAAATCTAACCATGAAGATTCTCTATCATGATACATCTTCCATTTTTAAGGGGCTTTGCTAAATACACTGAATTCACATACTTGTTAGTGGTCACTGAATAAAATCTCTCTGTCCCCTTATCAGTCCTTCCAGCTTAGATGTATTTTTCTTATGAACTCTGGAAAATTTTCCTGTGGATGTTAAAGTGCTGCTGTTCTTTTCCTAGGTGAAAGAAATGTGACTGTTTGCCCCAAACCAGAAAAGCTAAAAATAGATATAAGTTTGCAAATAACTGCCACTGAAGTAAATTGTAATATTCCTACTGGAGTAGTGTAGGACTTGTTCCCATGAGATGTCATGTAGTCTGATTTCAATATAGCAAAACACTTAATTTTTTAATAGTGTTATTAATTTCAGCGGGATTACTCACACACCTGAATTTATGTATGCCCTTAAATTCTTTACTAATCTGTGTTATATAAAGTGTCCTAAACAGAAAAGCTCAGTCATTCTTTTCATTTTCTAATATATATGCTGGGAACTGTTGTCTTTCACTACTATTTCTCAAGTGCTATTTAAAAATTAGCTTTTGCAAGACTCCATCATGGATCAAAATAATCTTTTCTATGTACACACTACTCACGCCTCCTTCTGTATTTACTGACAAATTGTGCAATTTGAAGTCCTTTGGACTTCATTTGTTGTTGTAGTGATCTATTTCATTTTTTTTTTTAGAAAATCCATCCTTACTAGAAATGTCTGTATGATCTCTCCTGTTTTCCTTTACATTTTCTAGTAAAAATTTCTTGCTGGAGCTGAGCTCCTGATTTTTTAACTCATTTTTGGAGAAAATGACATGAATAATAATGTCAGCATTGCTTTTATGTCTAAAAGTGACCTTAGATTTTGAAAACGTGTTAACTGAATAGTCTGTTTCTCTGAATAGTCTGTTACTATGAAGAGGGCAACGGTGTTCTCCTTTTAAAAGGGCTAGCCAGCTTGTCATTTAATTTTTCTTCAGTAATGACTTTCTTCAAGATCAGACGCAAGAACACGCTTGTATTTCAAGAAAGTACATCCCATATTATCTTTAACCTACATGGTAGAGCTAACTACAGGAGTGAACACACAGGGGCTTTCATTTGGGCTTCAAGGAAATACACAGGTTGCTAGTTTTTACTTAATACATGCTGTCACACCATCATGACTATTGCTAATGGTTACACATGGTAGAATCACTCCCTTATCTTATTACATAGACATTAGCCGTATGCAGCTAGAGTATCTGGTGGGATCCCATTTGTGAGAGAGACATCTAGATATTGTCTTGATAAAAATAGTAACTAATAGTAGTAATAACAGTATAAGTGATCTCAATAAATAACAAGGGAGAAAAACTGTTTGACGGTAGCCTACAGAATTCCTTTCATATTTTCTCCCTTCCTACATGGCTCCTCCTTACAAAATATACTTACTATTTGCCTTAGATGCAGTTAAAATACTCAGGCTTTAAGCTGTCAAAGTTGTTAACAGCTTCTCATCAGACTGGGAGCTTTTAAGATGGAAGATTAACTAGATATGTTTCTTGTTTGAAAGACATGACTGCTCTTAGAAGCAGAGCCAGGCTGGACATGAAACTTAAATGTGACCTTATACAAGCCTCACTATTTATGATGGCAGGTAAGCAAGGCCAAAAACGTACTCATCGGAAAGATTTTAGCAGCTTTAATACTGCTTTCAGCATGGGCTCTTTGGGGCTTATTGTGAGTATTCGCAGTATTTTCTAGATGTTTTCATTGGGTCTTAAGTCCTTTATGGCCCTTAAGTCCAAACATATAATAATGGGGGAACCTAAAAGTAATTTTTTCTAAAATTAGAAAAGTTTTTTTGTTTGTTTGTTTGTTTGATTTTAGTAATATAGCTTCTAAAGAAAGTTTCTATCATATCTATGTACAACCACCTATGAAGCTTTCATTTATAAATATTGCCAAATAATGACAAATGCTTGGTGTATTTCAGCCATCTCAGGTTGCTGCTATCATTTTGAGTATTTCCTAGTTGACATTCTTTGATTTTTTTTGTTTTGTTTATTTATTTATTTGCAGTCATTTTGATGAACACTTTGGCTGTCACAGAACCATTGTACACTAATAAACACTTAGAAGTTACTTTGTTATGCCCAAAGTAACATAAAAGGGTTTTGTTTACAATCTCTTTCTTATTTACAGTCACTGTAAATAAGAGCTGAGCAACATATATAGCAGCATGGAGCGATTTAAGTTACACATTACGACTATGAGGTCCTTACACAGCTTGAGAACCTGAGTACACACATAACAATTTCTGTCTGTCCATCTCTGTTCTATGTGACACTGTTCCAATTTATTTTTTTTAAGAGGAAATATTCAGCAAATGTGAGTTTGTCTGGCTCAGATTTTACATAGTTTGTACTACTTTGGCATTGCACACCCAGGTTGTACTTTATTTGGAAGCATATTCATGGTGTTCCTCTCTGTATTGCAGAGGACTCAGAAGTATATATATATGTATAGCTGTTTTTCTTACAGAACTCTTAGTTATCATAAGAACAGGGTACATATTTTCTAGAAAATCAAGAAAACAATTTACTTAAATTATCACTACAAAAATGCAAAGTTTGAGCATATATTTGTTTGTGTATTTATGTATGTATGCATGCAGTTTTACACTGGTCTGGTTTTTGGTTCAACTTATCCACAGTTCCAGTGGAAAGAGATGGGAGGTTAATGATCAGTGTCTCTCAAAATGAAGAATTCTTATTTCAAATATCACTTATACATTTCAGTAAGTTAGATGTTTTTGCCTAAGAACTCCTGCACTCCAGCTATAATTTCAGGAGAAGACTGCACACTCTAAGAAGTCATCCATGGCATGAAGTAAAACAGAAGTGGTATCCTAACCAACAATGCAAGAGTAGTATAAATATATGTATGTCAAGACTGTCAACTGTGTAAATCCTCATGGTTCCGCTCATTTGAACTGAACTGTGCCAATTTTGCAACACAAGAGGATTTCCAACTCTTATTAAAAAAGGAGGTATAGTATCCTACATCTTTCTGTATTTCTATTTGTAGCATAGGCAGTTTTGTAGCGTTTCTTCAAAGACACTCCAGTTCATCTCGGAAGGGAAGGAAAGGGAAGGGAAGGGAAGGGAAGGGAAGGGAAGGGAAGGGAAGGGAAGGGAAGGGAAGGGAAGGGAAGGGAAGGGAAGGGAAGGGAAGGGAAGGGAAGGGAAGGGAAGGGAAGGGAAGGGAAGGGAAGGGAAGGGAAGGGAAGGGAAGGGAAGGGAAGGGAAGGGAAGGGAAGGTTAGGTTTTCATAAATCCTAGCTAAAGTATTGAAACTTAGACTTGGAAAAATACCGATTACCATCTGACCTTTAACACATGGACTACACTTAGCTGTAACACTTAAAGATATTCTGATGTTGCTTGTAAAATCATATATAGGACTTAGATTTAAAGTTCCTTCTGTTATTACATTTCCCATATCCTTTTTTATGTCTACTTTTTTCAGACTCAAAAATTCTTAAAGCCTCTGCTTTAAATGAAGAAAATCTGGTCCCAGATGTCACTAATTGGTAACAGGTTAGCAGAGAGATTTAAATGGAGATGCCTGAAGTTACAATTAATCATGTGGGATCTGACAACAGCCTGTTTCACTAGGCTCTTTCATTTAGCTTGCATGACAATAAGCTTTAACTAGTCCATACAAAGTATAACTTTAAGTAGAAAAATTACTTTAATACAGATCTTTCTAAATGTTATCAATATTTGCAATACACTACATACCACATTAACATCTCTTTTCTATTCATAGGTTTTGTATATGCACAGACTGAGAAAGAAAGCCGTTAATCAAAGTATTTTGTTTCTCATATCAAGCAACCGGTTTCTTAGCTTTTGATGTTTAAAAAATAAATTTAAATTGAAAGAGTTAAATGTCTTTCTGTAGATCATTAAATAAAGAACATTTAAAAATGTATTTTCTGTAATAAACAAGATATCTGGGGAGGTACGGAAGAGTAGGAGTCGTGGTTAGTTATGATGCAGACCTTTTTGCTGTTGAAATCAGCAGGAAGTTTACTGTTAATTTCAATGACTGAAGGGCCAAGGTAAATATGTTACTGATCCACTAACTGAATCAACACAAATACTTACTGCCCACAGAATTAGAATAGACCATACTCAATTTGAAATCTAGTCTTTAAAAAAAATTAAAGCATCTAATTACAAACAATCAAGAGAGTTTTGTACATTTACATGCAAGCTTGCTCCAAAGTCCACTGAAGTCAACCAACAACTCTTTCAATGAAGTTGTTGTCAGGCTTACTGTCTGATAATTAGCTAATTATGTAAGATACTTGTGCACAATTAAAAACATTGATTTAGTATTTATATTTTTTTTTTCCCTACAGTACAATATAACAGTATAATTGAACAGATAAAGTCTGGCATACTCTAAATGGCAGTGTTTTGTGAGCCTTATTATCTATCCACCATTCCTACGTCTCATGTTATTAGCACTGGTGATCATTGCAAGACAGAATAACAGTGGTTTTATTCTTTCATTTTATTTGCTTTGTCTCAAATGACTATGTAAGTATTCAGGCAAGAGTTAGGCCCATTGAAGGCCATTGACTTTGTCGGAAACAGGAACCAATCCAACTTAGATAAAATATTTTACATTATGTAGATTACTTTGGACATACTCTGTCCATCAAAGAAAATGAAAACTAGCAGGCAATTGGCCTCTCCTCATAAAATAATCAACCATGTGTTTGTTATTCTTGGATGTCATTTATTGATGTGTAAAATGTACTCTTAATTCCATGGTCTTATGAATATTAAGATCTGTATTTCCATACTGCAATTGAGATGCATTTGTTCTGTAAATAAAGGTTTTTAATAGTGAGATCCTGTTTTATTCTTCATGATCATTTTTATTGCTGTATCCTTGTATCATTATAATTATTCTGATATGCAGCGCTAGGCAGTCTGACTGCCTTTCCCATTAAACTGTCTTGTGGACATATCGTCATGTATTGTAGGAGACAGATGGACACTGGGCATTGAGGAAGTTGTAATTTCTTAGGAAGACCAAGCCTCAGGAGAATGGGAGATGGAAATTAGAAGTGAATTTCAACAAAAACTGAGTTTTTCATCTAAAATTTTCAGTTAATTAGCAACTGGCAGTTACAACTGAATTCTAGTATGGAGTCACATCCTGTTCTTTTAAAAGGATTCTTTAGATTTTCAGTTCATTTAATCCCTGGTTTAAAGGATTAAATGAATCCTTAAAGGATTCATATAAAGTCTCTGAATAGAAGAGTTCTGAAGGCTTAATAATGCAGATGAAAATGAGAGAAGCAAACCGCCTTCTTGTAACAATTGCACGAAGCAGAAAATAAAGGCTGCAAGTATGTTTTTAACCAGTTTGTCTTACATGATATTTCATGACCTCAAAGGAAGTGTTCAGAGCATCGTTTCAAGCTCAGAATGTCTTGTCTTCAACATTTAGTGAGGAAAGCAAACAGCATCCACCCTAGACAATGGCAGGAATGGCAACTTTGACTGGTAGAGGGAATCACAGAATCACAGAATCATAGAGGGAAGAGAAGGAAGATGGCAAGTAAACCCTGTACCTGCCTTATATTACCTTATGTAACATATGCACCAGACTGGGACAGAAGCAGGCACAGCCTTAGATGTTTTCAATGCATGCAACAATCTTTCATGAAGACTTAAAGCAAGATTCTCATGACACAAAGTGCTGAGATGACAACACTGCAAACAGAGTGCAGTGTATTTTATCCCTCACAAACTGCAGCAGGCAAAGACCCATATATGCTACTCCAGTTCCCTCAGATTGTAAATACCTCCAAGCAACATGACCAAACATTGGAAATATATGAAGTAGAGCTGCTTGAAGGAATACCTCACCATATCTAGCACAACCAGAGGCTTGTGCTTTATAACTAGTAATTCAGGTATACAAAGGGATAGAACCAGCTTCTTTGGCTGCACCACAATTCACAGCCTTCCCTTCCAGCTCAGTGACTGTTTGTCTCAAGTCTCTAAGGGTCCAGCAGGTCCCTACCTGAGGACCTATCAGAAGCAGAACATGATTTTTTCATGGGGTGTGTAGGGGGCAGAATGAAAAATGTTGGAAGCAAATGTACGAATGCTATTTCTGTTTTTATGATGTGTATTGTGTGCTCAAAGCATTACTGCTAGTTAAGATTTGTACATTAAATTCATTATGGAAATTAAATATAAACAGTGAGATCCTTATGAGAATGAAAATCCTCCTTGTAGCATTTTTGCAATGCTTCACTCTTTTAGGAGTACTAAGGGAAGAAAAAAAGACTTTAACATCCTGAAGTAATTTAAAAAGCAACTCTTTTTGTACATGCTGTGTCTCCTTTCAAACAGCCAGTTTGTCTTCCCAGTGAGAAACAGGAAAAAATAGATCTATTAAGTTTTGCCTATATTACTACAGATTTCATGTAACCATAGAATGGTTTGGGTTAGAAGGAACCTTTAAGACCACCTAGTTCCAACCCCCCCTGCCCTGAGCAGGGACACCTCCCACTAGACCAGGTTGCCCAAAGCCCCAACTAATCTGGCCTTAAATGCTTCCAGGGATGGGGCATCCACAGCTTCTCTGGGCAACCTGTTCTAGAACCACACCACCCTCACATTAAAAAATTCCTTTCTAATATCTAACCTAAATCTTCCCTTTTTTAGTTTAAAACCATTACTCCTCATCCTACCACTACAATTCCCAACAAAGCATCCCTCCTCAGCTTTCCTGTAGGCTTTGTAGGCTCCCTTTAAGTATTGTAAGGCCTCTGTAAGAAGTACTTGCTCTCCCTGAAACCTTATCTTCTCCAGGCTGAACGACCCCAGCTCTCTCAGCCTGTCTTCACTGTCTTCATAGGAGATGTGCTCCAGCCCTCTGATCATCCTCGTGGCCCTCCTCTGGACTCATTCTAATAGGTCCATGTCCTTCTTGTGTCAGGGCTCCAGAGCTGAACGCAGGGCTCCATGAGAGCAGAGCAGAAGGGGAAAATCACATTCCTTGCCTTGCTGACCACACTTCTTTTGAAGCCCACAACATGGTTGGCTTTCTGGGCTGCAAGTGCACATTGGCAGCTCATGTTGAACTTCTCATCCACCAACACCCCCAGGTCCTTCTCCTTAGAGCTGTTCTCAATTCATTCTCTGCTCAGCCAGTATTTATACTTGTGACTGCCCTGAACAAAATGCCAGACCTTTCACATGGCACTGTTGAACTTCATGAGGTTTGAATGGACCCACCTCTCAAGCCTGTGAACGTTCCTCTGCATGGGAAGCCCTCCCTCCAGCATGTTGACCACACCATGCAGCTTGTTGTCATTGGCAAACTTGATGAGGGTACACTCACTCTCACTGTCCATGTCACCAACAAAGATGCTAAACAGCACCAGTCCCAGTACTGACCCCTAAGGAACACCACTCATCCCCACTTGGATATTGACCTGTTGACCACAACTCTTTGAGTGTGACCATCCAGCCAATTCCTTACCCATCAAGCGGTCCATCCATCAAATACATGTCTTTCCAATTTAGAGACAAGAATATCATGGGGGACAGTGCCAAATGTTTTGCACAAGTCCAGGTACATGAAGTCAGTTGTTCTTCTCCTATCCACCAATGCTATAACCCCACCATAGAAAGCCACCAGATTTGTCAGGCATGATGGACCCTTGGTGGAGCCATGTTGGCTGTTGCCAATCACTTCCTTATTTTCTATGTGCCTTAGCACAGCTTCCAGGAGGATCTACTCCATGATCTTGCCAGGCACAGAGGTAAGACTGATTGGCCTTTAGTTCCCTGGGTCTTCCTTTTTTCCCTTTTTAAAAATAGGTATCATGTTTGCCTTCTTCCAGTCAGTGAGAACTTCACTGGACTGCTACACCTTCTCAAATATGATGGATAATGGCTTAGCAACTACATCTGCCAGTTACCTCAGGACCTGTGGATGTATCTCATCAGGTCCCACAGACTTGTGTACCTTTAGGTTCCTTAGTTGGTCTCAAACCTGAACTTCTCCTACCCTGGGTGGTTTATCATTCTCCCAGTCCCTGACTTTGCCTTCTGGGGGCCAGGCTATGTGGCTGGAGCTCTTGTTGGTGAAGACTGAGGCAAAAAAGTCATTGAGTACCTTGGCCTTCTCTGTATCATGGGTGATCAGGTCTCCCATTTTCTTCTGGAGAGGGCCCAATTTCTCTAGTCTTCTTTTAATCACCGATGTACCTATAGAGTCTTTTCTTGTTGCCCTTGATGTTCCTAGCCAAATTTAATTCTAATAGGGCTTTGGCTTTCCTAATCTGATCTCTGCTGCTTATATTTGCCTGTATGAAACTCTCTGATGTACTAAGAACAATTTTTTAATGTGAGAAAGACAATATAGCAGATGCTTTTTGGCAATTGCCTGAATTCAGACACATATTATCTGCTGGCAAAACAGAAATTGTTTGGTTATATTGAAAGTGGCATACATTACTTTAAGAAATAAAACTCCAGTGCAGCAAGGAATTTAAACTTAAGCATAACTTTTTAAACACTTGAATAATGCTCTTAGCTGATCACAACAACTCTTGTTTATTGTGACAAACTGCATTGAGCATCTTCCTGAATGAATGCCCACTATACAGGAAGTGACACACTCTGTCTTATGATTCAAGTAATATGCTAAACTATTAAAAATGCTAGATGCCATCAAGTAAGCTGGCTAATAAAATTATTTGTTAGAGGCAGAGAAAGAAAAAAAATCAAAAGAACAACATGATGATCTACATTTTTTGTATTTTAGACTTGATTCTTGGACACATAGAAGATGGTAGCAAAATTCTTAATGAGTTTTCCCTCCTTCATTCAAAATGTGAGAAATACTATTTCTTATTCCAACTCAAGAATTTTCTGTGGTTTTGCACTTTATTATTTCCTAGATGTGTAGACCAAGAAACAGGCTGTTGTCTACTACCTCATATTGTTATACTGCACATGAATCTGACATTAGGAATTAATGTGCTGCCCTTACAGAAAATTACGATTATTGAGAATCAATATACACTGCAAACAGCAAACAATATAAGCAAATGCATTATTGTAGTGAACAAATTCCTAATTTTATCAGAAATCTTGTACTAGATTGCTACGTATACTATATATATATATATGTATTCATTTTCTAATCAGTCAGAAACAGTCTTAGGTGGAATTCAGAGTGCTGGTGTGATAACTAAAAGACTTATTTAAGTATGAACTGAGGCATGCTAATGATGGGCAGTGTGGTAGTATCTGGATAGACAGTGAATTACGAGATTTTTCACTATTTAGCCCTTCATTAGTAGATTTATGCTAATGTAACAATATTATTTTCAAAGTCCTAAACCTGTATAAATCTCATGAAGTTGAATTAAAAAAAAAAAAAAAAAAAAAAAGGATTAATTGCTATAAGAGCATTAAGATGAAGCTGATAATGTAAAATATACTCTTCTGAAATCCCTGGAATTCATTAAAAAATGTTATGCACTGTAGCTGTGGTGGACTGAATATTAATCTAATGCATATGCTTTGGAAACATCCATTCATACACAAAATCTCAGACGAAATAGTTGAAAACATTAATATAATCCTGGACATCAACATTCTTCTAGACCTTAAGTTGATTAGTTTGAGGTTTTAATAAATACATGCATTAAAGAACCACATACCTTTTTTGTTGAGTCTTAGCTGAACAAAGAAAAACAGTTGATTCTTCAAAAAAAAAAAGACATTCTAAAGACTTACACATTCTAAAGTGTCATAAAAGCCTTACTGAATCAGCAAATGCAGAGAGCACTATTCTGCTTGAATGAACAACAGAGCACATTTATAGAACAGTCATGTTTCCTGGAAAATCAAAAATCATTATTAAGATCAGATTGGTTTTGGACAATTTGTGTTTGTTTGTTTGTTTGTTTGTTTGTTTTTTCTCTTTCTAGGCTTTGGGGATGAAAACTTAAAACAGAAACATGAGTTTCTACTCACCCTGTATTGAATGTACAGCAGCTTAATAGTCTTAGAGAGTAAGAAAAGAGATGAACACCTAATTAAAATAAAGAAGTCAACATAATTTAACTGGAATCATAATTTTCTAATATTCCTTGTATGATACTTTATGCCCCAGTTTTCAAGGATATCAGATACAATTAAATATCTAAATGTACTGCAATTCAGTCAGATTTGGAATCCAGGCTCCCTGCCTTTTCTAAAAATATCAACTCTAAGTTATTTCTTTGATATCTGTGCAGCCTAGTAACACAGAATACTGCATGCCTATTGATCTCTAATTAGGTACCTTTTGTCTTTATTGTTTTTTAAAAAGAAACATGTTATTTGCACTTCAAATATTATGAGCATGAGTGCTCAGCATCTGGAGCTGAGAAGAAGAAATTCATCTGTAGATTCAAAACAAGTGTCCACTTAGCCTAGCATCTTTTTTATAGCCATAAATGGATACTCAGAGAAGAGCAAGAGAAGCACCAAAGCAGACTTGCCTCTCCCTTTAATAGTGCTTCAGCCTCCAGCATTTCCTGAGCTCAATTGAGTTTTTGTATTTAATAATCTTCAGTGGGTTTCTTTTCGAAGTGTTTATTCACTCTCCACCAAGATACACATGAATTTAAAGCATAGACAACGCTTAAGTGACTTAGGCTGTTTCATTTGATGGATTTCAGTTCTTGTCTGACAAGAGACAGTGAACAGCTGATCCCCATAGACTATATCCATGAAATTTAGGATTCTGTAGATCTCTGTCATCAGCCCCCTAAGTCACCATTTTTCCAAATTAAAAATACCTTGCCTCCTAATCCATCCCTTCAGTAGAAACTGATCCAGACCTACAAAACCTTTTTTGCCTTCTCTGAACCTTTTTCCAGTTTTAATGTACTCCTTCCTAAGATCAAGGGATCAGAATTTACACAGTATTCAAAACATGGTTGAACTACAAATGCACAGGGTGGCATAATGGTGTTCTGTTCTGTTTTCAGTCCTGGAAATGCCTAACAGTTGATTTATTTTTTGAATGTCATTGAGCAATGAATCAATGTTTTCATGAAGCTAAAGATCATAACCTCAGAATCTTGCTCTTGAGTAGTTACAGCTGGTTCAGTTTTACATACAACTCTAGAGCTGTTTTCACCATGTGTATCACTTCACATCTATCTACACTGAATTTCAAGTCCCATTTTATTACCCTCTTTATAAGTTCTTTACAATTTTCTCTTCTCCTTTATACTTTGAATAACTACTTACCTTGAATGACGAGTGTCTTTCACAGACTTCTCCTCATTGTTCACCTCCACTTCCAGGTTATTTGTATGTATGCTGAATACAGTAGATCCTAGCACAGACTACCAGTGACCAACGTCTGTTGCGAAATTGACTTTGTACTCTTATCCCCCTTATTTGATATTTGCTTAACTATTTAGCTATTCAAGGACCATCTTTTTTGTTCTATGGCTGATTGATTTCCTTAAAAGCTTTCAGTGAGGATTTCATTAAATGCCATTGTCCACAAATATATTGATCCTCTGAAAGATCACTCAGGTCTGCTAAAGCAGGACTTAGAAGCCGTACTGAGTCTCTTAGGTAGACCACGTTTAGTCAGGTTTCCACTAATTTTCCACATAGAACTTGAAGCAATTTACAAATGCTAATAAATTAATTAATTTCCAAATGCAACAGGTACTGTTTTTATAAATATGGAGGGGAGGAGGATGGCAATAAGGCAAAGAAATAAAAGCAGTGACTTTAAGGAGTGTCAGAGGATGCATCCTTGGCATGCTTCTGCTGGCCCAAGGTATAAATGATGGGGTAATACCTTATTATCCTGCTAGATTGACAGGACAATAATTATGGTTCAGAAAATCTGAAAATCCTTCTTGCTGTCTTGACACTTGAGGAACCCAAGTTGACTTATGGGCCAAACTAGTTGTAAATTAGCACCATTGTGCTAATGATGAGCTCAGCAAATAGCTCAGCAAAGCTACGCTTAAATTACACAAAGTTCCTCATCTATGTTTAGGCTGCCTGGTCTGAAGGGGAGAAAATCAGTATGTTGCGCCTTTCACTTTCTTATCCTAAAGTTAAGAAAGAAGTAGAATGTCTTGGTGCATTTAACTTTACATAGATGTGCAGTTGAATTTTATCTTCTAAATTTTCATACAGATTCAAGAAAACTTCGAGAGATTTTGTTATTCAGTGAGTGAGGTTCTTTAAAGCAAAAGCTGTCATTCTGTGCTTCTGAAACCCACATACACAGCTCAAACATAACATAATACCATCTTCCAGAGCAGAGAAATGGTTCTACTAATCTTCAGTCTGTGTTAGCAGTTTTGCTATAGCTTTAGCAATGGCCATAGCCATGCTAAAAAAAATTAAAAAAAAATAAAAAAAAAATAGTTTGTAAAAAAACAGTTTTTATGGTGTTAAAATATTAGACTTCTTACTGTGCAAAAGTAGCTAAAGCTATATTGATATTTATCAATCAAATTGGTGTACCACTATTATACCCTTCACTCTGGGAATACTGATTGGCTTTTACTTTATCAGAATGTACTACTCTATGAGTTAAAATCACAGGTTTTACAGCAAATGTACAACTAAATTAATCGTTCTTTTTCTTTAATTGATAAGAAGGGAAAGAAATAAACAAATAATTATGTAAACCTAGAAACCTGGAAAGCTATAGCTGTCTGACAAGCAAGCTCATATAGCTATTACTTGAACTTAGCCAAACAAAAGGTTAGTTAAAATATATATGAAAAATCTTCAAAGAAAAATAGAGCACTTCACTATGAATCTTTTTCCTCCTTCAAATGGTATGTGATTTAAAAATAACTGTGCTAACTAAAGTTACTTTTTAAAAGTGATACCCACAGTGAGTGTTCTACAGCCAGATGTACTACCATCTAACTTCCATATATCTCAGTGGCTCAAAACTCCTAGAAATCTCATTCTGAACAGACATATTCACCATAAAGTGAATTTAGGAGGAGTACAAGGACAACCAGCAGTAGTGGAGCTGCCACAGATTAGTGTCCTGGGTGTGGGCAACAGCTTAACATACACAGAAAAGACTGATTTCAGTTTATCCTGTTTTAATGAAGACTACTTTACTACAGATCTTCCGCAAAAATGAACTGATGCAGGAGGCAAGGAGTAAGGGACATGAGTTTGTGAAGATGTGTTTTTCATGTTTTTTGGTAATAAACAGTCTGGTCAGCACTCATGTGTGGAAACCATATGGTACACTTCACAAACACTCTGAAAATACTGCTGTAAAAACTATTTAAGACAGCAGGGAGCATGTTACAATTACAGCATTCTTACTGTATGTTTCAACAGCATGAACGAAAGAGGTAGCTATAGCAACAAGATGAAAATCAGAATATTTTAGGGGCAATTGCTGGGTCTTTGGCAATGGAAGCTGTGCATATGAGCAGAGAATTTTTTGCCCTTTAGTGGTTGTAATAGTAACAGATGTTACGATTATATATGACTATATAGAAAAAAAGTAACAGAGTGATAAAACTTCCAACTTACTGTAATCGCTTTAGATTGTAATGAGTTGTGGGTTTGATTTCTATACATGGCATCTCAGTTAAAAACATCTTTAGCATAGATAGTTTGTATAAAATCACAGCAAAACCCAATATCAATTCAAATGCATTCAAATAATTCAAGTGTTGAGGCTAGCGTCTGTTCCACACGCAATCTGCTGTAGAGCAAAGTAGGCATTCAGTAGCCCATAGCCTTTCATACCTAGATCTAAGAACTAGGTGGTGGAAACGTAATCCTTTGCTTTTAATGCCATTGTATGAGCACAAAGCCTAAGCTACAATTCTGTACCTATAGATATGCTTATAGCTAGACTAAACTGCTTAGCTGATCCTGATAATAGAGGCTTATCTCCAATGAAAGTTTGAAATATGATTTACCTGCCTCTTCAGTGCACCTTGTAATTGAGATTCAAGAAGCTTCCAAAAGAGAAGAATCTTCTTAATAGTGTTTTTAAAGTTCAGAATCCCATTGGAAATCTCTCTGTTCTCCATAAGAACACTTAAACTCCAAGTATGAATACTGTATCACAGTATCAGATAACAATTGTTCTCTAGACCATAGAAAACTCAGCTATAAAAATCTAACACATAGGAAAGTGATCATGAATTGCCTTGGTAAATAACGGCAAATTCCCAATGTGAACTGATGCTTCCCTGGGTACACTTGGGTTGTGTTACATTTTAGGGAACTAGTGAAAGGTGACAACGTACCAGATTGGTGTATTTGCACATTGGCAAATTTGAATTTCTTTTTTACTATTTTTTTTCTATTACCTTGGCACATTAGAATTCCCTACCTGCCACTTATTATTGCTCTATGTTACTCCAACTGCATTCCTGCTAGTTCCTTTTGCATTCAGCTCTCCTGCTTGATTTCTAGCTGGACTGGCATAATCTTCATAGATAAAAAGTCTTCTAGGGCAAACATGAAAGGCTAAAATCTAAAAAGCAGGAAACAAATGAGGTCAGATTGCCTAAATTACTTTTTAAAAAACTCAATTAAATTACTCTTTTGCTTTCCTAATGTAGTTGCACTACTGTCTCTTCTACATTCCTCAATTTGTGCAACTTAGACCAGATTCAATAGACACATGAATGTCCAAAAAACAATTAACTTCCATTAAGACCTGTGATGACAGGTACTCGGATAAAGAAGGATCCTATCTGATCCCAGTTTCCTACTTAATTAGATACCAGAGAATTCTTACCTAAACAAAGTAAAGCAATGGGAAACCAAACTAAGAATCAATCTTTGTATATTACTCAGAACTGGCTTACACATTGCATGCCTCAATAGTCATCCAAATGGTCTGGAAGTCACGCTTTGCAATTATATTGTACATAGCTGACATACGGATTCTCCATCGTTCCACTGAATGTCACATTGATATTTAGATGAAAAGATGTTTAGATATACAGATGAAAAATTTAACTGATTTTTTTTTTTTTCCTGAAATTTCACTTTAATCATAGTCAACTCTTTTCTCTTCCAAACTTCCACTTCCTTTCTTGTTTTCTTCTCATCATTTTTCCTGGACACTAAGTAAATATTAAGACAAGTCACACTAAAATATCAAAACTAACATTTGATTCCTGATCTTTTTTTTTTTTTTTTTTTTTTTTCCCATCACTATTTGAAGCAGATGTTTAAAAAGATACAAACTCCATTTGAAGTGTTTCTTGTGGCTGAAGAAATTATTTTTCCCCTCCTCATGTAATTTTTTTGGGGTTGAATATAGCTGTAGACTTTTCTTCAACAAGACCCGTGAAAGATTTTTTTTGTAAAAGAAAAGAACTAGTTACTCATATTAAAATTTATGGAAACTTTTCAATAAAACCTTTCCAATCATATCAAATATCATTGAAAATGCCTAAGGAGCACAGACTTATCAGGGGAGCCATCCAGATAAAGTCATGCAGAGAACTGCTGTATACACCTTACTCCATAGAGACCTGTAATTACATTCTGTATTCTTATTCTCACTTGCTAAACTTTGCCTGGTTAGAATATTATATTGTCTATCCAATTGCACCTGACAGCTATGAGGAGTGCAGCCTTCTGCCATTCCCCATAAGTTAATATGCCATATTAACTTTTCTGCATTGGAAACTTACAAACTTTTTCATGGTGATTTGCTGGATATCTTCACCAGGAAAGCTCTGAATGCTGCTGCAACTTCTTACGCTATTTTCTTTTTTATTTTTATTCTATGTATTTATTTATTTTAATAAATGAGCCAGGAAATGAAGTCACAGAATTACAGAATGCTTGAATTTGGAAGGGACCAAGAGGTCATCTTGTCCAAACCCCTTCTCAAAACAGGGTCACCTAGAACCTTTGTATAACTCACTCAAAGGAGGGAGATGCCACAATCTCTTGACAACCTGTTTTTAACTTGGTTATCCTTGTGGGAATAACTTGCTACATACAAAAGGCCAGCCCCATTCAAAAGTGGTAGTGTTCTATTTTATAATAAAGTATTAATGTTCATGCAAAAGCAGAAAAGCTAAAACTGAAAATTAATGTTGGCACTCAAGTAAGCCATCACAAGAATACACTGTTCATTCTACTTTGTATCTACTCAAATATTCATAATTATTAACACAGAGTCTTTTCTCAACTGAACAATTTCAGTCCTTGTTTGTTCTCTGTAAAATGAACATGAAGATATTTCTATATATTTGTACCATCATATCATTTGATAAAATTATAAGCATTCATCAGAAAATAAAGGTACCAAAGGCATCAAGATCCCACTACTGACTTGAATGATTTTGGATGAGGACATTTAACCACTTTAAACTAAGACTCATGATGTCTGTTCAATATACATCTCTCTTACAAGACAGATCTCAGTTTAATCAGGTGAATAAACTTGTATATTGATGCAGCACAACAGCTATTGTGCATGTATTTTCTCTAGATGTTCCAGAAAATACAGCTAAAAGTTCAAAACACAACTATACTTTCTATAAAGAACAAAAATACATGCGTGAAGACTTCTATGGTATCTAATTTGTGCCCAAACTACTCAGGCCTTAAGCTTCAGCATTCAAATCTCTTTCTCTTGCACATAGTCCTAATTCAGATCACAGTATGACAGTGACATGAAGCAAAATGATCAGAATTTGATTATTCTGTGCATCTAGGATCTCACATTTTAGCATATTAAAGCTATTAACATGGCTCCATTCTGAAGATAAACAACAGTTTCTAGACACAACAACAGCTTTTGTTTGCATAAATGCTTTTTGCTGAAACTGAACAGCATTTGAAAACCATACATTCTTTGTTTAATGTTACTTGCCAAGAATGAGAACATTTGGGCTACAAGCTTAGTGACATCATTGCTGAAGAATGAAATGACTTTCCCATCTACTTTAAAAAAATGGATGCTACATAATGTTTAAAAAAGGCAATCTTCATTATCTGTTTATAGTATGTAAATTTATAATAATTTATGTTTTCTAGAGGATACATCTATTTTTAAGAGGTCAAACAGATCATGTAGAAGGTAGGACTCATAATTTCTTTTTTGTCTGTGGGCATTAAAGAAAAAGGAAAAACAAGAGTACCATCACAAAACAGTTAGAGAAAAAGACCAAAACAAACTACTTATTCAATCAGAACATTGATTCATCTATTGTAAAGTACTGCCTTTAACAGTAATTTGTGCTATTTATTTCAGGTAGAAGTACAAGAAAGACAAAATAGACACCTTTGAAAGAATCTTCCCAAAGAATCTTCTTTGAAAGAATCTTCTATCATTGAACTACTGGTTTCTGAGCTGGTAAAACAAATGCGTAACATCTCTAATAGTTCCATTACCTTGAATGAAACTATACATGTTCTTAAAATACTTTAGTGATTTATCAGATGGTTGTCTTAATAATTAGCTTAAGCTTTGACACACAACTGTTTACACAGTAATTTTCACATCATATCCAAAGCAGTTCCATAGATTCTCATTAACCATATAAACAAATGATTTTAGATTTTATTAAACTGTCTTAAAGATTCTGTTTCATCACTATATGTGATGAAACTGCTTTCAGACATTTCCTTCTACAATTTTAAATGCATTGCCTTCCAATTTCATTATCTACCATGTACAAACTAGGACTAATTTAGATTGCATTTCTGTATGAATGTAGATGCTCTACTTTCAAGACTTGCTGTTTGTCAGAAGCAGTTGGTGTCCCAGTTTTCTTTAATATCTTTATCAATGATCTGGATGAGGGGATCGAGTGCACCCTCAGTAAGTTTGCAGATGACACCAAGTTAGGTGCGTGTGTCAATCTGCTGGAGGGTAGGAAGGCTCTGCAGGAGGATCTGGATAGGCTGCACTGATGGGCTGAGGCCAATTGTATGAAGTTCAACAAGGCCAAGTGTCGGGTCCTGCACCTGGGGCACAACAACCCCAAGCAGAGCTACAGGCTGGGAGATGAGTGGTTGGAAAGCTGCCTGGCAGAGAAGTACCTGGGAGTATTGGTTGATAGTCGGCTGAATATGAGCCAGCCATGTGCTCAGGTGGCCAAGAAGGCAAACAGCATTCTGGTTTGTATCAGAAACAGTGTGGCCAACGGGTCTAGGGAAGTGATTGTCCCCTGTACTCGGCTCTGGTAAGGCCACACCTTGAGTACTGTGTTCAGTTTTGGGCCTCTTGCTACAAGAAGGAAATCACAGAATCACAAAATTTGTAGGGGTTGTAGAGGTTGGAAGGGACCTCGAAAGATCATCAGGTCCAACCCCCCCTGCCAAAGCAGGTTCCTCAGAGCAGGCTGCCCAGGTAGACGTCCAGACAGGCCTTGAATATCTCCAGAGAAGGAGACTCCACAACCTCCCTGGGCAGTCTGTTCCAATGCTCCGTCACCCTCCGTCACCTTCACCATGAAGAAGTTCTTCTGCATGTCAGAAGAACTTCCCGTGCTCCATTTTGTGGCCATTACCCCTTGTCCTATCCCCACAAACCACTGAGAAGAGGTTGGCTACATCCTTCTATCCCCCACTCCTCAGATATTTATATACACTGAGGAGATGCCCTCTCAGTCTTCTCTTCTCCAGGCTGAACAGACACAGGTCTCTCAGCCTTTCCTCACAAGGAAGATGCTCCAGGCCCCGTATCATCTTTGTGGCCCTTGTGGCCCTCTGCTGGACTCTTTCCAGGAGATCCCTGTCTTTCTTGTACTGGGGAGCCCAGAACTGGACACAGTACTCCAGGTGAGGCCTGACCAGGGCAGAGTAGAGGGGGAGGATCACCTCCCTTGACCTGCTGGCCACCCTCCTTTTAATGCACACCAGGATCCCATTGGCCCTCTTGGCCACAAGGGCACAGTGCTGGCTCATGGTCAACCTGTTGTCCACCAGGATCCCCAGGTCCTTCTCCTCAGAGCTCCTCTCCAGCAGGTCGTCCCCCAGCCTGTCTGGAGCAAGTCCAGAGAAGGGCAACACAGCCAGTGAGGGGCCTGGAGAACAAGTCCTACGAGGAGCGGCTGAGGGAGCTGGGTTTGTTCAGCCTGGAGAAGAGGAGGCTCAGGGGTGACCTTATTGCTCTCTAGAGGTACCTTAAAGGAGGCTGTAGTGAGGTGGGGGTTGGTCTATTTTCCCATGTGCCTGGTGAGAAGATGAGGGGGAATGGGCTAAAGCTGCACAAGGGGAGGTTTAGGTTAGATTTTCAGAAGAACTTATTTACCAAAATGGTTGTTAGGCATTGGAATTGGCTGCCCAGTGAAGTGGTTAGGTCACCATCCTTGGAGGTCTTTAAAAGACGTTTAAATGTGGAGCTTAGTGATATGGTTTAGTGGAGGACTTGTTAGTGTTAGGTCAGATGTTGGACTAGGTGATCTTGGAGGTCTCTTCCAAACTTGATTCTGTGATTGTTATCACATGGCAGAGGGCAGGTAAGAAAGGTCCTCACAGACCTGATACCCACAGAGAACTACAGAAGTAGTAACTCAGAATAATACGAGACCTGCAATGGCTCAATGTGTGTGTGTATTGGCTTAGATGTTCAAGCCTATGAGATGCCTGATAAACTTGAAGCCCATTGTACCTATCAATTTTTTAATGATGTTTGTACCTTTCCAAAGTGACATACAATCTTTAGTATATTTAACCTGCTATAGTCAGCTCTTCTGCTTCAGTTGTCTTTATCATTTGATACAACAATCTTATGAAAGTAGTGCTGTGCAACAATCTCTTTAAATTTCAAGTGAGCACAGAAAGTAAGAGTAGGTCTAATTTATGTTTTTCTCTACACTATCATTCTCATTTTTCATGCTAGAAATATAAGAGGAGAAAGCATAAAGAATGTTCTTGTGGTCAGACGTGTGGAAGACCAAGTATATACAATCATGGTCTCCCTTGTTCTAAGCCTTTGTACAAAACTATTTTTTAAGATTCAAATACATACATATGTATTTTTTTCCTCCTTTCTCATCTCCAAAATCCCTCCCTCTATCTCCCTCCTCTTTTAATTTTTTTGAGAGGGTACAATCAGAGCCAAGCACAATGTATTAGACTGAATGCTACTGAGTTACAGGACTTGTTAATCTATAGTTTAGATATGGGGGAAGAGGGCAGTATCAAACAGTAGCTATAAACTTTCCCCCATCTGTCTGTACTCATCTTCAGGGTTGTTTTTTTTTCTTCCAGTGGTTGAAATTTCTAATTTATAATTTTCATTATTATTTTTAGGATGCATTATTACTTTTCAATGGGTTAAAGTATCATGCTGCTTATTGACTTTAACAGCAAAGTGTTCTAAAATAGTTACTATTATACAAAATTACTTCATAACGCATCTTAACATTTTCAGAGATGTGGACTAGGGAATGTATAATATTTATGCTATGTTCACAGGTTAACATGAGTTGCTCCTTTTCTGTAGAAATAACACTTGCACAATCACATTGCCCAGATTGCCTCTTTTCACAGTAACATTGAATCTCTTGCCAGTTTCAACCAAAATAAGAGGAAAATTTGCAAATATAGATTCCTTTGAATTTCACAAGTTTGGCTTAGAGGAAGTGGGAAAAAAAAAAAAAAAAAAAAAAAAACACACACAAAGTTAATCACACCATTTAAGGAAAGGATGCAGCAGAGGCTCAACATTTCTGCTGAAGCTAGCTGTGCAGCTACTCAGTCAGCACACCTGTAGTATCATAGAATGGTTTGTGTTGGAAGGGACTTTAAAAATCATATAATTCCACCTCCATTGATATAGGTAGGGACACCTCCCACTCCAGGTTGCTCAAAGCCCCATCCAACCTGGCCTTGAGCAATTCCATGATGGGGCATCCACAACTTCTCCAGGCAACCTCACCACCCCTGAGTAAAGAACTTTTGAATATTTAATCTAAATCTACCCTCTTTTAGTTTAAAACCATTCCCCCTTGTCCTATCACTACATGCCCTTACAAAGCATCCCTCCCCAGCTTTCTTGTAGGCACCCTTCAGGTAGTGGAAGAGCTCTGTAGCTCTGAATAAACCATATAATTTGTGGTTAAGTGACATTGGAGGGAGACTGGGAGTTTTATTACAAATATGAATTATGGTATGATAAGTTTAAATACCTCTACTTCATTAATCCATGAAGTATTTTCTATAACTGTGTCATAATACCTCAACGCCATAGTTCTCATATGGTAGAGATCTATCATACAAACTCATTTTTAAGTAGAAAGGCTAGCATCACTCAAATAGTTTATCTTGACATTTACTCTTATTATTTACTCTTATTGCAGAGTACCAGCAATCTAGTATTTAGTCCTAGAGTAGTTAGTTACATACTATGAAATTTTCCAACAAACTGAAACATTGGAATTAATACACATAATGCAACTGAACAAAAATTTAAATTCATAGTAGTAAAGGAAGATCAATAAACCCTGTGACAATGATTATTATACAGGAAACTTTGACAGCCAATCTTATTAACAAATAATACTAGAATAACTAGAGAAGTTATTTGCTAAGTTGGCCACACTTCATACACTTTTGTTGTTCGTTAGCTTTTTCTGATAAGCTGACATTTTGTATTGATCAAGGAGAGTGTAATACTCTTCTAGTATGTAGTAGGGCACTGATGAAGGAGACAATATGAATACATTTCTTTTTCCCCAAGCCTTTGGGATGTTGAGTCTTAGATTATTGTCTTCAGTGCATATAGGTTATATCTGACAGAAATGCAAAATATGTTTTCCTTAGTGTAAGGCATATTTCCAGAAGACAAAAATATCTGTACTATTACTTTAAAGCCTTTTCAGCCTTTCTCACGTCTAACAGAGGCTTTTTCTTTTTCTCCCTCCACTCTGATACATTTCCTCAAACTGAATTATTTCACAGTTCTGCAGCACATTTTATAGACAGGCTAAATTTAAAACTAAGGCTGTCTTTCAGACTTCAGATGGGAAAGAAAATTGCAAGTCAGAATAATACTGCTGAGAGTTCTTCTCTTTTTCTATACTAAAGATACTTATTATTTTGCTTAATTTATTGACATTAATATTAATTTATTAACATGAAATGTAACTTGAAATACATGCCCATTGTTTGCTTGTGTTCTTCCATCTCTATTGTATAAAGTTAGATAAGGGATGCAGAAATAAATTTGAAGATTTCTGTTTAATCTCTCAAAAAAAAGGATCTAGACTGCAAGAGGAGCAACCTTCCCAAATGTCCTTCTGTGTCAATTGAGCCTGTATAGAATATGTAATTTCTCATCAAACTGGCAGGTATAATAAACTAAATCAGGAATGAGCAAGGAAGAGAATGTAGTATGTGTGTGGCAATACCTTAAATATTTGCAAAATACTAATTAATCAATGCACCTTGTAAACTACTCCTTGGTCAGAATAACAGGGGCAAATTTATTTCAGAGAGAAAGAGGAGTTACAGGAAGTGTAGCCTTGCAGTATCTCAACCGTGGTACATGCTGCTTCTCATGTTTTCAGGGAGTGGTCTGTAGCTGTACAGGTTTTCACTTTCACATGATACCTGCAACCAACAAGATCCATATCACAACTGGAACCTTAGTGAACTCTATTTTCTTTATAAATTCATCTCAAGAGGCTCAAAAGTGCAAAGTCATTAGTTTCATAGCTTACTAATTTTCATACTGCCATCCTTTACAGTTCCTGCTTTTTTCCCACCAATATTATTGATTTTTATTTTCAATTCTGTTTCTTGGTTAGATATCTGAAAGCATAAAGGATTCTAGTAAACTACTGTAAAATCTGTTTTCCTTTAAGACAAACCTTCTTGGCACTAACCCCTGAATCAATGAAATTATCCTATGACCCTACAGAAAACTATGTTTTTTCCTAGTACTGACTGACAAGTAGTAATGAAAAAAATGCTGCTTTTTCCATTTGTTGACAGTTGCTGTTTTTTGTCATTAGTTAGTTGTCTAGCTGTAACTAACTTCAGAAAGTATGTTAATATTTTTCAGGAAACGTAAGTCCTTTATCTATATATTTCCTCTCTGCATACAATTTTGCTAGCTAACTTAAGTGCAGCAAGTACTTTTTGAAATGAAAACAGAGCTTCTTGAGCTTATAGATGAAGGTATTCATAATGACACAAACTTTTCCCTACTAACAACATTAGCACTCATGTTAATTTAGTGGCTCTTTGAAAGATTTATAGAGATTTTTTCCATCTACTTTTCATTTTAAACGTGGTTGTTTGTTTGTTTGTTGTTTTTGTTTTAAATTTGTGCATTTTTATTGTACTACCATTTCTTGATGGTTTGGATCTATTTCCTTTTCTTTCCAGAGCTTAACATGTAAACTGATTTCTTCCCAAGCCTATGTTACCAACTCTCTGCTCCATTTCAGTCTTTTATCTTTTCACGTTTCTTTCCCATCATTAGATATGTCCAATCTAATAAATGAAGTTCTACTAATGATGTCTTCTCCCTTTAATTTGTATAAAATATACCTAATGAAGGCTCTAGGTAGAACTTGGAAGGCAGGGAGGGAAGGGAAGAGGAAAACAGAAAAACAAGGAAAGATACTGAATGGAACTCTAGTTCCACTCAGGGGTTAGGTTTTCACATATTATAAACCTTTCATACATACATACATGCACCACTAGAGCTCATTTGTTTGAGCCATACATGACTAATGCTCTTAGTTTTGTAAGAATTTTTATACATCCTACTAACGCCACAAAATATAACAGCCAAGAGCCTTGAGACGCTTCCTTAATGTAGTTCATAGAAGAAATAAGCCCTTTCCCAGCTCTACACCAGCTGTGTAACACTTGGCTAGCCTTGGCAGAATCTCTCATTCTCTAGTCATTGAAGCTTTCAATGAAAAACACTTTTCTTTATAGAAAAACAAACAAACAAACAAACAAACACTTATGATCTTTGTCAGAATGAAGCCCAGTCATTTTTCATTTATTTAAAGTCAGCAGGAGCTAAACAGATGGCTTTGAAAATTGCCCTTTCATTTACATTTCTTTATGTGTATTCATCTACATGCAGACATTACATTCTCATACATATATATATACACATTCTCATACGTATATTGATAGGCTAAAATGGTAAGTATACCATTTATATATGTATACATATTCTCATACATATATACTGGTAGGCAATTTCAGTAATCCTGAGTCCACAGATTTAGGACCCAGAACTGAGCTGGATTTGGGTTTCTACAGTTATAAGGAGATCAGAATCTCTCAAGAATTTGTAAGTCAAACTTTTCATGAATTGAAACTAATTAGCCCAGCAAAAGCATAAACCTGGGAACTGACAGTGGCTCCTTCTGCACGTGACAAGGCAGATAGCGTCTTCCAGCTAGATGGTTTGTGGAGGCTGGTCACTGAGTAACAAATAGGTAAAACAATCAAAGTCCAACTACTGTAAGAAACTTCAAAGTAACGTAGCACACTTGTCACATACTACATTAGTAAACTGTTCACCCTTTCTACTGTTTTCTCACCCACTTTTTTAGTTATTTACTCATTCATCCTGTGCCAGAGCAGTGTTGTTGGTTTCAAGTATTCTATCCAATTTTCCTAACACCTGTTTTAATATCTCATCACGTAATTGCTAGTTATAACAATAAAATAGGAAATAATATTTTAATATTACCAAGGAAATCTTTTGTTTTAAAAATATTTAACATCTTTATGTAGTTGGCTATCCCTTTTGGTCAATTTCTCCTGCATATGCAGTATTTCCCAATCATAACTTCCTTTCTAGAATTTTCAATTAAGGATGGAGTACGAATTAAGATGTATTGATGGAACATCAGAAAATTTAATAAAGCTTAAAGCCGAGTAATTTTCATTTTTATATACTGGCTCACCAATAGATAGCTAGGACTTAGAGTAGTCTTTCTTTTTAAAACATATTTCAAGCACCACCACAAAGACAGGAAATATTCTCTTGGGAAAGCCAAAGTACATATTGGACTGCTGCTTTGTTTCAAGCTTGTATAAAGATGCATCAGGATCCTCAATACTTGCACTCTCCTTTTTTATTGAAAAATGTCATAATTAGGTTAGATCAAGTATTATTACAAAATAATTACTTTAAGTAATGCCTATTCAACTTTTCTAAGGATTGAAAGAAGAGGGCCTTTGGAGTTTAACTTAAGATTTTTTTGCTGTGCTAACTGCAATTGTGCTATTTCTACTGTGATGTCTAGTGGCTGCTGTTTATTTTCTGTGGTTTCTTTTACAGACAAAATTTTTGTGGTTTCTTCTGTGAAGAATTAGGATTGCTAATATGAAGCCACAGGAATTAGATTTGTCAAGGTCAAAGTTCACTGTAATTTTGCTAAACATTTGTGAGTTCGAGTATCCATAGAAAGAAAAATTCAAATAACAACGTCCTCCTCTCCCGACTATCAAATTCTTATGCAAATACTTCACTCTCTACTTACCAGTAAAGTATCTAATGCATACTTTTCTAGAACAGGGACATATCTATATTATGGCACTCACTTTTCATGGCGACTCTCTTGTATACATTTTAATCAATTCTCCTGGCTGGTAGTTAATCAGAAAGAACCATTGCTTTGAACTGCAGTAATGAATATCTTTCTGAAGCTAACTCTGTAAAATGCAGGTAATAAATACAATCAGTAAGGCATCTGCCTGCCCAGTGCAGTCACACTTAATAGCTTTTGTAACAAAGCTTGACGAAAAGAACACAGTATCTTTTAAGAAATACTTAAACCAATAGAAAGTATGCTTCAGTCCTACAGAAAATTATCCATATTCATGCAGAAAAAGCTACAAAAATGTCTTTAACAGCAGAAACTTACAGAACAATAGTGACAATGTAGTTGAAATTAATAAAAAAAGAAAAACAATAACCTAAAACAACCCTTAAACGCTGAATAATTTCCTATATAAATAAATCTCTGCTTTCAAATATACATATATATAATCCTGATCACATTTCACATTTCCTTTATATTTTCAGCTTGTGAGTAGAATGTCTGCTAGATAGTCAATTTCTCCTGGTTCCATGTGCTGCCACTTGAGAAGTGTTTCACTCCATTAGTAGTTGCAACACCGTACAATTGAAATACCACACACAGTTTACTGGAACAGACTTAACATTAAATTTATCCGTAATTTATATAGAGTATTTCCTTGCTTGAAGAATTTGAAGTACATTTTTATTGTATTAGAGGTCTGGGAACAAACACAATACTCTCAGGAAATAAGTGTCAGGTATAAGAAAGAATAAAGAACAGTATAATTAAAGTAATAAACAGTAAATAAAGAACAGCACAATTAAAGTAGGAAAAGAACTGACTTGGCTTCCCCCATTAAGTGCTTTTATTTGTTTATTAACATTACTAAAGTAATGGTAGATAAGAAGAAAGTACCACCACCATTTCACTATTTGCTTATGCAACTTGCCAAAATAACAGCAGCAATTAACCAATACTGAAAAGTGAACTCTTGCAAATCTGTATTAGTACACTGACTTCACACATGAACGTTTGTAGTCTATCAGGACTGTTCGTGCAGAAATTAATTACCTGTGATGATATGAAGAGAATTTATTTTACCCAATGAAATAATAAATTTAGTAGTGTAATATACTTAATTCTGATTGATTCAATTTAGAGGTTAATTTTACTCAAGTCAATAGATGAAAAATACTGATGACAAAGTTTAGTGAGGCATCATACTTGAGTCAAGATAACACTAAGAAATTATTTTGTAAGTCTGTTAATTCCTGTGGATTTTTGGTGTTCTGTTTGGACTTTTTTTTGAAGGAAAACCATGATTTGTTTTTCAACATGTTTTTCTTCGGTAGGTGATACACTTTAAACATCTTTCCTATGCTATGCAAACACATTAATGTTAATAGAAGTATTAAATCTTACTTTGAAGCTATCCTTCATTTACTGTCATGTTTAATTGCACTAAATTGTGATACTAGGTTGACCACAAAAAGAGTTGAACCTTGTCTATTCTGATCCTAACCCCACTAATACCTGTAAGACTATTAGAATCTTTTTTCTGAAGCTTTTTTTTTTTTAAATAAACTGGGGAAAGAGAAGATATTACATTATCACAGCTTAGTACCTCAGCCAAATATTCATGTAAAATATCAAATACAACAGCAGAGTTACTTTTTCTTGAACTTTTCATTAATTAATAAAACTGGGAAAATCCTGCATTCTTGGAAGAAAATGTTCTCATGTCAGTGGACAGTTTAAGAGGAGGTGGTTTTTTTTTGTTTGTTTCATTTATGTTTAGAGTGATACTGAGTGATGGGGAGACAAAATGGTAGGTGAACTTCACTACAAAGAACTCTTAATTGACGTATTGGCGAACGTGGGAGGAGAGAGGAAAGCAACAAAACCAAAAATATATTAATTTTGGTGGCCTTGAACTAGCCACTATCACTGAGAAAAAGACCTCTGAGTTACAGAATACAGTTCTATGAAAATGTTTCTCAGTGATCAACAATGGCCAAGAAAACACGAGATTAGGAATTACTGTGGAAAATAGGGAATAAAACAGAAAATGTCATTGACATAATCTTCTGACCCCACGTTTCAAAAAGGATATGTTGTAAAATTTGAAAAAGTACAGTAATGGGAAACAAGGACAGAGAAATCCATGGAATAGCCTTTTAAAGAGGAATAACTGAACAAACTAGGGATTCTTCGGCCTTGAAAAAGGGGAAGTTAAACTGTGATATAGCAGAAATCTTAAAAAAAAAAAATGTAGATAACACTTTGAAAAGATGAAGAAGAGCTGCTTCCTGTATTTTGATAAAAAAATTATCAAGCATGAAATGAAGCTAGAAGATGTCAGGTTCAAAAACAAACTGAAAAAGGTGCTGAGTCAGCAACAAGGCATCACAGATGCTTAATTTATGTGGATTCAAGAAATGCAAGACTGCTATCACAATTACTAGATGCAATGCCATCACCTATGGCTTTGAGTGTCCCTGAGAAAGCTTGCTGGAAGCTGGCTGGAATCTAATATTCCTGCCATCAGAAAGGATGATTGCTTAGTGGATGCTTGTTCTGCTGCATTTCTTAGTCCTTCTTTTGGGAGAGAAAATGGAAGAAAGGTAGATATACACAGAATTTCAAACACTTATTTGGTCATTCCTATCATTTCAAAGCAGTAACTATGCATTTTGCACAACATCACAAATAGCCAGATACACTGAAAAATACACTTTGTTTACATATAATTAGCTACCTCATGTTCCAATGAAACGTAAATTGGATTGGTATAAATCTTTTTAAGTACTATTAAAAAGGTTAACTGATCAATACATAAATGGGTCTATATGCAGTGTTTGCACTGCTGTAGCACAGATTTGAAATCAACGATGTTAAATGTTTCACAACAGTAGCTTTATAGCATCTGTTAAGCACACATATACGAAGACAGCATAATCCTGTATATTTAAGCAATTATACTATATTGGCATAATACACTATTAGTATATCGTAACTCTATCCATACTAAGGGCTGTTCCAACCAAACTATGCTGGTAAAAAATTGAGATGTCTAAATCAGAAGACCACCAGTACATAGACACTAAAGAGCTTTGAACTGATTCAATTCATTGATTGCCATAAGAATCTTCTATAGTGAGAATTTGCTTGTGTTGGATCTTCACTTGAGATTTAGGACAAAAAGTCCCCGCAGCAGGGAGAGATGACATTATTTCTGTTTTCTTTTCCTGAAAATAATCACCCTTATTTATATAATATATATATTTATAATCATAAATATATTATTTATATAATATTTATAATCACCCATTCAGCTCAACAAAATCATGGACACTTTGCATGTATATTCTACCAATACCACTTCACCTTTTTACCTGCATGTTTATGTTCATCTTTTTTTGTCCAACTTTTTTTTTTTTAATGCATTAATCTTGTTTATAGCAAAACTAAATGCAAATAGAATAAATATTTCACAATGAGCAAAATTGTATTACAAGGCAGTGACCTGCACATTAAATTTAATACTTGCCGTTGCAGCATGGAAGTTAAATATCAACATTGTTATATGCGATGTTCAATACAATGCTTAATGCCAATGTTATAAAAGTATAACCATGTAAAATTAAAAGCAAGTAGATATTGTTAAAAGGATACCACAGACATAACTCAGGAAGAGGAGATGGAACTAAATGATCTTTAACATGCCCCCCAACCTAGCCATTCTATGATTCTAAAGTAGATGAGAGAACAACTAGACCAGACAGGGAATAATCTAGTCCTGGCAGTATTAGCTGTGCAAATTTTGCTTGCACGAACATCCATAAATTTAATAGTATCAGAATATTTTTTCCAAAAAAAAGAAAAAAAAGTCTCTATACAAAGATCAATCTCACGTTAGTGATCCCTTCAAAGAAGGTAAAAAAAAAAAAAAAAAAAAAGTTAACCTATAACATAGTATCGACATTCAAAGAAATGTAAAATTAGTAAGAAAAAGGCCTGTAACATGAAGTTACGTGTTCCAGGGAAGACTACTGAAGAGTAAGAAAAAAACTTTTGTGCATACATTGCATGATATTATGAAAAATATCATTGTACAAAAATCTGAAGAAAAAAAAAAAAGGACTCAATTCAACCACTGTACATTGTTTTTTAAGCTTTAAACGCATACCTTTTCCCAGATTATTAATTCAAAGTATTACTAGTACAGAAAACTGTGATACAAGAAAAATTTTGAATACAAATGTAAACATGATAGGAACTAATCACCATTTTCCTCCCTGAAATCAAATCCTAGAGCCTACTCCTTACCCTAATTACTTCAGTGATGCTCCATGAAGACCGTTTAAACGTGTGGATGATTTTGTAGTACCAGCCTATTAAATAGGCTAGTCATAAGGACAATAATAGGAACTGAAAAGTGTTAGGAATGTCTTATTTAGTACTTGGATGTTTTTAAAAAGAAACAACAACAACAACAAAAACATAAGGTGGTTGCTAGCCCTCTAATTCCAACAGCTGTTATATTTATTTATTTATTTATTTAAATTTATTCCAACTAGCTATCCAAATCCTCATATGGAAGATACGGTCTTTTACACTGCTGTATTTCTAATAAATATCTATAAATATCAAAAGAAAAGAGGATCTCAGTAATGGAAATCAACAAACATTATCAAACAGTTCCTACAATTAATTAATGCTCTTTTAATACACCTTGTCTATTTATTTCAATATTCAGCAGTGACAATTACGAGAATGACATTTTAAAAGTACTTTTAAAACCTTCAGCTAATGGCTGAATACAACAGTCAACGTCTTGTCATACAGCCACACAAGATTTTAATGAGTATCACTTACTCAGGTAAGATAAGCCAATGTGTCTCACTTTGGTAAAAATAAAGCAAATTTGTATAAATAGCCGAAGCAATGGGCTCCGGGGCAGACGCGTTCTGCAGCGGAGTGGGGTATCAGACAGGCAGGGCTAATGTTTCCGGCACCGAGCCCACTCGAGAGAGCCACCAGGACCCGGCAGCCCTCGCGAGGGAGGTGAACGAGGCGATAACGAGGCATAGGCGGAGCCAGAAGTGCCCCCTCCCTGGCCGTTCAAAAGCCGCTCCTTGGGAGCGTGGCAACCAGGACGGGCAAACAGGGCGTAGCGTGTCAGTTCGCGCAGGAAGGGCAGAGCGTTCCCCCCCACCCATACGAACACCTCCTCTAACGGCGGTCTACCGCTAGCTCAGCTGCAACGGTGTACACCAGGCACAGCGCTCTCTTCAAGTCTGTACACACCCAGACTGACTGCCCGCTCAAAAATGCAGCAGTTCAGGTCTCCCGGTGCAGGGAGTGCCTGAGCCTGTTGCTACCACCTGCGGGGGGCAGAGAGACTGTGGGCGTGAGGTGCGAGCAGGTGGACGACCTGGTTCGCCTCGTGGCAGAACTCAAGGAGGAGGTCAAGAGGTTGAGGGATATCAGGGAGTGTGAGCGAGAGATAGACTTGTGGAGCGACTCCCTGCACGGCCTGAAGGGCAGGCACCAGGGTGAGACACCCCAAATGGGGGTTGACCCCCTGCCCTGTTGCTGTTGGGCCGAAGCAGGGGACCTAGGAGTTGAGGAGGAATGGAAACAGGTCCCTGCTCGACATCGCAGGTGATGCCCTCCCCCCCACCCCCCCCGGCCCCGCCTTCCCAGGTATCCTTACGCAACAGGTTTGAGGCCCTGGAGCTTGAGAGACCAGTAGCTGAGGAAGAGGTAGTAAGTCTAACCAGGAAGATGCCTAGGGCGAGGAAGTCGACTCCACGCCTCAGGACTGCCTCCACCAGGAGAGAAAGAAGGGTGATTGTTGTGGGTGACTCCCTTCTCAGAGGAACAGAGGGACCTATTTGTCGGCCTGACCCTACCTGTAGGGAAGTCTGCTGCCTCCATGGGGCCAGGGTCAGGGACATTGCCAGAAAGCTTCCCAACCTGGTTCGCCCCTCTGACTGTTACCCTCTTTTAATAGTCCAGGCTGGCAGTGATGACATTGAAGAGAGAAGCCTGAAGACCATCAAATGAGACTTTAGGGGACTGGGACGGTTAGTGGATGGGGTGGGAGTAAATGTGGTGTTTTTGTCCCTCCCTACGGTGGCAGGGAGGGGTACAGAGAGGACATGGAAAGCCCACCTGAAAAACACATGGCTCAGAGGCTGGTGCCAACACAGAAATATTTTTTTTTTGACCATGGGGCGCTTTACTCGGCACCTGGCCTGATGGCCGCAGACGGGTCCCTATCTCTAAGGGGAAAACGGATCCTGGGCCATTAGCAGGCGGGGCTCATTGAGAGGGCTTTAAACTAGGTGAGAAGGGGGATGGGGCTGAAACAAGGCTTCTTGGAGCTGTGAAGGGGGGAACAATGGCAAGGCTAGGAGAAAAGGCAGTGGCCCAACTGAAGTGCATCTACACTAATGCATGCAGCATGGGTAACAAACAGGAGGAGCTGGAAGCCATCGTGCGGCAGGCAGGCTACGACTTGGTTGCCATCATGGAAATGTCGTGGGACCACTCTCATGACTGGAGTGCTGCAATGTCTGGCTATAGGTTCTTCAGAAGGGACAGGCAGCATGGAAGGGGTGGTGGTGTGGCTCTCTATATCAGAGAGAGTTTTGATGTCGCAGAACTTGAGGCTGGGAATGATAAGGTTGAGTCCCTATGGGTTAGGATCAGCAGGAAGGCCAACAAGGCAAGCATCCTGGTGGGGGTCTGTTATAGCCCACTGAATCAGGATGAGGAGACGGATGAGGAATTCTAAAGGCAGCTGACAGAAGTTGCGAAATCATCAGCGCTTGGTCTTGTGGGGGACCTCAACTTCCCAGACATATCCTGGAAGCACAACACAGGCCAGAGAAAGCAGTCTAGGAGGTTTCTGGAGAGCGTGGAAGATAGTTTCTTGACGCAGCTGGTTAGTGAGCCTACCAGGGGAGGTGTCCCACTAGACCTTCTCTTCACAAACAGAGAAGGACTGGTGGAGGATGCAGTGGTTGGAAACTGTCTTGGGCAGAGCAACCATGAAATGGTAGAGTTCTCCATTCTTGGAGAAGCCAGGAAGGGGATCAGTAAAACTGCTGTATTGGACTTCCAAAGGGCCGACTTTGAACTGTTCAGGACACTGGTTGGTAGAGTCCCTTGGGAGGCGGTTCTGAAGGGCAGAGGAGTCCAGGAAGGCTGGGCGCTCTTCAAGAAGGAAATCTAAATGGCGCAGGAGCGGTCTGTCCCCACGTGCCCAAAGACGAGCCAGCAGGGAAGAAGACCAGCCTGGCTGAACAGAGAGCTGTGGCTTGAGCTTAGCAGGAAAAAGAGGGTTTACAATCTTTGGAAAAGAGGGTGGGCCACTCAGGAGGACTATAAGGATGTTGCGAGGCAGTACAGTGACAAAATTAGAAAGGCCAAAGCTCATCTGGAGCTCAACCTGGCTACTGCTGTTAAAGATAATAGAAAATGTTTTTATAAACACATTAATGCAAAACGGAGGACAAAGGAGAATCTCCAGCCTTTACTGGATGCGGGGGGGAACTTAGTTACAAAAGATGAGGAAAAGGCTGAGGTGCTTAATGCCTTCTTTGCCTCAGTCTTTGTGGCAAAACCAGTTGTTCTCTGGATACCCAGTACCCTGAACTGGTGGAAGGGAATGGGGAGCAGAATGTGGCCCTCACTATCCATGAGGAAATGGTTGGTGACCTGCTACGGCACTTGGATGTACGCAAGTCGATGGAGCCAGATAGGATACTGAGAGAACTGGCGGAGGAGCTGGCCAAGCCACTTTCCATCATTTATCAGCAGTCCTGGCTATCAGGAGAGGTCCCAGTCGACTGGTGGCTAGCAAATGTGACGCCCATCTACAAGAAGGGCCGGAGGGCAGACCCGGGGAACTATAGGCCTGTCAGTTTGACCTCAGTGCCAGGGAAACTCATGGAGCGGATTATCTTGAGTGTCATCACGCAGCACTTACAGGGCAACCAGGTGATCAGACCCAGTCAGCATGGGTTTATGAAAGGAATGGTCCTGCTTGATGAACCTGATCTCCTTCTGTGACAAAGTGACACGCTTGGTGGATGAGGGAAAGGCTGTGGATATGGTCTACCTTGACTTCAGCAAGGCTTTTGACACCGTCTCCCACAGCATTCTCCTCAAGAAACTGCTCACAGCTTGGACTGGCATACGCTTCGTTGGGTTAAAAACTGGATGGGTAGCCAGGCCCAAAGAGTTGTGGTGAATGGAGTCAAATCCAGTTGAAGGCCGGTCACTAGTGGCGTTCCCCAGGGCTCGGTACTGGGGCCGGTCCTCTTTAATATCTTCATCAATGATCTGAATGAGGGGATTGAGTGCACCCTCAGTAAGTTCACAGATGACACCAAGTTAGGTGCGTGTGTTGATCTGCTTGAGGGTAGGAAGGCTCTGCAGGAGGATCTGGATAGGCTGCACTGATGGGCTGAGGTCAACTGTATGAAGTTCAACAAGGCCAAGTGTCAGGTCCCGCACCTGGGGCACAACCCCAAGCAGCACTACAGGCTGGGAGAGAGAGGAGTGGTTGGAAAGCTGCCTGGCAGAGAAGTACCTGGGAGTATTGGTTGATAGTCGGCTGAATATGAGTCAGCCGTGTGCTCAGGTGGCCAAAAAGGCCAACAGCATCCTGGCTTGTATAAGAAGCAGTGTGGCTAGCAGGTCTAGGGAAGTAATTGTCTCCCTGTACTCGCCTCGAGTACTGTGTTCAGTTTTGGGCCCCTTGCTACAAGAAGGACATGGAGGTGCTTGAGTGAGTCCAGAGAAGGGCAACAAAGCTGGTGAGGGGTCTGGAGAACAAGTCTTACGAGGAGTGGCTGAGGCAGCTGGGTTTGTTCAGCCTGGAGAAAAGGAGGCTCAGGGGCGACCTTATCACTCTTTCTAAGTACATTAAAGGAGGCTGTAGAGAGGTGGGGGTTGGTCTATTCTCCCATGTGCCTGGTGACAGGACGAGGGGGAACAGGCTAAAGTTGCACCAGGGTTGTTTTAGGTTGGATATTAGGAAGAACTTCTTTACTGAGAGGGTTGTGAGGCATTGGAACAGGCTGCCCAGGGAAGTGGTGGAGTCACCATCCCTGGAGGTCTTTAAAAGATGTAGATGTTGAACTTAGCAATATGGTTTAGTGGAGGACTTGGTAGTGTTAGGTCAGAGGTTGGACTTGATGATCTTGAGGTCTCTTCCAACCTAGACAATTCTGTGATTCTGTGAAAATATAAGCAATTATTAATTATTTCACATTAAGCATATTCTCTACAATTCAATTGTGCCTTTTTTTTTTTTTAAGATCTAAAATAAATTTAATTTTTTGTATTCTGAAAGAGATAGAATGCAGCATCTTTTTTGTTGCAAATATGATTGATGATACTAGAAGTTTTCTGGGAAATTTAAGGATGTCTGATCTTACCCAGTTATTGAATTGTACTCTTACTTGAATTTCTATGTAAAGACTTATTCTCAGTGTAACTGGAGAAGTGTATCTTTGTAACTTCAAATAGTTTTCAAAAGTTTCAAACTAACTTCAAAGATCTTTCAAGAAAGGTAGTAGGTAAATACTTTTTACAGTTGTGAAGACTGTAGACACCTACTCAAGGAAGTTGAACAAATGAAGACAACAACAGCATGAACTTTTCAATGCTTCTTTATTCATTTTTTCTGTCAGGTAACTAAAACTTAAGTAAGGGGGAAAAAAAAGGAAGAAAAAAATAAAAGAATCAGAGCCTGAAATATTCAACACAGATCAAGAAAAAACTTTAATTAAATGAAAGCTATTGTTTTGTCTTCCCACCCCATTTGGTGGCCTTTATTTTAAGACAACCAAATCAACTCCCTAGTTTGATAACTTAATACACTACAGTACTTGGTAATAATATAAAGATAGCCAGCCATGTCTCAAACCTAGCCTGACAAATCAATTTTCAAATGCTGTCATATTAGCATCTCTTGAACACACCATCCCTTCTTAATTCTTTTAAGTCAATCTCATCATTAACAGTGCAGTGTGTTCCCCCTCAGATTTATCTACCAACTTTTCTGAATAGCACATTTTCAGTTCCTGTTTTCTAGCCACACCCCTTTTCTGTCTCACTTCTATCTATATCACAATTAGTTTCAGTTGTTTTAATAAACTAACAATGACATTTCTTCTTGCTATGGGTTATCGGGTACTGAGACATTTCTTTATGCATTTTCATGTTATACTTACTTGATCTTCTTTCACCACTCCACCTAGTGGGATCAAACATAACAGACATCTCACAACTTCTGTTATTACATGATTCAGAACAGTAAATAGTTGTATTAGCCTGATCCCATGGGGCCAAAATTTCAGCTAAGCAAATAGACCTGTTTGAATACAGTCCTTTCAAGAAATTCTTCCTTAAACAACTCAAAAATCCTTCTAATACTATCTACCTTGAGAACCTTGCTTTTCACAAAGTATTTTCACAAAGATGAGAGTTTACCTCTGCCTCAGTTTCTTTAAACATCTTTCCTAATTAGCATGCTGGAGTCATCTTCAACCTGTTTCACCAGAATTTGAAGTTATCACTTATCTTGATACAAAGAAGAATCAGTGGACTCTGTGCCAATATCATCAGGATGCTTCTACCCCAAGTTTACATCCCAGATTCTTGCAAACTACACGTTCTTATTTCAAGACTAACTCTCATAAACAGCATCTATTTTTATTTAGAACACACTATCTCTTAAAGGTCTTAAATGTTTATCTGAATATCTGCCTGTCTTTCATTCTTCCTGCTACTTTAGATCATTGACTTCTAACTCTCTTTCCAGTCTTTTGCATATCATCTCCTTCCCTCACAGATTTCTTTTTTTTTTTTTGGATATTCACATATCCATTTATCTTATGTAGTTCCTTACCTTGCATCTCCATATATTCTTCCCATATGTTTCACTTCCCCATTTTTCAAATACCAGTGCCTGGCTCTTCAATCGGTAAGTCAATTCTTTAACCATAAGGCAAACAAACTGTTTCCATGAATTACCCTACACACAGAGAACTTTTACTCCTTGTTTTTGTTTGGTGCATACCTACTTCCTCCCCCTCTTTCATCACATCTTTAAGCTCTCCCTACACTTTCCCTTACAAGCACATTGCTGTTTAGGTTTCTCCATTATGTCTAATGAATGATGGTGTATGTAGAAACACTTTTCTCCCATTTACTGTAATTCATTACATTTCTGTAACATGCCTCACTGCTATAATCACTTAGGTAAATATACACATTTTTTCTTCTTGTTTCTGCTGTTCAGGATCACTTTATCCTCTGCACTTCTGATCACCTTGTTCATTTCTTCCTCATTTTTTTTTTTTCCAATTTAAAAAACAAAACAAAACAAAAAAGCCTTACAACTTTACAACTTTCTACCTAAGCCATCTTTCTTCCCTCCCACAGAATGTGGCTAAGTTTCTGTCACCTGTGATCTACATGATCTATGTCAGGCACCGTTCTCTCTGAACGAGTAACTCTGATCAAGTAACATCACATTTTAAATTGATGCTTTTCCAGAAATTGATTTCTAAATACAGCAAAATATAATTATAAAAAAATATAGCAAGTATTCCAGTTAAGCCTCACACACAATGGTCAAACAACCTAACTATAGAATCAACTAGAACTTTTTAGAAAAACAATCATGTTTAAAATTTATTAGTGTTTTCCTGTTCCTAGCACAAATGTAGTCTAACAGGCTGTCCTCTAGTTCAAGTGCACTGTTTAAGCAGCATAGGGAATACATACAAATAATGAGCAGCGGCAGCAACATGAAGAAAGACTGCTCAGTTAAAAGATTTAATAAGTCTACATACTTCTATGTATTTCACATTGATGCATCTAGGATGTCATCGACTGGTTGTATTAAACTGTGCAAAGTACTGGCTTGTTGGGACATTTGAATATTCTTCTTCTTTAAGATAAATGTTCCTAGCAATAACAAAAACAAAATATGCAGTTAGTATGTTTTCTCACTGTATAGAAGAGAAACATAAAGATGTAAAGTATAAACTCAGAAATGCCCATAAAATCCAGAATTATTAGAAATGGAATTAAACGTAAGTCTATCTTCAAAACGTATACCATATCTTGATAGAGCAAATTTTATTTCTCCTCCTAAAATAACCTTCCAGATGTCTCACAGTGAAAAGCTAAATTAACACAATTCAGAATGTTTTGCTTGTATAACAAGAAAGCTCCAGGTACTGGATATTCTTTTGCAAGATATATGCATGCATTCATGGAAAAGGAGAAGAAAAAAAATCAGACTGGAAGATTAGAACACTGAATCATTTAGCTTGATTTTTGGTTTTCCTTCATATATTATCTTCCCACTTTCTCAGCACAGCAGAAACACCTACACACCATGTCCACTGGTTCGCTAAAGAATTACCTGGTTTTGTCATACATAAAGGAAAAGCTTCATATGTGCTGTTAGCCCTAACGTATCAGAAACTAGCAGTGCTTATTGAAGGCAGTTGATACCTACCCTTGTTGTTTCAGAAAACTAAGGTAAATTAAAGAAACACATTCTTTCAGAAGCAATAATATAATTTACTGTCCAACTGTATTTACTTGCTACTTTGTTATTGATATGAACTTAATCTGTTTTAAGTGGAACGCTTAAGAATCATAGAATCATAGAATATCCTGAGTTGGAAGGGACCCTTAAGGATCATCAAGTCCAACTCTTGACACCGCACAGGTCTACCCAGAAGTTCAGACCATGTGACTAAGTGCACAGTCCAATCTCTTCTTAAATTCAGACAGGCTCGGTGCAGTGACCACTTCCCTGGGGAATTCCAGCTATTATTCCATATACATGTATGCAAGTCAGTAACCATCATAACCTACACTTTGAAGGTTTTTTTCAACAGTTCTGAAAAACATTCTTAAGCTGAATTGTTGACTTTTTAAAAAGTATAAATTTGCAGTTAAGTTTATTAGAAAAACAACAAGCTTAATTAACGCAGAAAAGCTCTTCTAAGCAATTGCGTTAATAACAGTTGTGTTTGAAAGTAAGAAAACACTTTTGGCACTTACTTTGATTTTTGCTCCTGGGATAGCTCTGCATTTATGCTATCCAGAGCTCGGCAGCGTTCCCGACTCTGTCGTTGTTGATGCCGCCCTAAAATCAACTGTGCTCTTGCAGCCTGTATACTTCGCCTGTCCCATTCAGCATCTCTTCTGTGTTCTTCCTCTTTTAGTCTCTACAGGAGGGAAGAGTTTTGTTTTGTCTTTATTCAAAGGTGAAAAAGTCTATATAATGTTTTATTGGTAAATTCACTCCAACAACAAACTTGCTTGTCTTTACTGAATGTTAGGGGTAGTGCTCAAAATAGGGAGGAAAAAAATAAACACTTCCAAATAAGGTAGGAGCCCATGCATTAGGCAGAAGTAAAATACTTCAGATTAGGAAGCTGTTTTTTTCCAGGAAGCAAGACAAACTGACTCCTACTTCTGCACAAGGTAAGTAATTTAGGTCTGCTGCCTAGCAAAAATACTATAGTGTCAGTAAGTTCATCAGTAGACTACTGTTTCTCTCCAATACGTTAGCTCTCCCCAAACCAAGATCAGCACAATGGACTTTTCTTTCTTTAAAGAAGTTGTTGGCAGGAGTTAACACAACCTCCTGAGTTCAGAAGTTAGCAATCATCAGTATGGCTTACAATATTGCTGACTCAGTGCAATAACTGAGCCATCCACACCAGATGATAGATGCAAACCATTTTCTTTTCTGCCATCTCTCTGTTATACCCTCACTTCCACACTTTGTGTCTGACATTACAGCGAACTGACTCAAGAAACCAGGCCTGCAAAAACCTTCTCACCCTTCTTGGAAGGGCTCACGTTCTGCCACCTTAGCTATTTGAATGGGTTTAGTGTAGGATCAGAGGAGAGCCAGTGCAAGTCTCATAAATACACCCTTAGAGAAATGACAACTCTATTTTCAGCCTTAATAATAGAGTAGACAAGACATAGCATAACATAGGACATTGCAGGGATTCAAAAACAAAAAATTGAACACCTGTTCAATTCATTAAGCTAATTCAACCTCTGCACTAAATAAGGTTAGCAGTTTCTTACATTACAGTAACTGCACCAATATACTCATCACTGCAAAGGAAATACAGATTTCTTCATTCTGAATGCCTGCTTCCATCCACCTGTAAAGCAGCAATTATCATCAATATTTATTTTTTCTATTGTAACCCCATCCCAAAGCGTGACTCATAGTTGTGTAGGATGGTAGAAAGGAAGGTCTACTGCATTCAGAAACATCTAAGACTAAGAAATATGCACAAGTAGGTTCACTGGACCTACTCTCTTTGCCTTGCTGAAGTAACCTTGTCCATTAGGCTCTGCTGCAGCCTGTTCTGCAGTCATCCTCAGCTCCTGGCTCCTCTTCCCCTATGGAGCAGACCACACCTGCTCATCCCTTGCAGGCAGCTCATACTGTCTCAAGTCCTAAACCAAGCGCTGTGAAGCCTGGCCCTCAGGCTCCGCAGAACCTTGCTCCACTGCTGGGCCACCAAGGACCATGCTCCAAGACTCCTGGGCCCCTTAGCCCTAGGCTCCCCAGCAACCTACCTCCCAGTCCACTCTTGCTGCTCCCTGCCATTTCCCAACTCCTTTAGAGACATTGTGTTACGTTTGAATGATTAAAGTATCTCTGTTTTGTCTATTGTTCTGATTTTCCATCTCAAAATGAAATGTGCATAGTAAACAAATATATTTTCTTCTACACATATTGCTTATAACACTATCACAAGAATACACAATATGCAAATGAGCTTAAATACCAGCTTCTCCAGAACTTGTTGCTGTTGAGATGAACGGATTGCCATCAGCTGATCCTGATTCATTCCCTTCCACCGATCCGTAATCACACGATGCCTACCAAAGGAACTGATGGCTTGCTCAGGGTTTTCAGAAAGTAAGTCTCCCTGAAGGAGGCTGGAAATCTCATCCATGTCATCTTTCATTTTTTGATGTTTTTCCCGCTTCTTTCTCTCAGCTAGTTCAGCAGCCTGAAGGCAACAAAAGGAGCGTACTAATAGTTTTTCCAAGAAAAAAAGTTAACTAAAGGGATGCAATAGTTAGCACATCACAATAGTTTTCTTTTCAACTTGCATACAGTTGTCAACAGCATCACATGTGAACATTATGATCATGACCCTACTGGCTAATAACATTGAAAATCTAAAGGTATATATTTCTTTAATGTCAACAGATCTCCTTCTGGCAAGGGAACAGAGCACAGGGTGTCAGACCTGTTTCTTGCACATGCATCTTGACTGCAACAGACCCATCTCTCTAGTTTGTCCAAGACTGTTTCACACTCTGTTTAAGACCACTGGCTTGAGAATATTCACTTTGAAAGTGAAAAGGTAAAAAATGAGAGGCAGAATAGATAGAAGTTATTAACAACAGAGAATGAAGCATAGGGAAGCATAGAGATTCATCCCACTAGAGGAGACTGCTAACCTGGCTGGGTTTACCCCTATGTTTGTATTTATGGACTAAGTTTGTACGACAGCAGTTCTGCCAAGTATCAGGCCTGTAGCATACCATGTGGTGGCCTTTATTTGATACAGGCAAACATAGACAATGAGCCATCAGAGATTGGACAGAAGAAGAAATAGCAAACAATACTAAGAATTTATTGATCTAGGATATGGTACCATGGCTGAAAACAGCCTTATGGTTTCTATTAAAATAACAGAAGTATTTCATGTGCAAACAAACTAATAGAAGATGAATTCTCTTTTTCTTGAATGATAAATTAAGCTTAAATTTAACTTAGACTACAAAGAAAACTTTTATTTATTAGATGGCTGGTAAGTATTTTTAAGACTGAACACTAGAATAAGAAAAGTCTACATTTAAACAAATAAAAAAAATTTTGAAAAAAAAAATGAAGCAAACCAAACTTCAAGTGCCAAAATGTAACTTGAGATCTAGCTGTTACCTGCTCTGCCATCATAATCTGGAATAATAAATTAGAAACTAAATGTCACTTATTAATCTCACAGAAGTTAGTATAATTTTTACCAGAAGCTTAAGCAATTTTTTAATCCAAACATGTATGTTAATTAAGTTTTCTTTTTCTCCAGAAGAGTCAATAACAATTTGAGGGGAAGACTGCAATTACCAACAAAAAAAGAAAACACGAACACCAAAGATTTTTAAAGTTATGACATTTTTCAGTATCATGATATATATCAGAATACCTTGTTATGTACTTTTAGTTTATTGATACTACAAATTGATCAATTATTTTTAGTTCCAAAAATGCTCCAAAGTAAATTACATTTAACCAAAAGTCATTTCGGATGGACCTCACATAAATAAATACTAGACTATGATGAAGACTTATTGAAGTTTGTTCTAATTTTTATTTAGATCACCTTATTAATGTAATTCTAGTGTGATCTAGCAACAGATCCAAAATCCTTGTAATCCTAACCTTCTCAATAAGAGGGAGAGCCTAACATTTTCTAAGCTGCCTGGAATCTTCGTGGAAGAAACTCCTAGCTCTGTGCATAGCCATGCATATAGCACTACAAAAAAAAATGATTAATGACATTGCAAAAGAAATACTTTAAACTGGGTAAAATCTGATACATTTTCCATTGAGTCAAATCCCCAACAAAATGTAATTCATTGGTGTAGCATGAAAAACAAAAACAATCAAAAAAACACAGATGCACATATACATGCTCTTTCATCTATTTTAATTTGTGGTCCAACATTCATAGGGTATCTTCTCTACTACTATAATGCTTCCACTCTGTTGATTCAAGTCATAAACCAAAAGAAATTTCCATGAGAAGCATTTCAAGGCCAAGAGTTCATGTGCTTAGAATAATGCCAAGTTCTGCATGCACAAGCAACTAACTGCTGCCAACACAGCGCTAAAGGAATGCACCACAGCTTCTGAAGTCCTTATAACAAGTCACAGAGCTCACAAATGACCAGAGCAATCTATCCAGGGTCTTAGGAACCTGCAAAAGAAGCATAGATGAATAATGCAATTCCTTTGGCTATATTACACAGATATTTATGTCACAGTAGAGAACTGCACACCCAGCCCATTCAAGATGGGAACTTCTGCTTAGCAAGTACATGCAATGTTTCTTCATGCATGAAGATATGGTAAAAATGTAGAAACACTGATTGTTCTAGACACTGAATACCAAGAATAGGATGTGAGTGATAAAAGACATTTGTACAGCACATCTCAAAGAATGCTTAAAAACAGATCTACCATTCTTCTATATTCAGGCACACATATACTTAATTTCAGGTAAATGAATAAATAAAAAAAGGTTCCATGGTAAACATACATTATTTACTCAAAGCCTGAATAGGTATTTATTCGAAGTGGCTACTGGCTCTGTATGTGTTAGTAATGGCATAATGTCAAGTGAGTAAGGAACCAGAATAATTCCATCCTACCCTTCAAAAGTCCCTAACAACAACATTGTCAGGAAAACTGTCGAGCTATTGAGCTATTGTGGTGTTCCCAGGAATAAATTCTGTCTATATGAAATCTGCAAGACTGTTTAGAAGTCTATCAATATGAGTTAAAGATCCTCTGTTATCATGTCCTCTTATTTTCTTAGCATAATCTCCAAAATATCTTGGCAAAGATTCAAGTCCTGTGTCAAAGTAAGAGGACTGTCTGATTTCAGGAGCACAATCAGTGTATCTATCACTGCAATGCTGAACTGGGCATTCCCAAGTCTTCTTGTTCTTAGAGAGGAATCTCTTTGTTTTTGATTATTGCATAATCACATGTCAAAAGAATTGTAAATATATATACTCTAGTCAGAACTCAAAGTAATTTTAATTCCTGCTACCTTGCTTTCCAAATTGAAGTGTTTACTACTTACGAACAAATGATGTCAGCAGGAATAACTGACAGTTTAAGCTTGTAGTAACAGTTATATCAAGGACAAAAGCACCATTGGCATTTCTGGTAAACACATGCTTATTGTGAGAGAAAATCTGGGAAGAAAGGTAGCATTAATCTTATAGCCATAAAACAATTAAGTTGTTTACAGTCCAGGATCCTTCAGGACTGAGAAAAAAATGGTACCAGATATACTATTAATTCATTGTTCTGCTAATTAATTCCGGAATAAAATGATCATTAGCAATTAGCTTGTCAGCAATAAAGTCACTGTCAACAGTAGTACTGTAAGCATAGGAAGCTGAACCACTGTCACAGGGGGCAACACATCAAATTCACTCATGAAGACAGACTTTACTAAACTGAGATACCCTACTTTCAGTCAGATGCTAGGATTCTTTTCTTACTGACTAGAAAAATAACAAAGGAAAAAAAAATCCTGGAGTACATGACTTGTGTTTTTTTTTTTTGTCCCGTTCCTTCCCCTTTCTCTTTTTAAATTTCCCTACAGATACCAACAGCCTTAAAGACTAAAGATGATGCGCTTGGAGATAATGATTGATCAAAAGTCATATTCTAGGGCATTTCATCCTCTCTCAGGATGCATTGTCATATTACACTTGATCCAAATTACAGTAATCAAAGATTGCCTTACAGAGTGGTTTTGCACCACCACAGACTGTGCACTCACTCCTATGTCAGATCTAGCAGTCACATTCTAGACCACAGTTTGTTTTCTGTGAGTTTTGAGAAATGATCTAACACATCCTGAAGCTTCGTGACCATTAGATCCACTTCAAGAGACAGCTGAAACAAGTGCATGAAGCTTTGGTAACAGGAAAAGGGGTTCTTGTTTTGGAAGTCACTCACAGTCAGAGCAAATTATATGCAGTATGAGACCACACCCTCAAGTGGTGAAGGTCTTCAAATTGGCTACTCAAAACACTAGAATTGATGGAGGCTCCTGATCAATATATTTGAGGTCAGATACAGAGATTCCTTCTGTAAAATTCATTCTCAGGCTAAATGCCCTAGTTTTCTCTCTCAGGAAAAGGATGTACAGAATATCCCTCTGTAACATAGCTTTCTTTAATAAACAAACAAGTAGAAAAACAGGCCTGGCAACCTGAAACTTCTGTCTTGCATGTTTAACAAAGAAAAGCAGCAATTGTATCAGTACATCATTTCAGGGAAAATGAACGGCTCTTCTCAACCACTCTAAGAAAAAAAAAAAAAAAACACCACCAAAAGGCTGAAAAGTATACTATGGTATTAAAAAAAAAATAAACATAATTACCTACCTCAGGAGGAAAGAAAAAGAGATATCAAGACAACTCTGATCTGTACAATATAGCAAGGGACAGTAAAAACCAACTAAATAGAGATTGTTGTTGCCCCTGTCTCCATTATACCCTTATTTGGAAAAACAAAACACAAATGGGAAAAAAAAAGAACCAAAGAACATGTCTTCATATACATCTAATATGAATAACAGTAAAGTAGAATGTATAAGCCTAAACTTTAAAAATAATAAAAAAATAAAAATAAATCACACCACATGCATACTTATGCCCACCTCACTCCATTTCCCTAGCCCTGTCATAAACTCAGGAACTATTACATGGAACAAATGGATATGACAACGATTATTTTGGATACTACTGTAAACCTAAGCGCACCACCCACTTCAGGTACTTTTGCAGCTACTAATGTAAAATACTATTCAGTAGTCCTGATTTAAAGCAGTAAAACCTTTTTTAGTTACCTCCGTCTAACTACACATACACACAGACACACACACACATATATATATATAAAAAATCATGAAGGGCTCAAGCAACACTTACAGAAAGGCATGTATACTTATATTCTTTAATCCCAAAATACCATACTTTACATAGGTAATGTAAATGTGCCTTATATTGATGTGACTAAATAAAGTTAATTCAAACCAAATATGGTGTAACTGAAGTAATAGTGTCCAACTAGCCCTTTAAGCTGTACGTAGAAGCTGAATGCAGTAAGAGAATCTCTACGGTAAGATGAAGAACGGGACCGTGACAGATAATGGTACTAAGATAGACTAGAATAGAATAGTTCAGTTGGAAGAGACCTTCAAAGATCATCCAGTCCACTGACCGTGTAGTCCTGACCCCTTCAGGGCTAAGCAAAAGTTGAAGCCTACTATTAATAAGGGTATTACCTAAATACCTCTTGAGCACTGACAGACCTGGGTCAAACAACTGTCTATGAAGCCTGTTCCAGGGTCTGACCATTTTCATGATACAGAAATTTTTCCTAATGTCCAGTCTGAACCTCCCCTGCTGCAGCTTTTTGCCATTCCCTCATATTCGATGATTCTATCACCAACTGCCTTGACACGGAAAGGTTTTTGTTATGTTTCAGTAAGTTCCGAAGAACGTTTCAAAAACAACCAAGAGACACAGGTACACAGATATCAAGGAAGTACTAAAAACAACACTCTCAGGGCACTAACGTAAGCAATAAAGACTAAAAGCTACTGGTAGTAACATTTCCATTCAAGCAAAAAGAAAAGTAGGCAGAGAGCTTAGATTATCAGATGACTGAGATAAAACCAGAAGGGAAGCATGGAAGGCTTTTGTTGTAGCCCATTTTACAGACTAGAAGTTCCAGAAAGACTGGGGAGTTGTGGCTGCCTGCTAGTCAGCAAGCTGAGAACCAGAAGGGAGAATTTTGATAGCAGATAACTAGACAGAGGATAGCTAGATCCTTGCAGAGGACAAAGAAGTGAATAAATCCTGTCTTCTGAATCGACATTTAAAGTCAGCTTCTAGGAAACCTCTGTGAAAGCATCACCACTCATTGTACCTGTACACTGGTCATCTGACTTCCTTTCACCCACCCTTAACGAGACAAACAGCAATAACAAAGACCACCAACACAAATTTACTTGGCTTCTGTTGAATTCTTTAGTAACTGCACAGACAGCACGACGGGTTTCTTCTTCTGTTTGTTGTTGCTCCATAGTCTTTCGGTCAAGTTCAATCCTATTCTTGTCATGAAGATCATCTAAATTACATTAAAATGAAATTTATTCAGTTTTTATGGAAATAACGTGCCATATGACTAAGCTACTGGGAAGGGTGGGACTACACCTACAGTAAACTGAATTACACAAATATTTCCAAATCCTACCACTGAAGCTTTCCATTTTGGAATTTCAGTGACTGATTAAATCAGTTTATTTTGTGATCAATCTTGTCTTAACAGCTAGACAAAAAGTTAAACTGAAAAAAAAAAAGTATGTTAAGCATCACAAAAAAATGTTTCATGACAGGCTGAGAAAGAGAAAAATAGCAACTACTTTGTATGCTGTAGAAAAGCAAAGATTAGACAATTTGTCCTAGTATCATCAAGCATGTAAACTACAGATGTTTTTTTCAGAATGCTCTGATAATTCACTTGAGGTGTAAAACTGAAATGAAGTCTAGGTAGTAATAAAATCACCATGTTATTAAATACAAATTTCTGAATTGATATATTGAATGTATTAGAAGTTGAAACATAAATACTGCTGCATTTTTAAAGCCTAAATATTGAATACACTTAAATACTGCTACGCCAGAATCTGATGTAATATGCTTTACCACAGTAATGTCATATACACCTGAATTTCAGAAAAAGCAGATAAAAACCCTGTTATTTTCTGTCGATACCTAAAAATTTTTTATCAGCTAGTGCATTCTTCCAGTCTCTCTGTTGCTGAAGAGACCACTCTCTTAACTGCTCCTTCTGAAATTTCATCCTCAGAGAATAGTTTAAGTCTTCACCCATAAACTTCTGCAAGCCAGATACAGTACATCGAGGATCACTGTCTGAAAGTCGAGCAGGTCTATCCTTCTTTAGGGCTTGGGGATCAGACAAGTCAAATTCACGTCTTGTTTCTGGCTTCTGAAAATTCTTCTGAAAGTCACTGAAAGCCTTATTTATGTTTCTGATATCATATTTCTGTCGTTCTTCTAACATACACATGATCTTGTCATTTTGCTTAATTTCATTAGCTAGAGAAAAATAAGCACAATGAAAATATAATTCTTAGAAGCGTACATGTATCACTTAAGAAGGAAAATCAAACTTTGAAAAGGAATAAATAGAACACATATATTCCACATTTAATACGTTATGAAAATGTATTTTATATACAAAGCACTATACTAGCAAAAACTAGAATTTCTAGAAATCTTTGCTTATAAAATACTTTCAGTTTTTTAGGAATAAATTTTCTTATTAATGTTACAAATGAAATACGTTTGTGAAAGGAGACAATAGTAAGTACTTCCATAACTATGACATTAAATCCACCTATATCTTCAAGTGTCTAAACAATGCTATTTGTCTACATTTATTAAAAGCAAACATTGTAGATTCCAACCTACACAGAAATATATACCCGTTTAATCACGTCAATATGAAAGTGAGCTCCTACCTCAGATACTGAGGGAAACACATACTGTATCAATGTAAATGTATAAACATAAATAGGAGTACACAGAGGATTCAGTTTGTATGCCTGAACGTAAACAAAAGCCTATAATTGCACGCGCACCTATAGATAGATAAATTCAAGATTGAAAGAGAAATACTCTATTTGGAAATTAATACAAATGCTCGAAAGACATGGACGGCAAATCTGTTTACATTTAACTCTTCATAGAAATATCAGACTATCTACAAGTATACCAAGTTCTTCATTTCGTGCTTTTTCAGCTGCTTCTTGAATTTTCCTATCCTTGACCTGGGCATCCAACGCATCTTTATCAACCTATTAAAATGAAGAAAAACAAAACAAAACAGCTCTGTAGGAGATACTGTTTGAAGGATTAAAGGCAGGAATTGCTGAGCTCTGTTGCTTTACAGTTGTTTTAGATAAAATTTGCTTCCAGCAGAATACATATACATCACTATTTAATACATATAAAGGAATATCCAGAAATAGCAACATTCTTATTGGCTTTGTTTTAATACTGAAAGGTCTATCTAATCAGAACAAAACAGTACATTTATTTAATATGAGTATATACATACATTAGCTGCATTATACAGAACATAATTCCCCATTATAGTAATTATTTTGCCAGTCAAGATGACAAGAAGTTGAAATAGTTCAGCTTTGAAAAAAATACAGTTGGTTGCCTAAACGTACACTGAAGAATGAACAGGGAATGGGAAGCAATATTCCAGTCGTATCAGAGAAACAAGCTATGTTGGGGGCTTGATATAGTCCCCAAAATGCAATATTGGGTGCCGCTTGAGAAACACCCAGACAACTGCAATGAGCTGACTTGCTAAAGGATATTCAGTATAGCCCTGGATAGTAGTTGCTGAGCAAGGCAGTGTATCCTGTTTAGCCAAAAGAACTGTCATGTTTGCTGACAGAAGTGACAAATTCATATGCAGAAATCAGGATTTTATTTTTTACTGTCACTTGATGTATTTAAAAGCTGTATCAAATAACAATGATACAATTCTTTAAGAGCGTGGTACTCTGAAAGTCCTTGCCTGAAAACTATTCAGATCAAGATAGAGTGACTTAACAGATAACAGGTGAAAACACACATTTTTAATGCTGTAAAAGGCTTACTGACTACACCAATCAGGCAGAGAGGTAAATTTGTTAACTAATAAGGGTGAAACCATGAAGAATTCTACAGTATATCATTGTCAAATAATAATAATAATGTAATTTTTAAGAATGTAATTTTATGTAGTATAGTAGGCTTTAAACTCATTTAGAGGACTCATTTTAGAAACCAAGCTTTCAATATAACTATGGGATTAACTGTTAGCAGAAATTCAATTTAACTCCATTAGCAGTTACTGGGAATAATACAGATAAGTCAATGTTTTCAGCCGTGTGTCTGATTTCAGATTTACATTATCAGCTGTCTCCCATTTGAACACATTTCACTTGACGAGAATACATCCCTAAAAAGACCATTCCTAGTCACGTAAAGCTACAGATTGAACTTGTGCATTCCGGAACAGTAACCTGTCTAGCTGAAAAATTAGCAATTTTAAGACTGAGAGATGCAAATAGGATTAAAATTATAAATTCCATACTATGAACAGTTGGAAGCAGTTGATTTCTCATATACTTGGATTTATGCATAACAATTCATATACAAATGGAATGTGCTATTTTTCATTAGAACTATTCATCTGAACTTTTAAAAAATTACTCATTTACTGAGGATAAATTCTTAGATCTGTAAATGAAGAGAGATGTATCTTATTTTTCCATTTCTCAGATGAAGAAACATACAGAAGTCAAAGCAACTTGTAATAATCAAGGAAAAAATGTCTCAGTTCCCATTCTGCTTTCCAGTCAGTATGATTTCCACATTTTTAAGTTATTCACATACCACTTAAATATTTTTGCATCTATGCCAAACATTGCCTTGATTTTTAATTGAGTCATAGACAGCCACTCAGCTAAATTAAAAAGGGAATGAGAAAACAATGAATTGAAAGCCACGCTGGAAATACTGATAATACGATATCACTGAACTGCTTTGTTGACTCCTTGTGTTTTGAACTTGGCTTAATTTCAAACCACAGGAACAGCCCCTTCTGTCAGCAGTCATTGTTCGGCCAACAAATACTGAATGAAATTCATGATAACATGGACAGAGTTCCTCCAACTCCTCTTCCACTTTAGATGTTTGTCTCCTGTAAATGGATCTATCAAAACCTGTCTGGTAAGTTAGTTCTACAACAGAGTATTTGGGAAAGACCTTCAGATGTTGTAAAGAAGTATTGCTCAACAAACTGCACTGTGATACAAATTCTCAGCTAGTGAAGGTCAGCATATTTCACATTTAATTTTTAAGGCTCCAGAAAAGCTTTGCAGAGGAAAAAAAAAAGTTATTAGCTCCTGTCATTTACTTGTAGTGCTGGCTACCATGTGTGTCAGGATGCTTCGTCAAGGGGACAACCTGTCCAGTTTGTTAAGTGGGAACTGCTACTTGACCACGCGGGTGACTGTTGCATACAAGTCACAAGAATAAATCGGAGGTGCTGACAGAAATAATGTAAATTTATCCTTCCACTGACATAGGAAACATGTTTCAGTACTAGAGAGGATTTAGACGAAATCACTGCAACCCTACCAGCACAATGAAGTTAACAGATTGGATTTATTTCCACCAGTTCTAAATTTGGTTCTGCACTCATTAACACTACAGCGTATACTCATGATGTATGTATGCATCAGCAGAGTAGTCTAGAATAACTTACAAGCAAGATTTAAATTTATTTTCCCTTTTGGCATTCTTTTTTCCTGCACAGACACACACAGAATCTTAATGTGCGCCTTTGGCCACATCGTCGGAAAATTAAGTGTTGTAAACCCTTGCATGGACTCTTAAAATATCCTGGGTCGGAAAGGACCCACAAGGATCATTGAGTCCAACTCCTGGGTCCCCAAAGAACGCCTAAAATTTCAGACCACACATCTGAGTGCATTGCTCAAGTGCTTCTTGAATTCCATCAGGCTCAGTGCTGTGCCCACTGCCCTGGGCAGTCTATCCCAGTGCCCAACCACCCTCCGGGCACAGAACCTGTCCCTAACCCCCAGCCTGACCCTCCCCTGTCCCAGCTCCTCGGCCGTTCCCTCGGGTCCTGTCGCTGTCCCCAGAGAGCAGAGCTCAGCGCCTGACCCTCCGCTCCCCTCGTGAGGGAGCTGCTCTTGCATCGAGAGTTTAAACAGCTATAATATATAACTTAACCTCCTGACACTCGGATTGCAAGTAGCATAGCCGACCGAAGACAACACCCACTAGGGCGAAGCTCTCGCCACCACAGACTGAAGGGCGTTCGCCTCCTGGCTCGGCCAGACACGGACTCCCCTCACCCCGTGCTTCGGCCTCACCCCTATGGTCCGGAGCCGCGCGCTGAAGATGCGGCTCTGCCGCTGCAGCTCCCGCTGCCGTCGCCGCTCCAGGGCGGCCGCCGCCGCCTCCTGCGCCTCCCGACCCAGCCCCAGGCCGCTCATGGCGCCGGGCACAGGCGGCGGCAGCAACACAGCGGGTCGCTAGGGCAACCGAAGCCCCACCTGTTAATGGCGGCCGCTAATAACGCCTCTTAACGGCGGCGCTGTTCGATGCCTACTGAGGGGCGAGGCGGCGTGAGCTTTTCTTCTCCTCTCGGTCCCGGGACGTAACCTAATTAAAAAAAAAAAAAAAAAACAACGATTATTTAAATCTTGTGCGGGCGGTTTGTGGGCTGTGTGTGTCCCTGCAGGGATGGGCTACCTGAAGCTGCTGGTGATGAAAGACTTCAAGTCCTGGCGGGGGGAACAGGTCATTGGCCCCTTCATGAGGTTCAACTGCATCATTGGGCCCAACGGAGCAGGTAGCGGTGTGCTGCAGGGCTTGGGGGCAGACAGTCTTCTTCACTGTAGATACAAAGATAGAGGTTTTGGTTGCTCTGCTTGCCCACGTTTAGCTCTGGGGGCCTAATGAGGAGAAAGTGGTAGGTGTGTTGGTAGAGTAGTAGGGGCTGAGTGGATAAGGATGGCAGTAGCAGGTTGTTGAGTTGCAAGGTTTGGCCCAGGGCAAGGTAGACCTTGTGGGCCTGCTTCAAATCCCTTCACATACACCTTCTTCTGGAAGCTTCTGAGCTGCCATTGCTTCTTCAATTAGAGAGGTGGATTTCTAGTTTTCCCTATTCTTTTCCTGAAGTAAAGGCATCTTTAATGCTTAGGGTTGTAAAGTGTAGTAATGCAAAGACGCTTCTTGGTTAGAATATGTAGTCTTTGCATTATGAGTAAGCACTTCTGGAGGGGAGAGAGCAGCCGTTTGGGATGGCTGCTACTTTGCTTATGGTATTTTAGTCCACAAGAGCCTTTGCTTGTAGATGTGACTAAGCGTTGTTATGCACTGGGTGGTGGAACTTTTCAGCAGAAGCAAACCAAATTTTGAAAGCTGCATTTGAAAAATGGGATTTAATCTTTTATTTGACTGAGAGCAATGTGATATGCAGTGTGAGATGTCCTGATGAAGAACCACAAAGATGGGGATAGGTTTTGGTCTTAGTTCCCCAGTATATTAGTGATTTAATTTAGGATTTAGCTTTTAGATCCTTATGTTCCTTTTTTTCTTTTAATTGGAGTGTGTTCAATGAATCTAAATAGCTAGCTATTGTCAGTTAGCTTCATTATCATATCCTGAATCATCCTGACTTATCCTCACTTTTAAATATTTGCAAGTCTCAAAACTGCATATTTTTTTCCGGGCACTGTTTGAGGTGAATCTTATAGACGATTCAGGAAAAAATAATGGGAAAGTTGTGTGATATCTGAATTATATTTTATTCCTTCTATTTTCACTCTGATATTAATCCCTTTTTGATATTCTGGTAAATGAGTCAAATTATTGCTAAAGTAGCAAGGTTAAAGACAGATGCTAATTAAACTGTCAACAGAAATGATCAATACTAAAGGAAAAAGGATTCAATGAAGAGATTTCTTTTTTAGTCTAAGGAGTATTTTCAGAAAACTCTATTGTTGCGGTGAATGGATGTGGGAAAGTACTTGTGTTCTCCAGAACACCATAGTCCTAGGGCAAAGGCTATTGCTATGTGAAAGAGTCCTTATGCAGCAGAACTCTCTGACAGCATTATATAATAATTATATAATAGATATATAATAATATATATAAAGAAACTGTAGAATAATATATGCAAAGGAAACTGTGAGGATTATGATGTTGCTAGTTCAGTTTAATGACCTCTAGAAATGCCTGTGTAAAATTGGTTCAACTGGTTCTAGCAGGCTGGATGTAACAGTTTAGTTGTGATTTTTATTACAGATAGGCTTATCTGCTGCCAGTATGTTGCATCTTAGGAATGGATTTCTTTATTCTGTATAATATTATTTTTTTTCCTCAGTGGAATGCAGAATTAGAATTAATATAGAATTGTGTATCTACATGTGTTTTTTTTAAGTTAATTGTTAATCAAATCTCTTAATTTCTGCCATGTTAAACTCACTGTTTTATGTTTTTCATGTGTGTTGTTTTTTTTTCCTTTAGGAAAATCTAACATAATGGATGCTGTTAGTTTTGTGATGTGTGAAAAGATATCTAACTTGCGAGTTAAAAGTGTTCGAGAACTTATTCATGGAGCGCATGTTGGAAAACCAGTTTCTTCTACAGCAAGCGTAAAGATAGTATATTGTGAAGAAGATGGGGAAGAAAAAACATTTTCAAGAGTTATCCGTGGTACGTAGTAGATTCTTCTGGAGGTACATTCTGTACCTGACTGATAAATAAAAAAATGGAGACCAGGAATTTTAACTTTCAATTTCAAATGCCTAATACTCTGTCATGTTTGGTTAAATTGAGCCCATGAGTCTTGAAATACTTCTTACAGTCCATCAGCAGCATCTTGATAGCATTGAAAAGTGCACTGAAAAACTGCATGGAAAAAACAGTAAGGGCAAAGTTAAAAATTAACCAAACCATGAATATGCTATTTGCTCTGTACTTTTGATCTGTAGAATTTTCATTAGGAATACATATATGGTGTAGGAACTCCATAGTCTAGAAACTAGAGTGTGATGCCTTGCTGGAAGTACAAGCCCTTAAGCATCTGTTACCTTTTTGTAAGCATGCAGCTAGAATTTCAGTACAGAAGAGTGAAGTTACTGAAATGACTAAGGGAAAAGTTGAAATCCATTTTCTTCTTTGAGGAGGTTGCTCGGTTAGGGGGAAATATAAGCGGAATAATTTTACCTATGTGTTTTGTGTTATAGCCGTTTTACAGTGATTATTTCTTCTTTCTTCCTTTAGATAGTTGTTCTGAATTTATTTTCAATGATAAAACAGTCACCCGATCTACTTACATATCTGAGCTTGAAAAAATAGGCATACTTGTCAAAGCTAGGAATTGTCTTATTTTTCAGGTGAGCATTTAAGGTATTTTGTAAAGCAAACAAATTTCTGAGATTATTTTATATCTGTAACAGGTATCTATTTAATAGTCAAGCTAGTTTTCTAATTTGATAGACTTAGATAGTTTAAATCCAATAAACTTTATCCTGATCTCATTTAAGAATTGTAAGACTGTGAAATGTAAATTACGGATTTTTGTATACATGAGTGTACTAGTAAGAAAGAAAGTATTTTGGAAGAAATTCAGGACTTGGATGCTTAAAACTAAAGACTTCTAAACTAAAAATTAAAAAAAAAAAAAAAAAAAAACTAAAAATTAAAGAAAACTAAAGAAACTAAAGATTCTTAGATTTTGAAATGTTTATTTTATGAATTTAGAATTTAGTGCTAGAAAAAGATTATTGCATCACGTAACTTCCTTGTTAGTCAAGATAAATGAAAATTTATACGTCTGTGTTAAGATTTAGGGATTGAAAATGCTATTGATTTATTGCTTCAGAAGTATTTAGTGGTACTGGTCAGAAATGTCACGTGCTTATGATAAATACATTTCATGAGATTGTTTTCCTTATATTTACTGAACTATGGATGTAAAATTCCAAAGGAAGAACTAATTTTTTCCGTCTTATAGAAGGAGTAGGTATAGGTGCTTCTTGTGATAATACTTACTGTGGTGAGGGCATTTGCCCACCAATAAAAAAAAATAAGTCATACAGTTTACTGAAATTCCTTCAGATCAGCAAAGATTTGACTAGCTAATGTATGGATAAAAATTGTGCACCCATTAACTTTGGGAGTTAAAAAATTTTCTAGTGCACTGACTTCAGCTATTAAGCTTTTGAAACTGTTATTTAAAATCTTTCTTGTTACCTTATTTTTCATTGAAAATTACTTTCAGTTCCTTTAAAGAGACTAATGACATTTAATTTTGGCTTTCTGATACTGCTCACTGATTTGTTCAGGTAGATTTTGTTTGAAGGTGTTTCTGTTAGTCAATTACTGGTATTATAAAATTATGCAATCAGATGAAGTGGCTAGGTTGTAGTCCTTTTGTTTCTATACTTCGGGGTTGAATCTAAAAGTACATACTTACAATTATGCTAACCCTTAAAATATCAGGAGATAAATCTTCATTATATACTTATGGAGAAGAAATTCACATTACATAGCATAATAATCTGCAGGTTGTTTTTTGTTTGTTTGTTTGTTTTTTTCAATTTTGTTGTAGGGAACAGTAGAACTGATTGCAATGAAGAAGCCAAAGGAAAGAACTCAACTTTTTGAACAAATCAGTAATTCATGGCAATATGCTGAGGAATATGAAAGAAAAAAGAAAAAAATGGAGCAAGCAGAAGAGGATGCACACTTTAATTATAACAAGAAAAAAAGTATTGCAGCAGAACGCAAACAAGCAAAGATGGAAAAAGAGGAGGTAACTCAAATTGCCTAATTTTTCTGCATAATTTTACATCATTTAGGAATTTAGATATGTTTTTTAAAATTCACTTCATTCATACAGTATTTTTTCAATATACTTTAATATACGTAATTTTCTGTACTTTTAAGTATATAATTATAAAAATGTGATAATTTAAAGGGTAGATTTGCCAGGATAATTGATTTAAGGGTAAGACTTAGGTATCTGAGTTTTGATTAGTGCACATTACATGAATTATAGCTGTTGGTATGTTAGCCAATACCACTTTGGACTTGAAATTAGACTTCTGGTTATTTTAAAATCTTGTTTTGAACTAATAAATTTAATGTTGGTAGGCAGATCGTTACCAGATGCTCATCAAGGAAATGCATGAAAACAGGATACAGCTACAGCTTTTCCAGCTTTATTACAATGAAAAAAACATTGACTTTATGAAAAAAAGGTTGGATGAAAAGAATATGGAGGCTAGTATCAAGAAAGATTCTCTTGCTACAGCAGAAAATGAATTTAGAGCCAAGAAAAAAGTGCTTGGTGTACTAAATAGAGACCAACAGCGCTTGGAAGGAGAAATGAAGTAAGTTTTCCAATCAAGTTCTCTGATAGTTAAAGCACAGTCTTTAAGGGAATTGCTTGGAAGGCAGGCATTTCCTGCTGAAGCAGGTAGTGTGGTATCTCTATGCTACTATGGAAGTCAGTTCGTAGCAGTTAAAGTAATAACTAGATATTGGGGTCGTACCATCCTTCCCAAAGTTTTCAGTAATTTTATTATAGAAATAATGTGTTTGCCATGAGATTTTAGACTGTTGTACTTCACTGACATTTATATTTTCCATGGATATTAAAATAAAAAAAATCATCTGTGGGTATGTAGCCTTGCAGCTGGCAACCATTTTTGATTTGTATGTTTGTTTGAGGGGATGGTTTTGTTTTTTGTTCCTTTAGGACTCTTCAAGTGTCACTGGTTCAGCATAGAGCCCTCTATGTAAAAGCAAAAGAAAACACTTCCTACCAAATCAAGAAAATAGAAATGTCTAAAAAATTTCTGAGGGACAAGGAGAAATACTGTGATAAGGAAAAGCAGAACATAAAAGACCTGGAGATAGAACTGTATGAAACTGAGAAGGCGTGGAGAGAATTTGAGAAGAAAACTAAAGAGGAGATATTGCAGAGAGCAGCAGATATTGAGCTGAGAGAAAGTCAGGTGAATTGGGAGAACAAAAGCCAAAGTGTTGTTTACTAGTGAAGTCTGAAATCCACACTGATGAATCTGTGATTTCTAATGTTCTTGCTGTTGAGTTCAAACAAAAACAAGATTTTAGCTTTTATTCAGAGACTCTTAATCAGATAAATAGAAATGATGCTGCAGTCTTTTGGGGTACTGAGCTGTCTCCTTTCTGGTAGAAGGGGAAAAAACAGGCAGATTTCTGGGAAGTTCCAAGCAGTGAACAGTTCTAGGAAATCTGAATATTAGAAATGTCCTGTTCTGACATTAGATGTGGTACATATCTCAGGGTGTGTAGTCTTCTAAGCAATAGGAGAAGGTATTCTATTGAAAGAAGCAATGAATTTCAAGTGAATAAGAAGTTGAGAAGAGTTTGATGGAAACTTTCAGAAGAGTTGTAGGCAGGGACTTGCCTCTATGGGTTAGGGTTATAGCTGCATGTAATTATCCATGGTTAGGCTATTTTATCTGTTTGGGGTTGATTGGTTGGTGTTAGTGTTTTTCTTTCTTCGTGGAAGTCCAGAAAGTACAGTATGGGAGGGTAGGTGAGAAAATATCTTGTAGGGTCTTGGGCTGAGGGGATCCATTTTGAGAAATTAAATATTGCTGAAATCTGTTTTCAATTCGGAAAATGAAAACAAAAATGCAAACAAGATCGTGTTGTAATCCCACCCAATGTGGGTCAGAATCTAAAATTGAGATACTCAAAAGTGAGCTTATTTCAAGTTTTAGAAGGGAAGTACTGAATCATTTTACAGTAAATTCACATTTTAGAAAGCTATCTTTGCAACCATTTGGTGACAAAACCCTCCTAAAACCAAGTACTAGCTTCTCGTCTCCACTGTCTCTTCCTTAAAGTATTTTCTGATCAATTAATGGAGAACCTGAGGGATTGCTTATTTTAGCATGTGAATCTTTGTGTTTTGCACTTTAGACACATTTGTCAAATTAGTTGTAACTTTGCGGCATTGCTTAAAGTGTTGTTTCGTATGTTAACCTTAAAAGTATATATTTGATAATGTAGAAATGTTGTAATAAGAATGGTGTTATAGTAAATCTGCACAAATTTTGGCCTGTGCAAAGACTTCTGTGTTACCGTTTGCTGTAAAGTACTGTCAACTTTATGAACTTTCCTGGAAGATAAAAATTGTTTTAAGTTTAAATATTTCTTGTCTGTGGTCTTAAATAAGTGTAAGCTTTGAATTGACTCTTCCTTTAATATAATTGCTGATAATGGAATTAATAGCTGGAATGACTAAAAATTATTTGGCTTTTGTAATATTTTTTTAATAAGGTAGATAATTACTAACTGAGGATATAAAACCATGAGCCATCCCACTTTCAGTGGTGTGAAATTTTTTGTTATTTTCCCAGTTGGAGCGCTATAAAGAGCTAAAGGAAATAGCAAGAAGGAAAGTGGCTACGCTAACCCAGCAGCTAGAAAAACTTCAGTGGGAGCAAAAAGCGGATCAAGAAAGGATGAAACTTAACAGGAGAAAGAAAAAAGAAGTTGAGGTACTTGTATCCAGCTAGAATTACGTTTAAAAAGAAAAATGTTCTGTTTCTGTACCTGTGCCACTGGTTTAAATGTCTATATAAATACATAAAGTGCTTTATCGCAAATCCTTAGCAAAGGAGATTGATTGTGAGTGTTCGTGTAGTTTTCGTATTGCAACAAGTTTAACAAAATGACTTGTATATTTGTTCAGAGAATGGTTGCATGGGCCCATGCAACCAGATTTTATTTTGTGAACACTGGCTGTAGCATTTTACAGTTGCTCAGAATTCAGAAAACTCAAAAGTCCATCAGACAGGATGTTACCATTTCTAGAGGTCCTTACATCTAATTGTTCTAAACGTAAATTTGCTTGTATAGAAAAGCCTACATTTTACATGATAGCTTGAGGGTGTAAAGTCATTCTTGCCATCATATTTAAGTTAATGCTTGTACATCCATTTGCTGTTGATAGGATGCTTTTTTCATTGAAGCACTAGGTACCAGAAGAAACTATTCACTAACTAAAAGTGAAATTCTATTCCTTGTGCACCACAAATTCTGTTTTAGTGTTGAGAAGGACATAAGGGATGCTGAGAGTTCATAAAATGTATGTCTTACCATTCAGAGTTGGTATTACTCATGTGTGTATATATATGAAATTCCTATTAAAATAAATTGGAACTTTGTGCTTCTCTATTTTTGCATAACAATTCTCTTACCTCCTTTAAATATAGATATCAAAATATCATTAGTGTGCATTGCTAGTAAATGTTACATGCCTTTAAAAAATAGAAAGGAGTAGAAGGAGACCAATAGATTTAAAATTAGAGATGATAGAGATACATAACGTACTTTGAAACAAAACAATAGGTCACAAGGATTTTGGAAGTTATGACTTAATAAAATGTGTATTTTTTTTTTCACTTGATGTAGTATGTGTTTTTATTAAGTTTGAGTAGTTGAAAAGGCTTGTTTTGTTGTTGGTTTGTTTTTGCTAGTACTATGTTTTTGTTTGGGGTTAGGAAAAAGCTTTTATTCTTGCAAAGCACATTTTTTGTTTTAACACCTGTAATTTACTAACACTGTGTGTAAAATTATCCCACTGATGGTGTCGTGATTCTTTGTGCTGAAGAGGCTTTCTCTGAACTGTTGCCAAACATGAAAAGTACAGTAACGTCTCCAGCAAGGTAAAATTATTTTTGCTATTCATAGTGCAGCTTAATCTGCTATTGAAAATAGATGCTGTTGCGTCAGCATGAAATACTTACAAGGAAGAAAAGATGCATCTCAGTACTTACTTGGAATTAAGAGCTTTATATATTGCTGTGAAATAAATAAGTAAATAAAATCATTTGATCCTTAACACATTCTATATGTGATTTCTTAGGAAAACATTAAACAGACTGTGGAACGGATAGAAGAGCATAAAAGACGAATAGAGAAGTTGGAAGAGTACACCAAGTTATGCATGTATGTTTAAAAAAGTAAAAGCTAATTAGATTTCTTGTATGTTAACGTATTTTCAAATTCTTCTGCTGTGGTATTAATTTTTCCTGTTACTTTAGCTGTCAAATTAAGTAGGAAATATGATGACACCCATATGTTGTTTGAAACGTTATTATAATCGCTTCTAATTTCTTGTATGTGTGCAAATTACATCACTACACATAGGGTTTGGGGCTATTAGTGTAGAAATTCTGAGAGAGAGAATAGGGGCAGTGTTGTAGTTGTGCTGCTCTAGAAACAAGTTAATATTGACACTGTATTAGGAGCACAACTCAGTTCTTGTTCTGTTTTCTACCTGATTTTCACTCTTTGTGAAATAAAAGTACATAAGCCCTACGTTGACCAACCCGATCTAGCTTTGATGTTAGCCCTGTTCTCTGCAGGTCAGAATAGATACCTTCAGAGATTTCTCCCAGCCTGTTGTCTTCCTATGCATCTGTATCGTGCACTTTGGCTTAGCGGTGCTGTGTATGCACTGAACAAAGTTTTGCTATGGTCAGATAGCAGCAAACCCATTGCAACTGTGATACAAAATTATTTTAATTAAGTATTGTGTAGTGGAGTTTAGCAAAGCCTTAATGACTTTGCATTGGCATGAAGTGAGTCATAGTTTTGAATGAGAATCTTCAGTCCTTCATAGTTTTACAATATCAGACCTTTTATTGATGGTGGATACAATAATGGCGTTTCATATTGCAGTCATAAATTCACACTGGAACTCAATTTGGAAACCTTAGCAATAGCTTGTGCTATAGAATGCAACTCAGTAAGTGACTTCTTACAGATTCTAAAAGACTTCAATGATTGTTTTGTAGTCTGTGGCCTTGGAATGATTTTAATTTTGTAAACCAAAAGCTTGTATACATGAAACAGTAAACTGCTTTCCTCCCTTTGCTTTGGTTCAAAGTGAGTCATTGGCAGAGAAGAAACGTCAGGAAGAAACACTTACTGAAGAAATAAAAAACTCAACAATACGAATGGCTGAAGTGAATGAAGAATTGAACAAAATAGTTGGTGAACTGCAGAATGCCAAAATCGATTACCATGAAGGAAAGCGTCAGCAAATGAGAGCAGAGTTGCTGGAAAGTCTCAGAAGACTGTATCCAGATTCTGTGGTAATTGAATGACCTCACTTAGATGCCATATATTACAATTCAGAACTGAGAATTCTGCTTAAGACTGTGTAAGCAGCTAGAGTAAAGTGGACTCTCTTGTATGTTATGTTAAGCTTCAGGCCTGCTTCAGTGCACGTGGCAAAATAGTACTACTGGAAGAGGAGCATTTGCTGTCATTATTTTTCAGAGATTCCAGTAACAGACTAGTACTTGCATCAAAAAAGTTTTGATCGCTTGTGTGCTTTTTATGGAGTGTGACTTATTTTTTTTTTCCTATTCTAAACTGTGATTGTCTATACTAAAACATATTGACTTGCTTACTTTGAACAAATGAATGGGAAGATCAGCTCTAAGCCCATCTATCCCAGGAAGAATACTCCAGGTGCATTTGTTCCCATTTTTTTCCCCAGATTGTTCTCGATACTCCAGACTTCTGTTCACAAATGGTTTGTTTATCAAATACTATGCTTTACTTAAATCACCCACCGATAATGTCAGTGTTTTGTGTATTCTGAGTTATCACGAGATCTCAAGATATTTACCAAGATTGATTGAATGCTTTATGAGGCATGTCTACACCACTTTTATAGATACTTTTAAAGATAATTATTCTGACTCTGGAAGCAACTCCAAGTAAGAACTCTTTAATAAATCTAATCAACTGAATAGTTGCTCCCTGGGTATACCTCAGTATACTCAGTCCTTTTTGGTATGCATACTCATTTGAGATTTACAAGCTGGGAATTCCATTTTGGAAAAACAACAAAAAAAAATGTTTAGAAGTTGACATCTCTACTTCCTAGTGCAGCCATAATAACATAGTATTTTATTTTTTTCTCAGTTATGCTCTGCTTATTTGTCTTTGACAGAACCTCAGCATGTGGCAAGTGTTAGCTTTTTATAATACGTGCTCACAAGATGTTCAAAAAGAATCAGAAGAATGACTGCATGTCTCTTTTTGCTTTCTCTTTACATTGTATCCCTATATGACAAGAATTGGACCATACTGGTGATACCTTGCTCGCCTAGGGGAGAGCTGGTGTCCTAGGTGTTCTGTCATTTTCCTTCAAGAGCTGCAGACTTAGAGTACTCACCAATGCAATGGCTTTGGAAATAGAAAGTGGATAACTTAAAACAGCAGCATGTGAGGCAGCAGAGTTGCTTTGAGCTGCTTCCTTTGATGTATTAATTCTAGATTACTGAACACAATCCAAATTAAAGTCTCAGGATGAAAGGTCATGACAGGTTTCATCTGATTGATAGTCCACTAAGTCCTCAGTCAGAACTAGAGGAAATTTTGGTGTTGGTCTTTTGGATTTCATAGGCAAAAAAAAAAAAAAAATACAAATGCCTTATTGTTTCAAAACATTTAGTTCTTAAATCAGTGTTAAAGTTTATATTCTGGAAATATATTTTTTTTTAATGGTCAGTGAACGTTCCAGGTACTGGAATAGCCACCCAGCAATCTTGAGTCCTGCTGTGTAAAGGCCACATGGCACTTCTCATGGTTTTGTCTGATTAACATAGTGAACTTTGCAGCTTACTACAGTTTTTACAATTTTATTTTCAAAATGTCATTCCTACACTAGTAGTTCTAATTGGCAAGGTTACTGTTTTTAGATTGTTAGGCGGCTGTTATTTATTCCCATAGAAATCTGGCATTACACCTGGACTCAAATGCCTCTGTGTAGTTCTGAGTGTCTGAAACATCACATGCCTGAGTTGCAGACAGGAACATCCAAGTTGATGAAACTGAGGAAAATGAGGAAACTAAATGAAGGCGTTTATAGTGTTGTGTGTTATCCTTGCAATTATTCTTTTTGTTTCAGAGAATTGAAAGCATTTACCAAGAGAAGGGTAAAAGAGCAGATCATAGTAAGCTACAATTTGATCTGCTGTAAATTATATTATTTATACTATGGCATCAGATAATGCTATGGATGACCTATCACATACAGCTCCTCACATGCTCACATACAGTCTTCCTGTTATCATTTGATAATAAACATAAAATCATAGAAATGCAGGAGACCAGTAGCTATATGTGAACAAGCAGGAAAATTGTTCTTCAATAAAATTATAGATTACAATGTTCAGAATGTGCATTGGCTTTAATTTTTCAGGGAAAGTTCAACTGTAACTAAAATTACAGGAACAGAACTAAAGATCTTTAGGGAACATACACAGCAAAGAACTGAAGTTCTTGTAGGTGAGAGTTCTCATGGGTGGGAACAGCTGTTGAAAGAGCAAAAGCGAGTGTATTACAGAACTTGAAAGAATAGTTAGAATTTGTAACTGCTTTTTGGTAGTAGGTGGTTGTTTATTGCATCACAGTGATAATCTGATAATACCTGTATCTGATCATACTTTTTTTTTTAATATGTTTTGATCTGTGGCAAATAATCTTGTTATTGTCATTTAGATTTACTGTCATTCTGTGGAGTTAGTATGCACTTGGAATAAATTTTATCTCTGGAGGTGATACTTCAATATAAGGCAAAATAGGCTTAATTATTTGGACTGCACAGTACAAGAAAAGCAGTTTTGACTCTTTTTCATGCTACTATTATAAGAAGTTAACTTATTTTTTGAGTTGAAGCTACAGTAGGCTGTTTAGTCTTTCTTGCTGTCATTTTCCAGTTAGCCGTTCTATTTATATAGGATCTTATCAGTCAAAGATCTTATTGTATTAGGCACTTTCATTCCAGCCAAAAAAGATGCTTAGCCAATTTTACTATTGTCACTCTGTTGTACTTCTAAAAGTACATGCTAAAGATTGCAAGTAATGCAATAAGATGTATGTAACTGTCACCTTAGGGGAAGAAATTAAACGTTTTCAGATTTTGAAGTCATACTTTGCCATTTGGACTGATGACTACTAATTACATTTTTATTTCTCCATATTTTTTATCTTCAGTTTGGAAGACTGCTTGACTTGTGCCAACCTATTCATAAAAAATACCAGCTTGCTGTCACCAAAGTGTTCAGCAAATACATGACTGCTATTGTTGTTGCCACGGAAAAAACAGCAAGAGATTGCATTCGGTTCCTAAAACAAGAACGAGCTGAACCCGAAACTTTTCTTGCTTTGGATTACCTTGATGTAAGTACATTTTTCTTTTTCCTGTTATCAGCAACTTAATACACTTGTAAATCTTGATACTGTCTCCTTTAAGCTAACTAAAACAGGCTTAAGTGCTACAGTAAAGCAAACATGGTTTGAGAACGACTGTAAAGCTCAAAACATTACATGCTCTTGATGAGATTCAGACCCTTCTTCTGCCTATATATTTAGATGTTTTATGCCTTGTGAAGTATTATCACAGACCAGTTGAGGTTGGAAGGGACCTGGAAGTGTTCTTGTCCAACCACTCTGCTAAACCAGGGCCATGTAGGGCACATTTCCCAGGGCTATGTGCAGACAGCTCTTGAATGCTTCCAGGAAGGGAGGCTCCACGAACACTCTGGGCAGCTTAGTCCATTGCTCTGTGACCCATAGCACAGAAGGGCTTCCTAGTGTTCAGGTGAAACCTTCTGTTATCTGTTTGTGCCTGTTGCTTCTTGTCCTGGCACTGGGCACCTCAGTGCAAAAACCTGTCTCTGTTCTTTATACTGTCTCTACAGGTATTTGTACATGCTGTTGAGATCACCTTGAGCCTTCTTTTCTCCAGGCTAAACAGATCCAGGTATCTCAGCCTTTCCTCACAGGAGAAACATTCCAGTCCCTTTAATCATCTTAGCAGTCCTCTGCTGCACTCCAGTAGCTCTATATCTTTCTTGTCCTGGGGAGACCAGGCCTGGACACAATACTTCCCACAGCACTGCTGAGGGGAGGAAAAGGATAATCTCCCTTGACCTGCTGGCCACAGTGCTGTCAGTTGAGTCTAGGATACCATTAGCCTTCTCTGTTGTAAAGGCACTTTGCTGGCTCGTACTAAACTTGGTGTCTACCAGGACCCCACGGTCCTTTTCTGCTGGACTGCTTTCCAGTTTTTTAGCCCTCGGTGTGTTGCGGAGCATGGGATTATTCCTCCCCAGGGGCAGGACTTAACATTTCCCTCAGCTGAATGTCATGAAGATCTTTACTGCCTGGTTCTCCAGCCCGTCCAGCTCTGTCTGGGTGGCAACATGACCCTCTGGTCTGTCAGCTGCTTCTCCCAGTTCTGTGTCATTTGCAGACTTGCTGAGGGTGCGCCCTGCCCCATCATCCGGGTCATTAATGAAGATGTTCAGCAGGAACATCCTAGTGCTGACTACTGGGATACATAGCTTGTTACTGGCCTCTGGCCTCCTCCATTTCGAGCCTGGCAGTTCAGCCAGTTTTCAGGGCACCTCACTGAATGCTCATACGTCAACAGCTTGTCTGTGAGGATCGTGTTGGGTACAGGGTTAAAAGCCTTTACTGAAGTCCAGGCAGACAGTATCCACTGCTCTTCCCTCATCTACCAGGCCAGTCGTTTCATTGTGGAAGGCTATCTGGTGAGTCTGTGCTGACTGCTCCTGGTTACTTTCTTGTTCATGTGCCTGGAAATGGATTCCAGAATTAGTTGCTCCATCACCTTCCCAGGGTTGTAGGTGAAGCTGTTTGGCCTGTAGTGTTGTGGGTCCTCCTTCTTGGTCCCTTTTGAAGATGAGAAAGATGTTTGTTCTCCTGCAGTCCTCAAGCATCTCTCCCAGTCATCATGATTGTTCAAATGTTATTGAAAGTGGCCTTGCAATTACATCAGCCAGTTCCCTCAGCTCTTGTGTGTTCATCCCATCAGCCAGTTCCCTAAGCTCTTGTGTGTTCATCCCATCTGAGCCCGTGGACTTCTGTATTTCTGGTTTGCTTTAGCATTCACTGACCTGATCTTTCACCAAGGGCATGTTTTCCTTGTTTAAGCCTTCAACTGATGTCTGGGACCTGGTGTTCCTGAAGGTTGGTCTTGCTAGTATAGTCTGAGGTAAAGGAGGTCTTCTATCATACCATTTGACACCAGGTCCTCTGCCTCATTCAGCAGAAAGTGTGTGTTTTCTCTCATCTTTCTTTTGCCATCTATGCACTTACCGAAGCTCCTCCTTTGGCATCCCTGGACATACTCAATTCTGTTTGGAATTTGTTTTCCTTAACTGTAATCTGTGTGCTTGCGTAGTGCCTCTCTTTTCCTACCAGGTCTTGTGTCCATGCTTCTATCTTCTGTATACTTCTGTTTGTGTTTTGTTTTGTTTTGTTTTGTTTTCTTCCTTGTAGCCTTCCTGCCATTTTTACTTGACTTCCTGCATGTTGGTATAGACCTCTCCTGGAGGGAGGGGATCCTTGAAATTAACCAGCATTTGTGAGCCACTCTTCCCTTCAAGGCCTTGTCCCATGGGACTCTTCCAAGCAGATTCTTAAAGGGACCAAAGTCTACTATCTTGACATCCAGTGTCATCATCTTGCTTTTTGACCTAATTTCTCCTCTTAAGATCCTGAACTCTCCTATCACAGGGTCACTGCAGTCGAAGTTGCTTTCATCTTTTGCATCAAGACTCTCCTTGTTGGTATGAGGTCCAGCAGAGCACCTCTCCTCACAGATGCCTCCCACACGTGGGTGAGGAAGTTGTCTGTGATTTTCAGGAGCCTCCTATATTGCTTACGTCCTGCTGTGTTGTCCATTGAGCAGAGAGCTGCTTGGTTGAAGTCCCCATGAGCACAAGGGTCTGTTGAAAGTGAGGCTTTACAGGTTTCAGGACTGTTTTGTACACAGAACATGAAAAACAGATCTGTTTCTACTTTTGTAGTGACTGAGTGACCCATTATTTTGATTTGTACATCCTGTCCCCAGACCACTGAGATTTAGATATGGTTTGCTATTACAACGTGAATTTTAAACACTGCATGTTTGCATTACAGGTTAAGCCAATTAATGAGAAGTTAAGAGAGATAAAAGGAGCTAAAATGCTGGTGGATGTTGTACAAACTCCATTTGATCCACTGAAAAAAGTAATTCAGTTTGTGAGTGGGAATGGCTTGGTCTGTGAAACAGTTAAAGAAGCAAGACAAATAGCATTTGATGGACCAGTGAGGTTGAAAGTAAGAAGTTGAATTTTGTTCTATATGTTAGGTATTTAATGCCATTTAAATATTTATTCTATGTACATCCTACAAAATACTGCAGATAAACAAAAAATGATGCTGTGCTCTCTAGTCTATTCCCACATAAACAAATAGCCAGGTATTTTACATGCTTGCATTTTTCTCTCTATAGTAGTATATTTAAATGATTTCCTAGGTAAAGGAGGCAAATTAGAAAAGATTGTTAGTTAGCGTTCAGACTTGTTTCTTGACATAGTCCTCTGTTGATAAAAGGAAAGATAAGGAAAAATGGATAATCCTGTTCTTAAAATAGTTGATTTTAAAAATACGAATATCTTGATAGCTTTTCTGTGAAGAAATGCTTTAAAAAAATATTTTAAGAATCTGATAGTTGCAGATACAGACTGTAGACAGATGAAACAGCTTCTTTGTATCTTGCAGTTTTTTCTTTTTTTGCCATATCTCTATTTCTGTCACTGTCTGTGGAGCACTTTTATACACTTACTAAAGCTTTTAAAAATCTTGGTTAGAACAGCTTTAAGTTGAAGGTGAGCGTGGCATCTGGGTTGCTTGAAATTGAGATGACTCACAAAAAAAATGTTCCTTACTAAGACCGAAGCTTACTAAGACTGAAGTTTTCTGTTTGTAATGAGGTGGTCACTCTTCCAGGTGTAGAGTTTTCCTTCCATTATCACCTTGCTTGTTTTGCTCTACTGACCTGGCCAGAACCTGAATTACTAACATACAGGAATGTCTTAAACTTCTTAAATGGAAGGAAATCACAAGATTTCATTTCCTTTTCCGATCTGTTGTAATAATAACAGAATGTGACCCAAGCCATAAACAGCAGGCTTTTTTGTGGCTTAGTATATTTCATATCAGTGGGTTTGGAATACAGAGTCCAACGAGAATATGTTTGTCACTTGTTTAACTATGTTATTTTGATGCACTAGTTCACTGCTTTGTGTTAAGAATTTATTTAGTTACTTATTAATTTTTACTTGCAGACGGTGGCGCTTGATGGAACTTTATTTTTGAAATCTGGAGTGATTTCTGGAGGATCAAGCGATTTAAAATTCAAAGCCAGATGTTGGGATGATAAAGAAATGAATAAAATGAAAGAAAGAAGAGAGAGCTTGATTAATGAGTTAAAGGTAGGCCTCTTAAAGAGCACTTAACTGCAAAAGGCATAAAGTCTAATTTAATTTAAGAGTGGGAGAAATGAAGGTGATTCCTTAAGCAGTAAACAGGACATAGTAGTTGTTTATACTCTTCTAGTTTTTAGTAATATACTGTGAGTCCCTGTCTTCAGGTGGTGGGTTGGCTCATGTATCACAGAGGTGGAGAACAAGGACAGTGTTGTTAATATATATACATATATATAATATTCATATTCCTTCAAGGAAGAAAATGGGGTTTAAAGTACCCTACAACTTGTAGCAAAAAAAGTCAATACATTCTGCTAACATGAAAACATTTGCACAGACCAAAACCTGTCAATATAAAATGATTCTCAAAACCTCTAGTTATTGGGGGGGGGAATGAGGAGTCTGGGCAGAGAGTAGGAATTTGCAAGTCTGTGCTTTCTTTTAAGAAATAAATCTATGTGAAATGACACATGAGTGTGACCAATGATATCAGCATTTACTTTGAACGTGGCCGTTTTCAGTGAGGCTAGCGTTAAATAGTTAACAAACCTGAAAAACAAATAATTTCTCAATACATCAAATTTCATTTTAAATGCTTTTTCTCTTCTCCTGTTGTAATATTTTTCTAGGACTTAATGAAAATCAAACGTAAGGAGACTGATTTGAAGCACTTGCATGCTCAGTGTCATGGAACTCAGATGCGACTTAAATATTCACAAAGTGAATTAGACCTTATTAAAAAGAAACATCTTGCTAATCTCTACATGGTGTAGTACTAAGCCTTTATAATTTTCATGCTTAATCATTGTATTTTTGTATATATCTTCATAAATTGTGATTACCAGCAGTGATGTATTGCTTCCTAACGTAGGGTTTTTTACCTTAATTTGTTTCACATACAGCAGTTATGACTAAAGAATTACTAAAACGTATATTTTTTAAATGACAAAATAATCTAAATGAGGCTTTTTCTAAATTAGCAGAAATTCAAATTGATTTAAAAACTAAGTTTGGCCTATCATTTAGTAACTTCCCAATGTCTGGTTTAACTCAACAGACACTTAAATGATACTTATGTAATTTGCTTCTCTACTGTAACTATTGCATGTAAATTAGCAACAACTGTGAGTAAGTAGCATTTGAGAAGAAAATAGTATTTCTAACCAGAAAAGTACAGTTCATCTGGATCAGAAAGGTGTTAGTTTCTAGGAAGTTAACCATCCTGTTAAGAAAAATTAGCATCTTTTTCCCTTCTATGTAGGAGAAATCAAAGCTGGAAAGTGAACTAGTAAATACTGAGTCCCAGCATGATATGATAAATGAAGGAGTACTACAGAGAGAATTAAAAATAAAAGAATTTCAGAAGAAAATCAATGAGGTAGGTCCTTCTGTCATAGTCACACAGTTTATGTTGTTATTCTACAGAAACTTCTTTCTGTACCATATTAGAGTTTGGAAAACTTCAAACTTTTACAAACCTAGTCTACAAAGTAGGTTACAATTACTCCAGTAATCATCCCACCTTTTCTACCTTGGTCACCTACCAAGTGAACTGAAATGTCCTTACTTTACAGTTGGGTGTTAGTATGTATGAAGCATAGCTTCGCAAATCAGTTTCCTTAAAATCAAAATTCTGTGATTTACATGTGCCAAACACAAACCCAACCAAGGGAATGCATATACTTTGAATACTAGATGATGCTATGCCTAATCTATATGCTATAATTCCAGTTGATACCTGAGAAAATAATTCTGAGTTTGAAGAATAGGGGTTTTCTTCTCTTTCCCCTTCCTCCTCTGCTATTAAATATGATTTACTCTTTGTATTGAGCGTAGATGGTCTACCAAATTTCACAGCTTTAGAGCTGTACAGTACAAACTTCCAGTGTGGATCAAATCACAGAAAAATACTCCAGCTTTTTCATGTCTGAGAGTATAATTTCAAAAGTCTTATCTTACTTGTTCTGAGACTCCAGTGTCTAAGATTTTGGTAAGAAAAAGAAAAAATCATGTACGTATTTTAATGTAGAAAGATAAGTATAGAGTGTGATTGCATGACTAGACCATGACTACCTTTTGCCATGAAGTCTTCCTGGCTCACATGGGTCTGTGACAACATACACATACATGAAGCCCAATTTTAAACTCTCCGTACACCTATACACCTACAACATTTACAAATCTCTTGGTAATCAGCACTAAGCAGATGTCTGTAGAGGTATCTCTTCTTCTGGTATCTCTTCTTCTGGTATCTCTTCTTCTGGTATCTCTTCTTCCTTCTGGTATCTCTTCTTCCTTCTGGTATCTCTTCCTTCTTCTGGTATCTCTTCCTTCCTTCTTCTGGTATCTCTTCCTTCCTTCTTCTGGTATCTCTTCCTTCCTTCTTCTGGTATCTCTTCCTTCCTTCTTCTGGTATCTCTTCCTTCCTTCTTCTGGTATCTCTTCCTTCCTTCTTCTGGTATCTCTTCCTTCCTTCTTCTGGTATCTCTTCCTTCCTTCTTCTGGTATCTCTTCCTTCCTTCTTCTGGTATCTCTTCCTTCCTTCTTCTGGTATCTCTTCCTTCCTTCTTCTGGTATCTCTTCCTTCCTTCTTCTGGTATCTCTTCCTTCCTTCTTCTGGTATCTCTTCCTTCCTTCTTCTGGTATCTCTTCCTTCCTTCTTCTGGTATCTCTTCTTCTGAAAAAGAGATGATCCACACTTCTGGAACCCAAAGACAGATTAGGCATGTGCATGCCATCAGGAATAGAGCTCTATCTGTTTTCTAGAGCTGAGACCAGATCTTAGTGCTGCTAGAATACTTTATTCTGGACTCTGCAGGTCTTGTGTCTAGGTGATGACATTACACCACTATATACTTGAAAAGCAAATAAAGAGCAGCAGTGTAAAGAGTCCTTTTGTTGTTGTTGTTGGAAAGTGACAAATACCTGTGTTTTCTGTGTGCTTTGATTACACTGGGGGAATGAACAGAGCCCTTCTGTTGGAAGGGATCTATAGTGATGTAGTCCAATTGCCTGTCCTCTTCAGGGCTAGCCAGAAATTGAAGCCTAGTAATGGAGACATTGTCCAGCCTCTTGAGTGTTGACAGGCGTGGGGAATCAACCACTCCTCTGAGCAGCCCATTCTAATGTTGGACCACCCTCAGAGTAAAGAATTTTTTCCTAATGCCTAGTCTGACCCTCCCCTGGCACAGCTTTATGCTGTTCCCTCACATCCTGTCATCAATGACCAGGAGCAGAGCCCAGCACCTCCCTCGGCACTCCCCTCCTCAGGGAGCTGCAGGGAGGTCACCTCTTGGCTCCTTTTCTCTAGACTGGGCAACACAAGTGTCCTTAGCCTCTCCTCACAGGACATGCCTGCCAGCCCTCTTACCAGCTTTGTTGCCCTCCTCTGGATACTTTCAAGGGCCTTAATATCCTTTTCATATTGTGGAGCCCAGACTGCACACAATATTCACGATAAGGCTGTGCCAACATTAATATAGCAGGAGCATCATCTCTTTTGAGTGTACACCTGTGCTGTGTTTAATATATCCCAAAACGCAGTTTGCTCCTTGGTTGCCAGGGCACACTGCTGCCTTATGCTGAGCCTGCTGCAAACCAGCACCCCCAGGCCCCTGTCTGCTGAGCTGCTCTTCAGCCACTTGGCTCCCAGTCTGTGCCTGTGTCCAGGTGCAGCACCCAGCATTTATTCTTTGTGCCTGTTGTTCTTCCTGGGATATACCAGCAATGCATCTCCCAGTTTAGTATCATCAGACTTGCGGAGGATGAACTCAGCTCCTGCATCCATCAGTCCTAGATGTGAACCTCAGGAAACACTGCTGGTGACCAGCTGCCAGCCAGATGCAGCCCCAGTCACTGCGATGCTTTGGGCTGTACTGTTCAGCCTCTTCATCGCCCATTGTAGTGGCTGAGTCAGCAAATTCTTCATTGCACTGATTTTCTTCTTTGTTTCATTTTATGGTTATGTTTGTATTTTTAAGACCATTGTATGCTAATGACTATTGTCATTGAAGCCTACTCCTTCTCTGTTTTTATCAGCAACAGATGTTCTCAAAGATGTTACGTGATCTAACAGGTTAGATTTCTAGGCTGTCTTTTCTGTAGATAGTTCCGCCATCTCATAGCCTCAGCTCCCTCTCATTCCCTTCAGATGGTCTCCAGAATAGTTCATGCAGACAGCTGACATTCAAAAGGTTGATTATTGTGAAGAGATAGAAGGCATTCAGTGACGTAAATAGAACTAAAGCCCAATATAGTACCAAAAGGGGTTTCATAGTGTGTTCTGCTAGAATTCAGATAAGAGCTCTGGTGTTTCTGAAAAATAAGTATGTTATTCTCTACTGTTCTCTGAAAGCCACCTTTGTCATAGGTCTTGCCAAACACTAAGGAATCTGGTACATCCTTTGGAAGAGGGGTGGTGCAGTTAATCTGGAAATTCACAGCCCTGCACCCTGATGCTTATGTAGATGTACATATACACATATATGTACAAACACATATTCCTCACCACTATCAGGAGTTACGTGAGGTGCATAGTACATTATATAGCTTAAACTGATAAGAATGGGTCAGAGGCTAGAAACTTCCTTGAATTAATCTGTGACTGAAATTCTACATGTGAAGAGAAACCAAAATTACAGCGTATTGTCTTGGTTGTGGTACGGGCATGGGGGAGTGCACGTGTGTGTCATCCTCAGACACTGAGGAAGTCCTTAGTGTTTGCACCATAAGAATCACAAATCCAGGTAAATTTTCTTTTGCTTGTATTGAGGGAAAACAAACAAACAAAAAACAACCTTCCCCTCCCTCCAAAAAAAAAAAAATCTGCCTGTCTGTTTCCTGTGAATAATATTACTTGGTTAGATACAGCATTTGGTATCTGGTTAAACAGGGTTACAGACCAAAACAATGTAAACAGTTGGTTTTTGGTCTGTAAAGTTGTCTTAAAATGTTGTTCAGTCCATTGTTTTTGTTAGTATGTACTGTATAATTAGGAAATGGGAGATTCTGTAGCAGTTCTTTTGATGTGGCTCTGCTTTAAATGGGATGTAGCAATTAATATTTATGGATCACTTGAAAGCATTAAAGTGAAGAAATGAACTACATCAAGAAGCCTGTAGCTCACTAGTAGCTTGTATACCACTTAGTTTTCTTTCCTTCAGGTGAGTGGAAACCACAGACAAAACTATGGATGTTTATTATACTGTAATGACTTCAATTGCCTTTATAATGACCAGGCGCTGTCAAGAAGAGCTTATATGGGAGTTAACATTTTGCAGGTCATACACCTTCTATTGGGCATTTGTAGTGAAGGTGTTATTTGAAAATGTCAAGTACAGATTCTTAGTTCCATTTGTTGTTTCCTTGAAGTATCTTGAAAATGTAGTCTGTAGCATGAGATGATTATTTAAGTGTTTTCCTTCCTTGGGCTGCAAAACAGCATAAACATTGTGTTCCTTCTTTATTTATTCAAAGGTTGAAGATGCTGTTTTCAAGGAATTCTGTGAAGAAATTGGCATAGAAAACATACGTGTGTATGAACAAGAACATGTGAGACAGCAAGAGGAGATTGATAGAAGAAGGTTGTATTTGTAATTGAAATGTTAAAAAAAAAAAGTGTGTGTGTGTATATATATATACACACTTTTATATATATATATGTATATATATATATATATATATATATACATATCAGATTGTGCACATCAGTAAACAAGTAACTCCATCACAGGAGATACCCCAAAAGCCTATAAGACTGAAGAAGGTATATTACCATTGCAAGAATTAGCAGTGGCACTACCATGGTTTGGGTTTATTAGACGGTTACAGCCAGAGATGTTATGCAACAAACTTGAAGTTAAAATGTAGCATAGTTGCTAAGGCATAGTTATCTAAAATCCACATTGAGAAATGACAGTTGAAGATGATGTGAAGGCTTCGTCATGGTCATAAATCTTAGAGAAGAACTGGATGTAAAATGCAGTGATTCAGCATAGGAACGTACTATCAAGGGAAAATGGCATCTTAATTTTCTTACAGGTAACTTTCAACTCAAGAAGGAAAATGTCATAGGATCACAAATTTGTATCTTAAGGAATGAAAATGTTAAAATGAAATGTCTGCTTGTGGAGCAGGTATTTTCTGGCAGATAACAATGCATTTCCTGACATAGTTTATAGAAAGTACACTTTTTTTTTTTTTTTAACACAACTAGTGTGATGTCTAGTGCTGAACTCTATTTTCTTTTCAGCAGTATTTACAAAGAGACCTCTGGCTGGCTTCCAGTAATGTGGCTAAATGTGCCTCTTTGGCTAGAATTGCAGTGAGATAGTGCAGTACATTCTGTTGAAGTTAAAAGCACCTGACAGAAGTGATTCGATCATTTATTTATGTTGGCGAGAACGGAAGTAATGGTGATGTGTAGAAAGCTGTTAATATAATAGTGGAAAGAGCAGCTTTTTGCATGGCTGTATGCTACCCTGCACATATGGCTTTGGTTTTGCTTGTGTCCTAACTTGCTATCATTAGTCCCGCAAGCCTGTGCTAGAGTGCATTCTTACTTTGGCCTAAAGAGCCTGAAGCTGGTGTTGTCAGCCCTTTTGCCTGAACAACAGATGTAGCGCTGGTGGTACGTTACCCAGGAGCTTAAAGCTGAGAGACAGATAGTAACAGCTGAGAGGGAACCTTTCTGTGAGCAGCCACTTGGTTTTTACTTCATTAATTTCTCACAGCAGAAAGTGAGAAAGCTTCTTCTGTTGTACCCCTATAAACAAATACAGGTCTTAATTAAGAGAGGATGAGCATGGCTGAAGATGGCCTAAAAAGTTCTGGTCTCATGCTACTTAATTACTGCCTCCCAGCTGAGATAGGCTCTTTATAATTAGATACACGTATGTGTCTGCTGATGAGGCTTACTCCTAAGGCTGAACAGGGAGTGCAGGCATTGGACACAGCACTAGGGTAGCTTTTGCCCATCTCATCTCTCTATCAATTATCTTTATCCCTTAGGATAAAGGATCCTGAGATACAGGAACCTTTAGCATTAAATTTGATGTTGAATGTGACCACATTAGATCCTTATATTGTATTTGTAGAAGGATTACCACTGTATTTTTATAAATTCCAGTATATATCCATGATTTGGTGTAGTGAAATCTATGTATGCAAATTTCTGTGATCCAGTAGAAGATTCAAAAAAAAAATGCATATCTAAACAGTAGAAGTTAAAAATGTATCTTTTAATAATGTAAAATCACAGTTACTATCCTGGTTTGTAAGTGTTGGCTTGAAATACTGTACTTTCACTAGACTGGAGTTTGAAAATCAGAAGATGCGACTAAATGTTCAGCTGGAATATAATCGTGGTCATCTACAGAAATTAATAGACACAGTCAGCAAGCTGAGGGAAACAATTCAAAAAGATGAATTTGAGATTACTGGGCTACTTAAGGTAATGCACATATATAATATATGTGGGGCTGAGAGGACGGAATGCGCCAAGTTACAATTTTAAACATCACAAATTCTGTTGAGTAATTCTTCTAGTGCCTAATTTGGTCCTGACTTTGTAAGTTAAGAAACAAAAAAACAACAACAAACAAAACAAAACAAACAAAAACCACCACCAACAAAAAAAAAAACACAGCTGCACGTTATTCTTTTAACCTTGGAATAGCCTGTCATATTCGAATATTTATTAATTACTTAAAATAAATTCACTAAAAATAAAACTGGGATTACTGTTTGTACAGGGTTGTGTTCAGTTTATATGAAATGGCAGCATATGTCTACAGATAAAACTAATAGTATGTAGCTGAGACTCCAGCATATTTTATGATGAATAGTAAATAACGCTGGTGCTTTGCATCTTTATGGTGCTTCACAAATACAAATAGGCATAAAATAACTTAGTATGAAAGCCAATTTAGATTTTTAATGGAAATAATATGCATGAACTCTTCTTACATAGCATTTTTTGTTGTTTTTAATTACTTCAGCAAGATCATGTTGGTAATATGGAAAAAAATATTCATAATTAATTTTTATAGTATTTTGCTTGTTAAATAAACTGTGCTTATGGTGCACTAAAACAGTGCTTTGAATAAAGTAAAAACTGCTCCAAAGTGTGTGTGGGAGGGGGGAGGGGACGAAACGCATCATTTGACATGCACATTCTAGGAACTTTTAGAGAAACAAATAATACATAAGAAGATATGTATTTCTGATACTGAGAAAAACAATAGACCGTGACTCAGTCATGCACAAAACCCTCTGACTTGATGGCCCATGCATGTAATTCTGTTGAAATACATTAAATTCTGAAGATACTTTGTCCTGATGCTGTAATGGCAGCAGGTCTTGATCAAGTTGCCGTAGTGCTGGATTCTCAAGCAGTATGTCTTCATGCATGTAGCATTAGGTTTGCTATATTCTGGCACCTCGTTTCTAGCAATGTAGCAGTTGTATGGGTTATACAGGGGTAGACTTACCTAAAGTACTTCAATTGTGTTTTGCTCCTTTGCAGATACTTTTCAGAGATTCTTTCTTTTATGCAGATTGCCTCAGGATTTCTCTTCTAATGAACAATACTTTTTAAATGATTTCGGGTACCTAAGGTGTTGCTAAATATGTCGTACAAGTGCAGCAGATGGGTTCTTTTTAGTAGGGCTATGGGAATAACTGAGGAAAAGAGTAGTCCATGGGATTGTAGGAGTCTTAGGATCCCTGCCTTGTGTGGTGGCATTATCATCTAGTCTGGTACAGTCACAAATCTGGAGCTGGCCATGCCTAAGTATACAAAACAGCTGGATATTCTAATGTGTAAGATGGGCTTTTTTCACCATGCCCTTCAGACTGTGCTGCAACACATTTTGAAGTATTGTACTGGGTTTAAACATCAACTTTATATATAGCTGTATACTAAAAGGTTTTTGGTAAAAGGTTAAAAATGAAAATATTTTGATGCAGGATGAGGAAAAACATCTAAAAAGAGTGAACGAAATTGTGGAGGAGGAGCAACATCTTAAGGATACATTAAGTGCTCATAAATCTGAGATTATGAAAACCCAAAGTGAAGTTGAAGAATTCAGAAAGAAGTTGTTAACTCTTAATAGGTAATTATGAATTATATGCCTGAGAAAAATGATACGCTATAATCTTTAGAGGAGTTCTTGCGATGTCTGAATTTTTCATGTTCTGTTTTCATGTGAAAGATCATTAGAGACATGGTAACTGGCATTTACAGTATGCATGAGGTAAAAAGGGCTTCCACTTCCATATGTGGTTCCCAAAAGTAATGTGGATGAGATTACCTCATGAGAGCATCCCATAATGAGAATGTTATTCTACATAGTTTATATACATATATATTTTATATACCTAGCGATAGTTCTGAAGGGAACATGTTCAAAGATGTTAAACGCTTCTTGAAGTGTTTTACTGCAGATGTTTGCTGGTAGTTTTATATATTCATTCGGGTTGTACAGCTAGTTTACTTAATGAGATTTTTATTTTTTTCTGATTTTAGCGTTCCAATTTTCTCCAGTCCTATCAAGTGTTGGATACCTTAACCTAATGTTAATTTTTTGTCACGGTTTTGTCTTTATCCTTCTTTTAAGTCAACTGTTTCAGAGACAGTTTACATTTCAGTTTCCTCATGCTTGTTTATTACTAATGTGTTTAATGTTCTGTCTCTTAATCGTTAAATTTATGATGTTTAAAAAACATATGTTGACACAGACTTGTAGGATCTTGGTGCTTTCAGGTCATAAAGAGGATGGAGAAATTTAAGTACCACTTTATTTTTGATGGGGATTACAAAGGTAACTGTTTTTCATGCTGTTTGACTGTAGATGTTATTGGCAGTGATGTTGCTGCTCTTAATGGTTTTGTGCCATTTGTTTATGTAGGGAAGCTGCAAAATTACAAAAGGAAGGTGCAGCTATAGAAACCTCATTGGAAGATAAAAGATTAAGAAGGCATAATATGCTTCTTGAGTGCAAGGTGCAGGACTTGAAAATAAATCTCCTATTTGGATCACTGGATGATATCAGTGAAATAGAGGTACTTAAAATGTTTATGTAAGATAGATACCATGCAGGAGCAATTATCCAGTCTTGAATTTAATGATTTTTTTTTCTTACTTGCTTTCTGGTTGTCTCAAAGACTAATGCTAAAATAAATTAATTGCTTTGATATGATCAGGCCGCCTTCTTTCAAAGGAAGGATTTTTGTTTATTTTTGTCTGCTGAAATGTTGTTTGCAAGTGTTTCTGCCTGTGCTTGAAAAGTATTCCTGCACAATATCTAAAATCAGTGGTACAAATTGACCTGAAGGAGTATTCTAGATAGACATAAGATAGACAAAAGGTTCAAGTCAACCATAAGTAAATGTGGCATGTACATGGGTCAAGATAATACTTAGTTAATCATGTATTCATAACATAAATACAGTCTAAAATCTTCCTTTTGTCTTCAGTAGATACAGATACTTACAGAAATCAGGGATAGGCTAAAATAGAAATATTTCTGCTAGCAGGGGATTGAACCTTACTATTTTTCTCAGTCTTCCCTCTTTCTCCAGCTGATCTCTTGTGAGAAGAAAGGATACTTTCTCCACTATTGAAAACAAACAAACAAACAAAAAAACACGCACTATTGCTTTTGAGGGAGTTGTGTCTGCAAATTTGGAAGGAATCTTGTTGAGCTCATTCCTTAGGTGGTTTTATTGGATGATAGATATAAATGGGTGGGCCAGAAGCAAAAAGTGAAATAGGCGCTCATGTGAAGGGGAAAGAGATGAATTGATAATCATCAGAGTATGTAGGTAGCTCAATTATCAGTTTATGAATATGGAAGACAGAAAACAAGGAGGTAGGCAGTAGGAGTAACAAATTTGATTTCTAGGTCATAACATTGAGAGGACATTATTATATTTGGTTCTGAGAAATAAGTTTGGTAGGAAAGGAACTGACAATGATACGTGTTTCATTCAAGGGCAGGTAGCTGTTTAAAATTGAGACTTACAGAGTCCAGAAGATGCGCTGCCTGTGTTAAACAGAATTGATTTTTTTTTTTCCTGAGGCCAACTGAATAGAAGAAATGCCTTGACTTACACACTGCAGAGCCTTTTCTTGAAAGGGGAATGAGTTATTACAGAAAATTAAATTACTTCCCATCAAGAGATAATGGTAGATTTTCAGTGTGCAAATTGTTCCAAAATTGATTTCAAATATACTACTGCTGCTTTCATCTTAGCTTTAAACTGAAATTGGCAGATATTTTCATCTTTATATAAAAGGTGCATTTATTTCTTTAGATTTGTAGGATCTTAAGTTACTTAAGTTTTGTATGAGGGAGGAGCAGTGAAAAGGTTACCTCATACCCTCTTACAACTGTCTTGTCTTTTCCTGTCCTTTCAATGTATTGTTTAAAGAGTTTAAAACTTCACTTTTCATATTTCTGAACTGGAATGTCCACTGTATTTATAGCTGGGAACTGAAACGGAAGGCACTCAGACTACAACTATCTATGAGAGGGAAGAGGCAATTAAGATAGACTACAGTGGCCTAGCAAGTGATCTGAAGGTAATCTCTTGTTTAAAATAAACACAGTTTTATTTAAAATATTTTGTTGACATTTTAGTCCTCACCTTAGCCTTCAATTGAAAGATTTTTAAAACACTGGTAAGCTAAAGAGTGTGTGTTTGTGTTTGTTTTGGTTTTGTAATTGTACATAGCAATATATGGGATTTTTAGATAGCTTGGTTAACTACGTTACTAAATTTAATTTAACGCTTACTTAAACCATAAGAATAGAATAGAGAAATAGTAAATATAACCGATTTTTTTCCTTGCTCTTTACCTTCTGCCTTTAATTTCCACCGCAATAGGTTATGACACAAAACTCTAGAAAACTAGAGATTGGCTGCCAGAGGTGATGTGAGGGAGCTGCACCATCTTCTTTCTGTAGTATTTTCAGAAACTGAAACTTAGAATATTTCCCTCTGTAACAGTCACATATTCTTAGCTGGATTTTGTGTGTGTATCTGTTTCTTTTTAATCAGGAAAATAATTAAGCATCAGAGGTTAGGTGCAGAACAAGGAGGAATCTGTCATTTTAACTTATCTCAAAAAGTCTTCAAGATTGTGTCTTGAAAGCTTTTCTCAGAAATTGAGTAGTCATTTCTGCTAGTCTCCCTCTTATGTTGTATTTAAACATGGACTTCTATGCTGAAGGAAATTTGTCTGTTTTTAAAGGTCTTGTAGAACAATACTTAGGACCTAGTAAATTGATTCAGAGAGCTAAGATCCTGGGTTGAGTTTTTTGTTTAGTTGTGTTTCCAGATAAAACTATTAGATGAGTGGGTGCTTCTCCAGAAACCATGACTGGTTGTTGTATGTGTTGAAATGTCTTGGCCTAAAAGCAAATTTTATGTCTTTTTCGTTGGTGTTGTTTATTTCTTTAGGACCTAGAGTCTGATGAAGAAAGAGAGGCTCATCTGAACCAAATGCAGCAGGAAATGAAATCTAAAGAGAGTACTTTAATGAAGACAGCTGCTCCAAACCTGAGAGCATTGGAGAAATTACAGATAGCTCGGGACAAGTTCCAAGAATCAATGGATGGTAACACTGAGTCCTATTCATCTCTTCAGTGGCTGTGAGAGTTCTCGCCCTAATTAAAATTACTTTTTTTTCTGGGGTCAATCTTGGTGGTTTTGCTTCTTTCGGGCATTGAGGTATTTCCTGTGCTTAAGTGTTTATCCTCAGTTGTCTTTTTAATTATATGTAAGTAGTGTATTAAAATATATTTTTACAGTATTTTATTAAAATACAGTTTGCATGTGTAGCAAAGAATCACTTTGCACAAGCAATCACAAGCAATTTCTTTCTTAGCCAAATGGCATTATAAAGTATTTCTGCTTATTTTCTAAAAATGGCTAACTTCAACAGTAAAATTCTTCTATTTTTTCATAATTAAAAGTTTGCCCAGAATCACAGACATGAGCATCACTACCAAATTATTGGTGTCCTCAAAGAACATCACAGACATTAAAATGCTACCAAAACCAAGGAGTTCGGAAGCTGTAATCAGTAAACTCTGGTGCTGCTTAGACCAGCCAGCGTAAAGAGACAATTGGGAGGCAAAATTTTGTTGCTTAGTCCAGAGTAATGTGGCATAGAACAGACTGAATACATACCAACTTCATAGTTTTGGGGGCCAACAGTTGAAGTCTGGAAGGAAACTCGGTGTTGATATGCTGCTTGCATGTGCATTGGAACCTTTTTCTGAAGTATTTCCTTTGATGCTTGTTATGGGGTACAATACATATTTGTTCTGTGTATTTTCTTAGAGGCTTGTTACGGAATAATTTTAGTGTGTGTTTTTTTTTTTGTTTGTTTGTTTGGTTTTGTTTTTTTTTTTAATAGCTTTTGAGACCAGCAGAAAGGAGGCCAGAATATCCAAACAAGAATTTGAACAGGTGAAGAAAAGGAGATACGAGCTTTTTAGCCGGTGCTTTGAGCATGCCTCCATAGCTATTGATCAGATCTACAAAAAACTTTGCAGGAACGGTAGTGCTCAGGTGTGTCATGTTCTCTGGTACTTGGCTTAAAATGGTACCTGAAACTTTGTTATACAGAATAAGAAGACTTATTGTTTTTAGTATCCTTAAGACAGTTTCAGCTCTGAAGGAGAAACTTAAATAATAATGACTTGAGAATTTTAAGATCGGAGGAGAATAATACACCAGACAGTGCTTGACATCAGACAGATACGTGAGCTTGAAGTGTTACCAGTGACAAATAATTCAAAATACTTAATCATTAGTATCAATAATTATAAAAATAATCAATTAATATTTCAATGCTGTTTTTTTGTATGATGTTTTGAAACTTCTTATGTCCCTCTTAAGTATATTTTTAAAATGATAGACTTAATAGGTTGGTAACTTTTAAGGGATCTGTGGAAAAATTACGTCACAATTAATCTTTGCTATGGTTTCAATATTAATGCTGCAAGTAAAGAGGAAACACCCAAACACTTCTGTCACATCAGATTCAGTAGGTGGCTGAATGTTTAGAGTGCAGGCTTGAAGTTTTGTCATCTTAAACTTCAGATTTTGTTTTTCTTCAGAATCATATACTTGGTAAATGCTTTAAATTTATTAAATTTAAATTGGTAAATATTTAAATTTATTTAATTTAAATTAAGTAAATGCTAAAATATCTTTAAACATATCCTTTCTGCTTCTAGGTTGGACTGTATAGTCAAGTATTTCTTTCCTTATGATCACTGGTCCCATACCTTTTAACCTAGACTAAATAGTAGGCAGGTCTTGACTTTGTGTCATAAACCACGTACCATTTAGTTTCTGTCATACTTTTTAATGTTTTAGTAAAATAGCCGTTCCTTTAAAATAATAGTTGTAAATTTTAAATGTGGGAACTGACATACAAAGTATAGGAGAAGGCCTACCTATATTAAAATCTTTCTTCAGATAGCATGAACTGTAGTAGCAACTCAAAGCTAGATTTTATAAACTAATGTTTCACCAAAAAAATAAGTAGTTTTTGAACTATCTTTACTTCCAAGCCATAAAGAAAACTGTTTTCATAGTAGAGTTTTCATTAGAAAAATAAAAACTACATAAAAGGTTGAAAAACAAATTTATTTAGTAGGTAAAAGTTTGTAAGTAACAAATATGTGGAGCCTTTTCAAAATAATTTTGTTAATTAGCTTCCTTGCTTGTGCTTCATTAAGAGGAATGTTCACTGGGAAGTTTTATAGCACTGCTCTTCAGTATGGATGAACAAGTGTTTCCAACAAATGAAGCTGATTTAACAGCTTCAAACCTAGCTCACTCCATATTTAATCTTAGAAATACCCATCATAATAATTTTATAAATGTCATTAATATTGAAATGTATGCATTTCCAGGCATTCCTTAGTCCTGAAAATCCCGAGGAGCCTTACCTAGAAGGCATTGGCTTTAACTGTGTGGCTCCAGGGAAGCGATTTATGCCAATGGACAGTTTGTCAGGAGGAGAAAAAACTGTGGCAGCTCTGGCTCTTATATTTGCTATACACAGGTAAGAAATTCTTGTATTTTCCAAGTATTCGGCTGCTTAAGTTGCAAGAAGAAAGCATACTTATATATGCTACAAACCTGCTAATACAGTATGCAGTCACTTACTAAAATCCCTTACCTGTCATTACTTTTTATGAGAATTTTATGATAGTAACTTGCAAAGTAATCAAAATGTTTATTAATATTTTTGTACCTAAATGCAAAGTACTGTATTTTCTTTCACAGTTTTCGGCCAGCACCTTTTTTTATTTTAGATGAGATAGATGCTGCCCTGGATAACACAAACATTGATAAAGTAAGTTGGTCCCTTTTACCTTATCCTTTTATTTGCAATATAATGGTATGTTTTGCAGAAGGATGGCTACTTACTGTTAGAGGTTGTAGGGATAAAGAGATTGATTACACTGTGTTAACCCATTTCAAAATATGATATGTTTAGAACAGAAATAAATGTTGTATATGAGGTGCTTGACTAAGGCTAGGTTTAAATTCATAAATCTAACAGTATCTTAATCATTCTCAAAACTGAATTGGAGAAAATAGGTCAGGACTATGAAAGTACTCAGCATGAACGGGTGTGATAAAATCGAACATAAAGGTCATCCGTGACTGGGTTTGTTTAGTTTGAATTTTTAAGGACTTTGTGTTCCCTTAATACTAAGAAGCAGAAAGGAGCCTATCTGGGTGTTGAAAATCAAGTCATTCTATTACTGGAGTATTAATTTTATATATTTAATTTGATTGGCTTACTAAATATTTTCATCCTCATTAGCACCAATTAAGAGCTATCACTCCAGTCACTTTAGAATTCTTGTTTGATTTAAAAAAAGCTTCCAGTTGCTCTTGCTTCATTTTTTTTTCCTTTTGGTAGCAGTTAGTCACTAGAAAGAAAATTATGACAGAATACAAAGAAAGATTGCCAACTGTAGGTGTCAGTCTCTGGGAAGAGAAGACATGGTACACGGAGTCCTTGTTTAGGAGAGGAATCAAAAAGATCTCCACATGTACATGGATTTTTTTTTTATTATGGAAATATTCCTTTCTACTAAAAGTAAGAGGCATATTTCTAGCAGTATTAACAGTGATGTCAGTCTTGGTAGAACTTAATTAATGAGAGCAATTTTATGAACACCAAACAGTTTTGGTTTGTTTTCCTACTGGATCTAACTGTGTTGTGTCGAGTGCACTGCAGAGTTTGCTTGGAGGGTACCTCTGTAGTAAACAGCTTAGGAAGATCCATTAGTTGTGCCTGCTGGATGGAAGAATTCCTTCTCAGAGGTTACTCACCCCTCAAGCCTTGGGAGACGCCTTTTCCAGAATCTAAGTTCCTTAAAGGTTTCACAGGATCCAAGTCCGTGAGGGGTACCCATCATGTGCTACTTTTGAGGAGATGATGTATGCTGCATGTGTTTTAACACAGTTTACCATGTTTCAGCGATACTAGATCAGATGTAATAGAACTGTAATGAAGATATCTAAGCAAGCATTAGAGTTAGCCTGTCAATTACGTGATTGTTAATGAGATTACAAATGAAGTGATCACAAAACACCTCCATAATCCAACAGGATACTTCTCTAGTTACTAGCCTTTCACTCAGGACCACTATGGCTTATCACAACAGTTGAAGGTGATGTGTTTGGTTAAATACTAGTATTGCATTTTCTGGATGTTATTCTTAATTCTGGAGTCTTAATTCTGGCTGCTGAAGATTGCTACAGAGTTAAGCAGACTGCCTCCAAGTTCTCCTATTTTACCTTTCTCGTCAATTATGTATGCATTCATTGAAGTCTGTGGCTTCATTGGTAACGCTCTCTCTTTCCATAGAGACTACAAATTGTGCCTTAACGCAACTGATGATAGACACAGCAGTGAGTTTTCTGCAATTTGCCTCTCTCCGTAGGCTTATTCTGCTACCTCTGACAGAAGAGATGTCCACTTTATATCTTAGAATATGCTAAGCAATATTCCTTCTCAGAATGCTATAAACAATGAGTAGCCTAGTTTCTTAATTAAAACATATTTCTGATCTGATTAATTTACTTCTCTTTACATTAAAAAACACATTCATTGCTCACTAAGTATTTTCCAAAAGAGTCACATTAACAGTTGTTAACCAAACAGTTCCTGTCTGCTGCTCCTGCCACTGGATGTGGCATGGAAGGGGCTGGGAGAGTTTATCAAAGTGGCTGCTCTTTTCACATAAAGCAGGCAGCCTGTGATGGAGGCTGTAACTGATAGCTACTTGCAGAGTAGCTGCCCATATGATTCAGAACAAGGGTAACAAAATAGTGGTTTCCTAAATAAATAATTGTTTCATTAGTTTGAATATGTATCTAGAGCTGCCTGTAGGGAGAGTTAGACTATGCTCTAAGCATGTATGAAGTGTCTTAAACTGCAGAATGAGCAAAACCAAAATTCCCTTCCCTGCTCCCAGCGTCTTCCTTATCTCTTTCCTTATCAGTAAAATGCATTTTTTATTAGCCTGATACTAGAAAGCACCCAAATATTCACAGGCATTTAATATAGCAAGTGAGCAAAAATGATACGTGGAAATGTTATATGTTGCTGGTACTCTGTGGTATCTAGCTTTTATGCTTTGAATGAAGAAATCTTTTTCTTTTATGTTTTTCTGGTTTAAAGATTTGCTGAAGCAGATATTCAATAATCTTCTTGTAATTATATCATAAATTGAATGTTAATGATGTAATTCACTAAAGGCTGTTCCTCAAATAATATCTTCTACCACACATGGATAAAACTGTACAGATTGACTAAAAAAGTACTTGTTTTCCTTTACTATGTAATTTATATTATGGGGTGCTGCCTTACTCAGTCTCCAGTTTATAGCTTATTATTTGTACTTTTCATTTTGCAGATCATTGGGAAAAAAATTGTCACCTACAATGTGGACTAACATTAAATGAATACTAGTAAACAACCAGTAACAGCTTTTTCACATTTTTTTTTCAGATTTGGGAATTTCTACCTCCCTTCTAAATTCTAATACATAAAATAACTTCCATTGGCACTGATGTTCTTCTGTAGCTTTATTCATTGGAGTGAATGATTGTTATCAAAGCAGCAAATCAGAGGGAGGTTCTTAATATGCACTGTATGTCTTAAGACAGTTTTCTCTTTTTTATCTTCCTTATTTCACAACTGAATCATTGACTTCTGATGCTAATGTAGTTAAGTTCTTTCCTCACCATTCCGTGATTACAGTAATTACAGCGTGGTTTCAGCTGGCCAGAACTAACTTTATCATTTGGCTTCTTTCTAAAGGTATCAAGTTTCATTAGGGAGCAGGCACATGAACAGTTTCAAATGATAGTTATTTCTCTGAAGGAAGAGTTTTATTCCAAAGCAGATGCATTGATTGGAGTGTGTCCAGAGGTAAAAATTATTAAGTTTTGTTAACTAACACAAGCTGGTTTTGTTGAAGTACCAATTTACATGTGCAGAATTACTAGTGAATTATGTATGAAGTTGTTGCTGGGTTTGAACAATTTTGTTTTCAGATGTAACTGCATGTACTGATTTGATGAAAAGACCACTTTGGTAACTCAAGCTCATTATTGTATCGCAGTCATTTATGAAGTGTTTACTTCAAGTAACAGAAATGTTTTGAATTGTGTGATTCTTCCTCTTTTCAGCATGATAATGGTATGTTCAGTCAGGTACTGACTTTGGATCTTACCGAGTATCCAGATGACCAAGAAGAAATGGAGAAATATGTACACAGTTCTTTATAAAAATAAAACAAGGATAACTTCAGGGCCAGGTGATACGAAGCATGTTTACAGCTGACTGTTAAAATCTGAAAGTGGGTATTACAGATCAATAGATAAATGTTTACATTTAAAAAAAAAGTGTTCTAAAACTTTGAGGGAGTCACTCATTGATACAGTTTGTTAACAAGACAGAGGTTCTTATTAAGTGTGTGTTATTCTGGTAAGCAAAGCCTTTTCCTCAAAGGTAGGTTTTGTGTTTTTTTTTTTTTTTCTGTCTTAAGATGAAGGACTATGGGTTCACATAAGCGCACTGTATTACAGAGAGTAAGACTTTTTATGAGAAGAAATGTGTTTAGATTTATTTTCAGTGCCTGTTAACACTGGTCTTGTCAGGACCTTTACAGGTCTTTGTGTTGCACGTGCATCTGTTTGCTTTCAGATAGGATTATTTCCACTATCTTGGTATTTTAAAAAACAGGAATATAGCTAATGTCTTGCATGACTTGTGTGATGCCTTTAATACTTCAGCTGTCCCCTGATACCTTATGAAAAGAGCGAGCTTTACAAAAGCTTACCTTACACCTTTTTAGAGGTTTAATGCGACCTGGAGAAAACTTCCAAGGTATTGTACCCTATCCACAACAGAGAAGAATAAAACAGGTGTGAGGCAGCTGCCATAGAGGTAGCAGCCTTAGAAAAAGTTATCTGCTATTATTTTGCAGTTGAGCTGACAACTACCTGTTGTATAGCTGTCCTAGTGCCATCAATCTTGCTGGCTGTGCTTCATCTAAGAAACAGCAATAACAAAGTTGGTTACAGAACATTATTTGAGAGCTAGAATCAATTAATCTGGCCTGGGTTTTATCTTGGTGCATACTGAAGACCTTCATTTGGCTTATGCTTGCTCCTAATTATATCTTGTGTTCATATACTAACTTCCTGTAGTCCACCATGCTTATTACACACTTATACCTTGTAATGTCTTGCTTCTATAGTGCTTGTTGCACACAAACACTGGATGGTTGAGGTTACTGCATAAGGAAGGAATGAAAGATGAGCATTAGTGTGTTCCTATGGAAGGCATTTCAGTGACTTGAATGTGTCCACTTAACTGTAGAGAAATGTTTATCAAATAGTTAATGTTGCTGATACACTCCATTAAATAAAAATGATTTACTCTGAACATACTCTGCAAGTTTGTAACACTTATTTAAACATCTTTTAACAAGCATGGCAGTGCTTCTGTTGGATGAATAGAAGCACTATTCATTGGATGAAGGATGAATAGAAGAGCTACTGCTAATGTTTTTCAAAGATCTTTGATCCTGATCAGTCTGCATATTGCAAATACAGAAGCTTGGGGTTTTAACCATTTTTGCAGAACACATAGTTGAAATAGAAGAATACAGGAAAGAACTAAATGTTGGAAGAAAGGTAAAAGCTACGTATATTAGCTATTATACAAGACTGGCATGGTTGATTTTAAATATTAGAGTATGTACTAGATTTCCTACCACCTTATTATGTAGCATAAACAAAACGGGATAATAAATGGTCAAGGAGACTGTTTCAGTCAGTAAGTATCTTAGACCCATTTTAAAAAAGTACAAAAAGAACCATCTAGAGTAGACTCAGCAAACATTTAACATGTCCAGTTCTAGGGGTAGTTTCTTCACTGTACAGAGGTAGTAATTTCAATGAAGTTCTAAACATGTTACTCTTTTGCATAACTCATAAATCAAATGCAACAGCCTGCACCTTCTGTCCCTTTTGACTGTTTTAAACCCTGAGGTAGCTTTAAGGCAACCCTTTCCATACAGTGGCTAAAATGTAAATGGATGACAGTAGTCATGTGATAGGGGTATAACCCCCAGAATAACCCATTAATTACTTATCTGCTTTTCCAGATTCAAATGCAAAGCACTTGAGTAAGGAAAGGCTGTTGTACAAGTCACCATTGTCTACAAAACCAAAGAATCACTAATGTTCAGTTGCAAGTTGATCCTTACAAGAGGAAGGGAATGTGGTTTTCTAATGTGGATCTGATCTGAGGCACAGGATAAAGTGCTACACAATTTTAGGGTACAGCTTAAACTGACCTCTTAAGGACTGACTATTTATTTGTAAATTAAACTGATGCTTCAACCTGCAGCATAAGTGCTCTAATCTGATACATCATCGTCCAAGCCAGTATGCCTAACCACTGAAACTACACATTCATGCTGATTGGAGAGGGCAAGTTCCATAGGTTAGTCTTACCAGTAATGGTACACGAGGCTAAAAGACAATTTTCAAAAGTGATGTGTGCAGAAATGCAATGCCATAAATGAGAGGATGCATATGGCCACCTTTCCAGCTGGTTTAACTTTAAAAAAAAAAACAGCTGAAAACATGTGAACCGGTAGTTGGGTTCTTTGGGTTTTGGTGTAAGATAGTATTCTTAAGTATGGTTTCTAAATATGGAGTATTTTCTTCTGAGATAGGAGTGCATGTGTATTGTTTAGATTGCTTTTCTATGTAAAGTATCTTCAGAACTTTCATTTGCCTACTTCAGAAAAGGGACAAGGACATACCCCACCAAAAGAACTCTAACCATCTCATTAGTGATTAGTCTAGAAAGAAGCATGTGTCTTAGTTTCAAGCTTTTCATTTTGTAAACATACAGACTACAGAACATGCAGAAGTTGTTTTCCATAGACTAATGTAGTTTTGAAAAGACCTCTAAGATCAAGGCCAACCACTAACATAGCACTGCCAAGTCTACCACTAACCCATAGCCCTAAGCACCACATCTACACATCTTAAATACCTCCAGTGATGGTGACTCAACCCGTTCCTTGGGCAGCCTTTTCCAATGCTTCATAATTTTCAGTGAAGAAGTTTTTCCTAATATCAACCCTAGGCCTCTACTGGCACAACTTGAGGCATATTGCTTCTCAGTCAGAGAAGAGGCCAATCATCATCTCGCTACAGCCTCCTTTCAGGTAGCTGTAGAGAGCAATAAGGTCTCCTCTAAGCATCCTCTTCTCCAGGATGCCGTTGGCCTTGGCCACCTGAGCACACTGCTGGCTCATATTCAGCCAGCTATCAACCAATGCCCCCAGGTCCCTTTCTGCCAGGCAGCTTTCCAGCTAGCCACTCATCTCCCAGCCTGTAGCACTTCATGGGGTTGTGCCCCAGGTGCAGGACCCAGCACTGAGCCTTGTTGAACCTCATACAGTTGGCCTCAGCCCATTGGTCCAGCCTACCCAGATCTCTCTGCAAAGCCCTCCTGCCCTCGAGCAGATCAACACCGTGTGCACTGTCAGTAAGCTTGCAGTCTCCTTGTCCAGATCATTGATAAAGATACTGAAGAGAACTGACCCTATTACTGAGCGCTGGGGGACACTGCTGGTGACTGGCCTCCAGCTGGATTTTATTCCATTTACAACTATGTGGGCCCAGCCCCCCAGCCCTATGACTTTCACTTCCCCATACAACATCACGTGTGTTGTGCACTCTCACAAGGCATTACAGATCAACTCCACAAGGAACCTCAGAGAAACCTACCTGAAGCAACCTCCAGGACCCCCAGATATAAATGGGCTCGTATCAGCACAAAAATGACCCTGAATATGCTCTCCTGCAGACATTGAGGTGAGAGGCAGCTGACTAGAAAATGCCAGATCAGTGTTAGCAACTAAAGCAGTAATTCTGTCAGTCAAGTGCTGGAACAATTCAGTGCAAGGTAAAGTGACAGTAACTCAGGAAAGAAGTGAGCATACTGCCTAACTTTAGTCATTTGAGTAGTTCAGCTGTCATGGAAGTTACACACTAGAAAATGTCAGATACATGATCAGATACTACCCTGTTTTATTCCCACTGCATTAAGACTGTCCATTATCTGCTGAGATAACTGGCAACATACTGTGGTTAGACAACCACTAGAATATTTCCATGAAAATATAGTGCAAAAGGGTCAGTAAACCCCCATGCATGCCACTGTATTTTTCTTGATTTCCCTCCCTGTAAACTCATGCCTTAGTAGACTGACAAGTGAAAACGAATGCTTGTGCTAAAAACATAAAATAGGGAAGTTACTGTGATGTAGGTTCCATAAATGCAAAACACTTCCTGCTCAAAGCAGCTTAGAGAGGTCTGAATCTTGCAAACTTGTGCTGACAGACCCCCCCTGAAGAAATCAACCTCATGCAGCCTAATTGCAGATCAGCTGATGAGAAAAAGAATTTTAAGAAATCCTTCATTTTAAAGGCAACTAACAGGTAGTTCCATAGTATGCCAACAGTAATTGACAGATCTGAACAGCACCTCCATTGTGCTTCAAATCACCATATTCAGGCCAAACTGTTAAGAACTTGGTCCATCTGGCTTCAAAAACAGGCAGGTAAAACTTTTATCTATGTGCTGTTAAATGACCTTACAGATACAGTTTCAGTAGTTCACTAGTTCAGAAGTGCCTGCAGAGTGACTAGTATCACTCAAAATTTCACATGCATTACCATTTACATCCCTAGAAAAGAAAATGCTAAGACATACACGATTTTTATTCCACTTGAAACCATGGAAATACTTAGCTCAAAACCTTCAATGCAGAAATAAAACATCTGCTGTTAAAAACAGCAGATTTTAACTGTTTTGTGTGTGTTTTTCCCCCTCCCATTCAATAGTAGATATACCATTATCTGATTGCTTGATTCTCTTGGGAGAGTCAGTACCATTTTCTCTTAATTTCCTTTTAGCACTGTCCATACATGAAGTTCCTGTGGAAAGAGAGGGGAAAAAAACAGTAAGAAATAGTATTTTAATCATCCTACATACATGTAGTGTGAATGTGCATAAATACGTGGTTTTTGTTTTGTTTTGTTTACAAGCACTAAATATTTAAACACAATACTGGTCCACTAAGGTTCTTATACTTGGATTCTAACACCTAGTAAACATCTGCAGCAATTCAGTGACCCCAAGGCTTCTCCCAACACTGAGCTGTGGTACTAAGATATAAAACAGTAACTAGCTAATTATACAGCTGCCTTTTGAAGAAAATGAGTTTTCTGGTTTTGTGTGATAATGCCTGTGGAGTTCACAGGCAAGAAGCTTCTGTAAAAAGTCTGGAGCTGTTATTCAAAAAAGCAGTTTTAGATATAAGCTACTGCTGAAGCAGAAACAGCAAAGGTGAACAGTAAAAATTAATGGAAGGGAAAGGCCCTCAAAGTTATGACATACATCACCTAAAACTAGTTTTGAATTTTTACTATGCAAAGCTGTGTTAGGAGATGTTTAGCGTGATACGTATTCCAAAATACAAGTATAACAGGTGCTAAAATTACTTGTAAGGAAGGTGGTAACTAAAAGCTCCTTACTAACTCACTAAGTTGAACTGGATTAAGTTGTTCTGGTTTCTTCTCCACTGATGCCTGGTTGTGCATTCCTGAAAAAAGGGATTTATGACCTCATCTCAAAGAGGGATATGCGTAAAATCAAATTCCAAAATTCATCTATTACACCTGCCCATAAATATCTTGGGCCTTGCATAATTTTTTGGTTGTGGAAGAGTGGGGTTTTTCATCTCCTGCAATGCAGAAGACCCTTAACATACAATAATGAAGTGATACTTCTATACAATTTTGATCCATTGTAATCCTGACACTTGCTGCAGCAGCACAAAGATTTTAGAAATGCTATGATTTTGCTATGTTTTTAAGTTGAAGTGTTGTTTCAAAGGGATACTTTGCTATTTTATACAAAAAATAAAAAAGTGAATGTATTATTGCTCTGCTTCAGAGGGATCACAGAATTGTAGGGGTTGGAAGAGATCAAGTCCTATCCCGCTGCCAAAGCAGGTTCCTTAGAGCAGGCTGCCCAGGTAGGCATCCAGATGGGCCTTGAATATCTCCAGAAAAGGAGACTCCACAACCTCCCTGGACAGCCTGTTCCAGTGCTCTGTCACCCTTATGATAAAGTTCTTTCGCATGTTGGTGTGGAACTTCCCTGTGATCCATCTTCACAAAGGATCACAAAGATAATTGTACAACACTTCAAAAATTCACCTTTAGTATTACATACCTTACATGAATGTCATCTTTAAAAAGAGAGAATCTACATTTGGAAATTTAAGCCAAAACTCATTGATGTTAATATCTTAATTTGATCAGCGCTAATATGATATGTTTTTGATATGTTTGCTGGAGTTTGTCATTTTACTGACTGATGACACCCAGCAGTTACCTGCTACTATATGGAAAGAAGAGAAATAATCCGTTAAGTAGACTTTTACAACTAAATCAGAGAACTACACAGTTGTCATTTGATTACATTGTAAGTTACAGACTTATTTTTGTATCTCTGGTAGATAATGAAACTTTGTGAAAAGAAGAACACTGTTTATCCAACAGCGTTGTGCTGTCCACTCAATCAGCATCTAGAGGAGGGTGAGACACAGCAACAGCACAAGTTAGCATCCAGATATTGCACCTTTAAGGTAATGCCCCAAAATACCAAAGTTATATTTCTTTCATATAGCCTGACAAGTTTCTTGTGCTATTTTTAAAAATAGATTTTGCATAAGAACCCCGGTTTAAAATAAAAACACAAAAAAAGGAAGAAATACTTTTATGGGCAGTAAGAAATCACTGAAAGTTCATGAGTAGGGGAAAGAAAAGAGTTCTCTGCAGAATAAGCCCTGAAACAATAACAAAATAATATATTGTCAAGGTCTGTTATAAAACAAAAGTGAAAATAATGAAACCTGGCAGTTGGGTACCACAGGGAGTAGTTACATCTAAAATCAGTTTTCTTTGGGATCCTTGTAAATAAGTCCGTTGGGGACTTGTAAATAAGAACAAGAGTTAGAAGTCAGAGGTCCCTCTTCTTGGAAGTAGTATGCCAATCAGTAATCCCACTGAATGAAAAGGGCAGCATTATGGTCTGATCTTGCAGTCATTTCCAACAATAATCACCCTTTTTATTTCATATTTAGAGTTCAGTTACATATATTTCTCACACTGTTTTGAGCTCAATGGCTGCTGTGCAATATATTGGATAGTCTGGATTCCGCATACTCTAGATACTTCTCAGACTATGAAAGTATATGCATAACAATCAACATTAGCGTGGCAAAGACCAAACAAACTAGCAGGCTAAGGCTATTTTAGTGTCTGACATTCCACCCCAATGTATTTTTCAGTGTCTACACTGCAGACAGACCTTCCAAAACCTAGATGCTATAATACTTTTCTAGCTTTCATGGTCAGAAAAATCTAAGCCAGTCTAAATGGACTTACAGAAAGCCAGTCTAAATGCACTTACAGAAACCATTACATAGTTTGGGCTTTTACCTGTGATCTTCTTTTGTAGAGAGCAAGGACAAGATACCTGCTATGCACCACTTTGCAATAACTGTAGACAAAGCAGTTTCGCTGACATGATAAATAAGATTTTTGAAATGAGATTCTTCCCAAGGTTATTTTCCCCAGCTGTCTGAATAAGCCATAGTAGAACTGTCCTTGTTTGGAAAATGGTAAAGAAATCTCTCTCCTTTCCTTCAAATTGCTCTTTTTCTACTGTTTTATACTAAAGGCTCTTTATTGTTATGGCTTAGAGATTTTAAGAGATGAGAGACCACAGGATGCAAGGGAAAAGAAAAAAAAAAAAAGTGGGTAGAAGGATCTACTTGGTAAAACTTATCTTGTCTATGCATAGCTGTTACCTTCTGCAAAGGTATTGAATTATTTCCCATTCTAGCATAAAATACACTCTACAGAACATCATTTACTGTCAAAAAGTGGAATATTATTCCACAGTTCCTACTTTTCTTTCACAAAAGACTATGCTTACACTCAGGTACTCTAACACAGTCCTAACTGCGTTAAGCTAAATGCTACTGGGTGTACTGTTTACATCCTTTTCTCATTTAGTTTCCCACTTTAAGCATAATTATGAATTTTGGGTCAGTTTATCCCACCAATTATTACATATTTTTTAATTATCTTTTACTACTATGACACATATAATGTAATACTCAATATACAAGAATAGTCCAGACCAATAAACAAACAAACATGAGAGCGAGTATCTTAACCAAATACTACAAATAGACAAAAAGAACTTACAGAAATAAATGTGGTTACAACTTTGGCATGTGTTTCAGTTCTACAAGTCAATAATAAATGGAGATGTTCCACAGACCTAGTGCTAGTGACACACACTGTCATCATTTCAGCCTAACTGTTCAGATAACTGTACCTACTCTAAATTTTCTGAATTAATACATTACCTGGACTTCTGTGCTTGCAGATTTGAGTAGTCAGATCTTGTACATACTCTGGGAATTATTTAAAGCAGTCCCCATAAGATACTACTTTTATTCCATTCAGAAGCATATCTGCCTGGAGCTTAAAAAAGTGCTCTTCGTTTTCTTTAAGCACCAGCATGTAATGTTCTAAATCCACCTTATTCTTTACAGTATAAAGAAAAAGAGCTTGGAATATCTGATCACGTAGAGTCTCTCCACAGCCCAAAAACAAAAAAGACTTTGTTTGATACAAATTTTGGATAACTTCCTGTTCAGAAATATAAAAACAGAAGAGCTACATTTATTTTGACAGCCAAAAGATCAAAGTAAGAGCTTTTAAAATGCATCAGGCATAAAAGGAGAAGCAGAGCATCTATCACTATTGAACTGAATTAAGTATATATTTTAGGATTGCAGCAAACTGACATTTCATAAGCACTGTCTCTACAAAACAATAAATCCTCAAAATCAAAAGTTACCATAGAAAATTATGTACATATAAATATTTCCAGTAAGGACATTTTAAACAGAAAGAATAATAATTATAGAAGATTAGACTCCTGATAGGTCAATCAGTAAGTACAGAAAATTAATATTCTTTACCAAATGTTTTATTTCTCCAAACATGTAACACAGCATTAAGGATCCAAGATCTGGACCTAGTTATAGCTTATGCCCCTAAAAAATGAACCCAAGCTACCACATGATAAAATATGGTAAAGAATTATTGCAATGTTGTCTGATATTCTGGGTCTGGTGTTCTTCCTTAAGATAAATTCAAAGAGCTTTAGAACTAGCTTTAGAACTATGACATACAACTGGGGTTTTTAATTGTGACTTGCAAAGAAGCAGTATACAGGGGCATACACTGCCCTAAGAACATAACTGGCTTTCTGAATAATGTCATTTTTCTGTGTCCCAATTATTTAAGCTAGGGTTTTGTTGGATCATATAGGCTAAGGTAATGTGTATGAAATGACAAAAACAAAATAATTTGGAAACACACGGTAAGTATTTTAAAGATCACACAAACCATGACTTCAGGATCTTGAGTAACATCCTTATATCCTGAAGGATCTAGCACCATTCCACAAGGATCCATATACAAGCCATGAATATGAAGAACTCCATATTTTATATGACCTCTTGCCCACTGAAGAACCTAAAGAAAATTAAACATTACGTCTACTATAGTAAGATATTGCAAAAATATACAACTGTCCTAACATCTAAACCCACTTAAAGCAGAAGTAACTTCTGCATTTTTCCTGCAGCAAGAGTTTAATTTCATCCCTAAGCTTATTTTAAATTACAAAGAGGTGATTACTGATACTGAAGATAGTTGCAGCTTTTCAGTCCAAACAAGCATTCAACCAACAAGCAAATTCCAGCAATGCTGACAGAAAATATATGAAAAGCAAATTAATTATCAGCTAGGTGAAATCTTATTTGTGATTGTTACAATTATTTCATGAAAGTTATCAGTTTTTATTTTTCCAGGGAATGTAGGGAGCGGTTAATAAACGTGCTGCTGAAATGTCATTTGGTGATTTGTTATCAGATTATTCAGAATAAACAAATACTGAAAATAAATGTTAGTGCATCAGCTGTTAACTTAAAAGTATGCTTTAACAATTAAGAAGTTTTAGCCTTAACAGGCTTTACACAGGAAAACAATCTGTCAATGAAGACTCAGAGCTGCCTTCTCTTTTAAGTCATACCTTATCCTTATCTTTCAAGTCCAAAGACTCCATAGGTTTACCCTGTTGATGACCAAATATTTCAAGTAAATTGTCATAATTTGTAGTCAGAACCATTGTGCCTCTCTCCATTAGTCTCAGGATTGCTTGCAGAACAACAGGGTTCTGAACGTGTTGTTCTAAGTTATCAAACACCTCCATTAAGCAATCCTGGAAGAAGTTGGGCTTTGTATCCCCAGTACGCTGAAGAAGGAAAAAAAAATAAAAATAAAATAAAGATGAACACTTCATAAGTAGGACGTGTGACATGAATACCTCTAACAGAAAACCCATATTTACTTAATTCCAAAGCATTTCTTTAAAAGAGAAATAGGTGTAATAACCTAGGAACTTGCACAGCATATAAAGCATAAATGTTAGAATGTACAAAAAAAATCAGAAATAATCACAAATTATTCAGGTGCTCTTGCCTCCACTTTATACCACTTAAAAGTAATACTGTAGTTTGCTCAAGGAAGTTTGTAATGTAGGTACAGTAAAACCAAATTGTTTTGCTACAGTTAAATCCTCACTGTAAAAAAAAAAAAAAAAAAAAAAAAGCGACAATAAACATGAAGGTCTGCTGTCCTAAAAGCACTGTTTTTTTGTTTTTTTGTTTTTTTTTTTTTTGCCCTGAGTACCTGCTGGGACAGACACGACCATACATCAATTCTATAAAATGTACAGACTTCATATTCAATAAACACAGAACAAATGTCTACACCTCAAGCAGTTACTGCCTACCTACATGGAAACCTCATCTTTCTCAATATGCTTTTACTGCTTTGAAGATCAGCTAGTGTACTAAAATTATCATTCCCTAGATGTGAAGTTTGTGATATACTACTAGAGGGTGTGGGTTGTTTTGTGGTTTTGTTTGTATTTTTGCTTCCCAATTGTGAAAGAATTTCTTAAACATTAAATTTGCTGCAAAGCCTAACAGACTCTTCCCAAAAGGGAGGTTACTATTATACTTCACCTGTAGAGAAGCTTGTAATCCTCACCACCTGTTGCAGAACATCACATTTACATCACTCTGCTTGTATGTCACTAATTGGCAAAGACTTGGCAAACCTATTAATACACAATCTGAAAACCTCTGGGGCCTAGAATCAAAGGCTGAGAATCCAGGCATGTATGGACTGACTTCAGTGAAGTGTGAGCTACAGCAGTTCAGTTTGTGTGATCTAAAGCTGTCAATGGGGTCTAAGTCTACCTGTATTTTCACGGTCTCGCTACCTTTAGCAAGCAGAGCTGTAAGTTCCTCTTTCAATGGCAGGCAACATTATGGAGAATATTTAATAGTCAAGATTCTTGCTTGCATTAATTATGATGAAAGCTTACTTACACTAAAACACAGGTGTTTTGTTGTTGTTATTTTTGTTTGTTTTGTTTTTAAGCCTCTCCACATGTTCAGTTTACTATATGAGTATGAGCAAAATTTCAATTTTAAACAGTAAAATTTGAGTTTTGGCAAACAGGCAAAAATTTTAGTTGGTGACAAAGTAAAAATGTATAATAATTCCAGAAGTCAGCATATGTTATAAAAACACTCACTGGTGACATTTTCCTGATGAGATCATGTGCAACCACAAGCAGGTCTCTATCTTTGATCACTTTTTTACGAAATTCAGCCACGTCTCCTGGATGCAGCACCTTCAACTGTTCTGCTGCTTCAATTACAGCCTCGATGCAGCTTCTCCAGGAGCACAGCGCTGGGATTCCTGGTGCAACAGCAGCACTTACTCCAGTTCCAATTACAAGAAGAAGGTCCCGAGGCTGCTTTGTTATTAGGCTTTTTAAGAATTTTCTCAAAAGAAGCAAACAAAAAACACAGATCATTTTCTGCAGTTTAGCACATTTTCTATTTCTAACTTGTCTGAAGATTTCCTGTCACTCAAGAAGTTTGTATGAAATATTAACACTTGTGCAAAATATTGAACACCCAGAAGGAAGTGAGTCCTCCTTTTCTGTGCAGAAGCATGGCAGCAGTTAACAATCTTCCCCCCAAAGCTAAAATGGACTTCTCCCCCCACGTTAACATGCATAATAAAAGCCGTAAGATGACAGCAACTTTAAATCACTAATACTTTTGAGACCCAAAACAGTTGACTAACAATTTTCAGTTCACTGGGCTAGCCAGACACCATTTCAAACGAAATTTTGAAAAAGCAGTCAGAGGACTGCCCAATCATTTATTTAATGCACAAGACAGAAAGTAATTAGAACTATTAGAAATGGGAAGGTTCTACTATTTCAAACAAAACTTTTTTTTTTTCTAGATAAAAACAAAACAAAAAAAAGCAGTGTATTTATTCCCACTTATTCTCACGTTAGGACACACAAACATAAGAACAGTCATGCTTGTTCAGACCAAGGGTTTATCTAGCCCCCTGTTCTGATGCTACAGGTTACAGCCAAATGCACCTTTGAGAGTATCCCAGTATTCACTGAACAAGACAGCAGAAGAAACTACCACGAGAGTCTGGCTGTGTTTCAGTAATAATCCTGATGTTTATACAAAATAATTCCATTTAACCCCTTATTCCAAATATGTATTTTAGCACCAAGCCAGTGTAAAAGAACTGATGTTTCCTCACCAATTATTCTTTCCACCATTACTCTGCAAAGAAGTGTAAAGACATTTAAATCACTGTAGACAAACAAAGATTTCAGTAATAAAAAACAACATTCCCTTGACTTTCAAACCTACCTCTACAGTTAATTACTGTTAATCCAGTATCACAGTTCTTCAATACCTCTTATTTCACAATCACCTGAAACTAACTAAAACTGAAACATTTAATTTGAAATGGCCTCAGGCAAAGAAATTAATAATCCTGTTCATAATGGTAATGCTTGTAGCTAAAGCCTACAAAGAAAATGTTGTTGATAACCCCCTTGTCTTCCTGCTACATTGAGCAGGAATTGTTTCTACTCAGCAAGCATATTATTCATGCCCCAAGAACAAATTAAGCAAATAAGAAGCACATGGTTAGAGGAGAAACTAGTTTTTGAAGATCATTTCAAGTTGTCAAGTATGATGTTGTTCTCATACTTGACTTTCAATAATGTATTTCCATTATGTTTTCAGATTTTCATTAATAGTTTTGCAGAATAACTAGTCTCTGCAACACTAGTTACCTGGATTTTTGCTCACTTCTAATTGTTGACCTTTCCAAAGAATCCATCTCTGAGCCCTAAGTAAAAGTAAAATAACTCTTAATGCATCTACCTTAGAACAGCATTAGTCAGCATTTCTGTTTATTTTTATCAAGTATTTAAAATTATTAAAAAAAAAAAATAATAATCTCTATATCATGTCCCAGTTAAGCAAGACGAACTGCCACAGTTCCATGTTAGCTCAGCCAGTAGGTATTTTGATGCTAATGGAGACGGAGCTTTTAACACATCTTGAATTTAGATACAGGTGCATTTCAGTTAAAGTTTATCATAACCACAAAAATGTTAATTCATTTCAAGTAAAAGAATGCTTTTCTTAAAAATAAGTAAATGCACACACATTCTTGATCATAGAAGACCTAACTGCTAAAAAAAAAAAAAAAAAAAAGCAATGATTGAATAATCAAGACTTAATTTGTAATTATTATTAATTACCCTACCACACCAAAATATTTCCCCCCCCCTCAGAAGGATTTTTAAATAGAAACTTCTTTCTGTATCTTCTATACTATCACTTGAACTAGCATCCAGTCAAGATCCTTGTCCCAGAATTGTCAGATAACTGTTCCAAATTATTTATTATTTTTTTTTAGTTTAACTTCTACAAAACTTAGGCATCATTTCTGTTTGCAAACAACCATGTAATTTTCTGAAAATCTAAACAAACAGCAATTCATTCATTACAGTTTCAGCAGATTATGGAATGCAGAGCAGAAAAGTGCACTTTTTAGACAATATAAGCCAAAGAAAGAACAAAATATAAAAAGCATTATACTTTCAAAATTATAGACACAAATCTTATACCAAAAATCAAACTACTACAGGATCCCTCTGTAATGGTATTTGTGCATGCGGTCTCCTACTTTCCTATTAAAGAAATGAAAAATGTTCTTGAGAGCGAAAATTCTTTTCCCAAAACCAAGCTGATAGACAAAATATTAAGTTCAACATTTCATTAAAAAAAATAAAAAAAAAAAAAACACCTACAAAGCCAGTTTTCCACAGGAACCTGAAAGATCTCATCAGGTACTTCTAGAACAGCAGCTACACATTCAGATTTTAGAGTTCTGCATGTTCTGAACAACTCAGTGCAGCCTAAAACAAGTACTACATTTTTATTACCGTAAATTAAATTACACAATCAAAACACTAACATTATAGACACAACAAATAAAAAAAAAAAGAAAAAAAAACATACTTTTCAGATGAGAAGTTCAGCATTTATAGTTTTAATTAGTCTCCCTCTAGTAAAGGCTATTAGTAACTCCTATTTCTATGGTACATTTTGTTTAACACATGCCATATACATAAGCAAAGTCACAAATATTAAGCAGGCAACTACAATTCACACTGCAAACCCCTGTAAGTTTTCATCTTGTATGCATTATTCACGCTAACTGACCCAGAAGAAACAGAACCCTGCACAAGGATCTCAGCAATGGGTTCTCTGTAAGTCAGACATTAAATGAAATTCCTAATTCTACCTTCTAGTTCATTGAAGCTCTATGATATGTTTCAAAGGCAGAACCAGTTTGAGCTCTTTATTGAAAAATGCATAGTTAAAATGAAGAGAAACTCTGCTACCAACTGTAAATCTAGAATTAAGACACTCTGGAGTTATTCTAGGCTTTTACTGTTATCATCAACATTGCAATTGTGTCTCATACTCTGAAGTCCATAAGACCACAGAAACATTTGCTCAGGGCTTCACGTTATAAACACAACACATCAGATAGAGGAAAAAAAAAAAAAAAAAAAAAAAAGAAAAACAGTACCTAAATAATCAGGAATCTGATCTAATTCCTTTCACAAGTTAACAGCATTTAGGCAGATAACCCTGCATCTCTCCCCACCATGACGTTCATATTGGGCAGATCCTTATTTGTCTCTGTGGCTTCCAACACACGATTAGCAAGCTACTGTAAAACTACTCCTCCTCTCAAGAAGCTCATTCATCAGGCTAAGGTCCAAGATGTCATCTTTCTATAACAATCTTTAAGTATAGAAAACTTTCTTTTAGTCTGTCTCTCTCCAACAATCTTCTCAAGCCAATTTCAATCTAAAGCATAAGAATAATGTTGACAAGAGACTTTGGCTACAGTATCAAAACTTAGAAATCACCAAGTTTAATTATATTAATTCTTAGGTTTGTTTTTATAAGGACATACTTTCGTTTGGCTTTGAAACCCACCTTAGTTTGTGGCCGCCAAGACTGCAGACCCTAAATCCCCAGAAAAGCACCCTACCAGACCCTGTGCTTCCTACAGCTTGCCAACTCCAAAGCTCACCTGATGAAAGCTAATTTGGAAGCAGGAGGCCTAAGCCTGGAGATCATCTGACATGCAGACATCAACGTTTCTGAGGAAAGCATCCAAGGATTCTTTTCAAGTAGAAAAATCTTTTCTTGTGACAGTTATTTTCTCCACACTCCATTTGCAAACAGCATCCTATAAAAGCACTATACTATAAGCTAAAGAACACTACCATGCTTAATACGTAGAATAAGCAATCTCGAGCAAAATACTCAAAGATCTGGAGAACAAAATACCTTTCTCTACAGAAAATGTATGAGTTCCCAATGCAAAAACCCCTCATGAGGGAAATGGGACTCATTTACTTAGAAAAGAGACTGTTTCATTGAAGCATTTGGGAGAAGAAAAAAAAAAAAAAAAAGAAAAAGAAAAAAAAAAAAGGAAAAAAAAAAAAACTTGAACAACTACACGATTAACTTGCCCAAACGAACAAAATGCTATCACCACCTGGTGCTTTAGACCTTAGTAGTGGCTTTTACCCGGCTGAGGCTTCCTGAGGCAGCTCGGGGACGAGCTAGCGGCCGCCCTCCCCCCGCCGTGTTACGAACCGCAGCTGAACGGACGCAGCTCCTCCACCCGCCGGCTCCCGCCGCCGCCGCCGCCCCTCGGCCAGCCCCGCAGGCAGAGGCGGAGCCAAACACGGAGCCGGACGCGGAACGGCGGCTTTAACGGCCTGGCCGTGCCGGGCCGGGCCCTTACCTGCCGTTACCGGCTCTCTGCCGCCATTACGGCCGTGGCACCGCCCCGCCCGGCCCCGTGCCCTCAGGGCCGGGCTCTGCCGAAGTTTCACCCGCCGGTTGGGAAACAGCCGCCGCGGCAGCGAGGGGCCGGCCCGGCGCGGTCCCTACTAACACTGAAATGTATTAGGGTGATGAGAAAGCAAAACAGAAAAAAAAAAAAAAAAAAAAAAGACACGTCAGAATTACCTTCAGCAGATCTGATCAGGGATAGGCTTGATTCTGTGATGTGCTGGCAGCAGGTGGAATATGTTATCTGCAGGGACAGCAACACTGGGTGTTGTTCAAATACAGCTAGCTTGCCTTAGCTAGGCACATTCAAAAGCCAATAGCTAAAGCTCTCCTCCTCTTCAAATTACTTTTTTTTTTTTTTTAACTTCTAATCTCTCGAAGCCTAAAAACTCAATGTTCCTTCACCATGACTTATTATGGTGTTTGATTAACAATATTTACCTCAGTTCCACCATATTTTCTAGCAGCAGTGCCCAGCTTTATTTGCACGGCTGCATGTTGCACCTAGGGGTACTTTGAGCCCAAATTGTACCCCCAGATTCCAGTTTGAACTGTGTTGAAAACATGTCATTTTCTAACTCTAATTTCTTAACAGGACTTTTCAGGGATACCTGTGAAACCAGTTTAATGGACTTCTGAAGTCTTGAAGTACTTATGAGAAGAAGCTTCCTAAACATAGGGTGTAGATTTTTTTTTTCCTGTAGTCCTATTGTTTTGGAGTACAGTCAGGATTCAGGGGAGCTGTATGCCTGTGGAGTACAGTCAGGATTCAGGGGAGCTGTATGCCTGTATGATAGTATATGAACATTCTCTTTCATCTGTCAAATATCAGTGTTGTTTTGATATTCTGATGTAGATTTAGGAAGAATTTTGGTAAGGATGGCCAGTTTTACAGATGAAACAAACAAACAATAAGAAAACCCACACTGTTTATACTCCATAGCCTGTGATACTTTTGGCAAGAATATCTGTGTTTACCCCACTGACTTTACTCTTAGTTTGCATAAGAACACTGTGTCCTCATGAAATATTAATGTAATCTTCCCTAGACGTCATTTCTCACTTAGTCATATTTTATTGTTACTATATTGCACTGTCCATAGAAAGTCTTAACAAACATTTGGAGAAGCACGTTCGTAGTGATAAGAAAGATAGAATATAGGATCAGAGAGAACAGAAAGGGAGAAGAAAGAATACAGTCTAACCCATAGCCCAACCTGAAAATTTAAGATTGAGTGAGTTAAAGGAGCCCTACAACGCTTCTAGCTATTTTGCCTCTCACCATTCACTATTGCCAGTCAGAAAGGAATTTTAACATGATGGTATTTAGATGAAATATTGAAAGTCAATGATCTTGTGTTTAAGAAAAAAAAACAAACAAACAGGTGATATTCTGCTCAGAGACACCAGTGTGAAACCCAGCATCATTGTGCTTGGAATGCTATTTGACACTGCCTTGCAATAAAGTAGGAATGTATTACTAAATAATTTGCTGAATATCTTTGAATATTTTGCTAGCTGTGGATAGGAGTCATATTGCTAAATATTTTCCAGAGCTTGAGACTCAAGGTCAAACCACCTGTTGATTTACAATACTTAATATTCTTCTTTGTTTCACATTAATGGAAAAAGTAATATGAGAGGAAATATTTGTGAAGAAAAGCTCTTAAAAGTTTTTCCATTTTTTAGTCTGTGCGAATTAATCTCAAAAATGTTATTACCTTTTCCTGTAAGTCTTGCCCCTTTTATATTCTTAGACTACAATAACTATTATTTAAAAACAGCAGCAGTAATCACAACAATAATAAATTATATAAGCTCTAGATTTCACTTGCAAGTGGTTGCAAAAGTCACTAAGGACAAAGAATATCAATACTTTCCAATTAAATACAGTCCACATATATCCAGATAAAATAAAATAAAAAGGAGCTTTTGTATAGTTTTCCAAACCTACAAGGAGACAACAGTGTATTATTTTTTCATTACATTTTTCATTACATTTCCTTTCCCTTATGGCAGAGACAAGCAAACACTGTTGCAAGAATACTGGCATAAAGTTGGTAACAAACGTCACAGTTAAAAAAGAATGATAAAGTGTGTTGAAACTTAAACTCTCAAATTGGAAGGATTTTCTTCCAGGAAGCAACAAAGAAAGGTGAGTGGTGTCACTGTAACTGAGAAACTCAGTGACAGGTAGAATATGTTTTAAATTAAATAGCTACAGAAGCTTACCACTTGATTCAATCTAAGATCTATCTCTCCTATTACAGTAAATTCATATGTTTATCCAAATGTACCAAACAATATTTTCATTCAATTGCTTATTTTGGGCTTTCTTGCTGCTTTTGGAAATACTGCTTAAATTGATGTAATCAGGATAAGCAATGCAGCTGGTTGTTTTTGGCTAGAAGAGGCAATGGGTCTGGTTATTCAGCTGTGTTTGTATGCAATGAGATGTAATGTTGATTTACTTTTGACATCTTGCTGTTTAATAAGTTATGATAAAATAAATCCTTGCTTATATTATGCCAGATTCTTCTGATTTAAAAGAAAACAAGTAAAACTCTCAATTAAAATTTATTGAGCTTGCTGAGAAGTATCTTTAAGACACCGACCAACTCGTTTCTTAAGTTTATTCATAACAGGAAGCCCATATGCCCCTGTTGATTGAGATAAAATTCCTTCAACATGCACAATGGAGTGGCTAGTTACTCCCTGATAGTTGATTAGTCTTTTCTAACTCAGAGCTGGCTGGATCTTACTAGTTTGTCATCTTTGTAAACAGAAGAGCTTGTAAAATGCTTTGAAGAAGAAAGATACTATCAGAAATTCAAAGTATGTTTTCAAAAGCCAGTGTCAGTTCACTTGGAGTTTAACTATGATTGAATATAGAAATGAATTTTCTAAGGCAACCTTTAAATTGTTACTTCCAGAATTGTATGTGCATAAGACCTGCAAGATCTAGTGACAAGATCTTTGAAATAACCCAGTATGTAAATGCAAGTGCACATTTGAGTTTGCTTTTAAAATTGCCAAGTGATAAGCGCATCCTCAGTGACAGATGCTTACAAAGCTTTCCTTTGTTGTCTGCAGAGAACTCTTACTTAATAGAGCATAGCTACATGCAAGTTTTGCATTACTTTCCACCTACCTCTCTCACATTGTCAGTTCTTCCGTGTACATAATTTGCTAATGCTGTCCCATGCTTTCAGTGACACAGGGAAAAAATGACAAGCTGCATCTTCCTGGGGAAAAAAACTGTTGAAGTCTGTGTTGAATAGCAGTATAAGCTTTAATAGTAAAAGATTTTAATAATAGATTTGACTTTACAGTGAATACAGGATACAATCTCACCCCTTTTAGGATCAAACACAACCTGTTAAATTCATTTAACATGGCTTTTTTTTTTTTTCCAATAACAAATTAAAAGAGAAAATCCATTTTCTAGAGTACAGTAACATCAGCATTAGTGAGAGTATAATCATTTCAGTGAAGTCAAATATGGAAAAATACATTTAAAAAAAAAAAAAAGAAAGGTAAATGGTGAGGGAAATTAGCTCTGTTAGTTGCAGTCTTTCTGACCTTGAACTATTTATAACATAGACTGAATATTTGAAAACTGGGGAGTGTAACTGACTGGAATGTCCTTTTATAACACAGGTGGCCTTTTGCACCTTTCCAGGAAAAAAACAAAGGAGCCCTGTCACAAGGCCCATATCATTTCTGAATTGTGACAATGCATGAAGCAGTGCAGTGTGAAAGGGAGAAAAGCTCTTGCTAAGGAGAGACAGAATTGTAATAAAGTAGGAAAACCAAAACCAAATAGAAGACAATGCAAGAAAAAAAGGTAAAATGAAAGAAGACATGGAGACTTGAAAGAATGGGTTTAAAACAAGCGTGTTACTGTAAACACTGGTCAGAGAGAAGGCTAGGAAGTTGCAAATAATCAAATTTTGTCCAAATAGTTAGGCCTAGCTCCTAATTTGCGGGTATAGCTGCAGTTGTCTATATTCCTAATTCCTGTGCAGTCATGACAGAGTCTATAGGGAAACTGCAAATGTAGCATTTTAGTCCAGGAATGCAAGCCAAATCTTACTTAAGAAGCAAAGTTCTTTGTATCCAGCCAGCTGCCATGCCTTATACTCTGTACTATACCTAAAGAAAATGAAGGATTTAAACAAAATGAAGAATCCACCACCCTGCTGTTACATTTGCTTGGATTACCATCACCAACATATGAGAAACGTGTCATATATAATTTTTGGCGTGAGATATCTCAGTTAAAAATCTCATTTAAATCCATGATGTAACAATGTGTTTTGCTGTAATGTGTCATCTCGTTCCAATAAAGACTAAGGTCTTCATCTGTTAAAAGGCAGATACAGGCCTATGAGTCAGGGATATTTGGATGCTCATCTCCATTTTTTCATTTGAGAATCTGGGCCTTCACACAGAAACCTGTAGATACTATAACACAGAAACAGGACATTCAGGCAGGATTATCATAACAAAGTCTTCAGGCCTTAGTTTTATCCATATGAATTCTATGTAACAAATAAATTCTTGAAAAGGTATAATATGAAAGTCCTGCTTCATACAGAACTAGAACAGCTAATAAGTTACTTTTGAGTTTTCAAATTTTACTTGAGTTTATTCACTACTGTAAGAAATTCCTGTAATCAGTTTTCATTCTTTTATTTTGCTGTCTCCAAGCCCCCAATGAGGCATCAAAAATATTTATTAATTTTGGTGCCTAGGTATAGGTGACTAGAATCTGTTTTCTTCTACTTCCTTGCATTTTAGAGTGCCTTAAATATTCAAAGCACAGTTTCCACTGACTTCTGTGGTAGCTGGCAACATTAAGTATTTCTCCAAATCAGATTTGGATCCTCAAACTTTGTACCCTGGTAACAAAGAACAAAATACTACTCATTACAACAAACTTTTTTGTTGAAGTGGTTTTTCGAGATTAGCACAGGAACACTAAGATAGATGAAGAGACTAAACCTACCTCCTGAGTAGCGTTGACTGCCTTAACTTTAATATCATAAGTTTTCTTTCCCTGTTTGATGCAAAGCAGTGTTGTCATCTGACATACAGACCTGACTCATCTGCAGGGGCTGCAAGCGTATGGAAGAAATAATAACTGATTGTGTAATTCAGGATGGTACCATAATATCTATAAATAAGAGGCTAAATTAATATTGAAGAAATGTCCATAATACTGATTTCCACTCTTTTAACTAACCTGACTTTGCAGCCTTAGCATTCTTTTAACACTGTTTTGAGTGTAACTTCAGTGAAAGACAAACAAAATTCCATTATGTGACTTTAGGACTGGCAACTTTAGAAGCAATTCAAGGACCTTTGTCACTTAAGGGAACAAAGCAACTGATGAAAGAAAATTTAACGTGCTCTGAATACACAGACACTTGTAATGGGTGGAGCTCTTTCCCCATGGGTTTCACAGATAACAGGGGACAGCAGAGGAATGCTGAGATTCAGGAAACCTGGGCTCTCTTTGAATCACAGAATCACAGAACTGTAGGGGTTGGAAGGGACTTCAAGAGATCATCGGGTCCAACCCCCCTGCCAAAGCAAGTTCCCTAGAGCAGGTTGCCCAGGTAGGTGTCCAGATGGGCCTTGAATATCTCCAAAAGAGACTCCACAACCTCCCTGGGCAGCCTGTTCCAATGCTCCATCACCCTCACTGTGAAGAAGTTCTTTTGCATGTCAGTGCAGAACTTCCCGTGCTTCATTTTGTGGCCATTGCCCCTTGTCCTATCCCCACAAACCACTGAGAAGAGGTTGGCTACATCCTTCTGACCCCCACCCCTCAGATATTTATATACACTGAGGAGATCCCCTCTCAGTCTTCTCTTCTCCAGGCTGAACAGACACAGGTCTCTCAGCCTTTCCTCATAGTGGAGGTGCTCCAGGCCCCATATCATCTTTGTGGCCCTCCGCTGGACTCTTCCAGGAGATCCCTGTCTTTCTTGTACTGGGGAGCCCAGAACTGGACACAGTACTCCAGGTGAGACCTGACCACGGCAGAGTAGAGGGGGAGGATCACCTCCCTTGACCTGCTGGCCATGCTCCTTTTAATGCACGCCAGGATCCCATTGGCCCTCTTGGCCACAAGGGCACAGTGCTGGCTCATGGTCAACCTGTTGTCCACCAGGACCCCCAGGTCCTTCTCCTCAGAGCTCCTCTCCAGCAGGTCGTCCCCCAGCCTGTACTGATCCGTCTGGTTGTTCCTTCCCAGGTGCAGGACTCTACACTTGCTCTTATTAAACCTCATTTGGTTTCTTCCTGCCCATCTCTCCAGCCTGTCCAGGTCTTGCTGAATGCACAGCCTTCTGGCATGTCAGCCACTCCTCCCAGCTTTGTGTCATCGGCGTACTTGCTGAGGGCAGACACTATTCTCTCATCAAGGTCGTCAATGAAGATGTTGAACAAGACCGGACCCAGCACTGACCTCTGGGGAACACCGCTAGTCACAGGCCTCCAGCTGGACTCTGCTCCACCGATCACCACCCTCTGAGCTTGGCCAGTCAGCCAGTTCTCAACCTACCTTGCCATCCACTCATCTATCCCACACTTTCTCAGCTTTGCTAGTAGGATGTCATGGGAGACAGTATTGAAAGCCTTGCTAAAGTCAAGGTAGATGACATCCACCGCTCTTCCCCCATCTACCCAGCTGGTGATGCCATCATAGAAGGCAACGAGATGGGTTGAGCCCAACCCATGGATTCACCCTCAGTGAATCCATGCTGACTACTCCTCATAACCTTCTTCTCTTCCAGTTGCTTGGAGATGGCATCCAGAACAAGCTGCTCCAATACCTTTCCAGGGACAGAGGTGAGACTGACTGGCCTGTAGTTTCCTGGATCCTCCTTCCTGCCCTTCTTGAAGACCGGAGTGACATTGGCTATCCTCCAGTCTTCAGGCACCTCACCCGTTCTCCAGGACCTTTCAAAGATGATAGAGAGCGGTTTGGTGATCACATCTGCCAGCTCCCTTAGCATACACAGATGCATCCCATCAGGACCCATGGATTTGTGTGCTGTTTGCTAAGTGTGCTAAGTAAGGAAGTGTTTTATATTCTGTATTTTCAGTTTCACCCACACTATACGATTTCTGTTGTGTCTCAACCCGTCTGTTGGAGTCCTGTCTCTATGCACATTGATCCTTTGTCCCTAGTACCTTCCATGTTCCTCATTCTTCCTAGTCCAGTCTCAGTTTCTTTACCCAGCCAGCCTGCCCCTCAGCCTGAGGGAGAGCCACTGATTGCTAATACATTCAATACAGTTTCTTTGCCAGATCACATGTAATTTCCTCTTTCCTTATTCCTCAGCACCTAGCCTGTTCTTTTCTCACCCTTGCACAGTAAGGTCCTGTCCTACTTTGTCCCTTTTCTGGCTCCTTGTGCCCTACAAACCCCTTTTCCTTGAGCATCTTGGCTCCCTGTCAGACTTGTCATTGCTAAACCAGGCTCACTGCCAAACCACCCAGTCACAGAGTCCCTGTCCAGGCTGTCCCAGTGACAGTTCTTCACCTTCCCTGCAGCAGGACAGCTACCTTCTCAGCCCAGCTGCTGGCACTGTTGCTAATTAAGGTGAATAGTAGTTATCTTGGTGCCACCGGGGCCTGGCTGCAGAGTATGGACCTGCAAGGTCTGCCTGTCCCAGGATTGCCTATTGTTGCTGAGGAAAACTCAGTCTTCAGTCAGCAGGAGGAGGAAAGCCAGAGATTAAGTAGCTGGGAGTGGGTGGTTTTGTTTTTTTTTTTTTTTTTTTTTTTTGTTTGTTTGTTTGTTTGTTTGTTTTTTTCTCTCATTGGAGATGTTTTAGGAGATTAATCCCCTGTCCGTTTCTGTGTCAGTCTGCCTGAGAACCAGTATACATTCCCCAGCTGAGTGGCCAGGCGGCCATGGTCCCAGGAGCCACCTTTCTCCCCTGTGCCATCATGGCTCTGCCACCCCTTCCGCCCTGGGAGCCAGGAGCCCTGCTGCTCACCTGCCTCCCCTGTGGCTCACAAGAGTTACTTCACCCCCAGTTCTCCAAGAGATACCTGTAGATTTGTTCCTGTTTTGTCCTAAACACCAGAAAAAGAGAACCTACCCCCCTCGCCATTTTGTCAAGTAGAAGCTGACTACAAGGCAGCCAGGCCACCTCCACACAGGGCCCATAGAGGAGGGCAGGGCCACACATCCTCGCCGTCCTCAATATCCTCCCTTTGGCCTTCTGTGCAGCCAAATTTGTTGGCCCTGGTGCTGTAGGTGACAGCCATACTACCCCGTCCCTCTGGTGTCCCCAGCTGGTACATCCAGTTTTGGAGAGGCGGCACTTGGGAGGTGAGAGCAAAGTCAGAAGGTGGGAGGGGAGATTGCTAGGGCTCACCAGGGGCTTGCTTGGCCTTTCCCACATAGAAATATGTATTAAGTATGCTTTAGCTTGTTAAGGTTGGCCTTTATGAGGAGAAAATGGTAAGGCAGTTTCTATTCTGAACACATTCTATGTCTTTCCTCACCCATTCATGAAACTGCACATTCCTGCCACAAGACACCAAAGTGCTATAGGCACTCTTTTTCTCTCCTCCTTCTCCTTCTCCTTCTCCTTCTCCTTCTCCTTCTCCTTCTCCTTCTCCTTCTCCTTCTCCTTCTCCTTCTCCTTCTCCTTCTCCTTCTCCTTCTCCTTCTCCTTCTCCTTCTCCTTCTCCTTCTCCTTCTCCTTCTCCTTCTCCTTCTCCTTCTCCTCTCTTTTCTCTTCTCTTTCTCTCTTGCCTATTTAACAGGGATGAAACAAATGATTCTCCTTAGCCTTGCTCTTAGAAAGTGCTGAATTGTTTAAGTTCATTTTCTGGAGTATTTCTTGCCCTCTTGCAAAATGTCAGACAGATTGGTTAGACATTGAGTAGATCATAAAACAGCTAAAGATTAGGCCCCTTAATGGATAGGAAAACTTCACTATTGGGCCTATTATAAAAAGATATCCCATAGAGTAGAGACATGATAGAAATGCAAGATTATTTGTGAAGAAACTTCTGCCAGAAAACTCAATTAAATATTTTACCTGATGCCTATTTTCAGATGGTCATTAATAATATATAGATAATATGCAGTACATAGTGAAAATGCACGAGCTTCTGATGTCGGTGAGCATGCTTGGTACAGGTAATGCATGAAGCTGATGTGGAATATAACTTACCAAATCAAACTAGTACACTACAAGTAAAGAAATGTAAATGTTTCCTGGATTTTTTTCTTCTCAACTAAATGTAGTTAAAAACTTTATTTAGTTGTCTGTCATCCAACAGTTCAAAAGTGGTTTTAAAATTCTCCCAGAACCCACTGCTTCTGGGCTTGGATCCAGGACCTGTGGGATGAGTGCCAAGGGCACATTGTATCTGAAACAATATACACTGGTTCAGCTACAGATGATTCAATTCTGAGTGCAGACAATGCTTTGGAAGTAATGATTCCATCTCTTAGAAAACAATGCATAACATAGGAAGCATGCCAGGCGAATGCACTGCCCCAGTGCATACAGTGGGGGAATAAAAAAATGAATTTATGGGCTTGAATGATCAAATGTATGATACAGATGTTTGCCTTCAAGCAAACATTATACTTTTCATCCTCTGGGGAAGTATTCCCCTTGAATAATATAAGGGGAATCTTGCATTCCATTTACGATTATTATTTATTTATTTTTTTCTGATGCAGTAGTTCTGTACTAACAACCTGGTCATCTGTTTTCAAAAATCAGTCTTTTTCAGGTATGGGATCTGGGGCTTGCCTCAGTTGTGTGGAAGTTTCTCTGGTACCAAAAGAAGCAGTGTTGGGCTGCTTCACCCAGCTGTGCTCTGGGCCAGGTTTGCTCTCTCTTTCCAGATCAGATAGCACAGTGAGGTCTTGTTTTTACAAGAGGAGCTTTTAAATGTTGCAAAATGCAAATAAGGGCACAAGTATTTACACAAGTAGTTCAACTCTCAGTGCCCTGTGTATCTTAATGGTTCCTATGAACCAGAACTGCACACTCAGGCTGAAATAACTCTCTTTAGAAATGAACTCTGAATAGTGTTTTATGACTTGTAGGACATTTTAAACATTGGCATAATGTCCTGCAGCAGATGCATCTGTCAAATGGTATTTAGAGAGGAGTAACCTAAAGTATTATGATAATAATTCTTTGGAGGATACCCTCTTTATTACAGTTCATATGTGTGGCAACTCTACTGTATAGTTTATGTACTCTATTCATATCATAATTATTTTTAACTGTATAATTGTGCATTTGTGGACAGTTTATTTCTATTTTACAAGACAGATACATACTTAGTTCCTGATGCATACAAATGAGTATGTAAACTGTGTAATATCATAAAATTATACAATAATTTATGTTAGAAGAGACCTCTGGAGATCATCTAGTTCACCTTTTAAAGCAGAACCAATAGTGTCTTGTCTAATTGAGTTTTGAATATCTCCAAGGATGGAGAATCCACAAATTCTCTGAGCACCTGTCCCACTGTTTGACCTCATGGAGAAGTTTTTCTGTATGTTGAGCCAGAATTTCCTGTGTTCTAGTTTTTCTCTATTTCTTCTCCTAACACTTTTACCTACAGTAAAAGTCTGCCTGTCTTTGCTATACTCTCCCATTAGGTGACTGAAGACAGTAATAAGATCTTCCCCTCAGCCTATTTATCTCAAGGCTGAAAAAAAAAAAATCTCTCAACCTCTCCTTTTATACAATGCATACAACCCCTCGCTGGCCCTTCTGATTTGTTGTTCCTTCTCCCAGTGAGGGATCCAGAACTGGATGCAATGGTCCAAATGTGGTATCACAGATGCCAAATGTAGGAGAATTGCTCCTCTCAACCAGCAGGCTGCATCACTGCTCAGGATGTGGTTGGCAAAATGCTGGTTCATGCTCAACTTGTCCATTGACAGTATATATATTTATATATTTATTTTATTTTTGCAAAGCTGCCTTCTAATCAGTTCATATCAGGCTGGATTGTTGTGTTGGGTTATTCCATCTCAGGCTCAAAACCTGGTATTTGTCTTTGCTGAACTTCATGAAGTTCATGCCAGCCACTTTTTCCAGCCTGTTGAGGTCTTGCTGAATAGCAGTCCTGCACCTCAGTATATCAATTGCTCACTCCAATTTGGTGTGGTCCACAAGTTTGCTGAGAGCATACTGCATCCTATCATCCAGGTTATTAATAAATATTTGGGGTTTCATGCTGTTGTGTAATTCATTTGCAGTGTATTCTCCTAAAGCTATTGAAATAATCCCTGGATTGAGGTAACTCAGTGATAAGAAGAACCGGTGCTTTTCTCTCACCTTGCATAGTAGTAAAACATTCCAAACATTAACAACGAAAGTTTCCCATGACTTTTCACAAATAATAAAGAAAATCTGGAAGTAAAACAGAGTGAAAACTTTAATCCATGGAAGATGATGGACATTATACCACTAGAGATGTTATATTTTATACCTTTAAAAGTACCAGGTAGTTAAAGGTACTTTGTCCAGGTGAAGCGAAAGGGACACCATAGTGCATCTAAGGGACACCCACAGTTTGTCTTTGGGTGTCTCTTTTGTCTTCATCTGGGACTCCCTGCCTTTTACCACAGAGGAAGTGAGTTATCTGGGTCCTGCAGTGTTCATCCTCTGCTTTTGTTTATCAAGCAGAAGACAGTACCAAGACTGCCTGGGGCTTAGCTGCTTTGTGGCAGAATTTGGGCACCTCTGTGCTGTGTGTTAAGAATGTGTCTCTCTCTAAGATTTGTAATGATAGCCAAATTATGCTTCACCCACGCTTTTGCTGAGCTTTCCGCTGTGCCAGATGCTACCAGCCAGGATACAGGACTTGCCAAAGTTTCTCTTAAATCACTGGTTCACTAAATGTACATAACGAGTATGATTCATGAGTGACCAGAGTCACCAACAGTGTGAATATGCAGTTATGCCCATAGAAGGGATTTTGATTGCAAGTATACTTTCATAGGATTTTAAAAATTCACAGCCCAGTTTCATGTAGATGGACAGGTGGAACTCCCAGGTATTGAGCAGGTTTAGTTGACTTGGAAAGCATATAGAAAATGCTAAGAAAATTCTTTTTAAATATTTTATGATGTGGTTTTAGCTTCTTTAATAATACACCTTTACAAGTAAATTATTTGAATCCCTTTCTCTATTAACTAACTAATAGCTTTCCTTTAAACCAAAGTTCAGAGGTATTGCAGTTTGAATCAGGACATATTTGTGGTTATCTTTAGCTTATGAACATCATTCATTTTTATTTAACTCTATAAATAATGGCCAGAATAGAGGGGTAGGGGGGGAGAGAAAAACAAATGAGAGAGGTGGGGGAAGAATTGCTGTTTGTTGGAAGTCCAAATGTAATTTATCAAGACCAAAAAATATAGACTACTGTGTATTTTTTTCAGCTAAAAGATGCAAATGTCTAATTAGAAAATAAGAACAGTGAAATTACAACTAATGGTAATGGTAGACACAAGACAACTTTGCAAATACCATATTATTGTTAACTTTGTTAACTGTAACTTTGTTAATATCATATTTCAGGTATATAGCTTGTGTGTTTTTAATTTCAGCAACAATACAAGGTAAATTTGGATTATATTTATTGCTTTTATAACAGTCAGTAAATTCCATGGAGTGTCACAGAGCTTTTTTCCCTGGCATGGGCTGGACAAGCATCCTTTTGATCAGTATGGGTTATCTGAGTACTGCAGCTACATTTCCATTATTATTGTTCCCTTCGGTTTCTTGCTGTATGTTGCCAAGAACTTTGATATACCATTGCCATTTTATGCAAGTAATCACCAGTCACTGTCTTTAGCTAATTCTTAGGAATTAAAAACACTAATTTCCTGAAAGATAAACAACCAAAAGAGGTTAATTTTAAGTCCACTGCATGTGTATGGAATGTTCTCTGTATGAATTTAATGGTCTTTGGATCAAGCCCAAAGAAATAGTCTGTCTGTGCTTAAACATGCAAGTTCCCATTGAACTCAATGGACCTTCCATGAGTTAGATTGAAAATAGAATCCAATTGAGAATGGTGAATTGAAGTTGATATTTATACCTAATTATGGACCATGTATTATGTGAAAGTTAGTACAGAATTCTGCATTCTTGCTGTATTGCTATTTTAGTCACTCTAGCATCACAGTAACATTTTTCAACATTATTTTGCAAAAATGACTTGGCATCTTTCTTCCTTGAGATCACAGCAGCAGTTTTTTAGATGCAAGTGTGACTGTTACAAGATCAAAATAAGTTCTGGTCACTGACGAGATATGAGAATGAGATATACAACCACTAAATACTATTCCAGGTGAAAACTATCGGTTATTCAAGAAGCCTAAGTAATGTCAGCCAAAATATTTCAAGTGATAATGGATGCCTGAGACATTTAGGAGATTAAATGATACAGTAATTTGGCATATGAAGCAGGAAATTTCTCAGGTCATCCACAGCACATCTTTAAGACTGGATTTGAAGATGCACTAAGAACTTCAGCTTTCAAATATTTGTACGGAGCCTTTAGAACTGAATCAACAGAATAACTTGTTCAGCTACTCTGATGATCAGATACTTGAGACAACTACACCAAACTGTAAATTTTCCTACTGATTTGAAATATCAGGCTTGAATCATAGGCGGAAGATGATGATTTCTGACTGAAGGCTGTAAGCATACATATGTCCCCAGCGTCATATGTCCGTAGTCATTCTCTTTGATGAATTGGGGTGAACACTGTCACTGCATACACTTGATAAATTACACATCATCACTACCCAGTTTGCACTGTTTCATATTCTTCATAGTAGCTCAGAAGAACACTACTCTTCATATAGTACTGTTCTCAAAGCCAGTTCCTTTCTATTAGAGGTGCTTAGGGTCACAGTTTAGAGATAGACTTGGCAGTGCCAGGTTAACGGTTGGACTTGTTGATCGTAGAGGTCTCTGTATTGAAAAGTCATTGTCCTTATTCATTCTTAAGAACTAGGTTCAGGGTTAAACTTCTAATTGAATTGGGTTTAAAAGGCATACAAAAATACACAGAACCATTCCCATCATATCCTCTTGTAATTGCCTTTTATGCTATCAGTAATGCACGAATCTTTACTGATGTTTTAAGCTGAGAATTCCTTCCCTTAAGCCAAATTTGAGTTAGCCCCTAGGATTCTACTGTGCCTGCCAAGAGCAGAATCACCACTTCAGTGGGCCTGCAGACTGATGTTCTTCAATGGGTCTGGTTCTGTGTGCTCTAGCTGGACTCTAGCCAGCTGTGCTAATGCCAGGAGGTGGAAAGAGCCATGGGAGAAAACATGTATTGATAAACTGATCCCAACTGTGCAGAATCTTTCAAACCTTCAGCTAATCTCAACGGGATGTTGCCTGAGAATGGACTGCAGTCCTAGAGTGCATTCTGCTGCTAAGTCCCCTTGTATAAATGCAGAGAAAATGGACAGGCTGCAGTGGATTTGGCTTGTATTACACTGGCAAGTGTGGAACAGAGTCTATCCCAAAGTTACTCATACCATTAAGGAAATTATAACAGTATTTAAATAACTCCTTTCATCCAGAAGGAATTTACAGTGTTTTGAAGAATATATATATATCATTCCCCAAAGTCATAATACAAGAGCTATTTTAAAAAAAAATCAGTGGAAAGACTAACTGAATTCAGCTTGTGCTTCATTTTTGGCCATAAAGCACCAAATGACTAAGTGCAATAATGAAATGTCACAACAGTTGAAGACTGAGGACACCCACCGATTGTGTCTATAAATACTAGCTTACAGATAAACAAGGAAATTAGGCATTCCCTCAGAAACATCAGTCTCATAGCAAACCCTCATGTTGCACTTGTGTACTTCTGTTTCCTCTTTAGTCCTGAACGTGTTGATGTAGAACTAGATATTGTAAACAACTATCTTTTTTGCCTTCTTTTGTCAGGGAAATATAGGGAAAATTATTCCAAGTGCTTTTAAGCCTTCATATATATGCTGCTGAAGTCTGCCTGAACTGGGCAAAATGGTTATACCGCAGCACAAGCTTCTCCCATACTCTTGCAAGCTACTTTGGAAAAAAGAAATTCCTGTCCTGAGGCTAAATTCAAACACTGTTATTAGTAAAGAACCAGATTTTAAAGGATATCTTTTCAGTTGCATACAATAGTATTCCTGTCCTTTCTCATTCTTTGGTAGGTGTGCTATTGTTATGCAGTTTGAAAGATCAATATACCTTCTAGATGGATGTATCCAGAGTAATATTATTGTTTTTCACATGTATAATCAGAAGCAACAGACACACAGAACTATGTGTTTAAGAACTGCTACATAAAATTAGCAGCCCCCAATCAGCAATTTGGTATATATCGTGGTATAAAACCCAAATGCTGAAATGACCAAAGGGCACTTGTAGATACTGTCTGAACTGAACAGCCCTTCCAATTCCAAGGCACAGTACAGGAAGTACTCCAGCTTGTCAGCCTGGTGAGAGGCTGTTCTGGGGCTGTTGAGTTTGCATCATTGGAAAGAGAGACAGATTTACTTTCATTAAATAGAAGCAAAGCAGAAACATATGGAAAAAGGAAAAGAGAAGATGCTGATGCACATAATCTTTAAAACAACACTTTTTATCATGTGGCCTTTAATAAAAAATTCTGATTTGATATTATGTACTAAAGATGGTTGATGCTCTCAGAAATTAATAAACATTAGTTTGATAACTCACAGCAAATTATATTCAGCTAAAAGATCCATATCCTAGCAGAAACCAAAACCCCTTTTCTTTTTAAAATGAAACAGGTTCTGTTCAACAGAAAGCATTTCCCTTACAATGCTACAGGTGGTTTCAAGAGTAAGATTATCCAAAAATTTCAAGTCAAGAATCTCTACAGAAAATGTATTAATGGAAAGGAAAAGAGAAGTAGAACTAAAAGATTCTGAATTTCTCTGGTTACTGCTTTTTGAATGGAGAAAAATTGAGCTGAGTTTGTACAATTTGTATAACTGTAGAACTGCAACATTCTGCTAGAAGTGTTGCATCCATTTTCTCTTTTCCAAATATTGCATACTATTTAAATAAAGAATGGATTGAGAATATTATCTGGAATGAACCAAGGCATGAAGACTAATATAATGATGTCCTTAACGATTAGATATGAGAAAGCAATACATTACCCTGTGATCAGATTTGTATCCTTTCAGTTTCCTTTAGCACATGTGGAAGATCGTTAACATTCTGTGGATCAGCCAAAGATGTGGCAAAATCCATCCAGTATTCAAAAAGTTTTTCCTAGGGATGAGACATTAAAGTTTCTAGGGAGTCTTACTATGTTTCTTAATGTACAGTTTTAGATTATAGAGATAATGCACAAAATGTCACCAACTTTGTTTACAGAATATAAGTAATCTTTTCTGGAATCTTTGGCTGTTGTTCTATTAGAAGGCTTGAGGAAGAATAGATAGCAAATAATCAGTCAGCAAATAATCAGTTTTCTATTACTGACTGAGGCATAGACTTCTCCAGTAGAGCTCTAGGTAGGCAAAATGGCAGAAGAGGTCTGAAATGTCTGATTTTTATCAACATTACTGAAACTTGGCTAGAACTAGAAGTGTGCAGACAAAGCATTATATAAATATATTGATGTTGGATATTGAGGACGTGAATGATGGTAGATGACATGCTATCAACTGCAGTCAATTGAAACACTGAAAGCGTTCAGGTCCAGGTGTGATGGGGGCTTTGAGCAACCTGATCTCATGAAAGATGTCCCTGCCCACAGCAGAGGGGTTGGTGTAGATCTTTAAGGTCCCTTGCAACTAAAACTGTTCTATGACGGGAATGTTGCAGGATAAAAGTAGTACCTTACCTAGTATCCTAGATACCTATATTCTGCAAAGGCAAATGCATCCTGCAGCATTGATACATTTTGACAATATTAACAACATTATAGCTGTACATCAAAATATGTCCAGTTGTGAAACAGCAATACGGTGAGCTTGCATGTCACCCAAAGGCAGTCTTAATCTGGAGGAATTTACAGGATGTTTTAGGATGAAACAACAAACCTACAAAGGAATGAATGCAGAGTAATGCCTGGATTATTTTGATATTTGATAAACATCACAACAGCTAATTTAAGTTTGATGATCTTTAGTTGCAAAGTGTTTTGTAGTCTCCCGGTATAGGCTTTTCATGCCTGCAAAACTGTTGTCCAATGCATTATAATGATACCAGTGAGATACGCCTACCTCACTGCACCCCAGTTCTGGCTGCACCCCAGTTCTGGCTGCACAAAGCAAAAAACATTTGTGCAAACACAACAGCTAAAAATATCTGTAATATTGGGAAAGTTTTTGTATTTTAACTTCATGCCACTAAACTCTACCTAGCATTCAGCATACACAAAATTGTTGTATTTTAATCCAAACAATTTCAATTCGTTATACCTGGCCTCCGCTACTGTGAAGCCTGAATCCCTCAGCCAGACATATGAATGCATGAGGCAATCAGTACTCAGTTATTTTGCTTAGGTTAGCACGTAGCCCCTGCAAGCAAAGATGCAAAAAGTCAGAGCATTTCTTCAAGCAGCACTGTCAATGCTTAGATTGACAGTTGGCATACTTTATTGCATCAGTCAGAACTTGCAATAAACCATGTACAGAGGATGGTGTAGTTTACCGAGTGTAGCCAGTGGAGGATTAAATGCCATTTAAAAGCCATTTGCAACTAGTTCATTCTGCTGTGACTTTGCCATTGAAAGGTGTTACTAATTACGGTAGAGGATTTGCAATATACACACACTTGTTCAAATGAGAATGGCTCAAAACTCACTAACTAGTCTCCCATAAAAGCAGACAATTTATTGTAATATTTTTTGGCCACAATAAGCTTCAGCTATACATGAAAGAATTGCCAGCCTGTTACTATTTTTCACAGTCAGATAATGTTTAGCTGTTCTGTATAGAAAAGCATACTAAACATTAACCTTAACCAGGCAGATGTTATAAGATGGGACAAGATGCAGGAAAGAGTGAGAACAAAGCCGCTTACTTAAGGCCAAAAGCTCAATGCTAGTTCCTTAGGATTTAGATTTGAGAGGTTTGAAAGGTGTTCAGTGCCACGTTATTACAGCTTCTCTGAGTTGCTAAATGTATTGATTGCTCATTGGATTGTGACCTCCCAAAACCAGGGTAAGAACTGTACTTTAACCAAGTAGAATAGCAGCTGCCAGCAGTTATAATGCAGTAGCACTCAGATTTTTCCCCCCAAGTAGGCACGTGCTTCTAAGTAAAGCAGAAATAAGCTAGGGCCTGTCTGAAATAACAGTCAATGTATGCAGTTACAGCCAGCATTCCAAAACCATTTCCAAATTTGAAAACTAGTAAAAACACTTTTGATAAATTCAAAGAACAGAAACATAGTAATAAGGCTGTATATATTGTTGAGACCAATGTCCTTCATCTTAGTCCTGTTTCCAACTGTTAGGGGTAGGCTCAAAATGGGAGGGAGTTCATTGGTGCCTGATAGACCTTCTCATTGTGTATGCATTACTGCATTGGCTGTTGCAGTGACATAAGCCAAGACATAAACAATGTCTATTACTAACATACAATCAATTAAATAATTTGCAGAATTGCTTACAATAAGAAAAAGTAGGTTTGGAGACGATGACCTCTTCCCCTCACCCTGGGGAATATTAAATCATAGAATCATAGAATATCCTGAGTTGGAAGGGACCCTTAAGGATCATCAAGTCCAACTCTTGACACCGCACAGATCTACCTAAAAATAATAAATAAAAAAATATAAATAATATAAAATATTTTTTTGTGATAAATTATGCACTTGTTTTGTGAAAGTAAAGCAGAGAAGACTTGTTTGAAGCAGCAGAAGGCCTTGTCTTCTGAACACACCTCATTCAAGAAACACAATGTACTGTTTCTCCTGTTTCATGTCTTTGCCATATTTATGCTCATTTATCCCCCGTTAAAAGGTTATTTTTATTTGATATGCTACAATTTAGCAATCTGCTTCTGTATGCCTCACAAAAATCATTACAGTTGGCACAGAAAAGAGTCTTTAGTTAACCCAAGACTCACATGATTCACTGTTATTAAAGCCATGTTTTAGCAGCTGACAGCCCCAGGATCAGCAAAACCACACAATCAAGGGAGTGCCTGAAACCAGACATATTGTCTAGCTCTTACCCTGTCCCACTTCTCTTCCACATCCAAGTTCCACAAACAAGTTGGGTCACATAGCTGCTAGTGGCGAACTTCAGCTTTCAGCTGTACTGAATCTCAGTGCAGTCAGTCCTTCTGCTAATGAACCTGAGGCAACTTTCTGCTGGGGCCTCAGCTGAGAACATGCTGGGGTGAGGGATGCAGACACAATTTAATGTAGTTTGCCAGTCAGTCCTGAAGACCAGTATTAGAATCTCAACCTAGAGTATAGGTGAAAACATTTACCACAGCTGCATCCTAGCACTAGTTTTTCTACAGCACAGTTTGGTTTATTCATTGCAGCATCCAGAGAAATACCAGATCCAAATAAAAAATAACAGAAGCAGAGATCACAACTACAGGCAAGTTAATGCCATTAGGTTTACATTTTCCTCTGCGCAGAACAGCAGGCATGGGTCAAAGTCTCAGAGCTGCTCTTGAAAAGGGATCTCAAGTTCAGCTTGTTCATCATCATTGTGTGTAACATTGTTAAAACCTGAGTACAACATAAAAGTGTTAAGTGCAAGCAGAACTTCAGTTCCTGGACTCTCTCCATAGATGGCATTTTTCTTTTCCACCACAAAACAGCACTTGCAATCAGCATTTTCAATACATTTTGTGGGGTCACCTACAATACCTAGAAAACATCTAGCAAGTATCATAGTTCAGTTTTGTCTCATTTCTGTTGGTGCTGTAATGGAAACCTATGTAAGGGTCAGAAAATATCCTTTTGTTTTATCCATATCATATTTGAACAAAAATGCAAATAGACTTGGCAACAATTCATGAAAAAAATTGATGTAGTCTTTTTGCATCTGCACTCTTTCAAAAATTAGGCAATGCCCTCCAAACCTTCCATATCTTAAACCTGTGTACTGAAGAAATGCTATTAATCTCTTATATTTTTTTCCTGTGTGACCAGGATGAAAGTCAGGAGCCTCTGATAGGCTCCAAACAGGAATTTCCATACCATTTCTTCAGTAAGGAGTCAGAAGCAGAGGAGAAAAGTCAGTATTTAAGTCAGTGAAAATACCACATGGAGAGGCAAAAGTAGTTGTGAACACGTTCTGGTATTCATCGTGGCTGCTGTTTTATCCATATAGAGTCCTGTTAGTTCACAGCATAACAAATGGGCACTGACATGCAAGATCTTGCAAAAATCCAAAGCTACTCCATTCACAGCCCCCCCTGCTTAAGAACAGGACTGCCTAGAAAGGCCTAGAAAGAGTATTTTTAGAATTGTCATCTTCAGCAAAATGTTTGCCAAACAGGACAAGGATCTCTTATGTACTCTGATGCTCAGCATTGCACGCCTACAGCTCATGCTGCCTTTTCCTCCAGATATCCCTTGCTTCCAGATTACCCAATAGATGGATGGGAAAGCACCTCAGAACAGTGTTTAGAGCAGCCTCTAGGCAGCAAAGAACAGGGAAGGCAAGGCACCAATTTAAACACAAACACACAAAACAAACATCAACAGAAAACCACCCATAGCATTCCTGGTACTTTGGCATCCATTATTTCCCATCAGCAGGCACAGCAACCACCTTAAAGTGCTTTCTCCCACCTCCCTGTCAGCCCAGCCTGAAACCCAGGCAGCAAGCAGGCAAGCTTTAACACGCTGCACTTCAGGACAACTGAACAGAGGGACCTCACATACAAATCTCTTGGGCCTAAGTTTTGCAGTCACCAGAAGCTGGAGTCTCAGCACTCCATCCTGACAGTGTTTCACTTTACACAAAAAATGTTAATTTTCGTGCTCTGAGGAGAATAAGTCCCACTCCCTGAAATAAGTTGTGGTACAAGAATTGTCTAGTTGTACTAGTGACAGTAAACTACCTGTGTTGAAAGAGTTGTTACTCATTTATAAACTGAGACAACTAATTTAAAGATAATTTAGAAGAACATCAATAATAACCACTTACAGCTCTCTGCTTATCACCAGAAAACACTTGCTACAGTGGGACAGTTGCTTATACCTCCTGAAGAGGGCTTTGAAGGTGAATCATCATAAGTCATTTACAGAGACAAAACAGTGTGTAAAGAAACTGGCACCAATGGGGGAACAAAAAAAGAGTAGCACATAATTTAAATCCGATGCAAAACTTTATTTCTACTCTCCAACTGATCATAAAATGAAGAAACAGAGAAATAGTTCAAACGACCCTCCAACTCCCCCCAACCCAGATACTAAGATGTGAGGAGTTCTGGCTTGCTGCTGCCTAAGGTAAAGGTCAGGAATGAGGCCAACCCTGAGTGCAGTGAATATACTCATGTTTTTTCCACTGAAGCAGTATCTCCCCGTTACTAGCCCATCAATAGATTATACTGAGCTCTGAAAGAGCACACATTAATTGAAGTAATTTTGTTTGCTATTAACCTTGTAAAGCTGTTTGAGGGTATTTAAGTACTGGAGATGAAAATTATTCTGCTACATACAGGGCAATTGGAACTTGGTTGCTTCTTTTTAAGGAAAGAGAGAAAAGAATGGATGACTTATGACAAATGGTCACCAAAATCCTGAGGAAGCAGGTACCTTTTGTACCCTGTTGTCTACCTTTTAATCCTTAGTTTTCTCTAAGAATATCTTTTTATCTAAGAACATCTTTTTCTAAAGCAGCCTGTTTTTCTTTAGTTTCACAGCAGTCACTATAGAGAAAGGTTGAGATACAAATGGCTGCATCATGTTAGTCTGATCATGAGAAGCACATCAGAAGTCTGCAGACTCAACATGAGAACACGTACAAGACAACCTGTCATCACACCACTGAAGTTGAAGGATCTCATTAATCTTCTTACTTCAGACCACGTACCTGATGGGTGTTGTAAAAGCCAGTTAGCTAAATGCAATCTCATTAGGGAAAGACAGGATATCACAGACTGCATTATTATTTTTTAAAATTGTCCTTATTTCATCCGTGTTATTCATGTGCAGTTGCATGTTTGCATACTGTAGCAGTGGACCAGTGTTGAGTCCAGTAGGAGACAGTCCTGTAGGTCTAACACCTGTAACAATTCAATTGTGTTTCCAGCTTGACATGAACCAGGTTTTTCACTCAGAGCTCAGCTGTGGTCTTGATTCACTTTGTTGAACAGTTGGAGATGTGCCCTTTGTCTCTTCAGAAGCATCTTCTGATCTCCTAATATGGAAGTGAAAGGCTTTAAGTTCCAGCAGAGACTAAGTGGAGCCTACTGTCAGAACATTTTGCAGAGGCCAATTGCTACTTAAATCACTTAGTATCAGAGAAGCCTATGGATTTTATTATTATTTTTAAGATAATCTGCAGTATTTGCTTTCCACATTGAATACAGAGTACTTGCATTATTTTCAAGTAAAAGAGTTAGATTTTTATTATCCCTGAAACCCAGTTTCTGAGATTTGATTAATTCTCCCAGCTTAGGGATCAACCAGGCTGCCTTAATTTCCTGAGGCAGGGGACATAGAAGTCAGGAACATGCATAGACTAATTCAGTTATACAGCATCAGGAAGACCTCAGTTATTAATTCAAAGTGGTAACTTCTTTCTCCTGTGGAAGAGGTAAAACAGTTAAGCAGGCACTAATTAGCACAGTATGTGATCTCTATGAAGACCTGAACTCCTTAAGACTGTTTCCAAACTCATTAATAAATGGAAAGCTGTCATATGTAAAAGAATACATAAACTTTAGGTATGTACAGCTCTACTTTCCCCCCCACCCCCCAGCTGTCCTTACTGAAGTCTGACAGCCAGTGAGTTTCGGTCTACATGATAATTATGAGAGGCATCGATCTTAGCCTCGGTAGGGAAGATTATGACAGAAGTAGCCTTTTTCCTCTGTTACCAGGTCCAAAATTAAAAGGACATCCTCTGGTACATCACCTTAAACATCGCTAGCAACAGCAGCTTGGAACTAGGGGCAAGAAGTCTGATTACTAATGTGTTAGGTACTCTGACTAGAAGTTGCAAGGTGTAGCAGTACTTACATAACAGCAAAAAACACAGAAGCAAGAAAGCCAGTAAGCAGAAGGAACACCAAAACACTTAGAATTGATGTGATGACAATCATGCCTCCACTCCTTCGACCAGGCCAGGTATCAATTTTCATGGGAAGTTTGGCTAGAAAAATCATGGAAAGAATGCTGCTATGAACTATTTTTCACCATGTGTGCCCTTACTAAATGAGGGAAAACTAGTTGTTTTGGAGAGGAAAATGGATGACTAAGTGATTTGTAGGAAAAAGTTTTAAGACAATGTCAGCATTTAGAGGTTATTAGCTTGGCTCAGCAGGTTAGCCAGGGTGGCAAGTACCTGCATTACCTAGAAATTTCTTCAGCACAAGATACCATGGCAAGCACCAAATCATAAACTGTGCATACAACCTTTATCAGAGAACTGTTCTGAAGTATACAAAAGAAGCAGATCAGTATTCCATATTAAAGTCTGCTACTCCAGTGCTGGACAGCTGACAAAATTGCTGAAACTGTAGGAAAAGACTAGACATTGCTCACTAGAAGAACAACATTGTCCTAAGGCAAGTATGGCTGCTCAGAAGACCTGAGCAGAGCCACAGACTTACCTCTTCTGGTTTTGATTGGATCAGACCAAAGAGTTTGATCTTTCATCATACCTTCAGAGTTATCCACCAACACGTATTTAAACCTGTGGGGGGAAAAAAGCATTAAATTAGGTATTTCAAAGTTTGAGTTGCCTTTCTATCATTTTGTAAGCTACCAGATTAGCTAGTCAGACTCCAGTTTTTGGAAAAGCATTCAGCAGAAACAATCAAAGGTAACCAGCTTTTTTCCAGAGACCTTATAGGGAACAAACAGAATTAATAATAGAAAAAGTATTCTGTGCTATGTCACGCAGAGCTTGTGCTCCATTCTTGTGAACCTTGACAGATGATAGCTTTCCAAAAACAGTTTTTCCCAGCTTGCTATTCCCTGTTGTGAAGGGCCTCATTATTTAGAACAGCAAGTGGTTTTGATTTCCATATGGAAGTCAAAGATTTTGTCCAACAATAGAAACCTTTGGCACTTTCCCTGTTAGAGAAAGCATTGAAAAGACAGGCTAACAACAGATTTGGCAAAGGAATTAAGTTTCCATCCTGCAATAGTTTGAGTTTACAGAATTGTCCCACGGAGACAGAGGAAGCAAAACAGTTCTGAAAACCTGCCCATAATATTTTGTTTCAGAAGCATATTCAGTCTCCACAGCTTCATGTGACTGCTGCCTTTAATATAGCTTTTAAAGAGCAGGCAGCAGCAAACCAAGTGTCACAGGTGACAGCTGTCAGGGCTCCCAGACTCTCCTGAGGGCCAGCTTCCCCAGACAGCAGGGGTCAGATGAGCCTGCAAGCCACCTGGCTCTCACTGTGAAGTCTCCAGTCACATCATGGACTTCCTGGACAGAGCTGGAGGCCACTTAGAGGTCTGGCTCCCCAGAGCCCCATCAAAACAAAGCAAGCAGGGCCAAGCCCGTGTCTGCGGTTTGGCAGACTCATCTAACACAATACACAGTGAATCATTCTGACATCATTTTCCAGTCAAATCCTTTTCTTCCAGCAGTTTCTGATCAGATGCTCCAGCTTCAGTATAGAGCCAGCAGTTCACATGTGAATTTTTCTACTGATCCATTAATTTAACCTGATAGAGCTCACCCCAGCAAGAGCACCACAGAACACCATCTGCAGGGTGCTGGACCAAAGCTAAGCCAGCCTCACAACTGCCCCTGCAATAGAGAAGTTCTGGTAGAGAGAGGTAATTCACATCATACTATTTCAAAGGTCTACAACAGGGTAAATTTTGCTTCCTATTGAGTACTCAGAGCAGCAACCACCATTTCAGAAACAAGAATTATACCTGTATGTAGTGTCTGGGGCAAGCGGTGGGTTACAGACCCCTAGGAAGTTCGGGTCATACAGACAAGTCCCATCGTCCCCAACTCTGAAGAGATATTGCTTCAAGACATCAGGAGCTTTGTTCATGCCTCCTACATCAGCAAGCCTGGGGGGCACTGCACAGTCAGGTACATCGAAGAAGGCAGCATTGTAAGGTCCGAGATGTCCCCCGCTTGTTTGCTGGAACGTGCTGCCCAGGGGTTTGTTACTGTCATCAGTCACGAGGGAGCTCATCACACTTGCTGTGGGAGAGGTGGTTTTTAACAATACTGTTAGAACTAGATCAGCCCTTTCCATTCATCCTGTGTTTGACTGCTTGCTCTTCTATCCAGAAAAAGCTCAAGCAGGAAGCCAGAAATCTACTGCCAGTCTGTGCAGTGATCTTACCCCTTCCTCTTGTTTTTGAAGCTTTCTACACTTGTCCCTCAGACAAGTCCATGAAGGATGTATGTAGAAGGTCTCTCTTCGCCACCCTCCCCAAATTCGTCTTTCCCAAGAAGAATCTGATGGAGCTTGGTGGCAAAGGCTGCCCTTCCACCACAGCCTACATGCCTCCAGTAAGTCCTGCCATGTCAGATTTAACACTATAACCAAGCCTGAGTTTCTATAGGACCACAACTCCTCTATCCTCTGGAACAGAAGCCCTGAGACCTTTGGTTGCATAGCAGCTGCACCTCTCAGAACACCACAGTATGCAGACTCACAGCCCTGCATGCTGGAGCAGATGCATTCTCTACACTTCTGACCAGCCAGACATGCCCATGTTTCCAGACAGCACAACACCAAGCCTGAAAGTCTTCACAGCATCAAGGAAAGCGTACATCCGCACCCAGCTCTACAACATTGTTTGGAAAGCTCAGTTTGAACTCAAACTTTTCCTAATATAAAGCCAAGGCACAAGTCTCAAGAGATGTTCCCAAGTTCTGCAACTGTGAGTTGGTTTATTCTGGGAGCTCCCTCCAGCTGTTCAGTGCTGTCAGTAGTGGAAGATGGCCAGTTTTTCCAAAGCTGCAGTATATTGGGAACTTCTTAAGTTTGTAAGCACTCTGCTGTGCTCCTAGAGCAGCAACTGCTTGGTCATGTGAAGTTTTTAGTTATGATCCAATGCAAAATTAAATCTGCTTTGAAAGCGAAGTGTTTCTAGCACAGGTTCAAAATCTAACTTCAAGGTCAGTGCTCAAGCTAGTTGAGCAGAGAGGTGCCAGGGCTCAGAAGACAATAATGTATAAGTGAAGACTAGCGAAAACATGCTGTACTGGGGCTGGCTTCCCCAAATTATAAAATTTCGTATAACTAGGCCTCCTCACTCTCCCAATCTCCATATCTCTTAGCCTGGCTGTGGTGAGCAAGCAAACACTATTTTCTAAACAAGTTCAGGTTTTTGTTTGTTTTTAAATTCTTTAGGTAGATCAAGTTTGATAGTGAACTAACAAGAAAAGACCTAAAGATTACATTAGTCATTCAGAAATTTGCTAGACCCTCAGCTGTTTGAAAGCTGATGCATTTCCTTACTTGCAGAGCTGAACTTAAGATTTAATTTTCTTAACATCCTAAGTTTTCCCTCTCTCTGCTCCAAAAGCCTTCAAGGGTGAGCAAATGTGTTTTTCTGCAGACCAGAGAAAAATCCAAACAAAATTCCTTCCAATCTGCCAAGTAACAAGTTTGCATCTGCTTGTTTTAAAAGCAGCAGCAGAGATTTCTCTCTCTATAGCCCCCTTTGCAGAGAGATTCAACCATCTGTGCAGAAAGCTTTTGCCACAAAACCCATGGAACACAGGGTAGCTGACGTAGTTTTTAAACAAAAACATCAGATACAGTTGCCTATTTGTAGGTAAGACTGGTATCAAGTCATCGTAGCCTTTTATATCCATACAATTCACTTGTATGATCTGCTTCAGACGTACAAAAATGCACGCTTCATTCATGGGAGGCATCTCAGAAGGCAGTGCCCTCACATCTGTATCTTGTTAAGTCTGGCTAAGTCTTCTACTAGTCTGAGGCAATAAGGAAGCCTCTTCCATTCAATTTTATTTTATTTTTTTCCTAAAAGAGCAACACTCAGCAGTGGAAGTTTTAGACTGCTTTGGCTCTTGACCAGTTTCTCCCTACTGCCCACTAAGATCTCTTCTCCATGCCCCTCAGAACAGGAGGTTGTTTACAGCCTTTGCAGACAGTTGTATGATACAAGGAAATCATTTGTCTCTGTCAGCTTACAGAGGAGCTCTATTTGGTGTGCAAAGCAGTCTGCCAGAACAGCAGGGATCAGTGAGGGCAGCTTCTTGGGCACTGCCAGCAGTGTTTCATTGCCAAGCAGTTATGAAATTCATTTTATGAATGAACCCATGGGCCAGGCATCTTTGACCACAAGCCTAGCATGACTTTTATTTTATTTCTCCCTCCCCCCCTCCTCTTCCCCCCCCAAAAAAAAGACAAGTCCCTGTAAGGGCTGGCAACCTTAACTATGAAGCAAACAGCAGCAAAGCAGTTACACAGCTTTTTTTCAGCAGATTTACGTGGGGGAGTTCAGGCTTTCATACAAGATATTCATGTTTAGACAAAGGTATCAGACAACGGACCACTTGGCTTTGTTAGCAAGATCTGGGCAGACTATTTATAGTTGATAATACTGCTCTGCACCTACTAGGAATCAGCTAACACCAGTGCTAACTGTTGTTATCTTTAATCATTTTGATTGAAGTCATAATTTATTTTTTATATATTTTTTTATGCTTATAATACACTTTTTTTTTTTTTTAAGGTCTTATTATAAACTTAGACCAGGCATTCAACCTGCACATAGCTTTCAGCTGTGTATTTTTCTCTTTCCCCTCATTCAGACTCACTCCCACCAGATCCTGAAAAACCACATGCAACAGCCACATGAAGTAATTATTTTCCAGAGAAAAAGTAATGCTGGATACTCACCTGATTCCTTCATTACATACAAGTAGATGGTATAAGATCTGTTTGGATACAGTGAGCTATCAAACATACAGAAAGGTTTCTCTAGAGAAACTGTGGTAAGAGTGGGATTATTTGTTGCAAGCTGAGGGTCTCCAAGCTGAGGTTTCAGGCTCTGATCTGGAAGAAAAAATTACCAAAAAAAAAAAAAAGAAAAAAACCACACTTCAAAATCTTTCTCTACACAGGTCCTAAAACAGAGTTAACACCCAAAAAGAAGCAAAAGCACCCAAGTGAGACAGAAAGATAAGAGATGCAGAGAGGAGCACCAAAAGAGAAGAGATTGCAGAGAGGTGCCACTTACCTGCAGACAGCAATCCCAAGCAGCAAAGGACTAACACAACACAACAGCTACACATGCCTGAGCCCTGCAGGGACCAGTCACAAAAAGAAAACAAAGGCTAGTAAATCTTTTAGTTCCTGCTGAAGATCTCCCATGCCCACTCCCTCCCTGAAGTCGAGCACACCTGCTCCTTTTCACAAGCTCCTTAGGATAAGGAGCTCAGCACCTCCCTGTGTGCTTATCGCCCTCCTTCTCAGGTGGTGCCAACCACCCCAGCTGTTATCTGCTCCCAGGTGAGAGAGGGAGTTACAAGATTTTTATCTGTCAGCGGCGCTATGAGTGTCAAGATAGTGGTTGTTTTTTTTCATGTGCATAGATGATGGGTGTCTTTTTTCTTTACCTTCTTCTCCCTAAAAACTTCTGAAATCTCTCGTGTAGAGAAGGTTTAGGACTGAATATCTGCATCCTGCATTCAGTCTGTATCATGGATGATTCTGATTCATAACTCTGCCTTCTCTATTTTGTTTCCTGGGTTACATCTTGAAAAACATAAGCCTTCCAATTCTGTTTCTGGATAACCTCAGTGGGATTCAGAACATCTACATGAATAATAATCCATTGGGAAAGCTGAATTGCACCTGTTGTGCAGAATTGTTTATCCATTCCTGATGAATGTTGTTATTATGGATGGTCTATTACATAAGAGATCAGATTACAAAACTAATAATTACCTGCTAAAAATGGGCCAAGGGGAAAAATACCAGCAAGATTTTACAGAATAAATAGAGCTACCTTGATGCCAGTGAATCAACTCCAGATTTACATTAGTATCACTATTTTTAGATTAACAAATCCATCTTCTTTATGAATATGCTATGAGCCCCTGAAATCTGATTGAAATATGTAATCAAATGATTATAGCATAATTTCCTCTCCATATGTCTCATTTTATTTAAAATTCTGCACACCAACTTTGTTGTGTTTGGTTTGACTTTTTCTTGCATCACTTCTTAGGGAGAATATTGAACACAGGAGTTAGCCCATATTTGTACTGCTATAGGGTAAGGATGAATATTATTATTATTCATTCTCAGTTTGCAATGAACTCTGAGGCTGTGCAGGCAATACTCAGGTAAACCAGGTTAAAAATACTCATGTAAATCAGAAAAAAAAATCTTACCCCTTCTTCACCTTTAATTCCTGGGAAATTGGTTTTTAACATTTGCACTAGGAGGGTTAGTTATACAAACTTGGTATTCATCTGCTCAAGAGTATTTTTGTCCCTTAAAGCACTAACAGTGTTGCACAAAACCTGGGAAGCTTCTGACTCAGAAGTAAAAGCATGGCTTAAAAACAGTGGAATCTCTTTCTCCATCACAAAATCAGTACTTTCTCCAAACAGTGTTTCCTGTAAAATCAGATTCTGAATTCCTTAGATGGTAACTATTCTGGAGCAATAAGCAGTAGTCTTTTCCCTTCTTAAGACAGAAAAGACACACATTATTTGTCTAAGTTAAATACATAAATCAACACCAGGATATATTGGATGTCAGAGAAAAAGAAATATTCTATTTCATGGCATGCAAGCTACTTACGTGTGGTACAGAATACCCTTCTATGCTTTATATCAAAGTGCTGCTCCCTCATTCACTTTGGAAAGGGTCAAAACAGATGGAAAACAGCAAGAATATAAGTTTTAAAAATCAGCAAGTTAAGGCTCAGGATCACAATACAAAATGTGGTTCAAAGGTATTTTTTTTTTTTTTTTTTTTTTTTTTTTAGATTCACAGCCATCAAGCAATAAATTCATCACTCAGGCAAATCTCTGCATGACCTTCTTGGAGTTTTGCCTGGATGAAGACTGTGGTATACTACTCCTTGGGCTGGTCATACAAATTGTCACTCCTGATTAATTTTACAGCTGTCAGAAGTATGTCCACAGAATTACTCATCATAGAAAAGTGAATCACCTTTTAAAAGGGTTACAAGATGACAATTTTAGCTATTATTTTTCATGAAGCTATTTTCTCAAGCCATCATGATTTAGCTGAGTGAGTACAAGGCCATCCTGTGCTGTGGTGGAATTCACCGGCAACACATGAGGGGATGGATAACATTGCCTGTGACCTGAGATTTTAAAATGGTTGTTTTGGTCTATGTTCAAAAGATTCTCAAAGGTAGGAAAATAACATGACAATAAGTTTCCTCAGCTCCATCAGTGCCAACAGATGTGGCCTAAATTAGGGCCAGATTCCATCCTTGCTTACACTCATTTTAACTCCACTGCATTCAGGGGGCCTGGTCTGGATTTTTACAGGATGTTACCATGAACTTAATCTTACTATAATTATAGGGTTCCCTAAAGCAAGCATAAGAGAAGAAAAAAATGTAAATTTCTGTGTCTGTTTAAGTAGCAATGCCAATTTCCTTTCTTTTGTTACCTTTTGGACAATTCCGTAATAATTCACAGAAGCCTCCAGAACCAGTTTGGATTAGTGGAGGTACGAGAAAAAAAAATGTGTGTAACCCTAGCTTCCCAGTGCTGTGTGATGCCCATTAGGAGCTGGGGAGGATAGGGTCCCAAATGCCTTGAAGCGTATGGAGTCCTCCAGGATCTAAAGTCCAAACCTTCTTTACATGTTCAACTGTGGACATAGTGGAGATAACCCTCCATGCTCCACTGTGCTCCATCTCTCTGGTCCAGGCTAAAATTAGTGCACAACTTGCAAGCAGAGCTCCATGTAGAGAAATTATAGTGCTTAACAAAGAGATTAAAAAACTTGGTGGTGACGTCTACAAGTCAAGAGATAATCTAATCCAAAGAGTGAGAAAGACAAATAAAACTGAACCCATTTCAAAGACATTTGACCATCATCACTGGTTGTCTGCAAAGCTATTATTAGCTTGCAATTTCCTGCAAATATTCTGGTGGGTGTAAATCTTGAGGAAGGAGCAGAAAGAGGAGAGAAGTAAAGCCTTTGTGAATTAATTTTTAAAAAGCTTTCCATCAATAAGGGAGATCTGAAAGGGAGTGCAGAGATGGTAAAAGAAAAAAAAAAATGTTGATGAAACAGGTGATCAGGGGTTGGGAGAGTGGTGGAGAGCCAATACATAAAAAATGGGGAAGTACAGAGATACAACAAAAAAAGTCTTGAAAGTGAGGAAAGGTTGGAATGTGGTATAATGGAAGAGTTTCTCCTTCTGCCCAACCCCTCCAGACCATCTGGCAGATCCATAACCACCTCTGCTGCCCAGTCTTGAGCATCACTGGGCCTGCAGAGGCTAACTGCAAGGAGAGCAGCTGTAGTGCTGCTGGTCTGAGAAGGACATTTGTCCATTTGAGAGTCATGCTGAAACCCAAACATCAGTTCTCCGAGGTTAATAAGCTGCCACCACGGACTTCAGATGTGGTTGTTCTGGGGGCTACATTGTTACAGGCCGTATCTGGAAATCCTGGCAATGGAAACTTTCATTTATTGCTATATAACTATCAGTCACTAGCACACTCTATTTATATCATAGCGCTGTTGGTAAAAAGGTGAAATTTTCCATCTACCCAAAGCAAAAAACTCCTCACTGAAGCAGGAGGTGAAATATTTTTTATGACATTTCTCTCTCAAAGTCATCCCAGAATATTTTGAGAGTAAGAGACTAATATCTCAAGCTCTGCTGCACAAAGGCCACATGGATGCTTGGTACCCTTGTGCAGTTCTGTAATTTCTTTGATATGTCTTTGGCTTCCTGGAGAAGTATTTCTGTCCTTTGTTGTTGCCACAAGGGACATACACTTCAGATCTTGAAATCTACACAACTAGCAACATAGACTCAGGATTCATTTTCAGGGGCTCTCTTGCTCTTTTCCTAATAAAGCCCCTTAGCATTTATGGATCTCAGGATGAGCCTTGCAATGTTAAAAAGGGACCAAAGTGATGGAGATAAGCCCCATCCTACATTCACTCTGCACAGGAAGTCTTACGTGCTGAGTGGGGGTCCCCATCTGTGCAAAGATCTGAGCAATATGACTCACTGAGCCATTGATCTCCTTAAATCAAACATCTTTCACGTGTCCATATGGAAATAGAGAGGTTCAGTTATAAAGATGAGTTCGTTGAACTTATTTTATCATCTGGTGACAATTAATTCTGTGCAAACCTGGAAGATGAAGCAGTAGAAACATCAGGACTGGGAAAGCAGCTTTCTACACAGGAAATCAGGGCCACACCATTGTCAAATATAAATTGGCATGGCTCCATTGAGATGAATTTTTTACTAACAGAACTGGTCCCCCCAGAAATCATGTACAAGACGTTATTGTTGCAGCAAACCCCAGACAATCTCAGAACAGTGGAACATCTGCAGCTTGGAGGAGCCAGGGATTAAAATGGAAGGCCCCTTTGTTACACAGAAGTTAGTGTTTTCTTTGCTGAGGAAATGTCTTATCATCTACAGATATCTGCTTGAACTTTAATCTGTTAGTGCTGAGAACCACTAAGAAGTACTTCTGTTTAAGAAATTCCTGGGCTTACGTGATGGTAGAGATGTCCCTAATAAAAAGCAAGCACCCTTTGTTTGCTGCAGCCTTTTCAGAACTGCCCCTTGTGAGGGATCGTTCATGCCAGGCAGGTCCATATAGGTCAGTCCCACACTTCTGCATTTACAAATGGTGATAATAATAGTTTTCTGCTTCAGTGAATCCGCTGTTGGTTGAGGAGCTTGTTCTAACCAGCAGTTACAATGAGGAGTCACTGATGTAGAAGAAAGGGAAGATAAAATGTCATCAGCTGGATAATTGTGTTATATCTATGACCAAGTGATATGGTTTTTGATGAAGAACTAAGCAAAGGTGACAGAGGATGGAGCTGCAAAAGTAACTTCACTGTGTTGGCACGACATCAGTGAATGTGATGGCTGGTGAAAGGAAGCAGCCCTTCCCACATGGTGTAATCTCCCACCTTTGTCCTCAGGATGGCCCAGAGTATTTGTATGATGGAGTACTTTTAATTTAAATTAAATTAAAAACTTTACTCCAAGAGTGAATTTTAATGGGATGGAACTTAATTAATATTTGAGGTTTAGGAGGGATCTCTGTATAAGGGCTGGAGTGTAGGCTCTTTACTCACATAGATTCTATTAGTGCTTGGAACACCCCTCTAAATCTAGAGTCCTGAAATGTCCCTTCACGGAACCACTTGAGTACCTTTGACACTCGGCTGAACTTCAGCGCAGTGGCTGTGGTTTTAAATGAATGTTAAGTACAACACAACCAGGCTCCTGTGCTGAGTAGTGTGCCAAATTCCACTGCGCTCACACCCATGTAAAAGTTTTCTAACAAAATGATGAATTATATCAGAATTGTATGATGAATTATATCATAATATCATAATTGTACATTGAAAAAGCCTTCCATGAGGATTTCCTTTACTCACTGAATTGTAACTCCACCAGTTTATTAATTGTTCCCAGGAGGAAAAAAAAATATATGCTGCTGTGTCTGCAGTCTACAGGTTGTAGCCAAAATACTTTAAGCTCAATTCTGATAGATGCTGTTTGAAGATTAGAGCCAGATAAGTGCTAGAACAGAACTACCCCATAGAAAAAAGTGTATAAATTAATTATATGTTGCCTAGTCTGGATCTTCATTCTTCAGACAATATCACAGAAATGCCCCATTCTGTTGCTTCCCAAGAACAGTAAATGTGTTTTGTGAAACAATTCTGGTATCCAGGTCCCTGGTCTTCATACCTGTGGTTCCATTGCAGACTATGCAGGGAGATGGAGTAAGCTACAAGGAGGACACTGAATGTCCATCTGCTGCTAGTCAGAATTTGTTCCATACAGTGCTCATATGCCTGGCTACCTGTAGTTCTCTATAAAATCTACGTATAGGTTCCTACTGATAAAGTTTGAATGATCCAGTTTCAGGTCTGTTCCTCTTTGTATATTATACAAACTGTTCTTCTGAGTACTGACTTCTTGTTCAGCTCTTGACTTGAATGAAAGCTGTAAGAACTTGTCAAGCAGGAATGCTGCCAGTCCTGTACTGAATAATCTGTAAGCCAATGAACAGCAGCATCAGAAGACTGCTCATTTAAAGACCTCATACTCATGGTCTAATAACATGATATACATGTACAGTAACTTCTCAAAGCCCCTTTAAAGGAATGTCCCAAATGTATCACGATGCACAAATACATCTGGAATATGACTAGACCAAGAAATTTGTGGAAAATTTGCATTTGGGGAAATCTTGCATTTGGGAAGAAGTGTCATGATGCAGTCAAGTACTGTGAATCACAATTGCCTTTAGAGAAACACTTGACCCAAACTGTGTTTGTATGGTTTCTAGTTTAACACACTGTTTATAGTTTCAATTTAATATAAACTGAGGTACTTTACAGTTTTTCTACAGTTCCTTTAAGACTATCTGTATGTTAGATATGCTTGACTGTAAATAGCTTTGGTCAGTGACTGAAGGCTGAAGAAATGCCAATTTTATACTACAAAACATTTGCAAAAATCCATCCCAGGGTAATTTCTGATGTTGAAAAGTGAAGCAGCCACTCAAGAAACAATACTAAAAAAAATTAAGAAACTTCTCCTGATTCATGTGCTTCTGATGATCTGAAGTTTCAGCTGATTTTACTGGCAAATATAAGTTAATAATTGATCACAGGCAGGATTCAGTGTAAATAGTTGCTGGAGGAGCGATGCAATAGATAAAGCAGTATTAGAATTTCAGCTATGCTGGTGTGAGTTCCTTTGCCATCAACAGGGATAAACCCACAGTCCTTAAAGAGAGGAGAAGTTAAATTCCAATTTTATTAAAAAAAAAAAAAAAAAAAAAAAAAAAGGTTATCTGAAAAAAGCAAGCATTGCTTGCTTTAAACTGATATGTACATGTGAAAACAGAGGCATGTAAACTACAAGGACTTGTATTACAGTAGTAAAGAAAACCCAGGTCTCTACTCTCATGGCTCCTAATCCAATACCTAATAGACTGAGCTAAGTTTTTTTACTTAACTTGGTAGGCAGAAGCTTGCTTTTCTTATATAAAGCTACTTAAACCTTCTCTTTCTCCTTTCAAGGTGCTCTAAGTGGGATTCAGTAAGCAATATTTTGTTATAACCTGCTTTCTAAACTTCATTTCTAATTGCCTATCTTGTCGTCATCTCCAGTCTGCACACAGCTGCAGTCCACTTGTTTCAGCTCTCAGTTGCTAATTACTCCCTCAAAGAAGAGTTATTTGGTGGCTAGGATGTGGGTTGAGGATCCAAAAGATTATGTGGGGTTAGGGACTCCTTCTGAAAACAACCTACTCAATTTCTGTTTTTCAGCTGCCCACTTATAAAATAGGAATAAAGTTATTCCTCTCACAGCTTTTGGTTTTCCTATCTATTCAGGCTATATATGTTTTGGGGAAAAGATTACTCTCTATTATATATATGTACTGGCTATTTTAGTTTTTAAAAGAAGAATTAGGCTTCAGAGTAATACAATTCACTAGTCAGCTCTGGGTAGGCAGAGAATACAACCCTCAAGCTCACTTTCAGTTTCCAAGTGTGTACACAAAACCTCTGGAAAGAAAGCCCTCAATGAACAGCTTGTTATATGTACAAGCTATCAAAATAATTTAAATACATCTGGCTTGCAAGAATGAACTTTACATGAACACAGCCTACATAGATATTCCTGATCAGGGGCTGAGACCCAGCTATTTTTTTTCTGCGTACACACCATTTTGTAGCATGACAGGGCTTGGTACTTGAGCAAGCTGTTTTCATTATTGCCACATACCACGAGCTCAAATTCTAGAGCTCAATGTTTAATCTATGCATATAACAATATGCACGTCCTCATAGACCAGCTGATGAAGTGCAGACTGGGTAAGTGGACAGTAAGGGGCACTGGAATCTGGACAAGTGGAGCATTGTGACTGGCAGCATTAAGTCCATTTGGAGGCCAGTCAGTAATGGTGAACCCCAGGAGAGGAGACATGGGCCAATGCTATCTAATATCTTCATTAATGACCCAGGTGATGGGGCAGAGCACACCCTCAGCACATCTGCAGATAATACAAAACTGGGAGGAGCTGCTGACACACCAGGGCTGTGCTGCCTTTCACAGGGAGCTGGACGAGAAATAGACCAATAGGAATCTCATGAGGTTGAACAAAGGAAAGTGCAAAGTCCTGCACCTGGGAAGGAATAACCTTATACACCAGCACACAGGATACCAACAGGCTGGGAAGTAGCACTACAGAAGAGGAGCTGTGGCCCTGATGGACAAAAAACTAACCCAGGCAGGACATGCCCTGGTGGCAAAGGTGGCCAGCAACAGCATGGGCTGCATTAAGATCATTGACAGATTATCGACAGCAGGTCAAGGGAGGTGATCCTTCCTCTCTGCTCAGCACTGGCGAGACGTCAGCATCACTGGGCTCAGTTCTGAGCTCCCCAGTACAGGAGAGAGATGTAGCAACAGACATGAGTCCAGGGAAGGGCCACTAAGAGGGATAAAGGATTGGAGAACCTGGCATAGGAGGCTTCCTGAGTGCTGCAGTTGTTTAGCCTAGAGAAGAGAAAGCTAGGGGGACCTGGTAAATGTGTGTAAATATGTGATGAGAGAGAATCTATAGCAAGAAGGGAGACAAAGAAAGAAACGTGGAAAAATAGCACCAAATGAAGATACTGTATGCTGTACTATGGGGTGTCCATCAGCAATGTAAACAATAGGCAGTGAGAAAATGGCTTGCTCTAAAACTCATTCAAATTTTTAAGAAAAGCTATGTCAGGAAGGCTATAAGCCAAGTATGATGTGAGTTCTATTCCTAAGTATATTGCAATTATGATAATCAGCAACCGCGTCAGATTAGAAGATGCCCATGTGGAACTATGTAGACTGAAACTGCTGTAATTAGACCAGAGACCAAGCAGACTGCCTGGATCCCAGAACCATGAACAAAGTGTGTAAAACTTCATTTGCAGACAAAAACACCATTATTCATCTTTAGACCTCCTTTGTGATAAAACTAAAGCAGATGATATTGAGAGCATAGATTCACCAAGGGAAAATTGCGTTTGACCAACCTCGTTGCCTTCTATGATGGCATCACCAGCTGGGTAGATGGGGAGAGAGCAGTGGATGTCATCTACCTTGACTTTAGCAAGGCTTTTGGTACTGAAGTTGATACTCCCACAACATCCTAATAGCAAAGCTGAGGAAGTGTGGGATAGAGGAGTGGACAGTAACGTGGGTTGGGAATCGGCTGACTGGCCAAGCTCAGAGGGTGGTGATCGGTGGAGCAGAGTCCAGCTGGAGGCCTGTGACTAGCGGTGTTCCCCAGGGGTCTTGTTCAACATCTTCATCGGCCACCTTGATGAGAGAATAGTGTCTGCCCTCAGCAAGTACGCCGATGACACAAAGCTGGGAGGAGTGGCTGACATGCCAGAAGGCTGTGCATTCAGCAAGACCTGGACAGGCTGGAGAGATGGGCAGGAAGAAACCAAATGAGGTTTAATAAGAGCAAGTGTAGAGTCCTGCACCTGGGAAGGAACAACCAGACGGATCAGTACAGGCTGGGGGACGACCTGCTGGAGAGGAGCTCTGAGGAGAAGGACCTGGGGGTCCTGGTGGACAACAGGTTGACCATGAGCCAGCACTGTGCCCCTGTGGCCAAGAAGGCCAATGGGATCCTGGTGTGCATTAAAAGGAGCATGGCCAGCAGGTCAAGGGAGGTGATCCTCCCCCTCTACTCTGCCGTGGTCAGGCCTCACCTGGAGTACTGTGTCCAGTTCTGGGCTCCCCAGTACAAGAAAGACAGGGATCTCCTGGAAAGAGTCCAGTGGAGGGCCACAAAGATGATATGGGGCCTGGAGCACCTCCACTATGAGGAAAGGCTGAGAGACCTGTGTCTGTTCAGCCTGGAGAAGAGAAGACTGAGAGGGGATCTTATCAATGTTTACAAATATCTTAAGTGCAGGAGACAGAGGGATTTGGCCAACCTCTTTTCAGTGGTTTATGGGGATAGGACAAGGGGCAATGGTCAAAAAAATGGAGCACAGGAAGTGCCTCCACACCAACACGCAAAAGAACTTCTTCACAGTGAGGGTGATGGAGCATTGGAACAGGCTGCCCAGGGAGGTTGTGGAGTCTCCTTTGGAGATATTCAAGGCTCATCTGGACACCTACCTGGGCAACCTGCTCTAGGGAACTTGCTTTGGCAGGGGGGTTGGACCCGATGATCTCTTGAAGTCCCTTCCAACCCCTACAGTTCTCTGATTCTGTGATATCTGCACCTCTTTTTCTATGCTGGGTTGGGGATTAATAGCAAACATCCACATACAGTGTCTGCTAGAGTGTATTCTGATCCACAAACCTTGAAAATGAGGATGGAAATGTATTAAATAGACTTTGTCAAATGCATATGAGCTTTTTCACCTTTTTCAATCTAGCTGTAATTCTTGTTCTACCAGGCAGACCAGAATTGTTCATTGCTGTCTTTTGCCTTTTACATTTTCAAGACATTTTCCCCTATCTTTGTTGTTAAATACTCAAGAGCAAATCACAGCTTCAAGAGGCCATTCCTGTTTGGTGGAATTATTCTATTTCAGCAGACATAATTCTGGAAGTTCAGCATCCCAGGTCATTATAAACATTAAGGAACCATGTGCTCCTCTAGCCTCATACTTTTAAAACTGGGCATGAAATTTAACCCAATGTCTTCTTTCACAGTAACTAGCACAATGAATGTATCATTGGTGACTGGATAGAAATAATCACAGGTAATCAGTAAATTGCTGGGATTTACCAGCTTCCAGCTTGTCAGCTGAGCCATGAGAGATGGGTGTTGTGGTCTCCCAGCCATTGTGGAGGAAAATGAGTTAACTTAAACCACTTAAGCTGCCATGTTTCATTACACAGCTGCAGCAGTGTAAAAGCACATTATGCTGCCAGTCAATACATCTCATTTGATGAATAATAGAGCATTAAAACAGGGGAATCTGAGCATTTATACATACAGATCACACATCAGTCACACTGGTAACTTGAAGAGAAAGGTTTGAGCAAGCTTAATTCATCTAGTCTTCAAGCTTAAAAAAGGATTATGTTTAGTTCAGCACTTACCCAACCCAATGACTTCCTATCAGTAGCACTGCTTTTCAAGTATCCTGTCTGGTAGTGGCAAGACTTAGGCAGATACACAACCAAACTAAACCAACCAACCAAACAAAAAGCTCCAAACTCATACTCAGAGATTTCCTTCAGGAAAGCTTAATTTGTATCCTTGCTTAACTTCATATAGCAATTCTTCTGTTAACAAAGAATTGCACATCCCAAAGACGATTGCTTATTATAGATCTTTATTCCACCAAGCTTTCTGCAAGTGGATTTATAATCATATAGACCTAAAGTTTTCTCTTTAGAGTCAGTTCTACAAAATGCAGAGGATGTATGGGATACAACACAGATGATATTTAATAAGAACCATCCAGCATCTCAGGCATCTGCAGCTGTGTTACACAGACACAATCCTGCTTAGTCAAAGCAATTTTTCTACTAAAAACCACCTCTAGTGATACATGTACTCACACTGACATGCTGGAATTTGTACAGCATGTTTAATACAGGTTTAACATTATCATGTATGGCTTTCTACATTAAATACTGAAGTACCTCACTAATCAGAGCAGCAAAAATACATTTTAAATAATATTATCTAACTATTTTTATAAAAAGTCACTGCCACCATTCCAGCTGTGTTACAGAGTAGCAACAGATAGCTATCGTCTAGAAGGATAACATCATAAATTCAGTGTCATAAATATGATTATAGAGCTAATACAGTAAGCCAAACCCAATGGAGCTACCCAAGTTTATACCAAGTGTTACATCTGTACAATCCTCCATGCAGTAATCCTTCTTAATAGACAGTAGGCTCCTTAAATGTTCTGCAAACAATGAGAGGAAAAGACGCAGGGAAGGGGATGGCAAATCTGTGTTTCCTCCAAAAAAGGTTTGACGAAAGACATTATACAGCACATGTGAAGGAGACAGATTTCTCAGCACGCGTAAGGAACTTCTGTGAAAACTAATGACTGCCAGAAAACAAAACATCCAAGAACACAGCATATATATAATATGTAAAATGCCATATAGAAAAAAGTGCAAACAAAGGCTTCCTGAGATGAAGTGTTACTCTGCATGCACAAACCTTTCCTTGAGGAAAGAGTGAAAAAGCAAATACATGTAAACCACACATGCCAGATGTGCCTTGCATTCCTTAGTGCCACTAGTAATTCTTTAAAAAGGACTTTTGAATAGGACAAAAAGGAACAGAACAGAAGTTGATGAAGAGACTTGAGGGGAAAAAAAATGGTAGTGGATATGTTTGAAATCATAAGCATTAGACCCAAGCTAAAAGGTCTGTTATGCCAGAAACAAAGAGAGAAAGTGCTCCATGACCAATGTGAAGAGACAGCCAGCACATACCAAGTCAAGCAAGTTTTTCTATATTTTGTCAGAGTACCTTACACATCCCAAACATGGGGACCTGCTCCTTTTAAGCAACAAGAAGAAAACAGAGAAGCAGCAAATGCCTCCTAAGCTGCACATCTGTGAGCACTGTCTGGCACTGAGGTTCCCTCTGTGTTGCTTTCTGCTGTCAGGGTGACACTGAAGCAATGCTAAGCCTTCAGCCAGGCTCTGGGAATGCCACCTGTGCCAGTCCGTGCCGCATACAAGCAGTGCTTCTGTTGGTCGCATTTCAAAATTATAAGCAAGTCGGTCTGATGGTGGGAGAGAAAAAGGAGAAAGGGCTTTTTTTTTTTTTTGAAAGAAAAAAAAAAAAAAAAAAAAAAGAAGAAAGAAAGAAAGCTGCAACAGCAATTAGAACTAACCACCACCCCCCCCCCAAAAAAAAAAAAAGCACTGAGTTGTGAATGCATTCATAGCCAAGGACAAGAGTTTGTAATTATATCATGTTTGCCTGAAACCACAATCAGTATCAAAATAGAAACAAAAGAATGTAAAAATTATTTGAAATTTTATTCTCTGTATAGTATTCCCAGGTGTTGTACACCATCCAGAGACACTGCCTGCCCCCTCCTGCCACATTTCAGAGGTGGCTCCTTGGTGCCTCATGGCCACCCTCTCCTCTCTGCTTCACCACATCTCAGCACCTCTCTGCCTGCTGGCACTGCAAGCCTGAGGCTCAGCTGTGTCCAAAGAGCTGTGGCAGGACCTCCTGGGGCACAATGCCCCTGTTTCTCTCCATGTCCTCTAATTTGAGACAGCCTTTAGTTCATTTTAGATAGTCAGTTGTAAAGTGGATAATCAGAAAGATGCTTTCTGATGAAAGATCCAGAGAGAATGATATGGGCCGAGAGCACTGGTCTACGCCTTACGCAGACATGGTGGCAGCATTCTGTGATGGTGACGGGAGGGAATGAGTTACAAAGTGTAGTAATGCTGGCAAACAGGATAAAGAAAATGCAATTGCTCACCACCCGCTGACCGATGCCCAGCCTAACCCCGAGCAGTCCGGCCCCCTTCCCCCAGCTAGCCACCCCTATATATTGTTTAGCATGACTGTTGCGAAGCACGGATGAAAGCATGACAGACACCAGCAGAGTCAGATCATGCTTCACCATTTTATTGCCCGAATAGCCCAACTTTTACAGTGAATTTTACAGGGGTGGACAGTGTTTCACACAAGATTATTGGTCAAAAGCACTCAGACAAACCGTTAAGAAAATAACACCACCTGCAAGAAAAGAACCCCCCTTTTGATTAGAAGTTAGGAAAACAACCCCCTTTGTGCTTAACGGCCACGTAGACCTAGTCCTTGAGGCCAGCTGCTGATAACAATATTATCTGAGTTCCTTAATTGGGTGATGTGGGAGTCATTGCAGTGGGAGCTTCTCACAGTTACTCTGGCAGCTTGGTTTGCTCAGCTACAGCAGGCCCTGAGATTTCTAAGGCATACTCCTGGTTGCTTAAAGCAAGCTTAGATCGAACAATTATGCCAATTCCCAACACATGACGTCAGATGGTATGGAATACCCCTTTGGCTAGTTTGGGTCACCTGTCCTGGGTCTGTCCCCTCCCAGCTCTTACTGCACCCCCAGCCCGCCTGTTGGCAGGACAGAGCAAAAGGCTGAGATGTCCTTGGCTTGGTATAAGCACTGCTCTGCAACAATTAAAACATCGGGGTGTTATCAGCACTCTTCTCATCCTAAGCCAAAACACAGCATTCCACCAGCTACTAGGAAGAAAATTAATTCTGTTCTAACTGAAACCAGGACATGGCTTTATATAATGTTCTGATTAATTTGTAATAATAAAGTCCATTATTAATGGTTGAGAAATAATACTACATAGTTTTTATAGAATTTGCTAATGATGATTAAGTACTTATGAGTGCTACTTATTATTACTATAGATCCAAGCCATTTTTCCCCATTTAATCTTACCAACAACTAAATTGCACTTAACTTCAGTCAGACATTTTTTTGAAATAGAAAGAAAGAAAAATCTAGGCAAAAAAATTAGGCATTGGCATGGGCTGTCCAGAGAAGTGGTTGAGTCACCGTACCTGGAGGTCTTTAAAAGATGTTTAGATGTACAGCTTAGTGATATGGTTTAATGAAGGACTTCTTAGCGTTAGGTCAGAGGTTGGACTAGGTGATCTTGGAGGTCTCTTCTAACCTAGATGATTCTGTGATCTAACAGAGGGCTCTGTTGCATCATCTGCACTTTAAGCAAAGCTTCCCCTTATTCCTCAGACAAAGATGCATAGAGACATTAAGATGTGTTAACATACTCAAAATAATTACTAAAACAATGTGCAGTAGTTATTCCAATGTCTAAATAATTTCATGGAATAATGAGTACTATAATTAATGATGACCACTATTAAACGTGGAGACAGTGACAGGCAATAGTACTCTAATGAGTTGCATTATATTACCCATAAACACACTTTTTCTTAGCCTACATGTATTTATCTTTTTTTTTTTTTTTTTTTTTTCTTCCTTCTCTCCATCTTCCTTCCTTTTATAACTCTTGGGGAATGCTTAAGAAATGAGATTTCCAAAATAGGGTTCTGGCTTGTAGCCCTTCAATCCATTGCCTTTTGAAATGAACCCACAGAGATCCACAAGTCATCAGGATCTCTTCTGAAGTCTAGTCTTTATGTATAGCTTAATTTGCCTAACTTCCCCAACAGCCCGCTTAGAAACAGCCCTTTTTTGATACTCTTCTGTCTTAGAGGCATCTGGGGATATCAAACTAATGAAGCATTGCATGTTGGAATTTACACTGCAATGACAGTATAGGTTAATACATCCCAGGAAAATCCCTTTTTTTTTTTTCCAAAATAGTTGGGTTTTTTTTGATTGAAGCAATAAAGTCTTAATCTGAAGTCTTCTAAAATGAAAAAAAATCATATGTCTTTAAAAATATTTGAATTTATAATTATTTGAAAAAAAATGCACCATAACAAGTAGACTGTAATGCATCTTACCAGCATTGTGAAAGGCCTCAGCTAAATATAAAACTATCTCTAAGGAAACATATATACTTGTTTTTATAGGTCATATTAACTACACTGATTCTTTTAAACATTCTTTTTTTATTCACTGAAATATTTATGAGCAAAGTTGGCGTTCACATTAGCTTTTCATATTCTCCCCTCCCCACATTGCACCAAAATACCAGATGATGGAAAGGAGAGAACTTGAGCACTGATGACCCAGGCCTTAGTGATAGCAGTCTCTCACCTTTATACAGCACTTTCTCATCCAGATGAAACAGGTCACTAGCCAACTTGCTTGACAAGCTAGTTTGAAGTTCTTGAAAATGGTCAAGATTACAATAACTTGAAGAGAACTGTTGGTCAGTCCTAGTTTAAGAGTGCATTTGTGTGTGACCAGGTGCATGCACTTATTTGTTCTTATACTTCAGCTTGACCTGCAAGAACAGTTCTCCTGCTTGTCTTTGCAGCTCCTTTCAATCTTCCAGCTCTTCAGCTGAGATCTAAAGTCATTGAAACTTGGGCTTCTAAATCTTTATATACAGAAATTTAATGAAATACAATTCTTGTTTTTGTAGCATGAGTCAAAGGAGTAAAAATAAATCACAAATGAGGCTTATTTATACTAGCCAAAGAATTTTTAGTCTGTTTTACTACCAGTTGATTTTGTATATTGAGCTAGACAAGCTTTGCATTTTAGGATAAAAAGTCTTCCTGAAGTGACATAATGTTTATGAATAGGCATATTATACAATACAAATAGTCAAATAACATGGGGGGGGGGGTGGTGAAGCACATTGAATAAAAAAATGCACGCACTCCATTGTTTATATTTTAAGTTGCTGCAATTTGTATTTATCTTTTTATTATATTTCAGCTGGACATAGAAATTCCATGAGGGATGCTGTCTTCACTGCACCAGAATCTATGCAAACAGAATACCAACCTCCACCCTGAAAAGTTTGCAGTAAGAATAGGTAAGGAAGAATAGACAAGCAGAGTCTAGGTGTTACCAAACTGAATACCGTTTTCTGAAATACTGTTGTCCCCTTGGTGACATTGTCAGAAGAGCTCTGGATGTCAAAGTGAAATTTGCTTTCCAAATGATCCCTTGGAATTAAACTTTCTTTTATATACTGATTTATGAACATTTTGACCCAGGCTCCTTCTTCTCCATGATAGTATGGTCTGTGGAGAAACTGTGCAGGCAACACGCCTCTCCTTTCATGCAGTCTAACTCCATTACAGCCTAGAGGAAGACAAGGTGGTCACTTTTCACACAAAAATTCCTTCCCTCCAGCTAAAGCTTATGAGTTACTCAGAATAGCACAGGATGGTTTTACACCATGCATAGAGAGAAACACATCATGTTCATTATCCATTGTCTGTGCTCAGGGGAAATATTTTTATTGATACATCCCCTGATTTCAGTCTTGACCTCATTAATCTGCCTCTTCCTGAGAGCCCATTTCTCCTGTCTTTCTGAATAAACCCTGCAGATGGCATTGATCTAACTTGGAAGGCAGTACTTACAATTGCTGTTATTGCTGGAATAAAAGCATAACAGAAGGAGATGAATTATGGCACAGAGATTCTGAGAACAGGTGTTCCTAAATTGCCATTTTCCCCTTGGTGGTGTCTTATGCACCTGCAGGTGCATACTTCAAGAAATATACAGTGACTATGTGGTCACAGCTGATGAAAGGTCTGCTTGTTATTGTTGCACTTGCAGAAAATTAAGCACTTCAAGCTTCTTAGTGTTCCTTAAAGAGTTTCAGACAATTGAGAGATGTGGAATAAAAGCTTAGAAGGGGAATTGTCTTCAGATAATGTATGCCTAGTTGAGAACTAGGAAGCAGGGCAATAAAAAAATATAATCAGAAGACCCTAACAACCAGGATGGTTATTGCATTGCTTAATCACTGCACTTAAGTGATTAAGTCTTTCATTAAACATAAGCCCTGACATAGTACTGTATTAGTAATACAGCAGAATATCAATTAGTAACTATTATTTTACTTGTACAACATTTTATATGATTTATGTCCACTGAAATCAACGAGCAATTTTTTCCAAGGCTGATGGATTTAGCTTCTCTGGATATCTTTCAAGATATCCTACAGAAAGAAAATATCATTGTGCTTACTCATGGTTGAAGTGAGAAATGCAGCACACAGTCATCAGGTCAGAGAGAGAGCTGGGAGTGAAACCAATGCAATGTTTATCAACATCATAAGCACCTTGAGTAGGATGTCCATAACATTAATAGCACTGGCAATTTGAGATAGGGAGGACTAAATATTTATCAAGTGAAGATAGAGAAGAAATACAGATAAAGAGTACTCTTACTATCCCATTTAGAATTAAACCATCTTTCTCTGGCTTAGATTTAATCTAGCATGAGACACCAACCTGTACTGAATTTGCACTTTTAAATTGCAGTGCCCTTACCAAGTTCATGGTAAGGGAAGCTGACATTTTACACTGGGGTTAGGTAATGATTGGCAAAATAAATGTTGGTTGTAGAACTGCATCTGAAAAAAAAAAAAAAAAAAAAAAAAATGTTGGTATACAGTTTTCATTATCACTCACCATATGAACTTGGTTGCTGATGTACCCAGCTACACAGTACACAGAGGATATTACCTGCAAGTCCCATAGACAGTGTGGGTTTGGATCACAGATGTATGAAGCTGAGAAGTGCTGTTCCCATTTTATAGCTGCAGAGTCAATGCACAGAGTAAATTGACAGGCATGCAGGAGGATGGCACAGGAATTAAGGGGATGACAATGGAACTGAACACGTCTCTTCTTCCATCCCTCATCAGCTGTGAGATGAGTAGGCAAGAGGCTGACAGAGAAGGTTTTGTAACAGAAATCTTTCTGCCTTGGATGCATGGCTGGCATACTGCTAGAAGCCCGGAGGAGCTCTGAGATGCTCCCAACCTGTTCAGCTGAGAGGTGACAGCTTGCCTTTGTAGGACGTAGTAACTTCAGCCAAGTTGGAAACAGGGGGAACCAGGAGCTCACAGCCTCTAACTCACACTGCTGCATCTTTCAAGATAGTGCAGGCACTTATTCCTAGGCACCAGTGGCCCTGTTGTGACATCCAAAGATCAGCCACATGCCATGCTTGGCACTGAGCCCAGAAGTGCCCCAGCCCTTCCCTGGGAAATTGACATACTTTCCCAGTTCAAACCCACATAAGGGGGACAGCTGGAGAGAAGGCTACAAAGTCCTTGTGAGACCCAGTCCTTAGAACAAATTGCCATCAGCAGCAGGTTTCAGGAGAAGGGGGGGGGAGCCAGGTAAGGCTTGCAAGGGATATTAAGGCCTCTCAATGCCCTCAGGGCTTTGATGCTTCAGTAGAACTGCCTCTGTTTACAGGGACAATGAAAAAGCATTACATTTGAAAGATGCCATGCTGGTATTATTATTTTTGTTTTTTAGTTCTTCTTAAATGGTTCGGTTTAGAGGTTTACATAGAGAATGAAAACTGTATATTTTAAGTGAAAGAGAAATACACACTTTAATCATGTACCACTTTGTTTACTTACTTAAAGCTGCTATTACCCTAGGAGAACAAGGGAGGAGAAAGCCCATGCCTCTCTTGGAAATCCATATTCAGTAAACTGGGAACATTTCAACATATGTGATTGATTTATACTTCAAGAAAATGAATGATTTTTTTTTTCCTCCCCACTCCTAAGCTGCTTGATTGGAAAGTAATTGCTCTGCTTTCAGGAGGCAAAGAGAGTTACAGATTCAAGGCTTACGTCAAAGCTGGTAGCCTCAATGCCACATCAAAGTCACACAAAGGTGGCTGTGAGTGAAACCAGATAAATGTGGTGATAGTCAGCATGAGCACTTACCAACTGAGACAATATTTATACATCTGCAGGGAGTGTATTTTATTTAGTGTTTAGAAGGTGGTCATTTGATTAAACAGAACTTGAGTTTGTTTGGTGGGGATGAAGAGGTGGTAGAGCTGTGAAGATCCAACCACATGTTCTGGTTGAAGACTCCAGTGCTGATTTCTTACTTCCTGTTGCCACCTAGTGAATTCGAAGGTGATTTTGTGACTGCTTTGCATTTGTTTTGTTTGTTTGTTTCAATCTCTCTCTCTCTTTTTTTTTTTTTTTTTTTTTTTTGTTTTGTTTTGTTTTCTTTATTAGCTTGTTTTCTGAGACAAAAACAAAACAAAGGGAAAGCTTAGGAAGTGTAACCATTGCAGATAAGGAATGGAAAGAGGCTTTGCTGGCAGATTTTTTTTTATATATGTCCAAGCAGGCAAACTCATGGAAGCTCTTCTGTGCTCCTGGACTGACAGACTTTTATTCATATTTCTCTGAATCCAGACTAGTTGCCTGGTACCTCACCATTACACTAGGATATGTTATTGCTTCTTATTCTCCTAGTACAACAAGCTTTCTTCTCATCAGCCCTTGTACCTAGCTTATTTTGCCTTCTTTCTTCTTTGTCTCTGCCTCTATTCCCCTTCATCCTTTCAAATCTTGGTCTTCATGTTGTCTCCCTCCCACTCAGAACCTCTTCTCCAAGTTGTGCTTGAGAACCAAATATGTCCTTCAGTATCTGTGAAGTATTTTGGCAGTAAAAGTGAAACTCCCATATGATCGATCCTAATCCTGACACCAGCTGTGGTCCCTGAAACGTCAGAAAAGAGCCGTGATACAAAGATAACTTCTGGCTAGGGTGATAAACTGGATCTTGGGAATTTAATTCAGTTCCTGAATCTCTTCTAACTTTTTGTCTGACTTAAGCAAGTCACTAAATTGTCATGTGTTTCAGCTGCTCTATCCCAACCTTTGGGATACATTGTAGGAGAGGTTTTCTAGATAAGGTTGTAATGTACCTTTATAGGAAGAATCTTGAATATGTTGCATATAAAAATGGACAAATTGGATGGAAAGATAATGAAAGAGTAGACTCTCAAATGGGAGTGAGGTGAGGTACTTGCTCTCACATTACGACTCTTGTATCCAGTATTCTCTCCTTCTGCCTTTTACCCTATCTGTCTGTCAGAAGTGGGAAACATGTCTAAGTCATACAGAAGAAAATTATTCACTGATGTGACATCAATAGAAAGTTACTATTTTGTACTTCTTTTTTCTTTTTTCTTTTTTCTTTTTTCTTTTTTCTTTTTTCTTTTTTCTTTTTTCTTTTTTTTTCCTCCTCTGGTTCTTTAGTTTTGGTGAAGGAGCTTCTAACAGGAATGAAATGGCAATGGCTCCCTCTAGTGAACTGAACTCCAACACACAACACTCACGCAGGTGTGTAGCCACCGAGACACTCCTTTTTTTTTTTTTTTTTTTTTCCCTAGAACATCTCTAAAATTCAGATCCAGTACTATCAAATAGGAATTGCAAAATAAAACACTAAGTTCTAAATAATTAGAAAAATGACTAGAAAAGCTTAAAATTAATCTGTATCTAACTGTATGAAGCTGTATTCTTTATGTTGTGCCAGCATGGCTTTGGGCCAGTGAACCAAGCCATTATCCTACAGCCAATATGCGAAACCATCCAGCTTCCTGATCCAGCACTGATAAGAACTGGCTTGAAGAGGAGTCTGCAGGTGCTCCAGTTAGGCTCATATTTTGCCCTCGCTCACAAACGACAGAAGGTCAGGCCCAAGGGACCTCAGTTTCATTTTTCCTTCTCTGGAAAGAGGGAAAGGAGTCCAAAAAGTAATAAAGGAAAAGGTTTTTAGCAGAAGCTGTCAAACTGTGATGCCTAACCGTCAACATCTTAAGGACTCCCTCTGCCTTTCAGATCGTTCATTTCAGTGCACAACCTGTTCTCTTCTGTCATGTCAGCTAATATTGCCTCTCTTTTTCCTCTCTTTACAGGCTTTGAGCCTTCCTTTCACTCATTTTCTGCAAATAACGTGTACAACAGTAACTAAAGAAAACTGGTGTTTCTGTTTGTCATTCAAGATGAAGTTCTGAGAGAAAGAACCAGTTACTCTGAGCATAGGGATATGAATTGTGTCTTTGTGACTATTACCATTTGTGCGGCTTTTAATTCCTTTGGAAATCTCATAATGTGGCTATAAATACGGAAAGCTTTCAAGTTATTTTATTGGTTTTCCCTTCTGAATTGATATTAATTAATTAATATTACTTTCTGTGAAGTACTGAATGACACACTCCATGTAAAGCAGTCACGGAAAGCTAATATTCCCCTGATTCTGGAGCAGAAGTCAATAGCTAATCTAGAAATAATATTGCCCAAACTTAACTGCCGTGATCTCTAAGGCTAACAAAGTAATTCTGAGCTTTGTCCCAGAGAGAGGTATAAATGTCTTTACCACCCACCAGCACCATTCAACAAATGATTCTGTGGCATCTTTCATAAGTGATACACAATTTGAATGTGACTATGGATATAGCAAGACTCGCCCATCCTTCTTGTGTGGTATTGGACAAAATTAAACACACTGAAACTTAAAATTTCTTGGGCCGCCTTGCCCACTGTGGGGAGGGGAAGACACGTGGGAGAGGTGGAAGAGAATCTGAGGGCTGAGATTCCAGAAAATGCTGAGCTGAATTATGCAGTTAATGTTGAATGAGGAGTAAATTAAATACAACATAAACTTGGTCTTTTTCTTAACATAGGTGTACAGTAACATTTTTCACCTTGAATTAGGTAGTAAGGTAGCTTATAATAAAGCTAGTGAGGAAGGAAGGAAATCACATGAGCAGTGTTGTCAACTTCAAAGAGATTACAGAGTCTGCAAAGAAAAGACTGAATTATAAATCTTCAACTCAAAGGTTATTTTTCCCTTTATCTATGACTATGATGAAAAATCTTGGAATACCTTTTGAAGGCAAGTACTCCAGGAAAACATTTGTCTGTGAATATAATGAATTCCTAGTAAATATTGAGATTGTCACATCAGCTTTACCTAGAGAAGATCTGAGACACAAAGGAAGAGAAACCAAAGTATCTACTGTGGCAAGTATGCCTTTGGGCAGTCCAAGAATAAAAGGAAAGAGGTCAGTCAAGAGTTCTTCCCTTGAACAATACTGAGGAAGGTGTATTGATTGCAGTCCCCTAGGAAACTGTAGTGGGTTTACGTGGCAATATTTTGGTAGCAGGGGGCCATAGGGGTGGTTTCTCTGAGAAGAATCTAGAAGCTGCCCAATGTTAGGTAAGGGCCCCGCGACTGACCAGAGCTGAGCCAATAAGTGATGTTGTTTGCACCTCTGTGAGAGCATATTTAAGATAGGGGAAAATAAATAAATTAATAAATTAGTTAATTAATCAATTAATTAATATGACAAAAAAGCAAACAAACAAACAAATGAACAAACAAAAATGCTGCTATACAGCAGCTGGGAGAGTGAGAGGAGTGTGGAACAGCCTTGCAGGCACCAAGGTCAATGAAGAAGGAGGGGGAAAGGTGCTCCAGGCACCGAAGCAGAAGTACCCTGCTGTCTGTGGTGAGGACCATGGTGAAGAAGGCTGTCCCCCTGCAGCCCATGGAGTACCACGGTGGAGCAGGGTTCCATGCTGCAGCCTGTGGAGGAGCCCCAGTGGAGCAGGTGGACCTGCATTGATGGAGGCTGCGGCCTGTGGAGGACCCCCACCAGAGCAGGCCCCGTGCCAGAGCTGCAGCCCGTGGAGGAGACCACGCAGGAACAGGTGACCTGGCAGGAGCTGCTGCCCATGGGGGACCCAGGTTAGAGCAGTTTGCTCCTGAGGGATGGACTCTGTGGTATAGACCCATATCTGGAGCAGCTCTTGAAGAGCTGCTGCCTGTGGGCAGCCCACGCAGGATCAGTTCAGGAAGGACTGCATCCCATAAGGGACTCCACAGCACAGGTGATGAGAGTGACCAAGAAGGAGCGGCGGAGATGAAGGGCTATAGACTGACCATAACCCCCATTCCCTCATTCCACTGCATCGCTCGGGGAGAGGAGGTGGAAGAGGGTGGATGGGGGAAAGGTGTTTTTGTGTTTTTTTGTTTGTTTGTTTGTTTGTTTGTGTGTGTGTGTGTTTTTTCTCACTTCTCTAACTTGATAGTAATATGCAATAAATCTTCATGTCTACCTATGCTGAGTCTGTTTTGCCCATCACTACAACTGTTGAGCAATCTCCCCATCCTTATCTCAACCCTTGAGTCCTTTTTATCATATTTTCTCCCCCTTCCTCTTTGAGGAGGGGGAGCGAGAGAGTGGTTGTGGTGGAGTTTGGCCACCCACCCAAGTAAAACCACCACCAAAACATGTAAAGCGTGGCCCAGGATTAACAGGGATGGAAGAACCTCCTTCATGACCTCAGCCATGTTCCTCAGCCCAGGGAGAAGTGAAGTAAAAGTGTTCTTCTGGTTTTACTGACCACATTTCAAGAAGCAGAGTTCTTCCATTGTGTTGATTTTGATTTTGATTAAGAAGGCATTAACTAGGGAAATTATTTCAGATGAGAATCATTAACGATGGCACTGTTTGAGAAAAACTACTCGACCATCCAGATTCAGGTTCAAAGTCATTCTGAACACTTTCTCTACAGCTTCCTGTAGCAGTCTGTCCTGCCTGAGCACAGCTTAGTTGCTACTGTGTGTTTAGTTACAAGTATGGGTGCTTCGCACATCACAAAACACTCATTCCTTGCAGCAGATGCACCTTTGGACTGGTACTTTAGCTGATATTTCTAAATAGGCAGCTTTTACACCTTAAAACTGTGTGTAATATGGTTGACTTGTGGTTATGAATGAAGCAATGATGAAATGAGTGGGTGTTGTAGTCATGATTGTAGTACTCTGCCTTTTATTTCTTTGTGATCATAAAAAAGACAAATATTTTCTTTTTCTATTTTTTTCCTGTACTTGTGTTATCTCCCTCATACTTTATTTTTATCCCTTTGTTTTAGCATGTTCTTACTCAGCTCTGACACTTCCCAAGCTGTTGCTCCTGGAAGCCACATGATAATGTAAAGCATCTGGGGTAGAACAAATCATACATTTTACTGTAGTTTGGCCTATTAAAATGATCAAGAGTGTTTCCATGAAATGGAAGAGGACTTTGTAATAGAAGTCTGAAAAGTAACAGTCTGACTTCTGCCATGTAGAAATCTTTTAATAACAAAACACAGAAGGAACTAACAGAAGTGAATAGTGTCCAGATTTTCTAAAGGACAAGCAAAAATTATTAATACAAGTCAAATTCTATTGTTTTGGGAAGTAAAATCATGTCATCCATCTCTGTGTGCCACAGGGTCATGTGAGGGGGTGAGGACGGAACATTACCATCAGAAATAATTACATGAACTCTAAGTAGTGTCAGGGTAGATTTTATATGTTGGTGTTGCATAGTATTTTGTTGTATCCTACGTTTCAGTGCATGTAAAGCATGTTTTAGGCCTTTTGTGCTCATCATTTCCTGAGAACCTATTTTTGATTACTACGCACGCACAGATTAAGAGTCTGTTTTAATGTACGGTCTGAAGTGAGATCCTGGAGAAAAGGTGGGAGGAGAAAGTGACCCAGTGAGACACAAAAAAGGAAAAAATCCCAACAGACAAAGGAGGTCAGTAGAAGAGCCAGACACCAGATTCAGGACTGCAGGTCTTCCAGCAAAGTATGTTCTGCAATGCATTGCACGGGATATCTCTTTAAAATGGGACTGTTTATCCTTAATAGAAAAAGCAAATGTAAGTAAATGAAAAATAGGGAAAGGCTTTTGATAAGTGATTGCTCTAGGGAATTGTACTCAGAGATAGACACAGGAAACTTCATCTTCCATCTTGTACTTGACACTTACTAGTTCAAAAAGAATTTGGAAAGATGTATTGGAGAACTATCAGAAAATGTAGACTGAGAGGTACTTTATCTATATTTGATAGTACTATGCAGTATCAGGGGGATGTTACTGATGGATTTGAAGCCTTGGAATGAATACATAAATAAAGCTATCAGTGGAGACATAATATCTAATGCATTGCAAGTTTCAAAAAAATAATACACATCCTCCTTAAAAGAGATCTGACAGCTTCTAGAGCAGATAGACATGTGCCATAGCATGTCACAATTTCAGATGAGTGAAGAGTAGTTGTTGAGTCATTGAACAATAAACTAATGCATGGCACCTCTAATCATTTCTCAAAGAATAATTGGAGTATATATGAATAAATGTGAAATACTTCTCAATGCTAAATGCACATTCAAAAGATTCATTGTGTTTCTAGATAATTGGCTCTAGATCAGTTCTAGATAAATTGGCTCAAAAAGTAAGCACAGATGCTAACCACAAGAATATATCAAAGATATCACTGGAAACACAATACACATTCTCTTAAGGTACAAACTCTCCATAGTAAGCAGCTAAGGGATATTTGGAAGAGGAGGATTTAGGTTATTTTAAGTACAAAGAGACTGATTTGTCTGCCTACTTATTAAATTAAATTTATTACTATTATGATTATTATTAATTTCCCCTCTTTCAGCTGTAAAATGCACAATGAAACACCAACACCTGTGCTGGGAGATGAAATACCCAAACCAATCACAAACTAGAGAGAAAGTATTCTGATAGGTTATTTTGTGATTTTTCTCAATTGAATTATTCACAGTTTCTTTGGGTTTATCCAGTAAAGCCAGACTAAATGACAGACTAAGGAGAATAGTGATGTGGAATCAGTGGACAATTCCTAATGCATGTGCTATCTTGCCTGAGGTGCTCCAAGTGCCTCACACACAAATGGAAAGAGTGAGAGTGTTTCCAGCTTGTGTTCAGTTTGTGTTCAGAACAAGGATATTGCCTGTCGTCTACAAATGACTAATATGCAAAGAAGTTCCTGTTAATGCACCATTGAGTCTAAGGAGAGGTTTGCAGAGAACCAAGCAGGTCAGCTCAGGCACTGCATCGTGTTAATGCTGAAATCTGGCTGCCAGACTGGAGCTGGATCATTTTCTGGGTGACTTGGAGAGGAGGTTAAGAAACACAGCTCTCTGTGTCCATAACCACAGCGAGATAGCTATAAAAATTAGGACAGAGGCCACATGCTCAGATTCTTTATGCCCTACTCTTACAGCCAAAATTAAAATAGAAAGGTTTTGCTATTGGTATTGTAAGAGTTTTGTATATCTTTCTATATGGTGGTGGCAGTTAATGCATCAATGAGTACATCACTGTAAATTCTCAGCACAAAAATGATTGACTCAAGAGAGAGAAGCCAAAATAGAAATCGAACAATGCGTGTCAACCAGCTTTTGATAAGCTTCACTAGATGAATCTTTGCAATTGGCTCATCCTCAGGCCGTTGTGTTTGCATGACTGGGAACATGCTTGAAATGATTACTATTCTGGCTTTTAAATTTAAAGGTGGCTTATTGAATCAGCTTAGTATTAACCAATTTTATCCCCATTTTATCTAATTGGAATCTCAGTAATGGAATATCCCAGCTCTTTCACATCTTGTTATAGAGACCTGTGTTTCTGGCACAGCTGGATGACTGAACTGTTACTCAGGAAAGCCCTTATGCTATTTCTGTCAGCTGCTCCCAAAGAATTCAGAGAGGGATTCTTTGCTTTGTTTGCATGTCTGAGCCAGTATTTGATAATTATTCTGTACGTGCCTTGCCAAACTAATCCCTGAAGTAGCTGAGGAAATGGATTGCCATTACAGAGAGATGAACCTGTCATGAAGGCCACCTTCCTCGATTACTTGATATATGGCAGTGTCAAGAGTAACGACTGAGTACAAACAAGTGATGCACATTGCAATTGCTCACCACCCGCTGACTGATGCCCAGCCTACCCTGACCAGTCCGGCCCCCCTCCCCCAGCTAGCCATCCCTATATATTGTTTAGCATGACGTCAGATGGTATGGAATACCCCTTTGGCTAGTTTGGGTCACCTGTCCTGGGTCTGTCCCCTCCCAGCTTTTGCTGCACCCCCAGCCTGCCCGTTGGCAGGACAGAGCAAGAAGCTGAGATGTCCTTGGCTTGGTATAAGCACTGCTCTGCAACAATTAAAACATCGGGGTGTTATCAGCACTCTTCTCATCCTAAGCCAAAACATAGCATTCTACCAGCTACTAGGAAGAAAATTAACTCTGTTCTAACTGAAACCAGGACAGTAGTGAGGTTTCATTCAGTTCTACAACTACTCTTCCTGGTCTGTGTTTCCCCAGATAAACTCCTATTTATGACTTCCTCCATAGCTACTTCTCAGCAAATCCATCTGAAAAGGCCTGAGGGAAGATACCCATGAACAGGTTGTTCTTTAATAAGCTGAGAAGTGTCTTAATGTTTTATGAAGCCTAGGAGGGTTCATTGTGGATATTAGAGTACCTCAGTTTCAAAAGCTCTCATAAACAGCCCTTTCTTGGAGTTTTTCAATGCACTGTAACTTCAGACTAACTGCTGCTACTGTGTTTCTGCATTTTGTGTGTGAGATCAACCTCTTTCTGACAGAAGAAGAAGGGACAAGAAGGCATTGTACAGCCTCCTCAACCAAGCCTTGTTGCAGCCTTCCGACTTTCTGAAACAAAATGATTGTCAAGGCCAAGTGAGGCCCTCTCCCAAAGAGAAGGAGCCCTGTGCTGTTCGCTTGCCTGTAAGTGCTCGGCCGTCATGTTCTGTGCTCCAAACAGCGCATAGAAGGCTCACACGCAAGCAGGCAGCAGATGAGGCAGTGGACAGGAGGTGGGAGTTGTAACAAGAGAGTTTACCCAACAGCTGATGAAAATTTTCTGTCAAAACTTTTTTTTTGTTTTGTTTTTTTTTTTTCCCCATTGAAAATTATTTGTTTGGTGCATTTTGCTTAAGATAAGTTACTTTTCTGTTGACAAGTTAGACAGCTTCTTACATTGTCTGTTTTCAGGGCTGATGGAAAGCCATTTTTCTCCAAGACTTAACCAAACTATTTTTATGAGCAGCTCTGTTTTTCACATGTGACAAGGAATTTGAGCTTGCTGTATGAACTAAATGTATACATTTTCTAGGAATGAAATGTGCCAGAATTTGTATCATGGTGGAAGTTGGAAACTGTAGAGTACATCACTGACTATGAAAAGGGAGAGTGGGACATAGACAGAGGTGGGTTCATCTATACAAATACATTTAATATTTCCAGTGCATCTCAGCAGGTCTGGGCCTGACAAGTGTTTTTAAGTTGCCCCAAATGTCTCAGCTAATTATAAAAGAGAAAAAATAAAAATTTTGTTCCTTTACTCCAACATATGGGATCGAGTGTTCAAAAAGTGCTGTAACTTTCCCATTCCTTCTACAAGAGGAGTCCTACAGCTCAACACATACTACTCTTTCTTTAGAGTATGCACTATCATGGTGAAAATGCTTATCGGTTTCTCTGCTAGCAGGACGTATAGCTTGGACAGAGTCATAAAAACTGTATAATTTTAGAGTAGGGACCAGAAGCACCCTGGTTGTCAAGGTCATATGCTCAACCATAAACTCACAGACTATCCCAGTAGAAACAAATTAAGATGCAAGAACACAATAAGATAGCCATTCTGGCAAGCAGCCTGCTTAAATAATGGTTGGGTTTTGTTTGTTTGTTTGTTTGTGTTTATTTTTGGATAAGTCCGCAAAAGCTACTAAGTAATCACAGAGTTGAGAATCCCTCACTTTAAAGACAAAGCAAACCAGATTTGAGGAATTTAGAAAACTGGGTACAACAGAGAAGGTTATGAGGTGGCAAAACCATACAACTGTAGTTTCCAGACTGTTGGAGGAAGCTACCATCAGTGTTCAGGAGCTAGTAAAAGTCAGTGACAGGTGACAATAGAGCTGTAAATTTTCAAGGAAGAAAAACTCAGTAGGACTATCATTGATTATGATTTTCAGAACAGAGAAGTGCTTGCCACCTGGCAGCTAGCTACCAGCCCATGAGACCTGTGTGACTTACTGCCCATGACACAGGCAAAATGATTTGTGCTGCTGTGCATGTAAATGCTCAGTTGTAGAGATGCCTTCAGGTCCTGACAGGTGATTCTGCTGAGAGGATCATCTCATGCTGGAGCTCACTAACTGTTCAAGCTGGCATAAACTAGCATTGCAGCTGTGTAGAGGTGTCCACCCTACCTGCTCTGCTGTCTGTGCCTGTCACTGAGTGCCTGTTGTCTCTTGTGACTGCACAGGCATTCATGAGGTGAATAGTGAATTGGTTCTTTTTTATAAACAAACCAATGAAAACAAATGGCTGTTATTAATCTAGACCACCTCCCTGAAAAGGTTTATTGCAGAAACATTCCAGGAATGTCTGAGGAAATGCAGGTGCTGTCATGGAAAATGAAAGTAGTTAATGTGTGGTAAGATTTGAGATGAATTTTTAAAAAATAGATAAATCCTCAAAGCTCTAACATTCTACAGAGGGCGAAAGGTTAACATAAAAGCATAACAACAAAAATATCAAATTGAACCAAAGAATGAAATACTAAGTTTTGAGGTTCTTAGACCAGTACCATTGCACCTTTGCTGTGACAATAGTGAGGAAGCCTTAATAATTACAATTATTTTCTAGACAAAACTTCAGATTTGTCTGAAGATACACTAAGTATCTTCACATGAGTGAAGATACACTAAGCTGTGTGAAAGAAGAGCTTTAAGATGAAGCAAGCATCCATGTCTCAAAAACTGTTCTGAAGAAGCAGCAAGAAATAAAAAATAAAATAAAAATAAAATCTATAACATACAGCCTGAAAAGGAAGCATTAGGAGAAACATGAGCAAATGTGTGAATTAATATTGTCACCAAAGCTGAAACAGTTTCTGAAAGGCATCACTGTGTAACAATTAAGGAAAGCAGTGTTCTCACTAGCAAGTTTATACCAACTGGAAGACTTGTTACAAATAAAGAGAGGAAAATGTTAGAAACAAATAGTGAAAATCAAACAGCAAAAGCCATTCACAGACTTATATTTTAAGAAAGCATTTGTCAGACTTCAGCATCAATGTTATTCTGGAAGATCTTGAAATGTTAAGGTATCCAATGAAAATTAAATACATTATAAACATTATAGCAAGGCTTAGCTTTATATTTCAAGTAAGCATAGTTCAGTGAATAGTGTAGCATAGAACTCAGTGTCAAATGAAAATGTCTTCCCTTGTTTCAACTTTACGGAATTGCTTGCTTGGTTGCTTCATTATGCAAATGGATAATTATATGCAGGAAATAATTTGACAGTTGTTTTATATAGCACCAAATAGCTTAATAACAGTTCATTTGAGATTTAGATTTTGCTGATGATACTGTGACTACCCTACCAACATGGTTGTAAAAGAGCTTGTCCAAAGAAAAGTTTACAGAAAGTTAGCCTTAATAATTAGCAGTGAAAAAAAAAATCTAGAGAGAACTCAACAACTTTCAATGCAAATTTTCTGAAAGATGTAATTGACAGTAATAAAGGTCATTCAGAGGGGATTTAAGTAGGCAAAATAACAACAGCTTTCTAAAGCTTAAATGCTTACAGCTTAACACTGCTTGGACTTGCAGGCATATCGAAAGCAGCATCCATTCAGAACTCTATCTGCTCAATAAAATATCTCCATCACTGGGTAACACCTATGATACGTGCATTGCGCAGTGAATGATGAATTTGCATTTCACACTCATTACAGTGAGACAATATATTTACAGGCTTGAGAAGTACATTCCACATGAAGAGCCATGTATTGACTTCCTAGGTAACCTGAAAAAAATTAAATTGAAAAAGAGCAACAAAAGAGGACCTGGGAGCGAGATACTTTTGCGCCTGAGTATCTTAGGAATTTCCCCTTATTTGATGAGCAAACAATTAATTTGTTTAATAAAGTAGTGCCATAACTAGGTCTATGGCTCACTTTAAAAGCACAACATCAAAAAAATACTGTTAACTTAAGCAGCTGTTCCCTTGGTATTTACATGAACATAACTGTCAGGTCTGTATGGAGAGGTCAGGCTGCCAGAAGGTGCTGAACATACTCGGACTCCCTGCAGGGTGCTCTTCAGCTAAGTCCAAATGTGTAGTTACAAGCAAACAGTGTGGGCAATTGCAGAGGTGAACTAAGAACAGCCTTGGACCTCATGTTTAACTGTCAGACCAGGCTGCCATTGGTACACCTCACTGCCTCTGATTTTAATGGAAGATAAAAAACCTTGAATGTGAAATGAAAGTGAACTAATATTTTTTCCCAATCAACATCACTGTAGACTTCCACTATGAAGTGATAGAAAATAAGCAAAAGACTCGATTTTGTCTTTCAAGAAATGGTTGCCCCATAGCTTGTCCCTAGAAAACAAACTCAAAATGGCTTCTCCTAATAAGCTGGCAATCCAGGATGAACTCGCCAGTCCACAAACAAGGAATTGGTTCTATAGGATTTGTATGAATAATGACTGCCGGCCAGTGGACATGAAATGTGAAAATAATAAAACTTGCTGCCCAGCATTAACACAGATATGCTAGACTTTTTACCACAGTAAATGCACTCTTCTACCCATCAAATTTCTGACAATAGTCTTCTTTCATGAACTCAAAACAAAGCTTTGTAAATATTATAACAGATTACTTTTGCTTACTTTTTATGAGAACTACATGACTAAGAACTAATTCTTAGCAGTGTGGGGTACCTGCGTTTCCAGTTAATATAAACAAGAGCTTATGACTACTAAAAACTGTCTTTCTCGTGGATTTAAACAAATCTTTCTCCCTACAACTCAGATTTATTTTATGCCTTCTTATACTCTTCCTACAATTGGCAGACTTAGTTTGTACTCATATTTTTATGGTGTGACTCACACTTATTTTTAAAATCATTATTCAGGTAATGTAGTATAATGTATTCTGGAGATTCTGCAATTAGAGAAAATATTGATGTCATTCTTCTTGGTTTTAAAGGAGAAAAAGCTGTGAAGAAAGGGTGAAAAAAACAAAACAACCTTTTTTTTTCTTTTGTTCATGACAAACAGGTACTGATGATAATAATACTACTGATTCTGGGTCCTCTGACATGTCACTGTACTGTACGGAGGTGAGCCCAAACTGTATTAGATGATATGGGGCTTTCTGAAGCTTTTGATTGTCTCTCTCCTAGTTGCTGGGGATGGCTTCTCCCCTTCTAGCCCTTGAGACTCTCTACCTCACATTGACATTTCAGCTTTGGTGAAGATATACCCCAGTTCCTCCAAAGCTCACCTGCTTTATCTGCAGCACTGTTTTGCCTTCGTTTAGGGGTGAACCTCTTGAGAAATCAAAAGCACTTATTCATTAGTCTCACTGGAATTCTTTTTAAATGGCAAAGAAGCTCCAAATGAAAGCAATGAAGTTTATTCAAACAAGACAGAGTTAAATTTTCATTTTAGACTGAAAATAAATGCATAAAAGCAAGAAAACGAGACTTTGAGTATGCCTAGGCTTTAGTCCAGGGCTGTCAGGAACCTCATAGCAGTAGTCACCAGGGATTGTCTTAATAGAAGAAAGCCTCAAGGGTGCTGCCCAGGGCTTACTGTCTCCATTTATATCCCAGGTTTTCTGATTGCTCTTGAATGTGAATCATGCTTCAAGGTCCACCACAAAAACCTCTCTTTCAGAGAACATCCCTTGAGATGCAGCCTTAGGCATCTGTAAGATGGCAGGCAGTAGGCCCTCAGAAGCTTACCTGGGAATGACCCCCCATGAAAGGCAGAAGGATAATTCAGGAAGCTGGCTCGCCTTCTCATGTTTATTTATTATTTTCATTAACATGTATAACCTAAAGTATTTTACAAATCACATGATAAAAGTGTGGTTTTTTTTGTGTGTGTGTTTTTGTTGTTGTTGTTTTTTAAATTTCAAATTTAAATTTATCATGCAATAGCTTCAGTCACCTTCCAGTTTACTGACATTTTAGGGAGACCACATTTGCACAGTAAAGCATGATGCCAGTTTTAAGGGATATCTTGTTTCATGGTATCTGCATCTGGATTTTTAGCAATCTATAAATGGGAAATGCTCTGAATAGAGGTTTTGGCTGTAGTATAAACAGAGAGGACCCACTTGCAGATGAAGTCCCAATTCTTTATAGGTCCAAGAATCTCTTGAGAAAGCAACACAATATATATATATAAAACACTATACATGTATATATATATAACACATAATATATACATAACACTATATATATATATATATCACTCAATATCAGTGAGTGATATTTAAATAATACAGCATTCTAATTGGAAAGTTTACTGCAAATTCAACTTTTGAATATTGTCCTTTTTATTTTTATTTTTTTTAATTATTTCTGTAACTTTTTTCAAACTTGCAAAGAGTTTGGTGCTTCAAAGTTTGTTCCTTAGTAAACTTTTCACCAGCTAGCCCCAAAGCAACTATATAGGATCCACTATCTTGGTATTTGCAGAAGTCCGAACTTCCAGACTTCAAGCTCAAAAGTAGGGTTAAAGGATGGGTTTATTCTCCATAAACATGTCAAGCTGTATTTTAATAATGTATCTGTTCTCTTCTGGTGATGGTATTGTTGGTAGAAAGGGATCAGTAGGGTCTCTACTCAGAATCTGAAGGGATCTATTGTTTGGTTGTAGCATTAGCCATGTCCATTAGTCCATTACAGCCATTAGGATGTAACACAGAACAATAATCTTGCCTGTTCACTGTTGTCAGTCACTGAAGACCTCACAGAACTGTAAATCCCGAAGTTCTGGACAACTTGCAGCTAAGAGTATTCTGTATTTTACCCCTATTAATTCACCCTGTGTTTTCAGTTGCACAGTCCTTACACCTCCATTTCTGAACTGTAAGGTGCAGTAAGTTATGTAGATGGATTTTTTTTTCTGCATTGACAGCATCTGTATTTTACCAGTAAACTGGGTACATACATCTTCCTTCGAGAGGTATTAGAGACTTCATTAATGCTTAAAAAGGTTTTTTGAAATGTCTTGTTGAAAGACATTATACAAACACGAAGTATTATTTATATTTGTTATTACTTGAGACCCTTTTTATTCCTTTATGTATTTCTCTAGGATGTTAAATTCAGTCATTTGTGGAGTGCTTGGAAAGCTTCTGAACTGTTTGTGACAGGACTGAGAAACGTGTAATGAGAAACCTAAGGGAAAATGGGCTTCGTGCAAGAGCAATCCAATTTCCCCTCCAAATAAAATCTATACGCATCATAACATCAGCTCAGCTACTGCCCACAGTGTAAAACAATTTCATTTGAAATAACCCTTTTCTTCAGTCCTTCCATGTGAGCTGACAGTCAAGCTGTCTCTTCTGTCGCAGTAATGGATTAACAATGATAATCCTAATGAGAGGTGCCACCCATGGCAGCAAGACCTGAGCTTTGGCTTGTAGGCAGTAGAAAATGAACTTTGATATAGAACAACAACTGAGCATGGCACTGGCTGAGGTAAATTGAAGTGACTAAACCGTATTGATTAGAATCAGTCTGAAAGTTTCATGTTTTCCAGGGGAAAAACAAAGAAAAAAGATGGTTTGGGATATTGGCAAATTTCTTTCTTGTTAGTACACCTTTTGTGTTCAGGGAAGTTCAGCACCTGTTTGGCCCATTTTAAAACTACTGGATGAAGTTCTTAAGGTGTCTCCTTAAAGTAGCAGTGCAATTGAGGGAATTGAAATGTTAACATTGGGCTGGATTACATTCTGAGGCATGTGCTCTCAGCTGTAGCATGGAACGAAATGGTGATAAAACATAAAGAGTTAAATATTTAGCTAGAAAATGAAATGAGTACGATACTGGTGACCATTTCTGCATTACAGTCCATGTCCTCTTGGGTCTTGTCTTCATGGTAAACTACTATGGAATACACAAAAGTCTGCATGTACAGTGCAAGAGATATGGTTCACAAATTTTTCACATTTACATGTTTTTGCATTTTCAGTTACATGAACCTTCTGTGTGTGTGTTTTTGTTGTTTTTTTTTCTTTGTTTGTTTGTTTAATTTCTGTTGGAGTTAGAATAAGTTTACTAAATTAACCTGCATAGAAGCATCCCTGTAATATGAAAATAAAAGCAGGGAGCTAAGGTGAAAAGGCTACTCTGCAGCTGCCCTTACTACATACAGACAGGCCAAAACAACTTTACATTTTGAATTAGGTTCCTAAATCCTCCATTCAAATTCAGGTACCCTGCATCAAGATGTATTTAGGCAAAAGCCTAAGTATCTTAAAGATTTCTCCCTGATGTAAATATGTGCCATAGGTTCTCTGATAATCGGATCATAGTCAGCGCACCATAATACAACTTCAGGGTTCAAACTGTATTTTTCTGTTTTTTGTAAATGTTGATAAAACCCTGAAATATAAAATCCCTCATCTGGGATGTTCTCAGTCCCCTGACACTCCATCCAGGTATCACACCAAGCCTGTATCCTGACCTCTCTTTCTAGAGCAGAGCATGCTCCGTGCGATCTGAACCCAGGCATGGCCACAGGTCAGCAGCATGGTAGCTCTGAGGAAGAGGCAAAGGAGCAGCACATCTGCAGCACACTGTACAAACCTTGTACCAGCCTCCACTCCTGGCTGCCTCAAGTGACTGTAGATGCTAGAAGTGGGGAAGGGGTTAAAGCTAATGCCTTTCTGTCATTCAGGTCAGTCCTTTTACAGTCAAGCCAGGCTTCAGGCTTTGTAAATTCAATTTCCCCTTCGTACTAGGCAAGGGAAAAAGACAAGGTGATGCATCTTTAAGAACTGAAGATGAGATCATCTTTTTTTTATAGAAAATGAAATCATCCAAAGGCTGCACAGCAGCAGGCTGAGTGCATTTCTCAAACTGCATGGAAAGGGCACTATCTGGGAATTTCTTTCCAAATGAAAAGGGAGCACATATCCAGCCAGAACTTGTCTTGAAATATGACTCCTAGACACTGTCTTTATTTCTTAGAGAGATATGACGGTTTGGCTGGTTTTATGTTATTTCTTCTGCAGTCATTTAATTCCATCTGTGCAGTCATGACAGTGAAAAGCAGGTCTTTCTTTTTCCACTGGGTATGACTGAGAAATCGTGATAGCACTTTGAATCTCATCTCGGAAAAGAAGCATCTGTTGCAGTTATAGAGCTATTCTTAGAAATCAAAATAAAGCAATAAAGCCCATGTAAAAAAGCACCCCACCCTAATATTTCCATGATCAAAGGTTCCATAAGAAAAAGGAGTAAACATTATGTGTAAAAAGACCTCACTCCCATGCAGGCACATACAAACAGATGTACAGACACAAACGCAGATGCACTGGAATAGCCTGAGTCATTATTGGATTGAGCATGGCCAGGCAGAGGGCACAAGTGGGATTGCTGAAATAGTGATGGAAATGTCACGGGTCATGTTTGCAGCCCTGTCTTTTCCCATATAAAAACTTGGAAAAGGTATTCTTAAATTAGTGTATCCATAAATAAAAGCGATGCCTATGTCTAACCTTGTGTTTTGAAAGCTGAGCGATGTCACTTTTTTTTTTTTTTCCCAACTGTTCTGTACCTTGCATTGCTCAGCGCAAGTCACACTAGGGTCAGCTTTTCTTGTGATTTCTAATTTTAGCAAAGACTTAATAGCTTCATGGAAGAAACAAATCTGTTGTGAGGTTTGTCTTTGGCTGGTTTTGTACACTGTAGCTTTGTCTGGCAGAGAAGAAACAGTCCATAAAGCTTTGTGAAAACTCACAAAGAGGTTGAGATGATTTCACCAAAGTCATCGGTGCTGGCCAGGGGTCAGGTCTAGTTCCTCAGACTGTCAGTCTGGGTCACCAGCCTCTGGAGCTTCCATTGCCAATTCAGAAAGCAGAGTTCAAATAGGATTTTAGCACAAGGTGTAAGCAGGACTTGAAGGGCGGGGAGGGGAATGAAAAGTGCTGATGGTCTGTTGAGGCTCATTACTTGCAATAACAGGGCAAGGAGGCAAAGTATTGCTCTGGCACTTAATGTCTTGGGCTTGATCCCACCTTTCTCTGTCACAGACGGCACAGAGAAAGAAAGATGTCTGTGTAGGGCAATGACTATAAGGAAATGTTTCTCTTGGTCATTAATGAGCTTAGACTGTGACAATAAAAAACACAGTACAAGGTTATACACTAGGCTGCTGGATCCTCTTACAGACAGCAAGGAAATTGGTACAACTCTGGGCCAGAAGCCCCATTCTGCCATGACCCATATCCTGTGGGAGAGAAGGAAGCACCACGAAGCGTGGCTGTCCTTGGCCACCCCACAGCACTGTCGACTGCCAGCCAGCCAGGAGGGGAGAGCTGCCTGCAGTAAGTGCATCAGCAAATGGGAAGGGAGAGTTGTACAAACTACTTTGTTGTTTTGAAAGTTCTCCACAAACCAGGCCCTACACAATCTTCTGGGGGAAATGGAAAGCAAGGGACTGGCTGACATAAATAAAATGACTTGGGTTGGAAGGGACCTTAAAGATTATCTAGTTCCAACCTCCCTGCCTTGGGCAGGGATGCCACCCACTAGATCAGGTTTGCCAGGGCCCCATCCAGCCCAGTCCAGAACACTTCCAGGGATGGGGCATCCACAACTTCTCTGGGCAACCTGTTCCAGTGCGTCACCACCTGCAGAGTAAAGAACTTCTTCCTAACATCCAATCTAAATCTCCCCTCTTTCAGTTTAAAACCATTCCACCTTGTCCTATCATTATCTACATGAGCAAAGAGTCCCTCTCCTCCCTTTTTATAAGATCCCTTTATGTATTGAAAGGCTGCTGTCTCCCTGAAGCCTTCTCTTCCCCAGGCTGACCATCCCCATCTCTTTTAGCCTTTCTTCATATGAGAGGTGCTTCAGCCCTCTGATCATCTTTGTGGCCTCATCATCTTTGAAATGACCTCATCTAGCTTTCAAAACCAGTGTGCTTGCTTGTGTGGGTGCATACATACACACTCCATGGTAGACGTTACTTTGATTTATTGCTGAATTTTACTATAGTACCAAATGACATACCATTGCAGTATAGTATTACTGCGTAGAGGGTCCTATTAGGAATGACACAGGTCAGAAAACCACAAAAAGAAAATGGTAATTACGGTGCAATGCAAGCTTCATTTCTGAAATACTGTATTGCTCCATAACTGTCCTTTCAGTTTTGACTTTCACAAGACTCTTAGAAAATCAGCTGTGAAATTTTACTCCACCTTCATTTACAACCAACCCTAAGTACAATGCGTGGTATAAAAAGCAGATAGTCTATCCAAGATCATTATATTAAAGATTTATGGTATTTATTAACACATGGGCAGATCCTCAGGAGTTTTAGACTGGCACAGCTCCATTGGTACACAGCCAATAAATCCCAGCTGATAAACCTGCCTTCAAAGTCCCTTCCCAAGGACAGTTTTAGAAGTCACTATTGATTTAAACAAGGTTTTCTTTCTTCATTCTGTCAATTTTTCTCTATTTTTTATCAAAGGGAAGGCCCTAATTGTATGTGGTTATGTATGAAACAAATGTATATGGTGTATGTATGTGATGTTCTTACATTTAGTTGCATTCTCTGAGTTTATGTATAACAGGAGAGTGTATTTTAATTGCAAATATATATATAATTTTTCAGATTGCAAAAGTTTCAAATTTCCATTTCTCCTTGGGCCCTAAAGTCATTCAGAGAACGAGATGAATTATGACTAGTAAATGGAATGATTCTGATATCTTCTTGTATCTTCACTGATCATTTACTCACCCTCTGTCTTACCAGGGTAAATTCAAACTCATTCTACATGGAAAGAGGGGGTTTAGCAGAACTGCCACCCTGGACTTCTGGAGGGCAGACTTCGGCCCGTTAAGGAGAATGGTTGGCAGAGTCCCTGGGGAGGCAGTCCTGAAGGGCAAAGGAGTCCAGGAAGGCTGGGCACTCCTCAAGAAGTAAAGCCTAAAGGCACAGGAGCAGGCTGTCCCCATGTGCTGAAAGATGAGCTGTCATGGAAGAAGTCTGGCCTGGCTGAACATAGAGCTGTGGCTAGGGCTCAAGAAGAAAAAGAGAATTTATGACCTTTGGAGGAAGGGGCGGTCCCCTCAGAAGGACTACAAAGATATCATGAGCCTGTGCAGGGACAAAATTAGAAGGGCCAAAGTCCAACTTGAGCTTAATCTGGCTGTTGCTGTTTGAGACACTAGAAAATGTTTTTATAAATGCATAAACAAGAAGAGGACTAAGGAGAACCTCCCTCCTTTATTTTATGTGGGGGGTCACAAAGGATGAGGAAAAGGCTGAGGTACTAGATGCCTTCGTTGCCTCAGTCTTTAGCAGCAAGACAAGTTGTTCTCTGGGTACTCAGTCCCCTGAGCTAGTAGAAAGTGACAGGGAGAAGCATGAAGCCCTCATAAAAACATCAAATATCCGAGTTGGAAGGGACGCACAAGGGTAATGAAGTCCAACTCCTGGGTCTCATAATTCACATGGAAATGTTTAACAAACTGCTAAACCACTTAAATGTATGCAAGTCTATGGGACCAGACGGGATCCACCTGAGGGTACTGAGGGAGCTGGGTGAAGTGCCGACCAAGCCACTTTCCATCATCTTATCAGCAGTCCTGGCCATCACACAAGGTCCCAGTCAACTGGCAGCTAGCAAATGTGACGCCCATCTACAAGAAGGGCTGGAATGAGGACCTGGGGAACTACAGGCCTGTCAGTCTGGCCTCAGTGTCCGAAAAGCTTATGGAGCAGATCATCCTGAGTACCATTACACAGCACGTACAGGACAACCAGGTGATCAGGCCCAGTCAGCATGGATTTATCAAAGGCAGGTCCTACCAGATGAATCTGATCTCCTACAACAAGGTGACTCACCCAGTGGATGAGGGAAAGGCTGTGGACATGGTCTACCTAGACTTTAGTAAAGCTTTTGACACCATTTCCCACAGCATTCTCCTGAAGAAGCTGGCTGCTCAAGACTTGGACAGGTGTACGCTTTGTTGGGTTAAAAAACTGGCTGGGTGGCGAGGCTCAAAGAGCCGTGGTGCATGGAGTTGAGGCCAGTCACTGGTGGTGTCCCCCAGGGCTCAGTACTGAGACCAGTTCTCTACAATATTTTTATTAATGAGCTGGATGAGGGGATTGATTACACCCTCAGTAAGTTCACAGACAACACCAAGTTAGGCATGAGTGCTGATCTGCCTGAGGGTAGGAAGGATCTGGATAGGCTGGATCAATGGCAAAGGCCAACTGTATGAGGTTCAACAAGGCTAAGTGCAGGGTCCTGCGCTTGGAGCACAACAACCCCATGCTGTGCTGCAGGGGGAAGAGTGTCTGGAAAGTTGCCCAGAGGAACAGGACTCAGGGTATTGGTTGATAGCCAACTGAACATGGCCAGCAGGGTGTTCAGGTGGCCAAGAAGGCCTACAACATCCTGAATTGTATCAGAACTACAGCACTACTAGGGAAGTGATCATTCCCTGTACTCTGCTCTGGTGAGGCTGCACCTTGAGTACTGCGTCTCAAGTACTGTGTTCAGTTCTGGGCCCCTAAGCACAAAAAGGACATCGAGGTGCTGGAGTGTGTCCAGAGAAGGGCAACAAAGCTGGTGAAGAGTCTAGAAAACAAATCTTATGAGGAGTGACTGACAGAGCTGGGGTTGTTTAGCTTTTAGACAAGGAGGCTCAGAGGAGATATCGTACTTTACAATTACATATTAGCAAGGTGTATATCAGTCTCTTCTCCTAGGCACTAAGTGATAAGACAAAAGGAAATGGCCTCAAGCTGTGCCGGTGGAGATTTAGGTGGGATAATAGGAAAAATTTCTTCACTGGAAGGGTTTTGAAGCTTTGAAACAGGAAGTAATTGAGTCACCATCCCTGGCAGTCTCCAAAAAAACACACAGATGTCATTCTTAATGACATGGTTTAAATAGTGGACTTGGCAGTGCTAGGTTAAAGGTTGGACCAGATGATCTAGATATCTTCTCCAATGTAAATGCTTCTATGAATAAACAGCATTCTTACAGACATTCTTAAAGTTTTCATCATAACTGTATCTGATTATTTTAAAACCAGTGACTGCATTTTCATTCAATTTTCATGTGAGATGGTGATAAATATTCATCTTACCATTGGAAGGCTGAGTCACAGAAAGAATTGGTTAAAAACAATTACATTCATCTTGGGGAACCCAGCGTGAGAGATCAAGAGCTATATATTTTTTTCACTGCTATTGCATTTTGTGACATTTCTTATGTTCCAGGCACAAACAGCATAGACTTACCTGAGTTTGTCTTCAGGATACCATGTAGCAGCTTCAACTGAGAGGTTTTCCTTTCTTTCACTGTAACTCCCCTGCTTCATTTACTACATGCATTACCAGTTTGTGCAACACATGAAGTACAGTGATTATAGACAAGCTAGTTCTCGACACAATCCTAAACCAACTCAAGAGCAGGTCCATGTTGGGGTTAAGTATTAAAGATAGATGTTTAAACTGAAGAAGGCTGTTCTCAGGCTGTGCAAATTAAGTGAAGCTTAGCATTGCAAAACTTCTGAGCAGTTGTGCTATTTTTTTCCATGCCTTTCTGCCATTCCCAACATTCTGCAAGTGTTGACCAAAATGATTTAAAATCATGACCAAGACCCAACAACATGACTACATAGTATTTGTAATCACAAGTCATTATCAAGTTTAGAACATCTCAATATGCAGCAGAGCACTCTGCCACTTCACCTGGAAGGATCACCACTGTAGTTGGTGGGCATCCCTCATACAGACCTTCTGTTGACAGGATAACACTGATCTTTGACAGTAGGTTCAACAGCATTTGTGGGCAGACGGGAACAAAAGGGCTGACAGGAGTGGGACCTGTCTGGAGGGCAATATTCTACTGCAGTCACAGACAGCCCACCTGCTCTCATTCATTCAGCAATCCTGATACAGCTCATTTTGTTCATCTAGCCACCTGACACCAGCACCTTATAATTTGCTATAACAGGCAAAGATAATGACAATCACTACATCTGTGATTTCTGTACCTTCCAGTCCAATATGGTGGTTAGATGGCTCCCTGGCCAGCCTAAGGTCTGGAGCTACTCAAACTGCAGCCCACTGTCCAAGGCTTAGAAAAAAATGATGTAGTCTTTAAAAAAAAACAAAAACAAAAAAAAACCATCATCTTACCTTTGATATTATTACCCAAACTGAAAAGCTAAAATTTCAGAGTTATTTACCAGAAGAAAAACACATATATAAACAAGAAACCAGCAGAAGAAAGAAATCTTAAATTGAATAACACAAGAGCAATGAACGAGGATGTATGTATGCATGTACATGCACGAGTGTTTGACAAATATTTATCTTTTCATTGACTTTTCCTAGAATCACTCATTCTATAAATTACATTATAACTTTAAGCAACCATTTCAGAGATATTGTGGCACTGCATTAAATAATTGACCTTTATTTCTGCTGTCCAACTAAGATATTGACTGTTCTAAAATTAAAAACCAATATCAATAAAGATATGATACAGCAATGTATGTGGCATCTCACCACTGAACAATTTTAATTCTAAGATGAAAAGCTCTGGCTTTTTTTTTCCAAGGTTCTTTCTGTTGCAAAGAAAAAAAAAAAAACTAATTTTCTGCCTTAATCATAACAGGCTAGCTGAACTGCTTCAGAGCTATGTACTGTAATTCCTTTAAAGCCATGCCTAGAATGCAGCATGGATGCCATTAGGCAATTATACACCGCTCTGGGCTGCTTATCATACCAGTGATATCAGAGCAGGAAGAGAGCACTTCCTGCACTGCCCACAGGCTAGGCTTACATTACAATATCCTGTTCAGATGCGAGAGAAGAGCTGAACCATCACTGGAAGGCAGCCATGGCTTGAATCTGGATACAGATGACAGGGGAGGAGTTCTCACTTCAACCTCAGCACCAGAAGAGCACATTAAATTTCAGTTTTCTTTGAAACAGTATGAAAAGATGGACATTATCCCTTTCAAATGTATTTATTTAGACAATACTCGGTCAAGACCTGATCTCACTTGTTGTTGATCTCATCACATTTCAAGTTGTAATTTTATAAGCAGCTAATAAGAGAAAACATGCAGAGCTATCGTCCTCTTTAATAAACTAAATGCTGAGTCTGGACTGCTCTTGGTTGTATAGGTCTGGCTACGTTTTTCAGAGAAATGCGTGGCAGAGCAATTTCCAACCTAGTATAAAGTTAGGGTGAACTTGCTCAGGCAGAGTTTCCTGCCAATGCAGCAAAGCCTGGACTAGCTTGTTTCAGGCTACTTGAGGTATATGTGCACCATTATACATTGAAGATAAATCATAAAAATCTTGGAGCTAAGCCAGATTCAGCACTGCTTTTATACATTTATTCTACATTGGTTAAATAACAGACATTTTGATTTGTTGCTATTTGTCAAACTTCCATAATGAAAAATTGTGCACAGAGCTGATGTCTTTTTTTTTTTTTTTTTTTCAGCTGTATGTGAACCAGAAACCATCATGCATTTCTTTCTCAGCATATAGAAAATTAATGTTTCACAAAGAGACAAAATTCAGAGTTCCAGGTTTATTTCTATGTGAATCAAGTATTGATGTCATAAGGAATGTATATTTGAGGAATCTTGTTTATGCACAATCTCAAAGTCTGTAAAGGGATATTAGACTTAACGATTTCTTTGAGCAGGAAGAACAAAGGTGTTTCTCCATGTTTCACGCAGCTTTCTGTTGATTTTCATAGCATCTTTCACATACACTGTGCTATAAAATATGTTAACTTTAACTACAATCCACAAAACACAGAACTATCTTCAGCAGACATTTCAGGGTTTGCAATTCTCTACCATGGGGAGGGAAATTTTTCTTCTGTCTCAGTGTATCCATTTATTTTGATCAGGTTTGCTATAACATTTGCCTCAGATTCATCTGACAGCAGCTATTAGCATCTAATTTATTATCTGATTTATTTCATTACAGTAAAGAAATACATGAATATATTACATCAGATTAAAGAAAAGCATATATCTACTGTAACATTTAAGAACAAAAAATGCATTATTCCATATTTTTGCACACAGGATATTTACTTCTGTGGAAAGTTTCTTGTTATGTCTACAAACCAATGAAAGTATAAAAGCACATAAGCCCTTCAAAGTTCAACTAGATTTTTAAAAAGGCTGAGAATCAGAGCTTTAGCTGACCAACACCAGCAACTTCTTAAGATTTTCAGAGTTCAGTGACAACAAGTAACATGCTTGCCACTGCTTTTTCCAGATGAAATTACTGCCAGATATATGGAATATATATATATATATATTTAAAAACTCAGCTTAGCTGTGGGCAGTTACTTTGAATGTCCTAGCCAAACAATGGTTTAAGCAGTGTGCTGGGTCTCTGTACTGATGTTAACTTCATGCACTAGTCACAGCAAGTCAAATTTGATTTCCTTCCGGGTTTAGGATGTTGTTTGTCTTTCTTACTTGATTTTTCCTTCTCCTTCCATGCCTTATATTTCTACTGAAATATACTGGACAGGCACAGAAAGCCATAACCCAGACTAGGTGGAACAAAAATAGTGTTTGTAGGTACAGTGAGAATACATGGTGAGGACATAGCCCTGAGTACTGGCACACAATTGTCCCTAAATTAAACTGTTAGTGCAGTCAAATACACACTTCCAGTGCAGGGCAGCAGCAGTCTCTCAGACATCACAAGCAAGTCAACACAGCTCAGACCATTACTAGTAAGGGAATTTGGAAGTGTCCATATTTGAAAGACAATTGTTTAGCTTTATTAGTGCAGGCCATGACATAATGACCCTCTAATCCAAAAAGTAGTCCCTGGCCCATATTCTTTGCCAGTACGGATGTAACCAGTAAGCCCTTCAAATCCATAGAACTTGGCTTATGAAAAAAATCAAGGGGACAATAAACTCAAAATTGTCAGAGCCTAGGTTCTAAATCTGGGGTGTCTCAGCTGTTAAACCATCTTGACCCATCACATTTGGTTTTTTCCCCATACCTAAGTAGCTTCAGGCAATCTTTTTTGATACTACATAGATCAAATAACTTCAGGAAGGAAGTACAGACAAATTCAGAACTTCACAAAATACTCTTGAACATAGACAAGTATTACATGTATGTCTGTTTTTCCTGATACAACACAAGTATTAGACATCAGAACCACCTGGGATTTTTGCTGATTTTCAACTGTTATATTATGGCATTGCATATATTCTGTCCGTTTTCACGAGAAAGCCACGTGTGTGAATATGAATAAATTCACAGGTGTCTTAATGGTAATTGTGCATTTGCTCATTAGTGGCTTTATTCAGATTCTGTCACTTACTGCAGGTTGGATCTACAGAAGATGAAAGCTCTGCTTTGCTTTTCTTTGGTTATGGCAAGGTGAGATCTAGCCTTTGCTGTTCACTAAAAAATAGTTTAGTTATATGATGGTGTGTGGAATTGGTGTTGTAGATAGCCCACTACATGCACCCTGGTAATTAAGTATATAACAATATTAAATATCGAGTGATGGTTTGCTTAAAAAGGTATCACATGCCTGTTCCCGAAGGGGAGGAAATAAGTGGCTGCTCAGCATTGAGTTTGTCATTTTCTCCAAACAATTCCTGTCTTCCTAGTCATGTATTCAAGCCACTCAGTTTTTGTTTTCATATTCATAGAGCCAGTGAGCTCTCCTGCTCTTAGCCTGACCCTGTCCATTGAACATGTCATGGAAAACACTACAGTGTCACCTTCAAAAGGTCTTATCTAGCACCATTCCACCAAAGCTAATCAATAAGAGCAAGGTAAGGTCTGGGGACCAGTTCTGCTATCTACAGAACTTCATAAAGGGAAAACCTACTCAAGATCCATATGAAGTTCTCAGTTGTTTAATCTCACCTTTAAAGAAATCCTATGACTGACTGACTTCCTTAAATACAGTAGATACTGTGGGATAAAGATGCAGCATCTTCATAAGCCTGCTAGGACAAATTAATTTCATTATTGCTATGATTTCTGAATTTTACCATGCCAGAATTTCCAATACTTTCTCTGCTCTAAAATTAGTTGTGTTAGGTAGCAGGCCAACATGGGAAAACTGAATAGTCAAGCACAATGGATTGCCCTTGCATACCTGTCCCTATCATTCAGTAGCTATCACCACAAATGCTGTGCTCATTTCTTCTGTTTCTAAAGTCTCTTTTCTAAACTCTAAGGTCTTCAAGCTCAGAATGGCACTTCCTGTCAACTGTTTGGGTGTTTCGAAACCAAGCAGAAAACATCATTATGTGAGGCATTCTTGACTCCAAACACACAAAACATATGGATGCAGTTGCTTCACTAACATCAAGTGTCATTTTGATCACTTCATAAAGGCCAAATATAAGGCAGGACTACTTTCTATACGGTTTGGATGGTACAGTTTCAGATCATGCTCTTTCCGGCAGTGGAAGGAGCTGGAAGCAGAGGCACAAGGGTGTGAACTGACTCATGTAAGATTACCCAACAGGTCAGCTGCACAGCCAGTAGTGGAGTCTAGAATTGCTGCATTCGTAGCTTGAGACAGTATCTTCTGATCTTTGCCACATACAGAGTGTTGAGCCTTATTAATTGCTATAATGCAAAAATCATTACATGCCCAGCAGAACAGCAAATGCTGCTAGGTAGCCAGTAATACCTCGTGAAGACTAGAAAGTTCTCTATTGCTGCAACGAGCACCAACACCAGGTGCATTTGCATAGAAGGTGAAATTTCTGTTCCTCATTAGATCTGTGAATGGATCTGCCCTGAATGTTTGTTCAGCCTATGCTAATAACCAGGCTATTAGGTTACCTAATAGCAACTTCAAGTTCTTGTGTAGACACTTGTGGATGGATTGCAAGTGTTTTGGAATGGCCACGCAATTGTTTTGCACGTGTTCATTTTTTCTTTTTATGACTAGATTGCACATTCAGTGTGCTTAGGTGGCCAAGAAGGCCAACAGCATCCTGGCTTGTGTAAGAAGCAGTGTGGCCAGCAGGACTAGGGAAGTGATTGTCACCCTGTACTCGGCTCTGGTGAGGCTGCACCTTGAGTATTGTGCTCAGTTTTGGGCCCCTCACTACAAGAAGGACATGGAGGTGCTTGAGCGAGTCCAGAGAAGGGCAACAAAGCTGATGAGGGGTCTGGAGAACAAGTCTTATGAGCAGCAGCTGAGGGAGCTGGGATTGTTCACTCTGGAGAAGAGGAGGCTCAGGGGTGACCTTATCGCTCTCTAGAGGTACCTTAAAGGAGGCTGTAGCGAGGTGGGGGTTGGTCTATTCTCCCATGTGCCTGGTGACAGGATGAGGGGGAACAGGCTAAAGTTGTGCCAGGGGAGGTTTAGGTTGGATATTAGGAAGAACTTCTTTACTGAGAGGGTTGTTAGGCATTGGAATAGGCTGCCCAGAGAAGTGGTTGAGTCACCATCTCTGGAGGTCTTTAAAAGACATTGAGATTTAGAGCTTAGCGATATGGTTTAGTGGAGGACTTGTTAGTATTAGGTCACAGGTAGGACTAGATGATCTTGGAGGTCTCTTCCAACCTAGGTGATTCTGTGATTCTTTGAGGAAGACATTGCATTGCTGTTCTATTTGTACAATACCTGGCAAAGAACATTTCTGTGAATAATCACCATTAATGGTAACAATCTCCCCCTCCCCCTCCATTACAGCCAGGGAATTACCTGGTATCTCTCAAAACCATCTTTTTGTTGTTCTTTTTCCATTTCTTCACCATGTCATTTTCATTACATATGCACCATCTTTAGTTGCTTATAAAAGACCTTAGGCACTCTCATCCAATTATTTCAAGAAGTATCTCAGTCTGTGAGATGACAGCACATTTTCAGAGCACTCCTTAACCCCTGGACACTTTCAGGGTGTATCAAATACCATGTTATGAAGCCACCACCATGGCAGAAAGTGTTGAATGGTTCTGTGACAAAGTTGATTCTCATTATGAAGAGTGGAGAGTGATAAGGGATTTTCTGTGAAAGTGTCAGCTGTCCAGAACAGTCCACTGCAGCCATATTTAAAATAAACATCTCTTGGTAACTAAAAAGAAATATATTAATTTCAAACCAAAACTTTCTGATGAATTAGTAACAAATATTTCATGTAGGCCACACAGTCATAGCACTGTCTCAGTGCTGGACCATTTGAGAATCAGACTCCTACACCTCTATACCACAATGTTAGTTCCAAACTAAAGTATGACACTTTTAGGTTGATGTATTTTAGTGTTAGAAAAAAACATTTACTGTGCAAACCCATGTCATTATCCATCCGGCAGTATTAGACTGTTACATATAACCACCACTTGCAATAATAGCTCTTATGATGCAAGATCATGACATGTTGCAATGACATCAGGCCCGTGTGCTCCTTAGGGCTCTAAGGGGACACTCCAGCATTGCATCAGAAATTTACATTGGCTGGTGTTCTTCATGACTGAAAACATCTCCAGGGCCACATGCTATTGAAAGACTCCCACAAGTAGCTCCTGTGGGTGGGTGCAAGAGGATAGCCATGAGCCATGGGAAAACTCCATGGGGCTGTCAAGGCTGGGTCCTCAGCAGCCAGAGCCTGTCCCACCAACCCCAAACAGTGAGCAGAACAGGTTGGGGGGTGCCCTGGGCCAACACCAACACAGGGTTTCGAGTAGATTTGTGGTGACAGGCTAGGAAGTCAAGACTGCATGCCTGGGCCCTGTTCTTTAGGGTATGTGGTCAAGCACAGCTGCCACAGGGTTGCAACAGAGCACAGACTACTAACTGCAACAGTCTCAGCTTAAAAGAAGCTGACACCAAAAAAAAGGAGGGACAGCCCTTGCTAAGGCTACTTAGAGGAGATGTTCAGAGGAGCATCTCCTGAGGCTGCTTCCATCCCTTTCTTTCAAGACTACCACCTACATTAGCTTTAAGCTCAGGCACCCAAAACTCTTAGGCCCCAAGAGCTCCGTTGAAGCTTTTCAATACTTCTATGCCACGTCAGCTCTCTGACAAGAGATACTTTGGTCCCTTGGGGTCTTATGTCTGTTTACATTTTTGATTTTTTACTGTTTGCTGTGATACACAGTGCTTGAATCCAACTTCAGCGAGTTCCCCAGTCTATAAGTGATTCCATGATATTTTCTTGATTAAATTTCAGTGTTCTCCTGTCACTGGTTCTGCTGGTAGACATATTCAGTAAGTCTTACTGCTCACAACTTTGAACTTCTCCCATTGAACTATTTACCCCAAATTCTTTCCAAACTCTCTGCAGCTTCAGACATGCTAATGTATCAAACAGGACAGACATCCTGCTGTCCCCATTACAAACTGGCAGAGCTGACATCCAGGCAGCTAAACTCCTTTATCCTCTAAGACAAATCACCAGCCCATGCAATTACCTGGACCACAGCTGGGAATTATTTCCCTAGAGTAAAGCACCACCAGCACAGAAGAGTTGTGGGCCACATTTCAGGACCAACCTTGTGTTTGGTTTGTTTGCTGGTACAGAGGTAATGAAACATCCCAAAAGTGATTAGACAGAGCCATAAAGGGGTTTCTTCTCTGCTGGGCTGCAGGATTCAGCTAGGTTTGAGAAACAAGTTGGAGAATGGACAAAAAGGCAAAAATAAAATGGAAATGAGGCCTGTAGCCAGATGTAGGGAAGGCAGACTTTGGTGGACTGAATGTCAGGTCACATCCAAGTTACAGCAGAACATCCCAAAGACATTTTCATTATAACAATTTCTTTCTGATTTCTGTCAAGCCTAGTCTTTGAAAACCTTCAAAAGACATCTGACATCTATTTCCAAAGCTTTATGCATAAGATATTACTGTTTAATCTCCCCAGGACAGGAACTCTTGTGTATGCATGATAAATAGACCCCAGCATCATTTAGAGACTGTAGGTATTGCATACAAGACTGAAACATTCAAAGCTATATACATGGTGTTTTTCCTTTAGTTTAATTTGGAGAAAAAAAAAATGTACTTTTTCCATAGAGCCTAACAAAAGAATATGGTCTTCCAGAGTGAAATAGCCTCTTCACCTATTGCAAACTTCTACAGATGCACTTACATTTCTGAACATATCAGCCATACAGTGGAAGTCTTTACCTGAGCTTGTCTACAAAGGTGCAGGCAAGCTACCAGTACAGCTACTGACATCAGACGAGATCATCAAGAGAAACTCTGGCAGTTATCAATTACTGCTGAATGAAAACATTTATCTGAACTAATACACAAGCAGGCATCCATGAACAGACAATGAAGCATGAGCTAATTGCCTACCAAGTCTTTCCATCTACTTGATTGAGTTTGGCAAGTAGATTCAGCATGCAAAGTCACCATTCTGCAGGGACTTAACGCTTGCATTTAGAGACATTAGCTCTTCCTGACGGGAAATTACTTTTCTCTCAGTGTTTCCACAGAGAGTTAGGAAGATGCAGGATATACTTCTGCACGTTTGGTATCTGATGTTCACAAAACTTCAGTCACTATAAGTAGCTAGGACTCTATGTAAGAGTGGGCAATGCACGGCAAAATCTTCCACTCAGCAGCCATAGCAGCACCCCTTGGCATTCCTGACCTGTAGCACTGATTAGATCAAGGATTTCCCAGGAGATAAGTTGATAACTACAGTATTTGTTGGATGGATTGGAAAGACATCCATAACACTCTTCCTTTTGGCTTTAGGAGACAAATTTACTTTTCAAGAGCAAAAAGCTTCTGCCTAACTTCATGACCTCAAGTAATCACTCCACGCTCTATGAATAATTAGGACTGTGAAATGCATTTTTTTTTTCTTCAGCTTGTGTTGATGCTATGAAAAGCATTATTTCCTCCAGTGTAGAAAGGCATCTCACTTCCTGTTTTTTCTGTTACAGTGCATCATGAAAAAGAAATCCCATAGCCTTCTGTCCAAGATAAGCACATAAGCTCCCTAAACCTAACAGATGTCACTGCATTTAAACTGATTCAAAGAGCACTTTTGTCTAAAACATTTGGCTAAGGAAGAACAATACTGTATGGAGTTCTTTGCTTGGGGGAAGCCCCAGAAACTATGCCTTAGACTCTAAGCCATCTCTTCCCCTTCTGACTCCTTCAGCCTTAGATCAGCCTCACTCCTCAGTACCCACAGTAGGCAGAGATGGGCAAATAGTCACAGCTGTGACAAAGCAGGTTACCTCAACTCAGTTATTTAACCTGTACTTATTTTGCTTTTACTATTAATCCTGGCAAGAAAAACCTTAACATGCATTTCATAGGCTAGGATAACTCATCCAAGCTCAGCATTCCCTGGTGTGTGGGAGGGCATGCAACTGGATGGAAAACAACCTGCTGATGTGACCCAGTTTCCTTACAGAGGGAAATCTTGTCTATGAAAAAGAAAAGCTTATTTCTCTAGAATACCCTTTGGAAAAGAAGCTACAAGCCCAGTTAAGATTAACGTGTTATTTAATTTTACCAGGAGACTGTCTAAACAACAAGACAAACCATATACACCCTTCAGAAATGAAGTCACAGTGTTCAACCACATAAAGAAGATCTACTGTATTTCAAATAATTTGGAGTTATTTGAAACTGCATGAAGTGTAATGGCTCAAAATATATAGACAATTAAACATGAACTATTGGCCTGATTTCTCCTAGACTTCTATATATCATTAAACCTGTGACTACAGAACAGCAAGGTGAACAAATAAAAGAGCAAACTGTTTGATCAGCAGATGCCAGTTGTATATATTTCTAGCTTTAGCCTTTATCCTTCAAAGAATCCTTATCGTAAACATGTTCAATGAAATGAGCATGTCGATGTTCACCCTAAGTAGATGAAATAAGCTGATACAAAAGATTGGTCCACTTAAACCTGGTCACTGTTTAATATTTGGTGATTAAAGTTGAACACCTGGGCAAGTGTATGCAGAACATGGGTCTAGGGCAAAATGACTCAAGACAATCAAGTCCAGGAAGGGGGAGTGAGAAAAGAACAGTGACTTGGAAAGCAACAATTCCTTGCTAGAGGACGTGGATTTTCAGGAGTTGGAAGCAACTGGCATTCAAAAGAGGAGGCCATATGGACATAAAGAGTAAAAGTGACAGGGCAAAAGGGGTAAAATGTTGATCAGAAGATTGTTTCAAGGAGGGCTTGAGAAGCATAGGGAGTGAGAGGAAGAAATTAAACCAAAGATATTATTTTAATATTTAAAAGTACTCTCCTATAGGTTCCCCAAGAAACATCAGTAGACAGGTGGCAAGATAAAGCAGCCATTAATTTGATTACTTGTTTGCACAATTTACAGTAACAATTAAGTAGTCTTAATGTAGATATTTACTGAATGAAAATGTCGAAAAGCAGGTTTTGTAATAAGACTAGTTCCACTTTCTCCAGCTTTCCCAAGAAGTGCAGCATACACTAAGCTGGTCCAGAAAAAAATATATATATAAATAAATAAATCAGATATTATCATCCCCAGCTGAAATACAAGGCTGACAGGAAACACTAAGAACTTAGCTTAGCTCTGTTCATATCAATAGGCTGGGTAAAGGGAAAAGTTACAGGTGAGAACAGGTCATGAAAATCTAGTTCAGTTCATATTGACTGTGCTTCTGGGAAATCCAGAAACATTTTTTAAAAGCGTTCAAAATGTTTCCTTCCTCAATAGCCTGCTTCTAAAGAAAATTTGAAAATATCAGCAACCAGTAATGAAGTACTTGTTTATTAATGATACCACATACTTTTACATGGATAAGGAACCCAGAGCTCCCCAAAAGGCAGGCAGCACCAAATACCCTTGTTATTATGATTTATAAAGACATAGTCTATCAGTGTCAAAATGTAGAAGAGTTTATGCTTTGTTTGCCCGCCAGTTCTGTTTTCTAGCTCTCTAAAAACACGTCCTTTGCTGTCACAGATTACAGATGTGTAATTCCAGATTCCTTTCATTGTATGCAGATGGTCTTAATGAAGGCTACTGACTTTATTCTATTTTTTTTATAGTCATTTCTAGAACTTCAGATTATTTTATTCCAGCAAAATAAGTGGTATGGGTCACAGCAAGCTAAACTGATAGGCATTTTGTGCCATTGATACCATGCTTTGTGCCATTGATACAATGCTTCTTGCATATCCACCTGAAGGATTTGGTGCCAACCACTGAAGTAAAATAATTGGTCTAAAGCAATCCAGATTAAAGAGTGCAAGTGACATTTCAATGCCTGTGTCCTTGTTAAAAAAAAAAAAAAAAAAAAAAAAAAAGGAATTACACCAGCTAGAGACTTGTCCAGGTAAGAATTTAAGAACTAGGGCATGATATTAGTACATCTGACAAAGGTACTTGTCTCGGAGGCTAGGTCCTAGCCTGGCAGAGATTTCTTGGTTCCTGACTTTTCCCTACCTCAAGGTCACTGTCCTTCCCTTTGCCTCATTAAGGATTGCATAGCAAGGGCTAATTTTTTGCTGGTGAGTCCTCTGCTTGAGCAAATAAGGTCCCAGGCTTCTTGAATCATCCAGCTGTTACATTTTTCATCCAGCTTATATTTCACTTACCGGGGATGAACTTGCTTTATTTTATAGATGTTCATTTTCATGGAGATAAAATTTAAATAAACATTTTCCAGTCACTGATGGCTGCACATAAAATATTATGCTTCTTTTGTATTATGCAGTAAAACTGCCATAAAATATTGTCTGAAGCTTATGGAGCAATTGCTTATAAACAAACTGGTTGAACAAAAGTTGTTTTGAAATTATCATACATTTTTATTGAGCTCACTAGAAGAATCCCAGTTAGGAAATTATACCTGTATTTCTGAAGTGGTAAGTTTCTCCAAGAATAGTTAATTCCATGTCTTATAAAAACTTATTAAAAAGAGTATTGCTAAGAGCTCTCAGAAGTCACTTGGCACTACACACTGCACAAGCCACTGAATAACAATTGAGGTCATTTTTACAGCTTATATCTATAGCTACACTAGCTAATCACATCTTCGGTTTACTGCTGGTATCAACAAAGTCTCATGTAGCCAACTGTGTGGGCTTTATACCTTAACATCTAAGCTTTAAGTGTGGACAAAATGCATACCATCATGAATACAATGCTCAAAAGCATCAACCTAGCATAACAGTTGATGCCCTGTCTTCATAAAATTCCTAATGTTTAATAGGTTTCTTTCCCTCCCTCACCCTCTTGACCAAAAGAGATTGTTGCCTTTCCTCTCAAATATTTCAAATGCTTTCCTCTAAGCATGTTTATGCTCAACTAAAGTGAGCCTCCAGTTTGTTTTGCTTTAATAGAAATAGAAAATTAGATTAAGCTCTTCATATATAAGTGACTTCATCTTCATAAAAGACATTAATTTCTCTATGACTCTGAAGAACTTTGATAGTAAAGTACTGAATAATTTTCAATATCATGAGATTAAGTCCTGACCTCACTGGCACCTTTCTGCTACAAACTTGAGTCAGTAAGGCCAAGTTTCACCCAAGATCACCTAGTCACATACAGTCTCCTGACTTTGAAGTTCTCTTCTAAGGAGAGAATTCCTCTAAACTTGAAGCATGATTGCCATTATCCATGAAGTATATAAATTTTAGATTATACATATTTGTATGAGTACCGGCATATTTCACAAACGTGAAGAAATATCCTGATTAGATGTCATTGAAAGAGAATCTGAGCAGAGTTCAGCCATGCAATCTAGGGAAAACTTTTGCCCTAGAGGTAAAAATTAGAGAAAATTAACTGAATTTTCTTGAATGTAGTTGAATTAATCTGAATGGTTACTTAAATATGAATCCAAAGGAAACTCACTGTAATGAGTTCTTTATCTACAGATGCCATTTATGCCGTTTGTTAGAGCAGTCCAGCCTATAAAAGTCTTTTGCAGATTATATTTTGCTCTCCACTCACACATTTTACTTATTTTAAATATTAACTATGTATGTGAAGCAGGGGCTGGACTGTGTGGAACTTCAGGTCGGCAATGGCAAAGTTGAGAGCCTCTGGGTAAGGATCAAGGGACGAACGAATAAAGGGGATGTCGTTGTGGGAGTCTATTACAGACCGCCTGGCCAGGACGATAGTGCCGATAAATTATTCTTTACAGAACTAAGAGAGGCCTCGAGATTAACTCCCCTTGTCCTTATGGGGGACTTCAACTTGCCAGACGTTAACTGGGAGTGCCACACGGCTGACACGAGCAAGTCCAGGAGGTTCATGAAGCACCTAGATGATAACTTCTTGGTGCAGGTGCTAACGGAGCCAACTAGGAAAGGTGTCCTCCTAGACCTGTTGCTAGAAAACAGAGAGAGTCTGGGGGGAGATGTGGTGATTGGTGGCCGCCTCGGTCATAGCGACCATGAAGTGGTTGAGTTCAAAATTTACGGTGACAGAAGGAAAAGTGCCACCAAAACCTCATCCCTAGATATGGGGAAAGCGGACTTCAGGCTGCTCAGGGAACTAGTCAGCAAGGTCCCCTGGGAAACTGCTCTTGAAGGCCTCGATGTCCACCAGTGCTGGTCATTCTTTAAGCGATGACTCCTAGAAGCACAAGATCAGGCAATTCCTAAATATCGCAAGTCTGATCTCCTTCTATGACAGAGTGACGCGCTGGGTGGATGAGGGAAAGGCTGTGGATGTGGTCTACCTTGACTTCAGCAAGGCTTTTGACACCGTCTCCCACAGCATTCTCCTCAAGAAACTGGCTGCTCTTGGCTTGGACTGGCGCACGCTTCGTTGGGTTAGAAACTGGCTGGATAGCCGGGCCCAAAGAGTCGTGGTGAATGGAGCCAAGTCCAGTTGGAGGCCAGTCACTAGTGGCGTCCCCCAGGGCTCGGTGCTGGGGCCGGTCCTCTTTAATATCTTCATCGATGATCTGGACGAGGGCATCGAGTGCACCCTCAGTAAGTTCGCAGATGACACCAAGTTAGGTGCGTGTGTCGATCTGCTTGAGGGTAGGAAAGCTCTGCAGGAGGATCTGGATAGGCTGCACCGATGGGCTGAGGTCAACTGCATGAAGTTTAACAAGGCCAAGTGCCGGGTCCTGCACCTGGGGCGCAATAACCCCAAGCAGAGCTACAGGCTGGGAGAGGAATGGTTGGAAAGCTGCCAGGCAGAGAAGGACCTGGGAGTGATGGTGGACAGTCGGCTGAATATGAGCCAGCAGTGTGCTCAGGTGGCCAAGAAGGCCAACGGCATCCTGGCTTGTATTAGGAACAGCGTGACCAGCAGGGCTAGGGAGGTGATCGTCCCCCTGTACTCAGCTCTGGTGAGGCCGCACCTCGAGTACTGTGTTCAGTTTTGGGCCCCTCGCTACAAGAAGGACATCGAGGTGCTTGAGCGGGTGCAGAGAAGGGCGACGAAGCTGGTGAGGGGCCTGGAGAACAAGTCCTACGAGGAGCGGCTGAGGGAGCTGGGCTTGTTCAGCCTGGAGAAGAGGAGGCTCAGGGGTGACCTTATTGCTCTTTACAGATACCTTAAAGGAGGCTGTAGAGAGGTGGGGGTTGGCCTGTTCTCCCACGTGCCTGGTGACAGGACGAGGGGGAATGGGCTTAAGTTGAGCCAGGGGAGTTTTAGGTTAGATGTTAGGAAGAACTTCTTTACAGAAAGGGTTGTGAGGCATTGGAACAGGCTGCCCAGGGAAGTGGTGGAGTCACCATCCCTGGAAGTCTTCAAAAGACGCTTAGATGTACAGCTTAGGGATATGGTTTAGTGGAGGGCTGTTAGCGTTAGGTTGGAGGTTGGACTCGATGACCTTGAGGTCTCTTCCAACCTAGAAATTCTGTGATTCTGTGAAGTCAGGCAGGCGGGGCAGGAGGCCGGCGTGGCTGAACAGGAACATTCTAATGGAGATTAGGCGGAAACAGAGAGTGTTTCGCTACTGGAAGGAGGGCCAGGTGTCATGGAAAGAATACAGGGATGCTGTTCGTGTTTGTAGGGAGAAAGTATGTGTGGCCAAAGCACACCTAGAGTTGAAGCTGGCTGTGTCTGTGAGAGAAAATAAAAAGGGTTTTTTTAGATATGTGAATGGAAAAAGGAGAACTAAAGAATACACAGGGCCACTCCTTGATAGGGAAGGTCTCCTCACAGACGATGACATAGGCAAAGCAGAGACACTTAACGCCTTCTTTGCCTCTGTCTTCAATGCCGATGATGGGCTTCGGGACCCAGGGTGCCCTGAGCTGGAGGACCAGGACGGTGGGGATGACAAACTCCCAACCAACCCTGAACGTGTGCGGGATTTGCTACTCCACCTGGATCCCTACAAGTCCATGGGTCCGGATGGGATTCATCCCCAGGTGCTGAAAGAGCTGGAGGACATCATCGCGGAACCTCTCTCAATTATTTTTCAACGATCCTGGGAATTTGGATAGGTCCCGGTAGACTGGAAGCTGGCAAATGTTGTGCCGATTTTCAAGAAGGGTCAGAAAGAAGACCCTAGCAATTACAGGCCTGTCAGTCTCACGTCAGTGCCTGGTAAAATCATGGAGAAGATGGTTCTCGAACTTATTGAGGCGCACCTGGGGGACAAAGCAGTCATTGGTCCCAGCCAGCATGGGTTTGTGAAGGGTAGGTCCTGCCTAACTAACCTGATTTCCTTTTATGATAAGATCACCCATATGGTGGACCAAGGGAAACCAGCTGATGTGATTTTTTTGGACTTCAGCAAGGCTTTTGACACGGTTTCCCATAGGATCCTACTGGACAAAATGTCCACCATACAGCTAAATAAAAACATCATACGATGGGTGAGCAATTGGCTAACGGGCAGGGCCCAAAGGGTTATGGTAAATGGGGCTGCGTCAGGCTGGCGGGCGGTCACCAGTGGGGTCCCTCAAGGCTCCATTTTAGGGCTGGTACTTTTCAATATTTTTATAAACGATCTGGATGTAGGAATAGAAGGTATTTTGAGCAAGTTTGCTGATGACACCAAACTTGGAGGAGTTGTGGACTCGAATGAGGGTGGAAAGGCCTTGCAGAGGGATCTGGATAGGTTGGAGAGCTGGGCGATCACCAACCGCATGAAGTTCAATAAGAGCAAGTGCCGGGTCCTGCACCTGGGACGGGGAAACCCTGGCTGCACGTACAGACTGGGCGATGAGACGCTGGAGAGCAGCCTAGAAGAGAGGGATCTGGGGGTCGTGGTAGACAGCAAGTTGAATATGAGCCAGCAGTGTGCCCTGGCAGCCAGGAGGGCCAACCGTGTCCTGGGGTGCATCAAGCATGGCATCGCTAGTAGGTCAAGGGAGGTGATTTTCCCGCTCTACTCTGCGCTGGTGCGGCCTCACCTCGAGTACTGTGTGCAGTTCTGGGCACCACAGTATAAAAAGGACATGAAACTGTTGGAGAGTGTCCAGAGGAGGGCTACGAAGATGGTGAAAGGCCTGGAGGGGAAGAGGTACGAAGAACGGCTGAGGTCACTGGGCCTGTTCAGCCTGGAGAAGAGGAGGCTGAGGGGAGACCCCATCACAGTCTACAACTTCCTCGTAAGGGGGTGTCAAGAGGCAGGAGACCTTTTCTCCATTAACACCTGTGACAGGACCCGCGGGAATGGGGTTAAGCTGAGGCAGGGGAAATTTAGGCTTGACATCAGGAGGGGGTTCTTCACAGAGAGGGTGGTTGCACACTGGAACAGGCTCCCCAGGGAAGTGGTCACTGTACCGAGCCTGTCTGAATTTAAGAAGAGATTGGACTGCGCACTTAGTCACATGGTCTGAACTTTTGGGTAGACCTGTGTGGTGTCAAGAGTTGGACTTGATGATCCTTAAGGGTCCCTTCCAACTCAGGATATTCTATGATTCTATGATTAACTAATGTTATTAAATACTGAAATACTAATATAACTACACAATATAGCATATTTAATGTAATTCATTGTAATAAAAATAAAAAGACGTTACAAAAGAGTTATGCTTAAGATATTCTGCAATGGAATTTTAAAAATAAAATTAAGTATTTAACCATTACTAGATGTATTCATACAATTATTATCCATTTTGCTCCTACATTTCTAGAAGTCTTGAGTATCTGTGTGTATACTTCAAAACCACATTTCCAAATTCCTATATATTTTGGAATTTACTGCTGAAATACTGCTGAAAGCTCAGTTTAGAAGCTTATTGCAACATTTCCCAAGAGAACTTAACCATTATATCCTTTATAAACTGTCCACGATTTGTAAGCAAGTCATTTCTTTTACACCCTCTATTACTGTCTGCTAGGATTTAGCTTTCTTCTTAAAGCAGGCTGAAACTTGTTCGGTTGTTATGAACAGATTTCACAGGTCTTAAACATCATTAAATGCCAACAGCAAGCACAAGATCCCAGTAGCAGTAACCGGATAGGTGCAGTCCAGTGATACACATGGGGTCAGTTCACAGATCTGACTTCTCTTCTCAAACTACTACAGACTTACCATCCAGTTCTGTCTAACCAGACCTGTCATCACACAGGACATAAGCAATACAATTCAGAAATCCAGCACCACTGTATTATCTCTACAAGCTGGACAATTCCTTATCTATTGCTGACCTTGTGATCAGAGTCTACAATATAGGCTAAAAGAACACAGATTCATTGAAACAAGACAGATAATTTAAACATTTAAAGGAGCTTGACAGTACATTAACATCAATTAACACTTCAGTACTAAGCAATGCTAAGTTTATCACTGCTTTGGACAGACTTCTAAGCAGATAACATGAAGCTTGCACAGGCCAGGTATCTCTGCTGTCTAAAGCAACTTCCCAGCTAGTTCAGCTCTTTCAGCAAAGCCCTGTAGTCTGACCACAAAGCCATATTCAGACTGGCAGGAATTACCTTCACTAAGGGAGTGCCCATTTTCTCCTAGGAGATAGGAAGCTATGTAACCCCAGAATTTACCATATAACCACAAAATTTAATAATTTCCTACTGGGACTTCAAATTTGCTGAACCAAGGGAAGGTTAGAGAGGGTTTGTAAATAGTGAGGTATTCCTAGATACAATGCAAATACAGTTCAGGGAGAACAATGAAACGGATACTGTGCAAGTGGCTTATAAAACCCAGAAGCCTATTACCACAAAGTCTATGGTTCACACCTCATTCCAATTAAGATAATTGCACTCTCAGGAGCAGCACAGGAGCTACCTAGGATAAAAGGCTCAGGCACAGAAGACTCGGTTTTGGATGAAGAATAGATGGATCAAACTTGTTTGAAAATATTCGTATGAGTTCAGAGAAGTTTCCACTCCTATAGTGCAAGGCTGAACACCTCTGGCTTCTATTCAGCATATCCCAGGGCAGTTAACTAGTGAAAATAGAGACAGGTATGACAAGAATAGTACAAAGAGGACACAGAAGGCCACAAGAAAGCTGAACAGGTCGAACACTTCTAACTTCAGAAATAAAATGGCCTTAATGCTCTGGTGTACATTCAGGGGACTATCTAGAGTATAATTTTAAGCTGGAAGTTTTGTAACATTCTATAGTGTTTTGTTTTGTTTTGTTTTGTTTTGTTTTCTCCCAGAAGTTTTAATTGTAGGCTTGATCTTGGGAACAGAATTGATCTTGCACTTAACATTGGAAAGTTCCAAAAGTAATTTTGAAGCATATTGCAAGCCACCCAACTTAACACATTTCATTGTGCCAGTCCCCATACTGCTGTTTCCTGAGTGTATATGCCTTGATGCAGTTAGGGAGGCAAGTAAAAGCTGCAGAATTCATGCTTACATATAAACTCACCTAATGGCCCACTGAATCATGTGCATGCCTCCAGCAGAAGACAGCAAAATGTTAAGGATAAGGATATTGCTATATATGATTAAGATATCAGGATTTTCAAGCAAGTTATTTAATTTCTTCATAGTCTATTACCAATAATAACCAGTCCAGAAAGATAGTAAAATGAAGGCACTTTGCATGTTCGTAACAGGTTAAGTAGCACTTTCAAAACTTCAGAGTTTCAAGGGAACATTATTTTCCTGCAAAAGTGCTTGCACATACTTAGCTTGAAGTACATGAGGAACTCAGATTTTTGACAGGCTGCAAGTAGGTACACAAGTCTTGATACAGTCAGCACTGCAAGGCATATATAGCATTTACTCACCCACTAGAAATACATGTACATCTAAGTGTTATTAGATAAGACCATATCTACTAACTGTCTAGGTCATTTTAATTGTTTTTTGTTTGTTTGTTTGTTTGTTTTAAACTCACACACCTTGCAAGCTTATTAACATATAGCATAGACTATCATTATTAGCTGCTGACTATCACTATCAGTTGCTAGTAAAATAAATGCAGTAAGAAAAGCATAGCTGCGTATAGAACTGTAACAAATTATTTATGCAAATGCAGCAAAATCTGACTGTTGACTAATTCAAAAGACATAACTCACGTTAAAACAGCTGATTACTTACAGCAAACTTGCCCATTGTTTTATACTTCTACTGTATAACACATATATCTTAAATCCAAGCAATGCATCCAGCCTACCCATGTTGTTGAGCAGTACACAGTTTTTACATCAGGGCACAAAGTACATTACAACACCATTAACCACAAGAACCCATTATTGAGACATAATGCAGGGAACACAGAAGGACAGAGTCCAATCCTGTCTGAATTTAAGAAGAGATTGGACTGTGCACTTAGTCACATGGTCTGAACTTTTGGGTAGACCTGTGCAGTGTCAAGAGTTGGACTTGATGATCCTTAAGGGTCCCTTCCAACTCAGGATATTCTATGATTCTATTCTATGATTCTATGATTAGGTACTTCCATAGTGATGGGGGAGGTCTACAGCTAAGCTGAGAAATCAGCCTAGACCAGCAGCAGCAGCCATAGCCCAAAACTCCTCGATTATAAGTCAGAGCCCCCGGCCCATGGGTGGAGGCTGCAGGTCAGTCTGGTCAGGGCCATCAAGACCTGTTTATTAGTGCTCCCCGGGTCTTAGTATCCTGTTGTAGGATATACAACTTTTTGTTGTGTGTATAAGTGTTCTCAATGGGAGACTGTTTAAAAATAACTTTTTTTTTTTCACAACTGAGGATTTTGTCCGTGGGCCTGTTTTGACAGAAGCCAAGAAAAGTTGAAGGTAGGGATATTAACTGTTTAGAGACAGGTACACCATTTCTTTATACAGAATGCCTAGATGAGGGAGCAACAGGTTCACTTAATTGCTGTTGTTAAACTGGGTTGCTGGAACCATAGGGTAAATGGTAAAGGCTCAGCAGAGGGGCTTAAGGGACCACAGGAACAGCAGAAAAGTTGTCTGCTGGCTGGTGATACAACAACTGACAAGTATTTCCATGCATCTCTAACGTGATATTGGTACCGGAATCAAGCAGTAATTTACTGAGGGGAAATACTTGATCCTTAGGTATCAGGTAGATCCTGATCCTAGATCCTTAGATCCTGTTATAAATGAAGTCTCAACTCAATCTGAATTTAGTAATATTTATAAAATAAATATTTATAAAAGGTATAAAAGGCAAGTAAACAGCACTGGGTGTGCAGGGAGTCTATGCTCCACCAACACGCACACACGAACATCAAACATTCTAAATACATATCATCAATATATCATCAAACATTCTAAATATATAGAACAATGCTTTTAGATACTAAACCCGAGTATGCCTATACATACATACAATCAGGAAAGATAACAAACAATCCTTTAAATTCCATGACTTAACAGTCTCCATTTTCCATTCCTTTTCTTCACTACAAACAAGTCTCCATCAAGCAACTTGGTCTTCGGGCCTTATGTATCCTAATCTTCCCGGATCGAAGAAAAGCATATCCATTTCCTTTTCGAAGCCGATAGGGCCTGGGTCAAAAGGCACGTCCAGGTCACCAGGTGGCGGAACAGGAAAAGCCTGCGATGGCAATAGCGGTGGGGGGCCGATGGTGTAGCAGAAGGGTCAGTAAACGATCCCGCAACTCCCTCACTGTCTGGCAAACCACATGTTTCTGACTGTGGTCCCACATGGCTCTTTAAGGCCTCAGAGACTGCTCGCCAGGTGCCGAGCAATCCCACTGCAACCCTGTCGTTTTCAGTTGCAGAGTCCCACACCTTGACCTCAATTTGGTCCCATATTTCAGGATCATAAACTGTCTGATTGTTAATAAGGAGAATAAGATGTAAGGTTACCAGGACAGTCTTTGTTTCTAAGGACGTATGATTCCCCATAATGCAGAACTGCTTACCAGCGAGGGGCAGTTGTGTGCGCGGGTCAGCTTCTCTCAGCTTGAGCTTCTCTCCAGCTCCAGCGTGTCATTTCCAGCGACTTTCAGTACAAGCTTCTCTGAGAAGTTTGCTGAGTCTGGCCGAACCTATCTTCATGAGACAATCGATGTGCCTGTTCCCGTCCTGGTCTCCGTTCTGCCAGCCTGTTCCTTTTCATTCCTTCTTTCTGCTTCTTTATTGATGACATAACTTCATTATATCGTGTTGCCTTTTATTATCTTGAGGGCAGGCTCCCCTCTTATACCCTTCTCCCCACAGCAGTCGTTTTCAAAAACAACTTTTCATTGGTCAAACAACTTTGCAAATAACAACAACAGCAAACACTCAGAAACTTTCATGCCTTAACAGCTGGAGAACAAGAAACCGGAGACTGCATGGAGTCTCCTGAATCACCCTTCTTTGTTCCCTCTAAACTCTTTTACATTCCCGATGGCCTCATCGTTAAGGGTCTAATGTTATCTTCAACCACGGGGCTTTCTGACCCCCATGGCCACACTCCCACATCTCCCCCTTCTTTATTAATATCAACCATTTTCTCGACACGACTACCACTCCATATATAAAAACACCATGGCACGAGGTAAAGGATACTGTAAATTCCTCTGGCAGCAGAGAGATTTCGTTTTCCTGTCGGAAGGGTCTCATCTTGGCCACGTCAGGAGCAACCTGGAATCTAAGAGCACAGGATAGTCTTCTGCTCTTCTCCCCTTTGTAAACCCAGGGGATAAATAACTCTAAAGCGTGCATTTGTGGAGCCAGCATGGGACTGTAAACCTTTGTTCTTGAAAAGCTGAGAAACGAAACAACCAGATACAACAATGGCAGAGGTCTTTAAGTCCCTTAATTGTATGTCCACGCTGCCCATTGCATTGTAAAAACTAAATATTTTGCTGAAAAAAATGCAGTGACTGCAAATTTCTCTCGTGTTCATTTCAGCATGTGGGCCTTCCACAGAAAGCATTCTTGTCTATGCCCCTGTAATAGGAAATCAGTATATAGTTGTAAAAAGCTATCATTGATATCATTGATAACTTATTTGTGTCAGAAGCTGGCTTGAAATTGAAACTAGCAATGCGGCATAAATGTCTGCTATTTTGGAGAGCAATCATTCATCATTTGGAAGCTTTTTTTTTTTTTTTTTTTTTTTTTTTTTTTCCTTATTAAGCTCTAGCAGAAAGCCAAGCTCTAAGGTGATGTCTAGCTTAAGTTCTCTGACCTCTTTTCTCCTCCGAATTATCACCTTCAGGACTAAGTTTCAAATGGGACTTTGGAAAGGGGGGAGGGGTCGGAATGTTGCACAAGCCTCGTGATGTTTTTAGGAAGTGAGGAGGGAATAAAACAATATCGTTCAGTGACTGGTTTGCAAAAGAAAGGCGATTGTGTTGCTCTCCAGCTGCAGCCACAAACTGATGAGGGCCTGGCTACAGCTAGGGAGCAGGACGTGGGGGTGCTAGGCTGCCTGTGGGTCGGGCTGGTGACCAAAGCGTCCCGGACCCCTCCCCCCCCCCGGGCGCTTCTTCTCGAGGGCCGCAGCCCCCATAGGGTCGGGCGGCCGGAGGCGGAAGGGCTGGGGCTAGGGCTAGGGCTAGGGCTGGGGCTGCGGGGCCGAGCGGCTCCGCAGGGGGAGCCCGGGAGCCGCGGTGGGCCGGGCCGAGCCGAGCCGAGCCGAGCCGGGCTGGGCTGGGCTGGGCTCGGCTCTCCGCTCCCTCAGCGCCGCCACGGCGCGGCCTCGGCTCCAACCGGCGGCGGCCGGGGCTGACATGAGAGCGTGGCCGACGGCACCATGGCCTCTGCCGGCAGCGGGCCGCGGGACGAGCGGGCGGGTGGCGAGCCGGGCCGCTCCCTGCAGCACATGCTGCGGGCGATAGCGGAGGAGCGCAGCCGCGCCGGGCTCCGCCATGAGATCAGCGGCCTCGGTGAGTGGTGGCACGGCACGGGTCGGCCCAGCACGGCCCGGCGGCGGTGGGAGCCCAAACCCGGCCTGAGGGCTCCGGGGGTGCCGGCGGGCGCAGCCCTGGGCGACTCCATTGTCTGCGCTGCCCTTGCAGCCAGCAGGCATCGCGTAACAACTATATATATATATATACATATTTAATTTTTTTTCAGCGAAAAGTATTTTTTTTTCAATACGAGTATTTTGTTGTTCTGCTAGCCTGGTTCCTTGTGAATTTCTTCCCCACCCGGGAGCCCCCCGGGTGAGTGGGTGGCTGCTTGTTGTGGTCGGGGTGTGGAGGCTTCCAGCCCGGTTGCGTACGGCTCAGCCCGTGTTGTAGCCTAACACGCCCCCGTTTAGCTGAGGGTGAAAACAGAGTTATGAAATGGGAGCTCGAAGCAGAGGTTTGGTTGGCTTTCGACACGTGGTACGTACAACAGCTGCCTTAACCTAGGTCATTCGCTATGGGAAACTCTCCCAGCCCAGGTAATGCTTGGAAGTGGCTCGTTATTATGTGCAACGGTGGAGATTGTAACTCTGGGAGACAAGAGACACCGACGTGAGGACAGCTTTCTGCCTTATTCGGGACTCTTGTGTATCCTGTGCTGTGAGGGATGGATGCCCAAGAGTGTTTGAAGAGGCAGGGCTCTCAATAGCGTCTGTGAAATCGTGCTGTTATTTTTTTCCATGTGGCCTCTGTTAATTACTCAACCTTCGTCAGCTTGCTTTTCCCAAATGTCTGTTTCCAAGTCTTTCTTTGGTCTCTGTAATGTGGGTTGGCATGGGAAATCCTGCTGGTTCTCCTGGGGCCCCATAGGGAGGAATGGGCTCTCCCCTCTTTATTTTTGTCCTGCATGTCATGAAAGCTTGTGAAAATAGAGAGAAATGATGACTCTTTCTTGTTTCTTTACACTTTTCCTAGTAGAATTGCATCCCCAGATTATATTGGGGTATAAAAATGTTATAGGGACAAATAAAGTGTTGTGGCAAAGACCCTGTAAGCAAAAGGGGGAGAAAATGACTGTGAGATCACATTTGTTGAAAAGATGTTGTCAGCTCATGTTTGGCCATACCAAGTTTGAATAAGAATAAAAGCTCACTGGAATAGAAATTCTACCACTGGTTTCTTTTACTGGAATCAGCTGGTAAGAACACAGAAAAGCTTCCTCGCCGCTTGTGTTTGAACATGTATCCACAGCTACTTACCCTGAGAAGCCCAACTGTGTTGCTTTGGGATGGCCGTGCGAGCTGTGGGACAGTACTGCACTTCTGTCCTGCCAGCTGGAGACTTGTAAGGAAAAACCCTGGAGAACTGCTCAGCTTGGCGTGCTGAGAGCCTTATCTCAGCTGTGCAGGATCTCTCCTGTGCCCGTGCTGTGTGAGCATAGGTTATACATCACCACAGGAGCGTCTTGCGTGTTCAGTTTTTACATGCAGGGAATGGAGCTGAACTTCCACCTGCAGGCACCATGGCTGCTTGACGGGCTGTAGCTGTTGTGCATTTCCCACCGTCGTGGTGTCCTGCAGGCAGAGGCGCTGTTGATATGGAGTGGGACCTCTCTTGGGATCAGAAATGCAGGCTCAGATTGTCACCTGAACACTTAAATTGTTGCAACATCTGACCAGTTTTTTTCTTTTTGAACTTGTACCTACTATTCCTTATGGTTTGGGAGGGATGTATTGGAAAGTTTTGGTAAGGCCTAGCAGGTAAAGCTCTTAGTGCTATGAATTGCCACACTTGTATATCAAAGGGTTTTCCAAGACTTCCATTTCATAGTGTTGCACGTTGGTACATAACGTTGTCACTCCCTGTGAATTTGTCCTTTTTCCTTACTCTGTGGTTTGTTACTAGGACAATGGTTTAAGTACTTCTCTTAAGTAAAAATACTGAGCTTTTGGAGTTGGGCTCAGCAGACACTGCAAATGGAAAGGCCATCAGGTGGAACCGCATGGCTGAAATTCACATATGTCTGGACCGCAATAGCAAGTGCAAAGCATGAAAGGGAGCCAAAGTAGCCATAAGCTAGCTACATTTGGCCTTGGTAACACTGCAGGCATAAAGGTACAGGCTTTCCCTTGAGCTCAGTGCTCTTGCAACTGGTTGTGGTCCCCTATGGGTTCACACAGCTGACACAGAAGCTTTCTTCTGCATGCTATTATCCAAAACAGCCCTGATGGCTGTATGCTTACCTGGGCCAAGTCACATGCTGGGCTGCAGGACCAGCACAGCTGTGGCTGATTTTATGTGGGTGGTTTGTCTTCTTATAGTGGCCAAATCCTTTTCAGCTGTGTCCAGAACCATGGTAGGCCAAATCTGTTGTGAGTTCTACTTGCTCTTGAAATCAGCTGGCAAAGGCCTTGATCCCTTAAAAAAAAAATCTGGATTTTCCTGAGTGTTGTTAACCCCTTTACAGTAAACAGGGACTCAGGGGTCAAATATGTGAAGCCTCTTCCTTTTTATGTGTTTCCTTTAAGTGATCCATTTCCCCACTTTAGGGAGAAAACTCATTTTTGCTGATGTTGGGTTTTGGTGAGAATTGCTTTTTCTCAAGAATATCATGTGAGTGGTTAGAAAAATGTTGTCCAAAGCTGTGTAAATCCCCTCATATGGGATTTTCCATGTTTTGCTGTTTGTGCAGTGTAGAAAATACAGCAAATCCCCTGACATCATGCTTCAGAATAATGACTCATACATGACTCTGTACCAAACTGCTTAGAGGGAAGGATGATGCCACTGAGAGAGGTCTGGGCTGTGCGTCAGTTTCATCCAGTTGTGTGGAGCATAATGCCAACATTGCAGTCAAAACTGGCTCTGAAATGCAGTTTGGTACAGCATTTAAAATTGTTCTTGTTCAGGGGGAGTGATGGGCTTGCTTTGTCTTTTAGATGCTGACAGGTTCATTGGCTGTCTGTGAGTACTGCACCTTTCCTTTTAGGACCTGCTTGATAAGAACATAAATAATGTTAACTGTGGACTTTCCAGCTGCTGACTTTCTGTCTGGAATCCCTTCCTGTGCTATATTTGCTTTCCTCAACTTTGTTGAACATAAAGCTCTGAGGGTATTTTGGCCAAAGCCCTGAACTGGGAGGGGTTTGGTTATGCCTGAAATGGCTGTGTAGTGTTCTAAGATGCTTAATTTCTTTGTGTCCTTCTGCCCTCCAGGGATGAATTGCCCTGTCTTCAGCGTGGCATAATGTGCTTGGATGGAGGTGTGACTTGCTACATACTGGAATTTATAATTAAAAAGGAGGAAAAAAGCAGTAGGTAGGTCTGAATAATGTCTTGAACTGTGGCTGATTGTTAATGGAGCTGTAGCGAGGCTCCTGGGAGGCAGCTGGTTCAGGAATAAGTGAGCTGTCAAAAACTGCTGTCTCTAGGCACTGGGGATCTGCAATTCTAGTGTTTACAGGTGCAAGTCAAGAGGCCAGACCCAGCAGAAAGCCTGATAGTCCTATCTGTAATGAAGTGCTTCCCTTTGGCTTCCTGTCAGTAGAGGAGATGCTTTGTGTCTCTGACCCACTGTTGATAAGGGGAGGGCAGAGGGATGTGTTGTTGGCAGAGGGACAGCAGAAAGAGGAACCTTTATCCTTAAAGCCTGAGGATTGTGTGGACTTGTTTGTGCAGCATTGCTCCTCAGAGCTTGTCATGTGAGTAAAGGCAGTGGGATGATTCATGTGCCAAATGATCTTGATGAATAAATCCTGGAAATACATAGGTCGCTGGCCTTCCAGAGAGAAGGAAAGGACGGGGGCATATGCTAAGTGCTCATGCACATGAGCCTTGTGAAAATATGACAGGAACGTGAAGACCTCAGTGGGAAAATGTAGGCAGAAGGATGAAGCATAGCAAAATAAGTGTTTGGAAAGCCAACTGGGTTAAAACAATAATTAAAAAGAATTACAAATAATTCAGACTTGGAAGTACTAAATTCAGGCCTTAACTTCATCATAGTGCGGTAACTATTTTAATTAAATTATAATATTCAAAAAGGATACATTTGTTTTTGGAACTGAAGAAAGTGTAACTGCTGAGTAGGTGGAAATATCTGCTGGGGATTTGCTGCACTACAGAACTAGTTTGACAGGAGTAACTTGGATGCAGAAAGAAAATACATTCTTCATTCATATTTGTAACTGGAGCTAGTTGGGTGACTTGTCCCCTCAGAGCTGAGAGACTACAAAAGCTGAGAAGCTTTTTCTTTTGATGTGTGAATAACAAGAAGGTATGTAAATTGCTTCTGTTCTTCTGAAAGCTTGCAAACAGTCAAATTCACTAACTTACAGATAAGTTCCACTGTAATGGGTTAATTTATTATACTTATGTATCGCTAAACTTTCCTTTTATTCAACACATTTAGAAGGTTTTCTCAGTTTAAAATATTCTTTTATTAATTGTACCTTAATATTTGTACAAGTGCTTTTGTCCTGTTGACAAAACCTTTTGCAGCTAAGAATGGGAAATGTTCAATAAGGATGAATATTCAAAATCTGCAAACGTATGTTACTGTAAGTAACTTAAAAATAGTAAAATAAAAAAAAAAATAAAGAAGTGCATGAAGTAGCTTCCTAATGAATAAAAATATCGTAGTGTTCTAGCCAGGAAGAATGTTTTTCCTTCTAGGAAGTGTTCTAGGAAGTATGAATCCAATGCAAGATAAAATAGATTATTTGAATCTGAGTTAAGTGAGTATATTTTGAAGTCAGTGATGTAACCAGCTTACCCAGGGTATTGAACCTCAGATCCACTGGAGAAATTTGAGCAAACAGCAAGCATATGAGACATAATGAGACAACGCATACAATTTTTTTTAAGGCAGAAGGGGAAGATAAGTTTAAAGCTGCCTGTTTTTTTTTTTTTTTTTTTTTTTCTCATGTGGGAAAACTAGCTAGGAGAAAATTCTGAAGTCAGGCGTGTCTGTGTACATGTGACCTGACCTGTAGTACTGCTTGGACATGGATGCTGGTGGAGAAGCTGTAGACAATGCTGGAACCCCTTCTGAGACCCCATCGTGTTGGTGCTGGGGTGGGAAGGGGTGTCTGTTTGTCCAGCAGCCCTGCGTGCAGGACCAATGAGGATGTACTCCCTAGATCCTGTGAGGGATCCCCTTGCTCTGTATTGCAGCGAGGAGCAGGGCCAGCCACGTAAGAGGAGCCTGCAGTGCTCATCTGCAACAGACCTCAGCAACCAGCATCTGTGCAAGGAGTTCTGTTTATACTCCCAGTACATCAGGCATGCGAAAATCTGGTGGAGGGTAGCTCTGTGTGCTTGCTTCAGGGCTGGAGTGAGTAATCTTATAAACCAGGGTGTAGCACTGGTCTTTCAGGTAGCATCTCTTGCTGTAATGCATCAGTGAGGACAAAGTGGGGAAAGGCAGATGCAGGGAAGCGTACTTTCATTGAAGGACAGGATATTTAAGAATATTAACTTAGGATCAAGCCTGTAACGTCTGCTTCCTTCTCATCTACTTTTTAAAATATCACCTTATGACAGCCATATAAGACAGCTTCTGGACTCTCAGGAAGCTGATTGCATCTGTTTCCTACTGACTACTGTGCTGTGGAGAATGGCAGTCTGGGGTACAATCCCAGGGCTGCAGCCCCCCAGAGTTTGTTTGTTTGTTTGTTTGTTTTAAAGAAAATTATTATTTAGTTATTCATTAAAATTTCTGTTTTGCTGGTTTATTAGAACCCTGCTCACACTGTTGGAGCTAATAGCCTGTCAGGCTTTCCATTACACACCGGTGTTTCCAAGGGATTTGTAACTTGGCTATGAAAGCTAGTGTCTGGCAGGAGCTTGACGGACATCATCTCAGATCAATAATATAATGTGGTCTTTCTATTACAGCTTTTACATGTTTTTGACCAGCTAGGTTATTAGTTTATTTTTGTTTTAATGGAGATGGTTTAGGGATTTCCATGTCCTGCTCAAGAATATAAATGTTCAATTTATAAGAGTCAGCCTGGAGATGTTGCAATAAGGAGGGCAGATTGAAACAACAACAAAAAAAATCGACAGCTAAAACCAAAATATCCTTTAGATCTCTGTTACCCCCAACTAAATAGGCAGTTTAGTTCTTAAAACAAGGCATGCTGGAGTAGTTTTAAAATCCCGATCTGTATGGATGTAGTTCTAGTTAATAACACCACAGTTTTGTTCTAGCAGTGTACTGCATTAATCTTGAAAGGGACTACTGGTTGCAAATCTATTTTGAAGTCTGGGTTCTGTTTTGACCTTTAAAATGAATGGGAGGTCTGGTTTTGGGATTAAAGTACAGTTTGCCATTACAGTTCAGGATGGATCTTTTTCCTTTTCCTTTCTATTTTCCTTTTCAAACATGAAGTTAAAGATTAAACAAGGGTAGGAGAACTGTAGCTTTCCAGGTGTTCCAGAACTATGTTTGAGGCCACCCAATCTATTGTACTGTCTGGTATCCTTCGTGGGAAATTGTATCATTGGACTCTGTCTTTCCCCTTTAACCATAACATGCTCACTCAGCCTTACTGAGACTGCCCCTGGCTTTGATGTCAATTTTTGGGTGATGAAAATCTTTACAGCTCAATCGTGACCTAGCTTTTCATGAGCTACCACACAGAGGAGAGAGGCCCTATATCAATAACTGCCAGAGGCCTCCTCCACGGCTGGATTCTCAGTTTCAGGAGGCTTGCATTAAGCATTGCTGAAGCTTTATCACTCTGTTGTGGCTGTGGAGTCAGGTTTTCTGTAGAAAGATGAGCAGTGCTAAGCTTTTGTATGCTTGGGTGGTGCTTCTCTTGATAAGATGGATGTGGAGGATGCATTACTGCCAGTTATCCGTATTTGGAAATAATACAGGTAGTTTTAGCTCCGGTCTCTGTATATCTAACTACCAAGTATGGTGAAAAGAGGAAAAGTGTTGGGATGTGGCGTAATGACAACATGGACACCAGGGTTCTTTTAAGATCAGTGACTTGAACGTCTTTTATTGATGGCAATAACTTCAACTTCTATCATTGAGGACATAACTTCAGCTCCTTATTGAGGACAGGCTCCCTTCTTATACCACTAGCTCTACAGCAGTACTTTCCCACTCACTATTCATTGGTTAACAACCTTGCCTGGCAACAGCAAACACTTAGCAACTTCCATGTCTTAACGGTTGGAGAACAAGTAGTTTGAGACAGCACGGCTTCTCCTGATTCACCCTTCCTTGTTCCGTCTAAACTCTACATTCCTCATGGCCTCATCATTAAGAATCCGATGTTATCACCAACCATGGGGCTTGCCGACCAATACTCGCACGTTGGGACTTCTGGGGTCTGTCCCACAGAGCTCCATTTAATCAGCTGGTACTTGAGAGATGGATTAAAATGCCAGTGAAGCTAGAGCTGGTTTTGTACTGTGAAGAGTTTGATTTAATGGCATGTAGATGCTGAAACACCCTCACGGTGAGGGAAATGTTTTGAAATGAATTTACAGTAGTCTAAGGGACGTGAAAGATTTCACTGGGAATGTGTTTGTTTGTATGTCTGTCCAGAGAACAAATACAGCAGTTCTTGAATGCCTAACTGTTATATTTTTAGTAAAGAGCATGTTCACTAACCTGCTTTAAAGGGCCTTTGAAGATGGTTTTAAATTTCTGTAAATGGCAGTGATCTGCAATTCATGGGGTGTTTGGTTTGATTTAAGTGATCAGTTTTAAGGAGATGAATTTCTTCCCTCCTAAGTGCCATTCCTGGTTGGTTGCTGCCTGCACCCATGTTTCCCAAAACAAAGCAGCAAGCTCATTGTGGCATGTCGTTGAGATAAAAGCTCTATGTAAACCCATATGGCTTTCTAAATAATCATAATACAAAGCTTTATACACTTCATAGAAATGCTTAAATTCTTTTTTGCTTGGTTTTAGTGGGAAGCTTAATTCTGTGTAAATAATGAAGATCTGAATATATGACCTGTGTTTTCATAACAAGGGTAACTAAACTCTGTAGTCAAAGCACCATGTGAATTGTTAACAGGCCATGTTTTACATGAATAAAGGGGAACTAATTTCATACTCTTTATCTTTTGATCCTATAAGTACAGATTACATTGTGTTGCGTTCTTTGGTCTAACTAGTTAGATATTCATATGGGAATTGCTCATAGGCAGCTTTTTTCTTTTTTTTTTTTTTTTTTTGCTTTCGATTAAAAATGTAATGGATGGAGAGGTGCTTGTGAATGAAGGTGTCTTTAAAATGTTCCAGGATCAGAATAACTGTTGAATAGAAGTAAAATATTTCACAACTGTCAGGCCAGTTCATTTGTTGAGATGTATGTGTATACGTATGCATAATTCTACACGTTGTTCCTATGACAAGATTTAAAAAAAAAAATTGCAGAAGGATGGATTTACTACCTGTTCTGTGTGTCCTTGCTCCTGGCTGCTCCTAGAAGTCATTGAAAAAGTAGCTGATCCTAATACTTGAAGGAAAAAAAAAAAGTGAGACCCAAAGTACATTCTTTGCTGTTTCTTAAATTTTGTGGGTTTGCATTTATTTAAAAATTAACGATACTAGGTGGCTCCAATATGAAGCTATTGAAAGCTTTGACGTTGCTTGGAATCCTGTCTGGTGGCTCACCGTGTTCTGCACTGAGGCCTCCTGGTTTGGCTCTGTCAGTGATACTGGAAAGTAGGTATGGCACCCAGAGCAGGCGTGTGTCCCTTCTCTGGGAACTGTGGTCTGCTCTGTGCCACCCTGCCAGGAGCATCGTTTTCAGCCAGCAATATTTTACAGCCAGAAATGTTTTTCCAGTGTCACTAGGGGTTTTCCAGTGTCACTACGGGCTGTCATCTACCTGATGTTTGCTTGGGACTCTGAGTCCTCAAGCAACCTGAGGTTTTATCATTATCTTTGTTTTTACTGGATGTTTCTGACCCTACCTAAAGAGGGGGAGGAGTGAGCCATTCTCTAGAACCTACTCGAGTTCTGTAACCCTGTAAAGAACAAGGCTGCACCAAAAATTAACACAGAGCTTCAGAGATACAGGTTTAGTTTCCATGCGTCTGTGGATTTTGCGTGTAATTTTGGGGAACTCTTTGTACTTGTGTTCCCCATCTGTTATGGGGTGATAAGTCATTGCCTCAGAGGGAAAACTCTCCTGTGGTTGACAGCTCTTCCAGAGTCTTAGGTTCAAAGCGTGGCTGGGATCTGAGAGCCCTCTCCATCAGTAGTGCCCTGGAGGAGGGGAATAGTGGTGGAGTATGCTGTTTGTCCGGCATGGATGGTCCTCTGCAGCTCTGAGCTGCCTGGTGTGGCAGAAAGCAGAGAGCTAACAGGTTGTATACTGCAGCATTCAGGGATTTAAAGGCTTTATTTCCTGTCTGAGCAAGAACAATGCCTGTAAATAACACTTAATTTTGCTTTATTAACAAAACCCATAAACACGAGGCTGTTAGTGTCTTGTTTTGTTGTTATTGGGTGGGGGGGTTGTCAAAACTTGAGTTGTGAGCTCTCTGACCTGAATTATTCTGTATTCCTATGCACATGCCCGAGATGAAGAAAACTACGGGTTCAAACTTTTGTCTTGAGGTATTTTGAATCAGGCAAAAGGGAAGCATAGGCATGTTCCTCTTCCTAGTTTCTTGGCAAGAAACTTTAAAATGAATCACAAATGTTTCTGCAGCAAAATGCTGTGAGAAACACAGCAATTAAAAATGTAACACTGACCTTGTACTTGGTTGTCACTGTCTCTTAAGCCTAAGCTTTAGGGTATTTTCTAAAGCTTGCAAAACACACAAAGGCTTGGGGGTGGAGTCTGGATTTCAGTGACTGTCTGAAGCTTTTATGCATCTCGTCAAATGTGAGGTCTATGCTGCAGTGCTATGATTGAATGGAAGAGTATTAAGGTATATAATCTTTACTAGAGAACTGTTGTGACAGCATAGAAAGGCAGTGAACTCTGATCAAAATCCCATGGCAGGGTGTTTGTAACGTAGCTATTGGCTGGTGGTAGGGGAAAGCAGAAAAAGATACTGCCCTCTTGTGCTTTTGCTCAGGAATTTTCTAAATAAGACCTTTCTAGAAAGAAAGAACTCACCTACTCCTACTTGAGCCCTTGTAACTGTCATGAGATGGAGGTAGTGATTTCTCAACAGATGAACGTTGCAACTGCTCTTGGTTTTATAAACTGTGTTTCTTAACTATTTTTAAATCCAGCAAGAGTGGCTGTGTGGGTGCTAAGCAGATGTGATGGCTGTGAGAGAGACCCAGGATTGGAGAAAAGGCAGAAGAAACAGAGCAGAAGTGTCTAACCACAGTCATGTTATGGGTCAGAGAAAAGGCTAGCAAGTTTCTTAACTGTTTAGTCTAGTATCATATTCCCTGGACGCCAGTTTTGTACACTCGTGCAGGCCTGCCAGTTCCACAGGAATTTGTAGTTGTGCAAAGGCCTGGAAGAGAAATTAGAATGGTGATGCTGGTTAGCAATGGAAAGAGATGGCATGTTTTCTGCAGCTAACTTGTGAATGGTAGGTTAAAATTCCATTAATTAAACCTAGTAGCAGCTTCATAGTAGCTGCTGTTTATCTGAGGTTGTAGGGTGCTGTACTCAGGGCTTTCAAGGAGCAATACCTTTCCTCATGATCACAAGTTAGCTGTAGCACAACAGGCTGGTGTGCTGTCAAGGGGATTGATGGTTCACAGATCTGCTCTTCTGCCAGTGCTGACAGGCCACCAAGAGGCTGATTTCTTGCCCCTTTGGGCAGTCTTACAGTGAAGTGATACGCTGGTGGAGGAAACCTTTTCCTTCTTTGTATGGATGTGGTGTGCTTAAAGAGGGGCCTATCTCTGCAGTCAGAGGAGGCTTCCTAGGGGGTGTAAGTGGCAGAGACCCTTCATTTTTATTTTTAGTTGAATAGGTAAAAGTGTTATCTGAGAAGTCTGTGTCAATAATAATAGGAAGGCTAAAGGCAGATCTGCCAAGTGAACTAAAATATCTAGGCATTAGCAAAGGCATTCAATTTGTTGGGCATAACATTCAATACCACTTTGCTTTATTATGAAGACTTTAGGAAAGCTGCCCTAAGGAGGATTGATTTTTTTAAAAAATTTTTTCCCCACTGTTTTGCTCTTGAGTGTGGTTATTTGCCCCTTTTCCCCCCCCAGAAATATCAAGTTTCCTGCTTCTGTAAACTAGTTTTCCTACATATGTGTGCCAATTTGACCACCCAGTTGACAGATCCAGTGTCAAAGAGGTTTTTGAAATCTTGGCCCCAGGATTGGGTGAAGCGTTGGTCATCAGCTTCTTGAAGTGAGCAGGCTTGTGGTTGGGAAGGCAAGTGAGAATTACAGCTTTTGGGCTGAAATTACCAAGTGCTTACTCAGAGAGCTGCTGCCAATGTTTCTACTTAAAAACAGACTGAATTTGGATAATACCGGGTTTTGTGTGTTATCATTGTGGGCAGGTGTGGGAAATCTCTATTTTCTTACAAACTGCTGTTGTAGTAATTCGTTCCTTCTGCCTTGATAGTGTGATGTTAAGTAGAAGCATGCCGTAGGGAGAAGATATTAGGGAAGGCAAGTACTTGAAAACATAAGAAACAAACATACTAGGTAGTTTTATAAGACCGGAGTTCTTCTGAAACTTGATTTCCTGGTATTACCTCCTCTACCACAATAGTCTCTTAGATAGTGCAGGAATATTAATTATGAAAATGGAAACATTAGATGCCATAAATTACAGTATTGGCAGACTTTGACAGGCATGAATGATATGGCTTAGAACAAAAATGCTCTGTGTATATATGTAGGATGTGCTTGTCCTGTTCCAGACAGGTTCCTGCAGTCAGTAGTGCCAGCATGCTTTGTAAGTTACCTGGTAGTCTTCAGAGACTTCTTGGGAAGCTTGAGGCTGCTGCTGGCAGGTCCTGGAAAGCAGTGGTAGGAAGTATGTAACCACTTGTCCCTCTTCCACCAGGTTTGAAGTGATTGATTGCTTCCAGTGGAATTGTGGTTGCCTCTGTTAAAGGAGGCCAGTCCCAATTGGTACTTTTGCCACTTGTTCCCAATTAGGCTCACTTAGGCCTTCAATACAGTGAGCTGTTGGGATACCCCTGTCGCTCCAGAAACACAAATGGGTTCTGCCCTTTCATAGCGTATTGACGTTAGGGTGCACCAGTGTCCATTAGAGACTTCTGTGGGTCTGATGTGCCAGGCCATCGGATCCACGCAGTCCTGTAAATCCAGAGGCAAGGCCGTCTAGTCCTGATCAAAGTATCCATCACTCAGTTCTTCCAAATGCAAAGCAGAAGTCCCTTTGTTAGGGTCAGGAATAAGCCCTTCTAATCCCTCTGGGGGATTGCCCAACAGAAACTGGAGCAGTAGTTTTCCTAGGAGAACAACTTCAGGCTGCTAGTTTTCCCTGCATGTCATGTACCTGAGCAGCTAGGGTTGACATAGGTTTGGCATCCCACTTCTTTGTGTCCTCTCCATAGTCACGTGGATAAAGCCCCAGGGTACTGTGTGTTGTGCATCCATGGTCCTCTCTCCCTTGAGTAGAAAAATGCTTACTCTTAATAACTGAGATACTGGTCTGTATGAGTAAGGAGGAAGATGTGTTCTTCAAGCTGTTGGACTTGTTGTGACAGTTTCTCCCCAGCTGAGAAGCAGACTCATTGAGGGAGAGAGAGCTTTTCTTCATATTGCTGAAGCTGGCTAGTCATAAAATCCAGTGTTGGTTCCACTCCATCGCTCCAGTTCTTCGCTGCCAGCCTGCAGAGTGTTCCTTAAACCATCTGCCATGTGGACTGCTCGCATCGGACTTTTATCTGCATCCTTGGTTCTGCGCTCTCACTCTCCCTCCTCAAAGGTGTGTGTGGGGGAATATGATCGGAAAGAAAAAGGCTCACAGTTTGAGGTAAGGATAATTTAATTAGGGAAATTAAATTTAATTTAGGGAAAAGAAAGTAAAATGAAGTAAAGGCTCTGCAGATGTGAAGAGAGAACAATTATTCTCTACTTCCCTTCAATGAGCAATGTCCAGCTGCATCTTGTGAAGCAGGGGCTCAGTACATGTAGGGGTTGTTGGGAAGACAGCCATTTTGATAATGAGCATTCATCCCCTTCCCCAGCTTTTATTGCTGAATGTGACACCACACGGTATGAGATATCCCTTTGGTCAGCTTAGGTCATCTGCCATGGTGATGTCCCCTCCCCACCCCTTGCCCATCTCCAGCCTGCTAATACCTATACGGTCAGCCCTCTGGTTTAGCTACTGTGTTATATTTGTCAGAGACCTCTTCCCCTTGAGGGTGCTGAATTGTGTTAACCACCATTTGATAGGTGCAAGCCAGGTTCCAGCACAGCGCAGCATGCTGTAACTCTGTGGCATTGCCAGGGTCAGGCCATACATCTTTCCAACATTGTCAGGTTTTCAGGGTTCCACACTTGTTCAGGGATGAAGTTTAAAGCCATCCAAGGAGACCACTGTAACAGGTACCTGACCATACCCTCCCTGACACCTTGCCACTCACCACCGTGCTGCCTTGGGGCAGAATCCTGGTGGTAATCTTATTCTTATCCTTGGGGGGGGGGGGGAGGGGATGAAAAACACATTCTGGAGACCTAGCAATGGGACTATGTTGGTTACCTAAGGATGTTCAAAGTGCTGAAAAGCTGCTGTAATTAGCCCAGAGAAAGGAGGAGGTACCATTCCTCATATCCTTCACCACTTGGTTCCTAAAGGAGGAAAAAAAGAGTGTAGCTGTTCATTCTCTCCAGGAAATGGTTCCCAAAATATGGAGATGGTAGCAATGCTGGGCATGAACACTGGACAAGGCTAAGGGCCAGTACTTTACAGCACAGTGAACTGAAGGAAACAAACAGCCTTCAACAAGCTCTCCAATGTGGTACATAGCAAAAGATAGAATATGGCACAGGTCACATCGAACAGGATCGCAGAACAACATTAAGAGCAAACCAAAGCAGGGGCTCAGTACACATAGGGGTTGTTGGGGAAGACAGACATTTTGATAATGAGCCTTGTTCCCCTTCCTCAGCTTTTATTGCTGAGTGTGACACCACGCAGTATGGGATATCCCTTTGGTCAGTTTTGGTGATATCCCCTCCCCGCCCCTCTGGCCCATCCCTAGCCTTCTGGCTTTGGGTTTGGAGGGAGTCTCGGTGCTGTGGGGCACAGCTCAGCGACAGACAAAACACTGGTGCAATATCGGGGCTGTTTGAGCTGCAAGTGACTGCTGTATGGGATGCTGTGGGGGAAGTTAACTCCATCCCAGCCAGACCCAGCACAGGCATCTGTCAGGAACTCTGTGTGTACGTGTTAGATTAGCACTGGCTCTCCTTGTCTTTAATCATGAGGTTCTGGTAATTCAGTTCCGCAGCCAAACTCCTTGTTAATCAGTTCAGTGTTACACAAATGAGTCATAATGAAAACAGTGCCGTAATGATATCTAATAGTGGGAGGCAGCCCGAGATCAGTGTTCCTCTGTGCGGCCTGGGACTATTTCAGGAAGGAGATGGGGATAATGAGCACTGCGGGGTTCTTCCTTCCTCGGGAAATAAGGCATTGACAGCTCCCCTCCAGAGCCTGCTGAATCCCTTGTGGGAGTGGGTGCCCAGACCAGTTGCGCTGATCCCCCAGTGAAATCCCAGCTGTCTTCCAAAGGTTTGTTTCAAGAGTAGAAATGGTGTATGAAATCGTAGAAGCTACTTGTTCAAGGGCCATGGCAGAAGTTGGGAAAACACAACCAAATGTGCCAGCTTCTGGAGAGCAAAGACAACACTCATCTCCGAAGCCTTAGGGAGGTTTGTTTTATCTTTCCTCTTGTGTTTCTGCCTCTGTTTTTGGCAGTCATCAAATGAAGATCAGCCAGGGGTATGTGTCAGGACAAGCTGTGCAGCGCTGGGAAGCGGACTGGGGCTGTGTCCCCGTGGTGCGTCCCAGTAAGTACTGCTCCCCAGCATGTTGCTGTGGGGATGCTGTATCACAGTGGTGGGGGCTGGGAGGCACAGGCCATGACCCACACTCCTGTGACAACCACAGAGGTGACAGGATGGACAGCTCTGTGGCTGCAGATTGTGAGTGGCACAAGCACGTCCAGGCTTTGCACACTCCTCGAGTACGTGGTGGTGAGCAGCCCAGTGGCCATGCTGCACAGGGAAGGGAAGAGGAGCGGCCATGCCAAATGTGTGCGGATCGTGCTGCCCACCAGGGACTGGCAGGAGGAACGCGAGTGGGAGTGGAGGGAGGCTATGGCCAAGCATCCCTGCCTGCCAGGGTGGAGGAGCCCCAACGGGGCTTGAGGGGCACCAAGGATGTCTGGCCATCCAGAAGATTTCTGTGGTGGAGGCGGCTCATTGCTTGTGTGTGATTGAGAGGACCCCTACGTGAGGTAGGGTGGCTTGCGTACGGCCAAGGATGCCACCTGTGTGACAAGGCACGGCTTGTGTACTGCCAAGAATGACCCCTGCATGGCCAAGGTTAACCCCAAACCCTCATGTGGTGTGGGATTCTTCTCCTTAGGGTGGAACCTGCAGATGTTTAGGAAAAGATAGATAGGCTTCTTAGTTTGTGAACAAATGTCAGCTGTGTCTCTGGTGATGTGTTGTGGTGGCTCTGTAACCCCCATCACAACTACTGTGCAAAGTACTTGTGTCCAAATTGTGCACAAGCCTTCACGCTGCACCTCACCCATCCACAACATGCTCAGGAGGGCTTCCTGAGGTGAAGCAGTTGAGCTTGAGAAGCTGAAGTTGTGTTCCTGGGCAAAGTGAAGCTGGAAGATTCCTGGCTGCGTTTTTGTTTTATTTTCAGCTTTTCCATAGTATTTGTTTGTTTGGTTTTCCTCACAGCACCTTTCCACAAGGCAAATTATCGCTATGGCCATGTAGCACAGTGCTATGATGCAAGTTCATGCCCAGTGCGAGGGCAGCTCCTGTCCTTCCAGCCCCCAAACCCCAAATTGAAAAGCTGCCCTTTATTGCACCCACCAGTGAGTGGCATGCTGCAGCCCTGAAGCTGGGCTCCTGTCCATGGTGCTGAGCCTCTGTAGTTGGTTTACGTGGCAAGGTTTTGGTAGTGTAGGGTCATAGGGGTAGCTTCTGTGTGAAGAATCTAGAAGCTGCCCCATGTTAGCTAAGGGCCCTGTGGCTGACCAGAACCGATTCAATAAGTGATGTTGTTTGTGCCTCTGTGAGAGCATATTTAAGAAAGGAAAACAAACAAACAAAAACATGCTGCTGCACAGCAGCTGGGAGAGTGAGAGGAGTGAGGAACAGTCTTGCAGGCATCAAGGTCAGTGAAGATGGAGGGGGAGAGGTGCTCCAGGCGCCAGAGCAGAAGTCTCCTGCGGCCTGTGGTGAGGACCATGGTGAAGCAGGCTGTCCCCCTGCAGCCCATGGAGTACCATGGTGGAGCAGGGTTCCATGCTGCAGCCTGTGGAGGAGCCCCCAGTGAAGCAGGTGGACCTGCATTGATGGAGGCTGCGGCCTGTGGAGGACCCCCACCAGAGCAGGCCCCATGCTGGAGCTGTAGCCCGTGGAGAAGAGCCTGAGCAGGTGACCTGGCAGGAGCTGCTGCTAGTGAGGGATCCGTGTTGGAGTAGCGTGCTCCTGATGGATGGACTCCGTGGTACGGACCCATATCTGGAGCAGTTTTGAAGAGCTGATGCCTGTGGGAAGACCACGCAGGATCAGTTTGGGGAGGATGGCATCCCATAGGAGAGACCCCACTTTGGAGCAGGGGCAGAGAGCCACTGAGAAGGAGTGGTGGAGATGAAGGTCTATAGATTGACCTCAACCCCCATTTCCCCGTTCCCCTGTGCCACTTAGGGTGGAGGAGGTGGAAGAGGGTGGATGGGGGGGAATGGTTTCTTTCCTTTCTTTTTAACTTCTGTAGGTTGTTAGTAATAGGCAATAAATCTTACTATCTCCCTCTGCTGAGTCTGTTTTGCCTGTCACGATAATTGCTGAGTGATTTCTATGTCCTTATCTCAACCCTTGAGCTCTTTTCATCATATTTTCTACCCCTTTCCCTTTGAGGAGGGAAAGTGGGAGAGTGACTGAGGTTGGGCTTGGCTGCCCACCCAAGTAAAACCACCATAGCCTCATATTTCGCTTTCCAAGCAATAAATTGATCAGTGGGAATTGGGCAGCAAAGGAGAGAGAACTTTGTTTTTTTTTTAAGTATTTTCTTCTGGACAGGCAGTGATGGTAAATTTACCTTAAACTTTGAGAGAACTTGTCTCCTTGTTCTGTTACTTGTGGTTTCTACAGTGACTTCATTTATTTTGGAAAGCTTTGAGTGCAACTTATTTCAGGTTTTGAATGAATTTGTCGATTATGTTTAAGACCCAAAGTGCCTATGATCAAGAGGATTTGGCATCCTGAGCAGGATAAGATGTCTAAGGGATCATAGGGCACTGTACGATTCCTGTCTGGTGAGGCAGAGCTCTAGGTAATCTCCTGTGAGAGGCGAATGCATAGATCTGAGAAGACCATATGTGCTGAAATGTGTCAGTCTATGGCTGTTATTTGAGGATGTTCAGGAGGTTGGAGGGAATGTCAGGGCTTCTGATGCAATGCTGTTGTGGTGTTACCCCAGCTAAGCACCACACAACTGCTCGCTTACTCACCCCAGGTAGGATGGGAGAGAATTGGAAAGGCAGAAGTGCGAGAACTCGTGGGTTGGGATGAGAGTTTAATAGGTAAAGCAAAAGCTGCACGTGAAGCAAAGCAAAATAAGGAATTCATTCTTTTCCTTCCCATCAGCAGACAGGACTTCAGCCACTTCCAGAAAGGAGGGATTATCTGGTGGAACAGTTTCTTAAGTAGACCAATACCACCCCTCTGAATGTTTTCCCCTTCCTCCTTGTTTAACCCAGCTTTAATTGCTGAGCATGACACCTTATGGTATGGATGCTCCTTTAGTCAGGCTGGCTCAGCTGTCCTGCCTGTGCCCCTTCCCAGCTCCTGGTGCACCCCCTGCCTCCTCACTGGCTGGGCAGCACAAGAAGTAGAAGAGTATTTGGCTCTTTGTAAGCACTAAAACAGCAGGTTTTTATCAACAGTATTTTCATCAAAAATCCAAAGCACAGCATCACAGAGGCCTCTGCAAAGAGAATTAGCTCTATCCCAGCCAAAACCATGACAAATGCCTAGGGGGTGAATGATGGAATTTGATCTCCATTGGTTGGAGACGGGGAGGACATGTTGAAAATTACCTGTTAGCTGAAGAAAAGACAAATGATCTGTTTTATTAGGCAATTTGTACTCTTTCAGCCTCTTCCCATTCAAATTAACTCAATAGTTTGGTTGGTATAAAGCCACAGACTTGGTTAAAGGGGACTGGCAGTGCGAGAGGACTTCCTGAATTTGTAACTCCACAGGCTTGTAGCATGGTCTCTAGGCATGGATTGCCTTGAAATCAACACTTGCTTGGCTGCATTTAGATTTCGCGTCCTTTTTAATGGGTGTCTTGTCTCTGTTTTCTGGATGAGCATTAAGCTGGAGATGGTGTGCTTGCTGGGAAAAAAATTACTAGTCTAATTTACTAATTTAGTGACTTTAATTGGTTGTCTTTCTTGTGAGCTCTAGAACACAGTTTTTGCCTGTAAGTACCACTAATCTATGTGATTCTAGGTTCAGGCTGTTAGGGATATTTTGAATAAATGTGGAAAGACATGGTAGGTGATTAGCAGACTCGTGCTGAGAGGATTTGAGAGGCTGCCATTCCCAGCTGTGTCCACCCCATTGTTTGCTGGAGGTGATTGCCTACACAGCACAGGTTGCAGCATGGTCACTGGGTCTGTTCCTCAGTTGCTTACAGCATGGCAGACTTACAGAAAGAAACCAATGTCAGTTCACATCAATACTTCAAGTCTACAGCTGTTTTGGTGCAAATCCAACACTTGTTCTGTGTTCCTTTCTGCAAGGACAGTCATTTATGGTAGAAAAAGGAACTATCAGCCACAGATGACAACCTCTTTTTTTTTTTTTTTTTTTTTTTCTCCAACAGCAAGCATCTAAATGTATTGGAGTCACCCTTTTGTGCACCCATGGTGAAAAGGTGATACCTGTATGTGTTCTTTCCAATCCCAAGATTATCTGCACTGGTGCTTAGCAATTGAACCAGTTCAGAAGAAAATTTGTGATCCAGATACTGCACTAGGGTATTTTCTGTAGGTGTTGTGCTAGAGGGAAGCTCCCCCAAGTTCTCTTCATTATATGTTTTAGTCAAGAGATTAACCTAGCTGTACAGTTGTCTCTCAAATGGAAGTGTCTTCCTTATTGAAATTTATCATCCTGATGATTCAGGTTTATGAATAATTTTGTCTTTATTCCAGGTATTAAAATTATTCTTAATAATACTTATAGGAGAGATAATTTCACTTTACTTTTTTTGTTTCTCTAGCAGGGAATCCTCGTTCATAATGATTTCTCCTGTTTTCTTTTCCATATTTTAATTTTACAGAAAATGTCTGACAAATGCTTTCAGTGCTTAAACAGGACAACAGCAGTGATGTGGCAGTGATGTGAATGTTAGGCATCTTGACAACTGATACTCTATGAAGAAAGCTCAGCTTTTTTCCTGCAGAAAAAGATGCATGTGTCAAAGGTATTGAGATGTCAGATTTCCTATACAAAAGAAAGCTGGGTGGGAGAGCAAATACGAATTTTGGTTTTTAGTTTAAGAAGCACAAGTGTTGGGTCTCAGCAGTACCTCTTTTTCCACTTCCCCCTTTAAGGAGGGGAAGTGTTTATCCCTACTCTGTCATACTCCTTGTCTTTCTTCCAATTGCCCTACGTGCCCAAAACACCAGCCACTTACTTAGTTACATCTGCTCATGTGTATTTTCCAATGAAGTTCTTCTTTCACTAGAAGCTGGAAAGGTTAGGTTCCTTGTCGGTAAAAATAGAAGTACTTTATTTTTCTTGTCTGCTGATCGTATGCCAAAAGGCTGTAGAGCAATTGTTACATGTATTAATGGCACTTAATGGTAGATTCCACCCTCCCTAAATTATTTTTCGTGTTCTGGTCTTTGCAGTGTTCTGAATCTTGGCTAAGAATGGTTGACTCAAGAAATTGATTTGTTGCATGTAGCCAGAAGCATCTGTGTCAGAATAGGGTTTGAAGCCTGACGATAGATTTCATGTTCTTCCAAAACCAAACAGGAACATCCATGGTTTCAGATGAAACTGGATGCTAATATGCATGGAGGGTAAATGGATGCAGTTTTCACTTTGAGATGGAGCTGTAAATCTGGGCTTTATGGTGAGAAAGCTAACAAAAAGAGGTTAGAAAGTATGAGATAAATCTTGTTGCCCTTTTTATTGTTTCTGTTGTACCCTATCCTACTTCTTTCCCTGAGGGTGAGTTACAGTTGCTGTAATACAACTTACCAACAATTCGATGTTGTTGTGCGCTATGTAATCTGCAGTTTGGCTACTAGGCAAACAGCCTAGTTGAGAGCTCTCCCATGACAGTTCCCTGGTTGTGGACAGTGTCGTCACAGTTTGTGTTTAAATTGAATTCTGCTTTGTCTTTTCAGAGTTGAAGTATGCCCAGGTAACATTCAAGCAGTGTTCAATAAAAACTCAGTTGGATTTAGGTTTTGGAGCATTTACAGATTAAGTCTGTAAAGGAAACTTGTTTCTCGTCCAGTTCCACAGCCAGAAAGCTAAAAAGAAAAAAAGAAAGTATATATTTAAAAAAAAAAAAAAGGAAGGATATCCTTTCATATCTTTTGCAGCCTGTGTGTAAGGAATTTTACATAGGTTGTGTAGTGTAATTCTGACATGTAATTCTGGTGTCACTTATGCTGTGGATGGGAAACAGCATTTAGTGTGCCCCAGCAACCAGTGGCAGAACATGCAAGCATTCCCATGTTACACAAGCCGTTACTTGGCACATTACTCAGTTACTGACATATAGACAAGTGTCAAATAGTGAGGGCTGAATAAAGCCTGTAAATAGTATCTTAACACCTACAGAATGAGATGAACGTAGGGACGGCATGCATTTCAGTTCTGTCTTGTTTTTTTCAGTCAATGTAGCTTCCATTGTATGTGTTGTTGTAATAGTGGAGGTTTCAGAAACCAACAGAGAAGTACAAAGCCTTGAAAAGGGAAAAACAATACAAAAGAACAACAACAGCTGGATACATTTCTGCAACTTAAATGAACAGTGCATGCCATATGATAAAGTGCCCCTTATCTTGTTTCCGTGTCAGCAAGCAGGGCAGCTTCCTGGCGTAGCAAGAGTAGCCCATAACCAAAAGCAAAGCGTCAGTGGGCAATGTAGCCTTTTCTGTGATGTTAGCCCTGCTCTGTGCCATGTGGTGCTTTGAAGTGCTGCTGCGTCTTTCTTTCTGCATGGTTGGTTTTTGAATTTGAGTAAGATTTGAATGCTAGCATATGAATCACAGAATCATCTAGGTTGGAAGAGACCTCCAACATCAACTAATCCTACCTCTGACCTAACACCAACAAGTCCTCCACTAAGCCATATTGCTAAGTGCTACACCTAAATGTCTTCTAAGGACTTCCAGGATTGGTGGCTCAACCACTTCTCTGGGCAGCCCATTCCAATGCCTAACAACCCTCTCAGTAAAGAAGTTCTTTCTAACATCCAACCAAAACCTCCTCTGGCACAACTTTAGCCTGTTCCCTCTCGTCCTGTCACTGGACACGTGGGAGAATAGACCAACCCCCACCTCACTACAGCCTCCTTTAAGGTACCTCTAGAGAGCGATAAGGTTGCCCCCGAGCCTCCTCTTCTCCAAGCTGAACAATCCCAGCTCCCTCAGCCTCTGCTCATAAGACTTGTTCTCCAGACCCCTCACCAGCTTCGTTGCCTTTCTCTGGACTCGCTCAAGCACCTCCATGTCCTTCTTGTAGTGAGGGGCCCAAAACTGAGCACAATACTCAAGGTGCAGCCTCACCAGAGCTGAGTACAGGGTGACAATCACTTCCCTAGAACTGCTGGCCACACTGCTTCTTACACAAGCCAGGATGCTGTTGGCCTTCTTGGCCACCTAAGCACACGGCTGGCTCATATTCAGTGACTATCAACCAATACCCCCAGGTTCTTCTCTGTCAGGCAGCTTTCCAACCACTCATCTCCCAGCCTGTAGTGCTGTTTGGGGTTGTTGCGCCCCAGGTGCAGGACCTGGCACTTAACCTTGTTGAACTTCGTACAGTTGGCCTCAGCCCATCGGTCCAGCCTATCCAGATCCTCCTGCAGAGCTTTCCTACCCTCGAACAGATTGACGCAGGCACCTAACTTGGTGTCATCTGCAAACTTACTGAGGGTGCACACAATCCCCTCATCCAGATCATCAATAAAGATATTAAAGAAGACTGGCCCCAGTACCGAAGCCTGGGGAATGCCACTAGTGACCAGCCTCCAACTGGACTTGACTCCATTCACCACAACTCTTTGGGCCCAGCTACCCAGCCAGTTTTTAACCCAACAAAGTGTACTCCAGTCCAAGCCATGAGCAGCCAGTTTCTTGAGGAGAACGTTGTGCAAAACTGTGTCAAAAGTCTTACTGAAGTCAAGGTAGACCACATCCACAGCCTTTCACTCATCCACCAAGTGCATCACTTTGTCACAGAAGGAGATCAGGTTCGTCAAGCAGGATCTGCCTTTCGTAAACCCATGCTGACTGGGCCTGATCACCTGGTTGCACTGCAAGTGCTGTGTGATGACACTCAAGATAATCTGCTCTATGAGCTTCCCTGGCACTGAGGTCAAACTGACAGGCCTATAGTTTCCTGGGTCTGCCCTCCGGCCCTTCTTGTAGATGGGTGTCACATTTGCTAGCCACCAGTCGAGTGGGACCTCCCCTGATAGCCAGGACTGCTGATAAATGATGGAAAGTGGCTTGGCCAGCTCCTCTACCAGTTCTCTCAGTACCCTTGGGTAGATTCCATACAGCCCCATTGACTTGCAAGTGTTGTAGCATGTCGCCAACCATTTCCTCATGGATAGTGAGGGCCACATTCTGCTCCCCTTCTAGCAGCTTGGGGTACTGGGTATCCAGAGAGCAACTGGTCTTGCCGCTAAAGACTGAGGCAAATAAGGCTTTAAGCGCCTCAGCCTTTTCCTCATCTCTTGTCACTATGTTTCCCCCCGAATCCAGTAAAGGATGGAGATTCTCCTTAGTCCTCCTTTTTGTGTTAATGTATTTATAAAAACATTTTCTATTATCTTTAACAGCAGTAGCCAGGTTGAGCTCCAGATGAGCTTTGGCCTTTCTAATTTTGTCACTGCACAGCCTTGCAACATCCTGAGTGGCCTGCCCTCTTTTCCAAAGGTCATAAATCCTCTTTTTTCTCCTAAGCTCAAGCCACAATTCTCTGTTCAGCCAGGCCGGTCTTCTTCCCCGCTGGCTCATCTTTGGGCACGTGGGGACAGACTACTCCTGAGCCTTTAAGATTTCCTTCTTGAGGAGTGCCCAGCCTTCCTGGACTCCTCTGCTCTTCAGAACCGCCTCCCAAGGGACTCTACCAACCAGTGTCCTGAACAGCTCAAAGTCAGCTCTACAGAAGTCCAAGACTGGTCCCCCTCCTGACTTCACCAAGTACAGAGAACTCTACCATTTCTGCCCAAGACAGCTCCCAACTACATCTCCCACACATCTGTGAACAGAGGGTCTTTGTGAAGGTCTACTGGAGCACCTCCCCTGGTAGGCTCACTAACCAGCTGCATCAGGAAACTGTCTTCCATGCTCTCCAGAAACTTCCTAGAATGCTTCCCCTGAGCTGTATTGTATTCCCAGGATATGTCTGGGAAGTTGAAGTCTCCCACCTGAAACTAGATTGGTGTGGGCTTTCATTAGCATCAGGGAGCAAAGCTATAGTTGCTACCTTCAGTTAGCTCTTTGCTTTAAAACTAGCCTTTTTTTTTTTTCCCTGTAGTATGTGAATGTAAGGATTCATAAACACCCTGGCAGAAGAGGATTATGTTTTGCATCTCCTCATTTTTACTGCTTGCTATCTACGATTATTTTTAAAAGAAGAACATGTTTGCTGTAGGAGTTATTTCATAATTATTTTTTTTTTGCATTGCATCTTATAAAATATTCAAGACTTCTTAACACTAGTTTGACCTTGTGATGTAGGTATTTACTCTGTATTTATGACAAATCGCAGTCCATTTGAAATTCCTGTTTTGTAGATGGAGGAAATACATGAGATATATAATGCATTCAAAGGGTTATCTTTTGCACATTGTTAATAGTCTGCTACTATAATGTGTTCTTAAGTGACATTTATTATAAATCCCTATCTATTGGAATGGGACTAAAGTGTAGACCAAGTCAGGTAGTGATGGCAGCTTACAAAATGTTTTGTCATCTGTGGCTCTGTTTTGGCTCAGTAGATCTGTTAGCATTTCCAGTAACTTTATCATGATTTAGTCTTTCTTTTTCTTTCCAGATGGTTATGTTTGCATTTAAGACAAAAACCAAAAAAATGTTCATTTGTTTTTTGTGGAAAAATCTTTAAAATAAATTATGTTTAATGGAGAAATTCAGGGCTTTGGAAGAGGAAGAAAGTGTTTTCTTATTTCATGCATAAATGTGTTCAGAGTTCAAATGGTCTTTTCCACTTAGACTCTTAGTTAGCTGTTTTGATATTCTTATTTTATGCTGTTGTATTTCTTACTCAGGGAAAAAAAATGGGGAATCTGAAATAAAGCCAAGGAATGGAGCAGAGGAAAATAAGATGTGTATAGTATTAATAATGATAATACATATTACAAAGTGACACTTAAAAGCCAAAGTCCTTTGGCTTCCCATGAAACTTGCACTTCAAGTGGTTGCAGTTGCTTGGAAATTGGATCTGGATTTCTAAGTTAGATGTGTTTAAACAAAAAAAAAGTTACTATTTCCTATAAGTGTATTTTGTTGCTTTTGAGTAGTCTAGTATGTACTTGTTTGTGTCAATATGTAAATAGTTGTCTGTCACAAAACCATCTGGAGAATATTTTGTCTGTACTCTAAAGTTTGTTTGTCTACAGTCATTGCCCTGGAAATTACATATTTACCACTAGCTACAGTAAATAGGGGCTGGTATTGCTAATCCATTTCTGTGATAATGCACAAGTTTCCTTTAAGCTGCAAGGAGAATTTTGACTTCTAGGAACATTTTGCTCTTTTGCAATGTGTTTTTCCAGAACCAGCAAAGTCAGCTTTTGAAATGATCAGTGTCACTCTTTCTAGTGTACCCTCATCAAGATCAGCTCACGTGTTATCAACTTAAAGAAGGAGGGAAAAAACAAGGAACTTTTAACAAGTGATAGATAGGTAGTCTGAGTTTCATCTCTCTCGATTCTGCTGGGTATTATGATAAAGTACATTTTGAGACATTGTAGTTATTCATGGATGACTTTGAATTGGGAAGGATATGCGCTCCTGATAACCTAGGGAAATACTGTGAAAGTTTAATTTGTGTGAATTATTTTCTCTCCTAGGCAGAAAGGAAGAGATTGTTCATGATGATCACAATGATGCTGCAATGTGAATATGCCACTTCAAATTTTTAGGGAGACATGGAGTTGGTTGTAGTTGACATGCATGCTGTGTTGAAGAAGGTACAATATCATGATTACAAAGATAAACTGTCTGTGAAGTGTCTGCTGTTTGGGTGTTTGGAAATCATGTTATGTTGAAACCAAAGCCTTTTATCATAACATTTATTGCACGGATCTACTCCACCCAGTGAAAGAGACAAAGGTTAGGTAACGGTATGGTTATTGTGCAGGGAATCTATACTTCCTAAAAACAATCTGCAACAAATGTCCCATGACACGGTGATGCATTAATCTGATTGTAGTACAGCTTCTGTGGATAGAAGAGAAAGCTTCAGAATCTAGATGAAGTCTGCATCTAATTATATGAATGAAAGTGTTGTATTAGGTTACAGTGGGATCTAAGAGGGGAAGAGCAAGTCAAGAGATCAAGATGTGTGAGGAGCAGCTGAGGCACAGAGCAGGCTGAGGGGAGGCCTCATGGCGGCCTCCAGCTCCCTCACGAGGGGAGCAGAGGGGCAGACGCTGAGCTCTGCTCTCTGGGGACAGCAACAGGACCTGAGAGAATGGCATGGAGCTCGGACAGGGGAGGGTCAGGCTGGGTGTTAGGGAAAGGTTCTGCACCCAGAGGGTGGCTGGGCACTGGGACAGGCTCCCCAGGGCAGTGGTCACGGCACCCAGCCTGACAGAGTTCAAGGAGTGTTTGGACAAGGTCTCTCAGACACAGGGTCTGGCTTTTAGGTCCTATGTGGAGCTGGGAATTGGCCTCCACAATCCTTGTGGGTCCCTTCCAAATGGGAATGTTCCAATTCTAAACAGTCAGGAGGAGCGTAGGCACAGAGAAGGGTCATCACTGTTGAATGTCAAATATGCTTTAAGGTTGTACTTTGATGCTTAGAATAAAAAGAGGTTTTATCCTGACGTTTTCCTCCCTTTTTTTTTTTTTTTTTTTTTCCTCCAGGGTGAATTCCATCACTTTGCAAGCAGAGGATAGGATAGGCATGTGATGTGATTGGCAGACATTTCACCAATACAGACCATGAAGTTGTATTACTACAACCATGGCTTGACTTCAGAGTTCTAAAGCTCTGTGGTGTAGGAAGTAAGCTGTTACTGGGAGGGGCAAACGGTGTTTGATTTTTATAATATAATTGCATTTGTCCACTGTTGTTTTTGTTCTGTGTAATTTATATGTAGTCAGCTCTGAGCCATTTCTGTGCTTTAGGAAATAGAAGTTATCAATTAAAAGTGAGCACAGTTTCTCTCAATCTCAAGTGTTTTGGACCTATTATTCATGGAATTGTTCACAGACCTTCATGGAAGATTTTGTATTCTGCTCCTGAGCATAATAATGTGTTTCTTCCCCTCTCCTCTCAAAGGACCAGGTTTGCATTTGATACAAGTAGCGGCTTCTGGCTCATGTTATTTTGGGCCTGTTGGTTAATTATTTGGTGACAGCAAGCTTTGAATTTGAGGTGTATGCTGAAACTTCATATTGATTCTGGCGATCATAGTGATGCCTAAAAAAGATCCTTAAAGAAGGTTGAGAAATGAGAGAGATGTGCTGTCATCTATTGGGAAATAAGTAAATATGGCACAGCAGCTATAAAAATAATTGATCTGTTCTTTCATGGCTTTTCAGTCTTGATGGCCTAATGCTTGAAGTTTAATTTTTTTTTGTCTCCTTTATAGATGCACTATGAAACCGAAGTTAAAACAAGTTTCACTGTAAGAAGTCTGTAATACATGTATACATGTGTGTGAGTTGGAAAGCATAAGAGAATATATTCCTTAAAAAGTGCTCAAAAAGTAATGGAAGAGTAGCAACATTTCCATTTGATTTAGACTATCTTCATTCATTTCTGAACTAGCTTCCGTCTATCCTCCTTGTAAATTACTATCTGTTAGTAAAGAAGCATGGAGTGTATTATTTGTTACAGCTTTTTTTTTGTCTCTAATTATGTTCTGCTTCTCTTCTTTGTATGACCTTAATGCATGCGACATGGTGGGGTAGGGGAACAGTTATCTCCATTTTAGGATAAGGAAAGAGGAGTGCTGTGTCTGTGGCAGAGTCGTATGTTTAATCTATGGTGTCTGGCTTACCCCTATCACTGCTGTTACCATGATGCCTTCTTTTTCTAGCTAGAGTTCTGCCAGAAAAACTTATGTTGGAAGTATATATGTATTTTCTGACAGATTTAGGACTTATGTGCTTGCAGAAACATGCTTCTTACAGTGCTCTGTCATTACAGCTGGCATCAGTGGAAGTGCTTATTTCACAGCACAAGTATTTATGAGATATGAATGTGCTGCAAGGATTTGCTCTGGGGAGCTCTCAGTTGATAATATGCACTCTGCAGTGCCTGGTTGGGAATAGTGGGGTGGTGCTAGTGAACTGCAAGTTTGGTGAAGTCCATGTTTAAATAAGGCCAAACTCAAGGGTTTAACTGTTGGCATTTTATGTATGCATGGGGAGAAGACTGAACTGATTTTGTAATGATCTAGCTAGCTGGAAACTGTCATGGGACAGGGGACACCCATTCTGATTTTATGCAGTTGTACTACAACTTTTTAATATCTTTAACTACATAACTTAATCTGTGAAGCACTTCTCATATTGTCCTTGCAGAATACTTGGCTAAACTCGGAACAAAATTGAATTACATACAGTGTGGATTGCTCAGAACTCGTTTGCTTTCTATTCTAGGGTTGCAAAGATTGTCATAAGCATTTAATTAACCCTTAAAAATCTAAGGATGCTCATTTTATAGATGTTGGTACTGTGACAGAATTGGATGAAACGAGTTTCACAATGTTTCACAGATAAGTGTAGTTCATGGCAGACGAGAGGAATAGTGTAGGAAACCCTGTCTAGCTGAAATAATTGTTTCTCTAATCTTTGAATGCTACATGATGAAAAAGATTAGCTACAAAATGTGATTTTTTTCCAGTTTCTTCAAAGCAAAGTAATATGCTGACACTTCTTTTTAATCCACTGTTGTTTTTTTTGAAAGCGTTAATTAAAAAAAATAAAAATCTAACTTATTATCTGGATCTGGAGTCAGCTCCTTGAAATTAATGCTCAATATAAAAATCTAATAGGTAGAAAGAAAGATTTATTTATTTCATAGCAGCTGGCATAAATCTTGTTGCTAATGAGGATAAAATCCATGTAAATGAATCATTACAGTAAATTGTTGTAATTAGGATTTATTCATTACAAAGGTCTCATAATTATATAATCAACTTTTAGTGTATTGAGATTTATACTCTTGACTCAATTCAATTTTATTCATTGAGAAGCAGAATTCACTGAGGGAGGAGTGTTTTCAGAGGCCGCCTGGCTACATGCTCTCAACTAGAGATGGAATTTTCAATCCTGTGCAGATACTATCTACTTCTTGTGTTGCAGAAGGCTTGAATTCTCTGGCAAAAATAAAACTGTTAGCATTTTGAAAAGACTCCCCAAATACTGAAGTCAAAGCCTCCAGGAATTTTAAGTGTCAGGTGTTTCATTAAGTGCCTGTCAGCTTAACAGTCCTGTGTGTGTGTACATGCACATCATCTGCTGAGAGCTGTGCAAACCAGTGATGGACCGATGTGATAGAAAGTTACTGCCAACACAGGATTGTCTGGGCTATTTAAAACTGGACTCTTTTTGATCTCAGTCCTTGCCAAGTGGTTAGGAGTAGTATCAGATATAACAGAGTTAAGGCCAGCAAACCAGCTGAGAGCTGAATACGCCCACTACTTTGGTGGATGTCCTGTACGGTGGCCAGAATCCCTCTGAGCCCTACCATCTCAGGCCCAGTTGAGGCTTCTCAACAGGGTACTGTGACAAAGTCTGAAAAATTAAGGCCTCTGCTTTCTCCTCTGTATTGAAAAGGAGAATTTTGCCTGCCTGGCCACTTCATTACCCAAAACAATTTTAAAAGCAGTGTCTAAGCATCTTCTTGGCAGAGTTGGAAGGCTTCAAGTGATACGCTGTAAATTACCAAAATATCTGTAACGGTATGCCTTGCTTTGAAGATCTAATAGTTGAAGACAAGATTGAATGGATCGATTGGATATGCCAGTTTCTGGCTTCAAATTGAAATTTATTTCTTGTTTTGTTTTGTTTTTTCCGCAGTTAAGCTTTAGGAAGTCTGGGTTGCAATTACAAATTTTCTTGCTTCCTTTTCAAAGTTATTGCCATTTAATAGTAGATTGTAAAGGCTAATTCTTCTTATATGCTGCTCCCCATCCTTCCTGCTTCTACTAAAATTTAATAAAAGCAGCTGTATTGCTGTGGTTTGGCTCTTTTTGGCTTCAAGAAAAGTCCTCTAGTCAACACTGTAAGAACAGCTAGAACATCCTCATGTCATTCTTAATTATACAGTAGTTCTGAAAATATCTCTGAAGTTTGGAGGACAACTTTATTCTGATCTGTTGCAGGTAGGGTTTTGAATCGATGGCTGTCCAACATTGCTGTAAGGTCTGTCAGTTTTTTCCCCTGCATTATGCTGCAGTGCAGAAGTAGCTGCATTACTGCAGCACTTCTGTCCCCTGGTTTTCTGTTTAGACTAATGATAGATAAATGCATTGAATTAGTTTGTCCTGTGTTCTTCAGCAAGGGCAGGAGTGTGTAAAAAGTCCTGGTATCTTCCTCTGTTCCACCATTCTCCTGCACATATTAATGGGCTGTTATAAGCATCCATAAATCATTCAGAAAGAACATATTAACTCTTGTATGTTATTGTGTAAAGCATTTAGCACCTTGTGTGACAGCTTCTCAGAATTTTGCAGGTACAACCAGAATCTAAAAATGATTCAGCCCTCATTTATAACCCTGGATTTAGTTAACTTGTTGATTTTTCTTCTCTAAGGGAAAAATAAATATTTCCCACTGATAAAAAAACAAACAAACAAAAAAACACTTTTCTATAAAAATTTAGGAGTGCCTTGCCTAGGCATATTTTGTTTGTCTGTGACACAAAACTAAAGTATGCTTCTGAACACTAGGACTTTTTCAGAGATGATTCTTAAAATCCATGGATGCTTTTTTTTTTTCTTTTGATTTTCTTAAAACTCCATGTGAATTCAGGGCAAACATCTTTCCCCATTGCTTCATCTCCCTGCTCTGCCTCCCATCCCCCTAATTTAAATAAGGCTGGGAATTTAGTTACTCGAAACCCTTGAGATTTAATAAGTTTCTTTGAGACTGTTAATGAATCATGATGAATGCATGCCCTATTTCCTACTCTTTGCTAAATATAGAGGTAGGACTGGGTCATGATGTCCTCTGGTGTCACTAGTACAGCCTTCTTAAATGAGTCAAGCTCTTTTTCCAGCTGTAGGGATTTTTGCCTTCACTATTCCTACTTAAGAGGTTGTTCCTGAACCTTATGGCTTGAATGCTTTAGAATCTATTTCTCATTTCTAGCTTACATATGGGTGGATGGGTACTTCAGACCAATTCATTCCTGTGTCGGCAGTACATCTTTAAATCTGAGTAGCTCTTCTCTCTTCCTGGTGTTTATCAGTGAATATACTGACTGATGATAATCTTGTCTTTTTCAGCCTTTTTCTGGGAGTCTGAACACATTTGATTCTCCTCTTGTGCTGTAGGCTTACAAATATAACTTTGCCATACAGTCCTGTTCACTTGTGCCCAAGGGAGGGCTTCAGACGGAGAAGGAGCACAGCATCCTGGATCTGATCTCTCCAGTGCTTGGTTCTCTTTCCCTGCTGGTAAAAATAGAACTTATATACAGTGCAGATTTTATTCACAATTGCACATCATGTTCTGTGCTTGCTTAACTAATCACAAAGACTTCAGCACAGCTATGCAAATAAAGCGATTGCAGCTTGCCTTGAAATTAACGTGCACTGGAAACTCTCAATCTTGTCCTCTTCCTCTTCTCTCACAGCTTTTTCATTACTGTTTTTTCCCAGATACAGTAAACTATATGCATGTTTTCAAATACCATCCTTTTATTCTGTGTATGTTCTATCGGTGGAATTTCATTTTGTTTTCAGTATTGCTTTTGGATTTAGCTGGAAAGACATAACATTTTTATTTCAATTGCCCATTTGTCTGCTAAAAAAATTTTGAAAGTCTAACCTCCTGCCCACCACAGTAATTAAAGATTGGAAGAAAGATTTGGCTTGCAAATATTGCACACATAATGAAGTAGGAAAATGTGCTGAGTTACACTTGTGGATTAGAAGAGCGATTGATTTCATTCATAAAGCCCTGAAGTTGGCCACCATTATCTAAGAAAAATCGTGTTCATTGCTATGGTATGTAAACTTTCTTTGCTATTTACTGGGAAATCTTCTAAAGCTTAATTCAGATATCACCATAAATAAATGTCACTTATTCAAGACTTGTCTCCCTGCAGAAATACTTAATATGCTCAGTGTACCGCTGAGAGGGAAACAGACGGGAATAGCAGCCGAGGGTTGGGGAGCGACACACGTGTACAAATCTAGCAGCCAGCATATAGCTTTGAGGGAAATAAGCCACTGTAAAGGATATCTGGTCTGGAGGCTGTGCTGGCAGCTGCACGTGTACACACACACATGCCTGTCTTGTACGTATCCCTGCCATCCATCATGCATTTCAGCTTTTTACTGTTTCTCAGCAATGTAGGTTTTTTAGTGTCATTCTCCTCACAGATTTCAAAACAGGTAGCCAGCACCTAACAGCTATAGTTATCTGTTAGCAGGGCTGCAGGGGAGGGGATGCAGTGACTCCATGAAGAAGCCTCCAGCAGGACTGAGGAGCACTGGAGAATTTCAGCTCCCATGTCACCAGGAGCAGTACTGGCTTCTCTGCTTGTCTGCGTAACTTACGGACTTAAATTGGCATTTTAGCATGGAAAACATGCAGCATCTTTTCTGGTTTTATTATAGTTAACTATGCTGAAGAGTTTCACAAAATGTGATGTTGCCTCTACTGTGCTTCCTTTTCCTGCTGAGAGATCAGTGCCATGCCATTGCTGATGCTGTTGTACTTTGTCTCCCGCCTTGAGCAAGACTTAATTGCATCTTCCTTTCTCATTTTTCCCCTTCTTTTCTTTAATTGGGATTCACGACTACAAAATGCTTTACTTTGTTGAGGAAGATCTGGGCTTTGTTTCTAGTCAGAGGGTGAGTTACAGTAGCTCCTGCACAGGTACATTCTTGTTTCTATGCATTGGTTTAAGAAAGGTAGCAGCTGCTAGTTTCTGAAGGACTGTCAGTACTTCCAAGAGTGTACGACAAACCTGTTGGCAGCTGAGGGGTTCATGTCATTAACTGGAGCATATGTTGGCACAACATGCCTTTGGGACCATTCCTTGAATGCATCTCTGACAAACTCTGACCCAATTTATTGATCCAATCTGAGTGACACAGGCATAAGCAGGATATATTCATCGGCCCTGATCTGTTTTTGTTATGCAGGGGAGCAGATTGGTTGGACGAAGGCAATTTTGGTTGACAGTGGCCAAAGATGGGTTCTGCATTCATGCCAAATGGTGGCTGTGCTATACAACTTAGAAGATCTTACTTACCATGAGCTGTACAAGAATGTTTCTCCTGTGGTTGGGATTGACTGCACCCTTGCAAAGACATTGTGTGTCGTATTAGGCACAGTCAAATGTGACATGGTAGTTCCATGACTCTTATTTCTCCTTTCTTTTATGCTTCTTAGGGTGTTTCAAAGATGATCGTATTGTGTTCTGGACTTGGATGTTTTCAACATATTTTATGGAGAAATGGGCCCCCCGGCAAGATGATATGCTCTTCTATGTCCGTCGAAAACTGTCCTATGTCAGTGGGGATAGTACAGAGGGGAAAAAGGTGAGTGAGTAATTAAATATTTTAATCTGGGAAATTTAATGGAATGTGGGGTTTGGTGTTTTGGAGTACCTACCACATCTGAAGAATTGCAAACTGATGATGAGGAACCTCCAGATCTGCCCACCATGAGACATAGGGAAATACTGTGGTTAACAGTGAACATCTGCAGCAGTTTAAGTGAGCTTCACTATCACAGACTTGGTGAGATAAATGAGTTTGCACATTTTTGGAAGCTTTTATGATGGTCTCCATCATAAAAGGAAAAGGAGGGCATCCACACTGATTTTTGTTTCCCTTTTCATTAATAATACTTTATAAATGAAGAGTTTAAATCTATAGAAAGGGGGAGAAAAAGGAGGAGGAAGATGGTTACTAAAGTGTTTCTAGAAAAAGGCTTCCTAAGATATTGGAGTGTTTGAAATAAACAGTTACTAAGTACTCGGTAGCAGAATACAAGCAGACTCCTAGAACTGGGATGCAGTAGTGACAAACAGTGGAGAAAATACTGTACTTTCACATATATAAAACTACATTTAAGACAATTTGCGCTACTATAGAAGTACTGTTTCCTGAAAGCATGTAATTGGGTATTATACATGGGTATTTTTCGGTTAAAGATTAGAGAAACTTCTCAGCACGCTGTGGCAGTTTTCGCTTTAGTTGGGGGAAACAGAAGCAAGAGAAATTTATAATTTTATTGGGAATAAAGCAGATGACTGTAGAGGATTGAAAGAAGGAAGTTAATTGGGGTTAAGTTAAGAGTCTGGGGTTAAGTTCCTGACATATGTAAATAGTGCATACTGATGTTGAGTCACAGATATATGTGTGAGTTACTTGTTTTTTTTCTTAAACTGGGTATACCCAAGTTCTTGAGGTCAAAATTTGACCATACAAGGAACTGTAATTGTCAACTCCCTTGAAAACAGGATTCTAAAAGACTTTCCAAAGGTTTTGTTGGAGAGACGGGGTAAAGAGAAGATAATCCTGTCTATTTCCCACTTCCCCACGTTTGGTCATGGCAGCCAGTAAGGAGAAGATGGTAAAATATCGATCTTTTGCTGTCAGATTGGTGGTTTAGTAGTCCTCAGCTACAAATTCAGGATAGCACACTTGCACCTTTAAGACTTTTGCAGGAAACTTTGATCCTAAGTTGTGACTTAGGATGACATGTCATGACAAAGGAACCCATCTAAGGAATGACTACAAATTCCTGTTTCACATCAAACAACATTGTGGCGTTATTTAGCCTAATAAAAGCATGGATCATTTAACCTCTTGTTCTTCCCAACAAGAAAGGCAAACCTCAGAGGAAACCTGATTGCTTAAAATTCATTCTCAGACCCCTGATCAATCTCTGTTCAGCTTATTAATCAATTTAAAGTGTTTGAACCTCCTTTGGAGAGATGAAAGTGAAATAACCCTTGCATTTGCTCTGAGCTTTATTTAAGCCTCATAAATAATTTTGATTTGTGAGTTTTTTCATAAGTGGTGGTTATTAGAGAATCGGCGTTAGTGAATTGCTTGCCATAACAACTGACTTGGGGAGCATGCATTATAGCACATAGTGTTTTGTATATCTCCCTTGACTGTTTGCATTTTGCTCAGCTTCTGAGAAATGAGCCTTTCCTGTGACTCTGAAGTACTTTACTTCAATCTGAAGTTCTGAAGTTCGTGAAACTTCAGTTCTGTGGATCTTTGATATTTGTGTAGCTCTCCTTCTGTTTTATTTTAACTGACTGCTCTGCAGCTCCAGCTGCTCTTGTATCTGATTTTTGTGCCTGTTCTGTGCAGTGAGACACTACACTGGACTACCCCTGTTTTTTGAATTATAACTAGACAGATTTTTATTTCACTTTATAGTTTTGTCAGCTCTTTCTTGTAAGATGGGTATCAAAACACCAAAGTTATATCATTAAAAGGAGGAAAAAGCCAGAGAACAATTGTTTTTTAGAATCTCAAAAAGAACTTCCAAGTATCCCTGCCACCCACCAGACTGTGTGCTCTCATTTACATCCCCAGAGATAGACTGGCAAAGTGGAGAATGGGAGAAGTTTGAGGTTGCTTGTGACCTTGAAGAGGTACAACAAGAGCTACACCATGGCCTACCCCTTGTGTTGAGATGGTATTGAACTGTCAGTGGTGATCACCATCAGTGGAGATGATTTCTCCACTGGCTGCGCAGAAGCCTGACTGTTAGGTATTTGTAGAATTTGGTCTATGTAGCTTCAGCATAGAGTAAAGAAGGTTCATTTTATTTTTTTTCTGTAGACATGTATTTGCTCTTCGTTTGCCTGGCTACTGTAGATTTTGACTGAAGAATACTGGTAGAGAGACATGAGGTGAATCATTGTCCTGTGATATCTCAGTATTAGTTTACATTCATAAAAATAAGACCTGCAGAGCTTTGAGAACAGTAGTCTCTTGTAGGACTGATAACAATGACAGTGAAAACAAACTGAGAGAAGGGCTGTTTGAACACCAATAGTGATGTTTGGTTTCTGACGTAAGCTCACACATCATGTTCATATTACACACTATGGTGTGATGATTCACATCAACAAGAAACAAGTGTTGATTTATTACACTCTTGACGATTTTGATGTCCGTCCCATATGATTTAAGTCATCCATCCTTGTGCTTTTTTCCCCTATGCTTATTGGAACGGGAGAGCATCAGCAATAACATTTGAATTAAAATGTAGCAGAGAAAAACTATTAGGAGCAAGATTAGTGAGAGGCTTGGTTCAATTTTAAGGCTGAATGAGAAGGGCTTTGAATTCAGCTTGAGTAGTGACAACAGCTTGAAGTAACACAACTCATAATCAGTAGATGATGATAAGCTTTCCTATCATCTGAAATTTCATTTTAAAGAGCCTTTTAAATGACCTGTTTCATAGGCTCCTTAGTGTAAGAGTCTTTACATTTCCACTTCAATTTCCAAGTTGTGTATATCTAGGTGAAACAGCAATTAAGCCCTTAATATGGTTTATGCCATATCTAATTCTAGGTTACATCCATTACAGACTCCTGGATCCCAGAGAAGTACCCTTTTTTTTCCTTGGCATTTTCCAGTAACAGTCCTGCAGTATTTCTTGCCAAGTTTAGAAGATAATTTTTCTCTCTGTTTTTAAGCAAAATCACAGACCCTATATGTCAGGATTGGTGAAGGCAGAGCAATGTGGAGCATAGTTCTTAGTTAATAGCACATAAAAAGCCTATTAAGTAAAAATTAGAAAAATCTTTTTTGCTGCTGCCTCACACACTAGCTGATATGACTGACTGGAAAATGCAGGCCCTGATCCTCACTTACAAAGGGTTCTGTACATTACCAAAAGCCACAGCTTTAAGAGATGAAAGCAGTTGGACTTGGGATTCTGATTTTAAAATGGCATTAGATCAAGATTTAATATCTCTGCCTCTTCCCCATGCAATAAAGGGTTATGCTTTGTTACAGTTGCAAACTTCTGATCTTTCTGTAGAAAGAAGCTTTACTTTCCCATGGGGATTAAGAAAAATCGTAGTATGTTCTTAACAGAGGCAACGGCTGAGTAGGGGTTTTTCTCAGAGTGATGCATCAGCAGAGCTAGTTTGTAGTAGTGCCTTCAGTCTGGCATCTTGCTTTGTCACATGACAAGGGTACTGTATTACAGTGCAAAGTTATAAAAAAATGTATGCAGGACACTGTCAGTATATGTTCTGAGTGTGCCTGGATTTTAGAGTAGATCCTGTTTTCTTTAGTGTCCTGTAAATATGGAGGAGTGAAGTTGCTGCCAAATGCACGTGGTAATCATTCAGGCTGCTGAATCTTCACAGAGCTTAAGCTACTGATGTTGTGGCTGCAGCTTCAGAAACAGAAGTGAGCAGGAGCAATGTTTAAATGTTTGTGTGCATCTGGACCTCTGACACAAAAAATACTGGCTGTGTTGGGAGACCGGTGAGTTTCTGAAACTAAATGGCTTTAGGCACATGACTCCCACTGAAATTCACAGCATTTCTTAGCTGCATCTCTAATTCACTTTAACCATCTGTCTGGCTGGAAGATTCAACAATCTGAACTGAGCACCCAGCAGAAATGAAAGGTTTTAAAAAATCTCCTGTTCCTGTCCCTATTGTACCTCTCAGACCAGTGCTTTGTGAACACTGTAAGCAAATAGGATGTCACCTGAAAAGCTACTTGATACAGTTTGTGGCTGGTCCACATCACCATTTGAATACAAAACAGGAAAGCAAATGGCCAAATTCTGCATTTTATTTGCCAATAAATTCTCTTCTCGTGCATGGATAGTATGCAGGTACAAACAATGATTATGACGTGCAAGTCGATACAGAGAGACAACTGTTCTGCCTCAGCTCCTTTCTAAGCTCTTGGAGGTGTTGCAGTGAGTAGGAACAGTGGCTTCTGCAGAAAAGGAGAACGTAAACATACTGCTCTCATTTTGAAACATGAAAAAGGAACACTGGTGTTACAGGGTTGATACTACAATTTTCTGTAAGGGACTCAATGTCTGAAATGCAAAGATCTGGCTTTTCTTGTACAACTAAGTCTCCCCAATCCCTGTGTTTTGCTAATGTTTGATTATATAAATACACGAACATAAAGGAGTTGCTATTTGCTAGTCTCTGCTCATATTACATTTTTTTGAAGACCATCTCCATCCATATCCTGTGTGTGATATGACAGGCTGCTTGGCAAAAAACAAAAATAATATCACGATGAGCGTAATGACATTTTTCCTGTGCAAACTGGATCCAGCTGTCTGTGACCTAGGACATGCATGTGACATTTCGGGCAGGCTAATGAGCATTAGGCTTGGAGATGCTTTCACTTTGTCCTTTTTCCTGAGTCAGTTTGTGTCTGAGACAAAGCAAGAAATACCTTCCTGGTATCACAGTCAGTAAACTCCCAACTCAGAAATGGGGTGTGGTCTGCAGGGACATTTCTGGTGAATTGCTTTTCCATTGATTCATGTATCTGAAGAACTCTTCATAACAATGCAAATTGGGTGACAAGAAAGCAAGGATCAGAGGTTAATTTAATATGAATTACACTGAAATTGTGGCAATGCTGAGTCTTGTGGCTGAGAAGGTTCTCTCTGTGTGACAAGGAGAAATTTAATCAGGAAGAACAGAAGTCTAGACCCAGTTTCCCCAACTGATAATATGGTAATGAGTGTCACAAAAGCAGCATACTTGATGCACCAGGGGTCTGAGGGACAGATGAACACTGCTAGGCTGGGCTGCTCACCCTGAAAAAGGTACAAGTGTCTGCTTGGAGCTCCCTGAAAGCCTCATCAGGCTACTTCTTCAGCAGAGCACTTAGTGTGTTTGACTTAACTGTGTTTGTGGGTTACACAGTCCATGTTGGCTTGCTCATGAGAGGTGTGAAAATGTCTGGTTTTGGTGTTCACACTTGTATTAATGTGCAATTGAACTGAAGGTCTGGAATATCATAATCGAGTCTCTAATGACACTAGTCATTAGACTAGTATGTCTACTCTACCATTTTTCATCTATTTTCTCTTCAGTAACCCAGTTTATACATTTCCACATCCAGCTGAGATGGTTTGAAATGCAATGATTTATTAACATTCTGTAATCTTCCTTCTCCTGCATCTTTGCTGCCTCAGTTAATGATGAAGCATGTCTCCTCTTGTTTTGCTGACTGTATTCTGCATTGGCTCACCATGTGTTGCTTCAGGCACTCATGCTTTTCTGTAGAGGACTTCAGAAAGGCTGGCAAATAGAGTAATAAGATGGCAATGAGCAAACTGTTGCATTTGAAAATATCAGTTACTCCATAGTCTGGGGCCACAGTTGATAATGCTTAAATAGTCATGCTTAAACTAGTCTTTCAGTTCGTGAATGTTCATTTAGCAGATTTATAAAATGTTCAAGCCTGGGAATGAAAGTTGATGCAATTCACAGAGTCTGAATGTCAGGTAGCAGCTAGGATTATTGTGTCATTATCTGAAATGTAACGATTTCTTGCCTTTCTGATTCTAGTCAGTGTGTTTTAAATTCCAGCCTTGACTTGCTTAGGAACAGTTGCAATGGCTTTCTTGGTGCCTAAGCTATGCAGGGGAAATACATTTTCTGCACTCTGTGTGTCTCATGATTTTCAGGTTGTTGTTTTCCCCTCATTTGTTTGATAGACATAATCAAACATTCAGACTGTTCCGGTAATTTGAACACCTTCCAGTTTTTATTTTTGGATCTATTATATATATTTTTAATATATATAACAATATACATATATGCTTAGTTCTGTCTATACCTCTTTCAGATATATTTATAACACCTTTGCTATTACTGGGATTGCAAAGACAGAAATGGACTTTGATTTTTTTACAGGAATCATGCTTGGTTGAAGTCAACTTTCAGGTGTGTGTGTCCCATTAGCTGTTTTCAGTCTCATAATTTACTCATTCTTACTACTGCTTCAAATTAAGCTTCTTCATATTCACTATAGAGATAATAGAAACACTAAGGTATATAGGCTTGTTAAGTTCTTATTTTCTGATTATGACTTGCCAATCTAGAATCTCTTGTGCTTATTGAAAATAAGAAAATGGAATACATTTGGTAGGAATTCCTTGTGATTAAGAATTACTTGTTACAAGAGCTATAATCAATTTTAAGGTGTTTTCTTTAGTATCGAGACATAAACTTATGTAAGAATCAAAAAAGGAAACAAGAATATATTTAGAAAACTAAATAGTTTTCTCTGTGCCTTTTGCTCTCATCTCATCAGAAATAAGTGAGATCTGACTTTAAGGTTTGCCATTCAGTTCGGAAACAGTCATGGAACAAATTCAGTTCCTCCCCCAGGAGCGCAGTTACTTGGAAAGTGATGATGCCAACAAGTCAAAGTGGGGTGATGTTCACGACTGTGCATTATACTTTCTGAAAGGGGTTGGAATAAAGAGCAATGTAATAAAACTTGAATTTCAGGGGTCAGGACTCCACAAATCAGAACATTTCTCATTTTAAGATAAACTAAGATGTTGACTTTAGGGCTGCCGTGTGCCATTAAGCTGTCATCTGCAATCAGATCAATAAATGATGGGAGAACAATTAGGTTCTAGGGAATTACAGCAGCACTGAAACCCATGTAAGTAGTGAGAACAGCTTTGCAGAACTGAGTATCAAGAAGAAAGGAAATGTGAGGGGAATAAAGGCTGCATGTAAGTTGACTTTGCTGTTTTCAAGCTTGGACTGACACTGAGGTTGCTCGGTGAAGAGTGACTATGATGAGTCAACCAACATGTAGGTACAGTTTCCTTTTTGTTATCCTCCAGCCTCAGCCTTTCTGTGCCACTGCAGGTTAGTCAGTGGAAGGTACAAGAGGGTTTTGTAATGAGATGGTGCAAGAATAGGTTTTAGCATATCTTGCTCAGAGCTTTGTTTGTGGAACCATTCTGAACAGAAATACTAGAAATCTTATTGTTCAGATGATTTCAAAGGGGACAAAACAGGAGGCAGAAGAAGCATTCCTCTCCTTAGGAATGAAGTTAGGATAAACCCACGATGGGTTTATACCCTGACTTCCGTTTATTCAGCACTATAGTCAAAAGACCAATGGGGTAGAGTGCAGAGCTCAGCTTTGCTGGCAATAACAGTTGTGTGAGGCTTTCTCCCTGAAAAAGTCTTGGTTAGCCCAAGAAAAGGTTCCTAAGCCATCTAGTTCATAGTTATGGTGTTCCAGGAAGGATTTCCCAAATGCATCTGTCCGGTTTTCTAATTGCAAGTGGAACCTTTAAGTGACATCAAAATATAAATTCATTTTACAATGCAATATTTTACTAACCTTTATTTTTGTACCAAACAGAAACTTCTTATACAATCAAATGTTTTCTTTCTAGCTTCCCCAGCACTTACTACCTTCTTTGTAATCCTTACTGTTGCTTTATATATTCCTTATATGAAGGGTAATAAATTTTGTGAGGTTTGCAGCTTTTAGTGACATGACTGCAAATAGGACAATAAATCTAGCAAATAAATTTGGTCCTAAAGAAAAGACCCTGTGTGGTGAATCTTTGTATTAATGAATGTTATATGTAGTTATTCCTCTTTGGAATCTGATTAGTTACAGTGCCTTGCCTGTTTTTTTAAAACATTACAATCTAAACTAGTGTAGAGACAACGGTGTTAAATACACCGTGAAGCATGTGGATAGACATTACAAATACTTGGAAAAATCTGAGGTGAAGTCCCAGATCCTCTGAAGTTAATGAGAATTCTGGAGAATTTTGCCTTTTTTTCCTTGCCTCTTTTTTTTTTTTTTTTTTTTTTTCTTTTCTTTTAACTTCAGTGGGTGAGAATTTCATTCCCATTAAATATAAAGTTCTAAAATAAACTGGTCAGTGAGCTGCAGAATTATATAGCTGGGTCACCATATATTTGGTGTCAAAAAAATCCTCCTCAGCTGCACTTGTTTCTCCTCTTGTCCCTTCCCTGGGCCCCTCCAGTCTCCAGAGTAGAGTTGATCTCTGCCCCCAGCATCCCACCAGCAAGGTCCCCTGCCTCTTACCTGTGTATGTCCTTTTTCTATATGTTTTTCTTGGTTGCTACCAGAGCAAAAGGTAGTCTTCACCTTTTCTTGGTGGTTCACAGCAAATGGCTGCCAAAAAGTTAGAAAAAGACTGAGTTTCCCTGGCCCTTCTGCACCAATACTAAAAACATGGGGTTATCTCACTGCTGATTGTTGTGATGAGATAATCCTTGAGACCTCTGTCAAATTTGTTTGAAGTTGGCCAATCATTTGAAAGATGGGTGGGAGTAGGAAGGAAGTTGATGTGTTCTGCAAGTCCCATCTCCTTAAACTAAATGTTGAATTTTTTCCACCCATTATATGCAGTATTATATCAGTAACCCTACACCTTTTTATGCATGTAGCTAGTTTGCTCTAAGATGGAATCTGTCGGGTGATCCCATGTTCACATGAGGTGATTGCTGTTATCCTGAAGTCCTAAATACATGCAAGAAAATTAAAGGGAGAGGATGTTCTGCAAGAAGTTCAACTGCTTGTTCAAGGCAGCAGAGCTTCTTCAGGACAGGAAATACAGGAGCTATTCTTGCAATATAGTCTGAATGACTTTGACATGAGTGGGTCTCCCATTTACAGATAAATGTACCAAAACATTGTTTGTTTACATTCCAATTTTAAAAGCATGTAAATTGGTAGCCCACTTTGAACCCTATGCTCCTGATGAGTACAGGCTGGAGTAGGAATGGTGTCTGTGACAGCAGCACCTTTTGTCTGTCATCAGCCAGTCTGCAACTTGTGTGATGAAAGAGAAGGGCAATCCACTGCTGCTCTAAGGTTCTTATTCCATCTGCAAACACCCTCCCATGTCTTTGCCTATGAATTCAGGTAGCATTTATTTGAAGTAAATCAACCAAGTTGATGATAAAGCTAAATGTCAACACAGTGTTGTCAGAGGAAGGTCATAAATCTTGTCCTTTGGGATGATGTGGGCTGCAAAGTTTCTCACTTGCAGGTCATGAGTGAGTAGGAGAGGTTAATCACTCAATGTTTCTCATGCCAACAAATGGAAGAGAGAGTCCAAAGCCATGAACAGATTCTCTGGGGTAATCACAGAAAGATGAGAAACTGATGTTGGCATGCAACTTGTCCCATTTGGACATATGAAGGAACTTCTGAAAGATACTGGAGACTGAAATACCTTTTTGCTGTTCTGATTTATCTAGATACAGTGGCAAGTAAAGTCAGCTTTTTAGATTGTTTACTGTTCTTTCTTGAAGCCGTTGATACGGCTTTTGATTATACCGAAATGGTTATGGCAAGACAATTCTAAGTAACATTGCAACAAGTTTTGTTTTGTTTTAATTTGATTTTTTCTGTCTGTAGCTGAACTTTGTCTCTTGCACAAAACTGTACATAGTTCCTTTATTGCAGTGGGCTTTGTTTCAGCTTTACAGCCACGGTGCCTGTCTAGTTGTCATAGGTACTGGACTATGCTGCCTTTTATGTGGGCTCCAGAATGTGTTCTAGGAGTAGCAGGTACTAATTGTAAAAAATTAATAGTATTTGGGAAAAGGGAATTGGAATTTTGTGTTGGAGGACTTTTTCTTACCATTGTCCTGTGGAGTTAATGCCAATGAAAATTACAGTAGCCAATAATCCTAAAGACTATATTATATCTGAAAAAAATCTTTTTCTTTTTAGTACAATTGCATTGTTAAATACACTTGTCCCCTTTTAAATATTATTTTGAATATGAATATTTTAGGCAAGTCTAATAATGTAATCTGTTACTAATGTTGTTGTCCCTTCTGCAGCGTCTCTATATGACAGGACTAGGGATGCACCATTCCCACAGGGCTTCTCTGTATGCTCCAGAAAATGCCTGACTTCTTTGATTTTCTTCCCATTTAACAGAGACGGGTCTGTCGGTGCCGAGCAGATGAGTGAGCAGATGGATTTTCATGGGTGACTAGTTCAGATCAGTTCATGCTGTCTTATTGGGTATATATTCCACAACGATGCTTGGCAGCCTGATACAAAACACATAAACTGCCTCATATACATGTCTGTATTACTACAACTAATTGCTTGGTAAATAGGTAAGAAGCCAAAGTCTTTGGAGGTTGGAGTAGACCTTGCCACAGTCGGAGATTTCGTGTTCTACAAAAATCCCATATTTCTGTGCCAAAGAGTCCCAGAAGCTCCCATCATTCTACTACTGTCATTTCCCTTCAAATTGTACCATGTTGTTGATTTGTTATAGTGCATGGGCAAAGAAGCCAAAGAGTGACCTGTATCTTTGTGCTTTGAAGGTGAGGAATTTTTGCCCAAAGAGGCAAACACTGCTGTAAAGGCAACTCCAGATGCTAGAGAAAGTTTGCATACACTTTAAAAGATTTTTGGCAGGTCGGCTTCTGTGCAGCCAGCCTTGGGTCTGATGAGGAAGAGATAAAGCCAGAGCCACTGCAAGATTTTGGCATTGTCACACAGATCTGTGTTGCCACTGGGTTTCAGGTAACAGTCTCATCTCCCATGTTGTTTTTATCTGTGTGAATTACTTCCACTCCCTTCCCAAGAGCCAGATGAGCTGGACTCACAGCACACAAACCCTCTCTTCTGATACTGTGTAACTTTGGTTCAGACTGAATTTACCTCCTGATATCTGCTAATCTGACACTGGACACTTACTGGTAAAAATACCATGGTATGTTCTGACCACTGTACAATGTTCTGCATTGAATCAGGGTCCTTGAGCTTATTGACTTCTGTTGTTGTGTTTTTTAGATGCAGAAATTGATATAACCCCTTTATCTTCCCATCACCAGTATATTAAATGAGCTTGAAACTTTTTATGAGGCTGATTCAAAACTTAGGGTTGTTACATCTTTAAATTTGATAGTATTCTGACAGTTAAAGCATGTGTGCACATATTTTGTTCGTTTTGTTAAAACTGTAAGGACCGTGTCTACTGGGATTTGAAGTCTTTCAGGGGGTACAGTGAAAGTCAAATAGAAAAGTGCATGCCCTTTATGTTCTCATCGAAGTCCATGGGTTTTCCTTCTTGCATAAAGTCAGAGAATTTCTATCAGAGAACTTGGGCTTGAATTTTGTCCTTAATGCCTTTTCTGGACCCATCTAAGCATTGGAATACCTCATCACAGCTTGAGTGCTGCCTCCAAAGTGTATTTATATCTATGATAACCCTGTGTAAGTTAGTCATTGAGGTGATGTGGAAGTCTAAACCTGTATTGGTTTTTGAGAACATGCTGAAGTAGTGGGAGTGAGAATTGATGTCTCTGAGTATGTTGGGGGAAAAATAGATTAAAAATAGATTTTTCGGTGGAAGGAGCTAAAGAGGACTGTTTATGCTCCAAAGGTTGTTCTGACCAATTGGTTCTAATAAAAAGCCGCTGTAATAATAAATTCTGTCTCTCTTGCATCCATAAACTGCTTTACTACAGTAGCACTATTGGTGCTGTATGAAGCGTTTCAAGTTACTTTTAACATAAATGTTCAAAGGATCCAGAAGGAAAATGAGTTTTCTGCACAGCTTGTAAATATAACTGAATTTATAGTTAACCAACTGGACTAACTGCAACATTAATGTAATTTTTTTTCCTTGGCATTGCTTGATTTTATCATTTGGCACCACTTTTTTATTGCACTTTGTTTTCTCTGATTTATTTTTTTTAAGAGATCTTTCATTCTCCTAAATGAAAAAAAATTGTTGTAGTTTGTTTACACTGGTAAAATTTATTCATCCTTCACAGTCTTGGAAGGTAGCGCATAAGGAGAGAACAGAACAAACTAGAAATGTGCTTGTGGGGTGGGGAGGAGGGAATCTGAGGCATGGCAGAGGACATTAGTTCCTTTGGTGAATTTAGAAAATTATTTAATTTGATTAATATTTTTAAGAAACCACTTCTGAATCGTACCTGTGTATTACAGGGAAAAATAGTAAAGAGACAAACTAGTAAAGGGATAAATGTGAGAAAGATGCTTGAAGGTTGAAAGCCTCTGGGCTTTGCAATAGACGAATGCACCATGTGATGGACCTTTTAAAACTGCTCTAGTGAATGTGCTGGTGAATAATACTGTGTAGAAGGAGGAGCAGTTTTTGAAATAAGCTTTTCTCTTTTGCTGGTTTTCCCAATCTTTTGAACCCCGAAGTTTGGTAGTGTAAAATCCTATAAATCAAGCTTCAGTCTCTGTATGGTAGCTGGGTCTGAAGATGGTATGAGGGTTTCCTAGCTGAACTTGTAAGTTGTTCTGTAAATAAATAAATAAATAAATAAAAATAAATAATAATAATAATAATCTTGGGTGTTGTTTACTGTCTCATCCTCCTCTCTTCATGCTTGCCTCCCTCCCCTTCAACTGTTTTTTAGTAAATGTGGTCTAGGAAGCTGAAAAGTGGTACTATTACTAGCTAGGCTTGTAATCCTATTGGATTTCTCTTAAAAGAAAACCAGAATCTGCTCTTTTTCGATGGCTTCTTAATACCAACAAAATAGCTTCTTGTAAACTGTGTTCTTATTATCTCATTCTTTCCCTGCTGCCCAACTGACAGCCTGTATTGATTACAGATTTCTTCTGATGAGTTTTTCAAGGGCTTATGAGCTAAGCTGTGCAAACAGGGCGATTCTCAATTCGCACAGGTATCACCAAATAGCTCTAATGTATTGGGAACTACATGGGATTAATCCTGTCTTGCAGGAGGGGTTTTGGGGGGGGGGCTGAAAGCAAAGGGGTTGCTTAATATCCTAGTGTTCATATTATTAATATCAATTTAAAAGATTTGTCATGTTCTTGTAAGCTTTGGGGAGCAAATGGTCATGATAGTGAAAAAGTAACCATTTTATCACAAATATTTTAAACCTAGACTAGAGTCTCAGATGGATTTTTCTCAGTTTTTTTTTTCTCTGATTAAATGTTGTTGTTTTTTTCTCTGATTAAATGTTTCAGCTGTCTGTAAGTATATAACTAATGAATGTAGTATATTGGTTTCCAGTATAAAATCTGTGATTTTCTATCACTGGAGTTGTTCAGCAAGCATAATCAGCCTGTAATACATCCCTCTGAAAGGCATATTTCTGTGAATAAAACTCATCAGTGTTTGTCTGCAATAGATGCTTTGTTCCTTCTCACTTAGGGTGTTATTTCTGTGCAGGTGATCACTCCTGACAACAGCTCCAGTAATAACACACGTTCTCTGCTGCAATAAGCTCATGCTGGCCCTGCCACGCTCACTTCAGTGCCTCTGGTGTCACACCGGTGCAGGCACAGACATTGCAGTGCAGAAGGACGTGAAATCCTTGAGACAGTCCATAGCTTGCCTAGTATACAAGAGCTGTGCAAGAAGGTAGCCAGAATATTTGCCAGTCATGGAAAAGAAATGGGGTAAGGAATGGCAGGATGATGGAGGAGGGTGTCCTGGCTAGCTGAAGTGGCAGAACGGAGCAGGCAAAATCAGGGGAATGACACCAGGTGGAGGTGTTTGTAAGGGACCTCTGCAGGGACGAGTGGCAGGGACGGTAACATCACAGCAGATTCAGATGTGTGGGTGACACAGATTGGTGGCACAAGAATTACAGGGAGGGCAGCACCATAGGGCTGCGTGATCTGATCCCTGAGAAGTGTGGATCTGTTTGTTAATGTTACAACACGTCAGTGTTAGGAGTGCATGCAGGCTCTAGAAAAGATGCACAAGTTATTTAGCATGAGATCATTGATCCTCTGTGCAGAAAGGAAGCAATCCTGAGGTGTGTAAACAGGGGAGTAGTAGGAATGTGTGCCAGTGCTGTGCCAGTACCAGGAAACTGCATTACTGGGGAAATACTGAGAGTCAGAAAAAAAGCACAATCTGCAGAGCTGCCCTGCTGTGGGAGGCACAGAGACCTCCTAACAGAATTTTGCACAATCCAATCAGAAATGTTAATGAAAAACAAATTTAAAGTAGGCACGCTCCTTCATGGAAAAAAAAAAAGCGCACACACACAGAGATATAGATATACACACACACACACACACATTGAATATTAAAAAGCTTCCTAATATAGTGGAAATACACATGGCAAGAACCAGAGGCTGAAAAATGAAAGCAGCTGAATTAAATGAAGTTGCACATTTTTAGCCAAGAGGATGATTAATCATTGGAACAAGTTCTCAAAACAAGGTATTTTCCTAGGCACTATGTAGTCAATTGTGATTTACTTGGCTTTATGGAGAAAATATCTGTCAGAGCAAAATGTCTGTGATGCATAGGAGGTCATCCTGGCTGATTTAATTCTCCTTCCTAGCCTTAGCTTGCTAACTCTGTGAAAACTGTATAAAGGTGTCATAATGGATTTCAGCTTGCTGAAACTGTAGAAGGGTCATTATCTTGACTTGAATGGGGAAATCTAGGTTAGCTTTTGGATGTTGTTGGTAATAAATAATTAGTATTTATGCAATTCTTTCTATTAATATTTTTTTTCACATGTGCAGGAAGGTGCCTCTAATCTAAAGCCAAATAAACAGGCATCAAGGTGAGATATGACCAAGTGAATCAGCAGCCGACCTGGAAAAAGACCCAGTCTGAGACAGGCATGTTTTCATGGGAGGACTCAGCTGTCCCTGAAATCCAGTGTGTTCTTCAGTCTGTATCATTTCTTAATTCTGGAAAGCCAAACATGACAATGTGAATAAAGCCCAGAAAATCACAAAACTGTGTACTGAAAAGCATGAGATCCTAATCAAATTGTATGCATACAAAATACATGTTTATATATTATATAGTCGTTTAATATAATATATTTTTTGTTATATTTATGACATATATATCATGTATTATATATTTCTATAAAGGTATAATGTTAAACCAAACAACAACAACAAAAGATTTACTGCATGATTTCTACATGTATGTAAATATAGGGCAACACTTCTGTGTTCCTCTTCAGGTGTTTCTCTTCAGTCAGGAAACACTGTGCTCAGCATTGTCAGCATTGGCTTACCTAAATTCATGTAATGGTTTCTGTTATGTGGGAACCAGTTGAGATTTTTGGCAGCTCTCCTATTTGTTGGTGTCTGAACACTTACAGGTCAGAACAGGGAATGTGTTGGTCTTCTGTTTTCTGTACTGCCAATCCCAAGTGTCTTCTAGCAGTGCTGCAGGTACTTAAATATAGAAGGTTAGTACCTACCCTTGATTTTTAGATTTTTGCATGAAATTAAGAAAATCCCATGATGCCAGTTGAAAGACAGCTAAATGCACCGTATTTGAGATCTCTTAACTGCTATTCTTTTGCACATAAGTAACCTGAGAAAGGAATAGGGGCTTCAGGTTTTGATTTTACATTCTTGGCATATATGCTGCTTCTATATAGTACCAGGATAACAAGCATACAGATACTGAATGAGCTTGCCAGGAAAGTGAACAAATTAGGTCATCCTGCCAAAGAATTTAGATTGCTGATTTTAAACAGTAGTAATTAACATGTATGAAACAGTTATTTTGAACAGAAATTGTGTTTAAAGTTCCTTGTGTATTTTTTAAATGAACATTTTCTTGTGAATGATTGATTTAGATGCCTCCTTTAGTAGCTAACACTAAGCAAATGGTTGTAGGCTCCATGTGGGGTCAGCCCCAGTCTTCCTTACATCTTTGGCCCTGCCTGGAACTACACAGTGTGCCAGTGGCAGTGGGATCATTTACTACAAGTTGAACCAAGCCTTCTGATTTATTTCATATAATATCAAAAGGCCACCATCACATGGCTCCATGGCAGAAGAGGGAGATGAAATTATTTTGGGAGCAATGGCACTTGCACAGGAAACTAAGCCCCTGGAAGCTGCCATTTGGGTTGGCTGATCCAGATTTAGCACGTTGTTCTATCCTAAGATGTCTTTTGGCTATTTCTGGAAGGTGATTGTTTGGAAATGAATGTGAGACAGATGTTGCAGATACTGTGGTTATAGGATACCAGATGAGATTTTCCAAAAGTGACTTGTAATTTGGGTGTCTTCACTATGTAGCACGTCAGCTGGCCAGTGGGGAGTGGTGGTGCTGTTTGTCACAAGGACAAGAGCTCATTGCATTTTGTTCCTCAGATCCCTTCTACAGTGGTGCCTGAAACCACAGGCTGCCACGGCAGGTGATGGCTAGCCAGGCCCACATTGTGGAGAGCATTCAGAAGTCCATTTTCTGCATTTCTCTGTTTGAATTAGCACTGCTTCTGTAGCCTCTGCCTTCTGATGCCAGCTTTCTCTCTGGGAAGAGACCGTCCATGTCCTGGCTGGTGTGACCTGTCAAACTAAGGTCTGTGCCTCCTGCAGTTTCTAGTCTGGCAAAAGAACCATCCATCTCCTTTTGAATTACAGTACAGTTTGAGTGCTTGGCACTTGAGGCAGAGATTTGCTATGAGCAAATGGTGCCCTAACCTGTGTGTTGTTCTGCCTGGGAATCAGACCCTAAGTTAGTGGAGAAACTTCCCTAACCTAGGGAAAAATGTCAGTTGATTAGAGAGAGGCTGTTCCTTGTTGTTATCTGTAACAGGATGGGAGGTGTGTTAGGTGAAAAAGGACTGAGGTAGTGCCTGCTGTGCGCTTCATCTCATTTAACCTGGTATTAGCTAAACCTGGAGTTGTACCCTTTAATTGCTCAGTTACGCTTGCTTCCATCCAATCCTTCATTTCTAGACAGCCTGACTGTCTCACAAGGTATTTCTGGAATCCTGTGACTATGTGTTTCTGTGCTGTTAGATAAGAAAATGCAAAAATCACCTGAAGTTTATTTGGAGATGAATTTAGATGAGATTATTGCCCTCAGCTGCTCCTACCTTAGTCTCGTTTTTTTTACAGTAACTCTCAATACTTTGTGCAATCATGCTGCCAGTAGAAAAACTCATGGTTAGGAGTTTTAGAAATACAGGAATGACATCTGTATGTGTCTGTAATGTTTTTAAAAGATATTTGTAAGTGGGAAAAAAAATCATAACAAACAATGCATTCAGCTTTCATGCTATCCAGTGATGGTATCAGCCTGAAATGTGGTGTTTTGTTCATCTTCACTGTACTTCAGCCTGGTAATTTTGTCCTTCCCAGAGGACTTGAAATAAATACGTGTTTACTATAGGACATAATCCTACTCTGTTTGATTTCATTCATGTATTCAGGCTTCTGTGACAATCTGTTTTCTAATAAACTATTTCTACCCTTTTTTCTCCGCCCTATTCAAAACAAAAGGTTCAGGAATTGCCCTGTTTGCAGCTATGTTAACTGGTCACAGTATTCCAGATGTTTTAACATATATCTAAGAAATGTTAATGTTAACCAAAAAGATTTTTGACAAAGAGAAACAAATGTTTTTCCAGGTTTATCAAGACAGTACATAGCTTTGGCATCTAAAAAGTGTACTACCTACCTATTCCCCTATTTTGTTTTACTCACTATTTCAGAGGGTAAGCTGTCCTGCAGATTTTTTGTAAAGTGTCTTTAAAGCAGTTAAAGATGCTTTAAAGCATCTTAAAACTGCTCTTTAACTCTGCACACTACATTAAGTGTTAGTTATTGTCTTAGTTGCTTCAATTTATTAGCATTTGTGGGGTTGTTCCTGCTTTCTGAGATTACTTGGGCCTTTTGGTTTTTGCTTCTTTTTTAGTACAAATGAAAATTTCATACTGGGCCCGTAACTGGGTCCAGTTAGTACTGTCAGTGTGTAACTTGTAGAAGAGGGATTACCTAAATGATTTCTGTGAACTTCATCATCCCAGAGTCTTCCACTGCACTTGTGAACAAGCTCAGTTCTTTCCTCCTGCCTCCACAGTGATGTGCAGATCTGTTTCATTTTCATCTTATCCCTGGTGACATTCAGCTGGCTTTGGGTAAAGGGGATTCTTCATCTATGGGCTCCTTGGGATGAAGGTTTCTTATTGCTGATAAGATGGCTTTGGATCCCATTTCCCTCTGCATTGTGTTTTTCTTCAAACAGCTACCAGCTGACAATGGTGTTAGTCTAGTGACATGTTTGATTCCATGGGATTATGTTAACAGAAATGTGTGTGTGTGGAAGGGAAATTTTATTTATTTCACTTACTCTAAAACATAGCCATCATAAGGAATAAATGAAACTTCACTTTTATGCAAAGTCTTCCACAAGAGTTGGCCTTGCATGGTCAGCAAAATCTGATCCTGACAGAAAAATATATCAGGAAGCTACACAATGTGCGATTTCTGATGTCAATATTATGTATACATGTAGGTACCTTCAGATAATATTTTTCAAGATGTGATATTTTCTTAGCAGGTTGAAGTGGAAGTTTACCGGAGAGATTCTAAGAAGCTTCCTGGGCTGGGAGACCCTGACATTGATTGGGAAGAGAGCGTCTACTTGAACCTCATTCTACAGAAGGTAACAGTGATGCTTATTTAATTTTTATGAGCTATTTATGCTAGAGAGATTTTGTGGAAGGCTTTGATCTGACCTATTTCCTCTGTAGCTTTGGGGATCTGAACACCTCTGGAGAACAGAAACAAAGCATGTTTTTTATTTTGCCTTTCAGAGTCTAACTGAACAAAACCTGAGATAGTTTTTAGTAGAGTCCTGATAGCTTTCTTCAAAACCTTTAAGTACACCCAGTGAAGCAGAACTGAATTTTATTCTCTTAAAGTTTTACAAAATGGAAGGCTTTGCCAAGTATAATAGTTTGAAAGTGAATGAGACTGTTAGACTAGCAATGTTTTCATTAGAGTTCACAACACCAGTACAGCTAAGAGAGGAAACTGTGAAGTGAAAATACAGTAAAGGTGTTATGTATTGCACTGGGAGTTTGCTGTTCTTGACATCAGAGCTTTAGTAAGCCTTTTCTCTTTGTTGATGGGAAGATTAAACTAGCATGTTATATTTATTTTTTTTAATTAACTTACGTGTTCTTCAGTTATTACATACGTTACATTGGTTCTTAGGGAAGGTGAACAATATGATAGTCATTCTAGATCTCTGAAAAGTTTTGTTGATTATGATTCCAAAATGAGAGACTGCTGGCTCATTGCATACATTCTAGAGAATAACTTGTTTTTATTCTGTCCCCTTCCTCCCAAAATTCTCATTGCAAGCCTTCTCTGTAGAGAGCAGTTTCTGCACTTATTTAATGATGAATTAAAACAGAATCTGTTTGCTACAGTCAGAATTCAGAAGATAATGTTACAGCTGGCATTGCAGTCCAGAGTTGTAACACATGCACCTTTTAAGTTTTTTCAAGTTGTTTGGCAGGCTACGTTAATGGTTTCTGATCTCTCTAGTGTATTGCTTGTGTTTATTATTGCTTCAATTTCTTTCTTTTGGAAGGGAGGATATATCTTCCATTCCTACCTTAAAGCGTTCTTCTGTGTGGCATGCGTATTCCACAGCTGACCAGTAAGCTTAATGGTAAACAATGCTGATAGGAGTTACTTTACCCATAGCTTGTGCACTCCTTCATGTATATTTGTAAAAGATTTCAGTACTGCTCATATAGTAAATAAACAAAAATATTGTGGACTACTAAGAGAATTGAAGGAGTTTGGGGATAGTAATGAGAATGAAGGAAACAGCAATACCAAAACAGTTTACTTTTAGTTAGAGCTGAAAAAAATGAAGGCAGAATGTGTTCTGCTTCGTCCACATGTGTGGTTTTTATTTTTTCTAACTCTAAATCTTCATTTGTCTATCTGGTGTGCTGTTTTAGCTGGATTATGTGGTGACGTGTGCTGTGTGCACACGCTCCGATGGAGGAGACATTCACATTCACAAAAAGAAATCTCAGGTGAGACTAGCCTACATTTACTGTGGGTAAGAGCATCCAGTATTACCTGATCCTAAAAACTGTATCAACACCAGGACGGCAGTTCTCATGCTGTGTTCTGTCACAGATTCACCGTTGTCAAGCATCTCGAGCCTGTCTGCTAACATTTCCTGCCAGTCAGCTAAATGCACTTTATAGCCCCTCGCAGAAAGCCATAAAGACCTCTCTGTGCTCTCAAGATTTGTGTCATTGCTTACTGCATTTGGGGAGAGTGTGCTGGAGGGAGTATGTCTAAGTGTTAAAAATAACCTGAGGGTAAACCCAAAATTGTACTAGACATGAGTTACAAGAAACCTTCAGAGTTAATCTGTAAGGTAGGGATATTAAATGATAGACTACTTACTGATTACCACTTTTTCTATTGTTTTATGTGATTCTTGTTTTCTCCCTTCAACTGCTCTTTCCTTCCATCACTACACAGAAGGCTTTATTACTTATTTGTGTGCAGTATAGAGTTAATCCAAGTTTTAGCGTAGTGGAGGAGACTGAATAATTAAGCATGGGTAGGAATAAGAAATGCTAGAGTTCTTCAGTTTCCAGCAGATCTTGCAACAACTTTTCCTAGCTGGCAAAAATTCTACATCAAAAGGCTTCTGTTGCTGTTTATCTCAGGCATTTCCATTCCTTTAGCTCACTCAGCTGCTTGTGTGGCTTTGCCTAAAATAAGCCAATATTTTTTAATCCTTTAATATTGTTTTACCATACTGAACTCAGTTGTTGTTTTGCCTACAAAGAAAACCAGCAATGCTGATTATCTTATTTGTAATTAGTATGTTGAGCACACTATTCCCTTCTGCCATTTCTGTTATACCATGTTAGATCACTGACAACAATCCTTTTATTTCTCATTGCTGTTTCTGCTGTGTAAAAGTCCAAATTTCACCCAGAGAACTTCTGCACAGTTCTTTTTAGAAAAAGAAATCTCTAAATATTGCACGCCCGTTTGAAAACTAGGAAAATGAGGATAAGAGGCCTGTGCGAAGCATGTGAGCAGTATTCAGAATAAGGAGAAGGTTTTTTGTTCCTCATTTTTAGAGGCTTATGCTGTGAAGCTGCTTACAAATTTTTATTTGTCTCTCCTTTTCTAGGAGAAACCCACATTAGAATTTATCAGTAGATACAAATAACATTTCTAGCTGTTATATGAAGAGAGGAAAAAGGCAATTCTAGGTACTGTGGAAAGCATATTTGCATTAAGGCATTTCATTGGAACATGCACCATTGAGGCCATTCATTTTAAATGAAGAAAAGCCAACATTTTAAGATCTTTATTACTCTATTCTTGCTTTAGAAAGCGTATATTACCCTATCCATGCACAACCAGATATTGAATAGGGAGAAATCCTGTGCAGGATTATGACATGCTATACTACTCCAGAGCTGTGACAGAGCTACTGTGCTCATACCAGGAGAGTACCTAGGGCATGAAACCAGTGTAAAAACAGGCTAACTTTCCCCTAAATTATTTTTCAGACTATATCAGTTTTCTGTTGGCTCAACAATAAGATCTCTACCAACTGTATTTTCCTTTCGTGTATGTGACTGGAGATGAGTTTGGGGTGTTTTTTTCTGGATTTACGTTGGATGGCATAAGAACAAGGGTGCCTGGAAGATGTCCTTGTTTCAGGCAAGCCTGAAACATTGACAAGTCACATTACTTTCTAACGTAATTAAATTAGCCCATGGTGAATGTGTTGAGTTTCATCACGTTACTTTAATTCAAAGCTTTGCAAATAGAGGTAGAAGCAAAGAAAGCTACTCAGTATGAATTCTTCTCCCTCTTTAACTGTTTAATATTGTTGGAATGATAAAATCTAAAACCTATATATATATATATATAATTTTCTTTTTCAATATTTTTCTCAGCAAGTGTTTGCGTCTCCTAGCAAACACCCAATGGACAGCAAAGGAGAGGAGTCAAAGATCAGCTATCCCAACATATTTTTCATGATCGACAGTTTTGAAGAGGTGAGTTCCTTGCTGCAGCAGGGTTTTGTCCCTGTCTTATGTCCAGAGTGGTTGTTTTCTGGCACCTTTTGAACAAATGTTTTTGGAGGGTTATATTCCAGGGGGTTTTATGGGGCAAGTCCATGATGATTTATTTGATATTCCTCATTTTTTAATATGTTTGAAATCAGGATTTAGAGCTGGATTTTGGCACGCATTTTTATGATGGGCTGAAGCAAGAGAATCTGATTGTAAGAGCTGCTTACCCAAACACGACGTGCAGTGGACATTTCCTGGAGTCTGTGGTTTTTGGAAAAGCTGTGATAGAGCCTACATCTCTATTACTTTTCCCCATTTTACATTAAACCTACATTGGGCCTGAGGAGAATCACGGGAATCTCAGTGTATTTTTGATTTTTACCAGCTGCAGTTTTCCCTGAAGTGTTTTGTCTTGCACTTTGCAGGTTTTCAGTGACATGACTGTAGGAGAAGGAGAAATGGTCTGTGTGGAGCTGGTTGCCAGTGACAAAAGCAACACCTTCCAAGGAGTGATTTTTCAGGGGTCCATCCGCTATGAAGCACTCAAGAAGGTCTATGACAACAGGGTAGGGTGCTTCTGAAAGACAATGTCTTTTGTAACAATGATACTGACTACAGTGTTTCTGTGCTACTGTGAGGCTGTTGGCTTTTTGTCGTGTTAGATATCTGCATCATGACCTATCCTTTTTGGTTTTGAAAGCTGCTCCAAAGTTAGTGCTTTTGGGTGCACTGAGGTTGCAGCTGAGGTTGCTCAGATCAGGTTTTGTTGCTCTTGTGTTTGCCAAAAGGAGTGAAGCTGATGAAGATGCAAGAGCATGACATCAGAATGGATCTGAGTAACAGAATTCTGGGAACCCTTTCATTTTTCTGAAAACTCATGGATTTTTCTAGTTACTTCAGTGAAGGCATGTTTTACATGGAGATCTTAAACTCTGATAACTATCTTGTTAAATGTAAAATGTGTTTGTGTTTAGTGTGTTCTGAACTTGTGGATATTTTCAAAAGGCCACTGTAGTTTCACTGCATTGGAAGGAAGCTTTCATTGCTTTCCTATAGAAACATGAAATGCGTTCACTTGTAGCTTCAAATTCAGTATTTAGTCAAGATTATGCATGAGCCAATAAACTTCACAAAATATTTACTGTGAAGACAGTGCTGAAGGATTAAAAAAAGAAAAGAATGCCAGTCACTACCTACTGTGACTGTAAACTCCTTCATTTCCCTTTGTTCCTACCCTCTTCAATAGAGGGCCTGAATAATTACCTTCTCCATTTTTTCACATGTGAGTAGTTTATACTCCTATAGTCGTTTTTCCAAAGAACAGGAATATAAAAATTCTGCTTCGTATTGTTTAGTTAGATGGAATAGAATTGTTTGTTTAAACACTTGATTATAGCCAAAGGCAAAACTTGAAATCTGATCTGCTTGTATTTTCACTCTTCTTAAGAGAAGAGAAGCAAGCTCTCTGTACTTCTGAAGGTTACTTGATTTCAGTTGTCTGTATTAATTCTTAGTGCAATATAAATTGTTACCTTATAAACAAACCTGGGCCTTTGATGGGATAAACTGCTGAAAGTTGTGATAAACCACTTAAGCTTATGCGTAAGTCCTCCTTATTTCACTTGTCAAAACCTCGACTGTTTTCATATTGGTCTGTTCCTTTTTCTAGTTCTCAGTTCAGTTCTCAGTTCAGTTGTGTTCACTGGAAATTGAACCCTTTTCTCTGTTGAGAGGGTTCAAAAGATGTCAGGGTTCTGTGGTGAGCAATGTGATACAGGTTAGTTGTGCATGGGAGCTCTGTCTTTTTGCTTTGGGTTTGACAATGTGAACACAAATGTCTGAATTGTACTTGCCACACAGTAGTGCTGGAATTGGGCTGTGTGCCTTGCTGGTTTTTGTATGTGTCTGTTACTTTTTGGGCTCAAACAATTGTCCTTGTGTGGGTTGTGTTGAGTTATGTGTGTGCTTTCCTGTGCTTCAGTGTGCCACGTTGTGTGGGTCTGAAAAAAGCTTTTGTTTTATATCAGATTGTTATTGGATAACTGGTTTTTGGATAGCTGAAGGAGTTGATTCTCCTCTGAGCGTCTATTTTTGTATCTGTAAAATTGCTTCCCCTTTGGAAATCACTTCAGGCTTTGGCTTAAAGTTTCCTAAGAATCAAGATAATGACTATTATCTGCTATGTTTTTGACTTATACTTAGATAACTGCTTTCAGAGAACATTGTTTTATATTTGAAGGTGATATTTTATGTATTTCTCTCCTGTCTTGGTGCATTGTAGGTGAGTGTTGCAGCAAAGATGGCTCAAAAAATGTCTTTTGGCTTCTATAAATATAACAACATGGAGTTTGTCCGAATGAAAGGGCCACAAGGGAAAGGACATGCGGAAATGGCAGTGAGTAGAGTTTCTACTGGTGACACTTCACCATATGGTACAGAAGAGGACTCAAATCCAGATTCCCCAGTGCATGAGAGAGTAAGTAGTAGACAGAAATACTGACTTAAGGTTAAGCATGGATGTTTTGTTTAATTCCAGTGGATGAACTGAAGCTGGCATTCACCCACATCATGGTTCTGAACTTAGTTTTGCTTGTATAGATTTCAGAGCTATTCAATATATGCAGATGGATTTTTGTCGCAGTTTCCATTGATCAAATAATGAGTACAGAGATGAGAGCATGATTCATACTCCTGGAGGAGTGTTTTGCTGAAACAACGGTGATGTTGATGCCAAGGAAAATTATGGTTCTGCCTATTTTTATGAAAATTAATAGATCCCATTTCTGTACAAGATGGGTGTTACCTAGAAACGGGGAATTTGTATGTGGTGTAGGTTGCTAACTAAACTTCACAGATTTTGAGGAGTGAATACCAGCAGTGCAAAGCCTGTATAATATTAAAGCAAAGACTGTGGATCAAGATGTACGACCATATTTATGCTTATGCTTAATGTTAATACAAGTGCAGTAAAATACCAAGAGTCTGTCCAAAGATCCTGATTTGGCCCTTTTTCAGTTTTGAGCATTGATTTCAGTTAAAGCATTTTACCTAGTTATTGGGAATTAGGCAATGTGTCTTTAAAATACCTATACAGATGTGTCCTGACTCAGGCAGAGTGATTACTGATTCCAGCCTGGTTTCCTGTGTAACATCAGTAACCTGTGGAGTTTAAAGGCCAGCATGTCTGCTTCCAGTGGTGTCCATGGAAGTAATGGGATTTCTCTTTCTTCCTAAAAGGCGAAATGAGCTGTCAGCACAGAGCTCATTAACTCTGTGCAAGCTCTGTGCTGTAGAGGTACAGCCTGAAGAAACCAGGCCTGGAGGGACTTCCTGAGCTTTTGACTCCAAGACTTCCAGTGCCTCTGTTTGATAATGTATTATCATTGCTCTTTGCTAATGGCTTTAATGGTAATTTGTCTGTGTCTGGTTTTCCCTGCAGGTGTGATATGAAATGGCTACAGAATTAAAAATAAATTGAGACAAGCATAGGTTAGAGATCAAGTGCACTCAAAAGAGGATCAGTTGCGTGGTAGAATGCTTCTGTTTTTTTTATGTTAATGATAGAGGGATGACATAGCGGGTTTCTGCAGTGCAACATCAGCTTGGCTTGGCTGTCATCCTCACTCACACATCACCTCCCTCCTTATTTGTAAGGACAGATCTGAGCAGTGATCTCGTCTCAGGAAGCATTATGGGATCATTAAATTAACGGTGTGAAAAAGTAAGAATGAGATAAAAGTTGATCACCTCTGTTAGCCTAGTAGTTATCCTTTTTTTTAATTTGAAAGGAAACGGTTAAAATATTACCAGCAAAACCAGTCCACAATTACTGAAATTGAAATTGTTTCTGAAGTAGGTATGGCTGACTATAATTGTGGTTTACCCAACAGCAACTGCTGCTCTGAAGGAACGGTGTCTCTGTAGTTCTGTGCCTAACCTGCATTTCACCATAGACAATTATATCCCTATATTTGTCATCACTTGTTGTAACCAAATCATCACTGGCCTTTCAGCTTGGTTTTGTCCGTCCTATAGAGAAATAATATACATAGAGTTGCTCATTGACTTGTCTTTTGCATCAGCATCTTGAGTTATTGTCTTGTGACCCTGCTTCACAGACACAGTGATCTCTTGTGGCATCTGTTTAACCAGGCAAACAGCTACCTAATCTTTACCAAAGAAATGAAGATGCACAGTTTCGTGTCCAATACAGTACATTCTTAGCCTATTAAGTCTTCTGAATTTCAACATATAAAAATAATACTGACATTCTTGGTGCCTAAATAAATTATTAATCTGCATTTTTATTCCTTTGTAATTATAAATCCCTTTGAAAAGTGATCACATGACAGCTCTAGAGTTCTTTTCATTATTTACATAATAGTTGAGGGTACTGATGCACCAAAATACTTTCATCTTGATGAGTGTCTTGAGATGACTGTGCAGTTGACACAGTCAGTTTATCAGACCACTCTGATAAAACTTGCAGCTGAGCACCAGTTGTGATTCTGATTTTCACATGTGATTACCTTATGGTGCATATCTGAAACTGTTTATTTCCTACAAGAAGCACAGAACTTCTTAAACAAAACTTTCCCTAGCATTTCCTTTATTTTTCCTTTCAGGTCACTTCTTTCAGTACACCACCAACACCAGAACGCAACAATCGCCCATCCTTTTTCTCCCCATCCCTCAAGAGAAAAGTGCCCCGAAATCGAATTGCTGAGATGAAAAAATCCCATTCAGCAAATGACAGTGAGGAGTTCTTCAGAGATGATGATGGTGGAGGTGAGAGAAATAACACCAGCTAAGCAGACTTTCAGAGTGGAGGGGGAACACATTTGTGGAAAGCGAAAATCCAGTGCTGGATTTTCCAAAAGGTTTACAGTGTGAAAAATCTAGCTCCACAGAAACTCCTCTGATGGTGTGTCTCAACCAGTCCATCTCTGGTGCCACTCTGAAACTGGGGTTATTTTTTCAAAGCATCCCTCTGAAAGCTGGAGACCAGCGTGCCTCCATGTTTAGTTATAAAAAGGCTAGAGCTTGGGTCAGTTACTATGCAGCGTAGTGAGAAGAACTGCTTTCCCAGATGGAATCTTCTGTCTTTGATGTATTTCTACTGGAGGCTGTGCAGGATAGAATGGAGTTCTAAGCATTCATCCAGAAGCCCTCATTGGTGGTGGTAGTGTCTACTCAATAGTTTTGCAATATCAGATCCTAGCATACTTAGTCATAATTAAGAACATCCTTATTATTTTCCATTTTCTTTTATTTATGTGAGTGAACAAATTCCAGGTTTTCCAAATGTTTTATAGCATACATATAATATAATATACATATAAAATACTGAGAAGTGTGGTTTTATTTATGGTTATAAATATTTATGGTTATAAATGTTTTGACTTTATTGTTCCTGGACCTTATTTAAAAAATAATATTATTTTAATATATATATATATTAATAGCTTACACTAGGAAGTTTAATTTATTCAAGAATGATATATTTTGTATATAAGGGAAGGCTGGGTTAAGATTTTGCTTGTGCAAGTGCTTCATTTCCTCTCCTGGCTGGTTGATAGTAGATGATGATTTGATTTACTACTACTGCCAGTTGTTGATATAACTCATCAGTTTCAATGTAAATGGTGAATTCTGTACTGGGCATGATCTGACTGATTTAAAAAATAATAATAGTAGTAATAAGCAACATGTGTGCAATTTTTCTCTATAAAATTAATAGATGGCTTTCTGTTTTTTATATATATATATACACACACACACGTGTATATATATATATATTATTTTCAGAAGCTTTCGTTGAATCTTTCAGTAAAATGCAGAAAGTACAATCATTTTAAACATGCTGTCTTTTACCCTTACAGATCTACACAGTGCAACAAATCTGAGGTCACGGTCCTTATCTGGAACAGGACGGTCTCTGGTGGGCTCGTGGCTGAAGCTGAACAGAACAGATGAAAATTTTCTACTCTATGCACACTTAACTTACATCACTTTGCCATTGCATCGAATTTTAACAGGTGGATTTTAATGTCCATTACCCATAAACAGAGTCATTTGGTTCCCAGGCAGCCTTCAATGTTGTGGGATTTTGCTATTAAGATAGAGGAACAAGCCTTTCTCTGAAAGCAAACATGACTTCAAACCTTATTTGCTGACTGTAGTAGCAAATCAGTTTGAGTAAGTGGAATGATGTCTAACTGTTCTCTGGCTTTGGGCTAATTTTGCTTGGTGAGAGTTCAAACAAGCTGGTAGGTTTTGTTTCTGGAAGAGTGTTAGTGGCTTTAATACTGGAATATAAAGTTCATCCATCTCCTGAGTGGAGGGCAACTCATTGTGAGCCTGCCCACTGACAGCAATAGTTGTAGCAGAGACCTGTGACTGAAGAGGGTTATGTGTTTTTTTTTTATGCAGTTTTGGATTTGGAATGATCTCCTTTGCCAATTTTGAGTCCTAGATTTATTATCCACATGAATTGCTTGGATTGATCAAAGTGCCCACACTGATAGCTATAAATCTCTCAGGTGCCCAATTTCTTTAATCAAACTAAGTAGTGGTTATGTCGCACCAGGAGCAGTCAGTCCCATGTTGTTGTCTAGCTATGCCAGTTACTACATTGATGATGGCCAACTCTGCATTTGTTCAGCTGGGCTACAATATCACAATAAATTACATCTTACAGCAGGCAAGTACTGAAGTATCAAATATGACATCCATGTAACCCTTGTCTGCCTGCAAATATAGGTGGGCTAGTTTGAACAGATGCCTGCATCAGCAGGAATGCTAGCCTTTCAATGGTATAGTTCATGGTATGAGGTAGCTCATGGGACTCTGAGATACTTAGGAAAATTGGGAAAGAAGTAGTGGTTTCTCTTCTCTGTCTAAATACAGTGGCGGTTTCTTTCATATAGCCATTACTAGTGTTACTGTGGAAAGTGACATCCTGAAATGTATTCCCTCTGAAAATACATATTGATTGTCTCAGGTACAAAGAAAGTTTGGTCCAGGTGCATGATAGTATCTCAGGCAAAGCTGTTGCTCAACTCCAAATTCTATACTGGAATAAAGTTATCATCACATGGAATAAAGTTATGATCGCAGAGCAATTTTTGAAGTCCTGTCTCTAACCTTTGAAGATCCTTTTAATTTACCTAAGAACTTAATCTTTTTTCTTTTCATCTACCAGATCAGATGACTTACGAATAGCTTTGTCTAGATTGTGGACTTCTGATCAGCGCCAGCTTTTTCTTGTCTGGGTCTGAAAAGAGAACTCAGTGGTTATTTCCAGATTGTTCCCAAAAAGTAGCTAACAGGACAGGAATTGAGAAATCTGTTGTTAAACAGATTAATCTACTGCTAGAAGAGATAGGAAGATAGCATGGGTGTATTCTTCATGTCATTAGTTGTACTGTGCTAGTGTAACAGTAATAGCTACAGTCTTGTCCTCCTTTGCAGGCTGCGATCTCAGACCGTGTTGCAAAAGTAAGCTGGCTCCTTCCCTACAGATAAGGAAAACTGTAGCTGATAAGATGCAAAAACATACTTAGCAGAGAGATGTTTCTACACCATTTGGCCTTTCACTCTATGTAGAAATTGATTTCAGTTTAGAAGAAATTACAAATTCCAGTCAGAATTGATCCTCTATAATTAAGGGTGGATTTTGAACAAAGTTCCAACAAAATATACAATTACTCCTTACAACAATTCCGTTGATACCATTAGAGCTGGTTAGCTAGAGCTCACCACAGGCATTTTGGAGTTCACAGAAGATACATTGTTCCTGCTGGCATTTAATACTTGCTCAAGTGGGTAGCATAAATGCCTCCATGCTCAAATATTTGCTTTTAGCTTGAATGCACTTTCTGAGACTTAATTTGTTTAACATACAATTGCAGGAGTCAGTGTATTTATTGAGACACAGTGAAAAGAGACATAAAATGTCTGGGCTGTAAGGCAGAATTTTAATCTGCAGTTTTTTCATTATCTGCTTTAGCTTGGTGCTTCGGATAGAACCCATTTCCAGTGCCTTTTTGTAATTAATGCATTTGTGCCAGTGGCAGCTTTCCAGCAGAAAGGAGCATTACACATGGGGCAGGACGCAGTGGGAAAGACATTCATCTCCTTTGAGTAGTTTAGGCAAGTCTGTACTACAAAATTAAAATGCTAGGGATACTGATCAAAATATTCAAAAATATCTGGAGTTTGTACATATTGAGAAGATTTCCTCTGCTGTGAGTTTTGTCTTTCTCCATGCTAAATGACGCAGGTCTCAGCCTTTCCTTGCGTGTCAGATGGTCCTATCCCTTTTAATCATCTTTATGGCCCTTCACTGGATTCACTCTATGTTTCATTCTTTACAAGCATGTCTAGAACCCTCTGAAGGTGTGGATCAATTTTTACTCAGGTCATGCCCTTTGTGTGCAGCTATGTGTGACCTGCTGGTTAATTAAGCATATGCTCCCTTTTCCGACATTCTTTATTCTTTGTGTAGCCTGGAAAAAGACCTAGCAGCCCAGTTTCCAGATACTTCTGCAGACTGCTGTGCCAGTGCGCTAGTTTTATTATCCACATTTGGAAAGATGCCCATTATGATAGCTATCTGGCAGGTTCATATTCTGTCACATTTGGGCAATATGGGGCTGAGGAGCTAACAAAACGAATGTTCTTATTGCAGCCTTTTGAGTGCAGAAATGTAGGCTTCAGGCTATAAAATAGATGAAACTGTTGAATTGTTTGCGCCAACATCTTCTGAGCCAAAAACCTCTGTAAGGGACTTGGGGATGGTTCCTTTCGGGAAGGAAAAAAACCTTTAGCATAATGTTTCTTACACTTGTTTCTCTGAAGATTGCCACCATCTCCATGCCTGACTCATGTTGTTTCATGCCACTATTAATGATACTTAAATCAGCTCTCATTTCTATATGATGGTTATACTTGCAGTTTACCATCCTTCAACTAGGATGCACCTTGGGAGGGATTAGAATAGATTTCATTAATAGGCAAAGTCTCATTGCTATTTGTGATTTAAATTCCTTTAGTGTTGTAACCAGGGGTCTATGCAGCAGTCTAGAAATGAATCTTCAGTTCTTACTTCCTTGTGCAGTGGCTACTTTCAGGAACCTCCTAAATTTGCTGTTCCTTTTTGTTTCTTTCCCTTCCCCAGATATCCTGGAAGTGCGTCAGAAACCAATTCTGATGATATAGCAGAGTGGGCACAGCCTTGGAGCCTTGTTGCCAAGTGCCTAACCACAGTGGTTTTCTGTGCTAACACTACCATCTAGTGTCAGGAACATAAACCTCCACTGGAAAAAGGGAAGTCAAAGAATACCAGCCGATCAAAAGTGCCTCTTTCTTCCTTCCTCTGCTGTCATACGCCGTATGCACATTTGCAGTACATCACTTGAGTGTTTCCGATTGGAAGTGGACTTTCAGCAAGATAAAACAAGAAGGGGCTGCGTTTAAAAGGAGTCAATGCTTTATGAACAGTTTATTACTGTGTTTACTTTATAACTAAGAAACCAATAATATGGACAGAATGTGTTAAACTTTATATTCTTTGAGAGAAACAATTTGAGAATTTCATAATGATGTGCTAATGAACGTTGTTCATTATGGACTCTCGCCCATACTCTCCTTGTTGGATTGACTTAATTTGTGTGAGTGCGTCTGTGCATGTTGGGATTGAAGGGATGAGAAAAATTTCCTGCTGAGGGAGGAAAAGGAAAATGATATCATAAAGATACATTGCCATTTGGATATGTGCAGTCGGATAGGTCAGAGCTTAAAAAGAGGCTTAAGATGTTCCCATTTGTTCATGTGTCAGTGTTAGGACAGGAGAACTCTGCTGACAAATTTCTGTATCTACCAAAGAACAGCAACATTTTCATCCTCAAGACCTGGCAAAGAAACTGAGCCAGTGAAAAGAAGGCTAAAATGTGCTGCTATACTAAAGCTGAGGTTAATATCCACTACTAATGCTGCTTATCTCTGTTAGTTGATTCAGTTTTAGTTTGAGGCTGAAATGGAAAAATAGGAGGCCACAAATGGACTCCAAAAACTGAAAACCTTACCAGTAACCAACACACTCCTGCACACACTGGACCAAAGTAGGTAAAGTTGTCCTTAGTGATAGTGTTCAAGGCCAAGGAGGGCATGAGAGCTGATTAATGTTTTGGCAGCTTTCCCAGATTCATCTTTTCCTGTTGTTTTGCTGTACTGTTACATGCTGAAGCACAACAAGTTTTGTTTTGAGACAAATGTTTTAAATGTAATTCTGCTCTGAAAAGTGACTAAAAATAGCATTAGTGGGAGGTTTGAAATTTGTGTTTTGGGAGGTCTCAGGAAAAAAAAAAGCCTTATGTTTACAGGTAAAATGCCGCTTTCTTAAAACAGAAAAAGTTTGCACTCCTTGACACATGAAATCTAAATGATAAAATACTGAGACTACTGCAGTTTGATTCATTGCTTCAATGTGAGAACTAGTCATACTTCACATTATTTACAGCCACCTAACAGGCATAGCAAAGGGTGGGGTAGCTTGTCACTTATGGCAAGTGACACTGATACATGCACAAAGAAATCTATGAAGAGTGAAGGTGTCTTTTTTTTGTCACTATTCAGAGTCTGAGCACCTAACCTCTCTAATGCTGTTGCCACACTTACATGTGCTCTGAGCCTGGACCTTTGTCTCCCTCACACCCAGCCCTTCCTAAAGTACTTTGTTACTTTCTTAATAGCCTGTGATGACTTAACCTCTCAAATAGGACTCTGCCTTTTTTCCTCAGGCCATGTTCCATGGGAATAGCTCCACTTCAGTGTTAAAGGTAGACTAACTTTATCATTCAGCCCTACATGATGAATCCAGTATAGTAAGGAGGTCTTTTTTGTTTGTTTGTTTTTGAGGCTAGCCCTGGAAGTAGTCACCATAGTCCAGAGTGATGGCATTTCTAATACTGGCAGCATGACTGCATAACAGGGACAGCTGACCAGTAGTTAGTTCATTTCGTATGTTTTGCAACAGCATTACAAAAAAGTTCACATGGTCATTGCCAGCACAGCCACTTCTCATGTTGCAGACTTTGAGTCTTGTTCCATGGGAGTATGTGCTTGTGTGTGTGTGAGGGTGTTCACGCTGTCTAACCTGAGGCATGCAACTCAGGTGCCTAGGTTTCCTACCTAATCCCAAGGAGAGAGACTGACTCCTAAATGAGCAGCTGAAAAGCTCTCTCTAGGAACTTCAAAGGCAGTCCAGGTGCTTACCTGAGATCCCTGGGTAGTGTGCCTAGTGCCAGACAGCACAAAGATTCTCCTTCCCAATGTCCATGGCAACAGTTAAACCACTCTTCAATTAGAACACCAGTCCTACTCTGAAGCCTCTGAAGATGTTTTATTTTTTCTATATTTTCATATGGGCCTGGGCAAAAGCAGTGCTGTTTTCCTTCAAATATTCATCAGGGATGGAAGGGAGAGAGATCTAATATTTGTCGTACTAGTGGCAATTGATACCTTTTAGTTAAACAGAGAAATAGCAGACATGGAAAGGAAGCGGATCCAGATCGGAACCTGAGTCATGGGTGCCTGAGTACTGCCTAGTTGACAGTAATTTTTAATGCTTTTCTGACATTGGTATATTAAATTTAGGTAGCTTAATTTCATGCATTCTGAAAGACTGGAACAGATCTTACATAAGATTTCAGAGGAAATAACAAATGAAGAAAGATTCTAAAGTAGTACAGTAGTAGAAAGGCAATGTTACAGAAAAGACAGCACAGATCCCTTGTCTATTATATGAGAAATATTGTCTGCTTTGTTATATGTACACAGATGAGTTCTGATGTCTGGTTTTTGAAGGGATGAATATAAAATTCCTATAAAAAAAACCTAATTGGCTTATTTTATCCTGCTAGCAGGTATCCTATGTCTGTATTGAAGACAACTTTTTTAGTAGAAAAGGGCTACAGGTATGCCCAGATGGACATCCATGGAAAATGGAAACGAAAAAGTCTACTGAATGTCAGTAGTGCTTTTTGGAAACAAGTTAGATGTACAAGACTCTCAACTATTTCCTCTCTAAACAACTGATGTGCAGTTCCTATGTGTCGCACATGTTTTCTTAGTTTGTTATCAGGTAGGAGGGAAAAAATGCATATTTTGTTTTGCTTTTAAACCCTTATAATTTATTGTCCTCATACAGACAGATTAACAGAGAAGGTGATCCAAGTTTTGCCTGGGTCAAGGTGGCACGGCTGGTTCCTTAACTTGCTATTGCACTATACTAAAAAAAGAAAAGGGAATGTTAGATAGAAACCTCTCACGCTTTTAATTTGGAGGGGGTTTTAATTCTGTAGCTCCGAAGCAGTAAACCATTAGATTTGAGCCTCTGTTGACCATTTACGTTGCTGAGGAATGAACCGGAATGTTCTACATACCATAAAGAGTGCAGGAAAGTGCAGCTGTCCACATCCTGGCTGTTGGAGTGCAGCGGTTTTCATTAGTTATATTGATGTTGATACTTGACATCAGCTCTGTATGAGAAAGCAGCACAGTTAACAGATTTGGGAAGCTTTGCAGAACCTTTTTATTTATTTACAGAATCCCACCATACCTCATTCCGAGTTAACTTCTTCCCTCGCTCTACCCATTTGCTCCCTCTGGAGACCTGGGGCTTATCACTTCAACTCTTCACCGATGATATATGTTGACAGATGTCAAATGCAAGACTGTAAATTTTTTCACCCTACACAGGTTTTTCTGTTATCAATTTAGCAAGTAGAAAGCCTTCGGTTTTTAAAGAAAGCTCTTAAATCACTTATTTTGTATTAGCGTATTATTGCTTTGCCTTAGAGACCACAGCATATGTGAAATCATGTTCTTATTGCCAGCCAGTGCAGGATGGGTTCCAAGTCTGCTTTTAAAAGAAGCTTTTTTAAAAAATGTAACAAATCTTTCAGCTGTCTCGGCTAATGCAGGCAGCTGAAAATCCCAGTTTGTATGGGTTCATGTTCCTTCTCTTTTTGTTCTCCCAGTCCTCATTGTTTATAAGGCTTGAGCATGTTGGGGATGTGGATCACTTGGTTTTGCATTTCTCATCACAGTTGGTGTGGTTGGTTTCCTAAAAAGAGTTGTTTGTAAGGATGAGTTTTCACAGTAAAATGGTTTGCGCAAAGTATGTTATTTTACCATGTTTTAATTTAAATAGTCAGGTCCTTGGCTCTGCAAACACACTTTTCTGGCAGATCCTCATGCACAGAATCCCATTCTAGTCACAGAGGTTGGACATGGAGACCACATAAATAGTCTGCACTTTAAGATTGTTGAACTGCTGCTTGCCAATCATGTGTTGTTTTTTTTTGACTTTCCAGATGATTACTTGTGCTGTATTTTGCAGTCTAAAGATTCCCCATATTAAAGGTAGATATAAGACACAGTCTTCAAAAGTGCCTAGGTCCTGTTGTTAATCCAATGGGGTTTAAGAACTTTTTTTTTTAATTTAGGAAGTTAGTACTCTTAAATTCTGTGTGGTGAGTAGCAGTGTCAAAAAATCACAAGTTTATAGTTCTTGGAAGAACTGGCCATCTCCTACACACTCACCCTTCATGTTAGGTTCTCATGGTCTCCAAAGGTTATGACTGAAAGCTCTAGAAATTGGATTTCTTCTGGTCACAGCAGTCAGTTATCTGCCAATGCCTTATCTTGTTTTTTGAGGTGTGACTGAAAGTGTGTGGTGTTGGTATATAGAAATTCTGTGTCAAAAATAGGTGCAGCAGGATCCAGTAAAAGGCATTGTTAAATAAGTAGCTTTTACACCAAACCTTAAATGAAACAGTATTTTACACCAGAATGTAGCTGTTTTGACCTTTGATCGAAATAATACAAGACCGCAAGCAGGATAGAATGTTGAATGTGTAAATATATAAATACTCTCAACCTAATTTCATCAAACTAACACTTGTTGCATGGTATGTTTTTTTGCCTCATTGATGATTAGTGTTGATAAAACGATGATGGGTTGGAAATGATGCTGGCACTGTATTGAGCCCTTTGAACAAAGAGCAAGGAGAACCTTTGTGCACCAAAAACGGAGTTGATTTTGCATATGGCAGCAGTGAAGAAAGCGTTGGACCCTGCAGCCAATAAACAGACCTCTTAAATGACCATGAATTTTGTTAGCAGTTTTTACTCTCTACTGTGCCTGGTGGGATTTGAGTTTGAATGTATTCTTTACTGGTGGCAAGCATGAACAGTGGAATAACACTCTGTGGTACTCATAATAAGCATTGCCAAATAGACACTCATGAGAAAAAGTAGTCTGTTTACTCTTCTTTTTTATTTTTTTTTTTCCACTTGGGCAAAACTTAACTTTCTGACTGCTTGCTGAATCTTTCAATGAACAGCCTCTGGCAACTTCACATTGTATAATAGGGGAAGAAGGTAAAAGTCAGTGTACTTCTGAATTTGTTTTAAAAGGCTTTTTGATGTTCCCATTAGATGCTGGCATTAAAAAAAAAAAAAAAAAAAAAAAAAAAAAAAAAGGTCCTTCTAAACAGGTGTGTTTTCTTTCAAATTAAGTTATATAACCATTAGTATTTAGGTTTGTGTAGAGTGGAATATTGAGACTGTTGGCTATAATGATTTCTTCATGATAAATTCAGGAAAAAACTTCAATATGGATTTGTATAGTATTGTTAAAATTTGATTACTTTTTAGCACTTCCATGTTTATACTACCATAACTTGTACTTACCAACATTGAATCAGTTTTGGTTTAAAGACTTGCAAGGCACTACATCTTCCCTCTCCACCTGATTTATGTGACTAACATTTCACAGTAGGCTTTTTGAGGGGATTTTTCTATATAAAAATATAGAAAAAGAAATACCAAACACACCAGTTATAAAGTGGACCTGGTGATGGTTCCATTTCAAAGAAACAGAGACCAAGACTGTTTCACAAACTGTGTGGTGTAACATCTCTTCTAAGATATGCATGCTAGCTTGGTAATCAGCGATAGGTGAGGCAAAAATTAAAAATAGAGGTTAGGGAGAAAGAGAACAGGGCACTTAGGTTCTTTTAGGTTTTTCACTATAGACATTTGAGTAGACTGTTGGCAGTGTCATTCTGTGTGTGCACGTGCAAGTGGAATCTTAACTGGTTAGAAAATGCTAAAATACATCTTGAAAACTAACAAAGACTTTCCTTGAATGCTCTACATTGAAAGCTTTTGAAGGCAGCCAGACTAAGAGAATGCATTAGGTGAAATAGTACAAAAGACTAAGACAGTGGAAGGTTACAAATCATGGTAAGAAAGCTCACCTGTTTGTTTTAGTAGGCCTTTCAACATCAGTTTGTGGAAGGAAAAGGTGTGCCTTGTTTGTTTGTTTCCTTTTAATCAAAATGCTGTAGGGACAGAAGACTGATGCATGCGTCTTTGAAAAGTGTTCATGACTTTCATTAATAACTTCCCTAAATGTTGAAAGAAGAAGATTGTTTTAACAACGTGCCAGTATATCTTGTTCAGCAGAGTCCCTGCTCTGGAGAGGCAAGTTAACTTGCTTCCTTTCATCCTGATGTAGTTTCTGTTGTCTGCCCTCATCTGGAGCAATGCTCCCAAGAAATACCGTAACATTGCTTGGCATGCAAGTTTATCATCAAGGGCTGATGTCCTATAATACCCAAAGATCAGTACAAAGTAAAATCACACATGGCAGACTGAAGAAAAATATGAAAAATAAGAAAAATCTTTGCTAACAAATGGTTACCATGCTTGCTTACTCCTGTCAGAAATGTTTCTGAAACTTGTAATAAAAAGTTTGTAGAAAGCAAAGGAGTAAAATTTTCAAAAAGACCAGGTTACCCTATGCAAATCTGGGTAGAGCTTCTACTTTTAAAAGAGCTTTTTCTTGAAGTGTTAATTCCAGCTGCTTTAATGTTTTCCCTGTCATCAGTTTATGCCAACATTCAGTTGGGTCTGGTGATTCATAACAGTATTTCACAATATGCAATTGCTTGATCCATTCTCTTCTCCTTCCATCTCCTCACAGCATAAAAGGATGTTTATGTCTGGCTCTGCTTCTTCTGCCGGAGCAGTATTACTGGGGAAGTCCAGTGCAAGCAGTTCTACTGGTCTCCAAATTCTTCAAAATCTCATATGCACACTTTAATTCAGATGCAACCAATGTGTTCATCAAAACCTTATGCCACTTAGAAGTAGACTGACTGCCTTATGCCTGCACTACATCTAGAGGCATTCCTTTGCTCTTGAAGGAAAAGGTTGGCAGAGCCCACTCTTCCATCCCTGCTTTTCCATGCAAGTGTCAAATTAGATTATGCTTGAAAATGGTTGAGTGATAGATGCTGTGTCAAGGAGCATGAAGAGTTATTGTGCAAGTCCCGTTCCCAGCAAGAGGAATTCTGAATCACGTGCTTCCCGGTAAGTACTCCCATAGTTAACCTGCCTCATAGATATGGTCATCATAGGTGGTAATTCACAGTGATCATTTCTGACTTTGTTTTAAAGGTAAGGAAACACTGATGTCATAAACTGTCAATATTGCTGAATTTGGTATATGACCTATGGTTTTCTCTTCAGTGTTAGGAACTTACTTTTCACAATGGAGAAACTCCCTGTAAGTTTTTCCTGGGACTGGAGTTGACAGAGTTACCGTTCGCAGGTAAGAAGAATGCATTGAGTACCCACCAATTAGGGTGGGGCTACAAAGCTAGCTGTAACTGAGACAGAAATTTGTACTGTATTATGTCATTTGTGATAGAAGATAACAAACCAAAGTTAGAAACTTCTACACAGAGGTAACTGCCTGAGCAGACAAATTCTAATCATGTCTTTGAAGCCTATGCAGATTTCCAGAGATGATCAAATTACTACGCTACCTCTCAGTAAAGGTTGTTACATTCCTAACAGTAATACTCACAAAACTGGTGATAATGACTACTTACTTGGATTATAATGCTTACTAATAATATTCAGGATGTTTGGGTGCAAATAAGAATTTCTAAATGAGTATATCTTTAAAGAATGACCGTGTGCTACCCTAACAGAAGGCTGCCAGAACTTGGAAAAGTGTATCAATGACTACGTCAAGCAGTCTAATTTTCTTATAGCTCTTTACTCATCTTGTGTTGCACCACCATCCTTTCTGTGGATTCTTGTGTGCCACTCCTGTGTTTCATGCAGCTCCGTATCATAACTTGTGGAGCAGTGCAGAGGTTTGTAACCCAGTCAGCAGCTACTGAATATTCAAGGAAGTTTGTTGCTCTTCTGTGCCTGAGCTTTACTTGTCTGTCTGTGTTACAACAGTTGTGTGAAGTAAGCGTTTTACCAAAGCAAGCAGTTTACTAAACTTTGAGTCTGAATTCATACACAGCTTCAAACCTTGTGTCATCTGGAAGGCTACATTAAGCAAAACTACTTGGCTGGCTGTTGCTCTTCACTTGGCCTTCAATTCCATCTTTAGCACTAGATCATTTAGAGCCAGTCATCTGGTGATGCATTGTTAGGATCGTGGTAAAGTTATCTTCTCATCTTCACTCGTTTTTATAGCCTAGGTCATGTACATAGCATTTAGCTTATACTTAATGTGCTTTTTGGATGAATCAGACTTCTATATGTCTCAGTTACTGCAACTAGTCTGTGAAGAGCAGCATTTTCTTGCTGGAGTAGGAAAGCGACTGATTTTGATTAATACGCGCTGTTCCTGAAGTGCTGCATTTGTAGTCTGGACATTCAGGAGTTGCTGTCTTCTGGAAGATTATATTTGCTTTTTCTGTTTTGCAAGTGGTAAAATCCTTGGTTTGATTAGAGTTTCTGCAGCCACATATTTTTTTTTAAATGCAAGGATACTGTCATCTTTCATCTTCTATTTCTTACATTTGTGAATATTATGTGTTAATATTACATGTACTATTTGTATTTTCATGCAACCATTTTATTCTAACATTACACGCTTTCAACTGGAAACGAAACAGTAGTAGAAACCTAATAATTTCACCTTGAGCAGATACTATATTACTTTTGCTTTCTTATCACTAAATTATCTGAAAGTTTGTGGCTTTGTTTTTTTTTTTTCCCATTGTGGCATGTTGCAATATTTGTGATTATAGTTGGTGTCATATAATCTTGATTTGAGTTCTCAGCAACATCTGGGGTGGGAGGATCAGGAAAAAAAAATAGGAAATTGTGTTTTATGATTTTTTTAAAAAACTACCATCAGATAACTTGGAAAAATTAGCATGAAATTCTGTGCTGGTTTAGGAAAATCATGTCCCAGCATTAGTTCTAACGGTGTGTCACTTATACTTTGTTATTTGCAATAAAAGCTAATAAGAGCCTCATCTTTGCTCTTGAGAACTAGTGTTACCTTTCTTTATGGTTGCCCAAATCTAGGGAGAAGCAGTGCTTTCTTTTTTAAGCAGAGGGCAGTAAGGTACGTCCAAGATGTGGACATAGCACAATAGTGGCTAACATGAGTTAGACAGCAGCCATTTTCTTGTGGTCTGAGCAGGTCAGAGTGCAGTGGAAAGCTGATCATCCACGCTTGACTCTTCTTGACACAGTTGTTGATTTTATTTATTTTTGCTATTTATCATACTGTTACAAAACCAGAGAAGAATCACCTTATGGCCTAGCTTTTGGGTAGTGCTTTTAGGCTAGATCTAAAAACCTCGTGTTCTGGATACTTTGTCAGGCAAACACAGGCAAAGTGTTTTTAATCTGGAGTCTTTTAATGTTTAAGTTGCAGGGATTTTTAGCTGTCAGCCCCCACAGTAATTCTCCTAATGTTCAAGAACCAGTTTTTCTCTGTCTAGTAAAAGGTCACCCAAGCTCTCCCCTCTGAGCTGATTCAGCTCACTCTCCTTGCAACAGGAAAGCGTTTTGTTGAACTGGCTGTTACTGATGTGCCAGCAGCAGTAAAGCCATGTGCAGGATTTCCAAGGCTGGAGTTCACCTGCAAGCAACTGAATGTAAAATTCATTTTATTCATATAGTGTTTAAAGTCAAAGTGAAAGGAATACACACAAGACATTTCTCCCATTCGTTTATTCACATTTTCCATGGATTTTTGTACACTTCCTCAATGTGTTAGAACTAATGAAAACATTATTACATGACAAGTTATGTGAAAATTAAATATCCACTGAAAAATTCAGAGCAGTTTGAAATCTATTAAACTCTACCAGATCGTCACATTCAACATTTTAATTGAATTTATACTAGCTCATGCCACTTTAAATTGTTTAATGTCAGTTATTTCTTGCCTACAGGCACCAGTTACAAAGTTTTAGCAAATACAAATAAGGCATTAGAAAGATTTTAAGGACATTTTAAGTGTTACGGTGCTGCAAAGGGAGCTGAACGGGAGTTGTTACTAAAGCCTACCTCTTAATTGTTTTATGTTCCACAACATATGGAATTTTAAATTTCACTTGAACTTTCATGTCCATCAGCCAGAGATTATTGGAAGACACTCACTGTTGTGTTCCCAAATCGATCATTTAAGTATACTACAAAAAAATAAAATACATATAGCAATGTGGTATTTTAAAATAAAATTCACACCAACTATAATAATTTCCCGTAGTGATGACTCTGAAAATTAAAAGAAACTGAAATCTTGATTTACTTTTTTTGGGGAGTACAAAAGTGGGAGTGAAAAGATCTCTAAGATGCTGAAATTTCACAATCACAGCAAAAGGAAGAATGCATAGTATCCATTAGATGCTTCAACACCTACGTACAGTTTTAGCAGTCAAGGCATTAACTCAAATTAGGGAGGACCCTTACATCTTTAACATCAGGCATTTGATGTCCAGCTGTTAAATATAATATGCACCAACCAGGAATGCTTCATTGAGTTGAAATCCCAATCAAAATTCCTTCCTTGTATAGCATATGCCACTTTGTTATGAAGGCATTAATTGATTTCTGTGCTATAATAACTTGCTTTTAACTCCTTTTAGGCCTTTTTTTTTCCCCCTATGAAATAATCCCTGGCTTTTTGCAATAACAATGTATTTCAATATTTAACTAGAAACTGAAGCATCAAAGATTTGTGATTTTTTTTTTTTTTTTAACAGTCCTAGAGAAGGATTGTGCTTTATACCTGACCAAGTGCAGCTTGACTTCCTTCTCTTGCTTCGTAGTCCAGGTAATTGCAGTCACTATGAATGGTTTTGATTCAATCTCTTATTTGCAGTAAAACTCTTTCCTACTCTTAGTGGCAACTTCCCCCTTTAAAAGTTTTAAAACCATATGTTTATACATATATCTGACATTCTTATTAACACAGGATTCCTATGACTTTCCGTTAGGCTTTACTGATAAATATGTAAATTGCTAAAGAATCTTGATTTCTCATCTCAATTAGTCTTTTGCACAGCTAATAGAAAATAGTACTTGCTGACATGGATGTTGTTTTCCAACACATTTATTACTCTATTTATCTTTCTTTAATATTCTGTGCTCATGCTCAGAATGGCCACCCTTGAATACAACAAAGATGCACTTGCCAGTTTTAGAACCAGGCCAAAGATGTGCATGCAAAACACCAAGTCTGCCTCAATTTGGAGGCAAGTCACTAAGGATACATAGAAAGTTCAGTTTGTCTCTAAGTGGTTTCAGTTAATTGGTCCACACCTCAATAAATATATTAAATCTATATAGCCATCAGATTGAGGAAGTAAACAAACACAAAACTAAGGCCCCTGAAACACTCCATACTGAGTTGTTCTTAAAGTGAGATATATATAAAAAAAATCCGCTTACCCCATCCAGCAACCTAATCTAAAGACACCTCTTCATGGAAGCATGTTTAGAACACTACAGTCAAAAGACAAATACACTATTAACTGAGCCCTTGGACGTTAAATCTGAGCCTATAGTAAACTTTCAGGCAATGTTCTGTTTTTCATTCATACACAATTAACATGCAAGCTGTCAGCTTTTGTGCCTCCAATCAAGGTATCAGAAAGACCAAAAAAAAAGTCTCACTTATTTGCAATGGTTAAACACTAAGCTGGATGAAAAGAAAAAAAAGGCAAAAGGCACCATTTTCAAATAATACTTCAAATGGTATCTCCACTCCTTTTGCACTTGAATATTGAAAATGCAATTCCTGTGACCTCAGCATAGCTAAAAGGGGAGCAAAGGCCTTTGTTTTTTAACTTTGGTCTAGCAGGCTATAGGTCTTCTACTTTAGTTAAGGGGTAGAAGGCCTTAACCTGAAGCATGCAGTAAATTAGGAATCCAGGCTGCCATTTGTTCTCCCATGGAGAGCAGCAGAAAGCAGGTGTGCTGCATCTCATCAAGAAGTACTGCTGCTTTTTCCCTACCATTCGGCATTGCAGAGTCCCTGTGAGAATTGCATCATGCTGCTGCTTTCACCTGCGTTCCCCATGCCCCATTAGCCAGAGGCAGGTTGGCATGTTTCTTTCACCACCCCAAATCTGGTCAGTGAGACAAATACGAGGACAGTTTAAGTTAACCATTAGCCTCTAGCTCTTTGATATTTTCTAGAGCTGGAAATGAAGCAGAAAAAAAATATTTAATAGGGAAGGAGTTTTCAGCCAACTAGGACAAGGTTTGAAAAGAAAAGGATAAAAAAAAAAAAAAAAAAAAAAAAGTCTGCTAAAGCCCAGATGGAAACTCGGAACAGAACAATTTTCTGATCTGTGAATTATTGCCACATGGTTTAACTCTACTGAACACAGTTACATATCAAGTGCTCCCTATTTGTGAGGGAAAACTTGTTCTAGAGCTGCAAACTACTGCTCTGTGTTAGGTACTACAGTAACACACTGTATTTTTAGCACAGGGGAAGGGTAATTACTGAAATACAATTGTGCACACGGTCTTAGTAGCAGCCCAAGACAAGGTTTTATAAAAATCCTGAATTTTGTCTGTGAAAAGCTATCTTCAATTAAGTAGCACAACACATACACTTACAGCTCTGCCTCTGCTGTGTTTCAGTTTTAGCCAAACAGATTAGGGAAGAATTCCTCTGAGTGACCATAACGGAGACAGAAGCCTTTGCCTCTGACTTGTCAGATAAATGCCATCTGTGCTTCTGGTCCAAGATAAACAGTCTTCCAGTTGTCTGCTTATAATATTGCACAGTGTTAGCTTGTTGCTACAGAAAGAACAGAACAGACAGTTCTTCTCTAAGAAACACTACTGTCAACAAGACTATGCAAGCAAACTTTGTTTTAAATGGCTGGAGATGCAGTCTCCAAGTCCCCCAAAATCACACAAGTCTGTAAGAGTTAAAACAGTACAATATATATCATTATTGTTTGGGTACATTGTCATCAGTGACAGTTTAAAAAATTAGTCTCAACATAATATGTTAAAGTTAAAAATCAGAGTACAGAAACCATTTAAACAATTACATTTGAACATTCTCTCAAAACAGGAGGGTTTTGCATTGCACCACAGTCTATGAAGAATCTCTGGTACCATAATTTTCTATTCTGATTTCAGTCCGTTCAGTCAAGTTGGCCAGTGTTAAAAACATGCTTTAATTTAAATCGATGTGGTTTATCCAGAAGAGGTCCTGTATTTGGATGTTGAAAGAAGGGAGCACAGTCCAACACTTGTGTTCTATTAAAGCTTTTATTAGCTAGTTTAGATTTTCCTCACAGATTTTTCCAGAGTTTCTCTAACAGTTCTTAACATCAGAGTAAGATTTAAGTGTTCAAGTGAAGTTATGGAAGAAAAACAAAGAACAGCAGCAGTTTGGCAATAATTTCTGAAATCACTGACTGCAATATACTTAAGCCTCCTTCTTCTCCAGTAAGATTTTGTGCAACTCATCTGCGTCTTCACTTGTTTTCACCCTTATTAACATAGTGACAGGAACAGCTGGATTGTTCTCATCAACTGGTGGATTAGGAACACAAACTATAAGAACATTGTTTTTTCCGGTTCTTGTACACGGCATCTTGGATGGAATTAGAACATTCAACAGTATGTTTCCTGCATAGGCAAGAAGAAAAAATTAAAGTTAAAAAAAATCCATCTTTTACTGTAATATGGATGTTAGTATACTTACTAAATAGCAATTTAAGTTTGTTTTGAAGGAAGGCAATTGACAAGTGCCATATAAACTTGTCTTATTCTTTTCTAAAGATCTGTGCAAAGCCACTGTTCCTGATTTGTTTCCTTAGTAGTAATGAGGAATCTCTATACTATATCCACCCTTTTTAAAGGGAGGAATCTGAAGAATATCAGATGATAGCAGGGCCACTCGAGGAAGAGGAAATGAAAAAAGGGAGAATCAGCAAATAAGGAATTAAGTCACAGTACTTAGTTTATGCTTACTCAAGTTATTCATTCTTAAGCATAGACCATAAGCAGAAGCAAAAAGTTAGCTTTAACACACATACAGACAAAAAATGGACAAACCACTGTAGAATAAGTACTTTGTATCCTCAAATCATACACCACAACTGCTGTTGATACCACCAAGTTACTAATAACAGCTTTATGTCAACTTCTTAAATTCTGTCATGAGTATGAGACACTCAGTATTAGTGGTGTATTAAAACAATTGAAAAGAAGCTCAAAATCTACTTCAACAGAAGATGGACCCATTCTGTAAGCCTGGTAAGTAGTTCAGAACATGGTAGTAGCATTTAGGAAAGTCAGTCTTTGCCTTCCTTTCCTGTTCAGTTTTTCAAACACAGATTTTAGGAAATGATTACAGCACTGTGTGAAGATAGTAAAAAAGGAAAGTGTGCACCACTATGACTGTAGCAGCTTGTACAAACCAATGCTTGAAGACACCAAACTAACATGTCTTAAAAGTGTATGAGCTTAAAAGGGATTTCCTGATACATCACCTTAGATGAAAGTAGAGGGAATTAAATCAACATAATGAAGATTAGTATCAGCTGAGTAAAAACAAAGACTTCTGTTATAGGGCATGCAAGTTGGAAAAAACAAGTTTTCCCCTGCTCTACTCATTCAAACCCCTAAAGAAATGCTGAGAGCAATGACAGCTCTGCCATACATCTGCCTTCAGTTTTATTGCTAAGAAGAACTGCCTTGATGGAACCTTGTCTCCATCAAAACAAGTAAATGATTTAGAAGTGACTGACACAGGAATCCCAATCTCACCAGACATTTGAAAGCTTCACCTAATGGGTCTGCAGAAGGTTTTTATAGGCTTACCGGAACACTATAGAAAGTGAAACTGAGATTTTATCAGTGACCTACAGGTACACCATGGCTTAAGTTCTCACATCTTTTATATGCATAATTTATTCTGTTTTGCTGAAGTTGTGAAGTACTTGTGAACTCCATATTCACATTTGCTGAAGCGAGGTACTAAGAGGCAATAAATTTTCTCAACAATTAATATCAAAACATGTGACAGTTTGCCTGCATCTTAGCAGGAAATATGTTGATCTTCATTCTTCACACCTCTGATACGGTTATACATGATTGTGGCATCTTAAAGCCAAGCTTCAAAGCCTTTAAACAAATCAGGAATAGAGAACAGCCACTAAAACATAAAGGGGAAAAAAGTATCCAAACAGAAATCATAACCTATTTCTTCCTTGCACTGCTTAAAGTGTGTTATTTCAGAATACTTGTTGGAGGCATACAATTGCTTGAGATTATTCAGAAGAAAGAAGTTTTTCATTAACCTTATCACTTACACTGTGTAACAAAATCAGGGGATTTTTTGCAGGGAATTTTACATCAGGACTTATTAGTAGATTGAATTTACTTACCTAAATTGGTATCTGCACGGACTAGGAGCTGCGTTTTTTCATTTCCTGCTGGTTTCAAGTGTAATGTTCCTACACCTTTTTCTTTAAACTCATTATCCTTTTTGTAGAACAGTTTGCATCTGTGCACAAAAAAAGCAAACCTAGTTCGTGTAGATATGCAGAGATAAAATACAAACATCTCCAAATATATACATATGTAGATATATGCATGTACCTGACTCCCAGTAAGCCATTTAATAATCAGTTAACATGCTGTGAGTAGCATAAACATTTATTCTTCCTGATCTTGACTGTTTCATTGCCTAACAGATGCACTAGAACAGTTCAGTTGGAAGGGACTTTCAAAGATTCAATCCAACTGCCTGACCTCTTCAGAGCTAACCAAAAGTTAAAGCCTGTTACTGAGGGCATTATCCCAGTGTCTGGAGCACCAACAGCCCTGGGGTATCAACCACCTTTCTAGGAAGCCTTTTCCAGTGTCTGACCACACTTGCAGTAACGATTTTTCCTAATATCCAGTCTGAACCCGCCCTAGTGCAGCTTTATGACACGGCCTACCATCCTGTCAGCAGCAACCAATTCCATTTCCCCTCCTCAGGGAGCTGCAGAGAGCAGGAAGGTTACCTCTTGGCTCCTTTATGCCAGACTGGGCAACCCAAGTGTCCTAAGCCTCTCCTCACAGGACGTGCCTACCAGCCCTCCTACCAGCTTTGTTGACATCCCCAGGACACTTTAAAGGACCTTAACATCCTTTTTATATTGTGAAGCCCTGAACTGCACACAAGATTCAAAATGAGGCCACACCAACACTATATATAGTGGGGGAATCATCTCTTTTGATCAGCTGACTATGCTGTGTTTAATGCACCCCAAGATGCGGTACAATGGTACTTATCAGTTCAGAAAAAGGAAGGTCAGTCTTTCAGTACTGAAATGAAAGATGTTACTTTCAGGTGAAAAAAAGACAACATACAGCGACTTGTATTCAGGATCTATCAGGAATAATTAAGGAGTAGCAGCTGTAATTACTGTTAGGCACTATTTTAAAACAGTGATTGCAAAACACTACAAACTTACTGTATTATCTGGACTTATAATAGGACCTCTACATAAGATTTGAAAACACTGGAGCTTGTCTTAAAACAACAAACCTAACACCATTCTTAATAAATTGGTTTGCAACTTCTCATAGATAAATTAAACCGCTTTTGTACATGAAAATTCTCTGCCAAGTGTTAAGCAGACATACAATTACTTGGACTACTAAACGTGATTTGAAAAACTGTTTGAGGTGGAGTTAATCTCACTTTAACATTAGAAGTACAACTTATTAACTCCTTCATACAACAGTTTGTATTTTCCAGCTGAAGAGCTGTAGTTTAGGCTACACAAATAACTAAGCATCCAACTGGTTTTGAAAGTACTGTAAGTTATTTCTGTAGTACATGCCCTACAATTTAAGCTTACAAAAGCTGATGAAGGCAGAAATTTTTTCGATCACTTAAAAAAAAATGATCACAAATGGTGATCACAGCTGTGTCCAAGACACAATATTACTAAGATCCTACTTATCTTTGTAAGTACCTTTTTACAAGTGGAACTTCCTGTTCTACATAGCTTCCTAAGAAACTTTATTAACTAGGAAGTCAAGAACATGTCATTAATTTTTACCCTGCAGTGGTTAATAGCAAAACATAGATATGAATTATATTTTCAATTTGCTATTCTAAGGTAACGTCACTTACTTCTTTGAGTAGAAAGCATCATCCTCTTTTATTTCATTAACAATGACTTTTGGTGGCTCTTCTTCCTTCTCTTCTCCATCTTTTAAATAAAAAGTTTTAATACATCCCATATGTTAATGTCATAAGCATATAATCTGGAAGGTGTTTTGGCTTGTTAATTAGAACTAGTTTATGCATGCTGTATGTTACATAAGCATGCAGAGCCTGTCAGTAATTGCCAAAATACCTTTAAGTCAATGTGGGCTCTAAAGAAGCTTTACCTACAGAAAAAGTCCTTATTTTCATTCAGCCGCATGCCTCAAACAACTTCATGCTCACCTTCAATTTAAACTGAATGAAAATACCCAGCCATTAAACAATCAAAAAACAAATTAAAATACAAAGTTAAATGAGTAAAATTTAAGTTAAAGCCTCTTGATAGGGAAAAACAGTTGTAAAATTTCCAAGAGTAGCCTTTACAAATTATACATACCCCCAGAGACTAAGTTTAACTTGGGGGAAGGGTAATCAGGTGCAGGAGTGACAGCCAAGAAACAGGGACAGGATTATGCCTTTCCAGTCCCTACAGCTGCTATAGCATTTCTATAGCTGACTATACCCAAATTAGCTAAAAACTTTCAAGTAGCATGCAATTTTATTGTCTCTTGTGGTCTGGTAAATAAGATATATGAAATCACGAGGGATCTTTTAATTAATCTATTGGGGAAAGGCACCAGGTATGAAGTGTCCCACAGGCTCAAAGCTGAACATACCAGTTGTTTTAAGTTTTCATTGTTTCAAGTCTTATATTCAGCTAAAAAAAAAACATTCTATTACAGAGAGTATAAATTTGACAGACATGCACAGGTCTTGGTAATCATACTTTGAGTGTTACTTAAGCAGCATGCAATACTTAGAATTCCACATTGCTAGTAAAATTTTGCAGTTTTCAAATTCAGTAACTTAGTTCAACTTAGTGTTATTTCATCTTTGCAGATGAAATAACAGTCACAATCATTCACCATTTACCATTAAAATGGTTTTTGAAAATAGATTTTACCTTTATCATCACTATTCCCACTTTCTGTCTGAGCTTCTAACACATTGGTGGATGCTGCAGTTAGAGACTTTGTTGGGTTTGTGTCTTTTCCAAACAAACCTGAATTTCCAGGAGAGAATGAGAAACTACTAAGTGTTCCTGAGCCAAGGGAACCCAAAACAGAACTGTCGACACTCTTGCCAAAATTAAATGAGACAGTTGATGTAGCTCCTAATGATGGGCCTCTTTTTTCTGCTGTAACTTCAGGTTTTTTGTCCGAGGTATTCTCAGTTTTGTTGTTAAACAAAAATGTTGATCCTTGCTGTAGCTTTGAATTCCCAAATGTGGAAATAGACTGAGTGCCAGGTGTCTTGCTGCTTTCATTTTCAGATCCACTATCACTACTGCTTCCATGTTGTTGTTCAATAGTTGCTAAATACTTCTCATAGTCTCTAAAGATGGGTGTCAGATCACACAAGGGGTTTGTGTTTACATGCTTAACTATCCAGTCACGCACAGAACAGTTTAAAGCTGCTAACTGTTTGTGATAAACACTAGAGCTGCAGACTTTACTCTGAGTATAGTCAGAAGATGATGGTTGGCTGCCACCATTAGCTTTTGGGCTTGCAGCCTTCTTTTCAGTAAATGCAGTAGTAGCCGGACCATTTGATATGGTTGATCCTATTAAAAGAAAAACATGGTTTAGAGTTGTGTTTTTTTTTTTTTCTCCTACAAACTGCATTTCTCATGAAACCCTAAGCTAATATTTCCATTACTTCTGTATTATATCTATTAGTTCTGTTCAGTTATTACAGTGTAGTGTGTTGCATCATGACACTGTATGCTAGATAGCACAGTTTCAAAGTGTGCGATAGCAAATGTGTTCCATCACCTTTACCTCTAAAAAGGTTTTATCTCCAGTATTACATCAAGAATGACTTCAGTTTCCACCTCTTAAAACTGCATGTATTTGATACCTTGTCTCTCCACTAGTATAAAAATCTCTAGGAAATTTTACAAAGATCAAGTCTTGAAATATTAAAGCAGAACTACAGGGCTAGTGAAAAATCAAATTCCATCATTACCTTACCCTACAGAATTTATGGCTGAATTTTCTGATGAATACACATGCTTATTTAAAACTTACCAAATACAGATTGCGTTTCAGAGGTTGTCTTCAAACTGCTGAACAGAGGAGTACTAGAGATACTACTGCTTCCATTAGACAGGCCTTCTAAGGGCTTTATTCCTGCACCATTACCAAACCCACTGAAGCCACTGCCTCCTTTTCCAGAAGGCAACATAAAGCCTTTAAACCCTTTAAATGCTCCTCCACCTTCAGGCTGGGGAGAAAAGAGAAAAAGACAACCAGTTACATACACCTCTATACTTCTATCCTCACTTGATATTCCATTTATTTTACCCTTGTTCAGTGTGTCATTTCATGTCCCTTACTCTAAGTCAGCTATGTAAACAGAGTTAATAGCTTCCTTATGACACATACTGCTGCTATTTTTAAAAGACTCAGATGTTTGGAATGAAAATAAACTAGTTATAGGAAGTGGATACCTAGAAGCTGTTTAGAGCAGTGGATGTGTCTGATTACCTATTTAGAGATTCAAAGCATTTTGTTTTCTTTAAATAATTACCTAGCAATATATAATTGTAGGCTTATTTTCAGGAACTTTTAACATTTACAACCACAGTTAAGAGTCCAACACTTCAAACCACTCATCAAAACAGTGTATTTTATAGTCACCTGTGTAACATAAGTGACTTACAAAAAATATTCCTATGTCACTGATGGGAAAACTTGATAAAGTAACACGTATGCTTTCTGCGACTTTTTCATTACCTAGTTCTGAACATGATCTTTATGACCATAATATTTTATGGTGTAGTTTCTTACATGTTTTTAGAATAGGGTCATACAGCACGATTAGCATCCAAACAGGTACTGCTACTTTTAGCTACTACATATAACATCTTTTGAGGTAGTGAGGACATACATATTACTGGAGTAGAAATTCTCTACTTCCAATGTCTTTAGACAGCAGTCAGAGGAAAAGGAGAATCATTTCCAAGTTTCATCTGCTTTTGTTACTTAGAAATAGCAGAACTTCGCAACTGTAGGTTCATTTCCAGTATCTGGCCTCACGGGTCTGGGCTCTGCTTCCCTTCGTGCTTTACTTTTTCCAATTAAGTCCTCAATTCCTCATTTCTAGTTAGCTATTTTTATTTTTGTCTTTGTTCAGTCCTACCTCTCTCTCTGGACATTCCAGTTAAACAGCAGTCTCTGTAGCATTCTGCTTGCTTCATTTAGGAACTTCAGTAAATTTCAAGTTCGTTTTTGTAAATGTTTCACAGATTTATCATGCAGACTCAGCTGTTCTGCCATCTCTTCTGCTTTTTAGACTTTGTCTAGCCTACCCTACCTTTTCTTCCAGCTCTGATCCATAACAGTTAACTCCCAGCCTTCTGACTATTTCTTTTGCAATCATCTAGTCCCCTTTCTCAACCAATTGTTTTTCCATTTGCTATTGTCCCTGAATCTCTCCTGTTCAAGTTCTGGTTTTTGGTTTTTGTTTTGTTTTTTTTTTCCTTACATCAGAGTCCTCTACCACCTCCGTGGCTAAAACTACCATAGGCAGAAGTGGGATGCGACACAATTTATATTGGCTAGAACAGAAGGAAAGTGAAGAGCACAAGAGAAAGTAACCTAACCTGTAACTGTGCCTAGTCCTGTTCTATCTAAAGGAAAGGTTGGATGTGGTGCTTATGGACATGGTTTAGTGGGTGATGTTGGCGGTAGGGTGATGGTTGGACCAGATGATCTTGAAGGTCTGTTCCAACCTTAATGATTCTATTGAAAAGCAAGTCATGATGACAGGTAAAATTTCTGCCCTGTTTCTAACACGGAACATGCACTCTTGAGAGAGCACAGAAAGATATATATGACAAAGCATCTGTCGAGGATTTTTGAAAGGACCCACAACAAAGTCCAACTTCCTTTCTGTGTTCATTTGTTATTGCAAAGAGTAGGAGGCACTAAAGCTCTTCAGTGGGAAAGAACATTATCATTCTTTAAAAGAAACATCTCTTTCACTCTCGCGTCAATGTAACAATTTGGCTTTTACTTGTTTAATGCCTGCCTTGGACATCCTCCAGCCCTCCAGTATGGTTAACTAGTATCTTTTGACTTCCAGGCTTTTACCTCTGCAAAGACTGGAAGCGAAGGGAGTTGAATAGTTGCATATACCCTTTAAATTATAATTTTATGTAGTACTGTTACAGGCCCAAAGTAAAAAATTTGAACACTTATGACATATTTTGCAATTGAGTCAAACTATGACAATCATGTTCAGTGATTACATTACCTCTGATCCAACATTTCGGCGCTTTGCTTTTTTAATAGCTCTGTTCTTCAGGACTTCCTCACTAGCCAGTGAGAAGGTTCCCACCTTTGAGAAGAAGTTATGAAATCATTAGTGAAATTCTCAGAATGCATAAAAGTATCAGTCTGAAGAAATGGCTGAGATGCTGAGGTAGGGAAAAGTGTTACAGATGTGTTCAAAAACTAACAACTGAGGAATGAAAAAAATTACAGTACTGAGATTAGTAAAATATAAAAATATTATAGTACTGTTGATACTGTCACAGTTCTGTCTTCCCTGTTCTACATCTAATTTCCTTTCATACAGACTGCAATTTTTCTAAGACAAATCATTCAAGAAATTTTGTGTGTTTTTTTTTAAACAAGAAAATAGTATCTCTGCTGAAGGTAATCTGTCAGTATTGCACTGTTACAAACAATATTCAGCTTGGAGGAGGCATATTGAGATATATTGACAATATTCCACAATCTTGGAAGTTCAGTTATTAGGGAAGGTAGATCATTATTAATTCCTACCCCCAAAATAAATGAGGAAATTAAGTTTCTTTATATTCATATTTCTGAAAGAGTACTATCAGTTTTCTTTCATACATTCTATAAGCCTAAGCATTCAATATTTTTAGTAGCATAGAAGCTAGCATAATTTGTTTAGAGATGAAACACAGGTCTTAAATAAATACGAGACACTAACATGAAAGTCTGTTTAAAACCAGATGAAGCGTCTCATTTGACTGTTTACTTAAGCTCCCTGGCTGTGTAGGGGCATTCTGCTAAGCACTCCAAACTAACATACTTCTGAAATTAACTACTACTGACCTATAAAACAGCTGGTAGAGATATGAAGAAAAATATCCAGACTGGATTATGTCAGTGAAACTTAAAATCAACTATTTCAAGAAATTTCAAGAAACCACTTTTCTTGTGAACTGAATAAATGTCCATCACACAGCTGGAGGGTTCAAAAGTACTATACATTCTAACATGACTGGGTTTCCCTTTAAAAATGTAAAGTTGCTTTCCTTTAAGCCACTAATGTCGTTTTAACTGTTAAAAGCTGCTTTGCCACATGGTCTGCATATACTGGAAGCTTTATTAAAAATAACTAAGTTATATAAAATAATCTTTAATACACTTTCAACCAATTTCACTGTAGATTTCACCCACAAGATGAATAGCGCACGTAAATAACTATCCTGCTACCTGCTGCAGGGAAAAAAAAAAAAAAAAAAATCAAAATGTATCGTTTACCTCCTCAGCTTCATCCTCCTGATCCCAGTTTCTGTCAGTCAGTTCCTTTTCTGCAATTCTCTTTGCCATTCTTCCACGCCTGTGTATAAAAACAATCAGAAATGCAGAGAATCAACTACACAGGAATTAAATTCTAAGCAACCCTGATTTGCATTATTCAGAGCAAGTAACGAGAATCAGAGTTCATACAGAAATCAGTCAAAATTGGAATGACCATTGAAAACCGAGTGTTTTTAAAAACAATAAATAGCACTGGACAATACTGGACAAAAACTGGAGTTGTGGTTATTAGCCAAACTTGATATTAAATTTAAGCAACAATAGAAACATGCAGTTCAACTACAGGTTAACTGTTTAGCAGCTGAGCTGTCTAAAAAAACATCCTTTCAGTCCTATGACCTATTCCTTGTCACTGCTTACTCTAAAGGGCTGGGGAAAAAACAAAAAAAAAAAAAAAAAAAACAAAAACAAACAAAAAAAACCACTGAACACATAAAAAAGGATCTGGTTAAAAGATTCCATATCCCAGTCCATCTTCCTTCAGGATACCCAAGGTAAACACCAAGAGTCTTGCAAGAGTAAAGTTGCTTGACAGCACCTAAAATGAATACTGGTAAGGACCTACTGAAGCAACTGCCAGCCAGCTTACTTTGGTTAAAGATTAACATATTCTGCTATGAAAAACAGGGTTGCTAGGACATTAATGAGAATGTTGGAAAAAAAAAAAATCTATTGCAAATGAATAGGTGACTTTTCCTCTAAAAGACACCTAAGATGTGTTACTGGTTTTAGATTAACTAATGTAAGCAGCTAACTGTTGCTTGCATTACTTACAGAGTTGTAACTCTGCAATGTAAAGCAAAAGCAACTCTGGAGAAGTAATGCTTGTAGTTTTAACTTCCAACTTCCATTTTAGTAAAGTACAATTCATTAGCTGTGCTCAAAACACAAGAACGAATCCAGCTATGTTATTTTATCTGAAAGACTTGGCAAACAATTACTAAAGTTTTAAATGGAAAGAAGTTATTTTGACTATGATTTTATCATCTGACATTAATATGAAAGCTTTTCAGAGAACATAGTTTTATCTACATTCTTTTTTTCAGAAGATGTAGTTTTATAGCAACACAAGTCTTAAGCAAGTGCAAGAATTAAAATTCCTAAAAAAATATATAAATAAATCTTAGGTTTATGACTGAGACCTGGACAGAAGATAAATCCACAAATAGTTGAATTTCAGAGCCAAAAATGACAATACATGATTACAGAACATCTTGCTTAGCCAATTAAATATTTTTAAACAGAACAGTAAATCTGCACAGCAGTCTTACAAAGGTCATAAGTCAAAGCAGTGAGTTTTGGTCTGACACACAAATTTCGCAAGCAAAGTTATTAGGATCTTTCATAAGGGCAGTGACAAAGACTGGTTTATATAAATGGTTTTAAATGGCATAACCCACACCATACATAAAGCAGGTGTCCTACTATGCAACTCATGATTCTCTGCAGACTGGCTGTTTAAATCTAAGCCAATGAAAAAACTAAAAATACTTTTTTTTTTTTTTTTTTTAAATTGGTTCTGTGATATAGCTTCCCACAAGAGTATATACAAACACATCAGAGGAAGGCAAGACTGCATCTCTTTGGCAGCAGCCACAGCTCAAAGGCTTGTGAGACTGTAACCTAGAATTACTCCATCAGACCCCACAGAAAATCAAATTACCACTCTTGACGCTAGCCACTAAAGCATTACAAGCACTATGTTTACCAGAAAGCATATTCTCAACTAAAAGGAAAAAGCACTAACCAAATTGGCCTAGGCTCCAGGTTCTTTACACCTACCTCTGTTTACATTTCTCTAGATCAGTACTGAAAATAGGAGCAGACAAGAGTGCCTAACATACACAAAGACAGCAGCAAGAGAATTCTAGACATTTCTAACCTGTGAAAGAAGCAACACAAAGCCATCTCTATTTGATGTTTTCTACATATACAGGACAACCTTCAAGAAGTTTTTGTACCAAGTGTTCTGAACAGGTCGAGATGGGAGTACTTTGAGCAACAGCTTTTTACTCAAGAAGCACAACAGAGAGGTTTTGTTGAGCTACTGCAACCCATCTAGTAAGTTATTTACTACATCTTACTTCATGTAACATTATGACAAGTCTGAATTTTAACATCTGCATTCCACAGAACAGTTTACCTACTGTAAGGCTTAAAAACCTGCCCTACTGGAATCTGGAATGCACGACCTAAAACCGGGGAGCAAAAGAAGTCATTAGTCCCTCATCCACGCTGAGGAGCCTTCAGCCACGCCACGTGAAGATGCCATGTGCACTGCAGCCACTTTTTAACTCCTGCTCCAAGGCAGGACGCACCCGGGGCTCCTGGCAGTGCCAAAAGCCCCGAGACCAGGCGGGCGCAGAGCCGAGTTTCCCCCTTCCCGAGGCACTGCTCCATTTTAGCGCAGCCTCCTGCCGCAGCACGCGCGGTCCCTCTGGCTCCCTCGCCAGGAGTCCTGCAGCCGCACCAGGGAGGTCCGTCCTTTCCTCCCTTCCCCCAGCCGTTAACGGCAGCTCGCACTTCCCCCAACCGCCGGTACTGCCCTCCCCAAGGCGCCGCCCGCCCTTCGCAACGCTATGTGTGTCCGTGAGACCCCGGGGGCTGCCCGGCAGCACCCTCCCAGCAAACACGGCCTCGTTTGGGTGTTGGGGCGGGGAGAGCGGCACTTTTTCAGACCGATCCTGCCCTACGCCCTGCGGGAAACCCGCGCCTTCTCTCGCGGGCCAGACACAGGGGACGGTGCCGCCACTTACCCCCTGGACGCCTCCCCTCGCGGGGAGCGACGCTCGCTACGGGGCCGAGGCTGCTGCGGGTGGCTGTCAGAGCCTGCTCGCGGCCTTTCGGGCTCCGGACCCCGCTCAGCATCCCCCTGCCGGGCTTCCCGACGCCGCCGCCCAGCCTCAGGCGGCCGTCGCCGCCATTTTGTGCCTGCGGGAAGGCGGCGAGCCGCGCGCCGAGGCACCAGGCGGACACCGTCCCCCTGGCTCTGCGACAGCGCGCATGCGCCCCTCGCCCGACCGCCGCCTCTCGTATGGCGCATGCTCGGTGTGACGGGCGGGCGGCTGTTCGAAATGGGGGGTCACGTGCGCGCGCGGCGGTTGCGGCCGTTGGCTGAGCCGTTGCTGGGGGGAGGGCAGCCCGCGGGTCAAGGTGGCGGCAGGTTCGCGGCCAGAGCCCGGCTCGTCGCCTGCCTTCCGCCCCGCGTGATTAAACCGTGGGGTTGTAGCTGGAAGCCACTGAGGAGAAGGTGATGATCTCCCCTGTAGGTTTAAAACAGTGGTCTCCAAGCGCTTTTGCACGATGTGCAGTGCTCGTGTGGCCGTAGGGCAGTAACGGTGACAATGAGTGCCGTCAGAAGGACCTGAACACTGTAGCCTGAATCTTAGGATGCCAAGCCAGCAGGTGGAAATACCCCGACCTGAAATTAAAACAACGAACTTTTCACAAAGAACACGCTCTTATAAAGCTTACCGCTTCAATATATGGGATGGCACCCCCCCATAAAAAACAAACAAACAAACAAAAAACGCTTTGCATTACATAACAGAGTGGTTTTCATCCTATCATCCTATCCAGGACCCTAGGATTCATGAAGCAGAGAGCCCTTCCTCCACTGTTACTGACTTTCAGTCTTCAAATGCTGTATTTTCACGTGTTACCGTTTTTCTTTATAAAACTGTAAAAATATTTTGAACCATTTTCAGGTAATGCTTTGGAAAAGTCATTTTACCTGCTCTCTTGGGATTCTAGATATACTGTTTTAAAATGTGGATCACTGCACAGTGATGGCATAAATGATCATTAATGCCTTGAATTTAAAGTTAAATATTTCTTAAATACCTTGTTATCTTTTACTGTAGAAATAGGACTGTGGTGGTGCAAGCAAATTTTTCTTTAGTTGGCACTCCGCTGGTTATGCTTAGATATCATATATGTTTAGATCCCATCAGTGATGCCATATTTTAAATCTTCACATAAATGCAGGAGCACACTAAACATTCTCTTGCATTTTATAGTATTGTCTATGAGGTAGTCCTTTTGAAAAGCTCTCTCCTTAAAGTAGTCAAATCAAAAGTGTGAAACATTCCAACTTTATTTGCTCTTCTGCAGGTTCCTAGTAGTTTAAGGATATCCTTTCCCAGAGTTTGTGTGCACTCTGGTTTACCCCTTCATAGTTGCAAAGGCAGTCAGAGACAATCTTTAGAAAGAGTTTCTGGAATAACTGCACTTTGCTTCTGTTTGCACAGAAGATACTCAAGGCTCTTACTAACAAATATTAAGACTCTATTGTCCAATTTTCACAGTTTTCAGATCAGTGTTCCTAGACTTTTGTCTGTAAACCAGGGTTTTTTCCCCTGAAGTTCGTGTTGTTTGTTTGGCTTGCTTAGCCCCAAAACCTCAAAGTTGCTTCTGTCTGCAGGCAAGTTTTCTTGAGTTCGTCTTTAGTGAGCTTTTCCTCTGTTTTTTAAAGACTGTTTTGGTGCTAATATTTGGTGCTAATATTTTCTGTTTGGTTTTTACTCTGTCTCTTTGAAATGTGGAGAGCATTTGGGCTGTAACAACTGTGGGAATATAAATGTTGTTTTTGCAGAGTTACATTGTTTAGAAGGAGGGAATGTGGTACTGAGATATGCTTACAGTGATAAGAAAACTTAGCAGGTGACCTTGTAAAATGCAGACAACCAGACTCCTTAGGACAATTAGGTGAAAATCACGGTGTCAAGTTAAGTCAGGTAAGTGAAGAAACATTACCACTTCAAGCAGTAAAAATGTCAAAAGAAATTTGAAATTTAACAGGCCGGCAACTGAAGGCCATGCATTGTTTGTGAAGCATCAGATAGATTGTGAACCTGGATTACCCACTCAGTGGGGAAACAGGGGAGGGTCCTGTCATCAAAAAGTATATAAACTGTGTTTTGGAACTAGTAGATGCACTCTCTCCTGTTTGTGGAGTGCCTGCCATTGCAATCGTGAATAAATTACTACTTCACTGAGATCCTCGCCTGAGCCTAAGTTATTGGCTATGGAGTGTTTCTCACACAACTATTTTACTGAATCACTGCTTGACCTCTTCAGTTGCTGGGAGCTGTTAAAAGCTGCTTCATTTATACCCCTCTAAGGAGCCTTAAACTCTTCACACAAGTTATTTCTTTAACAACAAGCAGATAGCAGTGCAACTATGAGCAGATAAACCTAATCAATATGAACTTTTGTAAAAATGCAGTATTCCGTGTTCTCCCTATGAGTTCTGGGTCAGGTGGCCAGTTCTTGTCGCTCTCAAAGAGCTTTCAGTTTTCAGATACTTTTCAGTTGTCCTTGCTACTGATTAGGCTCAGTGTAATACAAAACAAGATGGGAGTCTGTGGATGAGGTCTGTTGGATTTACCAGGTGTTCTTGATTATTTGCACTCAGAAATGCTGAGGTGACAAAGAAACCATAGCAAGAGGCAATAAAGTGGTCAAGAATATGATGGTCATGGTAGAATAGATAATCTTATTTTTATTTAATTCCATAACATAAAAACAGGTTCAACTTCATGAGATATTACAGTCTGTTGGCATTGTTCAGATGAAGTGCAATTGTCAGTGGAAATCCTACCTGGTAGAAGGCAGTGACTTAACAGATGCAAGTGAGAAAAGTTTAAAGTATGACCTGAAAAATTAAATGAATAGGACCTGAACAAATGGGAAGTGTGGAATAACTGGTACAACAGAAGCAGGCTGGAAAGGTTCGGGACCGTTATTTTAGAATGTTGTAAGAGGAATGCAATACTTAAGGCTTGGAAGTTTACTGTTGAGTAATGTCAAAAAATTACAAGCCCTCAGGTGAAACGTTTAAAAAAGATTTGGGCACTAACATTTCAGATTGATGCAAAATATCCACATGATCACAAGAAATTATAAAACTGAAGAACAGGTGGCTGATGAAGCAAAGTCAAAATCATTGTTCGTCTGATGTAGAAAAGTAAAGGGGCAAAGGATGATTTGTCCTCCAACATGTTGCCAGGAAAATAGTAACCCTCCTGTACGTCTGCTGAGGGATGAGGAAGTAGTAATATGCTTTATTTATAGCAAGGGAAAGTAGAAGTTGACATAAGAATTTCTGTAAGTGTAATTAAGTACAGGCTACCAAGGACAAATCACATAATCAAAAATTTTGAATATGTATTAATGACAAGTATCTTCCTGTTACATTTTGTATAATTTCAGAAGGTCTTGTCTGGCATTGTCCTTCTATTGCATTTAGTTAAAATGTACTTCGAGCAAAGGCATGTGGAGGATACACAGATACAACTCCAGGCCAATCTGGTTGCAAAGCAAAACAACATGTGCGACAACATAATAACTGTCAAGCAAAATGCCTATGGAAACCTTAAAATGAACAAACTTACACCAAAATATATCTAATTCTGTTTCAGAAAGAATGTACTGATTAAGAAATGCATGAGAATATACAACATTTTTCTTACCAAACAACAAATTTCTAAGGACAACCCCCATGTGATTTATACAAACACTAGCTTTGTTGTTATGCTGTCTTCCCCCTTGCTTCTGTTTTTCTGTTCATATTCCTCTGGGATGCTGTCAAAATGCTGTACTCCATGTTCTCTGAGATCGGGACCTGTACAGCTTATTTACATGTGTAGTTTCTCAGTGATGTCTGCAGTGAACACTATCAGTTCATATTACAGTGCTTCTTAAACAGATAAAACCATTATTAGTTCAGATTATAAAGCTTTTAGCTTTATAAAACTCTGTTTTTCTTAGCTTTGTACAGCACCCAGCACATTGGAATCCAAACAGAGGAAGTGCTCATCTCTGCATAATAAATGCACATAAGAGTACTCACAATAGGAATATTCTCTGCCACACATACTCTTCAGGACAGGTTTTTAACACAGCTAATATGATGCTATATAGGATGCCATTTGCTCATAAATGAGTTATGCTACAGATTGAAGTGGGCCTTACAGAACTTGTTTGTCTTAAAGACTGGAACACAAACTGGAGCTAAAGTAACATGGGAAAAGAAGAGCTGATATTTTGGCATAGATGCATAAATGTGTATTTTTCTGTTCCTGCATATTGATCATTTTGACTAAATTTTCAGGAATGGTTGTGCGTGAGTCGCTTGCTGGGTCCAAATTTCTGGTATACTGAACACTCAAACACTGACAGAGATAGTGACTTGTCTGCAAGCAAGTCATTTGATGTCTCTAGTCATCTTTGAAACATTCATTTATGAATATATTTTGCCTGGTTTATACATGTATACTTACCTTGTAGCACATTGTGATAGAGAATTACGTAAAATTATAAAGCTGTCTGTTTCTAAATAACTTTTACTGTAAATTGAGTCATCTCTGCTTTATGTAACTTTGCTATTGTTACAATACATAAAAGTTACATTCTGTTTTCTTCTCAGTGCTTTCTTGTACCAGGTCTTGAAATACTGCCACCTGATATGTAAGGCAGTTTTCACTGAATGCAATAGCACTATTTTTAGGTCTTGAATCTGCAATGCTAGCACATCTGAGCAGTCTTAAACTCAGTAGGCCTTTTGACAGGTGTGGGTGTTAAGAGGCTCAGGGTCTTACTTTGAGAGGTTCTGAATTGAAGTGAGCTGTGTTTGTGGACTGCTATGTCCAGACAAATGTCTACTAAAATTATTGTTGTAGTTAGACCTCAGTGGGCAGAATTAGACCTGTGGGTAGAATTTATTTAAGCTTTCAAGTGAAAGTAAAAACTAAAAGCTGAAGTACTTATTTATTTATTTATTTATTTATTTATTTATTTGTTAACCATTAACATTGACAGTAGGGCTGAGCATCCCATTTGTTTATATGCTTCAAGAAATCACATACTCTTGAGAAAAGTGATGTGTCTTAGAGACCTTGCAATCCTTTATGTAGTAAATTGAGCCTCTCTGATTTTCATGGGAGAGCAGACCTGTGTATCAATTTGTAGAAGTCATATAAGATTCCCACCCAGTGAAAGCAATCCTGTGCTTTTGTAATGACTGATTACTTTCCAGCATGGGAAATCAAAGTATAGTAAATGAAAATACTTTTTTGCTTGCTAAGTGAGCTTAATTGTCTCACTAACACCAACAGGAAGTCCAATGTTTACAGTCCACACAGTTCTCTTAAAATCAGCGTATCCTGTTAGAAAAGCCTCAAAATCCTTCCCATTCATTATTGTAACATTCTGAGGTCAGAGTACCTCCAGCATAGCCCCACTGGGGCAGCCCAACCTGTTCAAATAGAGATTGCATCCAATTGCTGTCTGGCAGGTAGGCGCTAGCACCTGTCTTCCACTGAGCAGAAAGTGAGAGAAAGGGTGTTTGGGGGTGCCTGCACCCCAGCCAGCCCTAGCTGCCAGCTGGCCCTCTGGGTCCCTCTGCGAGCTGTCACAGGCAAGAGCAACCCCATGACTCATGTGTGCACTGCAGACTCAGGGAACCGTAACCCGCCCTTAGCAGATTTTGGCACAATTCTGACCCACAAAGGGTTTGAACTAGCTCACCAAAAAGCACAAATGGGCAGATACAGTCCTAGTGATATGGGAAATTTTCCCTGGAGAGTTTGCTTGGGAAATATTCAGGTTAGATCCAATTAAAACCCTAAATGCAGACTTGTGCTGGAGAAATATTAATTCACTCCAACATTTTTAGTTAAGCTCTTTGTTCAGCCAGGTTGAGCCAAGCCTCAGGTCTGCAGCTACTCTAGAGCACTGTGAAAATGTAAGCCAGGTTTCAGTAGAAATGGTTGTAATTTAAGTCCCGTTCTAGAAAACACTATATAATGTCTTTTTCTGGCAGCAAAAAGTCATCAGAAGTAACCTTATGAGACAAGAAAAATGCATGTATCATCCGCAGGCAGGGCTTTGTGTCCAACTCTGTCTTCAGCCTGAATGCTGAAAAGAAAGATTGTAATTTTGTCTCAGTAGGGGGCAGAGAGGAACTGTAAAGTTCCATGTAAAGAGGAACTGAAAGACATATCCAGCACTGCCCTTACAAGACACTCTATTTAAACTGAAAAGGTCACTGCCCACGTGATTGCATCACTCACTACGCCATGTTTGCATACAGTATGAGGCTTTGACAGGTCATCTGTTTTTACAGAGGGTGAGTCATTTCAGGTGTAGTTTGCTGAAAAAATGCCAAAATATTAAATACAGGTATCATGTTGAAAAGTAATCAATGGGAAGGAAATAAAAGGAAAAAAATCTTTGTAATACATTTTTATTAAAATAGATGTTTTCTCCACTGTTTACACATTTTATTATTCCAGGAGTGTATCTTTTTAAACTGCTTTGTCTGTCAACTCTCATTCATTGTAACTAAAGTACCCATAGTGTTTAAGGAAAGGTCCATTTATAAAATGTTCTTTCAATATGTTTTTTTTTTTTTTTTTTTTTTTTTCTTTTCTGGGGTCACTTAGTAGGATTCTAGGCATTTACTGCTTCTGGTTTTTACACTTGTATGGTTGTACGTTTTTCTCTGGAAGGTCTCTGAGGAATCACTAGCAAGTATTTTAATTGGAAATGTATTTGTTAGGCAGTATAAGAACTCCTGGTCTAAACTATGTGAATGACTCCACGATTAGAAAATATTCAATGCTGTGTAGTTATACGGGGGTTAGAACCTACAGTTCTGTTGGCAGGTAACAAACTCGATGTTGATCCAGGGTTAGAGTGTCATTCCAGATTTTCTTCTTGTCATTTTCTCTGTTTTGTTGTGTTTATCTGTTAAACCTCCAACTACCTCAGTAGAACTATCTGTAAAATGAGTTTGCTTTCTTGGCTGTTTCTTTCAAGTCCAAAAATGATAAAGAGAGAATTAAAGGAATATCTTCCAGCAGTGAATTGGATTTGCTAAAATGTCACCATCAATCTCATAATTAGCCCCTCAGAATACCATGTTGTCTCTTGGTCTTCAGTAAGAAAGAATATGAGTGGAAATGAAATGCAGTTCGTATTACTTCTAAACAACAGAAATCACAATTACAAAGTCAGGGCCCATGTGAGAAATCTCTTACAGAAGCTGCATTTTAAAATACTGATTTATTTAGAAATATGAAAGTTGACAAAAATAATGAGACAGAATTATAATTCTTACAGAAAGATTAGTGCTTGTGTTTAAAAATAAACTGCACTTGCATGTGAATACCCAAACTTTTTTTCCTGAGTATGGCTAAGAAACTGCAACATTTCTTCCAGTGGTCTTTAAGGTGTGTTGACTACAGCTGTTAGCCAGTAATCTATTTACATTTATTTACACTTAGGCCTAAAACCTGTGTTTTCAAAAAAATATATATAAAATTTAATTTTCACTTCTGCTAAAACCAAAGTGTCTTAAACACAGCTGTTCTCACCAGTGAGGAAGACCTTAGAGAATGAATGAGAACTCACCTTTTTTTTACAATGCTTTTGGAGGGAATGAGCACAATGGTCATTCCTGTAGACTACTGGTATGATTGTCCCTGCTATAAAATATTTCTAATGTGTTGTGTTCATCTTCAGTGCTACCAAGCACCAAAGAAGGCTGTGTGGACTAGTTAGCACATAATTTAGGTTTTTAAGGGAGTACAAGTCACATTCATCACTGCATGAAAGAGTTCTAGAAGATATAGCATCCATTTCCCCAAGGATACAGAGCTCTACATCTTGAAGAGGGTCAGTACAGCAGAGGAGCTGTCTGAGTTGTTAATAGTTTAGTCCCTAAAATATTCCAGTTGACCTGCCTTGTCTGAAATGAAAATAAATGTTTTTATTAATTTTTTTGTACGTGTTTTAACAGAGAGGGGAGGGAGGGTGGAGGGGATTCTTTGCATTCTTCCTTTTTGGGGGAAGCAATTGGCTTCTGCCACCTCAGCTAGAAAAACACCTGTGGAAATCCCATCCTTGTTCATAAAGAGATTTCTTTGATGCCATTATCAAGATTCTTCTGTTATTAGAACTCTACTTTATCATCATCATTGTAATATTAATTACTTACTTCAAAGTGAGGTCATTAGCCCTAATTAATATTTACAAACACATCACTATTGAGGTGAAACATTATGAAGAGTGGAATATTTTGTCATAATAATGTATCTCAGCACTCCAAGAGTGCTTACAACACTCTTCAGCTCAGTCTTAGCTGCAAGATTGTCCCAACTGTCATATTTTCTCATTCTCTGACTCTACAGTAAATACTGCTCTACCAGACTTCAAACAAATTATTAGTTTGTACCAACTTTGCAGATCTTTGCAGCAGTAACTTTCTTCGTTAAAAAATGCTAATTACTTGAACTAATTTTCACATGTAAGCTTTTTCCCATTTTACAAACAGATGTCATATTTTTCTCTGCATTTCCATAAACTTTCAGGAAACCATCAGGTTTATTAACATTTTCTATATTTATAGAAACCTATTTATTTATGAATATCGTATTATGTTATTATCTACATACGACAGTTTGTAGAAATACAGAGCCTAATTCTACCCACAGTGAGATTGTGGGCTAAGAGCCTAACTGTAGAGAAGCATTATTTCTGCATTTCAGTGTCCAGATGGCTAGAATGTTCATATGGGATTTTTTTATTGTTGTTGCTGCTTTCCGTCTTCCCAGTTGGAAATAAGAGTTGTTATTCTAAGCCTATTCTAAGCCTACAGTAATTGTTAGAAAAATGAAATTGCATCTGCTATTGACTGAAGGAAGATGGGGGAAATCAACAGAAAACCCAATTTGCTAGGGAGCATTCTAGGGAGCAAACTCAAGCCACTCTGGGTGAAGAACTTTGTATAGCTGATAGTTTAACCTGCCTGACAGATAAGCAGGTGCACATTTATTGAAGAATCTTTAGCTGTTCATGTTTGTTTTTTTTTGTTTGTTTGTTATGTTCTAGTTACGAGCCACAAAACTTCTACAAGTTTTAGCAAAGTGAGAGCAAGTTTGCCATTCAACAAACTCAGACTTTGTGTATTCATTTAGGTAAAGACATGCTAAGTCAAGACAAGGCTTCTCACTGCATACAAATATCTTAGCTGTCATGTATGGCCAAACTTCCAGAAGCCCCAGGTATATTGCAATTAGTTCAGTGGAAGTTGTGCTGTTCGGTGTTGTGTTTTTTTTTTTTTTGTTTGTTTGTTTGTTTGTTTTGTTTGTTTGTTTTTTGTCTTTTTGTTTGTTTGTTTGTTTGTTTGTTTCCCATTAAATATGGCCTTGCTTCCAAGATTCTGAGTGCATATGTGTAGACTCACAAAACCCTGGGGAGTAAGAATGGCAATGATACCTTTTGTCAGTAAATTTCCTCATGAATATCTTTCATGATCACACTGGTATATTTCATGTCACAGTGCTAGTCCTAGACTGAGCCCTGCTTGTCCTTTGTCAGTCTTTTCCTTACTTCCTGTGACTAGAACAGTCTGTAATGTTGACCACATAAAACTCGCATGTCAAATTTGTTGCTGGTGTGTAACTTTTTGTGCATACCATAAATTCTATAAATCTTCCTTCATAATCATTACCCTATAAATGATACCACTGTAAAATTGCATATTTGTATTTTTGGTGCTACTATAATCCTTGAAGCCTTTTATAGAGGTCTTAGGGATATTTAAGCAATTGGGCACCTTAAGAGACTCAGTTATAAGTCCCACACCTCGACATGTTTGGCAGAGCTCATACCTCCTCCCGTATTTCCCAGAACTGTAAAACTTTAACATAATCACCAAACAGTCTGACAACCTGTCTTCATCTCTGTCCTCTTCTGCACCATTGTTCCTTGCTACCAATTCATCCTTCTCTAGCAAGATTCCTGTTGAATCCAAGCTCGGAAAGAGCCACTTACATTGGTTCTGTGTTCCCTGCATAGATTGGTGTTAATGAAAACTTGGAGGAAGATGTACGATCTTGGCTGGACTCTACAAGCAAACTTCACCCGAGTAGGCTTCCTCAAAAATAACTACATATTGTGAGGCATGCACAAATACTGACTATCAGAGAGGTCCCACCATGGTATGTTGTATTTCCCTGTTCTTCACACCTAGTCCACATGGGGGCCCTCTGCTATTAGAAAGTTGTCTCCTGCTTTGCTCAGCAACGTGGTCTCTTTGCTCCATCCCATGCCATAGGGGTTCCACCAGGTCTAAAACCTAATCCATTGATTGTGATGATGAACAGCTCTGTGGAAATAACAGCTGCCACTGACTTAGGTTGCCAGAGTAAGCCATTTCCTTCATGGTTGGACTCACTCTTTTATTGCAGTAAATACATGTACGATTCAGGCTCTCAAGAATTAGCAGCCTGGGCCTCTGCATGTGCTGCAGACGCATAAGCCCTTTTCAGCTCTAAGTGCTTACAGAAGCCAGATACTGACTTGAGTTGCTCTAGAGTAGTCATCTTATGGTCAGCTCAATAGGTTTCTAGATGCTACTAGGCAATATTGACTGTATCTCCATTTGATTATAATGTAACCTTATAGGCAAAGTGCATACTTAATCACCTGCATGCAGATACCTACATGTATGTGTCTTCATCTCAAAACTGAACCCTGCCTGTAGCCTCTCTGTTACAGCCTTTTATAGCTGGTTTTGTAGCAGGTATTGAATTTGACACAGTGAAAACTCTCATTCCTCCTCTTGTGATGGCAAAATAGAGTTTATGGTCCTCCCGCAGCTTTCTATAGAATCTCTTATTTGAGAGACCAAACTTGCTTGTCTGTTTAAAAAACGTGCACTTCTGTCTGCCTTTGATCCACTGTAGATGTAATGTGCCTGCAAACACTCACAGCACCCACAGATCGTTGGCTTTTGTCTTGCTTGACTTGAATCTATGTTTCTCTCCCAAGGTAATAGAAGAGTCCATGGTAAGGGGCAATATAAGGCAGAAAGTGGTACCTACCCCTTGCAGAGGTAGTCTGAGTTTTTTGGTATTCCAGAAAATTTGTAGCCTTGTCTTTTTCTGGGGCTTTCTAACAAACTGGTTACAGACTGCCCTAAACTTTAGAGTGTTGGTACACTATTGACCACAACAGTAAATAGCCATGCAGCTTTTGAAATGTAATGAAACTCAAAGTTTTTTGTTGTTGTTGATGTTTTAATGCCTATCATTGTACTAATTCGAAATACCATTTATTCCAGGGGAAATAAGCAAAGGCAAGAGCAAAAAAATTTAAAGTGCCAAGTAAGCTATTTTCTGATTTATCTCTTAACTTCAATACTTTTTTTTTTTTTTTTTTTTTTTTAACTGAGTTTACATGGTATCTTAGCAATGAATATGAGATTTTCAGTGACTCCAGAGAAAAACCTCTTGCAAAGCTGAAACAGCAAGAATAGATAGCATAAGAGAAGTTATGAACTTTAAAAATTTGAGCTATTAAGTTTCTTACAAATGAATGTTTAGTTTTGTCCTCATTGGACTTAGCTCTGCAAAATCAGTGATAAATATTTAGCAAGGTGTTTATGGATATCTTTAAGTCTCAAAAATCATCATAATCATCCAAGAATACCATCCAAGAATAATGTACAATACCATCCAAGAATAATGAATGTTTTCCCCATAGTAACCTACTTATCCTATCATTAGGATCCCCAGAGCCAGAATCAAATCAAATACTTGTAAGACTCATTTACTATGATAGAGAGCAAATTAGACATTTTTCTGGGGGAAAAAATGTCACTGAAAGAATTGGTGAAAGATTTAGAAGTTTGAGGAGTCTATAGGTAATGTTTCTACTGGAATAACTGAAGGTTCTCAATAACTGTCAGCATCATCCATAGTCTTTGCATTGGTGTACAGTCAGTCCACCTTTGTTTTATCCATGGGTGGATTATATGGGTTCCTGGGTAATTCATGTTGCAGATGTGCAATACTCAAGCTTATGAGGCACCTTGCATCTAAAAGCAATACACTCTCATATTTCATTTCACTGTCTGCTCCAATCATCTAATTTATATAGGTGTCATGTCATCTGTTTTGCTCTACTCTGTGCAAGGGTATGCTGCCTAATGACCAGTTCTGATGATGAGTTAAGAAACATGGAGTTGGAAGGAAGAGGAGAAGTGATTTGCTAAGAGAGACATCTTGAAACTCTGCTTTTAGTTTCTTTGGTTTTCAGTGTTTGGTTGGTTGGTTTTGTTTTTGCTTTTACAGCTATTAGTATTATTCAGTAGTCATTTATTTAGGCACAGTAATAGCTGATTCAATTTACAGCCACAAGTGTGTCAGACATCTGTAAATCATAATCTTTGTTCTGGCAATGCAAAAAGAGAAAGATGCTAATAGCGATCACTTGCAAAAAAAATCTGCATTGAGTACTTTGAGTAAGATTTTACAATTTTCAAATGGACTTAAAGCCTCAACATTTTTAATATTTAAAATTCTCTGATAAGTACTTTAGAGATACTTCAGAGTGCCAGAAGTTGCAATTGGTCCCTAAAATCCATACTACTAGAAAGATGCAGGGAGGATGCCCAGTTCAACACTAGCCTCTAGAAAGCACGTTCCACAAGTCATACTCCTTGCTAGTTTTGCCCCCTCTCTTGGATGTAATGCCACAACTCAGCATTTAAAATGAGTGGATTCTTTTGATTTCAGGTCTCCAGCAGCCACTCTTTGTACTTACTAGATATTTCTGAGAAGTTTGCTACTCAGGAGACAACCAGGCATGCTCTTGTTAAGAAATATTAAAGAAAAAAAAAAAAAAAAAAAAAAGCATGGAGAAAATTATTTTATTTTTAGAACAGGATTTGAATTTCTATGATTCTATGAATAGGCTTGAGTCTCTCACAGAATGAGGAAAACCCACAGATTTATGAGAGTATCATCCACCTTGTGTGTAGAATGAGGTGGGTTTCTGTTGGAAGCAAATCTAAAGATGATGTCAAAGGAAACTATGAAATGTTTCCTAACATAAGGTATCCATAGTACACAGTAGCAGTCCTGTGATACATGACAGCTGTTTTCTACAAGGCAGAGAACTTGAAGGTGGTATAGAGGACACTGGGATGCACATGTTTTTGTGGATAGTGTCTGCTGTTATACAGATACGCAGTATACCTCATAGACTAGTATGGACATGTCCTTTGAGCTGATTAAAAACTCCCTCTATCTGTCAACAAATACCTGATAAAATATTTATGTGTGCTGTTTCTTGACAATATTATTGTACCTGCAGCCCAACATGAACCGTCTCTTAATTCTGTTTTATAGTAAAATTATTTACACTCATCTTATCTTTGAGGCTGAACAATGTTTCATATGACAAAGTTCCACATGTCTTTTTTGCAGGGCTTTTTGTGCTATGTTTACAAAGAGATCAACATTTGTTCTGAATTCTGTAGCTATGGATGTTTTGTTATGATGAAACAGACATTTATTTACACCTAGAAATAACAGTACATCTATGATGTAGGCAGCCTTAGATTTATAGTGTCCTTAAATACTCATTTTCTTGCTTTTAAGTACTTGGCTTTTCTAAAGGAGGTGATAGATAACTCTACTGTTCACACAGATATAAGGGGAGGGATCTGGACCAGTGCTTTGCACTTCACTGTAGTATTTTTATCTGCATTTAATCTAACTGCAAAGATCTCCATGCATGTGAAAAATGTATATTTGTGATGTTAACCTGTTTTATCATATGCCTACAAAAATACAGAGATTTCAGCAAATGTAAATGCATCACACTATACATAATCTCTATACATTTGTTTCCAACAGATAATACCTTTTTGGCTTTGTTCTTTTTTAGCAAGTTTCTCAACTACCAAAGAGGGTGGGTGTGTGCGTATCAAATTTCTCTTATCAGATCTTGATATTTCCTTCCTTCTTTTTTTTTTTTTTTTTTTTTTTTAGTTTTGAAAATTTTTTTTTATAAGTTTATGATAAAATGCTTTCTAATAAATTTCAAAGTGTAGAAAATGATTTAAAACATTTTTATCCATGCTTGGGAAACTAGCTCTTCTAGGTATCATTATCAAGATACAGTCCTGTTTTGTGGTGTGATACACTGCAATATCAATAGATGATAGAAGATCAGAGATATACAGAACACAACAGATTAATAATGGGAGAGGTATTGTAATATATTTTAAGCTTAGGAAGGTATTAAATTTTTAGAATACTCTCCAGTTGTCACAGTACTGAAGATACATGCTGGCTGTTTGGAGTTTTCGTTAGATCTCTGTGTGTGCTTGGGATACCCATATGATCCCCATAATAGCTCCCCTATGTACTAAATGGAAACCTATCACCCATGGGGCTGTAAGTCCATTTTTTCACTTTTTTTTTTTCTTCTTCCTTAAAGAGAGCAAAGGAAAATCTGTCTTTTTAGTCATAACATAAAGGAATATTTTTGTGTTTAAACAGTTGCACTTAACAGCTATACACACACTTAGTGGTAAATATTATATTAAACTAATGGGAGACTGTATTCCCATATCCACCCAGTATTCATCATTCTAAATGCTTCTCACTCACACTTGAGGATCTTGCTAGTAACATAAAATGCTACTTTAAATGAAGTCACTGAAAAAAAAGTGGTGAAAAAACCCTGATATCATTGAGTCAAATTGGATTGTCCATAGAAAAATTCTTAATGGTTTTGTCTTACTCTATTGCCTTCAATTATAGCTGACAGATAAGATTTTAAGGAGATTTAGTTGAGATGGGGTGGAGGGAAGAAAGGAGCATTAACAAGATGCTTCTAAGTTGATGGAAAAAAAATGATTTTAGTATTTCTTAGTGATGATTATTTTATTACTCAGTAGCGTGGATTCAGACTTTGCAAAAGCACTGTCCTTTATCATCCCCAAAACTATGGTGTTTTTCCATTCATATCAATCTTTCAAGCTGAAGAGGCAAGGAAGTTAAAACTGGACTTCATAAAAGTTTGTAGCTGATTCAGTGGTTACATATTATCACTGTTACCCTTTGTAACACCAGTTTTCCCTGGAGTCTCATCAAGAAAGTAATGATTTAGCCTACTGTGACTTCGTTTAGATCATTAGGTAGCAGACTGAAATGTTGCCCTTCTATTAAGAAAAAGAAAGAAAGTACAAAACGTTGGTCATAAAATAATGAGGAAAGAAGATTCATCCTGATATTTCTCTGATATAACTCTCTTCTGGGAGTTTATTGCAAGATGATATTTAGCATCTTGTACTTCTGCAGCTAGCTTTACAAGTCTTGATGAATAGGGAAAGCAATAGTTTTTACTTTTTTTTTTTTTTTTTTTTTTTTTTTTTCACTTAAACTGGTACTGCTGCCAAAAAAAAAAAAAAAAGGCAGTCCTACTACCCATTCACAGTTCAAATTGTTCTTTCCTCTACGTTGGTAAATGTTTTTTTCTTTTTCCTCTATGTCTGTAGCTGAGGTTAGAGAACTGGCTTGGATTAATACTAACTGTTACATCTTTTTGACAGAATGGTTTCAATTTAGTTGAGTTTCCTGATCAGGTTCAGCACCTGGCTGCAGAAACAATTCTGCCAGCTCAAGGGAATAGCAGCACAAATAGCAGCATAAAGTTCTAAACTGAAGCTGTTTTAGTTTAGTGGCAACTCTGCTTTAGTTGCTATGAGAGTTTATGAATCCACACATTAGAGTTGGATGAATAACAGATGTATAACAGAGGCTATGTGTAATTTGCTTTGCTTGATGCTGTAAAGATCACTCTTTGGGATGGATAGGTCATGCCTGTTCTGCACACCGATCCCAGTCCTCTGCAGCTCTGCAGGTACCTCATAAATGCCTGTGTATCATTTATTCAGGCTTCTCTAGCATGAACATGTCTGGCTCTGTCACTGTTTTCAGTGACCATATGTAAGCTGGAAGTTATATCAACATATAAAAGCAGCTGGATTATTGGCCACTCTTAGCCCATCAAAACATCCTATAGGGTTTTCTGTGTCCCAGTGAACACAGGACAGTACAAATGACCTCTCTGTGGGGCAATGTCAGGCTCGTGGGGACATCAACAGGTTTTACTGGCCCTGTCCAGCCCCACCTGTGACCACCCCATGGCCCAGAAACCTATTTCAGCCCAGCCTAGGGCCATCAGTCCATGCCCCAGACACCCTGCAGTAGTGCTAGTATGCAGCTCTCCTGATCTGTCCCATCTCTGTCCCCACAGAGGTGCTGATGCCAAGGACTAGATTGGACCCTGGCTCTCCCCTGGTAGCAGCCTGCCCTGCTCCCCCTTAGGTATCCCCCCTTGCTCCAAGTGAGCCCCCAGCTGGTGTGTTTCTGTGGCACCTTTCAGGGCTCAGGTGCAGAGTATGAAGTACACATCTCAAGTGACAAGGCAGATGATCAAGTTAAGAAGAAGGAGTAAATAAAACTGAAGCCATTAAGAAAAGTGAAAAGAGAGGCAGTCCATTTTCTGGCAAGATTTGAAAAGATTGTAATGAGGCAAGGAATAAACGGTTCAGTGAGAAAGCTCAACATGGGGCAAACCTTAGTGGCTGCAACTCAGCTGTCAGTAAGAGGACAGAGCTGTAAGTGTTGCTTTGAAAGGAAAAGAAATTAGGCAGAATCTCCATGGGCTGATGTCAGGCTCCCAAAACATGAGAGGGTGGCAGTGAGCATGGTTGGTCAAGGGTTTTTCCTGCCTTCCTTGCACAATGGCCTACAATAGCTGAAGTGCTGATATTAAGGATGGATCTGAAGGTCCTGGAGTTTATCAGTGGCAGCTGATGAGACGGGGGTGTAAAGTTAAATGAAGTGTGAAGGCTACAGAAAGACTGAATTGTATTTTAAGGAAAATACAGATAATGTTGCAAGGGAAATACAGAAAAAAAAATCACAAAAGTGATTTTTTGATTGTGGTTATATATTTATAACTGGATCCACTTTCAAAGCCAATAGAATACATGTTTAGTATTATGCTGTCATTCTTCAAAGCCCCCAGACAGTGTTTTGTTTCCTTCTTTAGGAGGCTGGAAGGACTTTGAACTCCATTATCAATATTTTTTCCACCTTCCTGTGCTCAGGACAAGTGTCCTTGAAAGGGCAGCAGTTTCGGATTCACTGATTGTCATGTAGACAAGGATGTTTTCAAAATAAAGGCACACAAATAAATTTGTAAATCTTCCTGAATATATGAAAGTCTAATCAGTCTGACTCAGACAGCCAAACTATGGCATATCTCATTTGAATTCTCTCTTCCCCCAGGCCTCGTCTACAGGAAATATGCATACATTGTATTGTAAGTAGACAACAATAATGATAACAATACTCAGCCCTGGTAGAGTTCTGAATGTATTTTAGTTTTAAATGCATCTGAACATTTACCTTTTTTCATATACTGCATGTAGCTGTAACAAGCTCTATATCATGCCTTTTTTTTTGTAGCCAGACAATATAGTCCTGAGGCAACATAACTTTCCATTGCCCTATTTTTCTTTACTATTGCTAGATGACAGTATTTCCTGTGGTATTTCATGCAGTTATGTATTTATTGATTTGATAGAAGAACAGTGCCCTAGGCATGTGAGTAGTTCATCCTTGCAGGAAAGATTCTGTTGAGTACAGCTGTATCAGTTGTTTATGATTTGTGGGTCTTCTGTCCATTTTAAGACATCTACTTTTTTATTCAAATAATCATTTGCTTCTTATTTTATATACTGGACTTCTGGCTGTTTTGGATTTTCAGTGTTACCTTTCATCATCTCAATGTAAACCATGACCACTTCTCACAACTTTGAAAACAGTGTTCTTCATGGCTGGCTTTCTTATAGTACCTATTTTCAACATCTATCTTTGCAGTGACAAGAAGCACTTGAAGAAAAAGTGCTACAGAAATAAGCAGCAAGTTCAAAAAATGTTTGCTGCTCAGTACAAGCAAAATTAAGTCCTGCCGCTCTCAGGATGAGGTGCAAAGTAGTCTGTGTGATCTCACTGCTGGCAGCAGCAAAGGTCATTTTTGTGGTTGCTGGGTGAGACCTGGACTAGGTTTCTTGTGCTTTGGAGAAGTAAGTGTAGGAAAAGTGATCCTAGCAGGACTGTGAAAGTCTGTAGAAATAGAAGTTTATTTATTTCTTCTGCTATAGTTTGAGGGTTGCAACTTGTTTCTGGAGGGACTTCATGGTGGCTATCATGATTATACTTCTCTGGTCCATGTCCTTTGGTTGTATATTGCTATCCTCTGAAAAGCGAGCTGCAGACAGAATCACAGAATCACAGAATCATATAGGTTGGAAGAGACCTCCAAGAGCTGTTTCCTCCCAGTTCCTCCTCCTCAACTATCTCCATGACTTAGAGACCCTGCCATCTCTTCATGTCCTATTGTAGGATCTGAATGTACGTATAGATTTCATTCTGTCTACCACCGCTTCCATCTCACTTGTGCTAAAAAACCTAATCTGTGTGAAGACTGGGAAGGAGGACAAAGATGAATCACATATTGCATCTCTTGCCTCCCTCTCCTACCCCAGAAATGGGAGGAGCAGCTGGAGACAGACTGCTCTCCCCTTCATCTCCACTGCTCTTCTTCAGAGAGCTCATGGTTTCCACACAGTCAGCAAGCCATGGCTGCCCTAAGCAGACACTTACCTGCAAGGCACCTCTGTAGAAGGATCATTTGTATCTCGCTTATCATCCCTGCTGTGCGGTGTGATTATTGCATACAACCTGTTATCAATGTAGGCATTTTTCCCATTTACTGAACATTGCTTTTCTCTAAATTCATTAAAATAAAGTAGTTTCTTAATTTGACATATTATGTAACAGCCCAAGGAGCCAGCAAATAGTCAAGAAAAAGTTAGTTTTATTTATTTATTTGTTAAATACATTACTATGGTTGGTATATTTTGTACTAGCATTGTTGGATCATGGCTGAGGTGCATATTTTATACCCGTTTTTTATCATTGTTGTTAGTTTTTCTTTATGCTGACTTTAAAAGTCAGTCTCCTGCTCTTTCTTTTATTGAAAAGTCCTCCCTTTTGCCCTCATGAAAAGGGGAAGACATCTGACATCTCTAAAATATGTATTGGATGGGAAAACATTGGTTCTGAATTTAGTAAGATATCTGTTTTTACTCTTATCCTAGCAAGTAAAAGCCATTTGAGTACTACTTTGCTAACATTTCTGCTTGTTTGTCTTTCTCAGCAAGTAGATACTATTGCAAATTTCCATTATAGAGAAGGAATGACAGAAAGTTTGACACACTATCATTATGTAAAATAATACCAACTCATTACTGTATTCTTCAGAGTAACCTTTTCTTTACCATTGGATACGATTAAGCCAGATGCAAAATACGAGGGAGTTTATATCATGCACTCATAAAATGTTCTTTATCATGTCTCCTAAAAACATCATTGACTAGCTGGATCTTTCCGCTGCAGTGAGCTCATTTAACACCAGCCAGGAAAAAAGTCTGATAATATGTCTTCACTTTTCTCAGATTGCAGCCGTTCCATGTGTTTGTTTCTTAACAAACATGAGCTATACTACAAATAGACTTTGTCTGAATTAAAAATAATTAAGATAAGGTCAGCTGCAAAGTCTGTCAACTTTCATTCCATCCATCCTCCAGAGCAATGAGAGTACTTTTGCTGCACAATAGATATGATGTGATTCCATTGCCTCTCCATGAGAGAAGACAGAGGCCTTTCTGGTAGCTGAGCTGGTCGAAGATTCATTCTAGTGTGTATAATTAATTACTGTCAGCAATGAAACAAATGATCAACTTCAGAGTTCTTGAAGAAAAAAAAAAAAAAAAGCATTTTTAAAAAACAACTTTGAAATCAATGTTTAAAAAAGGACTCTAAAGGGATCAACATTTAAGGGGGCCACACATAACACCTGAATTACTTGAGACTGCAATTCACTATTGTTGGAAGCAAATGTTCCAAGAAAATGGTACTGAGAGCTATTGTACAAGATATTTTTAGTCCTTGTGATACAAGTATAGAAAAAAATGTCAGGAAACATTATGATTTGTTCTCATCTTTTCTTTTTCAAAATCTGAGATAATAAAGCCCTCATTTCACATCTAGAAAGACTTGAAATAATATGCTCTTCAGGGGGGAAACAGTCTGAACTGTTAAGCTATTATTTTCACTAAACCAAATAATAGGCTTTAATAAAAAGCTTCTTCTTAGCTGTATTGTCCATTAGTAATAAAACTACATCAGACCTATAATAGTCTTATTTCTAAAGGACTCTTGATGCTGTTTTTTTTTTTTTTTTCTCAGGAGAGAGTAGTAATCTATATATTAGTAGCTGATGCATATTTCTGATTGTCCAACCAATTATGGCTGCCTGCAGAAAGCTGTTTTCTATGTCCAGCTGCTTTTTGTGACACCAGGACGATGTCTCAATCAGCTGATGCACCTTGGTCACCTTAGTTAGTTGGGGCAGTCATTCCTGTTTAAAGAATATAGCAACTTTAATACCCTTTCTGTAAAGGGGACAATTCACTTGAGATTACAAATGCTTCAAATTCTCAATGTATTTGAGAGGATTAAGTGAGATTTTAATACTAAACCAAAGGGATTACTACTTCTGGGAGATGGGGTTGTCTGCGTTCAACCATAGCTGAAACATACTGAATATTCTGAAGGTAAAATCTTTCATTTTGACTAACATTACTGTCTCCACACATCCCTGTAATGAGGAGGCCCAGGACTTTTCATGTTGAAGAGTAAAGCCCATTGATTCTCATCCTCTCTGAGTTCAGCAACCTGCAGGTCAGAAAACTTCCACAGCTTGTGCTCAAATGCCCAATGGCTTCTTTAAACCAACATATATTGATCTTTACAGCTGTTACCAAACAGAACACAAGAGAATGGCATTTTAATGCAATAAAAGAGCTATATGCATATCTTTCTTACTCTAAGGCTTTTGCCCTGTGATACTGAGTCGCAGAAGTTTTGCTTATCCAGATCCAACAGTAGAATCAATGCACTTCATTCTCCACAGAACTTCTTTGGGGAGATTATTTTAGTCTATCTTCATTTTGAACTGTTACTATTCTTTTGGATCACTTTGCTCCTAGATTTGCAAAGACAGTTGTGTTAACATTGCTTGTAATCTGTCAGAGGCTGGAGATTATTACATATTACTCCACTGTCAGGGCTTGATCTTATTTCAGTAGTTATTACTTTCTTTCTAGGAATTATTTTCAGCTAGATCCTTCTCCAGACCTGGCCTAAACTGCAGTCTCAAAACCATAGAAATGTTAATAACCTCTAAAACTAGTGAAGACAGTGTTGGAAAGAATAAACAAAAGTGAGAACAGGCACAGATACTAATCTCTTAGTCATCAGATCTACCATTTCCTGAAAATAAATGGGTTTAGTCATCTTGAAAGCAGCATCTTCTCAGGTAAATGCAAAGATGTTTCATTGACCTTACACTCTTTTTATGAGGACGATGCATGTCTGAATCTATTGAATAGTATAAGTTGGCTTTCTAGTCAGTCCGTCATTAACTAAACCAACATATAGATATATTAAACATTCTGATTACCTGGAACAATAACTGATGTTTTAGAATTAGCTTTATATCCTTTGCAGCCTATACAAGCTCAAAGGTTATTGGCCAATCTGGTGCATACTCTATTACATGTAGCTTAGTGCCAGTAAGGACTACTCAAAAGTTCCATTGCGTTTTGATAAACACCCTGTATAAACAAGGTGTTTCTTCCAGAATTTTATTTATGATATTTTTTCCCTTTAAAGAAATATCCCATTGCAAACTGCTGAAAAATATTATATTTTTGCATCAAACGTGAAAATTTCAAAGTCATTGGCAGTGTGCCTCATCAGTCCACATGCAGGTTTGAAAGCCACAGGGAGTTTCATGCAAGGAGTATGTTTTCTATCAATGCAAATTTCACCAAGAAGAAAACTAAAAGCAGGAAAAATTTCTATAATTGCTATGTTTTTATGTGTGTCATACTGTACCACCATAGAGCTACATGAATGCAAGAAAAAAAAAATATGTTTTTTTTTCTTCTCATGGAATAACAGATCTAGCGTGTTGAGGAAAATGGATGCAGGACTTGGACTTGAAGTCAGCAACAAACAACATGATCATGGCTTTTCAGCCCTCTTCTTAGAAGCCAAATCTTTAGGCGTATGGGCTGAGGCTTGTATCATTGTCAGTCACTAACCTATATCGTGGCTTTTCCTGACTGATTTTGGCTAGCTTAAAGAGTGTGTTTCCAATATACACTATACTATGATACTATGTGGGTACTAGCCAGATACTGTGTGGGTTACTGGCTATTTAATGGTGGTCATTTTTCTATCTGGGGCCTACTCCTGCGGAGGCTCTTCATACGCCGCTGTGTCCTCCAGGCCACATCCACCTGCTCCACCGGTGTCTCCTCCATGGGCTGCAGCATGGAGATCTGCTCCACGTGGGACCCATGGGCTGCAGGGGGACAGCCTGCTCCACCAGGGGCCCCTCCACAGGTCGCAGAGGAACTGCTGCTGCCTGCCTGGAGCACCTCCTGCCCTCCTGCTGCACTGACCTTCGGGGCTGCAGGACTGCTTCTTACTCCTCTCTCCCAGCTGATGTTTTGCAGCAGTTTTTTTCCTCTTTCTTCTATTTGCATCCACAGATGCACAACCAACATTGCTCACTGGCTGGGCTCTGGCCAGTGGCAGGTCCCTTTGGAGTTGTGTGGAACTGGCTCTGATCTGACAGGGGGTAGCTGCTGGGCTCTGCTCACAGGGGCCATCTCTGCAGCCCCCCTGCTACCAAGGCTTAAAGTAGATTTTTTTTTTCAATTTAGCATTGCTGTTCCTAACCTTAAGTTTAGAAGCCTAAATGTTTCAGGGAAGGAATAGACCTCTAGTTATTCCTTTAAGATAGTTTTCTGGATACTCTTTTGGTTGAATGTGACCATAGTCTAGCTCACAACTGAGTCCTCTGCCTGTATAGCAAAGCTTACAGATTTATGGGTTGACAGAGGAAAGTTATTTTTCCCTGCCTGAAAAAAAAAACAAGCACATTTGTTTCAGATAGCTTAGAGTCACTTACTTCATATCTAGAGTATGAGTGTACTGTAAGTGTCCTTATGAAAAGGGAAATTCCTCTCACATCTGAGGGAAGATTCTAAGTAAATTTTGAATTTAATTAATTAATGAAATAAAAGAAAATCCACTGGTCAAAGAAGAAGACAGCACAACAGAAACTGTGCAATTTTCCTAACCTTTTCCCACAATTGTTCTGGGAACAGATATAAAGGATGATTTATGCATCCCATTACTATAATTCATTTTTTTTCCTACTATTTATCATTTTTCTGGAATACTGTATACTAATAATCATGCTACTTTATTAAAGAGAGGTTCTTTAACTAATTCATTTCACAGGGTTGCTAAGATATTTAGAGCAACTCAGTTCTGTGCTCTTAGCACTTGAGTGGTAGGATTTGCTATGACGAGCAAATCTCTTGGCAACCCCTATACCAAAACATACAGTATGTGTGCTAATCTCTAAACTACAAAACACTTCCTTCAAGAAGGCTCATAACAATGAATGTAAGATACCCTTTTCATCCTTGCTGTTGGATGGTTATAAATTCCAGATGATATTATAATTGTAATGTGCTGTCCCAGACATCAAAGTCTTTCTCACTCCCAGGGGACGCTTTACTTAAATATGTTTCCTGTAGCACAGCCAAGCGAGTGCTACATGGTTTGGGTTTCTTTCCTTTAGGACCAGTTACCAGGGGTTCTTGCATATGGTGGCATATCTGTGACTGTGGCATGTCAGTCTTTCACACTGGAGAGACTTCTTCCAAACTTTCCCTGCCTAGGAGGCAAACTTTTCAGATGTGCATGAGTAAGTTACAAGAGTAACATTAGTGTTTGACCCTCTTTGTCTCCCCCATAGGGAAGATAGACATAAAGTGATACCATCTTTCCCGTATTATAGTCACATCTTCAATGCTAGCCCTATTTTATTGCATTTTTAAAGGAAATGTCAGAGGGATTACTTAACAAAAGGGAAGGTGATAAAACTACCAGGAAGACAGTGACAACACATGCAGTTAGGTGCTTCCAGATTGAGAATGAAGTATCCACATGAAAACTGAAAATCAGAAGTGCAAACAGCAGCCAGAGCTTTACCAGATCCTAGTGCAGGCAAGCAGACTTTGATGTTTAGTGGCAGTGGCTATTACTGAAGGGAGTTCCTGCCCACAGTATTTAAAATTTAATTAATTTGTGTTATGATGGAAATAAGGAGAGGGTGTTAAGGTAAGAGAGAGAGGGAATTAACATGTTATTAATACCCTAAAGGTAAAAAAAATGGATTAATTGCCTTGTTTCTTTTAGCATTCACTATTCTAGACTAACCACCAAGAGAGGATTATGTGCTAGATTCTGTTAACCTGAATTCTCAGCAGGTAGATACCTTCCAAGGCCATCCAAACTGTTCCATTCAGCCAGAAATTCTAATATGGCCCATTAAGTTTATACAGTCTCTCCCCCTATGCACCAATGGCACATCAAATTTTCATGAGATTAGAATGGCAGGCTTTATGTGGCTAATAGCCACTTTTAGTTGCAATGTTAGAGCTTTAAATTCTGTGAAACCTTAGGTACTATTCTGATCATATCAAATTCAAGTTTGCAAACCCTACTGAAAATACATTTTGAATGTTATAAAACCTACGGATTCCATGGGCATAGCCAGAAGAAGCTTTTATACTGATATTTGCCAAATAACTACTGTTCAGCTGAATACTGATAAAATAAAAGCGATCTTCTGAAAAAGACGATTTGGAAGTCAACTGATCAATAAATGGTGCTCAGGTAAACACTTGTACATAGTCATTTATTCCCTTCAAGCATTAACAACAAGGAATGTTCTAACAATTACCCAGTGTTACAGTGTAGTGGGTTTACGTGGCAAGGTTTTGGTAGCAGGGGGCCATAGGGGTGGTTTCTGTGAGAAGAATCTAGAAGCTGCCCCATGTTTGGTAAGGGTCCCACTGCTGACCAGAGCTGAGCCAATAAGCGATGTTGTTTTGTGCCTCTGTGAGAGCATATTTAAGACAGGGAAAAAAACGCTGCACCACACAGCAGCTGGGAGAGTGAAAGGAGTGAGGAACAGCCTTGCAGGCGCCAAGGTCGGTGAAGAAGGAGGGGGAGAGGTGCTCCAGGTGCCAGAGCAGAAGTACCCTGCGGCCTGTGGTGAGGACCATGGTGAAGCAGGCTGTCCCCCTGCAGCCCATGGAGTACCACGGTAGAGCAGGGTTCCATGCTGCAGCCCGTGGAGGACACCACGGTGGAGCAGGTGGACCTGCACCGACAGAGGCTGCCGCCTGTGATAGACTCCTGCCGGAGCAGAATCTGGGCTGGACCTGTAGCCCGTGGAGAGGAGACCACACAGGAGCAGGTGACCTGGCAGGAGCTGCTGCCCGTAGGGGACCCAGATTGGAGCAGTTTTCTTCTGAGGGATGGACCCCATGGTACGGACACATATCTGGAGCAGTTCTGGAAGAGCTGCTGCCTGTGGGAAGCCCACGCCAGATCAGTTCATCAAGGACTGCATCCCGTGGGAGGGACCCCACAGCACAGGGGACGAGAGTGACCGAGAAGGAGCCGCAGAGAAGAAGCGCTGTAGACTGACCATAACCCCCATTCCCCTGCGCCACTTGGGGGGAGGAGGTGGAAGAGGGTGGATGAGGGGGGAAGGTGCTTTTGGTTTCTTTCCTTTGTTTCTCACTTCTCTAGCTTGTTAGTTATAAGCAATAAATCTTACTATCTCCCTATGCCGAGTTTGTTTTGCCCATTACAATAATTACTGCGTGATCTCCTTATCCTTATCTCAACCTTTGAGCCCTTTTCATTGTATTTTCTCCCTGTTCCTCTTTGAGGAGGGTGAGTGAGAGAGCAGCTGTGGTGGAGCTCAGCTGCCCATTCGAGTGGAACCATGACATACAGTCTCTAAGAAAAAAAACAAAAACAAAAACAATGGGCTGAGTTCATCCCTGTTGTAACCACAGTTAAATTTACCTTTTGCAATTATTTAAAACATCTTTTAGGGACACAGAGAATTGGGTCTTGCATTGTATTTGTTCAAAGAGTACATATTAGGAAGCCTTTATTTAACTTTCCTCTAAAGCCTCCTGAAAAATTGGCATGGAGTATCAGGGGTGTAAAATCATTAAATCTATTTCTAAACACACTACATCTATTTCTATAAACTTTCTCCAGTTCCTTTTTGTTTCTTTTTAATTTGAGTCCAAATTGCAAGAATCTAATTTCTGGATCTTTGTTTCTTTCAGCAAATAATGATGTTAAAATTACATGTATTTTATATGTAATGTAAAATTACATGTCATGGGTTTATGAAAAGCAGGTCCTGCTTGACGAACCTGATCTCCTTCTATGATAAAGTGATGCACTGGGTGGATAAGGGAAGGGCTGTGGATGTGGTCTACCTTGACTTCAGCAAGGCTTTTGACACCGTCTCCCACAGCATTCTCCTCAAGAAACTGGCTGCTCTTGGCTTGGACTGGCGCACGCTTCGTTGGGTTAGAAACTGGCTGGATAGCCGGGCCCAAAGAGTCGTGGTGAATGGAGTCAAGTCCAGTTGGAGGCCAGTCACTAGTGGCGTCCCCCAGGGCTCGGTGCTGGGGCCGGTCCTCTTTAATATCTTCATCGATGATCTGGACGAGGGGATTGAATGCACCCTCAGTAAGTTTGCAGATGACACCAAGTTAGGTGCGTGTGTCGATCTGCTCGAGGGTAGGAAGACTCTGCAGGAGGATCTGGATAGGCTGCACCGATGGGCTGAAGTCAACTGCAGGAAGTTCAACAAGGCCAAGTGCCAGGTCCGTCACCTGGGATGCAATAACCCCAAGCAGAGCTACAGGCTGGGAGAGGAATGGTTGGAGAGCTGCCAGGCAGAGAAGGACCTGGGAGTGATGGTGAATATGAGCCAGCAGTGTGCTCAGGTGGCCAAGAAGGCCAACAGCATCCTGGCTTGCATAAGAAACAGTGTGGCCAGCAGGGCTAGGGAGGTGATCATCCCCCTGTACTCAGCTCTGGTGAGGCCGCACCTCGAGTACTGTGTTGAGTTTTGGGCCCCTTGCTACAAGAAGGACATCGAGGTGCTTGAGCGGGTCCAGAGAAGGGCGATGAAGCTGGTGAGGGGCCTGGAGAACAAGTCCTATGAGGAGCGGCTGAGGGAGCTGGACTTGTTCAGCCTGGAGAAAAGGAGGCTCAGGGGCGACCTTATCGCTCTCTATAGGTACCTCAAGGGAGGCTGTAGCGAGGTGGGGGTTGGTCTGTTCTCCCATGTGCCTGGTGAGAGGGCGAGGGGGAATGGGCTTAAGTTGCGCCAGGGGAGTTTTAGGTTGGATCTCAGGAAGAATTTCTTTACCGAAAGGGTTGGAACAGGCTGCCCAGGGAAGTGGTGGAGTCACCATCCCTGGAAGTCTTTAAAAGACGTTTAGATGTAGAGCTTAGGGATATGGTTTAGCAGGGACTGTTAGTGTTAGGTCAGAGGTTGGACTTGATGATCTTGAGGTCTCTTCCAACCTAGAAATTCTGTGATTCTGTGATATGTATGCTGGGAAACAAGTTGCAGTTTTATTAAAGCAATTTTGCCTGTATCTAAGCTGCTAACTAGAGCTTTGAAAAATAATTCTGGCAGGTCATTCCCTGTTAGTCTGTGAGAATTTTCTGCTCAAAACCATTTTGTGATGTTTTTACCTATTTCCCAAATTTGCTTGACTCCTTTTCTCAAATTCATGACAAACCAAAGGTAATTTGAAAGTTGCTTTTTTCAGTGGCATCTTTGACTGCCTTCTATGATATGTGTTAAGAAACCCAGGTCAGTGTTGCATTATTTTTCCTCTCTTATTGGACTACCAAAGTTTTTATTGAAAAGTGGAGGAAAATTAGATTTCAGTGGAATAAAATGAATTCTGATTTCTGCATATGTTCCTGATAGCTGTGATATTTTTCACAATTTGCTGGTAATAAACAAACTACTAGTACATGCACTCCTGAAAGATGAATGAAAGAAAACTAAATTTAAAGTTTACATCCAAACATGTATAAACATAAATTCAGTCTTCACTAGTGTCAATTGTTGCTTGATATCCTTGTCCGGGTTGATGAGTAGTGCATTTTCAGTCTCTCAGTTTTATTGGTATACTGTATTTAAGCCTTAGTTCTTCTTTTTAATTAGTTAAAACTATTATGAAAATGTGTTATAACAAGATATTGTGGTTTCTTCTTATTAGATACCGGGGGGAAAAAAGAAAAAGAAAAAGAAAAAAAAAAAAAAAAAGTAATATAAAACTGAGTAAGTATATTTAATCAGCAAATCAGGATTTTGACTTGGCCAGTACAGGTTAGGAAGAATGAACTTTTAAATACAATGAGACAGCAATTCATTTTCAGATCAATTTAATTCACAGTATTGACAGTGGAATTCTGCATTGATTTCAATATTTGAATCTATTACACAAGGAACATTTCTTTAACTCATAAAAATGTCTTACTAACACAGCTTTCTTGTACAGATTTCCTGCTGTCTTTAAAAGATGTTATAGCTTTCCAGACCTGAAGTGTTATTTGAAATTCTACTGATGTTTTGGGGTGGGGTTGGGGAGTTGCTTAGTTGCTTTTTTTTTTTTTTTTTTCCTTCCCAATTGTTTTTAATCTTGATATAGTTCTGTGTGTTATTTTAGTTCTCATCAATAAACTCTTTTACTTAAATGTAACTTTTATTTGAGAATCTAACTTTCTATGCTTTTCTGCAGCGTGGGGTATGTGCTGGGAGCATGGAGACATGAAAATGCATGGACAACCTGAACTTCCTCTAACGTGTAAAAGGAACTTGTGTGCTTAGAAGAAGTCATTTTGGTTTTGATATACTGGTGTATAATTAAAATAGCTTTAAACCCCTCAAATATGACTTATTCTTTGGGGTAGGACATTAATATCAGACAGAACACACGATGGTGTCCCTGTAACTCTATAGTAAGGACAATATCCCTATGATTCCACTAGTGAAAACACTCTTCTGATTGGAATATTTAAATGAGTATAAATTATTCACATGACTTAGCTAAGAGTAAAGCTTCCTTATGACTGCTCCTCAGGTTGTGATTGTTGTTATCATCCCAGCAGGTGTAGCACACAGGCAGCGGCAGAGGTTGAGGGACAGAGTGCTAGGGATCAAGTCTACCCAACAGAGGGAAAAGTAGTTCCACTCAAGTGCTGACAAAGTTTTCTTCACCTTAGTAGGATTAAGTGTCTGGGAAGGAAAACTGTAAACTAAGACAGGAACAGAAGGGATCAAGATGCCAACTGCTATTCCTCTTAGGAATTTTGAATAGATAGAAATAAGCAATGATTTGACAGTCCCCAAATCAAGAATGGCTGAAAGAAAAGGATCTATCTGGCACTTTAATCCAGTGCTTATGATAGACTAAAATAACTGCATCAGGTATGAGTTTCTTGCATGTACACTTATATTCAAATATATATAGTGTTTATGTATGTATATATATTTATGTATGTGTGTGTTTAGCCATATAAATTTTCCATTACTTGTCATTTACCAGACATACAGTAAGCTTTACAAGTTACTGTTATTTTGTATCTTGTTAAAAAGAAACTTGTAGCCAGTTTTTAAAATGTGTTATTACCCAAGATATTATAAGGACTTCAGTGGAATAGTGACACTCCACTGCATAAATACTTGTTTTAGTAAGTTAAGAAACTAGATTATTTACCTAATGGAACATATACAAAATATTTCTGTTACTAGTCTTCTCTGAAAATTTCCATCTATCACTTTATCACTAAAACATGACAATGGAGTTTGGAGTCCTGGGCCTCAGCTACACACACTGTGTGCTTATCTGCCTAGATAAAATAGTTACTTATCTGTACAATAATCACAGCTATTTCGTGTTGGAAAAATGAAATGTAAAAAGGCAAAGATTGATCAGAATTTTGTTTACACACTCCAAGTTTAAATATACATAGCATATGCTAAAATACTATGAAATCTCTTTGATGTCTGCAATTATTTTCCATCTATTATTTTCAAATACTGATTCTTGTGATGGGGTAAGATTAAATATCTCATTATTGTGTCTTTGACTCTTGAAAAACCTCTGTATACTTTCTCCACCTGAAAGTAATGTGTATTTGTGTCCCATTCTGTGGCTTTGTTTCTCCTGAAAATGGCTGTCTGTTAAAAGGAAAAGTCACCGTTGCTTAAAAACAACAAAACCAATTTCTGAGAATTAAAAAGCATATCAAAAAGTATATAGCTCTTGGCTTAAATTGTTCAGCATGGTCTAGTATTCTTCAGAGCAGTACAGAAGGGAGCCTTTTCCTCCTTGTTTTCTTGTCTGTGCCCCTAAAAATTTGTTAATGAATGAGAATAAAAACATTTTTATGATAAGAGGCTGACAATGGGATCACTGTCAGATCTGTACCTTGAGGGCTCTACTAGGGGTCATTGTGATACCTGTTTCCTTTCTGCTAATGAGTGGATCCTGTTTCTTACTGAGGTGTAGTGAGAGATCAGTATAGCTATCCAAGAGCTAGCAGTGGCTCATCATTCCTGTCAGGCTCCCTGTACTGTGTGACAAAGTGAAAGGCTTTGGAAAAACCAGACTCATTCAGTGTAATTGAACTAAATGGATAATAGGACACTTATTATAGCATTAAACAGAAGAATACTCTTTGCTAGCTTTTGCAACGACTACAGTTCTTTGTCATTTCATTATAGACATTCACTTACGAGTCTATTTTGTTGTTGTTGTTGTTGTTGTTTGCATTGGGATTTTTAAGATGTTTAACTCCCATTAATATCAATGGGAATTGTGCAAGTAAACCCCGGGAATTTGGAAAAATAAAAAATGTAGCTTTTGTGTCTCTAGGAAAAATGCAACTAAAAGCCTATTAAAACTCGGAGCCCATAATTATTTGTTTCTATTACCGGACTATGTGAAAAAGATGAAAAAGAGCTCAAATTGTAAATAAAACCCAACCATGTAAGGACAAATTCTACTCTCCTAACTTAGACTAGATAGTAACTTGCCCTTCAGACAACCTAAGTCTGTCCAGTTCTGTCAGCCCTCTGCGCAGTGAGACAGAGCTGAAAATAAAGCAGTCTAGCTCAGTGCAATCCTCTGTTTACTAGTGTGAAACCTTCATATACATTTCTCATACTGGGTATTATCTTGTACTATTGGCATCAACAAGAAACATACTTTTCAAAAATCAGGTTATTTAATGTTGTGATTTGAAAATACTGGTAATGCTGGTAATTTCAGCTTTCCTGTTCACCTCTGCATAGATCCAATACTAGCTACTTTGCAGTTGATTGATGTCTTTTATCCTCAAAACACTTTGCAAAAAATAAAGCAGATTCTATTGTCATTTAATCAATGCATGAGAATAACCTAGAACTAGCTGCGAACCTGTTTGCAGCACTTGTAAATTAGGCAAAAAGAGGAAGAGGTGATTACTTGTTAGAATTTATCTTATGGAGTATTTGATCTGTATACTTCACCATTGTTATATCAAAACTTTCATGACGAGATTAATCTTGCAGTGAAAGAATCCCAACCTCTTGTGTTTTTCACCATGCCATTTCTCTTGTTTTACAGCTGGAGAAACTGAAGTAGGAATAGGATTGTAAATTGCTCTAGTCCAAAAAGTGAGTGGAAGTCTGAACCAGAATTAACATTCACTTATCACTGCTGCCCTTAACTGAAGTGTCTCACAGTCGTTGAGAGTAACTCTTTCTTGTGAACCTGGATGGCAATTAAAATGAAAGTATCCGAGTGACGAAGGAAGGGGAGAGAAGGTAATGCAGTTCTGCATTCTCTTTTTATTAATAGATGGAAACACAGAGGGATTTGTCTGGTAAAGTGTGCAGCCTGGCTGTGCTTTGTCTCCTTGATAGTTGTGACAGTAGCTGAAAAAATGTCTTATTTGTCCCTCACAGTTTTCTTACTAAGATGGTATACTGCTTTGAGCATTTGCTTCACACATATAAAAGGTAGGAATTTTCCCACACGGTATTACAGAATTGAACAGTAGAAACCTGCTCACAGTTTCAGTGAAAATCCTGTCCTTTAGAGTCACCTGTGGCTGTACCAACAGTAAGAACAAAGCTGTGTTTCTTCAGGCAGTGAGTTAGTTTTCCCATTAGTTGTTTGCATCTGTCTTAAATAATCAAGCAATGGTTTTCAAAAATAAAAATAGATTGCTTAGGGAAGCAGCTAAATATACACTTAACAGGCCCAATTCCCATCTCATTTACCCTTACGTAATCAGAAATAAACTCATCTAGATTAGAATAGAGTTATATCAAACTAGAACTAAGCTGATAGAAGTCAACCCATTACCTTTGGGAATCCTTTATTAAGTTTTCTTAAAGACAGGAGGCAGATTAATATAACTCTTACTGTGCAACTGCAAATTGTATTTTAGTAAGACTTTCAGCAAGGTAGCTATCCCTTTTGATTTACTGAATATTTATAGTGAGACCTTTTGAATGCCTGCAATAATCCCCCGCCCCTCTTTTTATTTATTTATTTTTATTTTTCCTTACTTTTTCTAAATGGGAACATTCCAGTTGCTTTCCACTAGATGGCTACACGGAAAGCAGTTTTGCAACGAGCAGAGGCAGGCAGCATTTTTCCCGGTGTTTGCTCTCTGTGTTGGACTCTACTGCGGTTGGGCTTTGGGTGTGAGCTTGCCCTCTCTTATATTAGCTGCACAACAAAAGATTTCAGGTTGGAGCTTCTAGGTCTTCTTTACTAACATTAACAAAATAGTAGAGTTTAAAATTTCCATGTTAGACACTGAAAACTTAGGAAACTTATTTGCTTTTTTTTTTTTTTTTTTTTTTTTTCTTCTTCTTCTTCTTCTTCAATTCAGTTTGAGCTTCCCAAGGCTAAAAATTCTGTTTAGTAGGGGCTGGAGAAAGTCATTGCCTTTAAGGAACCTGCCTCAGAGGTTGCAACATATCAAAAGAGATGATCAATGATCCTTTCTTAATTCAGCACTGCTTGTAGGCCAAGGCCACATTGAACAAACTGTAGGTTCCCACCAGCAGATTAAAGTAAAATCCTGAGTGCTGTGTGCAGTAGACCTTATAATTGGCCCCTGTTATATGGGGAATATAAAAACAGGCGTAGTCTCACACAATTTATGCTATGCAGCATATTAGGCCATAGTGCTACAGCAATTAAAGCCACATCTGTGTCTGACTTTATCACCTGCAGTACCACTTTGATTCAGAGCAGGTGTGGTCCCATGACTTTGTTTTCCCCAAATTACCCAGAACACCTTATACCAGCTTTCTAACAGCCATAAGAATACAAAGGGTACCTGCTTCAGTATAAAAACTTGCCAGGACAATATTCTTTCCCTAGGGTTTTCTGAGCAGATTTAATGAGGATAGTAAATATATACTAGGTCAGCATTTGGTGATATTTGACAGTAGGGGTTTCAATCTTGTACTAGAAGCCCAAAGCTACTGCTTCACTCTCTTTCTGAAACTAACTTAACTAAAAGGGCATGAACATTAGATGGTCTTAAATAGGATCAGAAAGACGGGGTAGGAATGATTTCTTTTAGCTAACAGCAGTGCATACGGAACTTGTCCTAATTATAACAACTTGCTTTTTTATGTGCTTTTTGTTATTGGACTGCAGTGCATGAAAGAAATGAGTTATTTGCATTCTTTAAATTGGAAGTGCCCCCTATGAGATGACTTCCTCAATGCCTTCCAGCCTGTCTGTGGCAAACCTGGGAAGAATACAAATAAAATGCCATGAATCCCAAAAGAGATGGGGAAGGGGGGGAAAACAAACTCTAATGTTGCAGAGATTTTAGTTTATGGGTTTGGCTGGAGGGAGTAATACAGCTAATATTGGTAGAAAAACTACTGATTTCTTTACTCAGAATGTAAGCATGCAGACATCCTAGAAAAAGCTTTCTTTAAAGCCTTTTTTGTACCTAAATGTGCTGAATCTGGAATTTACTCTCTGAAAACATAAAGATGCAAAGAGTAACCAAAAAATAAACTTAGAGCAGTGGGTATGTTGTGTCACATAGACTGTGACAGGATGGACAAATCCTACTTAATTTTTATGATACTTTTTTTTTCTAGATTTAATATAATGTTTTAATAAAGCCTATCAGTTATATATTTGTATATCAAATTACATAGCAGTTTTAATTCTGATTTATGTTAACCCAGCTTTGCTCCTATAACAGAGCATAACTCCCCTTTGTCTATTACTCTTTCAAGCTGTAGCAACAGCTCTGAAACTCTCCTCACAGGCCAAAATTTTGGTGGATTTTGTGAATCTATATACCACCACCACCACCCCTGAATCTCCTTTTTCACTCTGCACTTTCTATATCTCTGAATATTACTACTTTTATTGTGTTTTAAGGTATGAATCTCAGGATATAATCCTCTGTGTTCTTCTACTGTAAATTAGTACAGTATTTTCTGTGGGAACATATGTAGGTGTAGAGATAGAAATAGTTGTCTTTAAAGTTCACAAAATGAGTGTAAGTCAGACTTTTCTACAGTTTAATTTTAAAATATTTTTGAAGGGTGACCTGCTGTTTTTCTTGCAGCCTCAATTATGCTGTGTGGGAACATAGTTCTGTGCCAGTGGTTTCTGGTATATCCATTGCTTTAATTAAACTCTATTCTGTAGCTTACATACAGCTAGGGAATAAAGGTGAGAACTGAGAAGTGCCCACTGCATCATCTGATTTTGTATGCTGTATGGAATTCCATATGCTGGAAATTTACTCCCAGAGTTATGGTAGTTCTTACACAAATTCTAATTCTTAATCATCTTTTATCATTGTGATTTGGCATAGCTAATGTGTATCCTGAAGTAGAGAATGGTGATGCTGTTGTAGGAGGGGGCCAAATTTGGACTTGTGCATGCACAAGTGACTGAGAAGACCCACACACTTCAGCAGTTGTGCTCAGTTCCCATGCAGTAACATTTTGAAGAATCAAATATTGTAATCAACACAGTAATTTTAGCACTCCCGGTATTTGTGTTAACCCTAGGGACCTCAGTCAGTATTACAAGGTACCACTTAAATATGTAGAATAAATTCAGTACAATTTCTTCATGACCTTACCTATGTCATGAAGTTCAGCTCTTCAGCAGTTGCCAGATCTCCAGTTCTTGCACTTAGAAAAGAGTCGAGGGCTTCTGCGGAGTGAACTGTTGTTGTGTACATGGTCACTGGTCATTGGAAAAATAAGTCAATAAACTAAACAGGTGATGAAAACGGAAGACCTATAAAGTGAGGGGGTGTTATGAAAAGATAGAGGATTATGGCTCATGAAGCTTGGTTTTCATTCCTAGCTTTCTCCGTGAATTTCATTAAAGATTTTGGAAGTCACTGTGCCTTGCTTTGCTTCAGCTTCTCCATCTACGTGTCCATCTCTTAAGCCACTTTAAAATGGGGTAATGATAGTATAAGCATGAAGTGTTAGTGCTAAACACAGACAGTGATGCTGCTAAACTCAAAAATCATTTTGTTCACCTTAGCAATTCATCTCAGAATTACTGGCATAGTAAATCTGTTTATCCTGTGACTGACTTGCATTAACTGGAACTGAAACATGTATAAATCATTACTTTTTCATCTCTGTCTCCCAAAGACACTAAATATACAATGACTATAACTACTTTTCAGATCACTACTATCATCAGCAACAAGGCCAATAAGCGAAGCACTCTTACCCATGATGCAGAGATAGTAACTACAATGAAAACTCAGCTTTAAGTAAACAGACAGACAAAAATCTTGTTTCCTGTAAGTTTTGATCATGTTGCACAGCAGTGTACATCATTGCCAGAGGAATGTTCTTAGGTTGGCATTGAGGGTAAGGAACTGCGCTGCTGACTACTGTGGATGGGAGCCAAGTGGAGCACCTGTGTTAATTTTTGTTAATTGCCTCCTAGCAGGCACCAGCTCCATGTGGGCTGCACAAGAAGAACCAGCTTCAAAAGTCAGCTTCAATGGAGAGAAAAAAAAATAAAATAAAAAATTCAGCAGCAATTAGGAGATGGTCAACCAGACATTAAATTTATATTTATTCACAAACAGTAGTCATGGTTAGGTTCCTCACAATCCCCCTCCACTTTGCATACATTCCCAGGCAATAGACAAAGCTCATTGCTCTGATGGCATTTTTTAACTATCTGTGTGTTTTTCTTACTGCAGGCAGGGGCTGCTGTGGGAAAAACATGAATGCATTCAGTAGCTGAACAAAGTATATAGCAGAATACTGCCAGATCACCCAGTCAGCTCTTCCCTTGTTGCAGCTCTGTGAGTAGAATCATAATCTGCGTGTATGTATGGAGGGAAAAATAATCTACAGTAATAGTGGAACTCACAAAAGCCAGAAAATTCAGTGCTAACACTGAAAATTCTTCACTCTGTACAGCTCGGGGTGCCAAACTACCTTGGCTAATGTGAAGGGATTTCAGCAATGCTGTGAAGTTCAAATACTCTTTCTACAGATACTTGCTGTTTAGAGAACCTCCACCCAAATGCTTGCCTACTGATTAGTTAAATTTGACAAGCAGCTATCGTTCCTATTCTGTATTGCTTTTCATCAGCTTAGTGTATATCCCTCATGTTCCTTTCCTGTCATGTTTGGATAATTTCATTTCTTTTAGCTTTAGTTCCCTTGTTCCACTTCCAAGCACTCAGTTTCCCAACATTTCTTCCAGCGTTAGAGAAATGCTTTCATTTCCAGAGGACTCTGCTGTTCTGTTTGATGTCATATGTACTAAAGGACACTCTGAACTCTGTTGTATCAATTGCTGAAGCTTAAGATGCTTGTTCTATACCCAAGAGAGGGGAAAATAGAACTGGGCAGAACTTTTCAAATCTGAAGAAGTTTAGTATGAATATCACACTTACAAAGTTTTGTTCTAATATATCTGAGACTGTAAAGACCTGCTGTTAATTATTTCTGGTGTTAATTAGCAATTCTCAACATGGGACACAATAAGTCTGATGGTGTATCGTTTGACTAGAAGCCAGATTCCTCTATAATAGAGTCTTCAGATAATGATATTTGGAGATATTAAGACAAATTGCTAAGTCTGAAGACTTAATTCCTGCTTGTTTGATTGTTTGCATTAGAACTTCCCTGCTGTGATATGCAGGCATCTGTGATGGTCTTTGTCTGTCCATGTTTAGACATCTAAATTTTCTACAGCCTAGAGGCATACATTGGGACTGACCACCTGATCACCTAGTCAACAACAAGAAAACAGTATTATTGAAGTACAGTGACTCTTACAAGGTAATGCTTTTTTTTTTTTTTTTTTTCTGAAACTGTATTTCTCTCCACTATCCATAAAGGATTCACAGTAGATCACCAAATCAGACAGACAATCTCTGCAATCTAGGAAGAAGAATTCTGCTTTTGGTGCCTACAAAGCAAAAGATGCACCATTTTTCTGGCAAATGTTCCTAAATGCACATTTCCTCAGCAGCTTTTTTTGTTTGTTTTGTGCCTCTGTTATAACAGGTTTAGTTTGGCTCTCTTGGAGAATGTCCTTTTTCATTGTGAAACACTAGATGCAAGATATACTTATCTTTTTTTTTTTTTTTTTTTTTTTTTTTTTTTTTTTCTAACTTCATAGCAAAAGAAAGTCATGTTTGAAGACCATAAAACAAATAAAAATTATTCAGCATTTAATATCTTTCATCCTACTGGATGGGTTAATCATGAGATTTGGATCTAAATGTTGGGGTAGAACTGGATAACTCTTTTCCTATAATGCAATAACACATAACAAAGTTTTGTTTTGTTTTGTTTTTCAAATTAATTTGAAAGTTAGCAAGAATATAATTATTTTAGTTGTCATGTACTCAGCAGTGTGAATTTATGTGATTTGATCCAAGATCAAGTTCCTAGAATAGATGAACGTTTGTGGACTAACACACAGACTCACACATGCTACAAGGGCTACAGCTAGAGCTCTGCAAATAATTTGTTTCCTACCAAAGTGGCAACAAATTATGAAAGAATATTTCAGAGTGAAGGAAATCAAAATGACATTAATGCCAAGATGGCACTAATTAACTTTCAGGTTAAGTGACACTTCAGTCAAAACAGCATAAAACATTTGCAAATGACTTCATGTTTTCATAGTTAAATTTATTTCTAACAAAAAAAGTAAAACAGTTCTAAATTGATTAAAAGAAATTCTACTAGGAATTTGTTCTAAAACAACTTAAGATTGTAATCAGCACTTCAATTAATGTGAATATATGTTTCTTAAGTGAAAGAATTAATAAAAGCAATTTACTCTGTTGGTGTTGCAATCAAGTTGCAAAACATGAGTTTTGAGAGATCTAAACACAGAAAACCCAAGTAACAACCAGAGGTAAAGAAGAACAAAGAAAACTTCATAGTTTGAATATTATATCCAGGGAAAGATTTAAAAAGCGTGTAGTAAATTTGCTTATTTGTCTATTTTCACCTTTGTAAATCTTACTATCAGTGTCTTATTACTGCAGCATATGAACAAGCACAGAGTGTAGAAGGTAGGGATTGAGCTGTGTTTACATCAAGAAGTAGCCTGGGATATTAATTAGCCCTTTATGGGAGGAAAGCACTTACTGAGGGAGATAACCTCCTGTGGCCTATTTTCTAGGGTGGGCCAGGAGACTTTTCTGAAAAACACCATTGCCCTGTCCCCCCTGCATCTTTGTTTCCATTGGTCCTGCCCTCAATGGTTTCTTTGTTCCTCCAATAAAGGCAACGGTTATGAAAATTGATCAAAACCATTGCTGACTCACCAGAGGAAGTTTTTTATGATGGAAGACTGCTTACAGGAGGCAAGGAGGTGTGTATGCTCATGCTGAGCAAGCCATGGCTGTTCAGGAACCTATACCAATACATAGTCAGCATTCAAAGAAAATTCAGCCATAAGAAAAACAATGTGACAAACTACTGTTTACTTCTGTGAGAAATTCACATTCCTATGCCAAAGATTTGTAAAATTTCACACAAAAGATTTGTCTCTAACAGTAGTGAGGAAGAGCTTTCTCACAAACACCATTTCTTCTCATGACTGGCAACAGGGTAAAAAGAACAAAATGATGGAGCTGGCAAGAGTCCCATGCAGCAAACAGAGAAGCAGTCTTATTGCATGGTTGTTTTTGATGGACCATTGGTCTACTCTTTAAACCTTACACTTTGTCTGTTATGGAATTAATAAAATAAAGAGCTAGGTACTGACACCTTAAAAAATGTTTTAAAAAGATTTTGTCTCTCTTTCTCCTCTTCTCATAGGCCTATGAATTGTTTTCACTGAAGTGTGCACCTGAGGACTGCCAAGTGGAAGGGCCCCAGGCATTATTCTAGGAAATATTTGTCAGAAACATGAAGTTTTATAACTTGAACTGTAAACTCAAGTAAACTCTCGTTCTTATGTTGGTGGGTGGAAGTGGGGGATTTTGAGCTGGTTGAGTGCAGACAACCAGATTGTGAGCTGGCTGAGCACAACCTGCTCTGTTTCAGGACATGCCTGAGGAGCTGATAATTTTCCAGAGCTGTGAGATGATGCACCTCAAGACCCCAGCATCCTTCAGGGAGAAGCTTCCCTGCTTCTGACTTCAGCAGGAACTGGTGCCCTGATCATCCCACCCAGTCTGGTTTTGCCATGGGAGCAGAACATTTCTCTATTGTGATTATCTTTATCTTTGTCATTATCTGTTCAGGCTTATTACGTTTATATGGGATTTTGATTGTTCATTAAGCCTTATCTGTCTGCTTGGAGAGGTAAAAATATATATTTTTTTTATTTCTCCCGTGGCAAGGGCCACTTAATTTTGACAATAAGCTCTTACTGTTCCCTAGGTATTTCACTGACAGTTACAGTGGCCCTTTCAAAACGAAGGCTTAGGCATAGCACTGTAAAAGTATTCGTGTCTCTCTTTGCAGTTCAACTGAATGACACTCAAAAATGTAACTAAACCCAAATACATATAAACTCAGAGAGGGGGTTGGAAGAGGAAATGTCCAATTGATATTGGACACTTTTGTCCAATAAGGTGTCCTAAAGCACCTTTGTTTGGAAATTTCTGACATTTCTACCCACTTACACAAGCTAGATGACACTGCTACGAAACAGATGAAGCATCTGTCTTGGATACTTATAAAAATGCCACTTTTAGAAATGTATGATTAATTGTTTATTTATTTTTGTATGCAAAAAACCTGGATGTGAATCATTATCTGGGCTGTCCTAAGCCTGCAAGTGTTCTGTAGTGACCAAAGGACATTTTCAATCTCTGCTGCCGAGCATGGTGTTGTTGAGGATAGCTTTACTGAAGGAGGCTCCAAAAACCCTATCTTCTGGCAAGGCTTCACTGTGGCCTTGTGTCAATGGCAGGACTGTACCTGTGAACCTCAAACCTGCACAGCAGCATAGACATGATGCTGACTTCACAGCCACTTACCCACTTCTCTCTCCATACATTACTTCCCAATATAGAACAGAAAATATACTACTCCTAGCTAAGAATCAGCTAGGGCTCTGCTGGAGAGGTTTGACAGAGTCAGATAAATCACAGCCAGCTTTTGAACTGGGCAATAAAAGCTATCCTCATTAAGTTCACCTTCTCCCTGGGGTGGCGCAGCATCTCGGCTGGCTGTGCAGCTCCTTCTCTGACATCCATCACATACATCCCTCACACAGCCATGGAGTTGCCAGGTATCAGGTGGCACAACCCAGGAATAGATGCTCCTACTGGTGACACAGAGTTTGATGGCACAGAGTACAGACATTGCCTTTCCAAAAAAGTAGTTATGTTTTTATCACACAGCATTCATTGCCATCCCAGTGCCTTCTGAAGAGGTTTAGCGACTTGCATTTCTTCCAAAATCTGAAGGACAAGTGCCTGCTACAGCAACCCTGGAAAGACCTGCCTTCACGAAGAACATACTAGTACTGATGGGGTCAGAAAATTCTCTTGCTGTATGCAAGTTTCCTACAGAATTATATTGCCCTTGTGACTCTCATAAAAAATCTCCAGAAAGTGAGGAGGCCACAGCTGATATCTTTAAACAGGAAGCAACACCAATGCAGTATGATGGTGTGGCACTCAAAGGCACTAGGAAATATGGGCTATTAGATTTTGGCCCAGCACATACTGCAGAAGTGACTCATCTGACTTTATCTATCCTGGCAGATACTTTTGCTCACAGTGAGTGCACTGCTGTCCTCTTTCACAGCACTTTTGTGAGTTTTGTTTTGGTGTGAAAGCAGAGGTATTGTTTGATCTGTTTAAATAACTGTGTTTTCAACCTTTTCCAACTGCAGTCCCCTAAATATTTTCCAGCAGTTTTGCACCCTGTTATCTAGCAGATGTAACTGTGTTGACAACAGGCTTTCTTCCCTGTGTGACCTTTCACAGACCCTTTAGAAGTTGCTCTTACTCTGCAGGGATTTTTCAACCACAGGTTGAAAATTGCAGGTCTCGATCATTATTATCCTTCTAGCTAAATCTGCAGCGCTCTCTGCAGCATCGTGCATAGGCTAGATGGCAGTACAGCACGCTGTGTTGTTACCTTGCTGCTGTGGGGCAAGCTTCTCCCTGTTGCACACAGAGGCTAAAGGCATCCTCCAAGCATCTTTTTCCTCTAGATTTTGCAGCTACTGTGCTGGGACAAGATGTGTATCTTACTTCTGCCACAAAACCTGAGTGGAGAGAAGGGGGAGATGAGTACATGCAGGTGTTTTCTGCATTGTCCACTAAGCACAGAGCTAGATCTCCACCAAAATCCATCCTGTGGTAGTGGATTTGTGACAGTAAAAGACTGTATAGCTTACAAATTTTTATCAGGGTAAGGAACTGGGTAACAACTGTTCCCCAAAGTACTGTATCATGAACACAGTATGCTATGCAACTGGGCTAACATACCATTGACTTCCGAGAAAAAGTTATATTTGTTTCAACTAAGATCATGTTTACACAATCCCTAAAAGATTACTTTCCAAAACTAGCAGCAACAACATGCACCTACAGCTGTGTACTGCCTTCAGCAGCAGACATTAACTCCCCATAAAATAAAACCTGTCAAGACCACACTGGTAAACTCATTCCTGACTATCAATAGCAAAATGGGGAACACTGCTCCCTTTGTGAAGAGATGAAAGCTTCAGCAGGAATGTGAAAGATCCAAAGAAAAAAAGTCTCTGAATGAGTTTTGATTTACAGCATGGTCCTTTTTCCCTGCACAGCCTGCTCAATGGCAATTCAATGGCTTTCTGATATTCTCAATGTGAAATCTGCATTGGTTAAAAAAAAAATGCCACCTGGCTGAGTAAAAAATTACTAATGACCTGATCCAAATCTAATTGAAATGAATCCTAGTGAAAGGGCTATAAACTGATGCTTTTTCAAAGACAGAATTGGATTTTGGATGAAGCTCTAAAGGGGCCAGTCTTGTGGGAGATGTTTTACCCACAGTGCTTTTGTTTTTTGTCTCTAAACTGCGTGAGTCCAGTGGTGGAATTCGGGATGCAGTCTGTTTGCTGTCTCCACTGGCAGGCAGAGGGAAGAGATTTCTGTGCCCACCCACATAAAATCGGCACTGGTGAATATCTCTGGATGTTTGCCTGTGCACACACAAACAAACACACAGACTGTGAAAGAGCATCGTAAGGGTTATAAAGTCAAATAAAGACACAATAAATGGCAAAATGAAGGCAGTATAATTCTGTGTCACTGTTGTATACTCAAGGGCATTTTTCTGATGTTATTAAGGTCAATAATAATGTCCTTTTAATGCACTTATGAAATTGCCTAAGGATTTTAGTAGCAAATTAAAACAAAACAAAAATCCTATTGCTTAGCATTATGTTGGCACTCAGTCTGATCATAAACAGGGATTAAATTTTTAAGGGTGGGTGAGATCTCTTCAGTCCCATTCCATCCTAGAAGACAGTGTCATATGCTTTTTCCTTTCCTGTTCCTGGCTGTGGTTCACCTGGTTGCCCCAGTCTGTCTTTGAGGCATCTCCACACAATTTTAAGTTGTCAGCCTTCACTGGTCTTATTTTCTGCACTCCTCATCCCAGTTTCAGGCTCTTCCTGAGCCCAAGCTCCCACCTTCTTGTTCCTTGGCTGGTTTCCTCTCCCAGCTGGGTTTCCTGTCATGCTGAGTAGGTGTGCTCCAGGCTATTTCCAAACACCTTTTCTGACATCTTTAATTAAAGTTACAGTTGCAAGGAAGGTCCAACTTAATCTGTTCTGTATCAAGCTCAGTGAGGATAAAATAGCTAAAGAAATAAGCCATGAAGCCTGAAAAGTGTCTTCTTAGCATATACAAACTGATTTTTTAATGGCCTTGCAATTTGGCCAATTTTTTCCAAAATTTAATGTCCCCAGAAAAAATATGTTGCTATGTCAAGCAAGAAGTCTCCCATGAATTTCAGGAGACAAATCATAAGAAAGGATGCTACTCAAGAAAAGAAGTGCTAAGTTTATGTGTTTATTTTTACCAGGAGAGAGCCACCTATATTTCCATCATTTTGTTTACAGAAAGAGTGTATTTTCTTGGTCTAAAATGAAATTAAAAAAATGCAAACACCCTGCAGCCTGTCTGAGCCTGATAACCAGAATGATGAAGTTCACCCATAATGCTTGAAGTTTGGCAAAGTTATAAGCAGAGTAAACAAGCCTTGCAATATAAAACATTGACTGACATAAAATTAGGCAATGCTATCAGCTCCACCTATAAAGTTACTGTATCATGGATCCAGTGGAGGGTGAAAGCAGAAACCCAAAACAAAAAACAATACAAAAGGAAGAAGCTTTAATGGCTTAGAAAAAAATAACAATAAGGTCTCTACTTCAGCAGCTTTGGAGTCTGAGGAGATAATATGCTGGGTTCTTTCTTTTGCCTGCTGTATAACAGAGCTGAGAGAGAAAATTGATTTTTCATGCAAAATATTGAGTTGCTCTTCACTTGTAATTTAATTTATTATTTTTATACTCCACACATAATTTGTTAGGGTTCTCTCCAATCCCTATAACATTGCTGGAAAAAAAGGTAATATTGAACAGTTTGCTAGCAATATTAATTTGCTGTATTATAGGCATTTCTCTTATCATCATTACTATTTTTTCCAAACCATAAAATGTAACTGGTGTGTGAGCATGCAAGTATTTGCAGGCTAGCAAAGCGCTGCGTACTGCTAGAACACATTGGTCACGCAGGTAGGTGGCATATCCACAATATCTCCAGGCTAAGGATTGTGTCACAGCTTGTATGGAGAACTGGGTTTGGGGCCATTTTTTTAAAGTTGCTCATCTGTTTGCACTTCCCCCCCTTTTTTTTTCTGGTTCTCAACACTTTACTCCTGCCTCCCTTCTTTTTTTTTTGCCCTTTATTTGTTTCAGAAACTTGGGAATGCAGGGTTGTAAGAAATAAAAAAAATCAGCACTTGTATCTGTTTTTATGTGGGCTTTTAGAAGAGCAGAAGAGCTATATACAAGCAAAAACAGATAAAAGCCCTAAACTCTACAGCTGAGGATCTTCCTCTTGAATTGCTATGTTGTTTGCAAAGTGTGATCCACCCATGGATCTGCCACCTTTACTCCAGAAACAATCTCTTCCAGCTGCTAGTGGAACTCCTGAGGGTGTGTTTGTGCAAAACACAAACATATTTGCACCTCTTGGTGCAAACAAGACAGAGGAGCTGGAGAGGATGTGCTCCTGAGGATTTGCCAACTGCCCACTTATGATTGGAGGGGGAAGGCTGGTGGACTAACCTGCTGTGGCTGGTGTTTCTTGTGAGCCCAGTTCGGTTGCCCAATGCGGACTGAAGTACTGAACTGAGAGGGCCTCTGGGAAAGCCCTGTTTTGTGGCTGTTGAATGGCTGTTCTGTGGTTTTGTTGCCCTTTTTTATTTTATTTATTTTTTTTATTATTATTTTTTTATTTTTTTCCCATATAGATGTTATGAATTTTAAGCTCTTGCCTCTGTCCAGGGGAAGGGTGTGTTGCTCCCCTGGTTGCCTGTATGGCTCCCTTAGGAGGTAAAATGCATGCTGCTTGATTCAGCCCAAAGTGTGCTGATGCAGGCTGTCCTGAGCACCACAAGCAGGCTGTTCAGGACACCACAGCACAAGGGTGCCCAGGTGAGTCACTTGGATTTTTTTTGCAGCTTCATTTTCAGATGGATCCAGCAGCTCCATCTTTCAAACCCAGTTGTGTCTTTGTATCCTCCAGGTTTCAGAGCACAGAGGGCTGCAAAGTTGTTGTCTAAAGCAGAAACTCTAAGATTAAGTATCAATGAAAAAGAAAGTACTCCAGCCATTACCTTATTCGGTGAAATAATTTTCTCTCTTCCCCTTTGAATCTGGTATATGATATTCTCCTTTTACATATTTCTAAAAATAATTTCTGAATATTTTTTTTTCTTTCTTTTTTTTTTTTTTTTCCTAAAAATAATTTCTGAACATAGCTATGAGCTGAATTATGCCAAGGGTAAATTTGCTGTAATTTAGGTTTTTCTCAACTTCCTTCTCCTTAGCTATAATCCTGGCTCACTCTTAGTTTAGTTATTAAGTGGTTCACAGACACTAAATTTGCCCCCAGTTCTTTTAGTTTGCAAGCCAAGATAGGTAGCCTACCAACTGGAAGTTATTATCAAGTTTCTGTAGGTAGAAATGAGTAGTATTTATTTCAGTAGCCAAGCATTTCTAATCAAAAGGTTTTATTCTCAGTCATCACACATGTCCAAGCACCCCTTTGCCAGTGAACCGCTGGAGATCAGCCATTTCCATTGGAGGCATCCTATTAACTGTTAAGGTTACACTATAGGAAAAGCTGTGTGTGCACAGAGGAAAAGAACAGCCAACAATTTAGTACAAAATGCCATCCCTTAGTCAAACAGAACAAAAAATGGATTACACAGAGAGGGCTTTTCTTTTATTTGTCCAAAATGAATTTATGTGCATCTATTCAGAAGGTGTAATTCCTGTAATAAACACTGAAGAATATCTGCAAGTGACTTATAGCATGAGGTTGGACCTGAGGAAGTGCCTCAGCACACAGGAATATGAGGAACACCATTTTCTTCCTTCAAAGAAATGATTGAATTCAATATAAATAAGGCAGGTAGGGGCTAAAGTTCTCCTAGGTAAATGTGTCTTAGCTGATCCAGCATCTGTGACTTCCCTCTTTGCTAGGGACTGGTTGCTATGCCGGCAAGGAGGGTCCTTAACACTAGCCAGTCTGTCCAAGCTCATCAGCAAGACACTTCTGGAACAGCCCTTGTTATATACCACTGTGTTGCAGTACAAGTCCACTCCAAAACTCAGCAGCAGTGTTTGTGACCTTGTGTGGTTCCAGGTAGGTCCCATCACCCTGACCAAGGCTATGGGACATAATCCAAATACACAATATTAAGAGTGTATTTAAAGGTAACTATGCAGCCATGGCCCCAAAACTGCAATCTGCTCATCTATTTTTACCCTGTCATAGGTGAAGTACCGCAGTACTTGCACTGTAGGGCAAGATCAAGTATCGGAGGGCGGTTATCCCAGGCACCTCCTTCCCTGCCACCCACCCATGGGTGCCTGCCCAGCATACTCTGCTTGCTCATGGCTCTGGATGTGCCACCCAGGCAGGCTCGCGCCTCAGGAGAGAGGCAAGAGATGTAACATGCACGATTTCACCAGCCCGGTGCTAATTGTGGGAGTCCTAAAAAGCTCTATTTACTGCTTGTCACTCATTGTCAGTTCCTAGAAGGAATAATTCCAGGGAAGAAAACAGGTAGAGAAGCTAAGCTAAGAGGGTACTTATATCAAATAAGACACTTGCCATCTTTTGTGCCTTTACTAACAATGGTATTTGAAAGAATGACACCTGAGTTGAAAGGTACAGCATAAAAAGGTTGTGAAATGTCAGTGTTAAGGTTGCCCTTCCAGTGTATATAGCAGAACAAACCTTAGTAATAGGTTTGAGTATTTTTGTTTTTTTTTTTGTTTGTTTTCTTTCCCTATGGGGCCATGTCAATAGTGGGATGTAGTATATTCAGCATTTTATAATGTGGAAGGTTATTCTCATAAGGCCTCCATGTCACTTGTTTATTGAAATATCAAGTTGCTATTTGGGTGGGAGGCTTAGGAAGGGAAAATAAGTTTTTGTGGTCTAGAGGAGCTGGCTGCTGCCATGAGGAACTAGATTCTTTCTGTTCTTCAGGAGTAGCCTAAAGTACCTCTTTGCAAAGCACAGTGCAGTCCATGTACAATGAAGTGAGATTTGAATGAGCTTGTGCAGGTGCCAGGGGTGTTACGGTGATCTAGAGAGGTCTTGACCGAGTCCTCACAGCTAGCAGGCAGGTGTTCCCAGAGCTACCCCAAGTGTCTCCACAGCCCTAACTTACATGGCATAGATATACACGTGGACATCTATGGGTGGTGTTAGAGCATGTCTGTGTGGCTCTTGCCTGCACCACAGCCTGCTTGGAGCTGGTTGAGTGAGCTGGCCTGCAGTCATGCATGCAAGCACATTTTCCACAAGCCCACTGGTGTCTGCGATATCCTGCAGCATGTCCCCTTCTCCCATGCAGCTCCTTGGTGCCATGTCCTCGTCCAAAGGGCTGAATGTCTCTCTCTCATTTCTGCCTTCTGCTTGTGTGATGGTTTTACTCAGGTGGGCAGCCGAGCTCAACCACAGCCACCTTCTCACTCCCCCTCCTCAAAGGGAAGGGCAAGAAAATATGATGCAAAGGGCTCAAGGGTTGAGATAAGGATGGGGAGATCACTCAATAATTCTTGTAATGGGCAAAACATACTCAGGGTAGGGACAGTAAGATTTATTGCCTATTACTAAAAAACTAGAGAAGTGAGAAACATAGAAAGCAAAAACTCCTTCCCCCCATCCACCCTCTTCCACTTCCTCCACCCCAAGTGGCACAGGGGAACGGGGAAATGGGGTTTGAGGTCAATCTATAGACCTTCATCTCCACCACTCCTTCTCAGTGGCTCTCTGCCCCTGCTCCAAAGTGGGGTCTCTCCTATGGGATGCCATCCTCCCCAAACTGATCCTGCGTGGTCTTCCCACAGGCATCAGCTCTTCAAAAACTGCTCCAGATATGGGTTCGTACCACGGAGTCCATCCATCAGGAGCACGCTACTCCAACATGGATCCCTCGCTAGCAGCAGCTCCTGCCAGGTCACCTGCTCAGGCTCTTCTCCACGGGCTACAGCTCCAGCATGGGGCCTGCTCTGGTGGGGGTCCTCCACAGGCCGCAGCCTCCATCAATGCAGGTCCACCTGCTTCACTGGGGGCTCCTCCACAGGCTGCAGCATGGAACCCTGCTCCACCATGGTACTCCATGGGCTGCAGGGGGACAGCCTGCTTCACCATGGTCCTCACCACAGGCTGCAGGAGACTTCTGCTCTGGCGCCTGGAGCACCTCTCCCCCTCCATCTTCACTGACCTTGATGCCTGCAAGACTGTTCCTCACTCCTCTCACTCTCCCAGCTGCTGTGCAGCAGCATGTTTTTGTTTGTTTGTTTTCCTTTCTTAAATATGCTCTCACAGAGGCACAAACAACATCACTTATTGAATCGGTTCTGGTCAGCCACAGGGCCCTTACCTAACATGGGGCAGCTTCTAGATTCTTCACACAGAAGCTACCCCTATGACTCTACACTACCAAAACCTTGCCACGTAAACCAACTACAGAGGCTCAGCACCATGGACAGGAGCCCAGCTTCAGGGCTGCAGCATGCCACTGGTGGGTGCAATAAAGGGCAGCTTTTCAATTTGGGGTTTGGGGGCTGGAAGGACAGGAGCTGCCCTCGCACTGGGCATGAACTTGCATCATAGCACTGTGCTACATGGCCATAGCGATAATTTGCCTTGTGGAAAGGTGCTGTGAGGAAAACCAAACAAACAAATACTATGGAAAAGCTGAAAATAAAACAAAAACGCAGCCAGGAGTCTTCCAGCTTCACTTTGCCCAGGAACACAACTTCAGCTTCTCAAGCTCAACTGCTTCACCTCAGGAAGCCCTCCTGAGCATGTTGTGGATGGGTGAGGTGCAGCGTGAAGGCTTGTGCACAATTTGGACACAAGTACTTTGCACAGTAGTTGTGATGGGGGTTACAGAGCCACCACAACACATCACCAGAGACACAGCTGACATTTGTTCACAAACTAAGAAGCCTATCTATCTTTTCCTAAACATCTGCAGGTTCCACCCTAAGGAGAAGAATCCCACACCACATGAGGGTTTGGGGTTAACCTTGGCCATGCAGGGGTCATTCTTGGCAGTACACAAGCCGTGCCTTGTCACACAGGTGGCATCCTTGGCCGTACGCAAGCCACCCTACCTCACGTAGGGGTCCTCTCAATCACACACAAGCAATGAGCCGCCTCCACCACAGAAATCTTCTGGATGGCCAGACATCCTTGGTGCCCCTCAAGCCCCGTTGGGGCTCCTCCACCCTGGCAGGCAGGGATGCTTGGCCATAGCCTCCCTCCACTCCCACTCGCGTTCCTCCTGCCAGTCCCTGGTGGGCAGCACGATCCGCACACATTTGGCATGGCCGCTCCTCTTCCCTTCCCTGTGCAGCATGGCCACTGGGCTGCTCACCACCACGTACTCGAGGAGTGTGCAAAGCCTGGACGTGCTTGTGCCACTCACAATCTGCAGCCACAGAGCTGTCCATCCTGTCACCTCTGTGGTTGTCACAGGAGTGTGGGTCATGGCCTGTGCCTCCCAGCCCCCACCACTGTGATACAGCATCCCCACAGCAACATGCTGGGGAGCAGTACTTACTGGGACGCACCACGGGGACACAGCCCCAGTCCGCTTCCCAGCGCTGCACAGCTTGTCCTGACACATACCCCTGGCTGATCTTCATTTGATGACTGCCAAAAACAGAGGCAGAAACACAAGAGGAAAGATAAAACAAACCTCCCTAAGGCTTCGGAGATGAGTGTTGTCTTTGCTCTCCAGAAGCTGGCACATTTGGTTGTGTTTTCCCAACTTCTGCCATGGCCCTTGAACAAGTAGCTTCTACGATTTCATACACCATTTCTACTCTTGAAACAAACCTTTGGAAGACAGCTGGGATTTCACTGGGGGATCAGCGCAACTGGTCTGGGCACCCACTCCCACAAGGGATTCAGCAGGCTCTGGAGGGGAGCTGTCAATGCCTTATTTCCCGAGGAAGGAAGAACCCCGCAGTGCTCATTATCCCCATCTCCTTCCTGAAATAGTCCCAGGCCGCACAGAGGAACACTGATCTCGGGCTGCCTCCCACTATTAGATATCATTACGGCACTGTTTTCATTATGACTCATTTGTGTAACACTGAACTGATTAACAAGGAGTTTGGCTGCGGAACTGAATTACCAGAACCTCATGATTAAAGACAAGGAGAGCCAGTGCTAATCTAACACGTACACACAGAGTTCCTGACAGATGCCTGTGCTGGGTCTGGCTGGGATGGAGTTAACTTCCCCCACAGCATCCCATACAGCAGTCACTTGCAGCTCAAACAGCCCCGATATTGCACCAGTGTTTTGTCTGTCGCTGAGCTGTGCCCCACAGCACCGAGACTCCCTCCAAACCCAAAGCCAGAAGGCTAGGGATGGGCCAGAGGGGCGGGGAGGGGATATCACCAAAACTGACCAAAGGGATATCCCATACTGCGTGGTGTCACACTCAGCAATAAAAGCTGAGGAAGGGGAACAAGGCTCATTATCAAAATGTCTGTCTTCCCCAACAACCCCTATGTGTACTGAGCCCCTGCTTTGGTTTGCTCTTAATGTTGTTCTGCGATCCTGTTCGATGTGACCTGTGCCATATTCTATCTTTTGCTATGTACCACATTGGAGAGCTTGTTGAAGGCTGTTTGTTTCCTTCAGTTCACTGTGCTGTAAAGTACTGGCCCTTAGCCTTGTCCAGTGTTCATGCCCAGCATTGCTACCATCTCCATATTTTGGGAACCATTTCCTGGAGAGAATGAACAGCTACACTCTTTTTTTCCTCCTTTAGGAACCAAGTGGTGAAGGATATGAGGAATGGTACCTCCTCCTTTCTCTGGGCTAATTACAGCAGCTTTTCAGCACTTTGAACATCCTTAGGTAACCAACATAGTCCCATTGCTAGGTCTCCAGAATGTGTTTTTCATCCCCTCCCCCCCCCCCCCAAGGATAAGAATAAGATTACCACCAGGATTCTGCCCCAAGGCAGCACGGTGGTGAGTGGCAAGGTGTCAGGGAGGGTATGGTCAGGTACCTGTTACAGTGGTCTCCTTGGATGGCTTTAAACTTCATCCCTGAACAAGTGTGGAACCCTGAAAACCTGACAATGTTGGAAAGATGTATGGCCTGACCCTGGCAATGCCACAGAGTTACAGCATGCTGCGCTGTGCTGGAACCTGGCTTGCACCTATCAAATGGTGGTTAACACAATTCAGCACCCTCAAGGGGAAGAGGTCTCTGACAAATATAACACAGTAGCTAAACCAGAGGGCTGACCGTATAGGTATTAGCAGGCTGGAGATGGGCAAGGGGTGGGGAGGGGACATCACCATGGCAGATGACCTAAGCTGACCAAAGGGATATCTCATACCGTGTGGTGTCACATTCAGCAATAAAAGCTGGGGAAGGGGATGAATGCTCATTATCAAAATGGCTGTCTTCCCAACAACCCCTACATGTACTGAGCCCCTGCTTCACAAGATGCAGCTGGACATTGCTCATTGAAGGGAAGTAGAGAATAATTGTTCTCTCTTCACATCTGCAGAGCCTTTACTTCATTTTACTTTCTTTTCCCTAAATTAAATTTAATTTCCCTAATTAAATTATCCTTACCTCAAACTGTGAGCCTTTTTCTTTCCGATCATATTCCCCCACACACACCTTTGAGGAGGGAGAGTGAGAGCGCAGAACCAAGGATGCAGATAAAAGTCCGATGCGAGCAGTCCACATGGCAGATGGTTTAAGGAACACTCTGCAGGCTGGCAGCGAAGAACTGGAGCGATGGAGTGGAACCAACACTGGATTTTATGACTAGCCAGCTTCAGCAATATGAAGAAAAGCTCTCTCTCCCTCAATGGGTCTGCTTCTCAGCTGGGGAGAAACTGTCACAACAAGTCCAACAGCTTGAAGAACACATCTTCCTCCTTACTCATACAGACCAGTATCTCAGTTATTAAGAGTAAGCATTTTTCTACTCAAGGGAGAGAGGACCATGGATGCACAACACACAGTACCCTGGGGCTTTATCCACGTGACTATGGAGAGGACACAAAGAAGTGGGATGGCAAACCTATGTCAACCCTAGCTGCTCAGGTACATGACATGCAGGGAAAACTAGCAGCCTGAAGTTGTTCTCCTAGGAAAACTACTGCTCCAGTTTCTGTTGGGCAGTCCCCCAGAGGGATTAGAAGGGCTAATGTTATTCCTGACCCTAACAAAGAGACTTCTTCTTTGCATTTGGAAGAACTGAGTGATGGATACTTTGATCAGGACTAGACAGCTTTGCCTCTGGCCAGGCAGAGGAAAGGAACAACTGGATGTACGGGATTGTGTGGATCTGATGGTCTTGCACATCAGACCCACAGAAGTGCAAGGCTCTAGTGGACACTTGTGCACCCTAACTTCATCAAACTATGAAAGCCTGAGGCACTCTCCTTGCTCTCTCTCTTTGATGCCCTTTCTACCACACACTGTGCTACCGTGACACAAACAGAAGGATCAAACATCAGCTCTTTGCAAACCGTACATTAGCAGCTGCAGTGCTTTGGGTCTCTGCAGGTCTTTTTTGAGATTCAGGAGCAGGGAAACCTGTGGATGAGCTCTCAATGCTGAGAGCCATACAAGGCTGGTTCTTTGCAGACAGATATCTCCAGCTAGGGCTATCTTACATCTGCTGAAAATCCATACTGTATATTTGGACAAAGGGAACCCCACGTCTGCACGTGCATGATTTCATTCTTCTCTTTGGAAGTCAGCATTTTAGTTTGTCATAACAAGGTCTCCATAATGAAGAAGGTGATCATAATTAGCATACACAAATTTCTCTGGAGACTGAAATCAAGATCTATTGAATGAGGCAAATAGAGGTCAATGCATTCAATACAAGGCAGAAAAAAAATCCATTATATGGAAGACCATTATTAAGCACTTTTAGATGTTGTACCTTCTTTGAGATTTGACTTAAGGAGTAGGGGAAGGAAAAAGATTAAAAGTAACATGCTTAGCTAACTAACGGTTGAATAACTACAGTGACCTCGCTTCTCATGCATAGGCCAATGAGGCACACACCCTGCTCAATCAAAACTGCATGTCAAATTTATTGAAGGAGGGATCAAAGTGATTTTTCAAAGTATCCGTCAAAGAGGAATGCCAGTAATGAATCCCTACTGACAGGTATCTACTGATGATCTACTGGAGCAAGCCTTTTGTAAAATTATTTAAGTTGGAAAAGACCTCTAAGATCATCAGGACCAACTATTAATGTAGCACTGCCAAGTCTACCACTAACCCATATCCCTTAGCACCACATTTACGCATCTTCTGAATACCTCCAAGGATGATGACGCAACTGTCTCCCTGCGCAGCCTGTTCCAATGCTTCACAACACTTTCAATGAAGACATTTCTCCTAATAGCCAACCTAAACTTCCTTTGGAGCAACTTGAGGCCATTTCCTCTCATCCTATCTCTTGAAGCATGGGAGAAGAGACCAATCACCATCTCACTACAACCTCGTTTGAGGTAGTTGTAGGGAGATTCATTGGGTTTGAGGTGAAATCACTTTATGTGGCAGGGAGAGAAGTTAGAAGCTCAGTTCTTGATACAGTGAATTGTTCAGCCCAACATAGATGAAGGCAGGCTCCTCACATTTGGACCTCATACAACTTCAGACTGATTGTGGCCAGAGAGTAAAAGAAGAGAAGGATTCAATTTTTCCAAGACTCGTTACCATAGTCTGAAAAATACAAAGGTCCTCATTCATGAAGGCTCTTGTGAGATGAAACATTCACATATGGTCTTTGCTCTGGAGGTACTACCAGTGCATCAGCTTAATATGCACATACTAAGCTTATTGGTGGGGTGGTTCAAACCTCTAGCAGCTTTCTCTGGGTGTTCAAATGCTCACTGATGATTAGCAATCGGACAGAGTGTGGTCACTCTGCAGCTTCTTTGTCTTTTCTCTGGTAAGGACACTGGTGGGTGAGAAATGCACCAGCCATATTTGCAATTTGTACCAAGACCTGACAGGGAAATAATTTGTCATAGGTTTTGCATCCCCTTTTTTATTGTAGGTAAAGCCTACAAGCTGCCGGGGTAAATCAACAATGCCAGGAGCTAAAGGGAGAGCTTGCTTTCAGACTCAGCCATCATTTCCCTTAATCTGAAATCCCTTTCCTCCTTAAATAAGAGCATTCTCTTTTAAAAACTGTAGCTATCAATCTGGAGGGATAAGTGAGCATGGTGGAGTGGGAACTCAGTTCGCAACACCTCAATGAGATAAGTATTGTTTCTGCTGTACAGATGGGGAACTTGAAGCAAAGCACTGAAAAGACTGTCTCAAGGCCAGAGAAGAATTCGATATCAGTATTTTGCTGAAAAATGTAAGTCCCAAACTTAGCGCTCATGCTATTAGATTACATATTTCCTTCATTTAGACAAACAACTAATTAAAGCAATTTTGTATATAATAGCTGTCATTAATGCTGTGGATGCCAGAATGTACTTGAGTGGATGCTAAAGAGTGAAAAATGCCAGTCAGGGACACACAACTTTGCAAGCCTGGTAGGAGAGGCAGGTGAAGAATGTTTGCCTGGAACACTGACAAATACCTTTTCAGGCTTTTATCACAGAAAGCTAATTAAACAGAACGTGTAAAATCAGGCAGGACAAGACATCATGGTGAAACAAAGGGCCAGACAAATAGCATTTGACAAATGTAATGTTGAGTGAATGTTACAGCACTAAACCCCCTCTGTTGTCCAGGGAAAAATAATTTAATGTTTGCCATGACATTTGGTATGCTTTGAATAGTTCTTTGTCCTGTTACTTGACCACTCCTGATGAAAACCTTCAGTTTATTTTGTAGAAAACCTTCTCTGGTCAGATTGTTTCAGAGAGCACCTGTTCTGAATATATTTAGCTGGAATTTGGTCCACAAGCCATTATTATGGTTATAAAATTTTTATTTTTAATATTCAATAGAAAATGAATGAAAACTTACCCTCTACATGTTGCTTTTCTCAGATTATTTTAGGATTTAAAATTCTCATTCCCCAACTCAACATAATGGACTGCTTCTGTGCAAAATGCTGTGGTCCTCAGGTTGAACTTGTGGGTTTTTCCCCTCTTTTTATGACTGATTGTACTGGCTTAAAACTCTCCCATGCAAGCTCATTCTCAAGTCTTTGGAAATGAAAGATAGCAGTTCACATGCTGATTAGTCGTGGTCAGAGGGAATTTCATTTTTGACTGTTCAGAGAAAAAGATGTCATTAGATCCTGAAGAACAGCAATCAGTTTGCTATTAAAGTGTCTGAATAATGAGCCCAGAATTAAGCTTGAAGGAAATCCTAGTCATCACAGACTGTCCCTTGAAGGCATGGGTGATGGGAGAAGGGCTATTCACATATCCCACATGAACAGGTTATGCCATGGATCTCAGGTGGACAAATATCTACTGAATGCATAATTTGCAATACAGTTCAATGCCAGAGCTGATTGTCCACTGTGCTGCCGCTGCAGAACTACCTTGCCTTGCTGTTTCTATTCAAAGAGCCCCACACCAGTGCAGCTAAAAGCTCTGACTACTCCTACTCTGTTAAACATGCCTCAGGTTGACTTTGGGACATTTTCTAGGACAAGCATGCTTCCTTCTTCCATGTTCTGTTTTGCGTGGTGTTCACCTACTGTCCTGTAGAGGGTTTATGTGGCAATATTTTGGTAGCAGGGTGCCATAGGGGTGGCTTCTGTGAGAAGAATCTAGAAGCTGCCCCATGTTAGGTAAGAACCCCACTGCTCACCAGAACTGAGTCAATAAGTGATGTTGTTTGTGCCTCTGTGAGAGCATATTTAAGAAAGGAAACAAACAAACAAACAAACAAAAACACTGCTTCACAGCAGCTGGGAGAGTGAGAGGAGTGAGGAACAGTCTTGCAGGCATCAAGGTCAGTGAAGGAGGGAGAGAGGTGCTCCAGGCACCGGAGCAGAAATTCCCCTGCGGTCTGTGGTGGGGACCATGGTGAAGCACGTTGTCCCCCTGCAGCCCATGGAGTACCACAGTGGAGCAGGGTTCCACGCTGCAGCCTGTGGAGGAGACCATCCATGGTAGAGCAGGTGGACCTGCACTAAAGGCCCAGTCAGCATGGGTTTATGAAAGGCAGGTCCTGCTTGACGAACCTGATCTCCTTCTATGACAAAGTGACGCGCTGGGTGGATGAGGGAAAGGCTGTGGATGTGGTCTACCTTGACTTCAGCAAGGCTTTTGACACTGTTTCCCACAGCATTCTCCTCAAGAAACTGGCTGCTCTTGGCTTGGACTGGCGCACGCTTCGTTGGGTTAGAAACTGGCTGGATAGCCGGGCCCAAAGAGTCGTGGTGAATGGAGCCAAGTCCAGTTGGAGGCCAGTCACTAGTGGCGTCCCCCAGGGCTCGGTGCTGGGGCCGGTCCTCTTTAATATCTTCATCGATGATCTGGACGAGGGCATTGAGTGCACCCTCAGTAAGTTTGCAGATGACACCAAGCTATGCGCGTGTGTCAATCTGCTCGAGGGTAGGAAGGCTCTGCAGGAGGATCTGGATAGGCTGCACCGATGGGCTGAGGTGAACGGCATGAAGTTTAACAAGGCCAAGTGCCGGGTCCTCCACCTGGGATGCAATAACCCCAAGCAGAGCTACAGGCTGGGAGATGAGTGGTTGGAGAGCTGCCAGGCAGAGAAGGACCTGGGAGTGATGGTGGATAGTCGGCTGAATATGAGCCAGCAGTGTGCTCAGGTGGCCAAGGCCAATGGCCTTCTTGTATCAGAAACAGTGTGACCAGCAGGGCTAGGGAGGTGATCGTCCCCCTGTACTCGGCTCTGGTGAGGCCGCACCTCGAGTACTGTGTTGAGTTTTGGGCCCCTCGCTACAAGAAGGACATCGAGGTGCTTGAGCGGGTCCAGAGAAGGGCGATGAAGCTGGTGAGGGGCCTGGAGAACAAGTCCTATGAGGAGCGGCTGAGGGAGCTGGGCTTGTTCAGCCTGGAGAAAAGGAGGCTCAGGGGCAACCTTATTGCTCTCTAAAGATACCTTAAAGGAGGCTGTAGCGAGGTGGGGGTTGGCCTGTTCTCCCACGTGCCTGGTGACAGGATGAGGGGGAATGGGCTAAAGTTGTGCCAGGGGAGTTTTAGGTTAGATGTTAGGAAGAACTTCTTTACCGAAAGGGTTGTTAGACACTGGAACAGGCTGCCCAGGGAAGTGGTGGAGTCACCATCCCTGGAAGTCTTTAAAAGACGTTTAGATGTAGAGCTTAGGGATATGGTTTAGTGGGGATTGTTAGCGTTAGGTAGAGATTGGACTCGATGATCTTGAGGTCTCTTCCAACCTAGAAATTCTGTGATTCTGTGATTCTGTAAAGGATGCTGCGTTCTGTGGAGGATCCCTTCCGGAACAGACCCCGTGCTGGAGCTGCATCCCATGGGAGGGACCCCACAGCACAGGGGACAAGAGTGACTGAGAAGGAGCGGCAGAGATGAAGTGCCATAGACTGACCACAACCCCCCATTCCCCCATTCCCCCGCACTCTGGGGAGGAGGTGGAAGAGGGTGGATGGGGGAAGGCATTTTTTTTTTTCCTTTGTTTCTTACTTCTCTAACTTGTTAGTAATAGGCAATAAATCTTACTGTGTCCCTAATCTGAGTCTGTTTGGCCTGACACAATACCTGTTGAGCAATCTCCCCATCCTTATCTCAACCCTTGAGCCCTTTTCATCATATTTTCTCCCCCTTCCTCTTTGAGGAGGGCGAGTGAGAGAGCGACCGTGATGGAACTTGGTTGCCCACCCGAGTAAAACCACCACATGTCCATACAAGTCACCTGCCTGGCAATTTCTGACTGCACTTTGCCTATATGTGCCTTTACAGCAGGGCTCATGGCAGGATGTAGAGGTGGGAAACCAGAAAACTGACATGTCTATCCATGGAAAGTCTGCCTGGGTGAGCTACATTCCCTCCTGTGTTACCTTTCCTATCTCCCCACCATGCCACTGCTCTGCTGTCTCTATTTTGTATCCACTGCCAAAATTTCACCTTGGGTAGAGATGCAATATTATTCTTTATCCATTAAGAGTTTTTATCCCTCAGGGTTAAAAGGTGATCTCCGCACTACTACTATCTTCCTCTTGCTATTTTTTATTCTGTCTCTCTAACAAGCCTTTTTTCCTCTGTTGCACTATGCAATAAAGCTATTAAGTGATGTGGTGTTCAATGCATGTTAGTGTAGTGGCTGTAGTTTGGCAGCCAGCAGGTTTTGTATCTCAGAAAGATGTAGGAGCAGCCATGTACCAGGGGAGCTTCTGTGAGGGAATAGCTGCTGTGTCCTCACTGCTTTTCTAGCTTTAGGGGATGTAGAACGTTAACAGAGGAATGCTGTGAGCTTCCTGCAAATTCAGTTGCAAGAAAAGCAATGTGAACAAGAAGTGCAAACAAGAGTCACTGTTTCTGAGACTCTTTCTGTACCCGTTCTGCTTTTTGCATAGTCTTCATGAGGCCCAGTGACATTAAAAGCACTTATCTGAGGTCACAAACACTGGAAATACTAGCTTTACCCCTCTTGCTGTCTGCACTAGGAGCTCCTCTTTGGAGCTTCTAGAACTTGGAAGAAGTAAAGAGAAGATTTTGCCAAGCCAGAGATTCTTTGGTGTCAAACAAAACAGACCATGGGCACACACAGGCAGCCTTGGCCTTGGCCAGCCATGTTAAACACACAAACGAAAAAGCACTAGTGCAGGAAAACAAACCTATTACTTTAGGGTTTGATTCAAAGGACAGTCCTAAAAAAACTTGGCTTTCCTTCATCAGTTCACCTGTGGTGATCATCAGTGGGTGACTGCTCTCCTGTCCTATAGGTTTTGGGGTATGCCTCCAGGTACCAGCCCCCAGACCTTGTTTGGTTGGACTGCAGCAGTGCTGCAGACAATGGCTCAGTAGATCTCAACAATAAAAACCTAATTGTGTTATTCAATCATACAATAACTTACTTTCATTTGTACACATACTGCCACACAAATGACTGCCTTCATAAATCAGAGGAAGTATTCCATAATTTTGCTGAACCTTTTTGAAGAGAACAACTGTTAATTTTCTCCTTACTGTATTTCTGATATTTTTAAAATGATATCACTTACATTTGAATGCTTCAACGCCCATGTAATTTCCCTACTTGTATTTTTGAAAGAAGAATGACTAATATTTCCCAAATTATATACTGTGGCAATTAGAGGGAAAAGGGACCTATATATGATTTGACTGAAGAAAAACACCTTTTTTTTTGATTACTCTCCCATTTACTTTGTATAGAATTGCATTTCTTTAAGCTCCTACCTGTATCATTGACAACACAAGCTATAATTCACCTGAACAACGTAACTCCATTAATTTCATTTGGCTGGCTTTGCAGCTTTATGCAACTGCATGGAAGTGATTGCTCCAAGTCTAAAGAGTGATCTTTTAGAGATTCTTTCCCTCTCCCTCTCCCTCTCCCTCTCCCTCTCCCTCTCCCTCTCCCTCTCCCTCTCCCTCTCCCTCTCCCTCTCCCTCTCCCTCTCCCTCTCCCTCTCCCTCTCCCTCTCCCTCTCCCTCTCCCTCTCCCTCTCCCTCTCCCTCTCCCTCTCCCTCTCCCTCTCCCTCTCCCTCTCCTTCCTTCCTTCCTTCCTTCCTTCCTTCCTTCCTTCCTTCCTTCCTTCCTTCCTTCCTTCCTTCCTTCCTTCCTTCCTTCCTTCCTTCCTTCCTTCCTTCCTTCCTTCCTTCCTTCTTCTTCTTTTTTTCAGATCAAACAAACAGCAGCTCTTCATTTAAATGATCTTGCTCGTGATGTGAGTAGGAAGGCACCTTCCATAGTTAGCATTGTGAGGGAGAAACCTGATAATTCATTTATTCCATGATAATAACAGGAGTAGCTTTAAGGTTTTTACCATCTGTGCTCCTATGGGAAGGAGGAGCAAAGCCAATACAAATTTAACCTTCAGATTTATGCTTCTATGCTTCTCCATTGTGCCTCTAAAATTCTTAAAAAAATAATCCTTAACCATTTCACTGCTGCAATAGAAGAAAAAATACAGCTTCCAGGTCCCAGTTTTATTTTATATTTGTAGGATTTCATTTAATTTTAGGTGTTAATAACTATTCAAAGCAAAATATATATTTAGTGACTGTTAAGTTTGATGCATCTCTTTGTCTGTGTGACCAAAATATCCAAGCCTAACATTAAATGGTGAATCTATCTTTAAGCTTTGTCTCCTAGCAAGTAACCCCACAGTGTTATAGAACACACAAATAGAAAAGAAAATGTAAAGTCTCATTTATGCCTACTGCTTTTACAAGGACAAAACTCTTGTTGAAGTGGGGACATGAGACAAAAAGAAATTATTAGCACAGTTACATGTCATCATTTAGGATAAAAAGTTGTACTGATTTGTAGGTTCATTTGGCTTTAAGAACAGATAACCTAGGAGAAATCAGGGACACCTGGAAGTGAACAGATGACCCTTAAGCAAAGAGTCGGTTTATTAGGCAAAGATCAAAATGTAACTGCATCCAAAAAGGGTCAGTGTGTCTTATTCTTCCAGCCGTCAACAGGGAAGGAGTGAATTTCCTTAACACATTGTAAAATGATTAAAGCCCCTTAAGGTTAAAAAATCAAAAATTGCTGCAAAGCTGGGGGCAGGCTGCAGAGAACAGAATTGGTTACAGTTCTGAGAGCCAGGGATGGGATTGCATGGAGAACCATACGCTTCTTGCTTCTAGTTTATCTAGGTACCTATCACAGCATGGAAACACCACACATGTGTTTTGCTGTATCTCAGTACTTGCTAATTACAGTACAAATCTTTAATCATTGGTAATTTCTGGCCAGATTACTGACCAGTAAGTGAGCGCAAAATGCTCTCCTGACTCCAGAGTGGCTAAAAATTAAAAATAAAAACATTATCCACTGTTTTTCTGCAGAATGTTGAGTTTAACCCTATCCAGTTTAGAGTTCATTATAGCACTATAACATATACATGGTAGAACACACTTTATGGCAGGAAAAAAGAGACATTTTTCTTGTTGACCTACTTACTAATGGGTGTCGTGGGATTCTTTGGCCACATTACACTGTGCGATATAGAGTCTGTCCCACAGAGAAAAAACAGCAATATGGGAACACCTGAACTATAATTCGTATATTGCACCATAGCAGCCTTCCTAAAACTCTGATGAGTCCTACCATGAAAAGTCAAAAGATGGCTTTATTTAGATTAGCTGTACCTTGAGAGCAAAGGCACCTAAATTAGGTCTGCATGAAGCAGCCTGGTACTGCAAGCATTATAGTTCTGTCTGATTGTCTCTGTATCTCATGGACCCAGCTGCTTTCTTTGGTCCTGACCAAGGAAATTCCAATCATCACAGCGGTGGGATATCTGGCCTTTCTTGTCCCCTTAATGCTGATACTCTGTGGTTTGATTTTCTATAGGTAATGTTTCCACCTAATGCAGATTTATCCACTCTCTCACTGCAGACAGTAGACAGCTGATTCTAGATGACCGTTTTTTCAAATTGGAGTTTTTCAGGCTTTGGCATTTTGTGGGAAGTTGAAGTTTTCCATGGAAAACACGGAAGCACTTGTTTTCATTCTCACAAACAATTCATATGAGGACAAAACCCTGCGGTTTCTGACTATCCTGGATATTTATTTATTTGTTTATTACTGAAATTTCATTATCACCTCCCATTGGTAAAAGACAAGACAGACAGCTTAGCATTGAAATGGATAAAAAAACAGAGACTGTACAGCTAGTTCCACTAAGATTTTTGTGAGGTAGCTGATTATTGTTCTTGAAATAAGAACCTGTAATCAGCTTCAAGCCTGATATCTTTGGCTTTGTCTTGTGGCCATAGGGATTTGCAGAAAAGGAAACTAAAACAATTATGTATTTAGACAATCATACAGTGTTATGGCTGGGAGGAAGAATTGTCTTCCTAATCTCTATCTGGATACTGTGAAGGAAAAGATTTATTAATGTGTTTTGCTGTCCTAAAAGGAAGAACTGAGTGGTTTTGTCTGTGTAGTAGGGATCATCACAAACATGTCCTTGAGTCTTCCTGTTTCAAGGTTAAATAAAAAGCAGTTTTGCTACCTTCTGTCATATAAATAACCTCCAAGAAATAGGAGAATGACCAAAAAAGTCAAAATATCCCCCACACACAGGAAGGTTAGGCTAGTGTATAAGCTCTAGTATAAGTGTTTTGATAAGGAAGAGTTAAGGTTGCATCAGAAATGTTGTGGTTTCTTATTTTTGTACTCAAAATTCATGCTTTAAAGATAGAACACCAGGAAATGACCACTTAAGTACTCTTTTTCATTAAAATACACCTGGTACACGGCAGTCTGGGGTACAAGAGCAAAAACAATCACTAGTTCATAAAATATTCAGTAAAAGCAAAGGCATATAACTCTTTACTGAAGAGCTGAACCATAGCACATCACACAGGATCACTTCGCCTGTAAGCCTTTTGCCCGGCTGTGGCCTGTGCTCTCTATGTGATGCTCCTGTTCCTCTGTCTTGGATGGGGCTCAAGGCAAGAATGACTGAAAGCAGAAATAGCTGACGTCCCTTGAGAATAGGCAATAGGCGTTTAAAAAAACCCTCTGCTCTCCTCTTTGTAAGTTCAAGAAATACCGACACACTCAGAAGAAAACAGAGAGATGTAAAGTAAGGATACAAAGGGGAAAATATATATATATTTGAATTGAACCTATTTCAGGGCTGAAATAAATGTCATCTGATGCATAACATCAGCTGAAATTTGGCAAGGTTGAATTGTGTTTTGCTCAGCCACCTGATGAACCCTTGTGTATATATCCAAGATGTACTGGAAGGTCCACCTATCAGACAAGCATAACTCTGTCCATGTCATTCTTAAAAGAAATCTAGGTCTTCAGAAAATGCAAAGCTACCTCTGCTGCTCCTTCTAACCTTTTAGAGAAGAGAAATCTCTGAAAGACAAACCGTGAGGAGTCCATTCTCCCACCATGCAGGCTCCTATGTATTTGAGTAACTTAAAGGATGTCAGCCACCCCCTTTGAATGTATGAGCATCTGCTGAATCAAGCCATAGACTGCACAGCAAACCATACAATGCTGTTATGTGTGTTAGCCTTATCCATGCAGACGGTAGTGAGGTAGCAAGTTGATTTGTGTTAACCTGAGTGCCCATCACCTGGGCGCTTCCACCATCAGTAATGCCAGATCTGTGAGCCTGGAGATCAGCCCACTGAGCTATTCCACCAGCAGCAGACAGAGCAAGCTTTTATGCTGAATTAACCAAAATACAAAACTTGGGAGCATAGATTTTTCTCCTTTTATGCTGGCTTTGCATCCATTACAAAGATGTCTGTTCATTCTTAGCTAAAATACTAACCCCAAAATGCAACAAAGCAGCAGAAGTTGATACTAGATCAGCACCATTGTGTCACACAGACAGGGCAGTTTTGATTGCTGTTGGAAGATGGAAAGCTGGATTCACAGAAGATTATTGAAACCACTGCCTGACACATGAGTGATAGGAGCTTGGTGTAAATCTTCAGAATGAATGTTTTATGTGTTGTGATCACGTGTTTACCTTGTGGAAAAGAAAACACAAAGGAGAGCAACAAACCTCAAACTTCAGTCAGACTATAGCCTCTTTGGAAATTCTTTGGCACAGGTATGTTTTGCTGTCTTCTTACCTCTTTCTGTTTTGCGGTCACCCAGAAGTGATGTTATAAATTGGAGTGAAGAGGTTTTTAATAGCCCTTAGCCAATTAGACCTCAAATTATGTGTCCTTACTAACTCACTTTTTCACTAAAGAATTAAAAAAAAAAAGGATATTTTTCCAAATACATGTTTCCTGGTGTTGCCTAGATACAAGTTCATGTTCCTGCTCCCTAACTCTCCATCATCTGCTGCATGTTGCTGGATTGCTGGGCTCAAATCCTCTAGGTGAGCAAAGCCACTCTGTTTATAGTCATGCGCATTAGTGCCTTGCTTTTCTACTGTTATCCACAGGACTGGCCACAGATTCAGTTTGACAAGCCATAACTAATTTACTTGAGATAAATTATATGAAAGCAGTTATCATATTAACTGTGCTCATGGCTCCACCTTTTGTATTGCCTTTATTTGTTTGTTTCTGGTCTCTAGTTATAATATGTATGGTTTAGATTTGTGTTTTACCCAGAAGCTAAAGATTAAATCATGTTTTTTTAGTTTCTAGCATAATTGAATTTTATACTGTCTGGCCAGCCTTCATTTAAGAATCTCAAAGTGTTTTAAAAATGTTCCTTAATGAAGCTTCACAAAACCTGAGCGAGGGAGATAAATATTGTTATTAGCATGGTTTTATAGGTAGATGAACAGAGGGACAGAGATCTGTAGGATATTGCAAATGTTCTCTGGAATGTCACTAGTACAGAATTTAAGAGCAAACTTGATCAGAAAAGGATTTAATTTTGCAAGGAAAACAGATATGAGCAAATTTTTGACAAAAAAATTAAATAAATAAAGCTGAAAATTGCTACAATAACCATTCTCTGCAGTTGTCAGTCAAAACTTTAGTTTTCTGACAGAAGGAAATGAATGTTAGAGAAGAGCAAACACTTGGCAATTATATTTTTTAAGATATTTGACCACTTATGCTGAGGACAAGCAGAACATAGACACACATATATAAATTTAACTTCATGCAAAGAACTCTAACCATCCAGGCTCAGATTTTCAGGTATCACTACACATCTAGCTTTAATTAGCATTTTTTAGATTAATAGGAGTTTATCACGCAATTGAGAAAAGTACCTAATGGCTTTTTCATATCCTGTGACTTGCATCCTTAGGAAATTCAGTAGATTTCAATCTTGTAGCCTGCTTAGGTGTTTCTGAAAACCTTAGTGTAGATGTTGAATCTACATCACTTCAACATCTTAGTTAGAAGTTGAATCACTTCATTCTTTATTCTGGTCAGATTTAGGTCATCTATGTTATAGTTCCACTTCAGTCTGACGTCAAGAAGAAGTTCAAACTGTTTTCAAAATGGTTCGGTTTTACTTAGAGATTTAAAAAGTTGTTTGAGCCAATCTTTATTCTGCCTGTGTTGTGTTTGGTTCCATGTCCTGGTTTTAAATCTACTTTCAATTTCTTTGCATTTTCATTTTCTCCCTCTCTCTCCTGATCTCCCTCTTTGTTATTATTTATTTTAAGACAGGGTAAAGCATTAGGAAAGGCTTGATGTAGGAAAAAATATTTTAGCCTTTTTGAGAGATTGTTTTTGTTATCTTTACCATTTTCTACACAGCATCTGCTTCTTAGGCCACCTGGCATGGGCTTATGGGCCACCTGGTGTTCCAGCAGATGCTGAGCACTCAAGGAAGTGAAGCATGGCTGTGCCACCAGCAACATTTGCAAACACATGAAGCACAGCAGCCTCTTCTGGGTTTGGATTTCACCCAGGACAATGACCACATGGATGGTTTCCAATCCACAGACATGTGCCTGACCTTCACTCCACTGCCAGCCAAGCACTGGGATGCGGGGTAGCACGTACTGAGGATCCATATAGGGCAAGAAAACACTGCAACCCTCCTCTAGGCTATGGCTGATGCTAGCAGCACACAGCACAGTGACCTCCACCCTTTTATGCAGGCACACAATCACAGAAGCCCCTTTTTCCTCAGATGCAATGGATCAACTTTATCCCTGCACCAAATTTACTGTCTGGTGGTCTGCAGCCAAGGGTTCATTTTGACACTATTCACCACCTATATTGCAAGATCTGGAAGTGGAGGGTATCCCCCAGCAGCTGGCCTCCTCCTTTCCAGTGCATGAAACTTGTTCTATAGCATGAAACTATGCCTGCTGTGGTTTGAAAAGAAGCAGGGCTTTATTAATTACACTTCAAGAGCATATGAAAAATTAATAATTGCACTCCTAACACTGTTAATATATATACCATTGTGGAGTCTGGTTTGTAAAACACTGATAAGATATTTACTTTGTACTGTGATGACCACTTGAAATGGAAACATTATTGCTGCCTTGCAGATCTGCTTAAAAAAGTACAAAATGATTCATCATACCTTGCTGGAGCCAAAATTCATCAAGGATGTATGCACTGCAGGCTTCAGGTGCTTATGGCATTTCCACATTAAACAAGATCATTGGAGATTAGACCATCCATCCTCAAGGTTTAGGGTGATTAGCTGATAATTTGTATTTACCCCTCAAAGGCTAAAAGCTACCTCAGGGGGCTGCTTTTCCCAGAAGCGCACAAAAGGTCTCAACAGAGGAGTGATGCAGAAGTCCTGCTCTGGCTCTGGATGAGGAGCAAAAATGTGCCATCCTCTCTCCACTCTGGATTCATTTCCCAGCCATCCTGCAGCCAGAGCACCATGGTTCTCACTTGTCTTTCCGTGGAGCTCAATTCCATCCAGCTGTCTTTTCTAATTCTCTTTCCTTTTTGCATGTGTGAACTCAGGGAGATGTTCTGTTGCAGAACTTAATCTTGGTCCAGCAAAACTCCAGGATGGGTATGTCCTAGAGCAGTCCCAAGGTTTCAGTCTTCCCAATGTCAGCAAACATAGACAAGGCTGACACTCCTTCTCCTAAGTACTCTTCACATTTCCCCTAGACGGGCCCTGATCGCGCTTAATTTTCTCTAATTTAGTAACTTCTGACATGCCCTAATGATTTCTAATCTTCTTTTTAAGCCCTTTTAGCTTGTTAGATTTCCTCTGTGAACATCTCCAAGGGACATCCTCTAGCCTCTGAGGAAGGCACTTCATCCTTCATGTTCCCAAATGCCAACAGGGGCTCTTGATACACCTGGGAATGAAAGAACACAACATTAAAAATAAAGTTAATGATTAATAGAAGATGAACATTTAAAATATATGACACAAAACTGTAAGCATTAATCAGAGCTATCATCAAACCTAGTTATTCTTTTTACCAAGCTACTACTCTAAACAGTTTATCGGGTACTGCTGAAGTCAACAATAATTTTGCCATTAATTTCAACAGTTGGAAGATTTGTGTGTCTCTGTATAGAAATTCACTTGATTACAAGTGAATTGAAGTGAGTCTTACTGAAATTACAGTAAAAATGTCAATACTTTGAAGAAAGGGAAGAGAGGGCTGAGGAGTCCAGTGGAGGCCAGTGATGAGTGGTGTCCCTCGGGGGTTTGTCCTGGGATTAGTATTGTTGGAACAAGTGGAGGTATTCAAGTCCAGGCTATATGAGGCCCTGAGCAATCTGATCTAGTGGGTGGTGTCCCTGTGCATGGCAGAGGGGTTGGAATTAGGTGGTCTTTAATGTCCCTTCTGACCCAAGCCATTCTATGATTCTATGAGTTGGAAAAGCAGTACTGATTTTCAGTAGTTAGCAGTTGACTAAAAGAATGCCAAATTTTGTAAACTTTCTTGTATGTAAGAAAGTTGGTACAAGCGAACATTCTCACAGAGAGAACTGTATCTACAAATAACCTGTTTGGATAACCAAGCTCTAGCCCCGCATCCTGGGAAATGTGGACTTTATGCCATGGGGTTTATGGTGGATCAGGGATGGGGCTGAACCATAACACCCTTTCATTTCCAGAGCAACACGATGCTTCATGAACAGCCCCATTGGGCTCACTGGGTATTACTAACAGTGTAGGATATTATGCAGTGAGTAAGCTGATTGCATTCTGGCCTGTCTTTTATATTTCATTTTGCCCATTGGTGAGGACAAGTATGTCGCTCTCAAGTTCAAAAACACCTGCAAATGCTATAGAAAGTTAACTGCTTGGGAAAGTCCAGCCTTGGAATGGAAGACCTGAATGGTTTGGGTTCTTTTTGTCACATAGGAGGAGTCCTATGTGAGGAAAAAATGAACCAATCAACCAAACAAAAAAAAACACCACCAAAACAAACATTCAGGCCTTCCATTTGATGCTTTAATTTTGCCTGTAGATCAGCAACACAAGAACCACCACACCACTCAGCCACTATGGCCCCCTACTGCCATTCAAGCAAGAGCAATACTGTGTCACTGTATGATTCTTTGACAGCTGCCAAAACAACACTTTCTTCCCTCCTTGTCCAGGTAGGTACTCTTTCTAAAGGGGCTTTGATCCCAAATCTGTACAGGTCTTGTGTTTCCAGTGAGGTCTTCAAAAACATCAGCCAGACGACTGCCTGCCAGCTGAGCTATTTACTGTGTGCACATGCTTAGCCCACTGCTAAAGTGCTTCTTTTTAAATGGCTTGACTCCATTTCTTTGTGCTGAAAGTGGACTCAACAGCTGATCACTTATCTTTGGAAGGCATCTGGAAACCTAACTGTGGGCATCAGGCATCAGATTTGTGTGCCAGTAATGCATTTGATATGTAATAAGTGGAAAGTTCTCTGCATATGGCTTTTATCTCACTTTATAACACATATTAATTAATAGTAGGACTATGTTTTTTGAAGCCACTTAAGCAATAGTAGGCTGTATTTGCATGCCAACAAATATAATTCAATTGCTTTCACTTGGCACAGATTTCACTGTACTAGCCACAAACAGGCAATGATCACCTTCTGCTGAAGAAAAGCAGAAGAAGCAGAGAAGCAGAACAGAAACTGGATATGAAGCATTAGTTATTGGTATAATGTGGGTGTCACAGTCACTCCTGTTTTTCTACTTTCCCTTTGTAGATAGTTGTACACCTGTACAACTATCTTTGTACACCTGTACAACTATCTTGGGTTTAGTCTGAAACACAAATCTCTTCAGACAGATACACAAAGTAAACCAGAGTAGCTCCATTCTCATTTAAACTGGGTAAGGTTCAGGACATCAGTTTATTCTCCTTGCTGCTAGGAGCTGCATACAAAACACTGACATCTGCATAAATGATACACTTCTAGAAAAAGTGAATTCAATAAGCCAGCTCTATTTTTGTGCCTACATGTGAATTGGGTCTTAATATGTGAATTTGTTTGCCAGTTACATAACCAATTTGAACTGTAATAATCTACATAAATGAAAATGTGAATTTCCTGTGAAGGGAGCAAAGATTTTATCCTGACACTTTTCTGCAGGTAACAAGGTTTTTGTCTAGATGCACTGCTTCCACTTTGTTGTCCCTTTATTCCTTGGATGGAGTGCCATGTTTCTGCTCTTAACGCAGTTTTTCTAGATACCAAATAAAAGCACACTTCCTGTCCAGACATTGCCTTGGAAGAGGCCAACTCCAGTGACAGAACTGGGAGCTGAGCCCAGAGCACCTGAACCCCAGTCTTAACCAGAAACATCCCCTTTGTCCAAGTCTTATAGGTTATGTGCATAGAGTATTCCAAAACAATGTCAAAGGTCTGTCTTGATGGTGGTGAGGAGACCTAGGTTCAAGCTGCTGTACTACTTTCAATTTGCTATGCTAACCTGGAGTAGATGCTGCATCAGAGCAAAGCTTTGGAGCAACAGGATTAGAGGAGAGGGAGCCTCGATGGGAAATGTTCTTCCTTTGCTTGATGCAAGTTAGAGTTTTAAAGCATCTAATTTTTTGGTTAATGATGGGTCAGCTGCTTCAGAACTGTACTTTGTGCTTTGCTCCCACTTGCTTTATTTCCTTTCTCCACCATGGTAATTTGAAATAGAGAGAGAGAAAAAAAAAAAAAGGAAAGGGAAAAAAAAAAAAAAGAGAGAGAGAAAACCTAGTGACACATCAATATTTGTCTTAATTCATTGTCTTGCATGGTGACTCACCATCAAAATAGTTCTGCAGTAACATTTGTCATGCCACACTGGAACAGCATCTGAGCTGCTACAATGTGCTGTTTCTATCTGTAGGATTATGGAGGAACTAAAAAAGCCAATCTTTTGACACAATTCAGCATAGCAACTTCAGTGTGTTTTGCTACTTTATACCAGGGAGTCACTACTAAATGGGCTGTTTGATGTGATGCATTATAAAGGATTTAGAGGTGTCATGTGTAAGTACTTTACAGTCTTTGTGATGCAAATAAGAAAGGATGTATCCTGGAATAATATTAGAGAAACCACTAGTCCAAAGGTGCTTCTCTGCACGGCCATGGCATATAGCCCAGGTCAAGTTCTGGTCCTTGGTAATAAGTGTAATTAGGGTAAAGTGATGGCATTGTAATAGCTAAAAGACCCTGTATTTCAGCAACATTCAAACAAGTGCTGCTTGCCAAACAGCTGTTAGAAGGCAATGTGTAATTAAGAGCAAATAATAACACAGAATGTTTGGATCACACATTCCTCTCATGTCTTTCAAAGGTCTCATGTTATCTGGCTACTATGCAGGGCCATTTGCTTAACTACATTTTTCCAGTTCACTGACAGATAGCTGCAGTCAATCCACACCGGCTTGCACTTCAGTTGCAAGCAAAGGAAGACAGGAAATGAAGTTGGGTAAGTACATTCTTTCAGCACTGGTAGCAAAAGATGCAGAAAGAAGTTCTTAATAAGTTATGAATGCAGAGCAGCACTATGTGGACAGTTTAAAAAACGTGCCTGCCAGGTGTGAAGGAACTCTTCTCTTGTCCTGTGGACACTACGTCTGCCCACAACTTGCATTTTCATGTCACAGAGCCTCATAAGTGCTCTCAGCAGCAGAGTGCAACCTGCCTCACACTCAATTTGTGTTGCGCTTCTTCAGAGCTGAGGAATGCTTTCCATCTCTCATTCCCATCGCATGGTCTTGATGGCTTTGTTCAGCAGAGATCTCGTTTGGTTTTGAAGAACCACTCCTGGGCACGCATGCAGAAATCTTCTAAGCCATTAAATAAGGGAGGGAGAACCTTTGGCCCCAAGGAGCACATTTTGAAGAGTCCTTTTGAAGGTCTTAAATCCTTCCTTCTTGCTAGCAGTTGCTGTGCTCCTCAGTCTCCTACATATATATGTATATATAAGTATGTGTGTGCGTATATATAAACTTACATATACATGGACGTGTGTTTGTAAGTGGCGGTGTTTCTCATGGGGCATGCAGAAGAGATGAGAACCAGGACCAGCTGCCAGGATGAACAAGTGAGCCACTCAAGACCAGGAAGATGACATGCTGTGATCAGGGCTGCTTTTGAAATCCCACACTTTCTACCAAAACTTGAAGAAAAACTTCGCTGATTCAAACCACTGGTATTAAACCTGTTCATTGTAAATATATATTTGATTCTCCATATCTGCAGAAATCCCTAAATTACAGACTTGTCTGAGGCAGAAGCAGCTTTTTCTGCTGGCAAAGAAAAAAATATAATCGCTGATGAGTATGGGAGAACAAACACAAATGTAACATTGATGGGACTCCTGTAGAAAACCAGAAAAGTCGATTCTAGTTCAGAATAGAAACCTCAACCTGTTTGTTTGTTTGTTTGTTTGTTTATTATTTTTGTTTTGTTTTATTTTTTAACCTAGGGTATAGTACTCCACTGGCACTTCCAAGTACTCAATTGCAGTAATTAGAAAGAGAATTATGTTGTTGCTCAGTCCTTACATTACGGCCATGTTTTTGAATAAAAACTGCACTTGTGGCTCTGTTTTCCATGGAGCCTATGTGGGTGAGAGAAGGTCAAGCCAACATCATGATAGCAGAGGCTGCATCATCATTACAGTCAGGCAAGGGCAGCAGGAGCCTAGAAGCTCATTGAATCCACCAGAGCACACGTGCATTTGGTAAATACCATCACAGAGGTTTTTTCTTAGCAGAGACTCCAGAAACACTTAACTTCGTGACACACTTCACAATCAGACACATAATTAAAAAACAAAAAAAAAAAAACAAAAAACAAAAAAAAAAAAAAAAAACAAAAAAAAACAGTGACCAGGATGATAGTTTCCAGGAGAAGAACAAAAATGCAATGACCACAGCTCAAAAAATACAACAAAAGAGCCAAAAAAAATCATGAACATTTGTGCAATGAAAAGTTGTAGACTGTCACCTCTGTATGAGTATTAGTTAAAGCTCGGTTAATAAAGAGAGATTCCAGTCTGTTCAACAGTACAGGCAAAAGTAAAAGCTGTGTGAGGTTTGCATCAGCAAAGAGTGTAGGATGGTAAATAGAAAGTCTCTGGTTACTTAATGCATTCTTTCCTCCAGAAGCCTCTTCAGACTTCTTCATTGTGAGATTACAAACCATTGTCAGAAATTATCTGTGTCAAATTCTCTTTAGGATTAAAATACACCAACAAGAACATACTTTCTTTGGTGGACATTAAGGTTTCTTTGGATATTTTTCTGAAACAATCCAGTCAGATGACAAGGAAATATCAGTTTGGTGGGTTTGTTTCAAAGATTCACACCATAATTGGCAATATTCTCTCAGACAGAAGGCCTGAGGTACTTCATGAGTCAAGGTACTAGTTAGACTAAAAGCTCTCCCTCAATTGCCACTGTTTATAAACAGTGGTGTTGAGTACCTGGAAAGGCTGTAAGGATAATGGGTGGCAATGGGTTGTCTACTGAAGTAGGATTTCTCTTCAAATTTCATTGATTGACTGATTGTAAGGGATTAGTAGATGATAAATAAGCAGATGATGCTCTAAGCACGTAGTTGATGACCTGAGAAACCTGTGTTAAAATAGTAATCACAAAGACAAGCAATCCATTTACTACATGCTGACAAACTGATGTTATCCATAACATAATTATTAACTCCCTGTAAATGCAAATGTGAAGTGTTTCTATTTTTTATCTTCTAATTGTATCCATGAAACTGCATCAAGATGAATAGACATCCAAAATCCTCGATGTTTTGCTTAATCGCATGCATGTTTAGAGCCTATTAGCTGCTCTAGAAATCTGAGAACATGTGATCCTTTCTACCTCTAGTTTTGGTATTGGTATGTTCCTGTTTCTTCTCCTTATTCCACATAGAATTGAAATGTGAGAAGTAGTGCAAAATGAAAATTGTGTGCAAAATTCCCCTGAAACTTGTTTAGTGTTAAATACTAGCACTGGTGTTATGTGTTGAGGTGGGAGTTCTGTTTTGGTAGACGTTACCTAGCCAGCAACAGATGACATTGTTCACAGGTGATATTGTCCATCTTTGCTAGCTTGGATTCAGCCAGTCTTTCCTGAATTAAAATTCCATCCACCTCTGTAGAGGTGGGTATGTACGGTTTTTGTCACCTTTGTCACCTTCCTTCCATGTATTTTTGGAACTGCTACAGACCGTTAGGAATTTCACAAAATGAGTCAGAACTTGGATAAAAACTTTTTTATTTATGCAGCAATAAAGTGTACCTCCCAGGAAGTTTCTCCATCAGTTGTGATTCCCTGGTTGGATTTTGCATAGGGGTCCACATTGTTCAGCTTTATTGGTTGTCCTGGCCCCTTGTCACACGCCTGGTTCCAGATCCATGATTTTTCCAATATACAAGGTAACAGCTGCCTGGGAAAAGCAGTGCTTCAGTAATCTACCTAGAGTGCTTAGCCCTGGCAATGCCAAACAGAGTTTTGCCTTTGTGCCTCAGTTTCCAGCTTTTAAAACTAGAAGAGTAACTGTTTTGCAGTGTTGAGGTCTATAATGTATGAACATGTTAAAAGCATAAGGCTCTATGATATAGCAGTGGGAACTCTCTAATCCTATGGGACACAAATGAATAACTTCAAAAGTGACACTTGCTGGTACACTCTTAATTCTGACTTGAAATGAATGTGGTTTCTGCCCATCCCTGGCTTGGCATTGACATTACATTTTAAAGCAAAGTCTTTCAAAATCAGAAAATGTCACTTTCCTCTCTTTCTGTTTCTTAGTGCTTTTTTATTTCTATGATATGATTCTAGGACATGATTCTTATAACATTTAATAAGAATATTTGCAGAAAAGTAATTCTTTATACTGTTTTCTTAGCCTTGCTGCTTAATCAAATTAATTTGACTGATAATGATAATGTGATTATCACAAGCATATGTACACTACTGTTCACACTGGCTTGTTTTAGGGTTATTTGAAATCTCCATTTTGATGCTTTCCAAAATATTTGACATGAAGATGTTTCTTGTGAAGGGTTTGAGTACTTTGGAAAATGTGCTATTGTGCTCTCTGCTTCATGAATATTAGGGTGCACCAATACATGTACATGTATAACTTCCACTGAAGCACCTTCCTGTGGCCATAAGGTGGTAGTGGCCTTGAAGAGAAACACAGACAAAAATTTGGGACATTAAATCATAACAAATCCAGGGCAGGAACGGCAGGCCGCAGTCAGCTCTTTCTGATTCATTCCAACAGAAGCTTCTCTCTCTCTCTCTCTCTCTCTCTCACACACACACACACACACACAGAGACACGTGCACACACACAGTGTTATACAGTTTTTGCTTTGTCTCTTTTCATGAGCTCATCAAAGCCAATAATGCAGCCCAGCTGTAAGTGAGGGCTATGAAGCTGAGCTGAGCAAATCGGGCCATCCCTGTGGATGTATAAATGAGTCAAATGACCTCCAAAAGCATGAATCTTAAAATAAAGTTGTAGAGACTAACAGATCTCTGTGGTGATTAGCATGAGCAACTCTTGGAAACTTGGGAAGGGAAAGGGGATGGAAGAAGCAGAAACCTCTTTAATCAGAGTTGTGTTTTGCTCTTCCAGAACAGCACCTACATGTACAAGGGCAAATGTGCATGGCATTGAAATGGTGGGGGTGGGGAGAGGTATGTTAGCAACTACTTCTGAGGTACTACTGCTGGCAGGAAAAGTCATTTCTACAGGCAGATCAAGTGTTTTGTGGAAGTCAAAGATAGGAACTGAATCAAAGATAGAAGTTGAAGACCTGTTCCCTAATAGAGAAAATGGGAACCCTGTCCTTAATGTTATAAGCTTAAGTGTTCTGTTTGACCTGTGAAGTAGGATAGCAATTATCTCCTGAATAACAGGAGTAGGAAAGGTTACCAGAATAGGCGTTAACTTCCATTTCCTTGTAGGATCACAGCTAGCAAGGGGATAGGATCATAGCTAGCAATGTAGGATCATAGCTAGCAATGCTTTGGGGTGTGAAAAATGCGCTCTGTTAGGACACATGCCTGGAGTAACAGGGCGTGGTCTGCAGCTAGTAGGAGCTGAAGTAGCCAATAGTAGCCAGTGGCTGCTACAGCATGATACATGTATTCTTGGTTTCCTGCAACAAATGAATTCAGCAATTTAAATTCAGTTTAGGGCAAGGGCTCTTGCAACAAGAATGGCACAAATACAATCATAGTTACACTAGAACTTGAAGATATTTCAAATCAGGGCCTGTTAGGAAGCTTATGGTGCTATTGAGCTTATTTTACAATTAAACAAGTGGAACAGTGGAACAGGTGGCTTACACAAATAAGTGATGGTTGAAGGGAAAATAAAACTCATTTTCTTGAGCATTATATAAAAAAAAAAAACAAAAAAAAAACATGAAACATGAGCTGAGGAGGTGTCCCCACCAGCCTCACTCTCAGTCCTGCTGGGGATGCCCAACCTGCTGGATGTACTTCCATTCTGGATGCTATCAGCCAGTCTCATTTCTCATCCAGAGCTAGGTTCCCTGACCAGTCCCACTCCCAGAGTGGCAAGTAACTGATGGCCTAAAGTTTAGGTGGTGATCTATACATGGAGAGGTGGCCCTTCTATAGAAAGAAGCATTGGCTGAGTTTTCACATGTGCTTGACTTGCCATTTTGCATGTATTTTTGTATTTGCAGCTCCAGCTGTCAAGCCAATTGTTTTTCAGATTGGATTTGAGGATGAGAAATTTACTTCTAGGACTGAATAAGGACCTACTGGTGCAAGTAAAATGATGTTTCTGTTGCATGTTTCTCTCTTCATTATGCTTTGAATTTCCCTCAGCTTCCCATGGCTGTGGCATGCTGATACACATTTGGAGAAGCTGTAAATAGACATGTTTTGCTGCTTTGTTACTGACTCACATGGCACACATTTGAAGGGCTAGAATAGGATTATTTTCTGCTGACTTGGAAGGCACAAGCAAGGATAAATCAACTTTCTGATTTTGCTATTTTTAATCACTAAATTTTGCAAAGCTAATTAGAGAAATGCAAAACAGTACTGTTTGGGAGAGTTTCTTGATTCAAGTAACAAGGAAGAGTTGCAGGCTAGGTAAATGTCATAAACACGAATGCTGTTTGACTTTCTCAAAGCTCTTCTTTCAGACACCTTCCAGCTCTTGCTTGATCCTTGCAAGCTTCTATCAAGATTGTTCTAACATCTTCCAAGGGTCATTATTCAAGATCTTCCTATTAGTTTCAATGACATGTTTGCTTTTCTGTTTTTGTTGTTGTTGTTGTTTGTTTGTTTGTTTTTGTTTTTGTTTTTGTTTTTAACATGTTCTTTAAACCAGCCTTAAATTTTGGAAGCAATTCTTGTTCACTTTTATTACTTTAAACACTTTTTTTTAATTTTTTTTTCCCCAGGAAAGTATGTGTTTTCATGAAGGATGCTATAGTGTCAGAAAATTGTTTTTATGTTCTAACCATGCCCTGCTTCCTGAACAAGTCCTATGAGAACTGTTATTTCTCATGAACTCCAGTGGACAAGCACTTAGTTTCATGTTTCCTGATTTCAATTTGCATCCTTACTTGAGTTCAGTGTTGAACCCAAAGCAGAATAGGAGAGCTCAGGCAGGAGATAAGATTAGTTTTGAGTTCAGGATGTTTATCTGACTGCTGAAAAAGTGGTAAAGGAAACATCAGAGTGTTTGGGACAGAAGATTTTTATGAAAATTGGGGATAATTAAGTTGGAGACTTGGGTGGCAATCAGGTTTTTCATGTCTCTTTGCACATCTGTATAAAGGGTCAGGCAGTTGTGTTTGCACAGCTGCTGTGATCAGACTTGTTTTGTGTGTTTTTTTTTTTTTTTTTAAGTGTAATAGAAGTGTAGCCAGTTAGTGAAGTAAAATCAACCTTATGCTGTTTACCCTGGTCCTGGTGATGATGCTTCTCATCACCCTCCTGTAAAGGCAGTGTGCGGGACTCTCAGCAGACTCCACGGGAAAGGGGTTTTGCATGTAGTTCACTTTTACAGTGGTGCTCTACTGAATGAAATGTGCAGCTCTCATCTTCAAAAATCACACTCTGGTTATCTCTTTGCTATTCTAGCAGCAGTGAGAATTGTAGCTGTGAATTGTAGCAGGGAATTGTAGCTGTCTCCCTTGTGAGACTGCTGCTTCTTACTTCTTGGGACTGAGCTCAAGTGGCTCATGAGAAGACTCTAGGTGTAACCTTCCTGAGTTATTAAATTAGGAAACTGCTAATAGTCTGTATTGGGTCACATCTCTGTGTGTTGCAGGGAGGGACGGGACAGGGCAGCTTATGAGGTATTTGCTGAACCTGTGGCAGGTGAGAGCTTGTTCTTCAACTTTCAGGTTTTTCTTTGAGTGCTGGGGTCCAGAATCTTGCCTGATAACCATGGTACCTACTCCTAGTTGATGGACTTGTTCATCAGTCACTGCTCTTAATTCTTGTTACAAAACATTAGGAAAAAAGATTATTGACAACAAATGTGGATTGAGAAGTTAGTCCAATCCTGAACCAGATGACCCTGAATCTGAATGGCTGTGGAACTCTCCTTTGCACGAGCAAAATGGCTTCTGTGTAGCAAGGACTCAGCAAGCATCTACCTTGTGCTTTGTTCCCACTCCTGGTATAAATTAGATGACTCCGCTCCAATCACTCATCCAGGTGATTGGATCAGAGTGGTAGTTGATAAACTCTGAGACATCAATGGAATTAAGTTAAACTGCTGGAGACAAAGGAGATCAGAACCCCCTCTGTGGTTGGCATATCAGAGAAGGATTGAGGAGAAATTTCTCCATTGGAAGAGACTGTGCAGTTACATTGATGCTCGGAGTAGAAAGCTAGATGTGTCTCATCTTAAATATCCAGTGAGCCTTAATAATTCCCCTCTCATACCTGAGCGCATTCCATTTGTCAGAAAAGTCAGTTACATGAAGTGTGCTTGTGTGTGAGTCCTCCTGTAATGCTCCAGTCATCTCCAAATGTTATTCAAAACAAGCTGATTATGATTGTTTCTCAGAGCCCACAGAGTAACTTATTAAGCTATCTCTACTTGCTTCTTGCTGCTGGCATGCTAGACACCTGGGCTACATTCACGAGCTATTTCTGTATGTCATTAGGAGCTTCCTTTAGAGAATCAAGACAGCCATGTTCTTAGTGCACAGGTTTGTGTTGTTACTGTACAGCAGTTGGAGATGATCTGCTGAGCAACTCTAGAGTTAGCTATGCTTTATATTTAAATTTGTACTTATTTTGCTGCTACTTATAACTTTAAAAATGATTAGAGTGCTGCTATGTAGAGGTCAAAGAGGCTGCTGCACTATAGGTAGTCATGCATATGTTATCTTTAAACCAGATAGCTCAGTTGTCAAACATGACAGAAATGCAGGAATGCACCTCAGAAGGGGATGTAAAAGCCCAGTTGGAGTTTAAGTGCATACTTGCACTATGGGCTTATGATGAAAATCACCAGCATGTCCTATATGATCATGCACATAAGATCAACCTATGCTGATAGCTATTTAAGCAAATTAAATTATACCATGCATACATGCTCAGGAGCACATCACCAAGTGGCTGTATTTAAATACTGTGATTATACTACAGATTCTTAAACAGTGCCTCTTACCATGCCAGGAGTGTGAAAATCCTAGCTCAAACTCCTTGCAGCAGGAAGTTCAGCCAGGGTGACAGGAGATATAAAGATACTTTTCCCAGCACCCAGGTCACAACTTCTGCAGGTATTACATTAAAACAATTACTCTGAATTTCCTTTGGAAATAAACTTATAGCTTGAAAAGCTGGTAGATGTGGAACTCTTCACATCTACTCTAAACCTTTTGAGAGTGGTGAGATGGGATACTCAAGTTAGTTTGCTGTACTGGTAAAGCAGTAGGGCATTAAAAATGAGGAAAAACTTGTGTTTACAGTTGTCTTTTTTTTTTTTTTTCAGTTGAGTAGTACAACGGTACACATAGAATAAATGAGAATTGCAATATAGAAGAGCTGGTCTAAACTAGGTATTACATTTCTACAGTACAAAGTGTCTCAAAATGCTATATAAGTGGTGAATGATTATTTTTGCTGTATGCCTCCCAATAAAGTGATAAAAAGTGATGTTCCTACCAATTTTTATGTGACTTATATGTAGTACTCTTAAATCAGAAACAATCAAATTTCTGAAAGCATGTGAAATGAAATAATTAGTTCATACTTGTGGAGGAATGGTTAAGTGAAATAGGACATGTGGATGTTGGGCAGTTAGGAGGCAATGGGCTAGTGAAGTACCTTACTCAACTCACATGAGTCTGGCACATACGCAGCTGGCTGAGAGCCAATCAGGATCAAGGACACGATGCCCTTGAGCGATGGGGAAAGTCCCTAAGGCTGGATGGTGGCTAAAAGAAGGAGGAACTACCTGAAAAGAGCAGGAAATGTTAGCCAATCCTGAGCTTAGTTTTTGCAATATGTATGAGTTGATTATGTTCGAACTAGATAAAAGGCGACTGAGCTATCCATTAAAGTTGAAGTTCACTGTTCACTCATATTGAGCGTCTGTGTCTTCCTTCCATCGACAACACATACTGTGTTGGTTTTATTGTTAAATTCTGCCTTTTTGGCTCAAGTTTTAAGCTGTGGATCTCGTTTTCAGGCTTTTCTGTACTATCACAATGGTATAGGAAAATGAACTTCAGCTAGGATATAAAAAATCTGGGAATACTTATTCAGATGTCTCCAGCAGCTGGGGCTATAACCATCAAAATGCTAAAGTCATATTTCAAATAATTTTTTTACAGGAATAAACTCTTACGGGTAATGAAAAGCAACAGCAATCTCATCTTTAATGCTTTGCTTTTAGGACATACTTGAAAACGCGATTCAGTCTGGGATATAAAGTTGGTTTTAAGATTTTTTTTCAACCAACAAGGCTCCTTTTGCCCTCCAAGTATGTCCCAGCTGTTTGGTGGTTGTGGCCTCAGATGTTGCACCCTGTTAACAAGCATCTCTCTGGCTGGAGGTAGTCAGGGATACTAATGATGGACCTGGCTTAGGTCCCATATAGGAGTGAGGTAAACAAGAAGTACCATGGCAGAAAAGATGTGCAGCATGAACAGATGAGCCTTTGTGAAGCAGCTATAGAGGAAACTGAGCAGGATTCTGAGTTAAATTAACAAGATAACACATCAGTTAATAGAATAAAATCCCTGGAAAAAGGGTGAGTTCATAGACTTGAAGTAGTTCACCAACTTTCTGAGAAGACAACAATTCACAAACCATATCATGGCACTGATTTTTTTCTGAAATTTGCAATTGATTTCTGGTTTAAAATCAGTGCTGTGATATGACCTAAAGACGTGGAAGAAGTCAGCCCTTCAAGTTGTTTAAAAGATCAACTTCTTCATGTTCCCCCGTAATGTCAAAATCACTTAAACAGTATGCATCTATTTTTAAAAGGAGAGTTTTTTCTTCATGTTGGGATCTTCATTACAAATACACACTAACTCAAAATAATTATGGGAGAAATTAAAACACTTTTGTTTCAAAAAAAAGCAGATATAAAGCATTTGAATTTAATTGCAGTTAAAAAAATATTCACATTGCTTTTAATAATAATTCAGTGACTGGAAGAGTCTCTGCCTGTGTCATCAGCTCTGCTCCCAGCCTGACAATGTTTAATAATTACCTCCTGTTCTTTTGTCTATTGTCCTGTCTGGCAGATGATCATGCGCTAGGTCTCATGCTCCTATCGAGTAAATTTAAAATATTTCACCCAGCAGTTACACAATTTTTGTTGCAGAACAGTTACTCATTTTTTACTCCATTTGCAATACTTCCATTCTGTAATAACACTCTTGTAGGCACCACAGTCTAGGATTGGAGGGTGCCTTCCACTTTGATGTTCTCCTGACAGCAGCCAGAGCTGCAGTCTCAGCACTTTCTTTTGGTGGCTGCTCCATTTTTTATACGGTAAAATCTTTTTATAAATCAATAATACTTATTTAATTTATTTATAATTAATATATAATATAATAATATAATTAATATTTATTTAATTTATAAATCAATAATAGTTCCCTTCATTGGAGTTCTGTGACTGGAGGTTTTGTGTTTACTGGTGTGATATTAAAATCTTTTATTACCTTGTGTTAGTGTTATTTAATATCTGCACCTTAAATCGTAGATCCACTGAAGCATGCTTTCCTTCAGTTCATAGAATCATAGAATCGTAGAATCATAGAATATCCTGAGTTGGAAGGATCATCAGTGATCATAAGGATCATCGAGTCCAGCTCCTGGCACCACATTGGTCTGCCCAAAATTTCAGACCATGCGACTAAGTGCACATTCCAAATGCTTCTTTAACTCCAACAGGCTTGGTGCAGTGACTACTTCCCTGTGCGACAACCTTCTCAGTGAAGAACATCTTCCTAATGTGTAGCCTGAACCTCCCCTGTCACAGCTGGACACCATTCCCATGGGTCCCATCACTGGTCACTAAAGAGAATAGATCGGTGCCTGCCCCTCCACTCCTCCTTGCGAGGAAGCTGTAGACCATGATGAGGTCCCCCCTCAGACTCCCTTTTTCCAGGCTGAACAGGCCCAGTGCCCTTAGCCTCTCCTCATACGTCTTCCCCTCTAGGCCTTTCACCATCTTCGTCGCCCTCATCTGGACACTCTCCAACAGTTTCACGTCCTTTTTGTACTGTGGTGCCCAGAACAGCATGCAGCACTCGAGGTGAGGCCGCACCAGTGCAGAGTAGAGTGGGACAATCCCTTCCCTCAGCAAACTAGCAATGCTGTGCTTGATGCACCCCAGGATTCTGTTGGCCCTCCTGGCTGCCAGGGCACACTGCTGGCTCATATTCAGCTTGCTGTCAACCAGAACCCCCAGATCCCTCTCTGTGGGGCTGCTCTCCAGTGTCTCGTCACTGAGTCTGTAAGTACAAAAGTTGCCCTGTACTTCAGTATTGGGAAACAAATTCTAAAAACATACCCATTAAAGCATGTGGTGAAAATATTTTTCCTCCACATTTCCTAAGCTCAGGGCAACAGTAAGTTGCCCTGTCCCAGGTGCAGGACCCGGAACTTGCCTTTGTTAAACTTCATGTGGTTGGTGATTGCCCAGCTCTCCAATCTGTCCAGATCTCTCTGCAAGCCCTTTCCACCCTCAACAGAGTCCACAACTCCTCCAACTTTGGTGTTGTCAGCTAATTTGCTCAAAACACCTTCTAGTCCTACATCCAAATCGTTTATGAAAACATTGAAGAGGACTGGTCTTGGGGGACCCCACTGGTGACCATCCGCCAGCCTGATGTGCCCCCATTTACCACAACCCTTAGAGCCCTGCCCATCAGCCAATTGCTTACCCATCGGATCAGGTTTTGTTTAGCTGTATGCTGGACATTTTGTCCAGTAGAATCCTATGGGAAATTAAAGTTAAATTGATGTTTGGCGTGTTAATATTTCTTGGCTGCATTCATGGTAATGGAGGATTTCATAAGCTCTTAGGACAATTTTTTCACTAGAGGCATGAACATTGCATAACACAGCCAAATCTATTCTGACATTAGAAGAAACTTACTAACTCCTACGTTCAGTGTGTATATGTATCCATGTATTATTTAGTATTATGAAAACTTCCCGTTCTCTACTAGACAGAAGAAGTGCTCATACCCATACTGGTTTGTGCTATTGTCAGTACATGTGAAAAGCCCCAGGAATGGGCAGGCCTGGAGATACGCTAGTATCTAAATACACCTAAAATGAACCAAAGTCTTTACATCAACCTCAGTGATTTTAGACAAGTTTCGAAGATTCAGGTGGAAGTGTGCTGCCCTTCTGTTGGGGTAAGAAGTGCTGATATAAGCACATGAGAAGTAAATCTGTACCAGCTGTTCTCATCCTTCAGTTTTCTGCTGGAGATATAAATTTTAATGGAAACACCTTTTGCCAAGAATTTGGAAGTAACACCTCAACTGACTAGTTTTCAATAGGTCTTGAGCACCAGAGAAACTGCAGGGGAATAGGAAAGTGAGCATAGTATGTTAATTCTTTTAAATAATTAAAAAGAAAAAAGATATGAGGGAAGCAAAAGGTAGTGGGTTGGCTCTGGCAAGCAGGCAAACTCTCACTTGGCCATTGCACACTCCCCTGCTGCCTCAGCAGGACGGGGGAAGAAAATGGGATGAACAGGATCAAGAAAGCTTGTGGGTTGAGATAAAGACAAGGTTGTTGCTTACTAGTTATCATCATGGGCAAAGCAGACAATTTGCAGGGGAATTAAGCTACTTTATTACCATTTAATATGTAACTGATTTGGGTATTGGGTAACAAATTCTAAAAACATACCCATTAAACCATGTGGTGAAAATATTTTTCCTCCACATTTCCTAAGCTCAGTTTCAGTTCAGCCTCCTCTCTTCCTGCCTTATTTCTGGAGGCTGCACTCAGTTCCTTCAGTGAGGCAATGAGTGGTGGCAAGGGATGTGAGGGGGATCTGCAGTGAGTACACAGCAATTTCTGTGTCCTTCCCCTTCACTCTGTTCCTCTGCTCTCTGATAGTCCTCCATGGGCTGCAGTCCTTTTGGAAATACCTGCTCAGCTGTGACCTTCTTCCTCCTACCTTTGTGTTCCCTCCATTTCAAACTCTGTTTTTACCTCCTCTCTCCCTGTGGCATTTCCTGTCCTTTCTTAATTACAATTTCACAAAGGTGCCACTGGCTTTGCTGATGACTTCAGCTGTGTCCTGCTGCAGAGCCAGCTGGAAACATCTGTGTCCAGCATGGGGCTGGTCCTGGTATCTTCTCATAGAGGCCAACCCTGCTACTAACACTTTGATGCCTACACGCAGTCAGGTTATAGGCTGGTTAGATTATGGTGAATTCCAGAGGAGGGAAAAATTATTAAAATTAGTGAAGAATCCATTTATGAAGAATCAAATTTCATAGATTGGAATGTAATTGACAGAAATCCAAATCTTATGCCAAACCCAGAACAATGAATAACTCTAATGTTGTTCTTGTTAAATACAAATTTGATTAATAAAAGTTGCAGTTGTCTGCAGTTGTCTGCGGGGGCTGGCAGTTGGTCCACTGCTATTGCTTGTTTTTTCTAGTGATGAGAAGAAAGTATAAAATCCTTCCTGATGAGACTTTCATGTGGCAAAAGCACTGGAACAGCAGTAGAAAATCCAGAGGGCACCTGTGTCCCTCTAGGCCAGTGAATGTTAAGGATTCATTTAGACAACATGTTTTTATTCAAGCACAAACACTAGGCTGAAGACAAGGTCTTGGGGATCACCTTTATTCCTCCATGGGTAAAAGTCTGGAAAAAAACTTACAGGAGGTAAGGAAAAGCATGAGCTCCAGTGTTCAGTGTTATGGTGGGAGTGAAAATAAAGGCCTTGCAACACTAGTGAGGGGGCGAGAGCAGTGAGTAGGAGCAATTCTGCATCTAGTTTTTGTTTCCACAAATCAAAAGTAGTTTAGAATAGTGGAGATGGCACATAGAAAAGGACTTTCCTTTTTTTTTTTTTTTTTTTTTTTTTTTTTTTTTTTTTTTTTGTTGGGGGGGGGGGGAGTCCCTGGGAGACAAATAGGTTGTTTCTTATGTACACTTAAGGACCTCACCTTCCTAGATGCATCAGGCTAATGTGGGACTGCAGTGCATAAGAATGCTTGCTTTAAAAAAAAAATGTATTGGTTAACCAACTTAGAGAGCCTTGACCTTGGAAACTTCAGCCCTTCATTTCTTTCTTTGTCAAATGTGGGAAACTGGGAATGCAAAGTTGTTGCAGACTGAGAAACATCATGAAACAAGCTTGGCTGGTCCTGCTTATCTCTAATTAAATACTGTGAGTGTATCTAATGGAATAATGTTTTTGGTTTGCTTTGTTTTCTCTTGTTTTTACAATATATAATGAAGCTTTTGTGTGTAAACTTCGTATCTGAGACATGAAAGGAAGCTAGTCTAAGAACTGTAATATTTATATAATCTTAATAGGTGAATAAGCTTCGTTGTACTTCATGTTAACTGCTAGGCAATCAAATAGCAGCAGATAATTTACTGCACTCAATGACCTCTTCCTTTTGCAGCATGCTTGAAGCACTTGGAGATTTGGGTACCTGGCCTATTATTATCCCTACAGTATTTATTGGTACATTCAGCAGAAAATCTTGTGCTACAAACAAATCTTCCATTCTCCATGTTCATAAATGCCTGGCTAATTGCTTATTATCATATTGAAAAACTGCACACTACAGAGCAGATGCCAGCAATTCTAACGGCTGGATGAAGCCTGGATACCTACTTCAGCCTGCTCAGCGGGGTGGCTGCAAGAACAAGAGGCACCAAAGAACACTGGGAAGTGCGAGCTGGAAACAGCCTTCTTGAAAATCAGGATAGTCAGAAGTAAATGTTAAATACGTTGTTAGAGACTAAAGATTTCCCTGCTTTAATCCTTGGGCAGCAAAGGAATGTATCAAACAAAATAACCGTAACAAGTGGTTTTGTACAGAGGAAGTGTGTTGATTCTCTCAATAAATGTTGGAGTAACCTTTTGGTCTGGTTTGCTGTGCCTGTTTTTCACTTGTGTCATTCAGATCCTGTTGTCTTTGCCTACAGATATTAAATGTACATCTGGCAGATGCTCTTGAATAGGCACTGGGACAACTTAAACAAGTATCACTGACAGAAAAGTATCCAGAACTGCACTCTAAGATATTTACCTGTTCTTATTTATGTTGGATCTTTTCTTCTCCATACTACTTGCCACAGTGCTCCTGTAGTGACTTTTTATAGTTTCATAATAAGACCTATAACCTTGTTTCCACCCCAATACATGAGTTCAGCAAATTTCTCAAGGAAACAACCTACAATGTTAAGGCCGTAGATGCTCTGATATCTGCTGGTAGCTTCAGGTACTCATAACCATTAATGTACTGAGAATACCCGTATGGATGCTGTCTGGTAGTGGGGATTTATTGACTGGAACTTTCCCAAGTTGTTCATTGCACATTTATTTTATGCCAGCGCAGACTTGTCCTCCAGACTTGCTGTATCTTCTCATGTAATAATTCTACCAGACCAAGGTTTAGCAGGCATAAACTGTCACTTCTCTGAAATGTCTGTAATTAAGTGAGGGTGGAGCATCAGGCTATAGAAAACAGGAGTAGGAGCAGCAGGAGTCAGCCTTGTAAAGACTCATTCTCTCCAATAGGATTGATGCAAAGAAACAGTCAGTGGTAAGCAATTTTCTTATCTTCTGTCACTTCCTTCTCCGTTTTGGGTCACTTCTCTGCTCTTATGGTATGTAGTTAATAGCTCGTATATAACCAAAAGTGCTTGCCTGTAGAAAACAAAGATTGCACAGGTCCAGCAGCTCCACCTAACTTCAGGAGGATGTGTAGCTCAGCTGAGTTACCTGGGCCAACTCAGCCAACATAAAGTTCCACAAAACTACGTGGAACTGAGGAACATTTATTAAAATGTTGCATGAAGAAAAGTACTTTAGATCAGAGTCTTTGAGCTTTCTGTCTACTTGCAAAAACAAATTGTTCTTTTCTATCTTTAAAAAAAATATTTTTAAAAAACATGTTTTTTTTTCTTCAAAACAAAGATTGAATAAGTATCTATAGTAGGCATGGTGTTAACAGTATTGTAATCCTTCACCTTCTGTGTTTAAAATTCTTACCTGTCTTCAGCATTGTGTTATGATAGTCATTTTTCTAAAATTTTAGATACACATTTAATTTATATAAAATATTATATTCACTGCCGACACTAACACCAGCGACATGTTTGGTGCAGAAGACGCATCCATTTTTTCCTCTCTCTTCTCTTGGACCTGAGAAGACTGTAACTGACAGCTGCAGTTTGGCTGAGCCAAAAGCAAATCAGAACAGACATCAGAGTAAATGAAATGGTATTAATCAAGGCAAAAGGTGATCATGACACAGGCAAATGTTTTGACTGCTGAGAAGAACTGTGAGACCACAACACAGCCAGTTGTGGTATGAAGTGTGGTTGCCACTTTTGAGAGCACAGGGATAGATAAAGCTGCTCTAGGAATATCAGGTTGTTGCCTATGCATTTCCTGCGGTGTTTTTCACAGCATGAACTGTTATCTGTGTTTGTTGTGTTTTTTTTTTTGTTTGTTTGTTTTTTTGTTTATACATACTAAAATCATAAAATGAAATGCCCTTCTTATCTGTTGTTTTGCTAAGGTCTGATAATTATAGCCACATGGCTGTAATTTGTCTCATCTAATTTTACAGCCTGGTTACGTGAAAGGGAAGTAAAGCTGAGTGGGGGATTTGGGAGAAGAAGTATTAAATGCCATTGCAATATGACCCGTTTGAACCTCCAGGTTGTCACTGTATCAGCTGTCTGGCTGCCAGGAGAGTGTGGAGCATTTCTGGTCTGACTGGAAGATTTTTGGAAGGAAACACCTGTGAGGCTTTCAGTTGTATTCACCTCACTGCAGTAAGGCAGCAGAGAGGAGATTGCTCTGAAACTTAAAGGTGACAGCTTATAGTGACACTGTGGTTAAAATTCGGAGCTTTTTTCATGTTAAGAGTGAAATCATAAGGGGGTTGGGGGGAGTGCACAAAAGAGGAAAAAGTCCTCCTGCACACCAGGGCTACGTTTACCAGAATAAGCCATCTAGTGGTCACTGTGAGCTTTTTTTTAATCTCTCCATAACACCGAGCATTGCAGGGATCTCATCAAAACTTTTGTCGGTCATTGAGGACGTTATGTGCTTACAGGGCTGTGGCTGCACCCTCTGAGCAGAGGTGGAGGGAGAAAGGAGGGGGCTACTCCCTATTAGGTAGAATAAGGGAAGTGGAGTAACTCACCTCAGCAGTGGAAGTTAGGTTTCCCATGACAAAATCTTTGTACCCAAGAACAGCAGAAAACCTCAAAGGTTGAGGCTGATCTGGGAAAGTGTTGCTAGAAATGAAGCGAATAAAGTGAAATTGAATAAAGCATGGAAGCCTATGCTGAATGGGAATACTATGATGACCCCAGCTGTGCTTGGGACGTAAACATGACAGCAGAGTAACTATTCTTACTGGCACATTTCACCAAAATACTTTGGATTTATTAAATTGCTTCATTGTCAAAAAATAAAAAAAATAAAAATAAAGTCTTAAAAACTCGAATGTTTTTGGTTTGACATTTACATATAATTTTAAAATTTGAAAACCATTAAGTTTGGACAGTGGTTTTCATTTGATCACCATATGCAGTTTTTCACACTTCCCCTGGGGGGGGGGAAAAAAAAAAAAAAACCACAAACAACAACAACAACAAAAACACTACAATATTTTGTATTAACCTTGAGACACTATAGAACCTATAGAACCTAACCTAACCTATAGAACCCTGTGTTCTATAGTACAGTAAATGAACAAAAATCATGATTATTTGCAATAAGGCCTTTCTGAGGCCTTTGTTTATTGCCTGATTTATCCTTTAAAATTTAACCCTTAAAATGACATTTTGAGAACTTCACATTCACTTCTAGCAGAGGTGGCACTAAAAACTTTTCAGAAGGTATACCTTCTGAAGGTAATCCACAATGGAGGGATGTATCTAGCAGGAAAACAACCACCAGGTAACACAGAGTGACAAAAATGCACAGTTTTAGAAAAATGTGGTGTGACTGCATGCAACATGGGTTGTATGTGCTCCTTTTATGCCCACGCCTGAAGATTTTTATTTCCTTTTATTTCCTTGCCCTGCAAAGAATAACTAAAATATTCCCTGTACCATTCTGCATCTATGTATTCAAGTATATCTTTAACTTCCAAAACTACATCCATCCAAGTGATGAGTGTGTTAAGAGTTCCCCTCTGCAATCGGTTTGGAAGAGATTTCGGTTTGTGCAGAAGCTGGTAGTCTGTGCAAGCTCTGGGGACCCGTTAACCAATTCCCAAGGCATTCATCAAGACAGCGATTTTCATGCAGCCACAGTATGTTTTTGATTTCCATGGCTGTTATTGAATTAAACAGGTTGTTTTTGTAAAGAGTAAGTGAATATAAATTAATTTTGTAGTCCACATCCAGGCAAAACAACAGTGACATTTTGGTAGTGTAAGACTGAGTGCTCAGTTTTATTTCTCCTCTGCGTTGGCCCCAACCCAACACCTCTGTGCGATCCCATTTGGATGCTCAGAGTTGTAGGAAGGTTGTACTGCAAGGTAGCACAAAGAACATCAGGACAGCTGATGAAGTGAATGTGCATATTGAGTATTTTAACATGGGTAGAGATGAATAGTCAATGTCAGCAAGTAAATGGAGCAGAGTAGGCAAGTCCCATAGGGGTTCTTCTGTGTATCCTTTCAGAAGGAAGACAAAAGACCAAATAACTATTTCAGTGCATGAAACTAGTTGCACAGGTTCTAAAAATGTCTTCATAGTGTGTGTATTGTGGTTTTAGCCACAAATACAATTCTGCTATTAGAACCCACCTCCAATGTAGGTAGGAGATACAGGGCTACATTTGTCACCTTTTCCAAAATTTTTTTTTTTTTTTTTTTTTTTGGGGGGGGTGTAAGGGGAGGTTCAGAAGTATGCCTCGGTAACTTACAAGCCATTTTAATTCCAGTTTAAAAAAAAAAATAAAGCCTGAGGAACCTAAAGCTAATAAAATTAAAAAAAAAAAAAAAAGTAGGATTTTTGGCTGTCAAATCAACAAGGTGCCTGTTGTAAATTAATCTTTTGTCAATAAGAAAATTCTAGTACATAATGGAAAGTTAGCCCAAACTCTTGGTTATGACAATGTTCAAAAATGTGTTTGTTTGTTTGTTTGTTTTTCCCCTGTTTTTATCCTCTCACTGGTAAACAGTTTACAGGCATTCTAGGGATCTGGCTAATGAATCTTGGTACATTTGGAGTTTGCAATATCACACCTCAAAAGACTGTAGTTGACTTCAGACACAAAGCTACAGTGAAAGGGAGAGAGTGGCATGTGCCCCAGCAGCAAGTAATAGAATTGCACTTACTTTCAGAAAAGACTAAACATTTTCTTCCATTTTCTGCTGTGTTTTTTTTTGTTTGTTTGTTTGTTTTCTTGTTTGTGTTCTTCAAAACAAACAAGCAAATGAAAAACACGGAGAATATCTGGTCAGAAAGGATCACTTTCAGCTGGAATAGAATGGACTATCTAGACGATCCTCCCTTCTCTTCACTAATACTGTGTAAAACAAATAACGCTAACAGCCAGCTGGCCACTTTTCTTCCCATTTTCAGCATAACTGTTTATTTTAAGTTGATGCTTTAATAAGCAGAGGGATTTTTCATAATGCTTAAAAGGAGTTAAAGCATGAAGACACTTTAAGAAATGAGATGTTAAGTCTTTAACTAATGGGATTATACAGTAGAGACCCTTTAAAGATGGCTTGGCATAAGTGATCCAGCAGCAATAAAGACCCTATTACAGGTCAACAACTTATTTTGTGGACAATGGTCCCTTTTGAAGAACTCATGCAATCAAAATTTAGATTTGTACAAAGTGCTTAATGTTATTGAAGTCTTTTAATATAAATGTATGAGCTCTTCTGAGCCATCTGTGTATACTTCAGTGTGCGTTTTTCTATAATGCTGGATCTTTTGCATGTTTTAATAAGTGAGAAGAATCTTTACATTTCCTTGTCTCAAAACAACATTATCTCCTTTGTGATCCCATGAATGCCATCCATTCAATATTATATTTTTGTAGGAACAAGAGGGAGAAAAGTCACCAGATTTTTTTTTTTTTAAGAAAAAAATTAATACCTCAATATTTAAAAATGCAGTGATTTTTCTCTCAAAAAATAAAAAATAAAAATAAATAAGCACACCCAAAATTCAACTGTAGGATGAGGGCCATGCCTGTAACACTTGACTGTAAAGGTCTTTTTTTTTAAGTCTTTTTTTTTTTTTTTTTTTTTTTTTTTGTGTGTGTGTGTGTGTGTGTTTGTAAAGATTTGAACATTTGAGAACATAAAGATGCAGTGTGGTTTCTATAAAACCTTATTGCCTTCACTACTGGTGAAAGTCAGCCTGCTTTATGGGAAAAATAAGGAATTTCTGAAGAGATGTCAATATCCTCCTAAGTGTTTTAAAGTAGAATCTTACCTTCTAATTCTATACTCTTAAAGAATCTTTCTCTGTGGTTTCTAGGACCTGATCCAAATCTATTAAAATAAATTACATCTCTTGTATTGACTTCTGAAAACTTTAAATTATGTCCTAAACATATCTTATTTTGGTAGATTTTTCACTGAAGTCAATGGGGACTTTTCCAAGTTAAGGAAACCTCCAAAGACTGTTACAGATAATTTCAGGTAATTTGTTGTGGTTTCCCATGCTTTTGAATTGAGCCACATCTGGCAGTCCAGCATGGTTATTTGTTGCTTATTCCAGTTCAGGATGATTTGCACTTCTGTGTTTCAGGTGCAGACGAGGGGCACTAGTGCAGGCATGGTGTCCATCCTGTGGATCTCAAGCTCTTGAGTAATTCACACATGGACCCCATACTGCAGCTATGTCATATCACTGGTGCAGGGCTGTGTGGACATGAGGGCTTGGCTGCTGGGAATTCCTCGCTCTTGGAGGATGCAAGCCATCAGAGGCTGAGGCTAATGCATTGCCATGGGAGCAGAAGGCACGCTCAAAGTGGCTGTGGACTATACAGGGATGTTTTGTGACTCCGTCAGAGAGCCACTATCATGTCTTCTCAACTACCTCTGAAATTTGTGTTTTGGTCAGCTTTGTGGTAGAAGTTGGTGTATGTCTTATGAGGTCAGGAAGAATGATGACTTTTGGACTTGTGGTGGACCCTATTGGCAGAGTTTTCTTGATTTTAAGTCAGGGTGCTATCCTGGTGAGCCCAAGGGCAGAAGACCCACCTACCCAAGGGTTCCCACAACAGCCTGGGGAAGATGGAGGTGGCTGGTATAATTGCACCCAAAGTCCTACAGCTGCGACTTTGCTACTGCAGCTATAATATAGTTAGTTGGCATTGGGGAAAACAGGGGTAGGGTGTCTATAATCTTCCACTAGACAGCACTTGAATGGTAGGAGAATGAAGCTCAGTGGTGATTGGATTGCATAATTAATGTTCTTGAATTTCACAATTCTTACTGTTAAGAATTTTAAAGAATAAGGAAAACATATGAACATCTGCCACTTATCTATATAGTTCTGCATGGCCTTGCAGAAGTGTTTGGACAAAGGAATAAACTCAGATGTTCCTATAGATAACGACTTAGGACCATGATACGCTGCTTGACTACTCCCACTCCAAATCTGCTTATGCCTGTTGCATTCATTCATGGTTTTAATGCATCCAGTTTCCCAAAAGGAAAAGTAATAGCATACTCATTTTGCTGCATGGTGCCTAAAGTACATCTACATTGGAACACATGGAGAGACAAGAGCTTGCTGGCCCTGCAATGGGGAAAACGGGGAACATACTCCATGGCTGACTGCTGAGAGATAGGTAGAAATGAACAGGCTACAGCTGTGGTAGGGTAAGCTCCTGCTCTCTGTTAGCTGCAGGATCTTAACATTTTGTAGTGTGAGCAAAATTCCCCAAGTGTCTTGTCTGAGGTCTGCAGAAGAAACCGACTCCAGGTTAGTTGAGTCCCTGGGCCAGGCTTCCATTTCAGGCATGACATATTTTGCTAGAAATGCAACTCTGTTGCTGGCAGGGAAAGGGGCCTGATCCAAAACCAACTGAAATCTTCAGTAGGATTTAGATTAAGCCCACAAATCCTGATTCTGCGAAGATATAAGCTTGTGCATAACTTTACGTATGTGAATAGTCTCATTGAGGTCAAACGAATTAAAATAATGCATGAATAATGACTTAAAATAAAGTACCTGCTTGTCTTGGCAGTATTGGGGCCATAATGAACTAGGGAAAAAAAATGCAAGCTGACTTTTTCAGAGCTATTGAGGTGTTATTTCAAAAACCTAGTGTGTGATAGTTGTATTTACATGTACCATACAAATTCTAAATGAATGGGAGTGTTTGTTCATCCGTGTCATGTATTTGGGTCAATAAGGGATCCCATATGGCTTCAATATCCTAGAGGTATCAGTGGGTGTTTTTGCTGCACAGAGATTGCAGGATGAGGATTGCAGGGCTTATTAAAAAGGGGTCTATGTTAATGGAAAAAGCAGTGTGACAGGCTGAGTTAGGAGTCTGCAATATTGCAAGGGCATTCTCACTCTGTGAGAAGCCAGTTCCTCTCCAAAATCAGGTAAGAGAAGTTAAATGAACTCTTGCAGGGGCAAAACAAACCTTGTGCTAAATTAAGGTTTCACTGGCAGTGCGAGGAGCTGAGGTGCCAGTGACACGTGCTGGTGCCTGCAATGACTTTGCTGCTCCCCTGCCCCTCCCTCCCTCCCCCCCTCCTCTCTCCCTGCTGCCTTCAGTCCTGGGTTTTGTTCCCTAGGCTCCTCTCATCTGCCACTGAATGCTGTTGCCTTCCTGCTCCTCACCCATGGGGCAAAATCAGTGAAAACAGCAGCTCTGGGCGAGCATACCTTCTGCCCTGTCTATCCCCTGGCTCCAATGTGGTGTTTCATCTGGGTTCAAGGGGCACAAGCTTTCCTCCAAACACATGGTGGTTCTGTGGATGGTGTCTGCTTGCATCATGTTGAGTTTTGCCCTTCTGCATTTTGGGTTGAGCTCTATGCATTCAGGTTTTCAGAGCAGCAGGTCATTATTGCCCCATTGTAAAGGAACTCAGTGTAGAGGGGGAAATCATCCCTGTCCAACAGCTGGAAGAGACGCAAGCCAGTAGAGCCCTCAAAATGGAGGTCGAACAGAATATAGTTTATGGGCCATGAGAGCAGCTCTGTACACAGGGCAGATCCTACACATAGTGTTTAGCTGTAATGCTTATACTTAAAAAGTCCTCTGTGCTTTATTAAATATCTCTAAAACATGCTTACTTAGGAAAGTCAATACTGTGCCAGACACAGCATAAATACAAACCTATTGATGGCAATTTCTTCATGTGAGCTGAGCTAGACTATTCTCCTAGTGCAAGCACTGCGCTGGGTCTTATCAAAGGCAGAAATGTGTTTCAAAGACGGTTCTTATCTTCATAGTTCTCAGCCCCTGAGGGGCAGGGGACAAAGTCAGCTCTGAACTGCTGTCCTGGCCTCACCAGCCAGACTTCAGGACACTCTGCTTGCTCTTGGCAATGTCAGGTCTTCAAGGAGGAGATGGAGCTTACCAAGCAAAAGGTGTGATTCTTGTAGCCTGTTGAGGCAGCTACTGAAAACAGAAGCCCCTAAAAGTGGCAATCAAATGGGACAGTCTGGCCCAAGCTCTAGGGCCAAAGACTATATTGCAATATTAAGCTAACATCATTTGTGTGTGAAACAACCTCCCTTTTTGAACTGGGATTCTTGTGACTCTCTGCAGTGGCTGTCTCAAGAGTGACACATAATATTCAAGCAACCTGAACCAGAATCAAAAGGGATAAAAGACAAGATGTTTTTGGTGTCCATAGCAGCCATTCACAGAGTCAAAGAAGGTGTATTTGGGGAAAAGCTGAAGAAGATCCATTACCTAGGCTGAAGGTCATGGGGAGACCACCCCAAGGACAAAATGCCTTGTCCCCTGTGCACAGTGGTTAGGGAAGAAGCAGGGCATGCACAAATACCTACAGGGAACAAATCATAATGGAGCTGCACTATGGGTGATGAGAGGCTTCTACTGTTGCCTTTGTGGGGAAAGCTCAGGCTGGTTGTGAATTTCTGCTGAGAGGCTGAGTAGCATTGTATAATCGGGGGGGGGGGAAGGCAAAACTCCGGGTGGTGGGGAAAATTTATTGCAATGCCAACGTCTCACAGTAATCAGAACACATCATCTCCTACGTTGCCTTCCTCACCAGTAGATCACAAAAGGGAACATATTGCTCATACTAAACATAGAGAAACAACGTACAATGACTTTCTTCAAGTTGGCCAGCCATTGCAGTACCCTGTCTGCACTAGACAAGCCCAACGCAGATGTATGTCCTCTCGGCCAGACCAAACAAACCTGGGCAAGAATACTGGCTCCACTCAGCTCCTAGCGACAGCAATTCTAATGACAAGTTTGAAAACTCTTTAATGATTTGCGTGTGTGTGTGTGTGTGTGCGTGTGAAGAAGAAACAATGAATAATGTCACTGAAAAAATTCCACTGTATCCAAATTATCTGTTGATATTTGCAAGTTCTCTCCACACATGCACAAAAATACATATTAACTATAGCTTATAAGTGGTTTCAGACCACAGAATCGCTCCTGTAAATATCTCCTTAGGTACAAAAATAATTCTTACAAAAAAACATTTCATTGCATATGTGCACTTGCTCTTCATTTGCTGTAGAAAGACACTTTCAAGCTACCAAATGCTATTAGTTTTTTAAAAGGAAAATTTCCTGCCAAGTGTATTTATATATTTTAACTAGAAATTATTTGGAAGGATGAGAAGCCTGAGCAGCTGGTAAACTTATCTTGATTATTTTCCCCTACATTTCTAATAAATTATTTTAGCACCTTAAAAATACTTCACCTAAACGGATTATGTGTAGGCAATTTTTGAACTGTACAGAAGTCCTGGAACACAGAAATAGTGATGGGGTATGATGTGATGGGGTAAGAAAAAAAAAAAAAAAAAAAAAAAAGAGCTAGAGAGAAATAACAGGGGAAATAAAAGGCATTCAGGGAACACACAGAGGAAGTTAATGAAGAGAAGTCCACTATAGCGGACTACATTATCACTGTAGTGAAGGGCTTTGCAGTATTACAGGGATGTATTGAACTGTGGGTGGTTTCTTATAATGCCAATGATTTTGAGGGTGGCTCTGGGCTACATACAGAGAGAAAGCAGAGTAAAAGAAGAGGATATCATGGGATAGGAAAGGCTGAGGGAGCAATGCTTCAGGAGGGGATTCCTCTACCTCCCCAATGTCCAGACAGTGCAAACTTTCTGGGGGCAGATCCTGTTGTCCCTTCACTGAAGTCACTGTGCTGGAGGGGGACAGGAGGACAGATGAGCCATTCCCACACATGGCCCAACATCTGCCAGAACCCCACTGTGCCACACTAGAAGCCCAACCAAACCATCTGAGTGTGCCCCTGGGATATGCTCTGCCAAAGCATTGATGGTGAGCTTTGCCATCACTGTCCATGAGGAAAAAAGCATGCATCTCTGTAATGACTGGGGTGGCAAATTTTGTTCCTGTAGCAGAAGTACACTTAGGTGGCTCTAAATGGGAGTTTAAAAAGATTATTATTTGCTCTCTCATGTGCCTCTGGAGGAGGCTGGTGCATGAACCAGACCAACAGAGGGGTAGAAAAATATGTTCTGCAGGGCAGGATGGAGATTGGTGTTATTTTCGGGGGGTTGCACAGCAATAGTGCAGTGGTGGCAGCCCTGTGTGGAGTCTGGTAGTACTATATAGACAATACTGCTGTTTTGGAAGCAAGCATGGAGTTTGTGGGCCTGGATGTCTTCAGTGAAAATGTTTTTAGATTGTTTTGGAGGACTTTTTTTTTTCCAAAAAATCTCCAATTCAAAGAACACTCTAAGTGTGGAGAATATGGCTTTAAACAAATGTGAGCTTTCTTAAGGGAAGACTGACTTCATGGTGTGTTTGTACAATACATGGCACACATGTGTTCTATTGGATTACTTTAGCTCTAATAATAGAAATAACTAGTAATAGATGTCCTAAAGAGCTGTGTAGAAGAAAAAGTCCACTGTAAACAAAACTAAAGATGTACTTTGGGATCTTGTTTTTGAGAGCACTTTGACTGTTATGTACACTATAATATATTTGAAGACTTGTGTTGTGTTCCCCCATCAGTGAAATTGCGCCAAGTAGTAAGATTATACGCTAAAAGTGACATTACATAACATTGTGGCCTTGTCCAATTTTCCCTGAGTACAACAGGAACAATAGGAGGTTATGAGCCACCCACACCCTCAGTCACAGCTCCAAGTCCTCTCCTAGTCAGGTGTGTCTCAAAAGATTTTCCCTCTCCCTCTGTTTACTCCCAGGGTTGAGTTTTATTGTTTGGTTTGGTTCATTTTTTTCTTTCTGGCAGTCTTCTGGCTTTTCTGGTCTTACCTATTGATTCTTGTTTAAACAGTGTCTGAGCTTTCAGTTTGCCCAAAGACAGTCTCCTGTCCCCTCATAGCTTAGGGAAGCAGAAAAAGATGACAAAGGCAAGGAGAACAAATGATGTTTCCCTACAACATCCCACTAGCTGGAGTATTGTCTGGGGAAAGGGAGGCTGGAGTGTGGTCTGCTGCTCCTTCAACCCTCAGGTGCCTGCCAGGCTGTCAGACCTCCCTTCCCTCCAAAAGTTTTCTTGTAGAACGGAGAAGGCTTTTTCTTTCATTGCAACTCATGTGTTGCTGTGAAAAACTTTGATTTTGGTGGCTGACTTTTTATGACCAAAAGTTGTCGTCAAGATTCTTGTGCAACTTCACTATATGCTTTCCAGCAGTACGGGAAGGTGAAGAAATTATTCTGTATTTGTAAAATGAATTAATAGGTTAATTGGCAGTTACCTATAGTGTAACTGGAAGACAGTAGCGTGAGGGCCATCTGTAAGGGCAGAGCACTTCAGGTGATGTGTCACTTTTCCACTCTTCAAGGAGACTGAAAGGTGGCAGTGCTGCCACTGCCGTGTAAAGGTGCTTGGAGGAACAGGGCAGCCAGATGTACAGTTCCTATGCAAAAAGAAGAAAGAAAATGGAGAGGCAAGATGTTATCAGTGAAGTCTCATCTCAATCTTAATTTAGTAATATTTATAAAAGAAATATTTATAAAAAGTATAAAAGCTATAAAAGGCAAGTAAACAGCGCTGTGTGTGCAGGGAGTCTATGCTCCACCAACACGCACACATGAACATCAAACATTCAAAATATATAGAACATTGCTTTTACATACTGTGAGAAACACTCCGTAGCCAATAACTTAGGCTCAGGCGAGGATCTCAGTGAAGTAGTAATTTATTCACGATTGCAATGGCGGGCGCCCCACAAGCAGGAGAGAGCGCATCTACTAGTTCCAAAACACAGTTTATATACCTTTTGATGGCAGGACCCTCCCCTGTTTCCCCACTGAGTGGGTAATCCAGATTCACAATCTATCTGATGCTTCACAAACAATGCATGGCCTTCAGTCGCCGGCCTGTTAAATTTCAAATTTCTTTTGACATTTTTACTGCTTGAAGTGGTAATGTTTCTTCACTTACCTGACTTGACTTGACACCGTGATTTTCACCTAATTGTCCTAAGGAGTCTGATTGTCTGCATTTTACAAGGTCGCCTGCTAAACTTTCTTATCACTGTAAGCATATCTCAGTACCACATTCCCTCCTTCTAAACAATGTAACTCTGCAAAAACAACATTTCTATTCCCACACATACTAAACCCGAGTATGCCTATACATACGTACAATCAGAAAAGGTAACAAACATTCCTTTAAGTTCCATGACTTAACAGCCTCCATTTTCCTGATTACAAACAACAGTCACCATTTTCCATAATTCCAGGGCTAGTCTTGTGAACAATATGTCTCGCTTTAAGTTGTTAAGCAACTCGGTCTTCAGGCCATATGTATCCCGTACTTCCCAGATTGAAGAAAAACATACCCATCTCCTTTTCAAGGCCAATAGGGCCTGGGTCAAAAGGCACATCCAGGTCACCCGGGGGTGGAACAGCAAAAGCCTTCAATGGCTGTAGCAGCAGAGGGGCCTATGGCATAGCAGTTGGATCACTAAATGAGCCCACAGCTCCCTCACTATCTGGCAAGCCACATGCTTCTGACTGTGGTCCCACATGGCTCTTTAAGGCCTCAGAGACTGCTTGCCAGGTGCCAAGCAATCCTACTGCAACCTTGTTGTTTTTAGTTGCAGAGTCCCACACCTTGACCTCAATTTGGTCCCATATTTCAGGATCATAAACTGTCTGATTGTTAATAAGGAGAATAAGCTGTAAGGTTACCAGGACAATCTTTGTTCCTAAGGACGTATGATTCCCCATAATGCAGAACTGCTTACCAGTGAGGGGGCAGTTGTGTGCACGGGTCCGCTTCTCTCAGCTCGAGCTTCTTCTCAGCTCCAGTGTGCCCATTTCCAGCGACTTTCTGTACGAGCTTCTCTGAGCAGTTTGCTGAGTTTGGCCGAACCTATCTTCATGAGGCAATCAAAGTGCCTGTTCCCATCCTGATCTCCGTTCTGCTAGCCTGTTCCTCTTCACTCCTTTTTCCTGCTTCTTTATTGATCATAACTTCATCACATCATGTTGCCTTCCTTTTTTATCTTGAGGGCAGGCTCCCTTCTTATACCCTTCTCTCCACAGCAGTTCTTTTCAAAACAACTTTTCATTGGTCAAACAACTTTGAATGTAACAACAACAGCAAACACCCAGAAACTTCCATGCCTTAATGGCTGGAGAACAAGAAACTGGAGACTGCATGGAGTCTCCTGAATCACCCTTCTTTGTTCCCTCTAAACTCTTTTACATTCCTGATGACTCCATCGTTAAGAGTCTAATGTTATCATTAACCACGGGGCTTTCTGACCTCCATGGCCACACTCCCACATCTCCCCCTTCTTTATTAATATCAACCATTTTCTCGACATGAATTACCACTCCATATACAACAAAGAGCAACAACTATTGCACCAAACTGGAGTTACTGTGGCTCTTCCAGAGACAAGGATGCTCCTGAAGGAGTTGAGGTTGGTTGCTTTTACTCGCATGTAGCTCTGTACTTAATTTGAGTAGCTCTCCGAAAGAGCCTGTTGCTCTGGTACATTTAATAGACAGCCAGAGCACAGGGATTTGCTGTTTCTTTAATGAGATGGAAAATATATGAATCTCTCTTATTTGACTGGTGGTTGTAACCCCTCTGCTCCGATTGGCTCCTGCCCTGCAATATTTTAAACTGTTTTGCAAGCAACAAAAAATGCAACCTCAGCACTTCATACTATTCAGCTGAAGTAGGAAAAACTACAAAAATTACATGAAAGAGAAGAAGATGGAAAAAAAAAAAAAAGAAAAAAAAAAAAAAAACACCCACCACAATAGGCAAAGCAAATGGGCTGTGAAACCGCTGATAGGGAAAATGTTTTCATGATGTAGCGAGTGCTCTGAGTCACTCTTCTCCTTTGAGTCCAGTGTTGTTCCCAGTTGACACTGACAGGAATTTTGACAACAGAGTGCACAAGAGCAGGATGGGGCCCTTCCCTTTGTTCCTGTGGATGCTGTCTGATTGTTGGATGTTTTTGTTTGCAACAATCCCAGATCCTCTTGTTCAGTTTTGTGAGGAGTCCCCATGTGTGCTGCACATCCCCCTGAGGTGGCACAGGATCACCACCACCCCACCACCACCCCTGTGGATTTCACCTGGGGACTCAGGTGGCTTCTCCTGACAGGCATTTTAGGAACCCCCAATTTCAGACATTTTTAAGGTCCCCAACTTTTGAGGCTGTTGGAAATCTTCTCTCCCTGCTGCTGATGACTGAAGCCTCCTTATTCCTGGGTCTACCAGAGCATCGGGCAGAAAAAACAGTCCGTATGAGATATTTGCTAGATAATGGGTCTTTGCAATCTCACTAATCTCCCCTCCAACCTCTAATTTTTTCTGTCACTTCAGTACACCCAGACTGCAAACTATCCCAGCAAAAAAACAAAACAAAACAAAACAAAACAAAAAACCAAAAACAAACAAACAAACAAACAAACAAAAACAGGTATGGGGGTTATGGAGCAATGCAAGTTTGTAAACACTAAGAAGGGGGGCTATGTAAATCTGTTTAGGCAATTTTCATGTTGACAGTTGGCATTTAGTACTTAAATAACTGTGTAAGCAATTTGGGAATAATGACCAGTGTGCTCAGTGCAAATGCTTTTAAATCTTCCTTAGGTTTTCTGTGCTGAAAGCCCTACGAAAATACCCTTTAGAAAGCAGACAAGCAAACAGCACGAATTGTTGGAGGACCTTATAATTTTGATTTAGTTACAGAAATAGAAGCTAAGATTATCCTACCTGAAACAAAGCATTTGTGATAAATGCATCTAAGAGAATGTGTATCCCAATTTCAATCCTGAAAGTACCCATTCTTAAGTCAAAGTTATGCTTCAAGGCCTTTGTTACCAGAATGACAAAATCTTCCCATGTGGTGTCTCTAATATTATCACAAATGGCCCTTTTAAATTTGACTGACAGCTCAGGCCAGTGTTCCTTTGATTATGAATGAGGTGAAGTGCTTGCATAGAAAAATGGTATTTTATAGAAGATCTCTCAGCAGTAGCACTAGTGAAATTTTCAAACACAGAGTTTACTCATTGAAAAGTAGGGTTTGGGCTGAAATAGCAAGAAATCTGTCTCTTTTTTAACTATTGAAATTGCTATATTTGGCATAGTAATAATTCATTTTTAAAATGCTTTTAAATGCATTTTAAATACAAATAGGACAAGAGCTAAATATTTAGTTTGGCACCCAAAATATGGTTTCAGTTCTATTTTTGTTTATTTGTTTGTTTGTTGGTCCAATAACTTAAAGCTTGTCCATTGTTAAAATTTGTGGTCCCAAGGTATGTCAGAGAAAACAACTTTGAAATAAAGCTGAGTTAAGCACAAAGACAATATTTGCTTTGACATTCATGCAACTGATCAAGTCTTTGGTGTGATGCAGTGGAATATAAGGAAAATTAAGGTTGTAACACTATGCAGTAGTAATGAAAATACCTTATACCAGAATAGAAACATAATTTTACATCAGTGCTGGAAAATGTTTAGAAGATAGAGTAATCAATTAAAAAAAAAAAATCAAGCAGTTTCTTCATAGGAGGGACTGTTTTATTGGCTGGTAAAAATAAATTTTAAAAATACATACAGAATAAACAACACATGTCAATGATCTCTATAGCTTATTAGTTTATCCGATACAATGAGATACATTCTGTTCGAATTCCTGTTAGATGTAAACTGAAATATTTCCACGATATCATCATACATTTTCTCTTCCTCTGGAGACCAGCAGCCAGCAGAAAGTCCTTTTTCTTTCTTTTCCAACAGTGTCAGGGGCAAATCAGACATCACTGATTAAACCCTTTTGATTACTCCATGAAGGCAACATGATTACTTGTATAAAAAAGGCAAGGGGTTTTGACTGACCATGAAGATACCCAGATGTTGCTCTCAGGCACGTTTTCTTGGCTCAGCAACCCATGCCCACTGGGATGAAACTGGGGAAAGTGTTATCCCAGGGCTGTACATCCATCTCTCCAGGCACTGTGAATACCAAGGTCTTTTGTAGGGAAGAACTAAACAGTGATTTCATTTGACAAAGGGACATCTTTTCATGAGGATATTGCCTAGGAAATTGATATGCTATACTTACTGTAGGCAGGATTGGCAATCATGCATTGTATTAAGGGTTCTTGACATATTTTAGAATAGGTAGTAGGGCATACATACATGGATTTTTGTAACCAAAGGATAAGTTTCCTCAATCCCTTCAACTTTTCATAAGCATGAAGAAATGTTAAGAGCAGACTCTTAGCAAATTTGGAATCTCCATTTTGTACATCTGCCTATCAGCTGTCCTCATCAAAAATCTCTACAAACCTTAAACTGTGATTGTAAATATTTCACTCTGCATTTGCTGTGCTTATAGACAAGCTGCAGATACAGTAGTCTAGGATGTACTAGATAAGTTGAAAGCCTAGGAGATGGAAGATTTGTCTTGAGACTTGCTCCACCTAACTTCAGATTCCTCTGTGAGCTGCTTAAACTGACTGAGGATCCCTTTGAAGGTAATCAAAATAGTTGGCAAATTTTTAGATTCGTGCCTAAGGTTAGGTGCATTGTATCCTAGGTCTTGGCCTCTAGCCTCATTTCGATCATTTATTGCTTGACTTTAAACTATTTGCTTCCCTCCTGATTCTGTTTCACCTGCTCCTCCTTGCCTCCTTGGAGTCTGAATTTCATGGGCCTGTTCATCTCATCATGTTCTTGTACACTCTGTAGCTGGGCATCTCAAGTAGATTACTAGATGCTACCAAAATCTAGCCTATAACTCCACATGAATACTAGGCTGAAAATTTTGCTTTTCTACCAGATTAGACTTTTCCCTATATTAAAAAACAAATAAATGAAGAAAAACTATAGAGATCCTTTGTTTCCTTTGAAATAGGAGTTGTTCTGCTACCAGCTCTAGAGCATCACCTCTTGCCGTGTATACAGAGGGCCAGCATGACTGCTAGATGCAAAACAACTCCTGCAGAAATTTTTCCTGCTCAGGAAGAGAACATTTCTTTTTCCTCTCTCTCTGCCAAGGGGTTTCCATAGCATCCTTTCTTCCACTCCTCTTGCCAGGTCTGATTTGGGATCTATCACTCTAGAAAATTCTGCTGGACTAGTGCCCCTTTGAGATTAATATATTTGAGTGAAAGATAGGGCAGTGCAAAATTTACTCTACAGCAAACCAATGTGTTGTATTTCCTTAAAAAAAAAGAAAAAAAAAAAAAAGTTGGGGGGAATCAAGGTGATCAATAACAGCCTTTGTGATTTGCCTTAGTATCTGTTTTACTTACTGTTTCTTGTCTTTAGGAATTCAGGTTAAAAGGCATATAGATTAAAAAATCTCTGACATATTCTATTATATTACATCAGATTTAGGGTCGCTTCTTCTTCAGTATTTAACCTACTGTTCATTTACTATTAGACTTATTTTTAATATAAACCTATATGTTGCAGTGTATCTTGGAGATAAAAGCAGTGACTACACCAGCTAAAAACAGGAAGGGTCCATGCTAATTTCTGTCCCTGCTTTCACTTCTGGCCCAGTACTGTGGTACATGATCTCTACAGTCTCTACTGTATTTGAGCCATGCTGCCATGCCACAGGAGAGATTAAGCTCCTCTTTTAAGTAGCAGTGCTGTCAGCGGGTCCACACCAAAGCCAAGGGGACATAGTTGCATGTGATCCTGTTCTTCCTTTATTTGAAGGGCAAATATGCTTTTCAGGTGGAGATGACACGGTCAAAGTCATTTCACTAGTGACTCAATTCATAATTCCACTCTGGTCTTCAGATGTGTGTTCCCCATGTCATTCAATTACTGTTACTGAATTTTAGCAACTTTTTCAAGGAGATTTAACCTTGCATATTATTAAATGGGTAAGATCTTGGAGTTTCCCTCTTCCTCTGATCACTTATTCTTTACAAGTCACAGGAGAGCAGGGTTTAAATAGCAAATTGACATCTGCCATATAGTCATGTGGAACTAGTTTATATTTAGATTGATGTCTTTAGCAGCTATGCTCATCAGGATCATCCTCAGCCAGAAAGACTGTAATTATGGCATTCAAACAAACCAGAGTATTTCTTTCATGCTGGTTTGAATCTGGAGTCTCATCAATGAATTTGCCTGGTGTAATAAAAAATAGTATCTGGTTCCCACTGCACAGACAAGGCTTCAATTAGAGTTTAAGCCAGATTGAAACCATGTCAGTTTTTAAAGTATAGCTACAAATAGCTACCTGTTTTGTGAACATAAGAAGGGTTAGGTCCATGGTAGAGTTGCATCGTTGTTGTGACCATGAGAATATAAACTAGATATAAATCTTTGTTCAGAATAATTAGTATAAGTCAAGAAAACATGGCAGGTTTGGCACATGAGCTTTTCCAGTACCTTGAAATTTCTACTGGTTAAGAAATTGCTGAGTTTAAATTTGAAAGAAATTAAAGCTTTTAAAAACTTTTCTTGATAGAGTTGTTCTTTAACAAAGTTGACTGCTTAGATCTTAGTGAAAAAAGCCAAACTTTAATGAAAACACTTGAAGGTGTTACAAACTGAGACAACTCTAGTAGCAAAGTTCTCTGTGTTCAAAAATTCTGCAGGCTGAAAGAGCTAGTAAGAGTTCATGGCTACTAAAATTGCAACCCTAAAACAGCCTGGAACTCGACAACTTTGGGTTCTGAAGACCTCTTCTGGAAGCTTTTTAGTCTACTAAGTGAAAGTGAATTTACTCACATTTATGTCAGGCTGTTTTATGCGTCAGGCCTACTGCCACCACAGCCCTGGCAAAACTACTGCTGCGTTTGTAGCTGCTGTCCCGTGGCAGGATGCTGTAACTGCTCCAGGGAGCACAAGCAGCACAATTATGTTTTCAGAGCAGTGTGGTCTGTGATATGGACAAGACTTTCAAGCACCAACCTGGTCTAATTTTCTGGAAGTTAATGGTTGCATTGTCTGAAGTCTCTTTTTAAGTAGAGGTGGAACTTCCTTCAAATACTCCATGGAAGGACTGGTCTTCTTAGAGAAAGAAGAGAGAGATGTTTTGCCAATAGCAGTGCAACTAACTTTCTGGGATGCCTGGGAAATGTGGGGTGATAAAAGCTAGTGTATAAAATTAGTGTAGTTTGAAAAAGTCTGTGCTTGCACCTGACTGTGCTGAGCTGCTCCTGGAGCTAGTCTTGGACCAGGCCTGCCTTTGTGTGGAGCAGTGGCCAAACACCAAGATAGCACACCTCTTCGGCCCCTACAAGTCTACCCACACGGGACAGCGTTGCCTCAAAGGTAGGCATGGCAAAGCATTTGTAATTCTACTGTCCATTCCAATGATGCAGAAAGCAAAGTAAAATGTCTTTGGTGGGATATTATGAGACTTCTAGATTTGAAATTTTCTCACTTGTCTATGGCCAGTAACACCGTATTGCCTAGCAAGTCATCAACAGACACTAAATGTTTATGCTTATTTATTTGTGCAGAGAAGCTGAGTAGAAGAGGCATGTTTGTTTATGGGTTCGGTTTTTATTTTTTATTTTAAATAAGAAGGCCTTTGATAGAGAAAACAAACCAATTTTTTTCTCTTCCTCATCTCTCAGTGTGATATAAATACCATATCATAATTCAGTGTTGTTAATTAATATGTACTTTCCATTACCTTCCTTCTGGAGAGTTCATTGTCTTGAGGAATATAACTCTTCATTCAAACATTTCATTTTGTAGAAGGAAGAAGAGACAGAGGTGCAAAAGAAGTACTTTAACTGGATTGTGTAACAATGGCTGATAATAATTGTCTGGGAGAATTATATGGAGGTAACAAAAGGCCTCACAAAATGAGTACATTACAAAGACTCTTTTATGACTGAAAAATACTGATGTCCTTAAAAAAGAGAGAGAGAGAAATAGGAGTTGGGTGATTTTGTAGGAAAATGCAAAGATTACATTGAAGTTTGCCTTCACACAGGGAAAGGCATTTCCTTAGGACTTCCAGATTAAATGATATATTTTTTCTGTTTTCACACTCCTATTTCCACAGCACATTTTCTCAGATTCTCTGTGCTGTACTCTTTCCTGCTTCTCAGAGGATGGGCTGGTCAGCCTGACCTGGTCTCCATCAGTTTTGCGTGCATGAGGCTGAGCAGCTCTGAGATTTTCTTCAGCCGCTGTGCCAGTGTGATTTTTTTCCGCACAGACAGCTCATGCCCAATTTGTTTTGGTAGTCTAAACCTGGTGGTGGTATGTCACCCTTTAGGATCTGTCTGTGAAAATGGTGCCAGATGAGGTAATCCTGGGTCTGCCCCAAATCCCACTGTGTTCAGTGAGGAGAGGCTGGGGACATATAGAGTAAACCAGAGGGAGATAGAGAGGAAAGCAGAGAGGACAGAGGGGGTATACTAGTTATTCTGGGCACCCATCACCATGACAGCTACCTATTATTAGATCTATCATACACACACTTATTTCCACAGCATGCAGAGGGTGGGTCTACTAGTTGAAAGATGGTTTTCTGCCCCTTTTAAAAATGTCAGACACTCTTTATTTGGACCCAGCTGACACGTGGATTCAAGCTTGTTAGTTCTTTCTTAACACTAATTTATAAACATGATAAGTCTGTTTTTCTTATCATATGTTTCTGCTGAAGGGTTGCACTTGCCATCACCATTTGGAACACTGTAGCCATGTGTGCTGAACACTGTGTTCAGAAATTCTTATTTTTGTCACCAAAGTACAGCTGTACCTTAAAGGTGGTACAGAATTAGAATAAGCATAATGAAATACTGTAGGTTGTTAATACATACGACACTTAACAGCACTTTGGCATGTGGAAATGAGCTACTTTACATATCTGGATAAAAGGAAAAAATGAGATTAAGATTTCTTTAAAGTTAGCAAGGAAGGTGTCGTCTTCAATGCAGCAGATGGTTTCTTCATGTAGCTGATGGCTCCCCAGGTGATGACCTTTCCATGGCTAGTGCTGATAGGTACTTTAAAGGAATAAGAACATGGGGAAAGGAAAATCTGCATTGAAAAAGCAATTTACTTATTTTGCTGAGAGGGTAGTTGTTGGATCAGCTCTCTGAACTGGCTGATCATGTAACCGGAAGGGCCGCTCTTGGTGTTGGAGGAGAACAGGGATATGTGAATGGAAGCAGGAAAGGTGGCAGGGCTTGGCACTCCCAGCCCATGTTGGGAACACTATTGACCCACTGCAATATCCTTTTTCCCCACAGAAAGACAATTTTCCAGTTGTGTGCTCAGTGCTTCCTGCAGATTTCTCCTGACTGAAGCCTGTGGTTGAAGGCAATATGGTGACTGTCCTTGTGGTACGTTGACAGGCCATGGCTTGGGTCTGCATCTCCAAGTGACACCGAGTCACTAGAGCTGGCTGGGAGACAGAAGAAAAGAAACTGTTTAACAGGAAAATATGGAAAATACTTTTTTTTTTTTCAGTACCCATTGAAAGAGGCAGTTTTTTCAGAGCGTGTGAGGAGAAACCAAACAATGTTAATCTAATTTTGGCTATTGTTATAACTGAGGTCTCAACTCAATCTGAATTTTGTAATATTTATAAAACAAATATTTCTATTAGGTATAAAAGGCAAGTAAACAGCGCTGGGTGTGCGGGGAGTCTACACTCCACCAACACGCACACACGAACATCAAACATTCTAAACATACAGAACATTGCTTTACATACTAAACCCAAGTATGCCTATACATACGTATAATCAGGAAAGAACAAACATTCCTTTAAGTTCCATGACTTAACAGCCCCCATTTTCCATTCCTTTTGAACAATATGTCTCGCTTTAAGTTGTTAAGCAACTCAGTCTTCAGGCCATATGTATCCCGTACTTCCCAGATTGAAGAAAAACATACCCATCTCCTTTTCAAGGCCAATAGGGCCTGGGTCAAAAGGCACATCCAGGTCACCCGGGGGCGGAACAGCAAAAGCCTTCAATGGCTGTAACAGCAGAGGGGCCCATGGCGTACCAGTTGGATCACTAAATGAGCCCACAGCTCCCTCAATATCTGGCAAGCCACATGCTTCTGACTGTGGTCCCACATGGCTCTTTAAGGCCTCAGAGACTGCTTGCCAGGTGCCAAGCAATCCCACTGCAACCTTGTTGTTTTTAGTTGCAGAGTCCCACACCTTGACCTCAGTTTGGTCCCATATTTCAGGATCATAAACTGTCTGATTGTTAATAAGGAGAATAAGCTGTAAGGTTACCAGGACAGTCTTTGTTCCTAAGGACGTATGATTCCCCATAATACAGAACTGCTTACCAGCGAGAGGCAGTTGTGTGCACAGGTCCGCTTCTCTCGGCTTGAGCTTCTTCTCAGCTCCAGTGCACCTATTTCCAGTGACTTTGTGTACAAGCTTCTCTGAGCAGTTTGCTGAGTTTGGCCGAACCTATCTTCATGAGGCAATCAAAGTGCCTGTTCCCATCCTGATCTCCGTTCTGCTAGCCTGTTCCTCTTCACTCCTTTTTCCTGCTTCTTTATTGATCATAACTTCATCACATCATGTTGCCTTCCTTTTTTATCTTGAGGGCAGGCTCCCTTCTTATACCCTTCTCTCCACAGCAGTTCTTTTCAAAACAACTTTTCATTGGTCAAACAACTTTGAATGTAACAACAACAGCAAACACCCAGAAACTTCCATGCCTTAATGGCTGGAGAACAAGAGACCATCTGGAGAACAAGAAACTGGAGACTGCATGGAGTCTCCTGAATCACCCTTCTTTGTTCCCTCTAAACTCTTTTACATTCCTGATGACTCCATCGTTAAGAGTCTAATGTTATCTCAACCACGGGGCTTTCCAACCCCCATGGCCACATTCCCAAATCTCCCCCTTCTTTATTAATATCAACCATTTTCTCGACACGAATTACCACTCCATATATAACAACTATAATGTTTTTAATTCTCATGTGATCAGGGCTGTCCTGAACTGAGGACCAGAGGTAGGACCCAGTACCTGTCCTTTTGGGGTGTGGAGATGCCCAGAGCCAGGCTGGTGGTATCAGGGCCCTGTAACAAAGTTGGTGGCAGTTCTGATGACTTCTTCCAAGCCAGATATCTGGGGCCTCTGCAACAGCATGAACTCCCAGATCCCCAAAAACTGTGCCCAAGGGGGAGGGGCTTGTGCAGCTCCCTCTCAGGGAGCACAAGGCAGAGATGTTTTTCCAGGGCTGCCTGCTCATCTTGGCAGATGCTTCTTCCTTAACCTTTCCTCTCTTCACCTTCCTCCAAAGAGCCCCTTTCCCCAGTCAGAGCATGTTTTCCCCAGACAGTCACTAAATCAGGCAGATGTCTCCCTTCCCCCACCTGACACAGCTACCACGAATGCCTGCTGATCAGTCCTTTCATGTAGTCTCTGCTCTTTGCTGCTTTGGTTATTAAAAGATACACACGCACACAAGAAGGGGAAAAAAAAAGGTGTGTGGGGGGAATAGAAAAAACACCACCATACTGCTGCTAACACCTTTATGGTTGGAGCAGCATTGCCAGGCGTGCAAATAGCAGGGATCTTATGGCAGTGCAATGTTTAGCCAGCCAATCCATGCCAGATTGAAGGATGGAGAGGGGGGTGTAAAATTATTCCTGCGGGCCTGGAGGGGTGGAGCGTTCCTTTCTCTGCTTGCTTTGAGTTACAGCAGTCCTGGGCAAGCCCAGGTCTGCGATGCTGGTATTGTAAATGGAGGGATTAACTTGGCCACACTCTGCCAGCCCTGTTTTTAGGACAAAGCCCCCGTCCTGGCAAGCTGCAGCCATGAGCTCCCTCCTTTCTCACTGCCCAAAACAAGGCAAGAGGCAGAGTCCAGCCACTCTCCCCACTGCCCAGCACATCCTGCATCCTCCCTTCGTCTCGCCACAGCGCACATGGAACATCCGTGCCTGTAGTGAATGAGCACGGCTGTTGTGCAATAAAGGATGAGACCTTGAGAAAAGTCAAAAGCATCTAGGGAAAGAAAACAGGTTGGACATGTAAAGAGAAAAGAGTTCAAGAGTTTCACCAGTGAGCCATGAAATGAAAAGTAACAGCTGATGTGCTGGAGGAAAGGAGCAGAGTCATCAGCAGAAACTATGGATCCAAGGTTAACGGGGGAGGGGGAGGAGAGGGGGGGAGAGGGGGGGAGAGGAGGGGGAGAGAGAGAGGAGGACATGGGGAGATCAAACTTCAAGTAATTGCCAAGACAAAAGAGAAAGCAAGAGAAAGAGATCTGGGCTATTGGGCTATTGCCTTGTATGCACTACAATCATGGTATATAAAATAAAATTGCCAGGGAAACCCCCGTCCACACATTAGCAAAAGCCTTTGCGTTGTCAAGAGCGAATGCCCCTCTCCATTAAATACAAGAGGCTGAACACCTGATTTCCTTTAAAATAAATAAATAAATAAATCCCAGAGGGCTTCCAAGAATTTGCATTTTCTACCCCCACAGTTGATTGCCCATGAGGCTGAAAGGAAGATTTTTTTTTTTTTTTTCTCTAGGTACAACATAAATACAGAAATAAAGATGGTGAGTGGTGTAGTGGTGGTATAGGGTGTGATCATGCAACTAGGTGTGGATTAAAAATACCAACAGTAAGTGGGAAGATCCACTACATTTTTCACTTAGAAACATGAATGACTATTTAAACGAATGTGTTAAAGCTAAGAAGAAAGTTTTGTTTTCCTGTTGAGATGCGAAGTTGGAGGCATAACAATGAAACCAAATCCAAGAGAGAATTTGTCCTGCTCCTATTAATATTAAATATGTCTTCAATACGAAGAAAAAGCAGTGTGAAAGTTTTCCTGTTAGGCATCCCCACACTGCCAGGTGCACATATGAAGCATTGGAAACAGCAACTCCTGCTACTGAAGCCCTAGTCCAGGGAGCAGCGGCGTGTCCCCTTCCCTGTCCCAGCCATAGCATCCCATCCTCACGTGAGGCTTTTTCTGTGAATTTGGCCCAAACCCAAGAGCAACACAGCCAATGTGACCCAAAGGAATGAGCTCTTCTGTGGGCTCGCCCTCGCTTCCTGTTCTTCATGGTCTCCTGGGCCAGATCCCCAGATCATGGACCCTGCGCGGGGGCTGCGGGGATGCACAGAGCTTTGCGCTCTTTTGTTCCAAGGCAGCTGAGGCTAGACTACGTTTCCCAGCAAGCTTTTCCAGCTTTCATATTCCCTCCCCATCGCAATCCTTCTCGGTAAGGGGGATGTGAACTGGGTGTGGGGGGTGGGGGGGAGAATAACCAACAAAAAACACTTTCACTTTGCTGACACATCGTGTGCATTAAGCATGCAAAAGGAGCAGGGCTGCGAGAGACAGGACTGAAAATGAGGGGGACTTTACTGCCTCCAAAATGAAACTCCAGAGTCAAGTTTTAAAATGGGGGTGGGAAGATAAAAGGAAGCCAAAATGGTTAAATACTGGAGTAACAAGAAGGTACCCCTAACCTTGGAAATGTTAATAAACATACGGAGGAGGGACAATACTCTCTCCTTTGTGTGCAGGGATGAAGATTTGTCTGGTCACTCCAGATAAATAACTTATGCAACTATTTCCCCTTGACAAACTAAAGCCCATATATGTCTTGTATCATGTTGTTTGTCACCAGAAAAAATATTCATTTTCTGGCCGCTTTAGAGCCCCTGCAGATTGTTTTACTGATCTTCTTCATCAGATGGCTTTAGCCTTCTGGTACTGCATATATTCGGATCTGAGGTCTACGTAAATATGTATAAACAGAATACATATTTTGTAACAGATTTATATTTAGTCCCTGTATTTTTACACTGGAGAGAATGAGGTCTGTTTAATTAATGTTGAACCTATTGGTTTGAGAGTGGTTAGTACTAACAGAGACTTAGCGGAAGCTGAAATCTTATGAAGGCTTTACAAAAAAAAAAAAAAAAAAAAAGTTAAAAATTGGTGGATTTAAGTGGTTTTCCTATAAACACTGCCCTGTTGGTTATACCTTTGACTTCAGCTAAGTGATGCTAGTTTAAATGAAGAGTCATTGGCCTCGGGTTTCTAAAGAATCCTGGTGATAGAGTTTCTCTATAATGAGAGGTTGAAAGCAGTGATTATAATGAACTAAGGATTCTGTTAGCCAAGCCTCTGCTCCTTGGGGAGCTGATTCAACTTGCACAGTTGTGTGCTGTGGTGTGTACATGTGTTAGCAGCCAGATTTCAATGACTAAAGCAAAACTTAGTAGTAAACCTTACATGTAAGCATGTGGGTGCATGCCTATTTTGTGAGTGTGCATAGATATCACATATGAATGTGCATGTGTGTAGACATATAAGATATATAGATATTTAAATACCACATATCCATTGTACAACAATGGTCTGTGCGACAAAAGACAAATATAATGTCAGTATACATGAGATTGAATTTTATTCTAAATGGTAAACTCGAAAGATTAACTTCTCTGGCTGGTTTGGCAGAAAAAAAATATTCTTGTTCAGCTGTAGTTTTCATCAGTGTATTTTATCCTTGACCCTAGCATACCTTGTCATGATTATTTTATTTTAAAGATCTTTCCATATATACATTCAGAAAATAATTGCCTGTGCTGCTGATAGCCCATAAATGATTCCAGAGGGAGTGGTTTTAAATCTATGGTTTTCACATTAGTGTTTTCTGTTCACTTTTGTATTGTAGCAGCATGCACAAAGGTAACAGTCAAATGTGTTTCACTCCATTATACCTTCACTTTTGTCTCTGATGTCTAGACTTCAACCTTATAGAGAATTGTTAAAATGTATTAACAAACAGCATTATTTTCACTAAAATTAAAGTCAATATCAAGGTAGTATTTTTATATCAACTGTGCAGGGATTAGGTAGTTGTTATATTTATTACATTATTATCATAACAAACATAGTCTTGAACCAGATTTGTGACTGACCTGGTTAAAAGGTGGTAAGGAGGCAGTAAGTCTCAGTAAGTCCCCTTGGAATCTCTTCTTCTCCCCATTTCCACTTTATTCCTAAGAAAAAGTAATTTGCTGATAGTTTTCCCCAAAAGCATGTTGCTACCTCCTACCTTTTCCAAATCCCTCCTTGCCCAATCCACTGAGTGGTGGAGGGATGGTGGCAGGTTCTGTCTATTCTGCCCATCCTCACCTTTCCACCTGCACTAAGTGTAGAAATATCTGAGCTTATTATTTTCTGTTTGATCTCCAAGCTCCTGTGTGTTTTGTGTGTGTGGTGGTAATGGTGGATTTGCTCAGATTCCTGTGGCTGAGCTGTAGTATGAGTCACAGTCTCATCATCTAGAAGTGATGAAGCTCTGGTAGGATGTTTGCTTAACAGCAAGCCTTTAAACTGCATTTTTGATTCCATCTTGAGGTTAGAATTAACTATACCCCCTTTGTAGGACAAATTTGAGGGCTTCTCCAGCTCTGCTATAGAAACTATGGATTAAAGCCAGGTCAAGAACATTTGTTCACATTTGCTAGATGTTCAGATATTCAAGTGCCTTCAGATTATGTCTAAGGTTATATTTTCTACACCATTTGCTGATTAGATAATTCTCAGATTTCCTAAAGTTGGGTGTGGAACTGAGTATAGTTTCTCCACTGCAGCCTTCTGTATTGCAGGAGTTAGGTCAACCTGGCCTTGTTGGCCTCCTGTTTAACTCTCTTGCCACAAATATCTTTTCTGCAGCTCTTCTTTCTACGTAGCTTCATATTGTCAAGACATCCATCCCATATTTACAGTCACCTAATTGTTCTTGAGCTCAATGGGAATATGATGTTTCTAAGGTGTTAAGGTTGGATGCAAACATAAATTTTTCCCTTTCAACATGTGGCTAATGAAAATGTTATTCTTCTTACCCCTTTCTTGCTGAATTTCTTGCTTGTTCTGCTATTACTTTATTAATATTTCCTGTAATTGTGCAGTTAAAAAGGTAATATTATTGCCTTGTTGGTGTAACGAGCCAAGATCTGGCTTTGAAAACAAAGATCTTTTAGCTTTCAGAAGGATCAGGACTACTGTTTTCATGAAAGGCAATGCAAACCCAGTCTTGCAGTTCTCACTCAAACAAGCTAGACCACTGGAACAAACCCTGCATGTCCTTAGGCAAGCCTCATTGAAGTCAATGCGTGCTAAGGCTGAATAAAGGAATTCATTGATTTCAGTGGTTCTAATCTCATGTGTCAAGATTTATTCATGTGAGTTGCAGGATTGTGTCTCAAAATGGATGGTATTTCATACTGTAAAACAGATGGTCAAACCTGAAGCTAGATAGCTGGTTGCTATTCTCCTTTTGATTACTGCTGCGTTCCTGGTCATAATTTATGTATAATATTATAGCCAATAACTGAGGATGTTTTACATTAGATAGATACAAACTTATTGTTAGTGGCATATACATTTTTTATTTTCCTATCACTTCACAGCAGATGAGCGTGGAATGCATTCAGAAAGGTAAGTCATGTGTTTTAGAGCCTAGCATAAAGATAATTAAGAAAAAAAAGATTAACACAAAGCATTGTATCGCTGACACTACAGCAAATCAATACAAGTTGAGAAATGGAAGGGAGAAGTAGAGTTCAACAGGTTCATTTCCATTCCTAGAGAATCAAGTGAGGGAAAATTTGGTTCCCAGCAATACTCATTTCTGTGTTTAACTTGATGGCTACAAAGTAGTCCTAAAGGGGTTAATCGATGAGGGAAAGTAAGGAATATATTTTACAGGGTTGACGTTATTTAAATGTATTTTGCTTTCTGACTACAGAATCTATTTTGTCTTTTTAAGATAGCAGGAGAAACTATATGAAAGAAACCTCTCTGTTTCTTCATTGCTCTTGTAACTGGCTCCACCTTGGCCTCAACTCCACTCCCACTGGAGCTAAGAGAAAGGCTTGAGTCTGCTCCCCTGAGGGCTGGCAGGGACCTGCTAGCCCCATACTACTTTCACTGCTCTCTGCTGTACAAGTTCCATTGACAGCCATCAGCGAGTAAGATCAGCTCGTCTGACAGAAAGTCACAGTGCTAGCCCTTTCAGTAAGATGTGCTTTATTTTCATGATGCTTTTCTATGGTGTAGTTTTATGTCTGGGATTTTGAAGGAAAGCCTACAGGAACAGAAGGCAGCCATTACACGAAAGACCTCTCCTCTTATGTTCTTTTGCTCCATATTATTTTTCTCTTTTTTTGCAATCATGTATCTGCCCAGCAATGCAAATCAGCTGAGGGTGTGAAGAAGGAGCGTAGGGAGCAGAGGATGTACACAGGCGTTCTGACAGCAAAAGCAGTCAGTACTGCTGAGCCAGGGCACTCAAATGTCATGAGTCAGCCTGTTCCTACCTAATCATGAGGCTGAATAAAAAAATCATGAGATGTTCTCAAAGTAAATTTGGGCTTCTTTTTGCTCACTTTCTGATTCTGGTTTTGTCATGTGCCTGGGCTAGGCTCTATTTATTTATTTATTTTATTTTATTTTATTTTATTTTATTTTATTTTATTTTATTTTATTTTATTTTATTTCTCGGTAAGTAAAAGGACCAGAAGTGGATTTAAGTCCAGAATAAAGGACATTTTAAAAAGCAAGTCAAATGTTAGTCTTACAAGCATAGGCAAAATGGGGGAAAAAAAGTTTCTGCAGAGACATAAACAAAGTCAAACAGGCATTACAAATGTAGTACTGTGAATTACTTGACATCTTTATACAACTCACCGAGTATTAACTGGGACAAAGCCAGGGAGGCTGACATTTAGACCAGAATAAGAAAGGGAAAGCATCTAGACTGGGAAAAATCAGCACACTCAGGGCTTTTGGGCCAACTTGGGTGAATTGCAGCTCAGAGATCTGCATCAACTTTCAGCCGGTGTTTAATTCAATCTGTTTGTTCTTATATGTGTCGCATGGTCCTGGCTGGGAGACAATATCCTCCCACAGGAGGATATGCCTGAGACCTGCAAAGGCTCTTAAAGTCTTTCTATGCTCAATGGGGAAAGCAAAATGAGCAATGTGTATATACCTGGCGTATAAACACGCCCTGCTTTATTTTGACAGCCCTGGGGACTTTTAAAAGCCTATTGTTTTATCAGCCTTTGAATGAGGTGAGAGCATTTGAATACCCTAGCAGAACATTGGTGGTCAGGAGATAAAGACTCTTACACGCCAGGGTTTAATCTATTTTTTTCTGGTGCTCTGTTGTGTTTTGCAGCCTTTGCAAATCTTTTGTTGCGCTTATGCTTAGTGCAGAGAGGACTATTTAAAGAACTTCAGTGTGTTTATTTAAAGAGAAAAAAATGAGGATGCAGACTATACATTTTAATATTCTTTGGAGGTTTTCCCTGTGATTACATGGAAAATAAGACACGATGGCCAATAATTGCATTGGACATGGGGTCTTTCTGTCATAAAATATATATATATTTTTTTAAGTTGAGCATGTACAGCTTCTAGCACTGGGAAGTCTATGTGTGCGCTGCTGCAAGACTAGGAGATAATTAGTATCCCCTGTTTCTGAGAGTGAGTGCATGGACTGTGTGTACAATATCCTGTTGGTAAACACTTCTCATTTGGCTTTCTCAGACCCCCTATTTTGAAAATGATATTCCCACAGCCTCACAGTGGTGCTGTGCAGCATTACTTTCAAGTGATATTAACAGGGGTGATACTGATCTGAGTATATTTCCAGAGTGATCCTTGGAGCAAAACTTGTTGAACGAGTGTTATTTACAAATTCATCCCAATGTACAAAAGAAATTCAATTCTTTTTTCAAAGAGGAGTGATAAAAGGATTCTGGTGACTGGATCAGCCTTGCAAATCAGAGCAAGGCTGGAAGTGCAGGACAACAGCAGCAACATCAAAATTGAAAGAGGGGGTGGGGTGGAAGAGTGAAAATGAAATACAATATCTAGGAGGCTCCAGTAATTAAAACCAGATTAAATATTCGTGCTTTGCTAATGATACAAATTGATACAGTTTTAAAAAGCCATTACTAGTACTCCACTATGGGAGTTCGATATATTTTCTGCCCTAAGGCTCTGTTCAGCAGAGATGTTAAGCAGGGCTTATATGTGCAGGAGTGTGCTGAATACAGTAAAATGGGTTTCTTCATCTTTTCATCCTATATTCAGCAGAAATTTGACTGTCCCATGAAAACGTTTCTCAGTACTGCTGGGGACTTTTGCACAGAGCCAAAGAGAGGTGAAGGTATTGTTGTAATACTACTCTTGCTCCCTGCTAGGTCACTGTCTTTTCATGGCACTACAAAGCCCTGTTGCATTCTACCACAAAAATTAATTTAATATTTTCATCTGAAGTAAAAGTGTCAAAATTACCAGCAGCACTCAGGGGAACAAAACCTAGAGAATACATTTGCAGGCACTTTGTGTGAGAACAAAACGTGGCATCAGGCAGCAAAATCAATTGGGATGGAGCCAAGATGACAGGTTGTCAGAGTGCTTTTTCCATACTGACCATGAGAAGAAGACAGAGATCAGAAAGTCTGTGGCCTCTGCCCGAGTCAGGCCTGAGTGTTAGGACAAACACAAAATTTTCCCCGTGAGAGGTGACTTGTTTGGTAGAGTGAAGACGCTAGTGGCACAGACACCTCTGCTATAACAATGTGGTTGAAGCATTAGTAGGTTTGGGCTGATACTTGGTTATTCTCTCCTATCTTTCCCTACTAGAAAGCTTAAATAAAGGATTTTCCAAGCTTTCCAAGAGATTTAAATTCATAACTCCAGGATTTAGGAAATAGGTTTAAGGAAATAGGCCTTAAATTCTCCTTGGCAGCCTGGGAAACCTCAGGCATAGTGTGAGACATACATGTATTTTTTGTATTACTGTAATTTTCAGCCAGGCTTAAGTATCAAGCTGCCCAAGTTTTCCCATGTGCTAATGGGAGATGAACCTGTTCAGAAAGCATTTAGTAGAAACAGTTGGCTCATTACCCCCTGCCTGAAAAAGAGGTCAAGGCTCACTCTGGAGAGTGATGCTGGAAGGTATGGACTCCTCATTCCTGGGGAAGGAGACAGATCAACTAAAAGTGAGAATTTCAGATGAACTTCAATAGCTTGTTGATTTCTTCATTAATATGAAACTTCTTGGAATAAGAGATATTCAGCAGAGGCAGGATTATTTTCTCAAAGAAAATTAGGAGCCCAAATCTCACTCAAGGTCAATGGGACTCAAATGTAAATGCACATATCTTGAAAAGAATGGATCATCGTAAGTCCAAGTGACTAAGTCACTTGGAGAAGGTAAGTTCCTTTTCTAAATCCTTTAAACTTTGACACAATTTTCTGCTTTACTATCTATATGTCCTGGTTATTATGCCTGTGGCCTAAGTTTAAAAATAAATAAATAAATAAAAACCAAACTAACCAAACCAACCAACCAAACAACAACAAAAAAAAAACTAGAGAATTTGACTACACTTTACTTACAGATGTATAATTTGATACGTCTCAAAGCGACTTGACCCCACACAAACAAAAGAAAAAAGAAGAAAATAAAAAGTACTCTTTCCAATAGGATCCAGAATTCCCTGATCAAATTTTTAAAGTATTCCTTCAGCCTCAAAGTCATGAGAGGGGTTTTCAGAAGTGCTCAGCACTAGCATTATTATACCTCATTTGAATTTTACCCTTCAGTTCAAAGTTAGTGATGCTAGCCCAATATGAGAGCTTTTTAAAATCACACCTTATTGATTTAAATCTCACAGACAGTGATTATACTTTGCACTGACACTACAGGAGTAAATCAGGGGTGTGTAACACCCTCAGGACTTGTTTCAGAAGTTCAGCCTGGGCACATCTCCTCCTCTGAGAAAGATGCTAGGTCTTCTTTCTGCACTGATTACACTGTACATTTCCTTGAGATAGTGGAAACCTTTTCCAGAAAGAGCATTTTCTTGAATAGCTTTTCCCAAATGTCTGGGACTACTTGGACTTTAGCCACTTTTCTGCAGAGTTTGCTTTATAATACAGGGACAGTAATAGGGCTGGGGTTTTCATAGGTTTGTATGGGGTTTTCATACTTTGTATGATCATAAACATGACTGTAAAAGTTTATTTAGTTATATTAAAACTGTTGTTCTATCTAAACAAAGAGAGTTGAGTGAGAAAAGATCGATCTCTTCACAGTGAAAATGAACACCAAATTCCCAATGGGGAATCATGCTTCCAAAAAGCATTTACTTTACCAAGCACTGTAAAGTATGCCATATTATGAAAAGCAGCATACAAAAAGTAAGTTTGGTATGTAGGATAAAAAGGATTGGGTAAAGAATTGTTTTGACTTTACCTCTTTGCCCCCAGATAAGGAGTGTGTAATTAGCCTGTGATTTTGGATGGATGAGCATCTGACCTTGTCAACTTTTCATGATCACTCCAGACAAAAGAGAGAGGAAATGTATTGTTTATCTTTCTTACCTGAAGTTCTATGTTACACTTATTGATATAGTAGTTTTTAATTAAAAACAAACTAACTAACAAAAACAGCATTGGGACAGTGCTGCTGAGAATTGCAAATGTGCCAAAAGTTTATTTTTAATAGATTTCTCTTGCATCAGAATGTCTGCAATTTTCAGAATTGCCTTTACATGAGGGTGTGACAGCACAGGGAAGGACTTCCCAAGGACTGAACTGAAATCAAAAGCACAGTTGTTGCGTTACAGTGTCATGTATTCCCCTGTCCAGTGCATTAAAAACTGATGGCATATTGCATTTAGGGGCCAAATCTTTTCTGTAGGTATAATCAGCCTTTTTTTTACAGAAGTCAGTAAGAGTCACCTGCACATGAAACAGAATTTAGTTCTATCTTGAGATTCAGTCTGCTCGGTAGGTCTGATACTGTGCTCCAAATAGGAGGCTAAAATGGGACAGATGGGACAAACTGGGGGAAATAGAAGAGAGAGATGGAAGCATGGGATGAAAGGAAGAAAATGAATGTGCTTATAACACAACAGGAGAACAAAGGAGAGTGTTATAACTGGAGAATGCTTAGAGATGATAATGGAAAGGAAACCATTTAATTGCAAGCAATGGACTTGAGACTACCAGAAGAGATCATTTCTCAAGGGAAATGTCATATTTTAAAAGCATACAGGCACCTAACACCCTTTGAAATCAAACAAATCAATGCTTTCAGATTTTTAAAGGTGCCTGGTATCCAGGTCAGAGGTGTAAATATATTTATGAATCTGTCTTTCTGGACCCTTAAGCGTCTGTGTTGAGGGAATCTATGTTCCAGAACATGGAGTGTAGCTGATATGAATGAATGTAGCATGACAGAAAAATTCCATGATGCAAATCCTGAATCTCCTCACTAAAGGAGAATCATAAAATGAATCATAGAATGACTTGGGCTGGAAGAGACTGGGTAGCCCATGGCCTCATCCAACCTGGTCTTTAACTCCTCCTGGGATGGGGCATTCACAGCTTCTCTGTGCAACATGTTCCAGTGCCTCACCACCCTCTGAGTGAAGAATTTCCTCCTAACATCTGATTTAAATTTCCCCTCTTTTAGTTTAAATCATTCCCCCTTGTCCTGTCATTACCTGATTGAGTAAAGAGTTGCTGTTCATTTATTTATGTCTCCTTTAAGTACTGAAAAGCTGCAGTGAGGTCACCCTGGAGCCTTCTCTTCTGTAGGCTGAACAGCCCCAGCTCTCTCAGCCTTTCTTTGTAGGAGAGGTGCTCCAGCCCTTTGATCAACCTCATGGCCCTGCTCTGGACCTGCTCCAACAGTCCCACATCCTTCTGATGCTGGGGGCACCAGAGCTGGCTGCGGCACTCCAAGTGGAGTCTCACAAGGCAGAGTAGAGGCGGACAATCCCCTACCTTGACCTGCTGCTGTTTTCCCCCCTCTGTTGCTGCAGCCCAGGGTGCAGTTGGCCTTCTGGACTGCAAGTGCACACTGCTGGCTCATGCCAAACTTTTGGTCCACCAGAACCCCCAAGTCCTCTCTGCAGGGCTGTTCTCAATGAGTTATTCTCCCAGTCTGTCCTCATGTCTGGGATTGCAAGGCACAGAGTAATGCTTATTGCCATCAGCTAACTGGGAATAAGAATCACTTAGTAGATGAAATATAAGACAGGACAACTGAGTATCAATAGGAGGAATCTTGTGAGGAAGGAGAGCTGGTAGTAGATACAGTTTAGGGTATACTGATATGATGTATCAGCTGCGTTATCAGAGCAATAACAGTATACTGGTCTGGAAAAGGTCTCAAAAAGTCATTTGTCTATCCTCTTCTCTTGGACCTCTTCTTAGAGATCTCCAATAACAGTGTCTCCAAAGGGAATGTGTACCAGCATGTGTACTTTCAACTTTAGGTATGTTTTTCCTAATGTTTAGTCTGACTCTCTCTTACAGCCATGTAAATTCAACCCTTCCTGTTCTCCCGCCTCGGATGACAACCAGTTATTCCTTCGTCTTTTAGGTCTCTGAAAACTGTTACCATGTCTCTCTTCAGTCCTCCTGTTAGTTTAAGTAACTCCAAGCTCCTAGAGAATTCCTTCCTTGTAGATAAAATATTATGCAGACCTCTAATTGTTCTTGTTTCCTCTGCTTTCTCTCCAGTTCAGCCACATTTCTTGAAGTGTGGTACTCCAAACTGGACATAGTTGTTCAGCTAAGGCTTTGTCACTGGTGAGTAGAGCACAGGGATCATCTCATTTACTGTAATGACTTCACTCCTGCTCAAGAATCTAAGTCCTTTTTACAACAACTTGAAGTTTCTGACTCTTACTCAGCTTTTGATCCATTATAAGCCCCAAACCCTTTCCTGCAGAACTACTATCTCAGTAGTTAGTTCCTACTTCTGTGTTTGTAAAGTTGATTGCATCTACCTAAATTTAATCCCTCACACTTGTTCACATGGAATCACAGATTACTTTTTCAGAGTGTTTCTCCAATTTGTCACAATCATTCTAAGCTCTAATCCTACCCTTTAATACACACATTGCCCTCCAAAGCTGAGATTATCTCCAAATTTAATACTCCCCATTTCATCATATAGTTCATAAATGACAATATTACAAAGTCATAAATGGCAGAATGAGATATCTGTCAAGATGTTGATTTGCTGCTTCTCTTTCCTTCAACCTTTAGAGGAACAAATGTTATTTGGAGTCAAAGATTTTCTGGCAGGAGACAGGGAAGGAAGTAGGTGAAAGGATTTTTCTGTATTGACAAAAGATCACTAGATGTCAGACCACTGTTGGAGACATGCTGAAGAATCTTAAATAGTTGCTTCATCTGCAGGCACCTGATGTTGCTGTAGCATTGTACTTCCAGAACCATCAGAGGAAGCAGGATCAGACTGGATAAAGTTATGTGAGTTGAGCAACGAGGGAATTGAAAGGGTGATGGGGAGAAAACAAAGCAAAACAAAAAAGAAGAAGATGAGGAAGGAAGTTGCACAGTGGGAATAATAGCTTGAGGAATTCCAGTTAAGTAGAGGTTGCAAAGTTCAACCATAGTCTTCGTCATGGTAGGTAGGGTAAGCTCTTTTTAACCCACACTGAATCTCCAAAGGGATTTAAATGTTTTCTGATGTTGTTCTTGTCTAGTAATGCATTACTAATAGTTGGGGTCCTCTCAGCTTTCAGGTGCATGATGCAGAAGAGATCAAAGGAAAGTAAATTCTACTCTGTGGCACTGATTTTACTCAAGTAAAGGGAGGAAAAGGACACAATTCCTCTTGAAATTGCATGTAAGGAGTAACATATGAACTTAGAAATTATGGATGATTTGCAGCTGTGGTGAAGGAACTGTTGGGAGGTGGGCACTCCCAGGTAATGAGATGGTGAGGAGGCCAAGGACTTAGAAATGAACCTGGGGGATGGTTTCTTCATTTGAATGTTGCAGCCTCCAGCAAATCCTAGACACTGGCATTTCCTTGTTCTTTGTGTACCTTCACTCTTATAATTGGAGGGAAATCATTAATTTCCTCATTCATTCTGCCTCTACTGAGAGTTTTTCTTTTCTCAGTCTCATTGAGACAGACATTGTCTCTAATCCCCAGTTAAGATGAATTTGTGATGAGGAAAATGTTACTTCCATAGAATGCTTCCAGTTCTCTAAAGCATCTTCTTAGTTAAGCTGGAGAGATGATCTTGAAAGGGGAAGGAACAGATTGTAGAATGAAGGCATTCAGAAAATACAGGACAAATTACATGTCTTGGATAGATCAGCCAACCTTAAGTCCTTCAATGTGCCTTCAAGTTCCACTCTTTATTTTACTTTTTTCTTACCTGGCTAGTTCCAGTGGTTTATTACCACTGTCTTCTCCCACTTGTATAAAGAGCCCTTGCTCTTGCAGGAAAGTTAGTACTGACTTGAACAAAGTGCTTTTCCAGGGCACCCCGTGTTGAGCAGCTGCTCCCTTCCTGTTTGGCTACCCATGATCTTATTATATTCAGACACTTTTCAATGCTAGTTTGGGAAGAGGAATTTGAAGTGCATGGAATTTGCAATAAAGCCATTGATTGACTTTACAAATCGCTGTTCAGCACTTTATTCCTCCACATCTTTGTACCACTCTGAAGGAAGGAGAAGAAGCATATTACACAAAGGAATGAGGAAGGTGGATTTTCTAAGTTAATTGTAATAGACATAAAACATTACCAGAAGCAATTAGGTGTCTTGTTCTCCTCTGTAGCTTTGCAAGTCTTCTCCTGAAGCAGTGATAGTACCTGGAACAGGTGGAGGAACATTATCACCTACCTTACATGAGTATTTGAAGTGTGAGATTCGACTTCTAGGTGTTTGCTACAGGTCTACCTGTAATTAGATATTAGATATAGAAGAAGCAAGAACTTTTGGTTGTTTTGAGTTCTGGGGACAACAATTGTTCCCAGGTCTCTGTCTGCAGGAAATATTGTTACAGAGAGTGTCATTTATTCATCTTCTATTGATACAGTGCTGTTCATATTCTGGTAATCCTATCAGGCAGAATAGGATCTCCCAAACACAATCTAATCTGTCCACACATTTCTGCAGTAACTTTTTGTAGGAAAATGGTCTGATTTTGAAACACTTTTGCACATAAGTAACTTTATTAGCAAGGCCTATTAAATTGATTCACATGCATAAAACTTTTAATAAGTAGATGTATTTGTAAAATTGCCCTCTTTTCCCTTATTTGTCAGAAAAAAATAATAATACGGAAGCCAACAAAACTTTTAGCAACAGAGTGGTAACATTTGTATTTCACTGCAGAAGACATACCTGTACCCCGGGATTGCGTGGGTACTTTAAAATGTGAAAGCCCCTATCCAGGATCTGAATGTGATCTCCACTGTGAGGAGAAAGGAAGGGTATAGTTTCTTCTGGAGGACTTCCTAAGTTCCAAAACTTGTATGAGCAAGGACAGCCTTTCCAGGGATGAATGAAAAATGTGTTTTAAAATGCGTTTAATCACATGACATGCTATACTTCATATAGCCTGGCTTTTTGTTGTTGTTGTTGTTGTTTTGTTTTTGTTGTTTATTTGTTTTCTGGTTAACTCTGACCTTGTGAATTTCCATGCTTAAGCAGATCTCTCTGCCACACTGTCAGCCAGTCTGCTTGATCTCTTATTCCCTTTGCATTCTCCAGCTAAATTGGAGTGTCCCTTATGCAGATGCAGAGGTGGAAGGGAAGCTCACTGAGCTCTCATATCCATGAAGCAAGTAGGATGACTTCTGCCACCACAATCTCCAAGTAAATTGCAGAAAGCTGTTAACATTTTTATAGGTGACTGCATAACATTATTGCGTAAATGAATTTGATAGATTAATGTATTTTACACGACTTCACTAGGAAACAATATAAGCAGTATCAATAAATGAAAAACAAAGTACTGCATTATGCTTTATAATTTAAAATTTATATTTATATTAAAATTTGTGACCCATCATAGCATTGTAGAAATATAAACCAATTTTGAATGGCAAGCAGATTGAAACAAATTTCTAAAATTTTCATCCTGGCATCTCACTGATGTGGGGAGGACAACACAATAACCCTTGCCTCTTTGAGCTAATAACGTAACATAGTACACTTCTTGAAATTGTACACTTCTTTGTGAGAAGTTAGGCTTCTAACAGTAATTGCTATTTTTATTCTGATGAACAAGCAAATATTTTATAGTGCTGAGAAAAAGTCTCTTTGCTCTACCGATGAAAAATGCATTAAAACAAATCAACCAGCAGAATGTCAATGAATTAACAATTAATACATAAATAAATCATATCTGCCTAGTTTATTCAATTTTAGTTGATGGCCTGATTCTCAATTCACAGAAGTTTTGCACTGATATAAGCAGAGTTTACAAAGATACTACAAAGTTAAAGTTCCAAATTTACAAAAACCTTCAAGCTTCCCTTTTTCAAAAGTTGGTTCAAATGCTTAATTAGCTTGTGTAGAGTCACTTTAAATTTATGAGTAGAATCCCATAACCATTTAGAAGCCTAGCCTGCTCCTTAAATATCTGACATCAAATCTGATCTGGTATTTATTTACCTTACTTTTATTTAGCCTTGATTTTTTTGGACATAGCACTACAAAATACTTTTGTACAGAAGGCATGAGAAGTGGCATTGATTTTATATTAAAAGATCTTATTTGTCAGTTTCTGTGATTGACCTACTTGTCCTTACTTGTGTGCGCAGAGTTTGTTTTTTAAAAATCTTTTTCGCAGATAAGCCATTTTCACTGAATGGAAATTAAACACCCCCTCCAATATTTTCAATCCAGAGAGCAGATACACTGATTACAGAAAATAAACTGCCTTAAAAATTATCACCATAATAAGAATGAAACTAGCTCCTTGATTTTACCTGTTCAAGATGTATGCAAACCCTAAACAAATACTAAAAATGAGGCCCATTACCATTACAGTAAGGTAGACCATCAGCCACTACTATTACATTGCTAACTTTAAGATGGGTCTTTTAAAATAATTTGTTTAATCTTAAGGTTAATAGAAAAATAAAATTTAATTTAGTCTTTACTTCTAAATTTGCCAGGCTGAGAATATCTCACCATAATTTTTCTTATGACTTAAATGTAAAAAGTTACATCATGTTTGGACAGAATATATTTGAGGAGTTCACTGAAAGTTGGGTACAAATTTTGGATTCCCAGCATGTTATATCTCAAAACAGCTCTAATTACAGTATATTTGACCTAGGTTGGTTTTGGTGTGTATTGGTGTCTTTAATTAGTTTTGAGATGAATTTAATTAGTTATGAAAATTCCATCCAAAAATTCCACACCACTGTGCATCCAAGCACATCTGGAGCACAGTGGTGTTTTAACTACTGACTAATCATTTAGGATGAGTTTAAACTTCATGTTTCAGTGCTGTTTAAGTAAGATGTCAGTGTGCAATTACTGCAGGAATGGGAGCATCTGCACATTAAGGTTCTTGTCTCCAGCACTCTGTCATCAACCAGCATGCTAAGATGTGCCCTCAATTTTGAGTGTCATCAGTAAAATTATTCTGTGCACTACTTTTGGTTTCCAACCCCACTCCAGCCATGCATCAACAAGACAGTAAATCTAACTCTATTACTGCATCAAAAATACTGCAGCTACACAGCCAAGCACTGACTGGGTATAAATCTGTGCTGCTGCCCTAAAACACACTTAAATTGTCAGCTGGATCAGGTGCTGTTGGGATTTCCTGAAGGTGGGTCACACTTTGGTGGTACAGGAGTGATGTGGAGGTGATGTGGTTCTGACTGCAGGTGATGAAGACTACGTTTAGGGTGCTGGGTGTGTTGTTGGCACGTGTGTTTGGTACTGATGGCCTGGTTTGATTCAACTGGATGAAGTCCCACAAGTGTACATCAACTCTTCCATGCTGGTTTGAAGTGTTGATTATGTGGTCACTGAACACAGGCTGTGGTGCTGAGCAGCCCCTACCCCATCCAACTCCTGGCTCACAATGGGTTTTGGTGCAGACCTGCAGCCCCCCACTGGGAAACTGTGTTAGGGAGACAGTTAAGACCTGCCTGCCCCACAGCAGCTCCCCTCAGGTGAACTGGTGGGGGATGTGTGAGGCAGCGGGGTGTAACGGGATGCACTCCGCCCCTCCCCCGACCACCCTGTGGCTGCGCTCCGTTGTTCCCTCGCCCACCACAACCGAGTCGGGGCGGGCAGTGCGCATGCGCCGGCCGGCAGCGCCGCCCGCCCCCCCCCTCCCTCCTCCTCCCCCCCGTCTACCATCCGGGCACCTCCGCGCCGCCCGGCGAGCTTCCGCACAACTTTTTTTCCCCCCGGCAAAGTGAAATCAAGGCGCAGCCGTGCGCGCGCGCTGCGAGGAAATATAGTCCCTCCCGGCCCCCTTCTCCGCCCGGTCCCATTGGCGGGGGAAGGAGGGGGGTGGAGGAAAGGGGGGGGGGCAAGGGGGCGGGGCGGGGACTGAGGGGGGGGGACGCGGGCGGGGGCGGCGGGGGAGGGGCCCCCCCAGTCCCAGTTTGGCGGAAAGTGAGTGATGAGTCTGTGTCCCCAGCAAAGAGGCGGCCAACTTGCTGGGCACGCCGAGGAGTTGGTCCCCGCCGCTCTCGGGGGCGCTTTTTTTTTTTTTTAATTTATCATCACTATCGCCGATCCTTTTCTTTCCTTTTTTTTTTTTTTTCCTGGTCTTTTTTTTTTGCTTCTTTTATTTATTTTTTTTATTTTTATTTTTTAGAGGGAGGGGTGGCTGCCCGGTTGCCAAAAGGAAAACAAAAAAAAGGCAAAAAAAATATTACAAAAACAAACCAACAACAACAACAAAAAAGCGAAAAGAAAGGGAGCAAAAAAAAACAGCCATCCAAACAATTCAAACCAACAACAACAAATCCAAACCAAACAAACAACCAAACTAAACAAACAAACAAAAAAAAAACCCTCGGATCTGAAAGTGGCAGGAAAAGTGCCCGGCAAGTTGCAGGAATGGAGCTACACAGCTTGCAAGAGGCGTTAAAAGTGGAAATCCAATGTCACCAGGTAAAAAAAAAAAAAAAAATGAAATGAAATGAAATGAAATAAAATAAAGTTAAAAAAAATCGTTTTCGTTCTCCCCGGCGCTTCTCCAGAGGGAGAGGAGGAGGAGGAGGCAGCTCACGCTCCCCAGCAGCGGCTGCCGCTTGCCGCGGGGTCCTGCGAGGGGCCGGGGGGGCGGCGGGGTCGCGGGGCGGTGGCGAGGCTGGGGGGCCACCCCCACTCGGCCCCCCGTGGCAACGGCGAGCACTCCGCCAAAGTAGTTTTTCGGATTGTTGGCTCGAGTTTTGTCTTGGCTTTCCTTGCTTTCTTTCTCTTGTTATGTGTGTGTGTGTCTCTGGCTGTGCTGGGGAGAGCCGGAGTTGTTGGTCGGGGTTGCGGGAGTGAGTGTGCGAGAGCGTGTGTTTGAGCGTGCGTGTGTGTGCGTGTGTGTTGGAGAGATTAGGACGAGACTTGAATATTTATGAGCTTTGCTTGAAACTGACTCGCAGTGTTTACTTGCCTCTTTGTTCCTTACCCCCCTCCCTCCCCCGTCCGCACACATACATACATTTAAAAAAATCCATTAAACTTGAAACAGTTTCTAATTCCTCCTTTTTGGGGGGTGATTTTTTTTATTTTATTTTTTATTATTATTTTTTAATTATTATTATTATTTTTTTTAATAGAAACTAGTTGCACAGATGAAGCAAGATCCACAGGTAAATGCAGATCCTTTTTTTTCTCTTCTTCAGTATTTTATCCCTGCTGTAATAAGCGCAGTTGTGCTGGGACAGCAGGATGAGAAACTTTATCAGTAAGAGATCTCATTTTGTAGTCTGCACTGAGCTTTCTTTCTAAAGAGGGTGTTTTGTGTGTGCATGCTTTCGTACGGCTTTGGTGGAACGGTTTTGCCTTTGAACAATTTCTAGATCGGAAGTTTATTCATTACAGGGGTTAGTTTACACTTTGCCTTTAATATGCATCTTATTGCCGTTTTTGCAGAACGGGGATCTTAAGAAACAAATCCATGAAAGGCAATCAAGAATAGCAGCTCTTAATGAGAAACAAGTAAGGAACATATCGACTAAGTCGTGTTTGGTTTTTCTTCTTGTTTTTACAATGCACTTTCTAAACATCCGAAAAGTGTCTGTGTTAGCTGAAAAATACCGACAGCAGAGAATATAACATCCGTTTTCCTAAGCGTAAAGTAAGAAAATGCATGTTTTCATAATGAGGTTGGATTCTTGGATGTCTTGCTGGGGGAAAGAATGATTTTAGCACTACTTGTTGTAGAAAGATAAGCAGTAGTTAAAACGTAAAAAAAAAAAAAAAAAAAAAAAAAAAAAAAAAAAAAAAGAGGCGTCCATTTTGAGTTGGTCGACATGTTTTAGGAATATGGATAATTCTCCTATCTTGGGCTACTTCTGTGTAATGTGCAAAGCAAGAGTTGGGAACGGGGAGGCTGGAGCACAGTTTGGAGCCATTTCTGTGTTTGATTACAGAACTATTTTTTATTGATCACTTTATTTTAATTCTTTTCTACTTCTTTATTTTTTTTTTTCCTCCCCAGTTGCCTTTCTCTTCCCTTGGTCTGATCTGACGTGTTAGCTTTTGATTCGAGTTCACTTAGGCACTTTCACTCTCTCCCCCCCCCCAAAAAAAATTAAATAAATAAATAAATAAATAAATAAAAAGAGCTTAACCTGTTTCAGTTTCAGCCACTGGAAGGGGGGGGCGGGAGGGGAGAGGAATTAAATAATCGGAGGAGGGGAACAAAACAACCCAGAAACCTCTCCTCCCTCCCTCTCCCTCTCTCTCTCCCACCTCTCAGACCCTCCCCAAACTTTCCCGTCCCCTGGCTTTGCAGGGGGGCGCCCCCCACTTGCGGGCGGGGAGCGGCGTGGGGCGTTTCAGCACCGCGGACAGCAGCGGGGGGGGGGGATCTCGCTCTCTGCCGAACTATCCGCCCCCCACCCCAAAAAACCCAGCCAAAGGCCCCTGTCCCCACTTGCAGGACTTCCACTGCGCGAAGGGTGGCTGACAAAGCCGGAGACAGATCTGTTTGCATGAAACCCCCCTCCCCAGGACTGAACTTTCCCTCTCCATCCCCTCTTTGCTCTCACCCACTCTCTACTCTCACGACTCCCTCCATCTCTCACAACCCCCCCTATCTTTCACAACCTCCCCATCTCTCACACTCCCCTTCCCCTCCACTCCCCATCCCCCGGCAGCGCAGTTCCTGCGGAACGCGGTGGCCGCTTCAGCACCACGGTCACGGACAGCGCACGCGGGGCCGGGGCAGGGCGGGGAGCACTCGTGGGACCCCCTCTGGCTTTCCCATTTTCCTTCTTTCCTTCTTTCCTTTTTCATTTCTTTTATTTCTTTCCTGTTTCCTTTCTCTCTCTCTCTCTCTCTCTCTCTTTTCTTTTTCTTTTCTTTTTTTTTTCCTCTTTTTCTCCTGGAGTTGTGCTTAAAGTTGAAAAGTGATCCATGCATATATATAGTCTGTGTCCATAGGTGACGGTGATTATGTGCCACCCTTTTCCTCCCGGTTTATTGTAATCAGAATTTGTCAGCACTCTCAATTTGGTAGTGGAAGCTTCCATTTTGTGAGGAAGGGGTGTTGGTTTCTTCTAACATGGAGAAAAGTCTGCAGAGTTTGAAGGTGGGGGATGGGGCCCCATTCATGCTGAACATTACCATTTTGATTGCTTTGATGCCATTTTTGGAGGGGGGAGGGGATAGAATACCCTACTCAGCAGAGCACAAAGATGTTTAATCACTGTATAGAATCAAATCAGATACTTTCTTCTTAAAAGCAAATCTGACACTACATGATAGCTAAGGGCTGTCAGTTTTTTTGTTTTTTTTTTTTGTTTTTTTTTTTTTTTTGTGGTGTAAAACAGCAAGTTATTGACTCTAGTACTACTATACTGAGTATAAGATTTTTTTTCTAAACAAGGTAACAGCTTTTACTCCAACAATGCATCTTTATGTTTTCTTTCTTCAAGATGGAAATAGTTTTACTGTTCTAAGTGGGTATTTAGAACATATATTTGATCATTTTCCCCTGTATTGTAGCAACTATTTCAAGGCTGTTTAAATTTTTATGATGATAGTAAATGAGAAGCTATTTATTATGTGTCATGCTGGAATTTAGATAAGGCAAAGAGACACATTTGAAAATACAGTTTGAATGTTCTGATTTAGCTCGGTGAAAGAGGTTTGTGCTAAGCTTACACAATCTATTTATGCATAATCCAAACTAACTAGTAAACAATTGTCATATATTTATGACTTGCCCTTCTCATAATCTTATAAATAAATCAATAAACTATGGAGTAATTAAACATAAAATACCAACATCCTGTAAACACACCAGATTTGGCCTAGCAGGAAACCTACTATGGTTAGGCAAAAAAAATATATATTTTACTGATTTCAACATCTTGTGCAACAAGGGCTTATAAATAAAGAGTCTAGCTCTTAAGTAAAAGAATCTGGAGGTTTTTAATAAGAGTCTAGCTGGTGATGTACTGTCCTCTTGCTCTAGACTGCCACCTCTGGAGGTCTAAACTAGAATCTTTCTTGGGTCACAAGTGAAATGAGTTTGGAGGTCTTAGCCTTTGACCAAATCACAAAACCATCATGCAACTTTACAGACCAGGTGGTAATTAGCAGTTGCTCCTTGGGTACTGGCTTAAAAGTGAGGTACTGGCTTAAAAGCTCTTGAGGGTCTGTTGAGGTGCAGTGAAAGCTGCTGAGACAATAGTTTGACTAATACTGCAGCTGTTTACTGGTTTCAGGCTCTCACTTTTGTGGATACACCAAAACACAGAAGTAACCTTAAGAAGGCTGTGTAAGTAGGGAAGTTGTTTTTACATATGTTTTTCCCCCCACCCACATTCATGCCCAATTTCTTTAGGCACAACTGATTCATAATGCACTAAAACATATCTTTGATTGTGCATGCACTGAATACAAAAGATGCTGAAATTACATTTCAATTAAAATGCATGTGTGGATGATGAAGCAGGTAGTAAAATGAATAACACATCTGGTAGAAAAATAGCAGGGGGGAGTGTTACCTTTCAGTACCGCCACTCCTCAGTTTTCCATTGTAGCTGTTAGAATTTGTGGCAATATTTCTTTTCATTTAAAATTACAAATAAAACCAGAAAGAATCGAATGAGAAAATCAACTTTTGGCATATGAGGTAAATGTATAAGGGAGACTTACGTGCACAGTTGTCTTTTAAGTTGCAGCCTAATTAAAGATCCCTGGCTAGTCATTGGTACTTCCTTTTCTTGTTGGAAATAGTATGGAATATAGTTTATATAGTATGGAATATAGTTTATGGAATAAACTATATAGTATGGAATATAATTTATATAGTATGGAATATAGTTTATATAGTTTTCCTATTTTCTCAGTCTTTTCAAATAAGCCGTATGGAGCCATTATTTTCATTACCAAAGTGGTGCAGCTTAAGTTAATACTTAACTCGGCATCTTACTCAGAAAGACAGAAGTTAGACTTTTGTTCAGAGTCCATCCTTCATATACTATAGTTTTGATGAATTGTAATAGCATTTGAGAGTGGGTTACCTCTTCTTTAACAAGATATGATGTGTGAAGACTCCATTAGTTGGTCCAGTGGTTTTACACGTTCAATCTACAGCACATGCAGAGCAGCAGTAACATTTTTATCTAAATTGTCAAGCAACAAGCATTTATATGTAAATAAAAGAACTATCATAAGAAAGAGCCAGTGTTGGTCTTAAAAGCACACCAGAGGTGTCTGCTACATGTGTTTCTTGCTTTATGTCCTTAAAGAGTCTTTAAGGGTCTTTTCATTTTAGAAAGTTGTCTCTTATTAATTAATAGATGAAGATAAACAAATAAAGAAACCTTTCACCTCCAGTCAGAAATTAATTGTTACTGACATAAATATTAGATGGCGAGCCAGGTCTTAAAAATTAACAATGAGCATGTGTGGGCTACTATATTTTCGACTCTGATGAACTCTGAATTCAGACAGCCTGTCCTGGAGCGCAGTAATAAAAATATGTCTTCCTGAAAGACATTATGTATATGCCATTCACTTGTGCACTACCTCATTTCTTTACCATAATTTACTATCTATGCAGAAAATCAACATTAGTTTCAGGCAGACTCCCCCAACCTTTGCTATTGCTGGCTTGTATTTTTGGGTAGTATGTCTGAAATTAAATCACTGACTGTATTTTGCCTATGGTGATCACCAGTAAAGCCTGTTTGTGGAAAGTGTTAGGCTTCTTAAAACTCAAATACAGTTCTTGTATGACTTGTTGGAAAGGATCTAGCTCAAGATGTCTGATTTTACTCATGTCGTGTCTTTGTTTTGGGGAAAAGGAGGAGGTGTTTTTTTGGTTTGTTGAAATTCGGGATGTGCTGTGCCTGGAAATGGCAACATTGTTTACACACATTAAAGGGAAAATTATTGACATTTGCCAAAGCTCAGTATTTCATACTGTTTGGTACTTTCAGAATTGTTGAAATCAAACAGCATCAGTGAAAACTGAGATAAAACCTGAAAGGCATTTCCAAATCAAGTTGAACCTAATGTGAAACTCCGTCACATGGCACACACAGCACTCCCATTTACTGTGGCATGAATTGTATCTACTTATGTTCATCCCAGCAGAATTTGGTTCAAAGGGCCTTACCAAGTACTCACCGAAGTTGAGGGAGACAGGGCAATGAGCCCCAAGGTGAAATATTAAACTTTTCAATCACAAGTCTTTAAACATAAAGACAACAGGTATTAAATCTGGGCTTGACCTTACAGTTCCTCTGCATGTTGAGGTCCCACTGACTTTGCTGGGAAACCTGTATGACTGAAGAGTCAAATGAACTTACTGGATCAAAGTAATGATTAGTTCGGGACTGTAATTCAGAAAGCTTCTGTTCCTCATCTTTTTTTTTGCTGAAAGCAACAATTTATTAGTTGCTTTGCCATCTGTTGAAGAAGTGACAAAACTAGGAAAGAATTTACCTTCAGCTCTTTGGAGGAGAAACTTGGGAATACAGTTTGCATAGTGGCAAGCCCAGCTTTCTGTTTTTTTTGTTTGTTTGTTTGTTTGTTTTTTTGTTTGTTTGTTTGTTTGTTTGTTGTTTTTTCAGTAATACTATGTTGAGAAAAAGGGTAATAAAGACCATTTTCATAGAGGTGAACCACAATGGAAATACATGTATGTATCCTTGTGGCTTTCTGCCTAGTCCATCTAAGATTCATGGAAATTACACATCTGTAATGAAAATGTGTACTGGAGGGGTTAGAACCACCTTTTGTTTGGTAGCTGCTTGACTGGCATGTGAAATGCTATTTTGTTCTAGCAATTTTCTTTGACTGTATGATGTTCTGTAGTTGTACAGTATATCACTTGGCAAGGCTAAGAGTTGAAAAGTGAGCATTACTTTCATTTTAACCATTTTAAAGAGTTCACTTTGATATTTTTGCCACTTAAAACACCTGCTGTCAGAACAGTACAATTGATTTCAATTAACTTTGAATTTCTTCAATAAGATGACTTTTATAATAACTCCAGTAATCCCATGATGCCTCATTAGAGGAGCTGGCTATGATGATTATCCCTGTGATTTAGCATTTTTTTCATTACAATGGTTTTGTCTATTCAGAAGAAAAAAAAAAAAAAAAAAAAGGGGATTATGGCAACAATACCTTTTTATTTCACTTCTGGTTTTACACTAACAGAACATTCTACCTGTTACACAGTGTAAAATACCTAATTTATACTTGCAGCAAACAGGTATTTGTTCAGATGTATACAATACTTTAGTAGGCAGACCCTTTCAAAGAAACTTTAGTTCTGTGTAGGAACTCTTTCTAGGAGTTAGAATTTGCTTTAATTTCCTAGTAGACACTTGGACAGTTAAAAGCTATGCTTTCACAGGAGTCTTTGTCTAGAGCTCTGGTTTAATGGGACAAATTTTCAATTGGTTCGTGCCATATGTGCAGCTGATTTGGAATTGCATTATCATGTTAGATGCTTGTATCAGATCAATTCATTCCAGGATCTAGCCCACAGACTCATTCTGCTTGTAGAAGAAAAGTAGAATATGGCTCTAAATGTCTCCTTTCCATATCATGGTGTTAGAGAAGGGTTTTTGAATTGTGATTTTAAATCACATTTCCAGTAGGATACTGCATCACTCTAAACACTTCTGGTATGTTCAAGTAGAGAAAATCCCTTTTCATCTCATTCCAGATTTGATTTTCAAGTTGAAAGCATGAAGGCATATAAAGGCAGGTTAATACAGAGTTACTTTTAAGTTTTGCCTCTATGCCTTTCTCTTTGTGATCAAAGATAAAATATGCAGTATTTTTTTTTACTTGATTATAAAATGATACCTCCCTCTCCCCTCAGCCCCCCAAAACAAAATCTGAAGCATTAACACAATTTCTCATCAATAGAATTAAAGGGTAGAAGTTTGCAAATCAATAAGACAAGGCCATGGTAAATGGTATATGTGTGATCACGATGTCAAAGAGGGCAGTTTGTACATGCATAGTAGTTGGAGGTAAGGGAAGTACCAAAAATGGGCTGCAAGTTTAAAATAAGAACAAAGAAAAACAAACAAACAAACAAAAAAGAATTGGACTAATTGAAATGCAAATTTATCTTTCTGCCATTAAAGTAAAGTAGTCAGTTATTTCAACCTAGCAGAATTATATTTGGTCTATCCAGTCCTTGTGGTTAAATCAACCACACTTCCTTTATGTGCATCTATATAAATGTATGTGTATTTTATTTATTTATTTATTATTATTTTTTTAAATTATTCACTTAAGGTGGTGCTACTTTGTTATCTGGAAATATTTTTCTTGAGCCAAAATGTACTTCCTTAAATATGCTCTCTCCCTCTCCCCTTCTCTCTCTCTCCTTGAATCAGCTACTTATTGTTATGTAGTAGCAATTTCCAGAGTGTCATGAAATTGCTGATGTGGCTTAGTTTTAGCTACAACCTGCAACTGTCAATAGTAAGCATCTATTGAAATCTAATATGTATTACAGGGCTTTTTTGCATAAGTACAGGCAGACCCTTCTGGTTAATATACAGTGACAATTGAAAAAATATGAGGACGTTTTCTTTTTTTAAGCCATGGAGGAGTTAAGTGTATGCCTGAGTTTAAACTACAGAACAACCCATCTGACTGAAGGAAAGTAAACCAGAGAAATAGCCCTACATGTGGCTTTGGGAGAATCAAAACAATAAGTATCTGGGAAATCTGTAGATATGATGGGTGGTGTTAATTTGAGGTGTTGCAAGGCAGTCTTATTTTCAGAATTGGAATTCAGCCTTAAGAGCTTGGGTGTTGAGGCTGCGGCAACAGTATGTTCGTCTGGAAATTTGTCTGGTTGCTTACATTTCATCAAGAGAAGGGTATAATAGGTCTTGAAACAGAAGTTAAATCTATACCTTACCATGTTGATTTAACTTGATCGTGTAGGTACTTTGTGATATAGCTTACTTCTTAACCAGAGAGAAGGAATGGCATAGCCTTTCTGAGCAAACTCAGCTATTGATGACAAATCTTATGAGGTTACAGAAAGTAAAAATGTATATTATATTTTGATTAACGTGACTCAAGTGAGAATCGTTGATACTTTTGACACACAGCAGAGATTAACCCACAGCTTCTGTAATTTTACATTTTTCTAAAGTGCTCTGAATCAGCTAAGACTGTCTAAAGATTTATTGCTGAACTGAAGCTTTTCTAAGAATGAAAAAGATGAGAGAAGATTCCATTCTCAGAAATGCACAGACTAGAGAGTCTCTGTGTCTAAATGTGTTTGTGGTTGTGTGTATTGGTTGGGTGTGAGCATAAGGTCTTTCTCTTTGATATCATTCAGGCAGAAAGCCAATATGCGCATGTAAATGAGCCTGAAAATATAATTAAAAATATATACATATTGAGGACTGTGATACATAATTTTATATGAGATGCAGGTTACAAAGTGACAAGTAACATTTCCTATATAATCACTGATACTAACTCTCATCTCTGATTTATGCATCTCATATGTTATTAAGTACTGAACAGATAAATGCTGGAATTATTTCTAAAGATATAATTTCACCACAGTGAATGAATGCAAAGTATGCCTTGCCCATTCTTCTCCCAAAACAAAAGCCAAAATACACCTATCACGAAAATGTTACTACAGACACTAAAACTATCTTATATAAGGTCAGATAAAGACCTCTTTGATAGAATATATTTCTTGGATACAAACTGTGGCAAAATAGATCTGGCTGTGTCATTAATATATTAAGATGAAGGAGATTCTGCAAATCATTAACACATATCTAGGAACTGAAATACAGATGAAAAAAGATAGATTGCCAGGTGAAATACATAAACAATCTTGGCCTGTATTTCATTGTAGATAACAAAGTCTTGCACGTAAAAGCTTACACAAGAAACATCTCAGAAACTCCAAACTTCAGGCAAGAAGCCAGTTTTCTTTGCTGTCTATTCTAAAAGTTAGGTTAGAGTGCTGGATACAGAAGCTAACATTTCTGCTCTCCAGCTTGGAGAATAGGTATTTTGTAAAGCTTTATTTCTTGTTTAAAAATACAAGTGGAATCCAGATGTATTTTTATCAGCAGCTCTGTAGCCCATAAATATATACAAACTTAGCCAGTGTCTTATTTACATTATTTTATTAACATTCTTTGCTGAGTGGGCTTGAATGGAGCACAATCTCTCATATAGAAGATCTAATTGTAAACACAAGGGATAGAACCAAATATGCAGCCTTTAAAGGGAAAAGAGTCTGTCAGCTTTGTTTAAAGTGTCCTTTAATGAACTTCTGTAGCAGCTTGTATCTTAGCAACACATTTTATTACATACCAGTGCGAGAGAATCAGTTTGCAGATGTAGTTGCACAGTTGCACACAGTAATTTATTTCCCCCCCTTTTTTTCCCTTTTTTTTTTTTTTTTTTTTTTTCCCTACTCCTCTGCGGTGACTCAACTGGAATGTGCAGACTGGTTTTTCTAGCACTGGTAGCTCACTCAAAATCCCTGGTTGGTTCATTTGTATCTGTTCTGTTTTGTTAGTTGATGAAAAAGCGTGGTAAATGCATAGTGATTTTGCTTGGTCTTAGAAATTCAGATATGACTGTTTTGAATAGGCATGGATTTAAATTAAAAACAAACCAAGCTCATTTCAATGTGCTTTTTTTTTGCTAGTAAGTGTTCTGTCCAGTGCTAGTCCTCGTACACACAAACTAGTTTCCAGATTTATAGGTTATTTACTCTTCACTGTTACATGGAGCTGTTTTAATCTATCACCTTTTCCTCTTTGAAAGCTAATTGGAATATAGTAGTGACAAGAACATTTGCAAGCTTTTTTTTTTCTTCCTTCTTAGTCAAAACATTGCACTTAAAATGCAAATATATCAAAAAAATAACTTTTTTTAAAACCAATTAAAATAGTGCACTTCTGTCTCTCTTTCAAATGACCTGAAAGAGTTGAGAGTTTCTTTGTTGAAAGAAATACTTTTTTTTCCCTTACCTTACTAATTGCAGACTGAGTTCTACTTGCATGTTTTGACTGAAAAATACTGTGAGTAGCTCTTTTCAGTAGGGTCTGCTGAAGAATGAGATACTACTGAAGATATATATGAGCAATAGAACCTAGACTTCTTTTTTCCTCATAAATTAAAGGGAAAAATACTTCTTATGAGCAAACTAAATAGCATTCAGCTCAATTTGCATTTTGTGCAGGCTAGGCAGATGTAAATCCAGAAATATATTTCCCTGGAGTTCGCTGGAGTTACCCACTTTTTTTTTTTTTGTGATAAAAATCAGAAACTGGTCAGAGAAAGAAAAGCAGGTGAGAAAAGGTGAGGAGAAGGGCAGTCCAGAGCATTAGGTGAACCCACAGAACAGGGGTAAGCTTGTTGCCTTAAAGATACTGCTCTTGGGGAAGGTTTCATTAAACTTCTTTTAACAAGTAGCATGTTGGGGGTTGATATTAAAAAGTCAGGAGACATCCATTTCATGAAGTCCTTTGGTATTTGCAAGTAGACAGGTGAAGATTTTTGAAAGAGATGGAATTGTTTCTATGCTTAATAGTAGTTAAATGTATTTGCATTAACTGACAAACCATTAAATTTCTTAAATCCTTATTTCAAAACAGAAGTTTATTTTCACTACGGAATATAGATGGATTTGGCTCTAGTTTTTTGTTTTCAGTATGTCAGGTGATAGTTTGCCTGTATCTTCGGAATTGCAATAGTTCAGCCTTATCAAGATGCATAAAAGAAGCCCTCTAAACTTAAAAACAAAGTGTACTGTAAAAGGAGAAATAAAAGACATTCCTAACTACCTTTAAAAAACTGTAATATTAGACGTAAACCGGTAGGATGTCCTCTGAAACCAAAAGCATTTATGTTGCCATGTGATTAACTTGCTTTTTTCTTTCACAATTCATCCCACTCTTTATTAACTTGGATTGGATTGAAAAAAAACCTCTAAGCTGGGGAATGCATCAGAATCTTGCACAATCACCACGATTAATGATGACAGCATGAACTGTTGAACAAGCTAAATCATGAAATTCGCAATATTGCTAGACAAATGTGTTATATGCTTTTCTGCAGCTGTATTGGCCATAACAGAAGGGAGTAGCAGTTTCTGGCATATTTCATGTCCTGTCAGGAGAAATAGTACTTACAGCACACACAACATTTGAAGTCCGTGTTCCAGGGTGTGTGTGTGTGTTAATGCTGGGAATGTTTAAGTGAGGTGGAAAACCAAGGGACTTAACACATTTAGAAAGTTCTTCTGCAAATAGTGCATTAACAAGGAACAAAATGAAGCATTTAATTGTGTTCTGAAACATTTAGGAAACAATTAGGAACTTGTGTCTTGATTGGCCAAAGCAAAACATCCAGCTTGAGTTGTTCATTTTTGTATCAATAAAGAAAGAAAATGCTGTTTTCCAGAAACACTAACATTTCCAGAGACTTCTTTAACTCTCTGAGTAATAGCATTGCACCTTGTTACAGAAGTACTTTCACTAAAAGAAACTTAAAGGAACTTCCATCCCCAGATGAAGCAACAACTCATTTATAAACAATGAAAGCAGGAACAATAGAAAGCTGAGTGCATTCTGCATGAATAATATAACTGAGGGTTGTGAAAAGCCTGTGATTTTAGTATGCCAAACTCAGTGTGGGAGTGCAGCATTCAGCTGATTTTTCGACACTGGAGATTCATCCTTTCTCTCCCCCACATGTATGCGCCAACATACACACACAGAGGACTAGCAGTGATGATTAAAGAAGGAAGTCATCAGCAACTCCTGTGTGGTGATGTTGAGACTTGAGTGTAAATTCATAAAACTGATGGAACTCAGGTTGAAATCTAGGCCAACACTTAGATTTAATGCATGCCTTAGGTAGGTGGAAGAAAGTCCGAAGACCTGATTTAAGAATAAAGTTTGAATGTCAGTCACTATTCTCAGCTGCAATTCTGATTTTCTGAGCATTCAGGAGTTTTATGTCAGAGAGCTTATGAGGTCTTCAGAGTGAACTCACATTTCTGTTACATTTAGGAATATCATTTTTATTAATGAGACTAGATTTGGGTTTAAGCTTGGGATTTCAGGCCTCTTGGTTGAAAAAAAAAATAGCTGTAGTTGTTTATTTTCTCCTTTCTTCCCATTGCATTTACTTAACTAAAGTCTTTCTTCTAAAGGTACTTAACTGTAAGCTCTTTGGATCTGGTTCTCTCTTTGTCCTGTGTATATTCAGTGATTGGCTTAATGAGATTCTTTTCATAGAATCATAGAATAGAATCATAGAATATCCCAAGTTGGAAGGGACCCATAAGGATCATCGAGTCCAACTCCTGGTACCACACAGGTCTACCTAAAAATTCAGACTATATGACTAAGTGGACAGTCCAAACACTTCTTAAACTGTGACAGGCTTGGTGCCATGACTGCTTCCCTGGGGAGCCTGTTCCAGACCCAATGTCTATCCTGAACTTCCCCTATCACAGTTTGACACCACTCCCACGGGTCCCATCACTGGTCAGTAAAGAGAATAAATTGGCACCTGCCCCTCCACTTCCCCTCGTGAGGAAGCTGTAGACCATGATGAGGTCTCCCCTCAGACTCCTCTTCTCCAGGCTGAATAGGCCTAGTGACCTCAGCCTCTCCTCATACATCTTCCCCTCTAGGCCTTTCACCATCTTCGTCACCCTCATCTGGACACTCTCCAACAGTTTCACGTCCTTTTTGTACCGTGGTGCCCAGAACTGCATGCAGTATTCGAGGTGAGGCTGCACCAGTGCAGAGTAGAGCGGGACAATCCCTTCCCTCGACCAACTAACGATGCCGTGCTTGATGCACCCCAGGATTCTGTTGGCCCTCCTGGCTGCCAGGGCACACTGCTGGCTCGTATTCAGCTTGCTGTCAACCAGAACCCCCAGATCCCTCTCTGTGGGGCTGCTCTCCAGTGTCTCGTCACCCAGTCTGTACGTATAGCCAAGGTTGCCCCATCCCAGGTGCAGGACGTGGCACTTGCTCTTGTTAAACGTCATGCAGTTGGTGATTGCCCAGCTCTCCAATCTGTCCAGATCTCTCTGCAAGCCCTTTCCACCCTCAACAGAGTCCACAACTCCTCCAACTTTGGTGTTGTCAGCTAATTTGCTCAAAACACCTTCTAGTCCTACATCCAAATCGTTTATGAAAACATTGAAGAGGACTGGCCGTAACATGGAGCCTTGGGGGGACCCCACTAGTGACCGTCTGCCAGACAGATATGGCCCCATTTACCACAACCCTTAGAGCCCTGCCAATCAGCCAATTGCTCACCCATCATATGATGTTTTTGTTTAGCTGTATGCTGGACATTTTGTCCAGTAGGATCCTATGGGAAACTGTGTCAAAAGCTTTGCTGAAGTCCAAAAAGATCACATCAGCTGTTTTTCCTTGATTTTCCAGGATTCCCAGACAATAAGGTAATGCAAATAGTGAGTAATAAGTTGAAGGCAACAGTCACTGAAGTTTAGCCAGTGACAGAATAAACTTTCCCCAAGCTCATCTTTGAGTGTCTTTGCCAAGTATGTTACAAATACAGAACAAGCAAGTTTGAATTTTTCTGTCTCAGGCTGTCTGAGATAATCCACTACATCTACAGTTGTAGATCTGTTATTCTATAAAAAAAAGTTTGTTGTTTTGTAGAATATAACATGTATAGTTATTTTCTTAAAGTTGAGGGTTTTTTTGTTTGTTTGTTTGTTTTTGTTTTGTTTTTCATTTCAGTCCCTTGTTATTCTTGGAAATTGACACTTATTAAACTGAGTTCTGTCAGATGATAATGATGGATTTTGTAAGATGGTCCAATGTCCTGAAAGCTGGACTGAAATCCACTAATATATCTTCTAAAGGTTTTTCTACTGTATGACATCTTTTAGTTGTACTAGTGTTAACTGAGCACAAAGCAGTGAGCAAATGCTTTGTCCATAATTACCATTTCTGATAGGCTCCCATTTTGCTTCACAGTTATTATTATTAAAAAAAAAAAAAAAAAAAGTAGAAAAGTTATCACTGTTTCAGCAGCTAGATTAAGATCCTGTAGTTTTGTTGCATTCAGCTGATCTGTAACTCTTGATAGTTGCTGAGCATCTGAACCATGTGGACATAACTTCCCCCACCACACCCAAACTACTCTTTATTAAAAAAAAAGCAAACAACTTCATTAAACAAACAACTCATAAATTGACCAACCACTGATACAAAGTATGACTTAATCCCTAATGTTCTTACTCTTTCTTTAAGCTAGTTTCCACCAAAGTCACTGTTAATTTGCTAGTTAGAGTTTCTCAAATGACTGTGTAAAAACTGTGGCTAAATCTTCAGATTTTGGTTCTACTTTTATTATTCCTGTAAAAAAATAGCCTTAATAATGTTGTTCTTCCAGAAGAAATTCCAAATAATACATAATACCAAATGCTACATATTTACTTAACAATTCAGTATTGTTTAAAAGAGATCTTGCAATCATCAAGCGCTTGTGTATTCATCAGCTAGCTTCTGGGCTGTTGCAAACTATCACATAAATACACAGTTAAAATGTTTTTAAAATGCATAATTCCCACCAGATTGGACAAATACATGACCTGAGGTTTATTAAGATGCAGATTCTTGACACAAAAGTGCTTAGAGCTCTTAGTCTGTTGGGTTATGACCCACTGAAGAAATTTTACCTTCCCAGGTCAAGGATCCATCAGTTTGAAACAATTTATCCAAAATCATTACACTATTAGCAGCTTAGAAAGGCTTGAAGTTAGCATTAAAGTACTGGACTTGTGTGGGAATTTGGTTTGATATGCTGAATGTACAATGAATCAGTCTTATACAAAAATTATTTGGTTGCTTTACAAGCACATTCTATCTTATTCTGAGAGATCTATCCCTGGTTTAGACATCCAAAATATTTTGTTTTCTTTTGTTTTAGTGACAATGACTTAGAGGGAGAAATAGACACACGCATTTATGTTTCAAGGCCAGATTCTGCCAAACTCAAGGACTTTGGGACCTTCTTATTAAGGAGAAAGATTCGTCTCCACCTGGCAGGAGAGGTTTTCATGCTGCATACACATCAAAACAACCAAAGAGCTTGAGAAACAGGAGTAAGAGGTGATGTCCAGAGTCAATACAGTAAAGTTTAAGCTCATGGGTTCTTTGTGAACAAAGCAGGGAGGCCCAAGTACTGGGACACAGAATTGAGTAGGACAACAGGTAAAAGTTTAAGTGGATGATTACCTTTCCCAGTTCCCAGCAAAGGGGAGGCTGAGGAGATTGTGTGCAGTTGTGTGACTGTATGCATACCTCTAGCTGGCATAGCTCAGAGCAGAGTTTTGTCTTCTCATGTTTTCTCTTTTCCTGGAAGAAACAGAAGCTAACATTTTATGACAAATTAGCTAATGATAAGAGGCAGGAATTCTGTTCTGCAAGGTTGATGTTAGGTGGGGAGTTAAGATGGGGACTGGTATTCCTATGCACACATTTCAGTTTTACTCTATTTGCACGAAGTTGATTTGCATGGAACAAAATTTTACTGAATACATACCCAGGAAATGTGTAGTGAGTTGACTTTTAATCTCACTCAAATCAGCAGTGGCTGGAATTGCCAAAATGCTGTGTGTTTTTGTTTCTTAAGACTGATACACTTCATCTTCTCCTAATTACCAGCTATAAGTGGAGATTGGATTGATTTTCTTTACTGTAGTGTCATTATTAGCCTTTCTGTATTTGGATGTCCATGCTAAAATGTTTGATTAACCCTCTAGTTACAGTTACGATGTCTCTGTTCAGAGTGGTAATATAAAGATAAGTCATTTTATTTATACTTATTCTTAATTCCCAGATTGGATGAGTCAGGTTTCTTACCTTACCTATATATCAAGAGATAATAAAAAGCTGATCTAGCAAAACTCTTGTTTTCTGTAGGTTTACTTACCTAAACTAAAACAAAGTTATCCTGGGCTTTCATTGGGCAGATAAGAATATACGTGTATATCAGTGTTGTCTTGAGAAATGTTCCCATCTGGTGCTATCCCTTGGCGTGACTAAGACAATCTGTTTCTACTGTGGATATTCAGAATGCTCTCTAGTAGTGTGAGTAATCGTATAGTGAAAACTGAATTTCTGCTAGTTGCTGGTAATTGTATTGGCTCCCAACTGGCTTCCTACCTTTCTTGCTCCTTCACTCTGAGTGATTTTTATGTTGAAACATGAGCTGCACTCTTGTGATATGATCCTTTTCTTTAGCTTCTTGGGGTTTGTAGGAGGAGAATAGCTATGTCCACAGTAGCAAGCAGAGCAGTGCAATGGAAGATCTGGAAAGCAGAACAGTTGGTGCTGTGAACCTGTTGTCTGCACTATACACATACTTGGGGTCAAGCTAGCTCTGGTCTGGGCCCAGGGAGTGAATGTCTGTTACACATTAAGTGTGCTCTGGAAGAGTACTTTTCAATTATTTTAATCCAAAAGTCTGCTCTTGGTCTCACTTGGTCTGCTCCAAGGTAGCTTTATAATGCAAACTGAAGCACAAGAAGGGTTGAGCACTGGGTGGTCTGCTTCCAAAGTGAGTTCTTGATTTGGAAATGATAATTAATGTGGATTTCCTCAGTATGTATTCCTTTCTGATGGGTTCCTCACTCAACACAGCATCACTCAACTCCAGCTCTTCTGTCTTTATTGATAATGATATCACAGGGCATGAATGGAGAGGAGAGAAGAAAACAGCTGACATCCTTGTGAGCATGGATATATCAACTCTGTTCCTCTGTATTCTTCATGATAGAGGGAAATGGAATGAAGAATCAACTCCTGTTATCTTTTCCACACTATTTTGAGGGCTACAAGTGTTTTACATCTCTGAGCTCTGGACCATTTCAGATCTAATGGAATTCTGAAATCCTACTTAAAACTTTCATTTATTTAATTTTAGACATGAAGCTTATACCTTACTCTGGCAAGGAACACTGTTCCTCAAGGAGAAAGTCTCTTCCATGGTATAATAGTATTTAGGGCTGCAGTCTGCAAGCAATTTACCTATGTTAATGGCAGTTAGCAAATGTGAATTTTGTTACCTTACTTGGGTATAACATTAGCAGAAGACTTTGGAACTCCTTGTATTTCTTGAAGAAATACCACCAATTCACTTTTTTAGTAAGGAATATTTCCTTTCTTGTCAGTTTCCTAATGCTCGTAGCATTGTCCAGAACATGAGACCCAGAAAAAATAATGTGATTCATATACACAGTTAAAACTTCTTTGACTTGGTTTGCCTTTAACATTTTGCTTGCTGTAGAAAAGTAAGCAAATAACATAAGTGGAAGAAAGCATACTAGTGCCTAGATTTCTTTAATGTCAAATAATAGTGGCTTTTATACAACAAGGGAGCAGAGGGCTAGTTGCCCAGTATTAGTTACCCAGCTTAGCATTCTTTGTCCAAAAACTTTACTGATGAAGACTTTTAGTGTTCCTAGGAGCTGTGCAAGCAGCCTGAAGGGGATCAAAATGCCAATGGTGCTTCCTCCTGTCAGATTGGCGACTATATAGATTGGTTTAGGTTTCACACAAACTGAACAGTATCTAGGTTGTGCCATAATGTATCTGACCACTCTGCTCCCAGCAGGTGCTCAGACACCACAGGTAGGGGTGGGAGTGGGTGACCTTATACAATTCTTGCCTGGTACATAGTCATGATTTCATCCCGTCAGGATGTTTTTCAATGTCGTGACACTCCTCTGCAGTAATGAGTCTGCAGAGAAACATATGACTACATCTCTCAGTTAGATGGAGAACTGTGCATGCTAAGAGATGAGGGCATACTAGTGTGTTCAGTGCATAACAAATGTTTCTTTAAAACTTTGTGAGATGCATGGTATGTAAAGGTAAATTGTACAGTGGGCCTCTTACTGCACTTACTGTAGAAATAAAGGTTGGGACTTGTGTTACCCTCAAAGAACTGATGAGAAAAATGAGGCTCTGGAACAACTTTCAAACAGAGAAAGTGAAAGCAAAGAACTACTGTTAAAAGCAAGAGGAATCTGTGACATGCAGAGGTGCTGCAGAGGCTTGGCTGGCTGCAGGGGAAGAAAGCACATTGCATTTGTTTATAAGCTGTAATGTTTGGAAATATTTCTGCAGGACACAGAAAAAATGTTAAGAGATGAAAGGGTAACTCAAAGTGTTAGCCAGTTTTTATTTACTGCATATGGGAAGTCAGTTCCAGTTATCATAAACTTCCTGATGTGCAGATGCTTTTGTCATATTAAGAAACTGATTTCAAAATTATTTTCTCTTCTGGTCATTGGAGTGTCTTTTATAATAACCTGAGTGCACAGTGTTTTGTTGTTGTTGTTTTTCCAAAACAGAGGTTGCTGACAGTTTGCAGGACATACTTGGTATTCTCACAGAGTCAGAATGTTGCTGGCACTTTATTTTTCACTGTGATTTTGGTACCTGGAAGCCCTGAAACATTTTTCCAAAGTTCAATGTTGCACTTAGAAACAGAAGGGTAAACAGAGGGCGCTCTACAGACTCAGAGATGAGGGTGAGTGTAAATTCTAACACTGGTATTTCTTTTTTGCTGCCAGGAAGCACCAGAAGATGGCATGGTTTGTACAGATGCATGCTTGAAAGTGAATGAGTGAGCTTGTGAAACTGCTTTTAATAATCTTGGGCAGGGTGTTTAACACTATCATAAAGAAAAGCAGGAATGTGCAGTATTTTAATCCTTATTTCTTCTTTCTACCAGTAAGGGATAGCAATGAAGTCCAGCCTATCCTTTTCTGAGTTTAAATGGCACAGAAAAGGGAAGGAGGAAGTGAAAAGAAAGAAAATGATGTAATTGTGGTGCAAAAAACGCAGTGAGGTCAGCCTAACAAAAAAAGGTATTGATGGTAATGGATAGACATGGCACCTTCTCTAAAAAATTTTGACATAAACCTTTTTGTATGTCCTCAGGAACCTGTCAGTCAACCCTGATATAACCTTTATCTCACTCACTTCCCATTCACTCCCCACAGCTCCCAGAAAACACGGTGTGAGGAGCACGGGGTAGTAAGATAGTAGCTTACCATCTTGACTGAAGTGCCAGTGCCTGCTAGCTTTAGGGGCTCAGGGTGTAAAAGTACAGTATTTGTTTCATCTTAAAAGCAATCCTAATGTTAGGAAAAGTAGGAGTGTATTTTTAAAAGGTATTTTTGTGGGATTCTGCAACATTGATGGGCTCTGCACAGCCTCCCAGTGTTTTCACTGGAGGAGGGCAAGAAACTTCCACACCTCATGCTGCCCCTCTCCACATAGGGAACCCAGCTGTCATCCAGTGGGAGGAGAACTGGTGGAGCCTCGGCTCTTAGAGTCACCGTAGCCTGACCAGTGCAAATAATAATCTGCTTTTTACAAACAGAGACAGAAGTGTATTTGGATTCTCCCCTGGGAGGAAGAAAAGAACAGAAGAGGAGCTGTGTGTGATGTGAAGGAACAATCTGCTGTTAATTTGATTTTAATGAACTGAGCCAGCAGATAAATGCTTATGTTATTTTTCAGTGTTTGAAAAGCTCAGACAGAGAGGCTACTAAGAGGCAGTAATGCATGTGGGCACATTTGAAAGACGAAATTTTTCCTTTGATCATATATAGGAAGAAAAGGATTGCCTACATTTTACTGGACCCTAAGTTTGCTTTCCCACAGATGAAGCTCTTTATTTTATGGGTTTTTGCTTGTTTAATGCAAAGGAGTTTTCAGTTCAGCAGTTTGTTGAGATCATGGACTACTAAAATATAATATTTCTCTAGCCTTCTAAAACTGCAAAGAACTACAAAATTATAAAGAACTACACAAATTCTTGGTTAAAAGTTAACTAGTACAGGTATGAATTTGGACAGAAGAAGAAGCCAGATAGAAAAAACTGCTCTAACATGATTGTTTCAGCCTGTGAGAATGTCTGAGTTGCTGTGGCTGATAATCACTGCATTGTAAAATGCATAGAAAACCTGTGTGGCTAAGGTTGAGAATACATACTTGTATATTGTTGCCCATCACATCCAGAGACTAGTGCTTCCTCTTTAAGGGCAGGTTGAGTTTACCTCCATGACTTGGTCCTGTATGAATTCTTGAGGTGGAGAACTCCAGACAGCCTCTGATTCTGATGTACACCATGTGTAACTCCGCAGAAGTTGATGGAGCGCTGTAACATGAAACTGCTTTTAGAATCACCACAGTACTTAAAGGGTACTCGTGATTTGCTCTGTCATCCCATGTGCTTGTTTCTGCAAATGGAACATTTGAACATCTTGGGGATGGCTTGTATTTTCTGCTGGTTTAAAACTTCCTGAAATCAGTACATTTACACCAATGGGTAACTTGGCTCAGTATGAGTAAAGGTGGGATTTTAACAGAACTGTTGGATAAATGCACTCACACCTCTTCTTTCTATCTCTCCTGAGATGCTGTCTTTCATTTCCTGAGATAACTGGTATGTATTCTGAGGCAGTCATATATATATAAGCACTCTACATTTCAGATGTGTATTGTTTGGTTTTTCATTTGCGTTTACTTCATGAATAATCTGTGTGCATGCAGAAGTATAAAGAGGCAGTGATTTCTTTACATCGTTTACCCCAGACTTTAGGTATTGAATAATTATTCCAAACTTCTTTAGAAAATCTCATCTTAACTGGGGTCTTGGAACATCTATTAAAGATGCTGAAACTCCCTGGTGGTTGACAGGTTAGAAAAGCTGTCCATGTATTTTCACAATCTGAAAGAGCTGAAGAAAGGATTGCGTCATGGTTTGTACGGTTTTGTTTTGTTTTGTTTCTGTCTCAGTTGGATTAGTTACTAGTCAGAGGTAAACATTGTGTTGGATCATTCTGGAATTTTATATCTCTGCAGTACCATGTGAATCACTTTGCAGATGGGATGCTTCCAAGTATAAAGAGTCTTTGGATGATGTAACAAAATGTAGTTTTCAAACTGAAATTATGCTAAACACAGTGAGGGTAGGAAACACTGTGTATATATAAAGCTAATATTACAGGATTACTGTCAGAAGTTTTTAAGGAATACATGGACTAGGATTTTAAATACAGTTCTGTATTCATAGGTGCATTGCCTCTCCAGTATGCTCTTTGGTGGATTCCTTATGGGGTAAGAAGTAGTACAGTTAAGAACAGTTCTGTTCTGAGAAGTGTCAGTGTGTACAGCTCAACTTTTCTTGCTCAATAGATCTGCCTTTTTTTTTTTTTTTTTTTTGTGTGTGTGTGTGTGTAGCTTAATGATGTAGCATTGGATTTTCAAAAGCTCTCAACAATGGCCTGTACTATCTCTTGCTGAAGTCAATAGTTTTACTGTTGACTTCAGCTGAAGCAGACAAAGTGCTTCTGCAGAAAGAGCTTTTGCTGAAACCTATCTGTAACTATGATCCCATGTGTAAGTTATCCCAGAAGAGTCTGATCACAGGAGTACCTCTGGTTCCTAGCCCCAAGTTCTTAATCAGCGAACTTCCTTCAGCTTTAGTCTAGCAGCCCCTGGAGTTTTCTTGTTGAGAAGGGACAATAGACTGTAGGACCAATGCTCATTAAAATTCACTAAATTTGTAGGAACTGGCCAAGGAACATGTTCAAAAGAGACTTTTTTTTTTCCCCAATTACCTTTAAGATGCTTTTCTTCCCTCTCCTGATTTAGTAAGTGTTAGAGTTACCAGTAGAGAATGGGCCAAAAGCCATTTTGCTTTTGATCCAAAGCCATTTCACAGTCAATTGAAAGGTCCCTGGCATACAGCATGGACTCATTTCCACTTCTTACAGATTTTCTAGTGCCCTTGGTGCCTTACCTTCAGTTAGGCCAAATGCAAAGTTCCATGTTTTCATGGAGCTTGTTGATAACTTAATGGCCTTATATCTTTAACCTTTTTTTTTTTTTTTTTCCCCTGAAATTTCACAGTAGATTCTTCTCAGTATTATCTAAGTCTCATCTGCCATTCAGTAGGAGTGGTAGACTTCTTGAGCTGAAAGGTGTCAAGTTGTTAAGGTTGTTTGTTGTTCTCTCCTACTTAATAAGTTGTAAGAAGAATCTTAGCACCCCTTTCAGCAGTAGTGAACAATGTTTCTGCTTTCCTGGTTATTTCAGTAGGCATCAATGGCATTTTGCTGTCCCAGGGAGGGCTGAGAATCTCGTGGGACAACTCTTTGTCCAGGACACCTGCTCTAGGAGTTGCTGGATGTGTTTCTGCTCCCTCTCAGTAAGCAGAGTTTGGCTTTTGTTCTGCACAGATGTTGTTGCCTTCAGAGTGTGCCACTGAAAATGCATTTTGAATTTTGAAATTGGAATTTGCACATGGCAGTAAAATTTTAAAAAGGAACAGAGACAATATAGGAAACTCCTTGCACTGACTGGGCCAAGCACCCTGTTTTACTCCTAAGTGGAGGTCCTGTCTTGCTTTGCTTCTCAGAAGAAGCCACTCTAAGACCCTCATGAATGAAGCAATGTCTTCTGGAAAGTGTAGGACTTTGCTTTAATGTTGCTATTTACAGCCAAAGTGATGTACCAGCCAAAATTAAGGCACAGGTGCAATGTGCTGCAGATAAAGGTCTAAAACACCATCTGTTCTTCATAGCTTACTATCCTAGTCCTCTATCTAGCAACTAATTCTGAGTAAGGGCAACAGAGCAGCTGATCATTTGATATCTAGGTTTAAGTTTAATTTAATTGTGACAGTGACAAAGAAAGGGAGGAATAAGAAAGTAAAGAAAGGCCCCACATTTGACGTGACTTGGAAATAAGATTCTAGTGGCTGGCTTGTTGCCTTTGGTCTTTGGAGAGATAAGTTCAGTTTCTTATTTTGGTGTTTTATTCTTGTGTGGAATTTAGTAGGTCCCTTGAGGCACCTGAGCCTTCTTTCCTGTTTCTAAAATGGAAGCAGTAGATCACTCTTTTTTTTCAAATAATCATTGTAGTACTTGCAGAATAAATACTTTAAATATTGCTGCACAGCTGAATGCTGACTAGTCCAATTGCCATGCATATACATTTATATATAAATGTTATTTTCATACATGTAAGCTGTAATTTTGCGATGGTCATATAAATATCTGATTTCAAAGATAAACAAATATCTAAATTCAAAGCTGTACAACACAGAAATCCCAGAGAAAGTGAGAACTCTTTGTCTGTAAAATACAAAACAAAAACCAAAATTCTTCTTTCCTTCAGTATGGTACAACCACACTTGTGCACTGATTTATTTCTGTCAGTAGTTCTGACAAAAGATTTTAGGGGAGAACCAAAAGCCTGGTGGACTAATTTGGGCCAATATATTGTCAAGAGCTCTTCATATACTCATGTGTCTGGAAAGGGCCAAATGAGACTAGGAGTTTCATACAGTTCATTTCATTTGTTCTAGAAGCCCTAAGACAAACACTGTTTTCATGATGATTACAGTTCTTGCTGTTACTGAAACCAGTGGCAAGATAGAATGCCCGGAGAAGCTGTGGATGCCCCATCCCTGGAAGTATTCAAGGCCAGGCTGGATGGGGCTGTGGGCAACGTGATCTACGGGGTGGGGGTTGGAACTAAGTGATCTTTTAAGGTCCCTTCCAACCCAAGCCATTCTATAATTCTATGGTTTATTTTTTCTTCAGCTGTGACAGTTATTATTAGAAGCAGTTATATTTTTGGGTGCTATTTTAAGTGAGGATGTTCCCAACTTTTACCTTGCCCTGGCATGATGCTCCTGCAGTTAGGTGATGAGCCAGCTCAGCCCAAACTAACCTTAATACACCATCCCCTCTCAAAAAAAAAAAAAAAAAAAGTCACATATAATGCGATGGCAACATTTTGTGTCTGAGAAACGTGACATGCCTGGTGTTATTACTGGTAGGTTTACAGAGTGCCACACAGTGGATTAATCCCCATAGATCTAGCATATAAAATCTTTCCATTTGATTGTTTTCTTTCACAAAATGTTCTGTAGCAGTTAACTAAATGCTGTTTATAACCATGTTAGCAACTAATAGTAAATTATGCTTCAATTTTTACATGCCTAATCACAGAAAATTCAAATGAGGAATATTATCCATATTCTGCCTCCTAGAAATAATTCTTTTCATGTATACATTGATGTAATCAACATGGTAATCACCAGTTGCATAGACCTTCAACAAGTCATGCAAAATCCATGGGTGTCTCTTGGTACCAGAGTCGCAGCTAAAAATCTGGAAGAGCTGACAGATATGTACTGCGCATGCTCTCTTTCCTTCTCACACAGTTTCTTTGAACTCACTCATCTGTGAACTCACATCCACAGTACGGGTTCCTGCCCAAAGCCAGAACAGCTCCAGTTCTATAACATACCATGTGTTAAATTCATTCCTGATGGATCCTGCACCAGAGAAAGTTTGACTTCTTTCTGGGATTTATGTTGTTGAAAGGGTTCCCTACTAAACTTAACAATGCACAGTTAGGTGGTGTTGAGATGCAGAGTCTGTGTAAAAAGCATGCATTGTCTGGAAGATAGGTGGGTTGCTGAAGTGTAATATTAGTTTTGTGGCTTGGTTCAAAGACTTTATTTGATTTTGGTAGGCTGGAAGCAAGAACTTTATGGCTAGATGGAGGTTCTGGTGACATTGCTTCTGTAGTTTGGGGATTAAGCTTTTCTGTAGGCACTGATCAGACATCCTAGTACTTCTCTTAGCTTCAGTTTCCTTCAAATCATACTCTGTGTGGTGATAGCATGAGAAACTGATTTTTTTCACTTCCTAGTTGGGACCAACAGATAAATACAGTTGGAAGGTTGTGCAATGCAATTAAACTGTTTGACATGAATCCTGCCTTTTAGATGATTCCTTCCCTTCCCTGTACCTCTTCAAGTGGATACTGCGTCTGAGTGCTGGACTTTAAGCGTTTTGAAGTGCAGGATCGTAGTGTCATTGAATGATTTGGGTTGGAAGGGATTCTGAAGACAATCTAGTCCAACACCCCACCATGGGCTGGGACACCTTCCACTAGACCAGGTTGCTCAAAGCGCCATCCCACCTAACCTTGAGCAGTTCCAGGGATGAGGCATCAATAGTGTTTATATATAAATAGTATATAGATAGCTATATGCATATACAATATCAATAGTGTATTAATAATAGTAATAGTCACATCTGTCTACTGCTACATGTTTTATCTTGTTGTTGTCAAACATCAGGAAGATGCTGCATGGCTCACATTCTTGTTGAACAGGAAGGAGCTGAGGATGTATAGTATCTCCTGTGAAGGGTAGTTAAGCACATTACAGAATGGGTCTACAGCTTGCCAGGTAATTTCTGGAATATGGTCTGCATGACTTGTGTTTAGTGGAGTGCCACTGACTCTTGCAGGTTGAGTCACACTTTCTCAGAAGTTTCACATTCCAAAATATTACTTTGCTTTAAAAATATAGGGGACAATAGATACAGTGTCTGATTTTTAAGAACTCTGGATTCTTCTTAACCAGGTCAGTTTTTTTTAATGTCTATACTCAGATTACATTTTTTAAAATCTGTATTTTATTAAAAATATTCAGGTATATTCAGCTAATTTTGATCATCTTGTTATGATTTTAACCCCCCTTCTCTGATTACTTTTAGCTTCAGTAGCCTTCAGGTGCATCTTCTTGTATGTGGAAAACTTAGCATTTATGAATATTTACTCCTAATGAGTTGCCTTTTGTGAAAATGCATTCTAGATCAACATCACATTTTTAAATGGCCTCTCTAAACTCTGCTACAAGTAGCTGTTTGCAAAGTTCAAAGACTAAAAATTAATTAAAATCTGAGGCACTATTCAGTATAAAATATTTAGTTGTTTTCTTTCTTCTTTGTTAGGAATGTCAGACGTTAATGCTAAATTGGCAACTAATGTTAGCTGCAAGTTAATTTAGTTATTGCTTTTTAAGGAGCTGCTAAATATTCAAATGTAGTCCCATTGTTACAATAACTATGGTCTTTTCTGCATTTGCATTTATAAAAATAGTGGCTAACATTTTGCAGCAGGAGTTAAATGAGTGCATAAATACTAATGACAGCATTTCGGGAACATTTTTTTTTGTTGTGACACAATACAAGAAGTTTGCTGTTGTTTTTCCCTCAGAAAGCTCTTGGCTTCATACGTGGAAGCAGTTGGACTTAGTCTCAGGGAGACTATCCTCTAAAAAAACAGGAAGGAGTTTGAGAGTCTGACTTTTCAGAAACATTTAAGATTTCTAAGGGCGGTAACAGCACTTTGGGGAATAAGCTCCCACCTTACTTCAGGGTAAGCGTGCATCTGTGGCAATTTGTGCTATATGTTGTGCATGTCTGTAAGTGGGGTAGTAGAGCTGATTTCAGTTCAATAGTGTAAGTATTCTGGAATTATTTACCTGTCTGAAACTCCTTTCCAGATCGTGCACGCCTAGTATGCATTGAAATCCCTGGTAGTATGGTCACTTATTAAAAATGTATAGCATGGTGCCATTTTCAAAGAAAGAAGTTCCTATATATATATATATATATATATATATATATATATATTTTCAGGGTGAAGAATCATGTATTTGCAAATGTAGTTTCATTTCTGGAAACCACTATTTAATTATTTTTATTGAAAGAGCTTCCAGAAGTCTGATAAAGACATCTCTGTGTCAACCTAGGCACAGGCACACAGTGGAGAGAATTTGCTATCTGAAGAATTCTGAGTTTAGACAATTCCACTTCCACAGAGAGGCCACTGAGACACAGAGGTATTTAGCAAGGCAGTCAGGGTTGCACTAGAAAGTTTGCAGCAGAGCTGAAAACTGAAAATCCGGGGTTTCTATGTCTAGTTTAACGGTTTGCCTACAACACTTTTCTATCTTTCAACTAGCTCCTTCTACCACTGAAATCAGGTGTTTCTCAATAACTCCCTAGCAGAGTCCATGGGTGGACATTCTCAAAAGGTGCTGCTCACCTGCACCTCGGCTGCAAGTGATCTGTGCCATTCCCCTCCCTTCTTTGTAGACAAAAGCTGCGGTGGCTGCATGAGTCTGCCAGGCGGGGCAGTGCTATGCGCACGTCTGCTCACCTGCTTTGCCTCTTAAACTGAAACGTTCACAGTACCAAATAGTCTTCCTTATGGCATTTTCTACTACTTTTGTCGCATTGTGAAATAAATGAAAAAAGCCATTGGCCTCTCCAGACAGCCATAACAACAACAACAACAACAAAAAGCTTCATTTTTTATCCTTGCTGAAATGTTTATTTGAAAGCAGCATGGCAAGGTGGAATGGTTTGATTTGATTAGCAAGTCTAAATGTATTAGCAGCAAGACAGAAACTATATTACAATTAGTGATAATTAGTTGCACTGATTACTTCAGACTGCAATACTGTTAGACAGATGTTTTTCTGTGGTACAGTGTTGAAATAGGAGGGTGCTTTATCCTTGTGGTGGTTCTTAGTTCTCCTTCTGGTGATATTTTTGTCATGTCATTGTTTGCTAACGAAGTCTCTGGTGCAGCTACTGTAATTTGTGGCTTTGCAAATACAAATACTCCTTTTAAAGTAAAATTTAAACTGCTAAAATACGCATTAGTAGTGTGTCTTTTTATGTTGATGCTTGATAGCCCTAGATAAGGCCTCTTGTTTTCCATGGAAATGGTTACAGCCCAGCTGATCGTCCCTGCTCCTGCCGACCAGCCCTGTCCTTAAAGTCTGATCCCAAACCCATTAAATACCACTAGTGTCTCCTTTGACTGCAGAAGATTTTATATCAGATACTTGCAGTGAGAGGTGAATCTGGCTTCCCTGATCATTCAGCCCTTGGTCTCTGTAAAACACAGTGGGGATGGCTGGTGTTGTCAGGATTACTAGAAAACAGATGCTTCTCAGGGTTGGATTAGCTGCAGTAAAACCCTCTGAAGGACACTATACCACAGGGAGGAAATGACCTATTCAGTTGGCTTGCTCAGGCCCACCTGTGCAGAGAAATGTGGAAACCAAATTGCCATTTTCAGATTGAGTAGAAGCAGGGAGGAGAGGGAGTATTCAGGAGCTACCATTTATATGTCTATAAACCACTTTTTATTATTTTTATTATTTTATTATTTATTATTTTTATTCACTGCTTTGTTAGTTAAAGGATTATTAAACAATCCTGTAAATTACAGATACCATTCCAAAGAGAGTCACTTTTCTCGTTGGGTGTCCTTTTCTGTAGACAGTTGCTGTGTTAAACATTGACTATGAATCCTGTGACACAATCATGTTCACTAATTTCCAGGCACTATATAGACCTAACCCCACTGGTTCAACCTCATGATGATAAACATATTAGGCTATGACAATCATTCTGTTCCTTAGGAATGAACTGATACAATTTTGGATGTCTTCCATTTGGTGTGTGAGCAATAATCCCATTATCAGTCATCCAGAATAAACTGAATTATGATATATATTAATACAGACCTGTGCACCATCTGTGAGCTGTTTGGGGACAGATAAGCTAGAAATATGAATTTGTGCAAGCCAAATGTGTTGGGGCTTCTCCTAGACACATATCTTTTGTTATTGTATATCTTATGTATTGTTATGTTTTGTTTGTCTCAAAACAGGGGTTTGCAGCCTCCACAAAGCACTTCTGTCAGTTGGTAGACATGGTAGGTCACAGCAAAAAGGATTCTTTAAATATGTAACACGTTTACTTACTGTTATTGTAGATAGCAAAAGCCAAAAATTCCAATTCTGGAATGGTCCATGAAAAATATTAGGAGATTTCTGGACAGATAGCTCTGTTAGAAATGTCTTGGTCACTAATACTGCATGACCAGTCTCTTCACGCCTATCAAGTCTTTCAGAAATGTGTGCATATTTCCATCCAAGCAAAGTCATGAGTCAAATAATAATTAGAAAAAATAGTATGTAGGCACTGCTTTGTCATTCTAGAGATGAGATATTTGTGTTCTGTACCAATAAGGCTGTATTTTATTTTTTTTTTTCATTTGGCAGATCACCTATCCCTTGTGACTGCTGTGCTCAGCAGCCCAGAATCCTATGCTGTAGGATTATTTTGTATTGTGATGTCCCTGAGATCATGCTGAGTGACTTGTACCTCATACAATTCTCCAGGTCAGTTGTTAGGTTGCAGAGTAAAATGAGGAGAACTGCACAGCAGGTAAGAAAGTGTCAGCTAACCCATGTCATCAGGAAATGTTAGGAGAGACTTGTTTGCTGAGTTTGTTCTCTGATGGTGGGATCCAGCACTTCTGCAAAGCTCTGAACATCCTTGGTGCTTTCCAACTTCTGTGGCCATGGGGCATTTCACAGGGGAGCTCAGCACCGGGCAGGACTGAGCCCAGAGCTTGCAGTGGCAGTGGCAGAGCACCAGCTCTGATCTTGTTCAAGGAGAAAACAATCACAGAGGCTGGAAGAACTACACAAAGTGTGAAATGAAATAAATCTGGGGAGTACATGAGAAACAGGGAGTGGCAGAGTTTGCAAAAGGCAAGAATGAAAGAAGGAGGCTGACTAGTTGCAAGTCTGATGGCAACTCTGCCACAGCCCTCCCTCCTGCAATCACTGCTTCCCTCTGTGTGTGCTTCCACAGCTGGGAGCCTTCCTTCAGGATTACAGAAGTTGTCCCACCCATCTTCCAACTAACTCCCTCTAATAAAAAGACTTCATTTTTAGATTTCTGTTTCTTCCTTAGCTCTCTAAGCAATTAATAAGTACAAATTAATACCAAACTCCCAAAGCCCTTGTTGTAGAGAATGCTTGTCCCCCTTTCCTCTCTTCACAGGTGGGTGAGGTAAAGGATGAGGCTAAGTGATGTGACCAAGGTCATGTGAGGAGTTGGTGGCAGAGGTGGGAAGAGCTTCCTGACTTGTATGCAGATCCAAAGAGGCATTTTGCAGCTAATAGCCCCTTTAAGTCAGCAGCTTATAGATATGTTTATGGATCTGGACCTTATTTCTAACAGCTGCACTGTCTCTGTGGTATGCACCTAGTCAGCAGAAGAGACTTCATTGAAATAATTATGCTCATGTGGCTTTGCAGCTGTAGTGAACAGGAACTGCACAGTGTATCTTTAAATAGGATATGAGCTTTCCTGCATGTTCCCACTGCAAACAGAATACTCTTCTCCAGTTTGAGTCTTACATGCTTAGAGTTAGCTGGTCTATATAATGAGTTGAAAGCCATCTGTGAGTGCATGGTTTCCTTGGAGTATTAGCATGTAAAGTACAATGTCAAGACAGCAGCCCATAGCAAATTTCCTTTACTGGAAATGTAGAAGGTGACAGGTTTATTGATCAACCAAAACAGGAAGTTAAAATGAAGGAGAAGAAGGGTAGGTTATGTAAATCTTGTTATGAGGAGCTTAAAATATGGAAAAAATGGATTTGCAGACTTAAAGGTAACTTAAAATGAGACATTAGAAAAGACATAAGATAACCTTCTGTCTGTCTGATTGTATCTGTCCTGATTTTGGCAGTGCACCTGCATAGACCATTAAACTGATTGTCTCAGGATATATGCTTGAGACAGAGTAAACTATCTGATATTAATTTAAGAAGAGGTGATAATGGTGTCATGCTGACAGTGTACATTTGTAGCAATCAACACTGGCAACTGTTTCTTTGAAAGCTCTAAGATATAACAGCGCATATTTTCATTACTGAAAAAGAAATAAGAGATTAGAACATCCCTAAAGTTTGAAATTAGAGACAGCCTTATGCCAAATTACTTAAAATTAAAACAAACAAACAACAACAACAACAACAAATCATTACTTGTATTCTTGCATTGATCAGAACTTTCCGTTAATGGCCTGCCATGGTCTGCAGTACTCCATTCAAAAAGCTGGTAGAAAGTTTGGAGAAACCAAATCAGCTCGAAGTCCAACTTCATAATTATATCTTTTCTTAGCTACTTGGCCAAATGGCAGCCCCTCTAGCACTCATGACAGTATCTTATTCAAAGTCTGAAGTTGGATCTGGATTGTAGCTTTATTACATATATTAATTTGTGTGTGTGTACATGCCTATGCGTGTATACATATATATATATATGTGTACATGTATATGTATGTAATCTCAGCATAAGTATAAAGCTTAGAGTCACTGCAAATTTCTAAGTCTTTGGAACTGACTCATAGAATCTCCTTATAGAATTGTCCTTAAAAATAGAGGTCTCAATTTAGTTAAAATGCATAATTTTAAAATGTAAAAGCTTTATACAGCATCCTCACTGATGCTTCTGGAGTCATTTGCCAAGAGAAGGTAAATGGATATGAGTGTAGCAACTCCAGATAGCTACTGCCTGAGACAATTAATCAACAGCAAAACTCTGAACCCATCTAGAGGCAAACTGCTGTTGAATATAGAATAAAGCTTACTTAAAAAAATACAGGGAATGTTTTTTTTTCCTTTGCTAGTGTAGTTCATTTGTAACAGAGATAGTCATCATTTGCAGCCATAATTGATAAAGTAATTTCACTATTTTTTGAAGCTGATTTTGTTTAACTACAGTGTTACAGGTCATACAGTCTTTTATACAGCTGGTCACCCTCAATGAATCTGTTTTTAAAAATAATTTGGCAGTCGCAGAATATATGACAAGTGTCTTACTACATCTAATCTTTATATAAAACATACTTGGCAGTGTTCGCTATACAATACTTGCCATGTTAAATTTCAATTATTGTTGTAGTTAGGAAACCGTGATTTAAACTGTCCTTCTGCATGGAATGGAACCATGCCTGGTACTTAAAAGAACCATTTTTCTTCCTCTTCCACATCCTACCACCATTTATGCACAGTGTCCTACACTAGGTCACACTGGGTGATACCACAGACTGAGTGAACAGACAGAAGCCAATGCAACCAGGTGCATTATGGTGGCTGTGTGCAGCTGTATTAAAAGATTGGATGAGAAGATTGAGTGTAGGCTTGTCTATCTGTTCACAAAACATTAAAAATCTAGAAGTGTCTGAAGTTACATGCCAGTAGCAGACATTTGCTGCTGTTCACAGATCAGGAATATTATACTGGTGATTATTTTCTAGAGCTAGATACTGCTATGCTCAGGACTATGAACCCAAACTCATTAGAAATTATATACTTTTGTTTTAGCACTGAAAGCATCCATGTGCATATCCAAAAGACTTGAGTGTATTTTAAAAACTGCAAAATATAGCTGTGTTCTTATATTTTACACCTGGTGTTTTTTGGAAGTTGTGCACTGGAAACTTTTGCAAATTCCTTCTCCTTTTCTAGGACAACAAACCTGCTAGCTTGCTTTCCTAGCATATTGTAGCTACATAAAGCATTGCTGGCTTCAGTTTCCTCCTGAACCTCTTTAACTTTAATCTTCCAGCCTCCTGCCTTCTTTCACACTGTTTCCCAGTTATCAAGCAAGAGCAGGGGGTCACTTGGCTTTTCAGAATTTGATTAGTGTCATTGTTATGAATCACCCTGTTTGTTTGGTACCAGCAAAAGTGATGCGAGTAACAATTTGCAAAATCTGATTTAGGATATAACATCACTTAAAAAAATGAATTAGTGCCACTGTTGAGGGCTCTCAATTTTGTACTTTCGTACTGATGAATTTAGTGCCAGTGAAAAGCAAGATATAAACAATCCAGCCAAAACAATGTGTGTTTCTGTGTCATAGAGCCTGTATTCCCTTTTTGACACCCTGTGCTGCAGCGCTTATGCTCCTTCCTCTTCAGTTTAAATCTTCCTGCCTTATTGTGTGCACATTTCCTTCTGGAGAGTGAGTTCCACAAGATGGAAGTTGTTGATAATGGTAGTTGTTGCAATGGCAATCACACATCCATGGTTTCTATGTGGGTATATTGTTCTGTAATCCTACTATAAAATAATTCAGAGGACATTCTGCTCTGTCTGCTCTGTAAGAATAAGAAGATGCAAAATCCACCTAATTTGTGACCAGAGCTTGGTTAATAACAGGGGCTTCTAGTATAAAGCAGTAAATATTACTTAGACATAAGTTTGACACATAAATTTGACAGTACTTATTTGATCAACAATACAAGACCTTGTATGTTTAAGACAGTTTTACACTACTTTAATTAAAGAAGTGGTTGTAAGAGTGAGAGGTCACTGCAGTCACAGTGCCTCTTATCCCTTTCTGTGATGTCTGAACTTTGTGGTCACCCAGGCAGAAAGATGTTACTGGTTTTTATGCTAAGGCACTGAGAGATGAATGGAGAGATTTTCAAGAATGCCCAGCACTTTCCCCGACTCTTGTCAGTGGGAACCCATGACCACTCTGGGATCTGAAGCTCTGTGGCGGAGGTGAGCACAGCACATTTGTCTCAAGTCCCAGGGTAATGTCTCTCACACAGGGTTAAGCAGTTTCTGTGGACCATGGTGAAGATGCAGCTCAGAAGCTTTTGTTCTATGAAAATCCACCTAAATCAAGTGGGTTGATCATTTTTGGAAAATAGGAACCTGTCCTTCATCACTGAGCATCTGGCTGGTGCCAGCATGCAGCATCCCAGGTCCTCCCTGGCAGCTTTAGCAGACCTGATCTAGGAGACACCCATCCTTGAAGCATCCCAGCACTGGCACACCTCCCACCCAAAGGAGCACCATGAGAAGGCTACTGTTGGCTACACGTCAGACTTTAAACTCAGATTCTGCTTGGTTACCGAGTTAGGGAGCCACAAGATCATTTCTAGCTTTGTATCTGGGGCTCCCCATTTTGAACAGTGCTTGTTTGCTGTGCCCCTTTTTATTCAGTTGGCTGTCAAGCTGGCATCTACTGAGAAAACCTCTAATCTTGGCCTGTGTTGGTCAGCCATTTGCTGAGTGCTGCAGTGAGAAGCAGGCGTGTAGTTCACATCGAGCACTATGCCAGTCTTTATCCTTGTCAGCGTTATGCAAATCCTCAGTGCTGATGTTAATGCCAGTTTGGTTTTTATAGCCTGGTGACAGCAACAGCCCTCAATATTAAATACAAATATACGTACACAGTTACGGCAATGATTGCTCTAGATGTTCAGCTAGTCATAATATTTGCACTTGGCATGATAAGGAGCTTTGAATGATAATAGCACTATGGTAGAAGCTTGTTAAAGTGACAGTAACCCTGGTGTCATTACTGAGTGGTGCACTTGTGCTTGTTTTCCTACAGCTTTCTCAGAGACTGTCCCTTTCCATTTGTGTGTGTGTAACACATGCAAAGTGTACATGCTCTAGCTGTGCTTGAGGATATTATATGAAGTCCTCGAAACTTCATTCAGAGTTTGATCTGTTGTAAGACAGCACTAAGACCTTGGTTATCTTATCTGTTAGAAATCTGTTTCTATGTAAGTTTTATTTGTTAAAATAATCCACTCCTGATGCACGATATCAGGTCCCAATAGATGCTGGTTTTACTTGCTAACAGAAAGAAGGTTCCTGGCCTCCATCCAACTTTTTAAACAATACTAGCTGCAAAGAGGAGGGAGTTAAAGGCATGCTATCACGTGATGGCAGCATTTTATGTGTAGACTCTGTTTTGGCTAAGATGATAGTGTACCAGAAGAATAGCAGCAGCCATCCCAGACCCTGTGTCTTTTTCCAAAGTGCAGCCATGAAGACTGGCTTCTGTTCTGGGAATTCACGGGACCCCACACCACAGTTGGGTTGGTAAGGCCTGGGACATGTCTGCTGTCAGATGAATGTAGGCAAGGTGCCAGGATTTGTTGGCAGGGTCAGTACTTGGGTGCCCTTGCACTGGATGTCATTCAGCAAACCTGAGCCAACAGCCCCCCACTTCTCAAAGTCCCATTCCCCCTGGGTTTAGGCCAGTCAGAGTTGTCCTTGTAGGTTTTGTGTTCTTTGTCAGCTTCCAGAATGTTTAATGTCAATGCAGGGTAATCACTATGTGCTTCCACTGCTGTGACCAAGAATGCCTGTATGTGAATGCCCCTCTTTTCAGGATTTTCTTTTTTTTGTGCATGGCTGTAAAAACTTGATCCCTGCTATACTTGAAAACATTTAGTATATAGCAGGGTCTGCTGGCCCTTGGGATTTTGGAAAGGGATGAAAATAAAATGTTTCCATTGCTGAAATATTGTAGTAGTTATGCTGTTGCATTCAGTTTTTGCCCACAGCATGGGGTGAGGATGGGCATGATCTGCAGAAGCAATGAATTTTAGGATCTTCATCTTTGGAAGGTATACAGCATTCATGTGTGCTGGTCAGAAGAGTGACTGCAGTGCTAGGAAAGGGAGGGAGGGGTCATATAGTGTTGGGGGGAGATGGGTTGGGGGAAGCTGGGGTTGGACTGTCACTGCAGTGTGAGCCAGATACCATAAACCTATTTGTGTGCTTGATCTTGAAAGGGTACGTGCTTGGTAGTTTATAATACTCAGGGTTTGTAATCTGTGTTAATCTTACACCCAAAATAAAGGCATAGTGGGTAAACTTCTGTTATTATGTATAGCTTTTGCATGGCAGCCCACACAAGGCTTGCATCTTTCACATATTTATTGCATGTAACAAGTCTGCATCAGAAGAGACAAGTGAGATCTAACTGAAGATATGTCTTCTCAAGCTTCTGCTTCCATTCCTGACCAGTAATGATGTAGAGAGAATTCCCTGGGAAAAAAAAAAAAAAAAAAAAAAAAAAAAAAAAAAAAAAAAAAAGTTAGTGTATTCCTGGAAACATTTAAATAACAACAACAAAGATGTATATTTATATAAGTATATGAAAGACTGCTAACCGAATACTCCTGAATTATTAAAGAGAAAAAAAAAAAAAAAAGAAAAAAGAAAAATGGAAAGTGTCTTTTTCATCTATTTGATATCCAAGAGACTACACTGGTAAATAACAGGCACTTCCAAATTAGTCTTTGATTTGACCCATCTTCAGGAAAGCTCACTGGCCATGGGCAGGAAGGCTCTCCCCGTACATTAGGAGAGCCTTGTGAAGCACCCAAGCTATTTGCCAGGTATTGTACCACCCATGTCTGCTCCATGACAGCAGCCTCTCTGATGCTATTAAGAACAAGAGAGATGCAGGAATCACAAGTAACTGACTTATGACAGAACAAACACTAATAAAAAAAATCCGGTGATTTCAAATGGGTTTCTTGTTAAAGCTGATGTTCTACAAATAATAATCACATTTGCAGCAGGCTGATTTGGCAGATAATGTGCCTTTAATGCTATTTTATGACATTGGCTTCTTTTCATTGTGAATAACTGAGATTAGGGCCCATTATTTGCCCAGGAAGCCCACAAAAGTCCCTAACTAAACATAGTTACCTCTGTGCTCTCATCCAGGAGACAGGAGTTGCTTCTTTGAAGCCATTTTGTTGAATATTTAATGTGTATTTTAATTCCAGTTCTTCTGTGTTTTAATATACAGTACTGCAATTTCCATATGTATTAAATGTATGCTTCTTCTAAAAGATTGGAATAGCTCTTTTTTAAATTGAGTTTCAATTTAGTTTTACTTTTGCAAAATTAATGGGCACTAGAAATCCATTTGTGTTAAAAAAGAATACGTGAGGGTTTTGGACAATTTGTCACAGGACAGTATTCTGATTTGAGACTCTCATTTGCATATTTTGTTGTGAAATATGAAAAACAAGGAGCAGCTGAACTCTGAACCAGCAGATATACCCTTTTTATAGGGTAAATTGAAATGAAACACTGACAAGATATACTTCTAGTAGTCTTTTACTATCTTGAGTGCATGTGTACAGCTACTTAACTAATGCTAAAGGTTGTGGATGTCTATTAAAACGTTATGAAGTTCAGTGTGTTCACACAGATTGATGTTGTTAGTATTTTGCAGTTCAAGTTAAAATATGCTGTTATCTTCTGCATATGTCAAAATACTTAAAACATTGCAGAGTTGTTATAATTATCCCAGAAATAGGTATTATGCATGCACAGAAGTAAAGTTAACAGATTAAAGTCTAAAAATGTACCAAGCATGTTTTAATATGGAATTGGAATATGTAGCCACACAGGTGTTCTTAAGTCTACATTCAAGCAGTGTCCGGCATTAACCGTACAGCTATGATTACTTATGATTACTATTTTTTTTAACACTATTTTTGATTAATCTGATTTGTTTCAAAACACGGGAGGACTTTTGTCCTTTGTTTATATTTGTGTTTGTGCTGTCACTTCAGGTCTGAGAAAGGATGACCTGATTTCATGCCATATATCTTTCTAAAATGTACAAAAGAGATCTAATACTATTAGCTGTGAAATTTTAACACAAATAATGTGATTACAAACCTGTTGCTTTCTTCTTACTATTTCACGAGTATCATGGCAACTCCTATGAATCTCAGTCACAGCTCAAGATCCTTGGAGCCTATACAAAAATGCAGAACAAAAATGATAGTTCCACTCCCAAGATCCTGCAGTCTAAGTTACCTACATTTTTAATAAAAATTAGCACACAGTATTAGTGTGACCTGAAATAACGCAATGAGCTACATTTATAAAGAAATGACTTCTAGACAAGTGTGATATATTTCACATGAATAATGAAATGAATTATACATTAAGAAAAATGTTTTTGCAGCCCTGAAAATACCAATACTGAAACTCCAGAAAAGCCTTAGATATTCATTAATCTTTTTGTCAAGGAGCAGTAGCTTGTCATGAGAACACTGACTGGTAAATTCTGCTGCATGACTTTTTATCACACCATCTTTCCACTGGGGTTATAGTAGTTAGAGTGTACTACAAGTTCTAGCTGTGTGAGCTTAGTTGAAAGTGCATTTTAAGCAGAGAGCTTAACATCACAAACTTTTCCTGAGCACAGTGTTCATTAATACATTTTAAAACACATTAGTAGTAGTTTAAAAGAGGTGTTGCACCAGATGGGTTAGATGCAAGGCTTGGAGAGGCCAATTCTATTGATTCCAGAGTTTTTTGACTCACATCTTATGGTCAGACCTGTTGCGTCTCTTGCTTAGAGAAAGGTCTCACAGAATTTACCTCTTGTTTCACTTCTCCTTCAAGCAGACTGGACACTACAGTCAAGTGCAGCAGTGTGCAGTGGTCAGTATCCTGCTCCAGCATCATCTGTGCCAGATTGCCCTGGTTTCAGTTAGAACAGAGTTAATTTTCTTCCTAGTAGCTGGTAGAATGCTATGTTTTGGCTTAGGATGAGAAGAGTGCTGATAACACCCCGATGTTTTAATTGTTGCAGAGCAGTGCTTATACTAAGCCAAGGACATCTCAGCTTCTTGCTCTGTCCTGCCAACGGGCAGGCTGGGGGTGCAATAAGAGCTGGGAGGGGACAGACCCAGGACAGGTGACCCAAACTAGCCAAAGGGGTATTCCATACCATCTGACGTCATGCTAAACAATATATAGGGGTGGCTAGCCGGGGGAGGGGCGCCGGACTGCTCGGGGTTAGGCTGGGCATCAGTCAGCAGGTGGTGAGCAATTGCATTGTGCATCACTTGTTTGTACACATTATTATTAGTAGTACTATTATCATCATTGTATTATTATTATTATTATTATTATTATTATTATTATTATTATTATTATTATTATTATTATTATTCCTGTCTTATTAAACTGTCTTTATCGCAACTCACAGGCTTCACTTTCCATTTCTCTCCCCCGTCCCAGAGAGGGAGGGGGGAGGGTGAGCGAACGGCTGCGTGGTGTTTAGCTGCCAGCCGGGTTAAACCACGACACGGATGCAGCATGTTAGTCAGGGTCAGGCTTGGCTGGTCAGCTGTTTGGGGCAAGAGGTGGCAGAGCCAGATGCTGGAGTGTTGCTGGAAAACACACTGTCTGCCAGGCACCCTTGAGTGCCTGCTTCTCCTGACTCATGGCTCAAAATGGTGCTGAAATACAGGGGGTGTGTGTTCAGATAGTTTTTGAAAGTGTTTCTTGGTCCCGTTGTGGTCAGAGCTGTAGGAACAAATGAAAGCTAGAAGGCTAAGCTGGAGTGGAGAGAGGGTCTGCAATATCTCCAGAGATAATGGGAGCTTGTAGCTTCTCTCAGGAGATCAAGAAAATTAGGGATGGGCTTGTAAACTGTATATAGAAGCATCTCTGTTTTTCAGAGATTGCAGCTCCCAACATTCCTTGAATATCTGTAGCTTTTTGTTTATTGCTGGTTTTGTATCAGTCTTTTGGTTATTTTGTTGAGCGATGCTGGCTGTGCACTGCTCCTCCTGCTTGGGATCTTAGCTCATTGGCTGCCTTTCAAGGAAGGGTACACCCCTTCCTCTTCTGAAATGCTTTCCAATATAAATTTCTGAAGGAGATGGGGGATAAATCGTTATGTCTTAGATGGAGAACCAGAATTAATGGTAGTTGTTTGTCAGCAGATAACCTCTGAAAAGAAAACATATTTGTCATCCACCCCTACCATCAATGTTATATAAAGACATGCATATAGTGACTGCAAACAAGTGAGAATATCCACGACATGAGCTAACAGAACTGAGGCACAAAATATGCATAACTCATTTAAAAAGTCTCTGTGATCCATCTGGTGCCTCAAATAATCACTGTCAGTCTGTAGGAACAGACACTAAACTAACATTAAACAGCTCCAAAGCTACTAGATTTCAAAGGCCAGCACTGCTCACCACTCACAAATCTGTAAGACGAAGGTTATATAAAAATTGGTTTTGGAGTAAAAGAAGGGTGTGCTTAAAAAAAATAGCAGCAGTGCCTGAGTTTATCTTCAGTTGTAGTGACATGGCTCGTAAAGGAGTTTTGCAGTTGGCTGTTTCAGAGGGCAAGAAAACCTGTGTGGTTCAGGTCTGTTGAGGTCACTGCACCTCTATCAGTGCCTCAGGAGAGCAAAGCTGCCTGTAGCAGAGGCTCTGGGTTGCAACGAGGGTTAGAGGGCATTCCAGTGATTGGGAAGTATCCTTCATTTGTCTCTGGCATTCAAACCAAACAAAAAGACTTCTGGGGAAGAAAAAAAATCCTCAAATGCCTAGGATTTCTTCTGTGTCTTTTGCAGCAAAGGCATTTTTGCAGAAGTAGCACTGAGTATTGAATTTTTGCCTAATGAAAGTTTCTTTGAACCCAAGAAGATAAAGTGTTTCCAGTGGATATCAAGAGAGACAAAAGTATGCTATTTTTTCCCTTTGGTCAACTTCTTCTAGATCTTAAGATTTATTTATTTATTTATTTATTTATTTCCACCATTTCTGTTTTGATTAGTATGGAATATCTCATTCTGCAGTGGACTTATATATGTGTATATATATATATATATTTTTTTTTGGAAGAACAAAACCCCCTTTGACCTGGATTTGGATGCATCTGTGACAACCTACTTCACTGCCTGCCAGCTGAGCATAGCACATTTAATTGATGAAATAATAATGATGAACTGTGCCTGAACTTGCTTTGACGACCACTTGAAGCAGAAGCTGTAGCAGTGCAGCAGCACCCCAGTGGTCACAGTCCATCCTCAATCTCAGTGCATGGAAAGCATCATCTAAGCATCATCTGGGTCCTGAGCATGTCCCCACAGGCCTGCTTCATTCCCATCTAAGAACTCATCTCTCCTTTTAATTAAAAGCTAGGGGAAAGGAATCTGCAACTTTTTTTTTTTTTTTTTTTTTTTTTAAGTTTTAAAGAGCAATGCTTTTATGCAACCTATTAACTGCCTGCTGCATTAAGCTGATTAAAAGAGAGCTTTCCTTTTGTAAACTGTCTTATTGTAGAGACAGGCTAGGGTAGAACTGGGTAGACACAATGGCAAGGCAATATATTTGCCTCCATATCAGTTCTTTAGTGTGATTACTGCTGCATGTTCCTCTAGCAGCCCAACACTGCATCTTATTAGCTTCCAAAATGGGAATTCCCCGATAACTGAAGCTCCATCCCTGATTATTTTACGTGGGGAACATGTGATAGTCTGAGGAAACTTTGTACTGAGACTTCCAGCCTTTTTGTGTACATTCGTAAAGATCAGTGGAACATACTAGTGGTTTCTTGTTGTGGTTCTTTAATGAGCGGAATAGATTCAGAGGGGGTTTTGTACAGCTTAATTAACATCACCCATTGGTTTAAAGTTGTGAAAGAGGACTTTAAGAAGATAAATGCCATGTGTATAAAGTCCCCCTAGGTGCCCTTTGCCTTGAAAATTGGTCTTTTGTTTTCAGGACTAGTGTGGAAAGAATAAACACAGGATGCACAAGGAGAAAAGGTTTTCTTAGACCTTTGTTAGAATTTCAGGCTGATTGTACATTTTTATTTTATTTTTTTTTCCTTTCCCTGATTCTCTGACATGCCAAAATGTATCAATTAACTGCAGCAAAGAGTTCAAAGCAGTTCTTGCTTTGCAAAAAGGAATATTTATGCTTAAACATTGTCTTTTAGTGCATGGGATACTGGAAGGTTGTTTTAGAAAGTACTATAGTGTCTTTTTTTTTTTCTTCTTTTGAGTGAGATACTTAATCCTATATACTGATGGCAATTGAGTGAAATAAGTTTATGAAACAAAATTATTTTTTATTTTGTTTTCAACATGAGACACTTGATAAAATAATTGCAGGGGGTAAGGCAACTATGTACATGTATCCCTAATAAATATCGTTGTTAGGTTTGCAGTGAATTACACATTGGCTGGCAATGGAAGAACTTGAGCAGATACACTATAGTCCTTGATACTCTATCATGATGGTCAGCTGATGCAGGATTTCTTGTAGAATCTAAGGAACTTTGCAAGCAACTTGAGATATGGTATCCCAGGAGTTCCTGGGGTGATGAAGATCACTTAGAAGCCCACTTGACTAGCTTTAGAAAGACCACCTTCGGCTAGATAACCTAGATGAGCTTTGCAAATTTGATTCTGCGGAATATTACTTGACCTTAGTCCTCCCATATAAAAATTATATTCTGAAAGCCAAGGAAACATATGATCAGGTTGAGAGAGATCTAACCTGCTTTGAGTTTCAGTTGCTTAACATTTTACTGTGAAGTGATTTTACCCTCCACTCAAATGAGGGTATGTGCCTGTTGATCTGCAGCCTGAGTGCTTTAAATCCTTTGTTCACAAATAATAATGGAAAATACTGTCTAATAAGTAGAACACAGGGGTGGGAACCAGGACTCTAGGGTTCCTCCTTGCAGCCTTGTGGCTTTTTCACTGTGACTTTTCATCTGATTCCCAGTGAAGGCATTCCCATTGTCTTCAGCATGAAGTCATATATGGCTTTGGCTGCATCATTCAGTTTATTGTTTGTTAAAACGGGGACCCAAGCATTGAAAACACTGGTTTATATTTGTAGAGAGATCAAAGAAATGAAAAGGAAGGGGTTCTTTAGAACAGTAGATCATTGTTGTTAGTTCTTTTCTGCATTTTCTTCTCTCTCAAAACATTAATGTTTTGCTGCTTCTAGTAGGTGTTTTGGTCAAGAGACACAGTCACATTGGCAACTTTAAAGTTGCAGATTTGCTTGTGTTACAAAACAGGTAAACATGTTGGCATGTTGATTGTGATGCTGTGACATATAAAAATCCATCTGTATTCTTGTGAATAACTTTGTGATTTCTGATCTCTTTCTAACTTTCAACATCTCTTCTCAAAGTAATTTACCAAAACTCAGTACAGATGTTTCAGGAGATCTTCACTACCATTAGCAATATGAACCACATACCAGCATGATTTCATGAAATTCAACAATTAGAAATTGACTTTGTCTTCTTTTTTCTTTTGCCACACACCATACATGACCTCTTCATTACTTAAGCAGTGCTTTAGGATCGTAATTTGAGGTATATTCCTGGTTTCAATCTTCTTTAAATTAAGGAAAGTCTTGTTGACAACAGTAATTTTACCAATGAAGACCAAGTCCTGGGGAGAGAAGTCAGGTCAGCAATGTTAGAATTCCTTCTTGGGGACTATAAATCTTCATGAGAAATGAGCACGAATGATATATTATGGGTAGATATTACTCCAATTCTTTTGAAATAAACAAGTGTTCAGTGTCAAGGCTTTTTTGGCCCTTTTTCTTATATCTCTGTTTTACTAACCTGGAACCGAAATTTCATTAACTGCCAGGATTGACATTTCTTCACATGGCTTTGGTGGCGTGTTCCAGTGGCCAACAGCATCATGACAATCTGTCTATATCTGGAAATTGATCTGTTAGTGCCTAAGCTGATTGAAATAGAAGCAAACAGTAGGAAGAGTGGATATTATTGATATAAAATTGAGTTCTTATTGGCTTTGTTATCCTAGACACTGTATTAGGATAAATGAGGCATTCCACGCAGCTTTCAGCTAACAGCATCTATTTTTAAAAATGTAATCTTATAATACAAAGAAATAATTGCGTTACTCTGCTATTTTTAGTTTGCTACAAATCCTGTAAACGAGCTGACAGCATCCTGTTAGGGACTACGTCCCATTTAGTACTGAGCCTTGCCCCTCACACAAAACCCCCAGGAGCCTGGGAAATCCCTGGAAATAGAAGGGAGATGTGGAATGGTTTTGTGTGGGGATGTGGCACTGCTGCTTTTCTGGGAGTAGTGGCATAGGGACAGGTGCTGACAGATACACACAGTGCAGAACTGAAATGCTGCCCTGTTCTAGCCTCTGCAAGCCGCCTGACACCTCTTGGCCACCGCTTACAAGAGCATCATGTTTGTTGTTCTTCCCCACTTGGCACTGTGTTTGTCTGAGAGCACAGAATAAAGCCAAAGTATTTTGAGATTCTGCCTTGAGACTGGCTGGTTTTCTGTCAAGCTAAGAAATTGTGAAGAGAAATGTAGGTCACTTTAGCATTCTGCTTCTCCCTGGCTTTCAAAGCTGTGGTGCAAATTCAAGCAGCCTTCAGGCCACTGGCCCAGCTGGAAATTGCAAAGGCCATGGTATAAAGACTATAAACATGGCCAGAGTCTACCTTGCTGAGTGTCCTTATGAGCTGGAACCATGTCAAAGTACATTTTTTCAGAGTGCAAAATAAGGTAATAATTGGTGGGTGAAAATACTACAGGAATGATGTCGCTTCCCATGTTTTCAGCTCAGAGCAATCTGTTTCTGAATCAGCAGAAAGAGAAGCCCCAGATTAAAAAAGAGAGAAAAAAAAAATAGGGTTTGGGATGGAAGGGCTGGCAGAGCTTTGACAACGGTACTGTGTTGAGTATGGAGTCGAGCATCAGCTCCTACGAAAAAAGACCAGGGAGGTGAGAAGGAGATAGGGGAGTGAAGGAACCAGGATGGCATGGTTATTAGTGGGGTATAAATACCCTGCTCACTCAAGAAGGCTACCTCATGCTAAAAGAGGTTCATGTTTCACATACTGATGATATAGAATTATCTGCCCAGAACTGAGGACCTGAAAATGCCAGTTTTTGATTTTTCTATATAGCATTCACTCTGTGTAATTGGGGAATGGAGAAACTTGGAGAGCAACAAAGTGTCTTTAAACCCCTTCCATGGTACCTGAAGAGATTCCTCCCTGCTTCCCTTCCTGTTAAGCAAGGATGCGCTCTGCAGTGAACAAACAGCCTTCTAAAAATGTACCTCCTGGCTTAAAATGCCAGAGGGACAGGAAAAGTACAGCAAAGCAGGTAGAAAAAATTTAGTCAGAAAAAGAAGCTCCTACTATAATTGTACCTTAAATGTGAAGAAATGGTGCTTATATGAAGTGACAAGGAGCTAGTTAATGGGATCCATATCCACAAGTTACAATAATGCAGCTTTTAAATTGAGTTTTTGTGGCAGACCGGCTGAATAAAATTATAAAATTGCTAAGCTGTACTTCAGTTGCGTAGTAAGTGGTGCATGTGGTGTGAAAGACAAGCTGCGGTGTGATAACAGACTATCTCTTCCATGCACAAAGAGTTCTGTATTCTGATCAACTCAACAGCATGCACTGGTAAATATTGGTCCAAGCTACTTGGTCATTAGAATTTATTGTGTTGGTTTAATCACACTGAGTTTAGGCACTCTTTTGGTCTGAATTTACTGGCTAGCTTTCAGAGACACTCTTGTGCAATTATTACCCTGTACCCTATTGGCATGAGATGAAGAATTACTGGGGAGCCCAATGAGATGTAATGGCATGTGCAAGAGACTGGGGTGGCTGAGAGTGGAATCAGCTTTTGCTTCTCTCTGGGTTTTCAGGGTCAATTCCAGGAGTGTTCATCTCTAATATGAGTTTTTGGCAGGACTAGAAATAGAACAAATTCCACCATGGTTCACTGATCACCTAAGATTCATTTGGAGAAGTTTTGGCTCATATTTGCTAGCAATGGGGTAGCTCCCCCGTGCCTCTCCCTGTCCCCTTGTTGTGTGGCAGAGTTGGTCTGTTATAAAGAGGGGCAGCACAAGCTCGCGATCAGCTGCTTTGGTGACTTGGCAGTGATGCTCCTTTGATCCTTTCAGTGCACACCCAAAGTATTGACTTCAATACAAACATTTCCTGTATTTTGCCAGTGACTTTTATGCCTATAGTTTACAGATGCCAACAACACCTTCACATTTGTTTTTTTGTTTTGTTTTGTTTTGTTTTTTGATCTTGCTTTTCTATTTTTTCAGTTGTAAGCTCTGCTGTTTGGTGAACTGAAATGTTGGCAAAAGCCACATTTACTTTGGACAGTTGCCTAGCAAGTGTCCTTCTGTTCTGGCTGATGTGAGTGCAGAGGTGCTGTTATTGCAATTCCAGCAGTCCATTGGAGAGACACTGCTTGTTGTCCCACTATGTTATGTGATTTGGAGGTGTTGACAGATGGGGATTAAGGTGAGATAAAACACATTTTTTACTGCTTGTGACTTCACCCAGGTGAAGTGGCTTCAAACTCAGCTTCAAACTCAGCCTGATGTCCTAAATGAGAACCTTGTGACTCTTTGAGGCTTACATCACTGGCAGCCCTCATGGTTTTATCATAGGTATCACAGTGGTGAACACTTTTCAGATTGACAGCTTTTGTTAGCAAATGTTAACATTTCATTCTAAAAACAGAAAAGTTGTTAGCTCACCTGATGGTTGAGAGAAACTTGAAAACTTGTTGATTTAAAGGAGCCTACCTATATTATTTTGCTTACTTCTTATAATTTTCAAGCTCATTTCTGTTCCTATATGTTTGGAAATGGAACTAGGTCCTAAGTTTCTGAATGCTTGAAGCTGACAGCATTGCTTTTTATATAGGTTATAAGCCCAGGTTTTTAGACATATGATAGCTTTTAACTCACATTGAAATCAAAGGGAGTATAAGCACCTAAATACCTTTTAGAGTTTGATCTCCAACCTCATACTAGCTTGTACCCTCACAGTCCAGGTTATTATTTCTCTGAAAGCAGTGTAGGGGTCAGATTCTTTTGGAGAGAATAAAAGTTTCTAAAATCCCTGAAAGAACTTAGAATTATCTATGTTGTCTATTCTGCAGGCTTCCCTGAAATGGAAGTAACTTAGAGAGAAAACATAAGTTGAAGATTTTTATTTTCAAATTGCAGTCACAGCCACAGCAATTTACTGGATCCAGCTTGCTATTTTTGCCAGTGATGTTTGGAGAAATAAACTCCTTGTAAAATGTAATTTCCAGAGTAGAAGAACATATCTGCAATCATTCTGGCTCTGGAAATACTAGGAAATACTGGGGAATGAAGGTTAGATATTCTTCCTGGCACTAGTCAAATGGAAACCCAGTGTTAAGGTTTGTCATGTACCTACCTGATATTTTGTATTCTGTCTATGGTAAATTGAAACAGTGACATTTTTCAGGGCTCACTTCTTACTGATAATGGCTTCTTAATAACAAAAATATCCATAAGAACTTATAGGGTGGCTTACAAGGTTAAATCAAAGGTCCATTTCGGCCAGTATCCCATCTCTGTTAGGGGAGTGGTCAATAACAGGTACAGGGAAGACCAGGGCAAGCAAACAGGGATACTTCATTCAACCTCCCACAATTTGTGGCTCAGGGACTTCATGAGCCAAAAGTGGTCTATTTCTAATGTCTCTGAAATGGTCCTCAGCAATGTCTTTATTTGAAATTTGAGTAATCATTTGCTTACTTGGACTTGACATAAATTTTGAGGCATATTTATATTGAAGGCCAGGGGCCCATTGGATAGCTCAGAATATATTGCTACGTGTGAATCACCACAGGCAGCATATCTAGCTGGGCTCAGAAACATGAACCCCTATCAGCTGCCTTCATTATAGTATTACACTTGAGGGGAGAAAGTGAGATGAAGAAATTAAACCCCACAGCCAATTAGTGAAGCAAAAGGAGTGGACTGCGGATTTACAGCCAGGTTTTCCAGAGTGCTCAATACCCGAAGCTCTCACTGGAAGATGATAGCTGGATTTTCTGAACAGCTTGGTTCCCAGCATTTGAAGCACCTTTGAAAACATGCCTCAGACTTGTGAAGGGTTTCTGAATGGTTGACCTTTAGGTCTGCAGTCTCAGTAGCCCTGTCAGATGGTCAGGGGCCGTTTTTACTGCACTTGGGCTCTTCAAATGAGCCCCGAGCTGCCATTGAGGTACTGTGACAGTGGTGGAGCCATGGCTGGCAGCGTGGTAGTGAAGCTAACTGAGAGGGTTGAGAGCTGAGGAAGCAGTCACATGGATGACTGATCCACGCAAGTCACAGAGCCAGTCACCAGGTGAACAGGTTTGCTGCTGCTGTGGCTTCCCCAGCCCTCCTGCTTTTTGCATGCAAGAGCATGCCATGTCTACCTTCTTTTCCTCATGGTGAGGCTCTTGTTATTTGTAGCTAAAAGTTTGGGAGAGCTGGCCGATAAATTATGGTCAATGCCTAGATGCTATCCTTAAAGCACTCTCTTGCCCAACCATTCTTCCTTCTCCTACACTTCTTTTCACCATTCGTGGACTTGCTGCAGCATTTGTTTGCCAGCAGGACCATTTTGGAAAGCTGAGGGACATCATGAAGCGTTTTGAGGCAACAGAACTGGGCCTGAGATAAAGTGAATGTAAACACTCAATCAGCCCATAGGCCAGCATGAGGTCAGGCTGCAAATGCATGTGTGGTAAATGTGGAGGAAACCCTTGCTAAATCATCACTTGACCTATAAATCCCTAGAGTAGTGCTTCTACTTGGCCACACAGGTGCAGTGCACCTCCTCCTGTCTCTTCCCATGTCCTTGATAAGATGATGGAGAAGGAGTGGGAGAAGGTTTTGCTTGGTCACCCAAGGGTATCAGTGAGTACTGCTGAGTGGGGTTAGTGCATTGTAATTTACTGCTGCTGTAGATCAGCAGCAAATTACTATCCCTTGGAGCAAAGGGGAGGCAGAGATTTGATTCTCTTCTGATACTGAGGAGGCAGAGTTACCCACAGTGCTTGGGGCAAAGATACAATCTGGCTCTCCATTGTTAGTGGTGTAGTTTTTGCATGGGATCATTAACACATGTATAAATATAAACAACGCAGCCACAGTTTGTGGGGACTTGCATTCAAAGTTCAGATAAATAAAAATTGTTCTCCAGGTGAAAGGAAGGCTCTTTGGCTGTGGGCACAAATTTGTTTTCAAACAGCTACAAATATGAAATTATTCAACTCATTAATTGACTGTGCAGCTTTACGAGAATGAGCATATGGCTACAAAAATCCTTTTCTCCCTTTTTCAGTGCATGCTCCCCTTCCCCCCACTCCCCATGATAATCAGTCTGTGTTTAGACCTGGAAATTCAATGCACCATAAAAACTATTAAAATATCCTGGCTTTGTGAAGCATAAAAATCTTCGCAGTATCAAGCTCATTATTCTGTTATGTCAATTTAATAAAGATAATAAATACTTTTGGTCTGGTTCAAAAAATTTAAAAGAAAAAATTCTAAATGAAAACCAGAACTTTTTTTTGTTTTGTGCAAATGCTTATGCCAGGACCAACCAATCGAAGTGTTTATGATGGAAAATAGGGAAAAATTCAGATACATTTTTTGTGAAATGTTCCCGTTTCTCAACTAGATCTTTGCACATTAACAGGAAGGAAAGTAAAAAGCAAAACTGTGCACTCCTTAATGACATACACAACACATGGAATTCCAAACAAGTATATGCAAACACATGATTAGCAAAGCAGATTGTTGCCCAAATTAATCCCAAAGCAGATTTTTCACTAAATCAGTTAGAGGAAACAAAGGTATATTTCCTGCAACTTTCTTTATCAACTGTTTAATTACACAGGTTGCAATGTTATCTTAGGGCTGAGCTGTTTCTTGCTTTGCAGGCAGATACAGAGGACAACTTTTTATGTGCTAGCATCTCAGTTTGGGAAGCCCTGCCTGTGAGTGGCTGCTATGAGCAGAGGATTTCTCCCTTCAAGCCAGCAAGGAGCAAGGGATGTGCAGAGCCCCTTCATGGGCATGCTCCTGCAGCTGAGCCTGTGCATGGGGAGTAATTATGTGCAGCCACTTTTCATAGTGCAGAAGGGACTCTGTGCAAGGCCATGCTGGAAAATCTCAGCTGTATTTTTCCACAGGCAGAAATTCACAGGGGACTGGGGGTGATAGAGGCCATCCTCAGGCAGCCCCCTACAAATCTGTCTAGGTCCCACAGGACAGAGGAGCTTTTTAGAGGGAGAAGTCTTTCTGCTTGTCTGCTGATGCTCTGTACCAGCTTTCTGCTGGTGCTTGCTGGCCTCCTCTTCTCCTACAAAATCCTCCTAGCTCATCCCCCGTGTGAGTTGAATATGGGTCTTTATACAAGCAAATACTCCTTTGAGATGTGTGGGCATTAAGGCAAACTTGGCCCTCTGTGCCCTCTCAGCAAGAGAGGGGAAGAGAGAAGGATGAATACTCAGCCCAGGTGTGCCTTGTTTTTCTAATTTCTGACCTTTAGGGAAACACTAAACTCTCTGTGGTGGTTATGATGAGGTTTTGTATGATGCAGTAAGAGATGCATGGAGTCATCCAATTTTTCGGGGGGAAAGGGTTTCATCATAAAGTGTGTCTCATCAGGGAGCTGAAGTGAACATTTTAGTACACCCAAAATAGTGCTAACAAAAAAGCAAAAGAGTTGTAGCATGTTCATTAAAAGGGTGTAATAACATCGCTGCTTGTTTTCTACTCTTGGAAAGCAGGGCGAAAATTATCTGTCTTCAGTTGATGAACTCTTAAGTGGTCAAAAAGTCAGTAATGAACGTCACGAAAATGTGTCTGGTTGGACTCCCCCTACTTCTGTAATGGCTTTTATGTAACTAAGCCAGCAAGGTCAAAAGAGTAGAAATTAACCCTGATTGCCCGTGGTTGTCATTGGTATATTGGGTTCTTCTAATGCCAACTGTTGTGCACCGCTAGCTAGTCAATGGGCACTCTTAGAAGAACTGAAGTGTAGGTGCTGTCACGATGAGCTTACCAGGCCCCTGGAGACTCACCGCAGCACCCTTTTGCCTCTTCACTGGCACTGAGTGCCCAGTAAAGCAGGCAAAATGAACAAGGCCTTAGTGTTCAAAATCCACACTCATAAAGAGTGACATATGTCCTAAAGCTGTATGGACATTTTGCCTAATAAAGGAACACCATATCTACTGAAGACTCATAAAAATTGATAAATACCTATATTTCTGTCATTAAATGATACTGTAACTGGAGCTAAATCGCCACCTGCAATGAGTAAATTAAATATTGACTATTTCATTGACTGTTAGATTTAATTTGAAGCAATCATGCAGGAACTATAACGGCACAGAAGATGAGTGACTATTTAATCTTGGCTGTCATCCCTGTTAAGTGTTGAATAATGAGAAAAATATGCACTTGAAAGAGTAAGGGAGTTGACTTCATCTTGGGTTTCTGTGTCAGGACTTCATAAATTTGTAAGAAAGCTGCTAGGAACAGCTGTTGTGGCAGCATTCACATCCCTTTTAACATGGCAGGATTTGGTAACTTCAGTGCTCTGTTTACAAGAGCTCCAACCCCATTCTATTTCCAGCAGAACTGTTTGTATGAGCTAGCAGAGAGAATTGGTGCTCTTTGGAGAGCCTGTGCTCTGCCAGTGGACAACTGTGCCCAGGAGCCAGATACAGCTCTCATCAATGACGTTGCCTTCAGCAAGCTTATCATGGAAAGTAATGTGGCCTGCTGTGTTTTGCCTGGGATAGTGTTATGCAACTCAGGCACACATAGAGTATCTTCTCTTTTTCCTTTTCAGAGATACTTTCTGCTTACTGCTCAGCCAACTCTATTAGAACCCACACCTCTTTAACAGAAAGCTTTGCTGTCTCCTGGGGACTGCTGTCTCATTTAAAAAGAAAAAACGCTTGGATCTCATGGCAAGCCAATTGCCCTCATGTTCCATTAAAATCAGTGGCATTTCAGGTGCACAGCACTAAACTCCTTTTGAATTTTTTTGTGTGTAAATTAAGAAGGAAACAACAGTACCAAGGTCTATGGGGAATGAGTTCCATGAATGAGTTACTGTGGTGGTTTTACCGTGCTGGGCAGCTAAACCCCACAACCGCTCTCTCACTCCCCCTCCTTTAGATGAGGAGGGGGAGAAGTAAAGCAAAGAACAACTCACGGGTTGAGATAAGGATAATTTAATTAAAGGGAAATAATAATAATAATTAAATAAAGACTACCATGAACTAAACAATTTAACTAAGGAGAAATAAAAAGGGAAAGGGGAAAAGGGAGGGGAAAAGGAAAAATAAAAAGAAGGGAGGAAAACAAACAAACAAAATAAATGAAGGCTATATGGAAGTGCAGAGGAAAGAAATTACTCTCTGCTTCCCACAAATGAGCGATGATTGACCACGTCCTTGAAGCAAGGCCTCAACACACGCAGCCGGTGTTCGAGAGGAGGACCGACATTTTTTTCAACAAGAGCCCACCCCTTCCCTCTTCTTCCTGTTTCCACCTTTTATTGCTGAGTGTGACAGCACATGGTATGGAATATCCCTTTGATTGGTTTAGGTCAGCTGCCCTAGTGATGTTTCTCTCCTCACTTTTTGCCCACCCCCTAGGAGGGTTAGAGAAAGGCCCAATGCTGTGCCACTGCTGCTCAGCAGTAGACACAACACTGGTGTGATAACACTGCTGTTCCAGCTACAAGTACAGAGTACGGCACTGTATGGGCTGCTGCCGGGAAAGTTAACATTCCAGCCAGACCCAGTACAGTTACTCAGTCACCGAGTAAAGATTTCAGAATTTTGTCCTTTGTCTTGCCCAGAAATTAGCTTCTGTATGAGAAAAGTATCAATGAACAAAATTCCTCATCAGTGAGAACGGTCTTCTCTGGATTACATTGCTCTAAATTGTTTGGCAGCTCCCAGAGGGAAGACCTACTCCATTTGAGAAATATTCCCTCCAGAAAACATTCAGGGTTTTTAATTGCATTAAATGAAATACACTATGGCTGGATTATATTTCAAGAGAGCTGATTAATTAATTAATTAGATCAGCTAAAAGGAAATGAAAATGAAGATGAAAAAAGCATAAAAAAGTGAACTTATCATACAATTAGAACACAATGAAACACATTTACTGTCTTAATTTGCATAAAGTGGGAATGGTGAGTTTTGTCATTAGGCTGAAATATGGCGATTGCTGAAAGTGATAAAAGAAACGTTCAGTACATGGGTACAGCTACTTTTAAATGACCATTGTTGAGAAACAAGAGAATATCTGGAAATACATAAGAACCTCTACACAGAATGCTCCAAGGGCCATATCATGGAAAAATTCCAGCTTCTGCTTTTCAGTGAGCAAAGACTTATTTTTGGGGGGATATATGATTGCAGGATAAAGCATTTACATCTCTGAACACTGTTCTTGACTCTGAAAATCTTTCTAAAAATTGCACTAGTTCTCAGTGTTTTCCATACCTTATTGAATCACATACCATGATGATGAAATACGAACATTTTGAGGCTTCAGCAAATACTGTTGTTTCCAGACTTCTAGTTGTTTTCAGGCTGAAAACAGTTTTCAGGTATATGGTTTCCAGAGTAGTTGTGGGTTGCTGGTACAATCAGTAGACCTTTAATTTGGACCAACTGTTAGGGAATTAGTGACTCAATCAGAAGTTATTGAGCAGGTATGGGAATTCCCCAGTGGTACTTGATGTCTGCTTAGGAGATAGAAAGTAAGACTAAGTAATCCATGCTGACCTTGAGCTCTTTGAACGCAGACCCTTTTCTGACTTGTGGACTATTAGAACTAAGACTTTATGGGAGAGAAAAGATTTTATGTTTCCAGCAATAGGATGGTCAGCTGCACGTTTGGAAGGAGCTCTGGTATGTTATAAATGTTGCGGTTGAACCAAGCACACAAAACAATCTGTGAGCAGAAAAGCAAGGTACTAGAGCCTTTTTTTTTTTTTTTTTTTAAAAGGCTTAGTATGCACAGTTAATACAAGATATTGGTAGACTTTCCCTAAATAGCTCTTTTACAAATTCTGTCTTTATCTCTGTTAAAGAAGGAATTATAAACAATTTGTCTTCGGGGTAAAGGTAGAACCAGTTCTCAGTCCTTTCTGAACATTTTAAAGATGATTGTATAACAAGACATTCCTTAAGAATAATGCTTTGTGTGAAATGCTGAAAATGCCAGGGATTATCAAATTCCACAGAAAGAATCCTATCGAGGAAAAACACTGATATATTCCCAGGAGACCTATTTAAGGAGATTAATATTCCAATTCCTTTCAGACATTCCTGGCAGGAAGTAATAACTTTAGACCCAAGCAAGTTTTAAGATTTTAACTGTGGCAGTTGAAGCTGTTTTAAGCAAACATGCTTATCTGTAAACAGATAAAAGTTAGGACAGACTGGCTTTGGAGTTTCAGAGCTCTGCAAAAACACATTAAATAAACCAAGATCCTAATTTAAAATAGTGAACCACATCCTGAGCTGGTATAAATTATGTAATTCCTTTTGAGTGAGTGGAATTATGCTGATTAACACCATCTGAAGACTTGTTTTCCTGTTTCTCAGAGTGAACGGATTTTTTTTTTAAGTTCGTAACAATTCTTTGCACTTTGATAATCAGCTAGATATAAATCTCAAACAACAAATGTGTGTTTATTCAAAATTGTGAGTAAAGCTGCTAGTGTCAAGAAAAAATATAAGACAAGCTCACTAGAGAGAGAACAGAAAAATAGATAATTACAATATTTTTTTGTTGTTGTTATTATCAATCTTATTTTCTTGATAATAGTTGAAACCAGAGACTCTGAACTGGTTGGTTGTTTTAAATTCGTTTACATTTTAAGATGCTATCATAAGTTATTTTCTTTTTTTCTCTTTGTGTTGAAAACCTTTTTGCCTTTTTTCTTTTTTTTTTTTTTTCAATAATTTATTTTTAATTTTATAAGGTGGTCCAAAAACAGAAAATCTTCACTGGTAGTAGAAAAGTTGAAAAAAAAATTTGAACGGTTTCCAGGACAGAAAGAATACCTGTTCTGTTGGAAGTGCGAGTTGTCAGTAATACCATTTTCAATGGAGTAACCTCTAAAGATACATGAGATCTCAAATCCACAAGCCATAGAAAGGCAATCTGTAGCAGGACAGGATGCAATGCTGTTACTGCTTTGGAGTGGTTTCTCACCAAAATAGAGTTGAAAGTACTGCCATCTGGAATGGTTTAGATTGTGTGAATTCTCCTTAGCCTGCTGGACATTAAGTACAAAATTTCACTTCAACTAATGATAAAAACCAGGTTTGATCTAAGCCTAGACTTTGCATTGAAACCATCAGAGGTACCTATGTACCTTTTATCACAAACTCTGGAATGGCAGTCTGTAGGGAGAGGGTAGATGGAATGGTAGTCTTGGAGAGGATAGGTGAGCACTAGACCAAGCTCAGGCTGAAAGGATTCATCATCTGACAATTTAGATGAAGCTGGTAAAAGGTGGAGAAAGAGGGTTGCATTGCCTCCATTTTACACTTAGGAAAGTGAAGCAGAGAGGTGTGCCTTAAGTTTCAAAAAAGCGATAGCACTTAATCCAGATTTCCGGTGAGGGTTCTGCCCACTGGACAGACCTGTAATCAGGATAGACTTTTGGTCTAGATTTGAATAATTATTCTCCAATTGCATGAGCTAGACTGCCATAAAGTTGCTTTTCTACCTATGTAATAGTGAGAATGCAATGTGAAATAAATGATAGTTGGAGATCTCTAAACTAACGATTTTTTGAAGCACAGAAAATATTTCAGTATGTGTGAACTAGGAGTGAGCAAACACAACTGAATCTTGAAGCTCAGATCAAAATCTCATACACTGTTCCTATCACAAAATGCTGTTTTTATTCTGTTTCGGGAGAGGTTGTTACTAGAATGAGCATAGAACTCTAAAATCCTATGTGCTGAATAGTAGTCGTGATGAATGATGCCTCAGGGTAGAAATGCAAATAAAGAGGTACTTGAAGTACAGTTGCTTGTGGATTAGATAGTCAGAACTTCCTTCTCATGTCTGTTACACTAGAGTAAGCTGATATAGCACACAATTAGAGTCACTAGAATTGCACAGGCATAGCACTGGTGTATGAGGTGAAGAAAAAAAAAAAAATCAAATTTGATATTTTTCCACTCATTTGTTAGCTATCAGAAGATTTGCAATTACACCTGAGAGGACTGCATTTTTAGGAGGGCTACAACTTGCTAAGGTACATCCATGTGTCATAAAATGCTGATGATTTTCAATAAAGTACCCTTGCAACTCCTTTTGTTCCCATGGACTTTAATGTGGAATGAGGATGCTCAGGATACTATGGCAGGAGGCCTGATCTGTTCTTATCTGCAGGCCTTACTTTTGCCTGGTTTATGCTTAAAGGCCTGATTCTGCTGTCCCGATGTGCATTCCCAGAGGCAACAGTGCAGCAACCATTGTGTGAAAAGGCTGCAGGATCAGACCTCATCTCCTTCCTTTGCTGGTTGCTAAATTTTTAAAATATGCTGGAGGAAAAATAATGTGACTAATTAATTATGCTTTTTTTCCTCACAGCTCTTTAAATGTAAGGTCAGACTTATAATGATGAGTATTTCCATTGAGAATTGCTCACGAAAAAAAAAAAAAAAAACAACCAAATGATTTTACCCCACTACAAGAAGTTCCTCTTAGAAGAAACGTTAGAAACAATTAAAACATTTCAGAAGTTAATAAAGAGCACTCTGAAGTGGGAAAAGGAAAGCCATGCTCATCTATTGAAGTGTTCAAAAAGAATTGTTCTTATAGTATCTTCCAGAGAATCATTTAATATTCATGTAATTAAGAGCAGAATTTTGCAGCAGTTCTTTCTGGGACAGTTGTTCATTGGGATTTCTTCCCTTCCCCTGTCACTTGTCCCCTTCCCCTTCCCCTGTCCCCTGTCCCCTTCCCCTTCCCCTTCTTCTGCCCAGGGGATGGATTTCCAGACTGGGCAGCTCTGGACGGAGTGATAGAAAGGGAAAGAGGATGTATACGGGGAAAAAAAAAGCAGACTGCAGGTTGCATTGCTGCTGCAGCAGACCCCCAGTGGAAGATGCAATTTGCTGACTTCACCAGAAGAATGCCAGTCTGCACTGTCAGGGGGATGTCTTCTTGTCCCTCTCATTGTCCTCATGGCTATGCATGCATATGCGCATGTGTGTACAGGGTTTACTCCCCCTTTCCACTCTCCTAAAGGATAATTGGAGGAAGAGTCAGAAAAAGGTACAGCTGGCAGGTTATACAAATGGTTTTAGGGAGGGGTCACCCAGGAGGATGTATATATTCTTGCTCACAAAATGGCAGCCTCCAAAGAGATTTACCAAACACATTCTGGTAGATGGACTTCTGCCCCCATGTACCAAAGACAGATGCAACTCTCAACAACAAATCCACAAGTGCTCATCGTTAAGGTATTGCACTTCAGTCACAATCAAACAAAAAAGTCCTTTAAATGCATGCATTCTCCTTGCCCTCATGCAGATGAAACTCTAAATTTCATATATGTTGCATGAAGCTACTTAAAAGACAGTTGAATGTAATGGAACAGATACTCCCCTCCTCCAGCAGGCAGTTTTAATAGATTTATTTAAAAATTCATTGGGAACATGTCTTTCCATCGGATTTGGAAGAGGTTGTTCTGGAGTATTATAGGCTGAAACTCTTGCTGAACTTTAATTGTGAAACATCTTAGAGGCAGTCCAGAGTTGTCTTTAGAATATTTCCACACCCCCGGCTCTAAGTGTGTTGTCAGGGGAATGATTTATGGCTCAAATAGGTAAGGCTTTTGCCTCGAGGCAAGTTGCATGTGCATTGCATGTGCAGTCATACCAAACTTCTTTGTATATCCATCAGTTCTTTCTTATAATTGAGCTCAGCAAGAGCAATCCTACCTGTTTGCAGTTAATCACATCTTATGCTTACAGTTAAGCTGTGTAGCAGTCAGCACCTTATAATATGAAAACAGTATTTCTTTCCCTTATTGCTAATGCTGGCACCTGTGTCTGTCTGCTCTGTGGCTAGGATTGTTTTGTTATTGTTTTCTCTTAAAAAAAAAAAAAAAAATCAAATTTGATATTTTTCCACTCATTTGTTAGCTATCAGAAGATTTGCAATTACACCTGAGAGGACTGCTGGCTATGTCAGGCTACCTGGGAAGCTCAAACCTGAGTTGGGTCAAGGATGGTCTCATTTACAGCCTGGAGGAAAGTGTTCGTCTTGCAAAGGACAATCTCTCTCTTTAAACTTATGTTTGGAAAACATCAGATTAAGGCTGAAATTTGGAGAAAGTGTAATTACCCACATTTAGTAAACAGAATAAGTAATTAGCTTCAAATTCTAAGTTTCCATTTCTTTTCACAAGTGGGCTAAAGTCAGCATGGCAGTCATCCAGAACTTTCTGTGACCGTGGGGTTTCAGGTGTGGATTGCAGGCTGGTCTGCTAGGGAATGAGGATGAAGCAACTACAGTAGCTTTTTTTGGGGGAAAAGTGGGAACATTGCTTTTTGGGATTAAGAGTCTGTTGAACACCTAGTTCAAGGAGAGGGAAGCCAGGAGAGTAATTAATCATGGTACTTACCACTGATATTGCAGTTCTTTTCATCTTCTAAGTGCTTGCAAACATTAAGTAATTAATCAGATTCTGAACAGATCCTTGAGAGGCAGAGAGACAGCCAGGGCAAGCATCTGAGCCACATGGCAGCGGCAAGGCTGCAGCATTACTACTGGCATTAGTGCTGGGGGTGTGCAGGATGGAGGGGAGCTGCCCCAAGACCTAGCTTGCATTGGAAGGAGTCTTGTTAAAGATAGTGTGTGTGTGTGGGCTAGGGGGAGGCTGGCGGGATGGAGAGGGGGAATATCATAACTGATGTGAACAGCTATTCATTTCTGAGACCCTCTTACAGCTTGTCAATAAATCCTTGCATTTTCTAAATGCAGTGATCAAGAAAAGTACCTGCAAGAGGTGCAAGCATCCTGAGCAAGGAACAAGACCTTGTATCTATGAATCTGAAAAGCCAAAGATGTTACATGTGCTACCATACATGCACAGAAGTCTTGTCTGCTTCTCTCCCCAGGACATACAGGCATAGTCTAACCTCCATGAAAAGGCCCATCTGTCCAGGCTATTCAAGTGACATTTACACTTCAATGGCCCGTGATCATCACTATTTAGTGGCTTCCTGTATACCATAAGGAAAGAGGTACAAAATTAGAGTCTCTTCCCTCACTTCCAGTTGCCTAGTGTTAAATGATTTTAAGGCCTGTGGAACACGAGGCAGTCTCACAGCAATGTCTTCTTTTTCTTAGGTGACATCAGGATTGCAGCCTTGCTACTGAAAGAGAATTGAAGGGATTTCTGATCTGACTTTTTCTGATATCCTCCAGATCAAAAGGTGTTTGACCTCTCTTCAAACTCAGGTCACTGCTACTAAGGGAACTGTCCTCATGTCAGGAAACTTTAGTTCTCCCTTTTGCCTTGGAATTATCACTGGAATTGTCAGGATACTGTTTAAGTTGCATACATATTCAACCGCTGCTCAGGTGCCTTTAACTGATTGTAGACAATTACAATGGAACAGGAATCACCTGAATCATTTATAACCACATGAGAAACACTCCGTAGCCAATAACTTAGGCTCAGGCGAGGATCTCAGTGAAGTAGTAATTTATTCGCGATTGCAATGGCGGGCGCCCCACAAGCAGGAGAGAGCGCATCTACTAGTTCCAAAACACAGTTTATATACCTTTTGATGGCAGGACCCTCCCCTGTTTCCCCACTGAGTGGGTAATCCAGATTCACAATCTATCTGATGCTTCACAAACAATGCATGGCCTTCAGTCGCCGGCCTGTTAAATTTCAAATTTCTTTTGACATTTTTACTGCTTGAAGTGGTAATGTTTCTTCACTTATCTGACTTGACTTGACACCGTGATTTTCACCTAATTGTCCTAAGGAGTCTGATTGTCTGCATTTTACAAGGTCGCCTGCTAAACTTTCTTATCACTGTAAGCATATCTCAGTACCACATTCCCTCCTTCTAAACAATGTAACTCTGCAAAAACAACATTTCTATTCCCACAATTCCCCCCTTTTCTTTTTTTTTATAAACTGTTGATTTTTGCAAAAACTCTTTTTATTTTTATTTATTTATTTATTTTAAGTGTAATTTGGTAAATATCTTCCTGTTCTTCACTTTCTTTGCTCTCCATTTCCTCTAATATCATTTTATCTGAGTAGGGTGGTGGATCTATGGTCATTTGTTTCAATAATGTGGTTTCAATTAACCGCTGGACAAGTCCCCTTACACAGGGGATAACGCAACAGCCAATAGCTGTCAAAACTCCTGCTACTATAATCAAGGATGTAAATATGGACATTACCATCCCTTTCCATTTACCAAACCAAGATTTAAACCATCCTGTGATGGAAGTGTCTGCTCCCGAATTTTCTGCTAATTCATTGGCAAGGGTGGTAAGCCCTTGCAATGCTCTTGTTACTGTGCCATCCGGGGCAGTATTGTTACGGATAAAAGTACAATGGTTGCCCAGCATCACGCATACACCACCCTTCTCCACAAGCATCATATCTAATGCTATCCTGTTTTCCCAAGCCATTTTGCTGATGGCATCTAGTTGTTCAGCGATTCCTCTCATCGCATCCTTGGTATAATTGATGAATCTCTGCTGATTATAATAGAAATAATTAATCCAATCCACATTTTTATTGATTGTTACCCACCAGAACAGTAACTCAAACCCTGCAGCAATTTAATTTCTGGCTTTATGTTCATCCGGAACTCCTCTAGGTACCCCAATAGAATCTATGTATACTCTATCATCAAATGATATTCCTAAGCCTCCTTTACTTCTTCTGGGTATTTGTGATGTTTCTCTTTCAAATGCCAGGGTGAAGGGTATAGCTGATTGAACAAGTGCACAAGTGCCTTCCCAATTAGATGGTAGGGTGGACCGTAAGATCTTCCCTCCACCGTACCACCAGAGATCTGCCCTGGGGATCTCTAGTCTTGAGCAGTTTCCCATCAAGTTCTTGGTAGCACAAGGCAAATTCTCCCAGATGCCAGGTAGCACTCACACCCTGCCGTGAGAGGCAAGCTGTATGGTTACCTATAGCTGTAGAGAATGCAGGGGGAACTGTGATATTGTTATCATGCAAGAAACAGCAAAGAGAGACTTACAGGCCTCATTTCCCCAGGCAGTCTTTTCTTGGTACAATGCAATCATACATCGCATCCCTTGGGAGTCTTTGGTCCACCCCCATGGGAAGGGCACTATCTGGGCAATCGGTCATCCCGAGGCACAAGCATAGCAGTAGCTACGGTTGAGACTCTGGACAGTATATTTGACCCATTCTATCCAGGCATTCACGTCCCCATACCCTGTTTGAATCTCAAATGTTTGAACTGCCACATTTCAGAGGGCCTCCTGTTTACTCTCCTGTTTTCTCCTTGAGTTTCTCCCTTTCTCTGATGGCAATAGAGGATTGTTTCCATACAGCTATTCTCAATCTGGCTGTTGTGTCTCTCCCAGTTATTTGTTCTTTCTGCTCAATTGTCATTGGGCATTTAAATCTCCACAAGCTAACACCTCACAAGCATCAAACGTGACGGCTTGTGGTACATAACCCTCTGTCACAGTCACCCATATTTTGATGGGGTATCCCGTTTTTGCTATTATCTGGTCATGCCTTTTCCAAGTTACCAATTGACCAAGGCCTTCTCTGAGGCCTAGAATCACTAAAAACAAAATTAATAATCAATTTTCCTCTGTCATTATTTTTAAACCTTAGGTTTCCAAATAATTATCGATACAAAAATAAGATGTACACTACTACTATAACAACCCCCCCCTTGGGAGCACTGCAGTTCGCTATAGGTCTGTCCTTTCTCTCAATCACAAGTCACACTCGTTAGTTACCTGTGAAAATAAAAGGTTAGTTTACAATTGTAAGCTCTTATCCTGCTCAGAGTCCACTACGAGATTTTTCTCTTCAGTTTCAACTTCCAACAAGTCTTTTGTAGGAACAGCTTCCCAGGTACTAGCGTCGACAGATGCCTTCACTCGAGTATAGTGAGTCCAACCTTTTTCCGCAGTTCTTACGGCTGTTTCAGTGGTCAGTAATTGTCCTTCCCATTCAGGCCGGAGTTGACTCTTTCCAGGTCCGAATCAGGACCCAGTTTCCTGGATGATGGTGGTGAATGGGGAATTCCAAAGGTGGGGTTTGAGCCAACAACCCACAGGTCCTGAGAGATGACAAAGAAGAAGACAACCCCAGAATACAGTTCTTAAGGAAACTCTCTTATTTTGAATTGTGGTATCTCATCCCTTCTGCCCAGATAGGGCAATCTGAACAGCATCTCATATGGTGAAATTCCTATATCCTTTCTTGGTGCTGTTTAAACCTGTAGGAGTAAGCATTTTACCCAAGGAAGTTGGGTTTCTAACACTAGTTTAGTTAATTGCTTCTTTAATGTCTGATTCATTTGCTCCACCTTCCCAGCAGAGGAGGGGTGCCAGGGGCTGTGAAAATCCCACTCAATCTCTAAGGCCTGCTTTCACCCTTGCAGTAAAGCTTACACCCATCTAGTCACGTGGTCAATTAGGACAAACAAGTAACTCAGTAAAGTTTACCTGTATACTTTGGAAAGGTCAAACCACTGGCTCCCGTCCCCCTCTAGATGGGTTACAGAACACCTTTTTATTTACCTTTTGACATATGGTACATCCTCTACATATGTGCTTCCCTAAAGTGTATATTCCTACACAGACATACTTTCTTAGCACAACATCACACATTGCTTGCACCTCCTAATGACTCTTCTGATGTAAAACAGTTAATATTTGCCTCATTATCACTTTATTCAGCATTTCTCTCCCATCAGGGAGTATCGATTTTCCTTCAGACTTCATGGCTCCTGATTCCTTAAAAAAAATCTTTCTTTTAAAACTTTTTAGTTCTTTCTTAATTTTCAACAATTCCCTGAATCCTCTCTGCATTTATTCTGTTTTCCTTCAGACATTAGATGCCTTAAATACCTGACTTCTCTTTCTCCATATTGTAATTTATTTATTTATTTATTTATTAATACTCCCAAGCCCTGCTTTCCCAGAAAGTTGAATAGCTTGTTAGTATCTTCCTTCACAACTCTTTTCTCCTGTCCTGACAATAGAAAACGATCCACATATTTGTTAACATTAATACCTCCTTGGGAGGTTGTAATTGCTCCAAAATCTCTCTTTTTTTTTTTTTTTTTTTTTTTTAGATCTTACCCAAATAGATAGGTGTCCCTGTAAACCCCTGAGGTAAAATTGTCCACCTATATTGTTGCTTCCGCCCCCATTTCAGGGTCTTTCCAGTCAGAGGTGAATATACATGTATGTTTGCTCTCAGGGCCAGAGAGCACTCCATTAATAACACTGTTATTCCAGTCTAACAATTTACTATTTGAATGCCCAATTTAATCATCAAATCCCTTCCCAACAAGTTAGTCTCTGCCTTGGATACATACAATAATTGCCCAGTGATCATTTTATCCCCTAGTCTCAGCTTGGTATCCCCCCCAAAGTGGCACTGTTATCCCAGCCCCACTTTTTAGGGTTTCATTAGTTAATTTAATCCCTGATACTTTACAGGTCAGTAATGACCTAGCTGTTCCCCAGTGTATTGGGTTTGATGGCAAGGTTCGGGGGCTGTGAGTAGGGGGGTGGGAAACTGCAGTGGCAGCCCCCGTGAGAAAAAAACCCGGAAGCCTCCCCGTGGCAGATAAGGGACAATTTCATCTGGCCCTAAGGGGCCCACTGCTGCCCAGAGCCAAGCCATGAGGAATACAGTCCGTGCCTCTGTGAGAGCACATCCACGAAAACAAACAAACAAAGAAACAAACAAAAACCTGCTTCTCAACAGCAGTTGAGAGAGCGAGAAACCCCCCCGCAGACACCAAAGTCAGTGCAGAAGGAGGGGGAGGAGGCGCTCCAGGCGCTGGAGCCGAAACCCCCCTGCGGCCGCTGGAGAGGCCCCTGGTGGAGCAGGCTGTTCCCCCCTCCCCGATGCTTGGGAAACTGACCAAACACCACAGCAAATATGCAAATATACCATAACTTCTAGACTGTTACTTAGATAATGCCTACATCCTCTTTCCCTGCTCATTCAACTTCAAACAGCTCTGTTAAATATTACATGCCACACCTTTAACACCTTCAGCAACTCTTTTAACACTTCCTTTATCTTTTTCCAGCCTGTACTTTTCTAATACCAGCACCAAAGGCTCAGTCAGGGTCCAACTTAATTCCATACCTTTTCCCTCCAAGATACTGAAACAACATCTCAATATAGCATATTTCATCCCATATTCCTTCTTTCCTCCTTCTTCCACTCCAGATATTCCCATTCGAAGTGGCCAGCCTGGCCACGCTTAAAACATCTTATCAAAGCCTGTCTCTGCTAGGACTCGGGCCACAACACAGGCAGCCTTCTTTGCCTGCCATTCCTTCATCTCTCTTCCTCTCCTTTCCATCCTGGCCCTGACTCCCCCTGAAGATTTTCTTCATCTTTCTCCAACCCTCTGCCTCACTACCCGCTGCACTGTCAATACCATTAGTTTCGATCCTTTTTTTTTTTTTTTTTTTTTTTTTCCCTTCATATCTCCCCTCCAGACACACACCTCCAGGGCCTCCCACAGGAGGGTCCCCCAGTGACTGTTCACTACATTCCCCCACCTTCTGAAGCATTTTCTGCGTATTTTGCAAGGCTTTAATCACACAATGAACTTTCAAGAGCCCTTGGGATACTGGGTCCTCAGGTCTCATCCCCAAGTACTTTCTCATTCTGACACTAAGTCTCTCATATAATTTCTGTGTTGCACACTATTATTATTCCAGCCAGGATTGGCAAGTGGGTATTTCTGCCCTGCCGGTATTACCCCTGGTCCTGGAGGATGAGCTCTTTCCCATTCTTGTATAGCAGCTCTCCTCCTGATCATTCCCATTTCTTTCCCTGTAAACAACATACTTATATAATTCCCTCCCCCAAGAGTATAAATCAGGTCGTAGGAACTGGTCTAATTGTTCAGCTAGGCTGTTGGGGTCCTTGAATAAAGACTTCCTCTCCTTCTTAAAAAGTCCTAACCTCTCTGCTGGTAAGGAGGAGGGGGTAGTTCACCTAAGAGGATACACAGTTAGTGTTAGTACTGTTAGTATCAGGGAAGGCAAAATTCTCAACATATCTTCTACCTTGTTCTAATTCTTGCCAGAGCCTAGAGTACAATCCTTCTTTAGGGACAGTGTTAATTACAGTCCCTGTCTCCCTTCCCGGAGTGACTGCTGCTGCCACCAGTTCAATATTAAGATTATAGGGAGCATAACTTGGCTCCTTCTCTGAAAAAGGAATCTTATTGTTTACACATAAATTTAAAGCCTGAATTTTCATCAGACCCGTACTTTGGCCAAAATACTGCTGTTTCCTTAATTGGTTCTTTTGTCCAGACTGATACACAATATTTAACCCTTTTTTTTTTTTTTTTTTTTAATTATTTTTCTTTTACAATCCCTCTAATTTTGGAATTATGTTTCCAATTTCTTATCATTCTTCAGGAAGAACTATTAGTAGGCACTCCCCCAGGGATATCTCCCTGTCCCCTGGAACTCATATTTTCCCATTTTTCCTAACCCTCACCAGTATGTGCTACAGAATTTTCCCTTCTGCAGTGTACCACACACCAACGTACTGAAAAATGGGGGTGTACCGCAAAGCACTTCCCCGTGCCAGCGTTACCGCACACCTGAGTTTACCAGATTCCCTGGTGTACTTCCAAGCACTTCCCCGTGCAAGGATTACCGTACACCAGATTCCCCTGGTGTAGTGCCAGCACTTCCCCGTGCAAGGGCTTACCATACACCAGATCACCCGACCCCCAAGGCAATACTCAATATTTCTTACCTTGGTCTGTGCACAGAGTTACCGGATCGATTCTTAAAAACCCGGAGTGCCTACCTTCTTCCTTTCCCCACTACTTCACGGATCCTGCCTCTTTAACCAGTCTCGGGCCCTCTGTCAGCTTTCCGCAGAACCGTCACCGTCGATGCACAGGACCGCTGAAATCAGCGGGGCATGCCTTCCTGCTGCTGCGGCGGTGGGGCTCCCCAGTAGGTGACTGGATCCCGGACGAGCCCCCAAATTGTGAGAAACACTCCGTAGCCAATAACTTAGGCTCAGGCGAGGATCTCAGTGAAGTAGTAATTTATTCGCGATTGCAATGGCGGGCGCCCCACAAGCAGGAGAGAGCGCATCTACTAGTTCCAAAACACAGTTTATATACCTTTTGATGGCAGGACCCTCCCCTGTTTCCCCACTGAGTGGGTAATCCAGATTCACAATCTATCTGATGCTTCACAAACAATGCATGGCCTTCAGTCGCCGGCCTGTTAAATTTCAAATTTCTTTTGACATTTTTACTGCTTGAAGTGGTAATGTTTCTTCACTTATCTGACTTGACTTGACACCGTGATTTTCACCTAATTGTCCTAAGGAGTCTGATTGTCTGCATTTTACAAGGTCGCCTGCTAAACTTTCTTATCACTGTAAGCATATCTCAGTACCACATTCCCTCCTTCTAAACAATGTAACTCTGCAAAAACAACATTTCTATTCCCACACACAGCATTAACTGATCTGTAGGTTTTATATTTAAAATACAGAACTAATCTCTTAACCCAACTGTTGAAATAAATATTACATTCTTCAGGAATTAGTTTATCCAAAACCCAATTTTATTTATTTATTTATTTATTTATCGAGGTGAATAAGGCCATAAATGGAAAGCAAAGGCTTTTTTTCATCTGTGCTGCAATATAAGTAAAAATTAACAACAATCACAAGGAGCCCTAAGAAGTTTAAATATATTTATATTTTAACCTTTTCACACTTTGGCTGTAATGTAACAAAATGTGACTTTTAATTACCAATGGCATATAAGCTGCCAAGAGGAAAAGTGTCATGTAAAGAAAACATTGTTGGCTTTAGTCTGGCATGTGTGCTGTTCATTAACAAATTAAGTTAAAACTTTATTCTGACTAATTCCTTTTTTAGTTCCTGGGAGCAAAAATATTGACAATTAATGTTACATTTTACAGTTTGCACTGGTCTGTGTGTCCTGGCCTATACCCAAACAGTACTGGTTGAAATCAATTGGTTTCTAAACCAATTTAATAAAATCATTGCAGCCCTCTTGTGCAGACATTCTTAAAACTGAATTAAGCTAGCACAATATTAGCTATTCTTAAACCAATTTATATGTCCTCGCTTGGGAGCTGCTCCAATTTAACTAAATTGATTTAGAAACCGATTTAGTTAAATCAGTGTAATTTCAATGTGTGTAAGCTAGACCTTAGATTCATCATAAATTGCTCAAAGTATCAGTTTATCTAATCAGAATGCATTATAAAATGTTCATGATTGTGAATATAAACCAGAACCAGAGGCAAGAATTAAAGGCGACAAGTTTCTAAGAGATGCTTGGTCAAAAGACAGTACTGCCACCAGGCACTGGCAGGTATAAACTACCCTTTCAGTGGAGTTATATGGATTTATTCCAGATTGAGAGACTATCAAGGCACCCTAGAAAGCACCAAGTACCCTTATATGGTGATAACATGATTCTGTTCCCTGACAGTATAGCTGATTTTGTGTGAATCTGATCCAGTAAAAACAAATAGATCTGTGTCTCTCGTGCTCGATTGTTGAGGTACTTATGCCAAAATATCCTGAAGGGGAAGTGAGTCTTTAGATCTTCAGAATTTAAGTATTCAAATAAAATCATTATATAAGCAGCCCGATAGCAGTGTTTTATATCAGCAACCAAAGAAGAGCAGGGTCAGACATCTATTGTTGGGTAGCCATCACTCAAAAGTCAAAAATATACAATAGACTATGAGAGCCTTCTTTCCAAACCCTAGTATGATAGGAAGATTAATACCTTACCAGACACTTTGTGGTGTTCTCTATGTTCTTTCTAGATTAAGAAGGATATCAATCCATGTTTTCTTTGATAAGAAAAAATGTGATTCTATGTGCTAGTAGTCTGAAATAGAAGCCAGTAGTATTTTGGTCATGAAAATAATATAATTAATGGGAGTAGGCGCTTATTGCTGTCACTTAGGAAAATAACTTACATATGGCTATGATTTTCACTGATTTCATCAGGGAATGTGTATTTAGTTACCACAAATGGACCTGGATGCAATAGGATGATCAACATTTATGAGTAGGGTGATTCAGACCAAAAAAAGTTCTCAAAGGTGGTCAGAAGTTCTTCGTTTAAAAAAGAACAGTGTTCTGAAATAGTTTTTCTATTAGATCCATATTTACTAAAGCCCTTGTCCTTGTGTAGCCCTTGTGAGACTGTGTACAAAATTCCACCTGTCATTGACACCATAGCTGAGCTTTACTCTGCTTTCAGTATGTTAGGCTCTTGGTTTATTGTAATACTTGAAACAAGGTTTACTGTAGACAAAAATCACAGCTTTTGCAGCATAGCCCTCAGGCTGGTGTTAGAGTCCCAGTTGGTTTGTCTGGGGGTTTACTAATTAAGCTATGGCTTTGTCTCCTGTTGCCACTCATTGTAGAGCACAAGAGTCAAGAGTGTGATACCTAATTTCCTGTGGCCTTCCTGAAAGCACAACTAACAAATACTGCTCTGTTTTACATTCAAAACAGAAAAACAAATGGAAAAGAGGTACCAAGACTCTTCTGAAACATGCTGTTTGGCAGGCAAACTTAAATATGCATACTGTTATGAGTTTGTCCTCAAAAACAGCTTGTAATCACAATTTTGTTCCATGCAAGTAAAGTATTTCTTTCATGAAAAGGGTGACAATTAATAAGTTTATCTTTCAGATCTTGCAGAGGTTTACTTTTGTCTCTTAATTAGAGAGGGATTCTCTTTTTTTCTTTCTTTTCCTTCCTTCCTTCCTTCCTTCCTTCCTTCCTTCCTTCCTTCCTTCCTTCCTTCCTTCCTTCCTTCCTTCCTTCCTTCCTTCCTTCCTTCCTTCCTTCCTTCCTTCCTTCCTTCCTTCCTTCCTTCCCTCCTTCCCTCCTTCCCTCCTTCCCTCCTTCCCTCCTTCCCTCCTTCCTTCCATCTTTTTTTTTCTTTTTTTTTTTTTCTTCCCTCTAGCAGGAGAAAAGTCTTTCTTTTTAAGAAAGAACTAATTTAGCATAAAATGTATTTAGTGTCAGGGCTTAATAGAATGAGTAAATCATCATCTAGTACAATACTATCTTGGGTTAGTTAGAAAAATTGTCAGAACAAGAAGTAAAGATTGGTATTGTGAAATCCCAGCAGTGCACATCTAACATGAAAAGCTGACTAATAAAATTTCTGGTTTGGCTAATAATTTTTCAAAGCATTAATACTGCAGCTAGTGTGTGGAGTCTTCCACCTTTAGCACCATGAATTATTGGAACTCTGAAAATACATTGTAAATAAGTTACAAATGTGAGTGTGTTCACAAGGATCTTTATGTTTTCTTTCATTACAATGAAAAATTTCACATAATTAAGAACCTGACTTCTACTGCCAAGGAGGAATAATGGCTAAAGGTGGATATGAAAAATGATGCTGAGTGTGTAAGCATGGAAACATACTTTGAGATAAATCTTACTTCCAAATCTATCCCTGTCAGCTACCATCTGAATTCATATTGCACAGAGAGCATACATAGAATGCTGCATCCATCTCCCTGGAAAGCAGGGAATATAAAGTACAAGCAAACCCAAACCTCATTATCTATTATAATTTCTTCTGAAGGTACGTAGTTTGCAGTGTCTTAGTAAAGTGCATTAGCTGTCAGGCTTTTTAAATGCCTCATAATAAAAGTGCCAGCTGCCGACAAGCTAGCCTTCTCTTCTCCCCTCCCAATGCACGCTGGGTTTATGGTTGCTAACACAGTTTTTATTAGATATTCTGATTTAACTAGCAGAAATTCAAGTATGTGAGTTTTGAAAATCTGGTGATGAGAGACAAAGAAGGCTGTATGTTTTCCTATGGCTTTCAATAGGGATGTGAAGAAGTGAATGCAGCTTTGGAAGTTCTCAAGGCATTCAGGGCAATGTAGCTACACTTTTTAGGCAGCAAGGAGCAAGTAGAAATAATAATCTTAAAATTAGGTAAGATGCTTTACTTTTTTAAAATGGTGTTGTAGGTATTATTTGAGCCATAATTTCAAACATAGAAAGTAAAAGATCCTCCACTGGTATTGCTTTGTTTGTAGTTATTAAAGGCACCTGATTTACATGACCTTATACTGGTTGTAGAAAACACTCTCCTTCTCCAAGCTCATTTGTGTTTCTAGTGATGTTAATAAAAGCTGTGTTGTTAAGCATGTGAATGAGAATGGGGCTGTTGTAATTCATACATTTGTATCTCCAACTAGAGTCTGAAGTCAGCTCTAATTTCATATAACAGAAAAATCAGCTTTCACTTGTATTACTGTTCTCACTTTAGTGCAGAGAAAACACAGATGTTTAAAGATCCTTTCTGGACAATGTGTAAATAACTTGTAAAACAGACAGAAAAGAGGGCTTTCAAATTTCTTTTGCTCCTTTGCTTTTGTTAAGATCCTTTGATACACCGGCAGAGTTTTCCCCACCTGAGATTTTAAGAGTTTTATAAGTCCCAAATCAGAGAGGATGAGTAAAACAGTCTTGTGAGCTGTCCTGAGTTCAGTAATGTTTTTCACTGGATATGGGTTTTACAGATCCTTTTTCTACATCATGTATTTCTTACAGATCAACTTCGCAGCAGAGTCTTGGCTCAGTTCCTGACCCAGCTCTTTTTACTACGCTGAAAAAGACTGTGTACAGCCACACAGTGCCAAGCATCCTTAGTTCTGTTTGGTCTTGGTAGCTATTCAGAACCTATTTAGGAGTATCTAGGAAATACATGTCACCCTATAGATTCTCTCTGTTTATAATCCTAAGGCTAGTTATCTGTCTCCTCTATAAAAGTAGTAATCATAATAATATCTGGATGTTTTATAAAGGATGAGGTGAGATGCAATTCATCAGTGTTTGAGAAATTCTTTGGGATCCCAGAAAAAAATTGGCCTCATTAGGACTTTGTTTATTACTAGTGCTTTATTGTGACTGGTGCTTCCGCTTCCCTGAGGAAAAGGTTATAACCAGATCAATGGTTTTCAGCATGACCTAAGGGGTCTAGGAGAAGTAACAAAAGGCTCAGAAGGTCTGGGGAAAACAATCACATTATTGCTATACTTAAATTTATTGTCCTGGTATTAACATGTGCACTGGCAAATTTCAAGGGGTACACATACTGGAAAAGCTCTGTTGTTTTTCATTAAGGTTTTAAGACCACATAATGGTATTATAATTATTGTTAGTTAAACTGGGCACTTAGAAAAGATGTTTCTTTTATACAGAGGGTTCCTTTACTTCCCTCTGTCCATGCTCAGAGAGGTCTGAAAACTGTTGGAAGGGAGTGAGTGTTACATTGCATTTCAAGCCTCTTTTCAGTAAGAGAGCAAAGCATAGGAGAATTCAGCTTGAAGAGGCCATGCGTGAGTTTTGGGAGCTGCCTCTGAGCCAGGTGGCTCAGTTTTCAAGGACGTTTCTTTAGGATGAGAGAGAGGAATTCTCTGAGCCAATCTACGTGGCACCTGTGTAAGCAATAGACTGCAACAGACTTTACTACACAGAACCCTGCTGCTTTACTGACATCCTTATTGCCTCCAGTCATGTCCCACTGGGTTTCAGCATGCCCAGCCCCTCCGCACACACAGAACAAAGACTGATATGAAATAGGAAAGAGAAGGAAGAGGAATATATCAGGGGAAGACAATGCAGTTTAAATGTTGAACAGTGGCATCCATGTGACACTGGAATAACAACTGGTGGACAACAAACAAAAATCCACCTAGGATAATAGGCAATCAAACTGCCGGTGAAAATCAAGCTCATTTGGAAGATGATTTGTTAGTGTTGTTTGTGAAGGATGATTTACAACTGCTGTGTACTTTTTTCTTTGCGTGAGCTGGTATATGTTATATTATACATCTGTGATAATGTTACATCTCACAGGCAGAGGAAAGAAATGAGATATGGGACAGGAGGGACACCAGTAGATTTTATCATTATTATTGGTTAGAAAATAAGGAAGATGGAATTTGAACGTATTCACTATTTTTTACCAAGATTTTTGAAGCATACATTTTCTCCCTCTATTATTGTTGTAATGACAAATGGGAATAGTAAAGTGGTTTAAACCTTGAAAGCATGTGTAAGTAATCTTAAAGTAAAAATCACTACAGTATGTAGGTCTTAGAAAACAAACCCAGTAAAATCAGCAGAAATCCAAGGTCATCTCAAAGAATAACTATAGCTTTATGTAATTGTGGAGATGTGCAATTAAAGCAAACCAAAATGACCTTACCTTTTCCTTTCCCATGGCATCATTCAGTAATCATATATTACAGGATGTGTGAGAACAAATTAAATTACCCAGACTGTAACATTTTTTTTTCCAGTCTTCCTCCTCCTGATTTCAGCAATGGTCATTTTTATAGTCTTCTGGGTTGAGCTTTCTATCTCGGGTTGTCGGTTACAAGACGAGTGGTTCATAAAACCAACCACTCACTGGCAGCCATGGTTAGACTAAGGATGAGGCCCTAGGTCTGACATGTGTAAAACTGCTTTAGTGATGAACGTGCAGTTCCAGCATTAGCAACCATTTCAGCGGGGAATGAGGTGGGGTCAGGAAAGTGGATATAGCCATGTTTTGATCCAGTGTTTCCTGTCCCCAGAGGTGACTGCTTTACCTCAAGTGCTACAGGTGGAGGTGAAAGTGGCAGTATTGTTCACATCAGCCTACTGCAATGCAGAGTCACCACAGGAGCTGATAGTTTCCTCCTTGTTACAGCAGGCCCCATCAAAGGGAACAGACATCTCTCTCTGGTTGATGATAGAGGATTTGGCCGGTTCCTTTCCACAAACTCTCCTCTTTTCGTCTCTGAAGGATGATCTCATTGTTACATGTCCTTTCAAAGCTGACTTTGATCAGTACTGTGTACAGTCAGGTTCATGGCTGTACACTGAGAAACTGTTATGCCTGCTACTCAGTGCAGCGTTCTGACCTTAATAATTTTGGCACTCCAAATCCACAACCCCAGCATACACAAATTAAACTTTTTTTTTTCTCCCCTGGCCAGCTGTACTTTATTCATGTGATCTATAATTTTCTGCTGCTCTTCTTCCACACTGTAAAGATTTTCAGCTTTTACAGATTTAAACACTTGTCATGGTGTGGCTTATTTCAGAAGGGATGTTGAGATTTAATGAAAGGAGCTTGCCAAGGTAAAAAGGAGAAAAATGGACTGACCTGTTTGTTTTAGGAAGAACATTAACAATTCACTATGACAAATGGAGCCAGGGATTAACAGTGTAATAACATTAATATTCCCCCTGCAGTTATACTCTATCAATTTGTACCAGAATTCTGTTGCCTTTCCTTACTGCATTTTCATATTTGGATTCATACCATAAAAGCTTTATTTTCACAGATTCCAAAATGCTTTCTGTTCCTCATCACTTGATCATCTGTTGGGCTTGGGAGAGCCCATACACTGAATTCTGTTTGTCCTGGGTGGTACGCAGACAACTTTGGAGACTAGAAGCTCAAGGACAGGGAGTTTGAAGTTCCAGTCCGATAGCCATAGCTGTCCCTACTGCTACTTGTCCTGAGGCCCCCTGGCCCATGTGATGCCACTTCTGTTAGAGACATTATTTACCACAGAAGAATGTGGTTGGCTATGTCTGTGTCAGTTTTCTTTGCCCCTTGACTTTCTTCTTGGCATATGTTTTATTTATTTTGTTTCACTTTAGTGCCTATATTTAATCCAAGTCTTTCAGTGATCTTCACCTTTATTTCCTTCTCTGCTTGCTTCAGTTCAGTTTACAGTGAGATCAGGAAATCTCAGATTTTTCCTGATGTCTGCCTATGCTAACCCTACATTAGCTTTCAGTTGTCCCCCATTACTAGAAAGCCCTAAATTTAAAATTAAAATGTATTATCATCCTACTCAGACCTACTACTGTCCTCCTTTTTCATTATTCTGGTTTATTAACATTTGAAGGCCTGAGAAGAATGCAGCAAGACAATAGAGGACCTTGTAATGTGATGGCTTGGATGCAGATACAGCAGGCAGAGCATCAGAAGATTAGAAATGGTAATACTTGTCATTAGGAATTCTGCAGTCAAGTAATTTTAGGTAGGAACTCAGAAGCAGAATTTAGGCATTCAGATTGTAATCTGTATGGTGTTAAAATAATTATGTCAAGGCAAGTGTTTCACCATCAGGCTATCCCTGGGATGAAGCCCTAAGGTGATCTTCGTTTTGAGTTCTTGTGATGCAGACACAGAGTGCAAGGCATCAGTGAGTACAGTGTAGAGTGGGGCCACTAAGTGCAACTTGTACCTGCTCTCCTCTGCAACTGTAAAGGAAGCAGAACCTCTGAATTCTGTGTTTGTGGAGTACAGTTACACATCCTTGTAAACAGTGCTCAAAGTGCTGAAGCCCTGAAAAAAGCCAGACAGGGCAGAGAAAAGTTTTCAGTAGGTACAGAAGAATACCCATTTTTTCACAGCTCACTGGTAAATGTCACCACCATTAGACAAGTATGTTTTGATTGTCTCCAGTGCTGAGTGCATACATTTCCTATCCATGTCTCCAGGAGATTTGTGGGCATTGAACACCTTGTTTACAATTTTCCTTAGGGAATTTGTCATTGTATAAAGCAGTAAACATCAATTTTGTGAGGATTACAAAAGCAATCATGCTTTAACTAGCACTAGTAATATACAGAGTTTGAAAAAATTATGAACTCTTACATTTTTTCCCCCCAGTTAAGTCCTGTTTCTTCTTTCTTTCTTTCTTTCTTTCTTTCTTTCTTTCTTTCTTTCTTTCTTTCTTTCTTTCTTTCTTTCTTTCTTTCTTTCTTTCTTTCTTTCTCTCTCTCTCTCTCTCTCTCTTTCTCTCTCTCTCTTTCTCTCTCTCTCTCTTTCTCTCTTTCTCTCTTTCTCTCTTTCTCTCTTTCTTTCTCTCTTTCTCTCTCTCTTTCTTTCTTTCTTTCTTTCTTTCTTTCTTTCTTTCTTTCTTTCTTTCTTTCTTTCTTTCTTTCTTTCTTTTCCTTCCTTCCTTCCTTCCTTCCTTCCTTCCTTCCTTCCTTCCTTCCTTCCTTCCTTCCTTCCTTCCTTCCTTCCTTCCTTCCTTCCTTCCTTCCTTCCTTCTTTTCCTTTTTTTTTTTTGCTTCACCCATACCTGCTGTTTCTCTGTATTAGGAAGCATGACTTTGCTCCTCAACAGACTCGTGGTACTTATGATTTTAAGGCTGTTTTTTTTTGTTGTTTTTTTTTTTTTTTTTTTTTGAGCTCCAGCTTCTACATTGGCATTCTTTTTAACGAGAAGGCTACAGGCAACCCCCACTCCACCCCTTTTAGTCATTCCCCTGCAGATATGGCCAGACTGTTTTTCTCAGTCTTTGGCCACCCCTTTGTCCTAAGTGATACCATTTGAGTTGGAGCCACCAAGAAGCAGCAGCCATTTCTTGTCTGCAGGCTGAATAGTGCATGGAGAAATGCTGTCAGGATATGACAGGCTGAGGCACTCAGTGACACAGCAATCTCACGACGTACACCAGAGATCTGCACAGGCACAGTCTCCTGCATCATCATGCACAGCAAATGCTTCTGTATATCTCAGCATTTAGAAATCAAGGGCTTCTTAAGTTACAGCAATTAAAAAAGGCTGCTGCAGAAGATCACTTCAAAAAAACACGTCTTTCCTAAAACATGGGAAAATAGGAATACTAGTTCAGAAGCTGAGGTGAAAAAGGTAGCAGATTTGTTTTAATGAGCATTAAAAAGTGTCAGTCATTTAAATTCAACTTGTAGAATCAATCCCTCTCTAGCTAGGTTAGACAAACATCTGTGGGGGAATGTCTAGATATACTTGAGTGCATTTGAGCCTGGCTCTGAGCAAAAGTGCAGAGAGATAACTGCGTAAGGTCCCTGGGACCCAACATTTCCTATGTTTCTATTTCTTTATTTGCATAAACATTGTATATTGATCTGAAAACTGTACTAGAACATATCCAAAATTCTTTACTAGGATATATCCTGGCTTCACTTTCACCCTAGATCATTTTAATACTGTAATTGACCTAATTAAAATTATTGATTCCATTTCAAATGAAGCAATTTAACTGTAAATGTGCCAAGAGGCTAAAAATAATCAATCTACTGTTGCTTTACTTGCATGAATGAATCTTGATCCAGAATCAGCAGTGTGTTTTTGTTGTTGTTGTTGTTGTTGTTTTTTCCCATTCTTTGCTTTGGATCATTTACTACTGAGTAAGTATTTTCCCCACCTTGTATATTTTTTTGGATTGCTTGGTGTCAAAGAGAAGATGAAAGGTATAAAGTGAGAGTGTTAAAATAATCTCTGATAGCATCCTTGGAGGAACACAACACACTTGAAATGTAGAACAATTTTCAGTTTTAGTGCATGCTTCCCCAGTAGGAGGTTGTATGGTAAAATTTAAAATAGTGTGAGTATAATCTGGGTCATGGAAGGTGGAACAGAAAGACATTCTGCATGGGAAAATAAATTTAAAAATTACATTTTTGCCTACGTGAGACAGAAAACTGTAGTATTTAGATGGCATCATTTGCAAAAAAAAAAAAGCACTGCATTTGAGTAGATGCACATGTTCATAGAACAAGGGCTTTGAATAAATGTGAGTAACACACAAAGAAATTCTTGGTCTCCAGAGCAGGAGGAACAGATTTGAGCCTACAGGTTTTAACAAAATAAAAAAATCTTCAAGAATCCTTTTAATCAACATATTGATTACCAAATTCTCATTTTATACCTGTAACACAGCAGCATGTTTTATTTATTTATTTTTTCACACAAAGCTTTAGGAAAGTTCCTGGATGGCATTTCTATGTAATACTTGAAAAGAATGGAAGCAGCAGCCAGTGTTACTATAGGTCTCCCTGGAGAAAATGCCCAATCAATTTATTCTTGTGGTGGAAAAACAGTGGAGGTTCTTTCAGTACAGCTCATACTGTAAAAGTAATTTTGAACTATATTTATCAGGGAAAGATATTTTTTTTTCTTGGTACATCTTAACTAAAAGTCTGAAGCTTATTTTCAACTTACTACATATTTCCAGTATAATGTGCTGTTCTTTCTAAAAATACAGGATTGGAGGAGAACAGAATGTTTAGTACCACTTAACTGGGAGCCGTGTGTGCGCATAACTCCTGCTACAAATATCTTTCTGAGTGTTGTTTGGAGCTGCTGATGTGGTTGGATTCATGGCTCAACAAAGGTTCAGTGTGGACTGAGAAACAAGTTCCTTCTTTTTTAAGGGGCTTTGCTTAAAATAATGGCTGAATATTGAAGGAGAAAGGCAAGGAGTGAAGGATTGCAAGGATGCTTGGTTTGTGTGTCACTGCCACTGCTATACAGCATCTTCTTTTGTAATGCTGTCATATATGAATTTGGCATTTCTCTTGGCATGACATTTGGAGGCAGTTCCCCCCTTATCCCCTATCCTTGCTAAATTTATATGGATGTATGGCCAAGGAGAGATTTAAAAGGCCAGAGATACACTCTGTCATTTTTAAAATCAAATACTTTATATGTTACACTGACAGTAGTATTTGAGGGAAGATTGAGAAGGATAATGCATTGCATTGCCTATTTTTATGCCTGTTGTTTTCCTGGAATGGAATGTTCTTAAAATACAAATATCTAGTCCGTTTTCAAAATGCAATATAAAATCTGAGTCAGAAATAACATATATGTTAAGCCTTTTAGAAAAATTTGACAAAGAGAAATGTCAAAAGTTATTCTACCCTCTGCTGATTTTTTTTGTTGTTATTTATTGTTTTTATGTGATCATTTGGAGGAAAAATATTATAAAAATATGAAACATTTCTTTTATGAATCTCACTGGTTTCCTGCACAAATCCAAACTTTTAATTTCTAGAAGATTAAACTAGAAAAACAACAACAACAACAACAAAAAACACTTGTATTTGAAGAGCAAGTTTTGAGTTTTAATTAATAATATTTAATTAGTATCACAAGATCGGTCAAAGACAAAGTCAGGAAACATCTACTAAGGAGCTGATGCAGTTATTACTTAATTACTGAAATGATACTTAATGTGTCAGGTTCCATTCTACAATTTTCTTTTAACAAAATATAATAAGAAGTACTCAACATAGTAAAGAAGTAATCCCTATCCAAGTACACATCAGTTAAGTGGTTCATTTTTGCATACACATGAATATGTATATATATGCATGCACATATATACAACATATATATATAAATATGTATATTCTCATATCTATGTGTCTGTGTATGCATTTATCTCCTTGCTTTCATTATTTTATGTCTGTTACAGTGTTTCAGCCTGTTTACATTTGTGTAAGTTAGAATGTAAATTTAAATTACAACAGCTAACACGAATGGTTACACATGTAGACAAGACTTTTGTGTCCTATAGAGATGTTATGAGAAATACAATGCACATTTTCACACTTTTCCTTGAGTTTCTATTCCTTCACTTTTTGAAAGTCATTTTACCTCACAGGTATATATTGATGTTTCTTTCAGTAATGTGTCAAGAGAAATTTGATGTGTTGCATTAGGCTGTGTAGGATGAGCACAGCAGATGCTGCTAACTTGTCACTTCTTAGCATGCTTGTTAATAATTGTATTGTCTAAAAACAAGCGACTTTGAGAATAACTACAAGCCAGCACTCTAGGGATAATATACCTTTGCTGTTTCATGTTTCCCTGTGCATTGTAATAGTAGTCCAAACCTAATATGAACATACATGTATTTCTTAACTTTTTAATGGAGTAAGATCTAACCCTGAAGTACTGCAATTTTAACCACCCCGGTGACAGAATAAATGTACCCCTGTCTAATGTTTCTTCAATGTTCATGTGTATCACTCTTCGGGAGAAAAAAATGCAGATGGAGCTGGTAAAGTTCCCATCTGATTGCAGTTATTGATGAAATTCTGACTTCAGCAGAAGCAGCACAGGGTCCAGTCGCAAGATATAAGACATAGCTAGTGCTTTAATTGATTACAACCTCCCAATTCAGCCCAAGTCAAACATTTCAGTCTTCCCTGAGCTTGATTTAATTTGTTTAAATGTCGTGTGCAGAAGCAGTGGGGGCTGTTGGCTTCTTGACAATCTCATTGGCATTTGATCAAAGCTGAATGTTGCTTTCACACATTACAAAAAAAAAAAAAAAAAAAAAAAAAAAAAAAGAGTATTGAAAGGTAGGACTGGTGCAGAAAATGTTACCGTTTAATGTGTAGTTACAAAAGTTCCCCCCCCCACCTCCTCTGTGTCACTTAACCACAATTTACATGAGGAAGTGATTTGACACCTGCCTGCTATATAGTATGGAAAAGATAATCAGTTTATTTCTGTTCAAAGACTATGGACAGTCCACTGTGTTCTTGACTTCAGTTTCTATTAGAAACAGAAGAAACAACAAACTAGTAGGAGAGAAAACAGTGAACCCAGTCAGCCTGCAAAAGATGGAGGAATGTCCTCAAAACTTTTGCCAGCTTACAGTTACTTTCCCACTCTCAACTCAGATAGATAGCACAAACTTGGAGAATGGTTCACTCTCCTGCCAGACTATTTTGCTGTTTTCTTCAGTCCTGCTCACTGAGGTTAGGCTGAAAGCAGCACAATAACCACCGAGATAAAATACAGATTACCTAGCATTTGGGTGAAAGGGAAAGATGATCTTTTTCCCCATAAGGAATTCAATTAATTAGAAAAAGGTTTTCCTTAAAGAAACAAACAAAAACATAAAAATATACTTTTTTTTTTCAGATTGACCTTAATCAGAAATAAGCCTTTCTGAATATTATAGCTCTTGTTCCATTGACTTCTAAACTATTTTTGATTTTTCTTTCTCATCATCATCAAAGATTTAACTCTTCTTCTTTCTTATGTCTTTTAAATATCCACATTTTTATCCTTATAAAATGATTAAGAGTAATTGGCACCTTGAAGTCCTGTACTTACTAGCTCTCATTGATTCAAAATCAGTTTGCATTAGAAAAAACAAACAAACAAACAAAAACAATGTTCTTAAACAATAGAACATCAACACCATCCTGCTTTTTGCAAATAAAGTTGAGTTTTTCTCAATTATGTATCATCCATCCACAAAATCAAGTTAAAAAACAAAGGCCTGATTACTATTACGAGAACACAGCAGTGATTGCACTGAATCAGACTGGACGTCCATCCAGCTGAGCTTCCTTTCTGCATTAGCAGCCGGAAGTGAACATGTAGGGACAAACAGAAGAGCAAGACATGCATATGGGATGCTTTCTCTAAGACTCCCAAACCACCAACTGTTTAATCGTAGGTTTTCTAAGCCAAATGTAGTCTTCATGTATTTAGATATTCTCAGTGTCTTTCTTTACCATGAACATGTCTAGTTTTCTCTAATCCCCTGTTAGCTTTCGGCAGCCAGTGTCCTTTCACAAGGCCCTTCCATTCTGAAGCTGGGTCCCACAGGTTTCATTTGACAACCTGTACTGGGTGAGACACAAATGATGCATCTTTGCATACCTTCTCCAAGCCACTCAAGATTCACTAAATCTTTATGATACTCAGCTCTTTTCCAAACTGTCAGCTCCTTTCCAAACAGGAATCATAATGTTAGTCATCCTTTGCACAAAAAAAAAAAATATTCCTTACCTCTATTCTTGATGTGAAGCTGTTTCAAGTACCTTATTGATCTCTGAAATTTTTCCCATCCTAACAGTAACCTTTTGTGATGATAGGATCAGAACAGTATGCAGTGCTCAGGGTGCAGAATTTCAGGACTTGCTTCTTCAATCTGTAATGTCCTTAGTTTGTGTTCCTCTAACATACAGAGAATGAAAATGATTACAGAAGAATATCCCCTTCAATTGGTTTTCTAATTCAGGAGAAAACAAGAAAAAAGAAAAAAAAAAAGAAACAAAACAAAACAAACAAACAAAAAACCCACCAGGGTCAAATTGTGAGAACTTGGAGGAAGTGAGAGGGACTCAAGGTTCCTTGGGAAAAAGAAGACGGAGATTACTATTGAGAAGAAAAGCACAGTAGAAAAATGGAAAAAGAGAAAAACAGAGAGGTCTTAGATTGCTTACTGTTGCACACTAAAAAGAATATATTTTCTCTTTCTTCCTTCTTGCAAAACTTACATTTGGAATAGAAATGGTCTAAAAACTTTTCTTGAGCTTCTTTTAGATTTGTTTTCCCTTTAATACTTTTTCAATAAGGAGGAACTTTTTTTTTTTTTTTTTTTTTTTTTTACATTGAAATACCCACAAGCTGGGGTCTGTGTTTTTTTCTTCTAGGAGGCAACTTTAAGAACCAGCCAGAGTACCTACTAGATAATATGAAATTTAGAAAGTTAGAAACTGAGTGGTTTGCTAAAAGAAGAAAAAAGCTCAAAAAAACCTCATCATGCCCATATTTATTAACATGCCAAGATGGCCTCAGTGAAAGGAGAAGGCAATCAAACGAAAAAAAGCACCTCAGATGTGCACAGGCATGAAACAGGGGCATATCAGGATTCTCTGGAATATCTGCTAAAACACAGCTCCCTTGAGCAAAGCCATGGCTCTGTGCTTTGAAAGATAACCATACAGCCAATTCTCCTATTAAATGGATAAACCCTCAAAGATAAAGACACACCTCTAGGTTGGTCTCGCTGAGCTTATTATTTTCCAATTCCACTCTGTGTCCTCATTTGACATATTTAGTCATGTGAGATGCTTTTCATGATGTCTGGTCTTCCCTGCCAAGTTTTCAGAATTAGGACCACAGTTGGAAGCCTGACAAATAATTTCATTTTGTGAGCAGCATTTCTATAGAGTCAATCCACAAAAGAGACACAATAATTTAAAATATCCATTTTGCTTTAATTTATTTTACATACACTTGTCCAGCTTTTTCTAAAAAGTGTTGAGAACCTGTCACCCAAAACAAAAGCACCATGTGCTATTTGTTAACTGATTCAGCATTCTGATAAAGCCTGGATCTTATGCACCAAGACAGAAATTCAGCATAGAAGCTGTTCCCTTTAAAACAGTGCTTGGAGTGTTCCCAACAGAAGTTGTGCAGATACTTTCCCTGATTTTATTGTTCAGAAGCTGATGTTGTTTTTGATTCATAGAAATATGAGAGGCAGAATATAGAGCCCAAAGTATAATTAATCAATTCCAGTATCCATATACCTTTTAAAATATGATTTTGTGAGAGATCTTAATTAATTCATTGTATTCCAGATTCCCAAATCTTATGTTATGTTCAGACATGGGAGCATGTCATTCCCAGGGGTCGTCTCTGATGTCTGAAAGTAGTGACACCCAGAAAAAGAGTCCTGCAGGTCTGGTCCTTTGAGAGGATAACATGGTGCTGGAAGTCACTAGTATAGCCACATAATATAAGGAGCATATTGACAAGTTTAGTCTAGAATCTTTGAAATGGTTTTAGTGAGGACAAAAAGGAGGGCATGAAGATCATTACAAGAGCACTGTAAGCAAAGTTAACTACTCTTGTAAAAATATATATATATGTCCCACCCCCATCAACCAACCAACAAACAAAAAACCACCCCAAAACTAGGATGCTGTACTGTGACTTGCAGCTCCCTGAAAGACAGTGCTCATACATGTATTTCTGATGTGGTCTGGATTTGTGCGCAAAGTATAGTGCCCTCACTATCCACGAAGAACTGGTTGGTGACCTGGTACAGCACTTGAATGTGCACAAGTCGATGGGGCCAGATGGGATCCACCCAAGGGTACTGAGAACTGGCAGAGGAGCTGGCCAAGCCGCTTACCATCATTTATCAGTAGTCCTGGCTATCGGGGGAGGTCCCAGTTGACTGTCGGCTAGCAAACGTGACGCCCATCTACAAGAAGGGCCGGAGGGCAGACCCAGGAAACTACAGGCCTGTCAGTTTGACCTCAGTGCCAGGGAAGCTCATGGAGCAGATTATCTTGAGTGTCATCACGCAGCACTTGCAGGGCAAGCAGGCAATCAGGCCCAGTCAGCATGGGTTTATGAAAGGCAGATCCTGCTTGACGAACCTGATCTCCTTCTACGACAAAGTGACGCGCTGGGTGGATGAGGGAAAGGCTGTGGATGTGGTCTACCTTGACTTCAGCAAGGCTTTTGACACCGTCTCCCACAGCATTCTCCTCAAGAAACTGGCTGCTCTTGGCTTGAACTGGCGCACGCTTCGTTGGGTTAGAAACTGGCTGGATAGCCGGGCCCAAAGAGTCATGGTAAATGGAGTCAAGTCCAGTTGGAGGCCAGTCACTAGTGGCGTTCCCCAGGGCTCGGTGCTGGGGCCGGTCCTCTTTAATATCTTCATCGATGATCTGGACGAGGGCATTGAGTGCACCCTCAGTTTGCAGATGACACCAAGTTAGGTGCGTGTGTCGATCTGCTTGAGGGTAGGAAGGCTCTGCAGGAGGATCTGGATAGGCTGCACCGATGGGCTGAGGTGAACTGCATGAAGTTTAACAAGGCCAAGTGCCGGGTCCTCCACCTGGGGCGCAATAACCCCAAGCAGAGCTACAGGCTGGGAGATGAGTGGTTGGAGAGCTGCCTGGCAGAGAAGGACCTGGGAGTGATGGTGGATAGTCGGCTGAATATGAGCAAGCAGTGTGCTCAGGCGGCCAAGAAGGCCAACAGCATCCTGGCTTGTATAAGAAACTGTGTGACCAGCAGGGCTAGGGAGGTGATTGTCCCCCTGTACTCAGCTCTGGTGAGGCCGCACCTCGAGTACTGTGTTCAGTTTTGGGCCCCTCGCTACAAGAAGGACATCAAGGTGCTTGAGCGGGTCCAGAGAAGGGTGACGAAGCTGGTGAGGGGCCTGGAGAACAAGTCCTACGAGGAGCGGCTGAGGGAGCTGGGCTTGTTCAGCCTGGAGAAAAGGAGGCTCAGGGGCGACCTTATTGCTCTTTACAGATACCTTAAAGGAGGCTGTAGTGAGGTGGGGGTTGGCCTGTTCTGCCACGTGCCTGCTGACAGGACGAGGGGGAATGGGCTTAAGTTGCGCCAGGGGAGTTTTAGGTTAGATGTTAGGAAGAACTTCTTTACTGAAAGGGTTGTGAGGCATTGGAACAGGCTGCCCAGGGAAGTGGTGGAGTCACCATCCCTGGAAGTCTTTAAAAGACGTTCAGATGTAGAGCTTAGGGATATGGTTTAGTGGGGACTGTTAGTGTTAGGTCAGAGGTTGGACTCGATGATTTTGAGGTCTCTTCCAACCTAGAAATTCTGTGATTCTGAGATTCTGTATATTGTGAGACAGCCCTGAGAGTTAAAATATTTCAATAGAGGCTAATCATTAAGACAGTAAGACCTACATGGATGCTTTCCAGGGTACTTATCAAACGTACATTTTTGTATACATGGGCTAGCAATGGACTGTAGGAGCTAGGTCTTCTAATAGCTGAAAAATAAAGGATCAATAACAAAACCAATGCTTTCTGATTTGGTGGTTGTAAGTTCCTTGTACTGGCCATTAGCTAGCATTTTTGTTTGTTTGTAATAGTTCATGAGAGGAGTTTTTAAAACTGTTTTGTGTTCTTTCTGAGTTTTTCTGCAACTAGCAAAACTCTATAAAGAATAAAATATGGACATATGACATCTCAAACAAACAAAAATTCCACAAATAAACATACTTCTATGTTATTCTGAGTTGCTGGTAAGACAAACATTGCAATGCTGTGTGGTTGTCTTGTAAGAAACTGGTTTTTTGTTTGTTTGTTTGTTTTTATCACATAATATTAGTATTTTATAATAGCACTATTAGTTAATTCTGTGTTTTAAGCACTGTAAGAAAACTTGGGCTCAGCATCATGAAAGCCCTTAGAACTTTGGAATTCAAGATCCTCTCTCTGTTAATCCAGGACACGGTGTCCTTGCAGAGATGTCATAAACCGACAAACATTGCCAGGCGTAGTCTCTACAACTGTGAACGGTGTATGAGTATTGAGTAGGGAGTCCAAATTGGCTTCAGTTTACTACAGTCACCTGAATTTTGACAGTTATAAACCATACGTAGTCCTTAACACTCATGCATTATCCTTCAAATGTGGATGTGGTTACTGATGATCCACAGAAACATTAGTCACTGTCACCACTTGCAGTAATTGAAGTCCCAGTCCATTTATGTTAGAATGTTAGAAGGGTGAAATCCAGAAGCCTGAAAAGGTTATGACTCACCAAGAATTAGTAAGGACTGAAATACAGGTTTTGAACAGCAGCATCAGGTAAAACGCTGCTGGGAAATTTAGTTTCATTGTCCAGTTTGAGTATACAGCATATAAATGAAGCATTGCCAACTGTGGTGGCAATACTGTCTGTCACACTTGACTTTATTTTTGAAGTCCTAGCTTTTGGAGTCATGTGACTGTGTAAATTCTAATTTGTATGAACAATTAGATTTCTAGTGATTACTCATGAAAGCCTGGCATCTCTCCTACAGAATGAGTGATTAGAAGCAGGGAAAAAGCCTTGATCATTTATTGCTTTTCAAGTCTCATATTTTAAAATCCCTTTCGTGATTTGTTGGTGTTACAATATCTGAACATGTGAGTTCTGTCAATATTCTGGATCTAAATTAAGTGACACAGTGTTTGCTTGTTTGTTAAATGTGTTCATTTGCATTCACTACTAGAAACAGTTCAGAAATATTTAAACAGTGATAAGTAATGTCAGGTGGAGTCCTCTTAGAAATCTTGTGCCATCTTTACACTGCAGCATGTAAAGGTGTCTCAAACTGGAGATGCAGCCAATGGAACAATATCTGGTAAAATGGAAGGAAGGCTGTGGGTTTCTTTCTCATCCTCTCATCCCTCTATGGTGAGGAATGACACAGTTGTAGACCCTACACTCTAGTTTCCACTACAATTCCACAGTTACTTTAGCACAGTGATGGGAAGTTACGGCATAACAACAGCTGAGCTTCAAACTGTTCCAGGAATACCTAAAATGGTATTGATGGGCTTGTTAGGGATGTGAAGACTGGGGGCAGCTTGGGATGCAGCGATCATGAGATGGTGGAGTAGGATTGCTACCCTGGACTTTTGGAGAGCCAACTTTGACCTCTTCTGGGACCTGGTTGGGGGTATCTCATGGGCTAGGCTGCTAGAAGGCAAGGGTGCTTGTGAGAGCTAGGCTACATTTAAACAGCACTTCTTCCAAGCTCAGGATTGGTGCATCCCTAAGAGTAGGAAATCAGGGAAGGGGGGCAGGAAACCTGCATGGATGAGCAAGGAGCTCATTGAAAAGATCAAAAGGAAGAGGAAGGTCTATGAAATGTGGAAAAAGGGCCTGTCATCTTGGGAGGAGTATAGAAGTGTTGTCAGGACCTGCAGGAACGCGACAAGGAAGGCTAAAGGCCACCTAGAGATGAGGCTTGCAAAAGAGGTAAAGGATAACAAGCAGTTTTTTTTGTTTGTTTGTTTGTTTGTTTGTTTTGTTTGTTTGTTTTTTTAAAGTATGTAAACAGTAAAAGGAAGACTAGGGTTAATGTGGGTCCCTTGCTGAATGAGGGGGGTGTCCTGGTAAAAGGAGACACCAAGGCGGCGGAGATACCGAATGCTTTCTTTGCTTTGGTCTTTGCTTCAAGGACTCCCCCCCACAATTCCTCGACCCTGGAGGGAGGAGAAAGGATCTGGGAAATGGAGGGCTCCCCCCTGTTTGATGAAAGAGTGCTTCGGGATCATCTGAGTGGGCTCAACACACAGAAATCCATGGGTCCCAATGGGATGCATCCACGTGTGCTAAAGGAGTTGGCACTCTCTATCATCTTTGACAGGTCCTGGAGAACAGGAGAGGTGCCTTAAGATTGGAGGATAGCCAATGTCACTCTGGTCTTCAAGAAGGGCAAGAAGGAGAATCCGGGAAACTACAGGCCAGTCAGTCTCACCTCTGTCCCTGGAAAGGTGTTGGAACAGCTTGTTCTGGATGCCATCTCCAAGCAATTGGAAGAGAAGAATGTTGTAAGGAGTAGTCAGCATGGATTCACCAAGGGGAAGTCGTGCTCAACCAACCTTGTTGCCTTCTGTGATGGCATCACCAGCTGGGTAGATGTGGGGAGAGCAGTGGGTGTCATCTACTTTGACTTTAGCAAGGCTTTCAATACTGTGTCCCAGGACATTTTGATAGCAAAGCTGAGAAGGTGTGGGATAGATGAGTGGACAGTAAGGTGGGTTGAGAACTGGCTGACTGGCCAAGCTCAGAGGGTGGTGATGGGCAGTGCAGAGTCTGGCTGGAGACCTGTGACTAGCGGTGTTCCCCAGAGGTCAGTGCTGGGTCCGGTCTTGTTCAACATCTTCATGGATGACCTTGATGAGGGAATAGTGTCTGCCCTCAGCAAGTATGCTGATGATACAAAGATGGGAGGAGTGGCTGACACGCCAGAAGGCTGTGCTCTCATTCAGTGAGACCTGGACCAGCTGGAGAGATAGTCAGAAAGAAACCAAATTAGGTTTAACAAGAGCAAGCGTAGAGTCCTGCACCTGGGAAGGAACAACCGGACGTATCAGTACAGGCTGGGAGATGACCTGCTGGAGAGGAGCACTGAGGAGAAGGACCTGGGGGTCCTGGTGGACGACAGGTTGGCCATGAGACAGCAGTGTGCCCTGGTGGCCAAGAGGGCCAATGGGATCCTGGCATGCATTAAAAGGAGCGTGGCCAGCAGGTCAAGGGAGGTGATTCTACCCCTCCACTCTGCTCTGGTCAGGCCTCACCTGGAGTACTGTGTCCAGTTCTGGGCTCCCTGGTACAAGAAAGACAGGGATCTTCTGGAAAGAGTCCAGCGGAGGGCCACAAAGATGATATGGGGCCTGGATCATCTTTCTTATGAAGAAAGGCTGAGAGACCTGGGTCTGTTCAGCCTGGAGAAACGAGGATTGAGAGGGGATCTCATCAATTTGATCAATGAGATCAAATGATCTCATCAAAAATAGCTACCTGAGGTGTGGGAGACTGAAGGATTTGGCCAACCTCTTTTCAGTGGTTTGCAGGGACAGGAAAAGGGGTAATGGCCACAAGATAGAGCACAGGAAGTTCCGCACCAACATGAGAAAGAACTTCTTCACGGTGAGGGTGACGGAGCACTGGAACAGGCTGCCCAGAGAGGTTGTGGAGTTTCCGTCTCTGGAGATATTTAAGGCCCATGTGGACACCTACCTGAGCAACCTGCTCTAAGGAACCTGCTTTGGCAGGGGGATTGGACCCAATGATCTTTCGAGGTCCCTTCCAGCCCCTACAGTTCTGTGATTCTGTGATTCTGTGATTCTGTGATTCTGTGAATAACTGTATTTATTCTTTGAAACATTCACATCAAACAATCTAATTACAGAACTTTGTCTCCTCTGCCTTTAGGTTCACAAAAGCAATCCTCCAAGGTTAGTGCAGAGTTTTGACTATTTGCTGAACTTCTTGCCTAGCTTGTATCTATACAAATGCAAAAAGTGGAGGGAGAAATACGCAGTGAAGCACATTTTATTCATGCAGAACCAGTTTGGTAATAATCCAGGATGCTGATCTCTCAGATCAAAAGTGGTGTAGAGTTAGAATTGGACACTGGGTATGCTTTTTAAATCTTTTTATTTTTGTGAAAGAATATCAGTGGGGTAGCTCATCATAACTGACAGCAGAACTGATTTAAGCCTGTAAAACAGGAGGCTATGTATATATGTGTGTGTGAGATAGCAAGAGAGTCTCTGGACCTTGAAAGGACAAATGAATTTTTGGTTCCAGTCCCTTTGGAGAGCCTCAGTTTATTTAAAGACTGAAGTGAGCTGTGGGACTGCTTAGCTTGTTTTTGACTTCACAGAGCTGGAAGAAGCATTGAAGGAGTATGATTTCTCTATGTGTAGAGATGAGCCATATGGGGAGTTTGTGTAATACCTCCTTGTGGGGAAAGTATGAAACAAGATCGTGATTCTCTGTTCCTTCTTTAGAAAGTTCCTCATTAAGAGGCTTCTCTGATCATGGGAAAGACGCCACCCTCTGCCACACAGAACCAATCACCTTCTTAATAGCAGATACTCCATTACAACACACACACGTTTGGCTTCTTGCCAGGCTGTAATTTGTTTTTGACATCTATCTACTGACTAATGTGACAACCCACACAAGTATTTATTTCCAGAAGGAGGAATGTATAATGAGAGCAGTAGCTCTCTCAAGTTCTGAAGAGATGGTTAATGAAAAGGAGGGGGAAAGAGCAGCCTCCCACCCTTCCTCCAAAATGACAGGTTTTTCAAAGCCCAAGCACCAAATTCAACAACTTTGAAATTGGCCTTTTTTTTTTTTTCTTTTTTCTTTTTTTTTAGCTACTCGTTTCTCTGCTGTAGCTTCACAGAAACTGGTATTTGTTCTTTGTTGGGATTGGGGTATTTGGGGGCTTAAAAAAGGTATGTTGCCAGAATGCGAACGGCTGACAGCTAGGCAAAAGGCTGGATTGTATGCTGCATTGCACATGAATACCACATGCTTCTGCCCTCTCAGCCTGCTTTGCTATGTCTGATAGAAGTACAGAAAACCTACAGAAACAAGGCAACCATCTTCCCTTCAGCTGTACTACTACTGCTACAGGGTCTTTGCCTGGATGGGAATTCATTTAATTCTAGCATTGGTCCATAAGTGTGTTGTTAAATCTTCAAGGTCTGCATATCATGCATGTTACAGGTACCTGGATGATGTGCTTATATTCTTTTAATTTGCTCCTAGTTATTATTATTATATTCATAGGTTTGAAAGCAAATTCAATGATAAAAGGGTTTGCAAAGCTATTTTACCAAAGAGCAATGCGTTTTACTGAAAGTTTTTAACACAGTGCCACAGGCAAGCTTCCCTTTGACTCAGTTATTATGAATAACTGTTCATTGAATATAGATTTAGTGTAACTGAAATGAATTTTATTTACACACCATTAGCTAATATAATGGGTTAATTTTATGTGAAGCAGCCATTTCCTGGGAAAATCTCCTGACTTGAATCAAGAAAATTTGGCATTCATGTGCAATATTCCAAAGACAACTTGCTGGTGAGTCCTCATGCCCTGTTCATTGTTTTTCCTAGCATTGAACTGGATTCAGGGACTGGTAGAGCAAGCATTTCATTTCCCAGGAGTACAAAGAGCTAATTTGGCCCAGGCCTAGGCTGAAACAGTCAAAATGCCCCCTTTCCTTCTATCCCACTTCAGTGCCCTCTGTGGGTATGGGTGTTCTTATGAAGAAAAATGGAATCATCATCACTCTCTTCTGGGAAAAGAACTTCTGGGTTAGCAGACAGCTCTCCTATGTAGCTGAGAAAAAAGGCGTAAGTAGCCAGAAGCTAAAGCTTGAAATAAGATGAGGATTTTTTAACAGTGAAAGTCCTTAACCTCATAAAGCAGTAGATGCTGTTACTCAAAATCCTTAAATTGAGGTTTAACTTTGTTTTCGGATTGGCTTCTGGGAAGAAATTGTAAGCTTCAAGCAAGAATTTCAGAGTTAGGTTTTCTGGTTGGTGCTATGTGATCAAATATTTACATAGTCCTAAAGTTTCCTTAAACATTTTGCTGTGCATATAGTCATGTCCAGACCACTGTGTGATAGCCAGCAGAATCAAATAGCCTGTGAGATAGGAGCTAGTGTTGGTCCAGAGGAGTTTTGGTGTACACCTGTACCAACAACTTCTGTCCCTTCAACAGGTTTTCTGGAAGATATGCATTCCTGTACACGTCTAGTTAAGGTTTTTGGAGTTAGAACCTCTCTCACATCCCATGGCTTAAGGCACTGATGGACAATGAGCATGTAGGTAATGTTCTACACATCTGTCAGGCTTCTTCTAGCAGTCATTGTAAATGCTCTTTCATTGGACGAAACTTCCAGGAAAAATGGAAAGAGTTTTGGAGTGCTTGGGCTAGTCTCCAAGGTAAATATGACTGCTTTTCAGAAACAACACATTCTCAAGGTGCTAATGAAGGTGTGCAACCTCCATTCACTCTTGTCCACATGTTTTCAGAGTGAGAAACACAGTGAGAAGCCAAAGAAAATAAAAATGTTCTTGTAGCTTCCTGTTGTCTCCTGTTTTGGAAATCAGGTGTGCTGGCAGGCAACAATTAAAAGCATTCCCTCTTCTGCAGACTGCTGTGAAAAGTTTGTTATTACTCTTGAAATGCTTTTCTTTCTCACGAAAAAATGTATTTTTACATGCCTCTTGATATTGTAATATAATGCAATGCAGAGTAAAACTCACTTGTCTTTTCTTAATGTACCAGGCTCAAACCTTACAGTATCTGTCCTATTCTTTATCAGTCAGTTGAAAGAAAACAGGTATTGTGAGAATTTTTACTTACATCAACATGAAAAGGGTTAAAAAGTCAGTTTAACAATACTTCTTTGTAGAATTGTAAATCTACTCTCACATCAGCAGCTCTTCGAAAGAATCACATGTAATTAAAAAAAAAAAAAAGGTATCTAATTATAGTTTAGTCACGATGATGTGCGAGTAGATTTATGTTGCCACAAGCCATCCTTTGCTTGATTATGTCTTGTCCTTGTGCTCTTTGCCAGGACACTGAGTTTGTCCAGATTGTTTTGCTCCGCCTCCTGCATAGTTGTAAAAATCCTTATCAGTAAGTTCACAACCAAGCTTCATTGCTCAGCATGGGCAACCTTGACTGTGTCAACCTTCCTCCTAGCCAAATTCATTCTCACATTAACATTGCAGCTTCTCAAGGAAAGCCAGAACTTTCCAAGCTAGGAAGGCTTCCATGCCAGAAAGGCACATACATGTTGCCTGCATCCCAAAGGGAACACATCTGAGGAGCCATTTTGCCCTAAAGCAGAGACATCTAACTGGCAGCCTCAGACAAGTGGAAGGTAAGGTTGCCAAGCCTCAGAGGCAATTTTGTCCCCATCGTGGGGAATGCTGTGTGGTCAGCAGCCCATCTGTGTGTGGGGGAGATTATTGCTGCAGGAGCATGGTGACAGAAGATCCAGATCAGAGGTGGCAGGAGATTTTGTGTCAGCAGATGCGTTATGCACCATCATGGGTCCTGAACACCCAGACAGGCAATGTACATACCCAAATCACCTGTCCTTGAGGTCAGTACATAAATTCTCTTGCTTTCATCTAATTTGTGTTTTTGGCACAGATTTCCTAAGGCTGAATCCCCATTGAGACATCCCAATTTTATATGAGCACAACCCCCAAGATAAAGAACGTTGTGTCTGCATGGCTGAACATTAGTTTTGGGGCTTGAATTCTCCAACTTTCAGCACCTAATAAGGATAATAAATGTAAAAGCCCACACGCCCGATGTCAGTGGAGAATCCATCAGGTCACCTATCAGGTGGGATGATTTTTCCCTTGTCTCCTTCCATGCAAAGGCACTAGCAGGATGTTCCCAGGGTCTAATACACACTAGGGAGTATGGGTCTCAGCTCACAGTGGGGCTGTGGGGTTCCCTTAAAATGATTGAGGAGCCTCCTGCTTTGCTACATGTTCAAGCTAGTTCTCACAATTGGTAGTGGAGGGACACTCAGGGAGCTAGTCTGCCTGCCCTTTATAAAACAGAGACCGGAGAGTAAGGAGTAGAATTGTTCATGTATTTACATGCCTTTAAATACATTCAATTTGATTTCTTTCTGCTCTTACAAACCAGGCCTAATTCTTCTGAAGTTGATGGGTTTTACACCACTGAACAAGAGAAAAATAAAGCTCAGTGAGCATATAAACTAAAGCAGAAGTTTCCTCTGTCTCTGTAGTCTAGCAGCACTATGAGCTGGAGGTGTGGCAGTGTTGAATCTGCAGTTACCATGATCAGTGAAGAGGGAACTGCAGAGACATACATCTTGGAAGATGAGTAGGAATCACAACTTCTGAGGCACTGTTTCCATCTCCTTGGCCCAATATGAATGTATGTGTCCTATTCCAACATGTGTGCCATCTTTTGTTCATCAGGACTGTTGTGGTTTAACCCAGCCGGCAGCTAAACACCACACAGCCGTTCGCTTACCCTCCCCCCTCCCTCTCTGGGATGGGGGAGAGAAATGGGAAAGTGAAGCCTGTGAGTTGAGATAAAGACGGTTTATTAAGACAGGAAAATTATAATAACTAATAATAATAACAATGATGATGATAATAGTACTACTAATAATAATGAGTACAAACAAGTGATGCACAATGCAATTGCTCACCACCTGCTGACTGATGCCCAGCCTAACCCCAAGCAGTCTGTCCCTCCTTCCCCCGACTAGCCACCCCTATATATTGTTTAGCATGACGCCATATGGGATGGAATACCCCTTTGGCCAGTTTGGGTCCACTGTTCTGGGTCTGTCCCCTCCCAGCTCTTACTGCACCCCCAGCCTGCCCGCTGGCAGGACAGAGCAAGAAACTGAAACATCCTTGGCCTGGTGTAAGCACTGCTCTGCAACAATTAAAACATCAGTGTGTTATCAGCTCTCTTCTCATCCTAAGCCAAAACACGGCATTCTACCAGCTACTAGGAAGAAAATTAACTCTGTCCTAACTAAAACCAGGACACATGCCCTCCCCAGATAAGCAATCAACTAATAAACTTTATCATTTGAGTTTTTGAAAGGAAATGCTGATAAGCTCTTAAGTGCAGTGATGTTAATGGATAATACTGAAATAATAGATAGGAGGAGATTCAGTCGTGCTTACCACTAAAATACACAGGAGCTTCACTTTTCTTTCCAGCTTTGAAAAGTTTCCATTTACAGATTGCTTTTCCCCTCTATAGGATTAGCCACTGCTGAATTCAGCAATCTTTGTGTCTTGCCACTTCGTGCATCTTCGCATTAAGAAAGTATCACTGAAGCTGTAATTACTTCTTCCTTTAACTTTGGTTAACTTTTTGGTTAAAAAATCAGATGTGTTTCCCTTTAGCCTTGCACAGCGCTGCATTCCAGCATATCTTGCTTTTGGTTCCTGGAAAGACTACTGTCAAAAATTCTTAGGTTTGAATATCTTTCACTTGAAGTCCTATTTCTTGAAAACAGGTCTTTCCTTGTCTGCTCTCTCCCTTTCCATTTGGATGATTTTTTTACTCATTTCTGTTGAATTGGTTTTTTGATGGCTCTAGTTCTTGTGGTTTTGATTTCTCATGTCAGCATAAGTCTCAGGGTGGTATTTGTTAGGGCTTACTAACGGGGATGTTAGTAAATATTAAGCTGAAATGTGAATTAGGAGTACATAATCTTTTTTTGGTAAAAGTTGGTTGCAGAAGGAAATTGTTAGTAGAATTATTAAATGCATTTTTATAATCAAGAGATTTATTTTCTTTGAAATGGCTGTTGAGGATACGGAATGTATTCCCTAGCAAGCTATAAATGCTTTAAGACAGGTCAAATTTTAGATCTGAATGACTTGACAGAGACCTATAATCCTCTAAGGGTTGAGAGGGTAATTTACTCACTGTGTCCATGCAGTCCTTAGCCTCTCTGCTGAGTCTGCTTATTATTACTGGTTATGTTGTAGGCAGCTGTCTGCTGGAAACTGGACTGTTTCCACACGGGCTGCTAAACACCTAGCTGAAGAAAGTGAGCACTGATTACTGCTGGAAGCAACTTGTTGGCCTAGTGGTGAAAGGCACTGTGGCTTTTTACTTGGTACCTTTAGCCAAGATGCTTTGTCTTAATGAGCAATTCTGCGTACTCTGTTTTTTTCTTTTATTCTTTAATCCCTTCTTTTATATTTTCCACTTTCCTCACAGTCAATTGTGAGGTTACCAATGCCCATAGCTGCCCAAATGCCACACCAGCCCTCTTTCTGAAAGAGTGTTTTTCCCTCCTGCTTGGCTCCTCCTGTGGTGCTGGCCCTGTTGTTCTTCCAGCTAGGGTGTTAGCTGAGGTGGGTAACTGGTCTGAGTTAAAACTTACATTATTTCTTTGCCAGACTAGCTTTAATTAGTAGGAGTTCCTGCTCTTTTGCACAGCTAGCTAAATGCTGATGCAGTCATGTAGAGGGGGCAGCACAGGAGGAGGATGAAGAAGCCAGGAGATAGCTTTCTTTGGAAGTACTGCCAGTCTATATTGGAGTACAGTGTTGGGTAAAACACTTACCTCCTGGAGAATGTCATCATTATAGGGCTTTATTTTATTTTTCCACAGTTCCCTGAGAGGCTTTAGTTTAGAAAATAAACGAATAAAAGCAGAGGTGAAAGCAGGAATAAAATAATGCAAGGCTGGATGCAGTCACGGTATCAGTAGAGAAGCTGAGCTGAGAAGTATTTCTACCACATTGAGTATTGTTAACATCCTCACCACCTGCTCAGCTAGAATCCAGTGGAATGAGCAAATCTTCATTTTGTACCTTATTTGCCCCATTCTTTTTCTACATCACATATTTGCAATTCATACAACTGCCAGCAAATCTTGTCCCAGGACGGAGGGTTACACCCAAGATTGTTTTGGAGCATGGGAACTAGAACAAGGCCTACTTTTTTATTTCCCACTTATGGTCTGACCTATATTTGAACTTTGATCTCTAGAGGCTGCATCACAAACATGCCACAGTACTCCACGGCATGTCCTAATCATTGCCTTCTACTCTGACAAGATGTAACATGCTCCACTCTTCCAGAAGAAGACAATAGCCCAAATGGAAATGCGAAAAGAAGAGAGGAGAGGAGAGGAGAGGAGAGGAGAGGAGAGGAGAGGAGAGGAGAGGAGAGGAGAGGAGAGGAGAGGAGAGGAGAGGAGAGGAGAGGAGAGGAGAGGAGAGGAGAGGAGAGGAGAGGAGAGGAGAGGAGAGGAGAGGAGAGGAGAGGAGAGGAGAGGAGAGGAGAGAAAAGAAAAGAAAAGAAAAGAAAAGAAAAGAAAAGAAAAGAAAAGAAAAGAAAAGAAAAGAAAAGAAAAGAAAAGAAAAGAAAAGAAAAGAAAAGAAAAGAAAAGAAAAGAAAAGAAAAGAAAAGAAAAGAAAAGAAAAGAAAAGAAAAGAAAAGAAAAGAAAAGAAAAGAAAAGAAAAGAAAAGAAAGAAAAGAAAAGAAAAAGTGGAGGCACTGCAGAACTAGAGAGCAGAGCATGCAATCTTTTACTGGCCATCCTGTGATTTTTTGTGTTCAGCTTCTTTGCACAATAGCTTTTATCAGAAGAAAAGCTATCAGCTATGATAAATGTTTCAGGCAAAGGATCTGAGTGACTGATTGAGGTAGAGTCTGTAATAAGTGGCTATGATGTTTTGCACTCCATAGCACACAATGGGAAATAAGGCCAAGAGGGCATTGTTTATTCGTATCCTTAAATATAACAAAGTTGTGAAAAAGTTTGTTGAAGCTTCTCTTATTCTCTTCTAGCCTTTCTTTTGTGCCCTTGAATACTTTCTAAGTATACACACAGATCTGTGTCACTCTGTGTAGCTCCCTATATAGCCCCTGTGGCTGAAGTATCTAAGTGCTTGCCACTATCACAGCAAAAAATCAACATACAAAATGTCTGTCTTTCTCTTGACTCTGTTCATGAGAGTAGTTTAAAAACTAGTTCAGATAGTCACCACTGCAGACTAGCATCTACATTTTCCAGATAATTTCTGTTTTATCTATGTGCTATGTAATCATCTCCATCTTTATTTGTGGAGGTAAATGCAGAGTTACTGTATAGTGTGTCCTTGCTTTCTCCTTATCCATTGTGTTCATTTCCTATTGTTGTTTTGAAGTGGGCCCAGTCTGTTCTTTCTCATTCTCTCCTCTAAGTTCTATTTTATTTACTGCCATTGGCATGATCTGCATTATTTATTGCTTGTTACTCTCTCTTTGGCCTCTGAAATAATGGTTGTGAAGAGTCTTAGTTTCATTTTAAGATCTACACAGTCCTTCATTAGCAGATCCTTTGTCTCTTTTTAATATTCTTTGCCAACACTGCTTCCATATACTTTTCTTTCCCTTATCTTATCATTTGAATTTCCATTTAGTTAGAGTGAAAGCATATCATTGCCTTGTTTCTTAAATTTGCCCAATATTTCCTACTTCTGCTAATATATTTGTACAATTCAGTCATTCTAAATAGATTGTTGTTGTTGTTTTATGCATTCTCTGAAGTCTCATTAAAAGAAAAATGTTATATGCTGCATCCCCCTCTTATTATGACTGATCAATTACCTGTATCTAGACAAGTGGTATTATTTGTGGTTCTCAAACTGTAAAAGTTTGTTTTTGATTTTTCATATGAATGTACTTTCACAGCATTCTTTGTCAGACTAGGGAGATTAAGGGGAAAATAATTTTTGTTTTGTTTTGTTTTTTAAATCTGCCTAAAACAGCCATGTCACTAGAGGAGCTAGATCATTGTATGTTCCCCATTTAAAAAGTAGCAAATTGTACAGTGGTCTGGACACATGAGAGAGAGCTTGGAGTTCCTGATTTCCAGTACCCTCTACTTCTATAAGGGAGTATATTTGATCAGGTGATAGCCATTTGTCCAGGTTTTGAAAAGTACCTTGACATGACAAATGAAGTGGTGCAACTAAAGCAAATATGAAGGAAGAGTGGAGTGAGGGTGCTGTCTGGATGACCAAAGTTTGGGGTTTGTGATGTCAAGGTACAATTTCTGACTTTGACTTGTTATGTCAAGTAACCATGTCTCTCTGGCCTCAGTTTTAACTCCTGCAGCTTCTTTCCATGGGTGTACTCTGAGCTGCCACCTCTGAAGATGTTTTCTTGGGTCAAAGGGGTTTCAATGAATGATGTTGGGGTGCTCAGAGATCCTGGGAAAGGACAGAGAAAGGCTGTCATTGTTAAGGTGTATCACGAAGTAGCCTTGACAGTGGAAATCCATTGTCAATGCATCCTTCCAATTTACACCTGTCAACTCATCCTTCCAATTTACACCTGCAAAGCACCTGGCACAGTTCCCGTTGTTTGCATTCCACATAATAATTTATAATAAGTTATTTTATCTTACAGTGCAGGAGCAAAATCTCTCAGACTTGCCACTTTAACCTTTTTTGTCCATTGACAGACTGAGCTCAGAGAGCTCTACTGTGATTAACATGGTCCCTGTATGTCTCCTTCCATTCTTTCCAGCTTCCTTGAGCACCTTCTTCCTCAGACTTGCAGCACCTCTTGTTACTAGCTATCAGTTGCATGTTTGTCGTCTCTGGTGCTGGGCTTTGCTGCATTTCTGGATCTATTGATTGCTTTTTGTGCACCTTGTGGAAAGGAAAAGACAATTAACTTTGTGCCTTCCACTTAGTTCAGCGTGTGGCCAGGCCTGCACACACACAGAAAAATACTTGGACCTGTGAGGACTCAACTTCATCTCCACAAGGATTCCTTGGGTTGACATTAGAAAATATCAGTAGACAAGATATACAGTGTGATACTGCACTACCTTTGATATGGCAGCCATTATCCAGTTGGATTAAAATGAGATCATATGGTTTAATTTACCTTTAGTAGTGAACAGACAGTATTTAATAGATGCTAGCCAGTTAACTTTCACAGCATCTTTATGAGAATTATATATTATCAAGTGGGGAAGCTGAGGCAAAAGGATTTATCTAAATCTCAGGGGATGCCTCCAATTAGATTTCAGTTCTGTTGTGCTTAACCAGAAGTAGATGCAGGTCCAGCCAGAGGCTAGAGGGGAAGGATACTGCTCGACGTGCTGCCAGGACATATGGGCTCTTCATTAGCAGGAGGTGCTAATATAAAAACTGGTGGAACGACAGCTCTGTTAGTCCCCATGCTTTCCAAAAAAACCTGTTCATAATGCTGTCCTCCTCCCCTGTCCTCCGAACTTCAGGTTTTGCACCAAAATCTTGAGCTCAGCCTAAGCCACAAACCAACACTCACTTTGCTTCAGTGCCAGCTGGCAGCTCCCCGTGTGGGCACAAGTGGCTGGGTTTGGGTTGAGGCACCTAAATGGAGGCACTCAGTTTGGGCTTTTTTGTGGGCGTGCTTTGTTTACTTTCACCAAAGCTATACTTTGGGGCGTTGGAAAATTAAAAGGTTGCTCCAAGCATTTTCATGAGCAACATGCAAATATGCCTGCCACTGGAAAACAGTAATCACTCCCAAGTAATGCAGTAATACTAAAAGCTGATGCTTGTCAGGATGAAATGTGCATACGCAGAAGTCCTGGGGAAATTTCTATACGAGTTCTGGAGAGGAGGCAGGGATTTTTTTTCTTTGTAACTTATCTAGAATTTCTGATGGGAATATTTCACAACTGATGCTCTGCCTTCCCCTGGGGGGAAATGCAACCATTTAACTTCTTTCTGCTTTATATGTATACCGAGGAACTGATGGTTTGATCCCATGGGAAGTCTGTATCTGTTCACAGTTACATTTGTTCATTTCAGGAAGATTCTGTATTATCTGGGAAAAAGAAAAATTAAAAAAAAAAAAAAAAGAAAAAATGATTTAGCTTAGTTAATAGTATTGCCAGTTCTTTCTGCCACACCAAGGAAAATGTGCATTTGCAAATTTAATTTTAAGATGGGGTGAAGAGGGAGGAATCAAAGAAATGATTACTAGATCTGGGGTAGGAAGGCAGGGGAAGGAGGATGCAGGAAGGGAGCGTGAATCAGGAGGCAGCAGGTTTGGAACTGGATATAATAAATTACTCTAATTTTTTGTTTATTTGTTTTGTTTTTCTGATTGCATGCCGTTGCATCTCTTTTTGCTTTGCTTGATCATAGGAAGTCACACATATGTTTAAGCAAAAACCAGAAGCCCCTGAGTTCAGGTATGGGTCTGGAGACATACTAGAATGCAAAGTTTAATGACATTCATACAGAGGAAAAGAAAACAGTGAAGTAGAGTACCAAAACAAAGGGAGATAGGATATCAAGAAATGTGGGCTTTGATGCTATTTAAAAGGGTCTGGATCCCATGATTTATCTAAAAATGACAAGATGCCCCTCTAAAAATGCAAATGGCTGCACTACATCTTGTAGCTGTAATGAATGAGTCTTTCACACAATGGGAACATTCAACTTGTACCAGGGCATTTACAGTGGCTCCATATGCTGAGCTGCATGCTCCTGGCCTTTAATCACTCTGCCTTTGTTTTTTCAAAACTTAAATTAGAAGCACATTAGTGTTTATATTGTGTACACTCTGGTTTTGTTTTTTGTATATATGTTTGGGGAGACTTGTTTTTGTGTGTGTTTGTGTCGTCTTTTTCTTTTTTCTCTCCTCTCCTCTCCTCTCCTCTCCTCTCCTCTCCTCTCCTCTCCTCTCCTCTCCTCTCCTCTCCTCTCCTCTCCTCTCCTCTCCTCTCCTCTCCTCTCCTCTCCTCTCCTCTCCTCTCCTCTCCTCTCTTTTCTTCTCTTTTATCATTAAATACACCAGAAGAATGCAGTCCTTGTGAATGCTTGGGACGTGGCAAATCATGGGAAACTTGAGCTGGCAACAGCAAAAGGATGTGAATTTTGAGCTGCTAATGGCAAGTAGGATTCCAGCTTTGGGGCTAGTGGAGAACCCGCATTACACAGCAGGGAGCCATTTAAATCTCCGTGTGACCTGCCAAGAGGATGCCTGCATGCTTTCTGGTTTATTCAAAGTGAGATCAAGCCCAAGTTTTTCTTTGTTGTAAGTTTGGATTTAAAATTAGCGTTTCATAGCTCTGTAGGCTGAGCTGCAGCCTCACTCCTGTGGACCCAATCCCAAACACAATGAAGCCCATCCAAAGGCTATCATTAACGGGGGGTTTAGCAGGGACTGTATCTCACTATTAGTGGTGTACTGTGCAGTTTTTCTTGGGATTAAGGGAAAGAACGGAGATCCATCCATCAAATAAAATCTGAAACAAGCCACTCTTTCCTTGAGGATTTTTCAGGAGAGGTTTATCCCACATGCATAATATTAAATTTCCTATATATGTGTACATGAGTGGGCACACTTGTGTATATAGGTAACTCTATTGCAAGTTTTAAAAGCTCTTTTCCTGACAGAAAAGTGGGCTAATTAATAGGAGTAGGAGACAAAATGCCAGCTTGTAGATTTGTTTCCCCTGCAGAAATCAGCCCCCCTGTTACACTGCTCCTTCTTGATCTGATGTAACAAGAAGAGAGAGTCAGCTGTGAATCAAGCGCCTTGTTCTCATTTCCTTGATCATTGACATGGTTTGAGAGAGAGAAAGGAGGAGGGATTATTTGTGAGGTTACTAAAAAAAAATAAAAAAATCCAGCTCCCCCTCCTCCTCTCCTTCAAGACACACGGGCACTTCCAGAATGTTCTACCATATGAATCTGACTTTTCTCATTAAATATCGTCCTCTTTCTCCCCTACTCCTTGTTAGTTAAAAACTGCTGTTTACAAGTCACTAAGCGGATAATTCAGAGCTTTGACGAGTGGATTGCCAGTCAGCTATACAGTTGAAAATGTGGTGTTTTTTTTGTTTTGTTTTGTTTTGTTTTGTTTTGTTTTTTCATCAGCAAGCTGTTTAATGGCTTCAGAAATTAAAGGATAATTGCACTTGAGTGAGTATGTGCTTTTATAAGCCCACTGTTTCCATTATTAGGGTATTTACCACTCTTGAAATTTCTCCCTTAACATAGATTTGCTAATTCTTCATTCCTGCCTTGCCCAGGAGAGCAGCCACCCCCAGAGTTTTGGCGACATCAGCCTGGTGAGCCGGGGTGAGCTTTTTTGTGCAACTTCAGTTGTTGCCTGTTGTTGCGTTTCTGCACGGCAGTTCAGTTGGTAAGGGTGTGCAAGTTTTGTTCATGCCACGTTTACATTGTGAATGGTCCCTTGTGAAAGAAAATCGCGTATAGATAGTCTTGCTGGGTTTCATGGAGATAAGCACCCTGCTGGTCTTCAGAGAATAGGTTGTAAATTTGATGGTGGGAAAAGTTTTTGTTTAGCTACAATATGCTTCTGCAATATATAGAATTGCTGATGTGTAAAAGAGCTTGGTAATGCTTCTAAATGAGGTTTTTAATACTAATAATATTAATGGAAGCCATTTCTGGAGAACATGCCTGGTCAGAAAACCCAGAGCCATTGCACCTTAATAGAAAAATTGATTCATTATTTCCTGGCATTTGCTTTCTTTCTAATTAACGTCATACACAGAAGGACTAATCATTCAGCCATCTTTTTAGCTTAGAAAGAGTCAAAGATTAAAAAACAATTACCTAATGTAATTAATTTGCAAGGGGATTTTTGAGGTTATGTTAGGGAGGGGGCTGTTCCTCTCTTATGTTCCCAGCAGTGCTTGTTGTTCTTTGGCAAGACGGGTAATTTATTGTCTGACTCTCCAATCTGAATTCATCCGGGGTGGCTTTCATTCCCTCCCCCACCGCCAAAACTCTCGTGATGTGCTGTGCATTTGTTTGGGAGGGTAAGAAGGAGGGGGGAAGGGAGAAGGTTATATGTTTCTGACCTGCTTTACTGCTTTTCAGCTGAAAGTAAATTAATGCACACACTAGATTCCCCTCTGCTGCACTGATTGGATCCTTGCACCGATTAAATATTTCACACTGATAGAGGGATGCTGAAAGCACTCAGCTGGTAATGTGGTATGTGCATCAGTGGTACAATAACTGACTTTCAGGTTAAAGTCAAACAAAACCCCCAGTTTGCTGCAGTTTTGATTAGAATGAGTTTCACTTTGAATTTAATTCCTTGCGCCTGCTGCAGCGATGGCTAATTAACTGGGATCTGATAGAGAAAAATGAATACATTCTTCTGATGACAGGCAGCAAGCTGTCCAAAAAAAAAAAGAGAAGAAAGCAACAGACCATCAGACAAAAGAAACTTTAAAACAATAATACTGTGATTGTACTTCAGCACATGTAAACCTCTCTGCCTCCATGTTCCACTCAGCACTGCTTGCCCAAAAGTCAATCCCCATGCAGCGCAGTGCTGCCCATGAGTATGAGTGACTCACATACCTGCCTCAGGTAGTTTTTGGAATCCTCCTGCCCAAAAGTAACACCCGAGTTCCACATAGTCAGCAAGTCACTACTTCCTCATCTAATTAAATTTTTTTTTGAATGGGCTTTCTTAGGTAATGGTAGAAGAGCAGCCAAGGGGGCTCCACGCCACTCCACATAGCACCAGGCTGAGGAGCAGGAGGGGGAGGAAGAGGAGGAAGGTTTCATTAAAAATATTTTCTGATGGTTCTGATGGGTTATGGGGAGGAAACTGGTGGGAGCAACTACCCTGGGCTTCCTTATAAACGCTCCTCCTTCTTCTCCTCCTCCTCCTTCTACTCCTCCTTCTTCTCCTCCTTCCCCCACTCTGCAGCTGCACCACTTGAGCAGTTTACATCAAAATGCTATGTTTCACGAACGTGCATGTGAAACTTTTCCACTCAAGTGTCCCCAGTCTTGGTTGCACTGAAGCACACTATGTTGTCCTGTCGTTGGCACCGGCAACCTCTTGCTCAGGGCTGTATGCAATGAGAAGCATTTTTCTGTGGGAGCCCGGAGACAAAACACAGGCCACGGGGCCCTGCTCCTCCATGAACATCCCCTAGGCTCCTTTCGGTACCCACATATGTGTGTATATGCACACTCAGCCTAAACTCCGCTCATTTCTGCTTCAGTGTTCAAAGTAGTCATGCAGTGAATTAAAACCCAGATGAGGCAGCATCAAGGGGTGCATGTAAGCAGCAGCTTGGACATGTATGATAAGCTCATGGAAATTCATAGGACTGCAACAAAACCCTACAACACCGTACTGAAGTGCCATGGCTGGTGGCCTGTCTGCAGTTTATTTGTGTGTTGTCACTCTCAGAATATTATTTCCATTGTTCAAGTAACTTTTATTGTGACAATTGAGTAAATTAACAGAGGTCATGGCCTGCCTTGCTGGAGGAGTCTGTTCAGTTGTTTTCCATGCAGGGCTTCAGATTAGTGACAAATGTTTAGTGACAAATTATTAATTGATAAGCCATCATTTTGGTTTGAAAGTAGATTGCTGTTCTTCTGCAAGCTAAATAAACTCTTGGGGTTATGCTAGATATTTTCTCTCCGCCACAGGGCTGCTAAGGAAAAGAATTGATCTTGCTGTGAAAACAATTGCAAATTTTCACAGAGAAACTGCTTTGTCAGGAGAGTATCATTCTCGAAAGATTAATGGACTGAAGTCTCTATCTCCAGTACAGGTGTTAAAATATAAATGTGATGGACAATGCTTTTTAGGTCCTTCTTGAATGTCTCATATTTTACTAGGAAAACATGAGGGTTTGTTGGGAGGCACGCATCTGTTTTAAATCCCTGCCGCAGGGAAGAGTAGCCAATAGCAGGGTCTTTCCCCATTGAAGAACGTGACCAGATTCTTCTTATTTGAGATGTATGTGCAAAATAAAGTCGGCATCAGCTTGGTATGGATTTGAAGAAGCAATGGAAACTGCAGCAGAGGAAAAATGAAGAAATTGCAACCTCACGCTAGAAGCAGCGGTGCTGCCAGTGTGGAGCCCAGCTATAGAATGTGCAGCCATGCATTGTGCTGCTCAGGGTGGGTATCATGACACCACAAGTGTCTTCAGCCCCTCTCTCCCATGGCTTTTTGCATTTCTTTATCCCCTGAGCAGAAAGGTCTCCGTTTTGTGATGGGAGAGGCAGAAGCTGGCTTCTCACCTGTAAGCCTGCAGAGGAAAGGAGGGGAGGGGGCTTACGTGGGAAAAGAAATAGAAGGGCCAAGGCTATTTTGATACATATAGAAAAAATATTAGCTCTGTTTTGAATAGTTGAGATTGTGCCACATACAAGATAGGAAATCATAAACAAGCGGCAGCTTTCCAGCACATTGTGGTGTGTTTGCATGTGACTGGCATACATATTTCAAACTCCAGTTTGCCTGTGGCATCCTGCAGTGAAAATGAAAGTTGTGTTGCTATTGAAAAGGCGCTGCTTCAAAATTGGTGTATTGTGAGGACTGTTATGCTGTGGATAAGAAACAGCGACCTGCTTTCCAGCATTTAGAGCCAATAGTACATTCTTTCTTTCTTTCTTTCTTTCTTTCTTTCTTTCTTTCTTTCTTTCTTTCTTTCTTTCTTTCTTTCTTTCTTTCTTTCTTTCTTTCTTTCTTTCTTTCTCTTTCTCTCTTTCTTTCTTTCTTTCTCTTCCTTTCTTCCTTTCTTCCTTTCTTTTTTCTCTTCCATTATATCAGCATGTTTTCCATTGCAGTGTCCAAGGCATGTTTAGTTTCTTATTATTCATCATTCCAAAAGTATCAGAGAATATGTTATGCTCCCTGATTCTCAAAATGAAGATTTTCGCTCTTTAAAAACTATGATTATTCTTTTAATTAAACTGGCAGAAATAGAATACAGCAGATGTAGGTTTTGTTGAGGATTTTTTTAACCTCTCATCTCATAATCTTTGTGTCTGCCAGCACTTTGATGCCTTCAATGCCCTCATGGGGGTATGAAGTATGGGGTTATAAAACCTCCTCAGTAAAAAGCCGGATCATTGTCATTGGTGACTCACTGCTGAAGGGAGCGGAGGGCCCAATATGCAGAACAGACCTGCTACAAAGGGAGGTCTGCTGCCTCCCAGAGTCCTGGGTTAAAGATGTAAGAAAGAAACTTCCTTCGCTAGTATGGCCCTTGGACTATTATCCTCTTTTGTTGTTTCAAGTAGGCAGCAATGAAATAGGAAGAACTCCCCTAAAGGCTATGAAGAAGGACTTCAGAGCCTTGGGAAAACTGGTCAAGGGTTCAGGGGCACAAGTCATGTTCTCCTCTATCCTTCCAGTTATAGGAAATAAGGAGGGACTGGACATGATGAGCCAGTGGGTTAATAATTGGCTCCAAGCCTGGTGTCACTGGCAGGGTTTTGTTTTTTTGACCTTGAGTCAATTTACATGAGACCAGGCCTGCTGACAACAGACAGGAATAGCTTTTTCCTCCAGCAGAAAGGGATTTTAGGATGGGAGTATGGCAGGGCTCATTGAGCTTTAAAGTAGGCATGAAGGGGGGTGGGGGTGGAAACAGGAACACTATAAAGGAGCCTGAATGTAACATGCCAGTTCTTGTGGGTGAGGAATGTGACCTTGCAGTCTTGTGTCTTGGTGAAGGATGAGGGTGACATAACATTTTGCAGGAAGGACACAAGGGTTGATGAGAGGTTGGTAACCATGGAAACACCTGAGTATCGTCAAGAGGGTATTAGGGCTTCTCCCTCCCAAAAGGTGGCCCAGCTGAGGTGCATTTACACTAGTGCACGCCGTATGGGTAACAAACAGGAGGAGCTGGAGGCCACCAGTAGGGAACTACATGTATGATGTAGTTGCTATCACAGAAAACTGGTGGGATGATTCCCATGACTGGAGTATGGTTGTTGATGGCTACAAACTGTTCAGAAGGGATAGGCGAGGAAGGAGGGGAGGAGGAGTTGCCCTCTATGTTAGGAAGTGGATAGATTTTGAAGAGCTGCACCTGAGAAACAGCCATGACCAGGTTGAGAGCTTGTGGGTGAAAATCAAGGATTGGTCTGGTAAAGGACATGTAGTGGTTGGGGTCTGCTACAGGCCACCTGATCAGGGGGAGTCTGTTGATGAGGTCTTGCTTCAGCTGTAAGAACTGTCATGCTCACAAGCACTTGTCCTGATGGGGGATTTCAACTACCCAGCTCATCTGCTGGGGTAGTGGCACAGCGGATTCCAGGCAATCCAGGAGATTCCTGGAGTCTGTTGAGGATAACTTTCTGGTCCAGGTAATAGATGGACCAACCCAAGGTGAAGCCATACTAGACCTGATGCTCACCGATGTGGGAGAGCATTAGAGAGGTTAAGAGTGGAGGCTGTCTGGGCTGTAGTGACCATGCCCTGGTGGAGTTTGTGATCCTGAGGAATATGGGTCTGGCAAAAAGCAGAGTCAGGACCCTGAACTTCAGGAGAGCAAAATTCCAGCTGCTTAAGGAATTACTGGCTGGTTTCCCCTGATAAACTGTCCTTAAGGGCATATTAGTGGAACAGAGCTAGCAGCTCTTTAAGGATGCCCTTCTGAGAGCGCAAGAGCACTCCATCCTCCAGCAGAAGAAATCGAGCAAAGGAGGTGGGTGACTGGCACAGCTGAGCAAGGATCTGCAGCTAAAACTGATGGAAAAGAGGGAAGTGTATGAGAAGTGGAAGCAGGGTTGTGTAGCCTGGAAGGAATACAGGGGTGTCGTCTGGATGTGTAGAGATGGGATCAGGAAAGCCAAGGCACAGATGGAGCTGAACTTGGCAAGGGATGTGAAGAATAACAAGAAGGAGTTCTACAGATACATAGGCAGGAAGAGGCAGGCCAAGGAGAGTGTTCCCCCTCTGATAAACGAGATGGGAGAACTGACTTCATCAGACATGGAAAAAGCTGAGGTACTCAATAAGTGCTTTGCCTCAGTCTTCACTGGTGATCAAGTTTCCTATGTCTGTCAGGACCCCGAACCTCAAGGAGACGGTGAGATGAGCAGATTCCAACCCAGTGTGACTGTGGAACAAGTCTGGCACTGCCTAAGGAAACTGGATGTGTATAAGTCCGTGGGGCCAGACGGTATACATCCAAGGGTGTGGAGAGCAATGGCTGATGTGGTTGCCGAGCTGCTCTCCATCATGTTTGAAAAATCATGGCTGTCAGGTGAAGTCCATGGAGACTGGAAAAAGACAAACATTACTCCCATTTTTAAGAAAGGGAGAAAGGAAGACCTGGGGAACTACAGGCCGGTGAGCCTCACCTCTGTGCCTCGGAAGATCATGGAGCAGATCCTCCTGGAAGACATGTTAAGGCATGCATGAGATAAAGAGATGATCCGAGACAGCCAGCACGGCTTCACCAAAGGCAGATCTTGCCTAACCAATCTGGTGGCCTTCTATGATGGAGTGATGGCACTGGTGGACAAAGGAAGGGTGATGGATATATCATCTGCCTGGACTTAAGCAAAGTCTTTGACATGGTCCCTCACCACATTCTTCTCTCTAATTTGGAAAGGTATGGATTTGAAGGATGGACTGTTAGGTGGATAAAGAATTGGTTGTCTGGTTGCAGCCAAAGGGTTGTGGTCATCTGGGTGGAGGCCGGTCACAAGTGGTGTCCCTCAGGGGTCAGTCTTGGGACCGGTGCGCTTCAACATCTTTATGAGTGACATAGACGATGGAATTGAGTGCACTGTCAGCAAGTTTTCAGATGACACCAAGCTGAGCAGTGCTGTCAATACAATAGAGGAAAGGGATGCAATCCAGAGAGACCTGGACAACCTGGAGAAGTGGGCCCATGAGAACCTGATCAGTTTCAACAAGGCCAAGTGCAAGGTGTTCCACTTGGGCTGGGACAATCCCAGGTATTTATATAGACTGGGAGAAGAACTTGAGAGCAGCCCTGCGGAGAAGGACTTGGAAAATAAGCTGGCTGGATGTGAGCCAGCAGTGCGCACTTGCAGTCCAGAAATATGTCCTGGGCTGCATCAAAAAAGGGGTGTCCAGCAGATCAAGGGAGGTGATTGTCCCCCTCTACTCTGCTCTTGTGAGACCTCTACCTGGAGTATTGCGTGCAGGCCTGGGACCCCCAGCATAAGAAGGACATGAAGCTCTTGGAACAGGTCCAGAGTAGGGCCACTAAGATGATCAGAGGGCTGGAGCACCTCTCCTATGACGAAAGGTTGAGGGAATTGGACTCTTTTAGCTTGAAGAGAAGGCTCCAGGGAAACCTCATTGCGGCCTTCCAGTACTTGAAGGGAGCATATAAACAGGAGGGTGAACGCCTGTTTATATGTGTTGATAGTGATAGGACAATAGTGATAGGTCAAGAGGGAATGGTTTTAAACTAAAACAGGGGGGATTGGGTTAGAAATTTGGAGAAAGCTTTTCACTCACAGGGAGGTGAGGCACTGGAACAGGTTGTCCAGAGAGGTGGTGGATGCCCCATCCCTGGAGGCATTCAAGGCCAGGCTGGATGTGGCTCTGGGCAGCCTGCTCTAGTGGTTGGCAACCCTCCCAGAGCAGGGGGGTAGAAACTAGATGATCTTTAAGGTCAGTTTCAACCCAGGCCATTCTATGATTCTGTAAGTAAAAGTGATCTTTACAAAGAAAAAGGGCATTCTCTCTCTTCTCTTACTAGCATAATCTGATTAAGGGGGACATTTTTGAAGTTTTTTTTTTCCAGAAAGTTATTAACTGAGACACAGAAGAGATTCCGTATCTCTGTTTCCCTAGTTTCTGTAACTCCTTTTTGGAAGCTTACCTGGAACACCTGATCTGTTGTGTATGCTTTCATATTTGATTTCTACAATTTGCAGTTATTTAAATAAAATTCGTATACCATTGATTCCTGTGGAAGTAGCTGGCATGGGTGGATTGGTCCTTTCAAGCCCAGGGACAGAATTCATGTATTTTTTGTATTTTCTTCCAAAAGGTCAAGAACCAAAATCAAAACATAAGCTTTCCACTAGGAGGTGAACAGTCAATGTTGAGTGTTTAATGTTTATGTCAAATTAGACTTTGAAGCAAGCAGTAGCACTTACTTCCTTTAATATTTTTTTGTTCCATAAATACATGTAGACATTTTTTTCAATTTATTGACAAAACACTAACACGTATCATGTGCAAAGAGTCACAAAACTAACTCATTGTTAATGTACGTAGGGAGAACGGCAGAAAATAGACAGATGGTTGTTTGAGTAGTGATTTTATTTTGTTTGTTTGTTTGCAGAATTTCTGCTTTTGTACTTCTCAGGATATTTTCCCCTCTTGGAACAAGAGAAAAAGCAATTACTAGCTATTAAATTCTGTCAGGAAAGTAATAATCTACTCCTACTTATTTACTTGCCTGTACCACTGATCTGCCACATATTGTGTATCTTTTGGGATCTTGGAGATTTGTTTGCTTTGATGTTTTCTGTTGCCTGAGAAAAAAAAGGCAAAGCTGTATTAATGCCATTAGGAGATTACATATTAAAAGTTTTATTTAAGTGAAAATATGCAATCAGTGCAGTAAGACCAAATATTTGTCATAAGTTGTTCATTCATTTAGTAACCTATATGTTTGCTTTTTGGGGGACAAACATTAAAATATATTTTAATAATACATGGGCTCCTCAGGGGCAGAGTGGTCTTAGCCGCACGAAAAAGAAGTCACAGGGCTACTGGTGTCAGCAGTAAAACTCTGGTTGTCTGCAACAGAGCTAGGATTTCACTCCTGGACTAACTCCACTGGACTCTAAGTAATGGATTTACATCCCTGTAACAGAGTACAGTGTTTTCATGCCATCTGTAAGCTTTTAGCGGTGTTCACGTGACATAAAACAAAGACATAACCACAAAGCTGAAATCTTAATCTGAAAGCTTTGTACTGTGCTGTAAGCCACCATGCAAGGAAGTTTTCAGTAGAGTTGGGAAGAGGCAGTGTTCAGCTGTCCTGCATGCAGTAGTTTTGCATCTGGAACAACATACTACCAGGACAGTGAGATAGTGCAAGGAGCACCAGTGGAACAGATAAATGCAAGTTTTACAGAATTTTGTCATAAGTAACTTTCTGCACACACATTAAATGCACTTGAGCTGTTAACCTTCACTAAAGTACTTTAAAACTGACAGACAGATGTATTTTTGTGCTGAGAGTAAAGATTCTCCCTTCTTCTTTAAAAGATGACACGGAAAGCATTGCCACTGGTTCCTGGGATGACTGTTAGGTTAATGGAGAAAAAAAAAAGCATGAAGCAAAACCAAACAAAGCTTAAAACAATTTCTATGAAGTCACAGTTACTAGAATAATGTTGATGTATTGAAAAAAAAAACACACATTTCTTTATATAAAAATGAAGCAGCTATCTCTAATAAAATGCATGCTTTTAATTTCATACAAACACAAAACCTACGGTCCCTAGAGCAAACATGTTTGACCACTAAGGCTTTATAGCTTCAAAGTATATAGCAGGTTTAAAGGGAAGAAGGTAGGTATTTCCTTAAACATCTGTTTTGTACTACACAGCTTCTGCTTATGCCCAGAACAGTTTTCAGTCTTCGTTCTTAAAAGAACTAAGCACACTTGTGTGTTTATACACACACACATACACATATATGCAGTATTTTAATCAAGTAGACAAGACTCTTAATAGCTTTGCTAGTACAGCAGCAGACCTACAAATGTGGAACCTTCCTGGAAGGTTACACAGTAGATGCAATTTCACTAAAGCCAATTCAGGACCACGCTGTGAATAAAGTTAAACACGGGCAGAAACCTTTGCAGGATTAACTACCAGACAGCAGCAGTAGCGGACACCAGACGGCAGCTTCACAGTGGCTGTACAAATCTCAAACAGTGCTTAGAGGAGATACCCTACCTAGATGGTAACAAGTGTGTTGGTGTTACAAACGAGAGGAACCACTCTGGAGCAACCTGAAAGCAGAGCTGTGAAGAAGAGGGAGAGTTTAAGGGGAGTCGAGAAAGGGCTCGGGCGGCGTTTGGGGTGAGCCCAAGAGGAACTCAGCCGGAGGGCTCTGCTCCACGAGCCCTGGCCCGGCCTCCCCCTCTCGCCACCCTGCGGCAGCCGCCCTCGGACATCGCCGGGCGGGCGGCGGGGCCCCGGTCCTTCCTCGTCCCGGTGACGATGGCCCCTCTCTCTCTCTCTCCTCTCCCCCGGCAGAAGCTGGCGGTGCGGAGCCGCCCCGCGGCTCTGCTGGTGGGCAGCGGCGCCAGCGGCAGCGCCAAGCCTGGCGGCGGCGGAGGCGGCGGCGTCGTCCCGGCGCTCCTCAAGGCACCCGGCGGCGGCGGCGGGAGCCCCGGCGGCAACCCCGCGCAGAACCTGGCCATCTCCGTCGTGCCGGCCAAGGCGCCCATCGCGATGGTGACAGCGCACCTCAACGGCGGGCTGGGCGGCGTGGAGCTCCCCCAGAGCTCCCCCATCAACCTGCAGACCCCGGCGCGGCTGGCGACCGCTCGCCGCCCGCCCGAGTTCGGCTCCCGGGCACAGGTAAGGGCGGGCGGGGCCGGGGTCGGGAGCAGGTGGGGGGGGGGGGCTCCGCCGCCGCGGGCTGTGGGCGGAAGGGCCCCGGCGGCGGGGAGGGGCCTCCGGGAGACGGGCAGGGGTTGGCCCACGGGGACGGGGGGGAGCCCCAGGGTAGCTGGGGGAGGGGGGAGCCCTGAGGGGCAGGGCATGGCCCCAGTGGGGAAGGGGGTGCTGCAGCCCGAGGGGCTTGGGAGGTGGGGAGCGAAGCTTGTGAAGTCGGAGCGTGATTCTGAGTCTGAAAGGTTCGGGTGTCCAACTCGGAGCAAAATCTCTCGCCTCCATTCAGCACTAGAGGCTGTGGTGGTGTACCTGGTGTGTGCACCAGCTCAGGGTGTGAGTCTGGAGATGGGGAAGGAAGAGGATAGCAGGAATTAGGGCAAACTGACTGAACATGTCTGTAAGTGCACCTAATGTTACAGGCTTAAGGCTTCGGGGTGCTCAGTTAGCCCCCTGTCCGAAACGCTGGAGTGAGCGAATGGCCATCCCATTTTTCATTCACTATCAACAGGGAAAGCACACCCAGCCACCTGGGGAACCAAGTGGTCTTGTCCCTGCCGAAGCATCACTGTCCTTAATGATTTCCTTGCTTACATCGAGGTAGCTGCATGGGGAATTCGACTTGGGATCTCTCCTCTGTATTCACGCTGGATAGTTTCCTTCATTGAAGGTGTTTGTGCTTTATTGAAAGGATACTTGAAGCTGTTCCAGTGGATACTTCCTAGAATTCTGGAAAATAACTATATAAATGATAATCACATGAATGATAAAAGTTTCAGTGTTTCAACAGTCTATCATTTTGTGACTGTCTTTTACTGTCACTGTTACCTGCTATAGGAATAAAAGAATCTAAGCAGTGGAAGAAGAAGTTTGAAACGCTGTTTAGCCTAGTTAGCCTGAATTATGAAATAGCAGTCGCAGGTGCTGGGGAACAGTACAGACTAGGACAGTTGGCTGCAAACTTGAAATTTGGGTAAGTTGTTAAAGGAAAGACTTTCTGACCTGGTAAGCCATCCTGCTGCTGAATTACCCTTGGTGCTTCCCATTTACCTTTTCAAAAGGGCAAACAGGTCCCACTTCCACCATCCACTTCCCCAGACGTGCTGTGTTTAGCAGCGTATTGTACCTCACAGCAATAAAGCCCAGGTGCAGCTGCAGTATTGCCCCAGTACTAGGACTTTTTTTTTTTTTTTGCAAAGAACAGTTTCATTTTAAGCAGAAGTTTGCTGTCATCAAAATAGTGTGGGAATATTGTCCAGCACGTGGAGTTTGCCTTTATTTTGCTGGAAGAAGAAGTCCAGTGTTTTTTTTAGTAAAGTCCTCACATTCACAAGTTTTCAAGAACTGTAATTTTGTGATTTAGTATCTCTCATTATGTTAGTAAATTATGGAATAAAAAGCTGAGCAATGGCACATTTCTGAAGCAGAGGACTATAGGAGTTTAATCTTTTTGAGAATAGTCAGCAAGCATGGATAAAAACAGTTAGAAATATTGAATTGTAAATGTATAAAAATGCAAGCTGACCTCTGGCCCTAAGCTGTTGGGAAGTTTAGTGCTGTATTGCATGTTAATTATCACTCTTCTACCCAAATTAAATTTATTTTGCAAGGTTTCTTCTTCTGGTCAAATGAAAAAAAAAAAAAGTGTTCTTGCTTCATGTTCAGTATTCTTGATTGTTCCCGGAGCAGTGATTACAGATCAATAGCAGTAACACCTTAGCTACTAGCACTGCAATTTTAGAGGGAACTTGTTCCACTGTTGACATTTATTAATAAGCATTTCCTTTTTTTTTGGCAGTATTGTTATGGCTCAGAATTATTTTTTTTCCAGCGAAAATGTATGAAGTTTGTGAGATGGAGGATAATGACGGCCTTCTGCAAACTGGGTTAAGGTGGCAAACTGATAGTAGTAAATGAGATTACTGGTGTCGTATAGCCTATTCCTCTGCATCTGCAAAGTGAGGGCAAGGGCAAGGGCATGAAATATAATGTTATGAGTTTCTGAACAGTATCACAGAATCACAGAATTTCTAGGTTGGAAGAGACCTCAAAATCATCGAGTCCAACCTCTGACCTAACACTAACAGTCCCCACTAAACCATATCCCTAAGCTCTACATCTAAACGTCTTTTAAAGACTTCCAGGGATGGTGACTCCACCACTTCCCTGGGCAGCCTGTTCCAATGTCTAACAACCCTTTCGGTAAAGAAGTTCTTCCTAACATCTAACCTAAAACTCCCCTGGCGCAACTTAAGCCCATTCCCCCTCGTCCTGTCAGCAGGCACGTGGCAGAACAGACCAACCCCCACCTCTCTACAGCCTCCTTTAAGGTATCTGTAGAGAGCAATAAGGTCGCCCCTGAGCCTCCTTTTCTCCAGGCTGAACAAGCCCAGGTCCCTCAGCCGCTCCTCGTAGGACTTGTTCTCCAGGCCCCTCACCAGCTTCGTCGCCCTTCTCTGGACCCGCTCAAGCACCTTGATGTCCTTCTTGTAGCGAGGGGCCCAAAACTGAACACAGTACTCGAGGTGCGGCCTCACCAGAGCCGAGTACAGGGGGACGATCACCTCCCTAGCCCTGCTGGTCACACAGTTTCTTATACAAGCCAGGATGCTGTTGGCCTTCTTGGCCGCCTGAGCACACTGCTTGCTCATATTCAGCCAACTATCAACCATCACTCCCAGGTCCTTCTCTGCCTGGCAGCTCTCCAACCACTCATCTCCCAGCCTGTAGCTCTGCTTGGGGTTATTGCATCCCAGGTGGAGGACCCGGCACTTGGCCTTGTTAAACTTCATGCAGTTCACCTCAGCCCATCGGTGCAGCCTATCCAGATCCTCCTGCAGAGCCTTCCTACCCTCAAGCAGATCGACACAAGCGTTTAGCTTGGTGTCATCAGCAAACTTACTGAGGGTGCACTCAATGCCCTCGTCCAGATCATCGATGAAGATATTAAAGAGGACCGGCCCCAGCACCGAGCCCTGGGGAACGCCACTAGTGACTGGCCTCCAACTGGACTTGACTCCATTTACCATGACTCTTTGGGCCCGGCTATCCAGCCAGTTTTTAACCCAACAAAGCGTGCGCCAGTCCAAGTCAAGAGCAGCCAGTTTCTTGAGGAGAATGCTGTGGGAGACGGTGTCAAAAGCCTTGCTGAAGTCAAGGTAGACCACATCTAGACACAGTAGTTTCTGCTCAAAAGCATTTAATGGGATCAGCATGTGCATACGGTCGTCTCAAGTGGTATCTAGCAGGAAGAATGAAATGCTAAATTAAATTCAGTGGAAAAAAATAGGGCATCAAACACTATAATTTAAATACAGAACTTTTAAGTATAGATAGGGTTAAATATAAGGTTGTTACAGAATTTTTACTTGGGCAGCTGTATGTCAGCACTTTCATTTTAGGCTGTTGTTTACCAAGCAGATTTTTAAAGTGATTTTGAAACATCATTGGCTATAATAGAAGCCATATCTGCATTGAAAAAAGTATCTAAACAACTATGTGCATAATGGATACCAGAGGATTGTTTAGATATTATCACATCTTTTATTAGAAACAGGAAACATTGTGGTATTAACCATGATTTAAATCTGTAAGCATCAGAAATCGTGAGCTCAAGAAACTAGTGCTAGGTCTATGCATTTCCTTGGCAGCCTTTCAGTGTCAATACAGTGTATGAAGATATGACTGATGGAGCTACACTGATGAAAGTCTACGTGCAGGGATGTCATGAGTATAGCCCTTTCTCCAGCTCTGAGAAACAAAGCTTAGAGTTTCATTTGTCTGACCTGGAACAAGTTATGTTGGCAAAAGCTGAGTTTTGCTGGCATAAACTGAATTTTGCTGGCATATGCTGTATACATGCTAGAAGTTGCTTTGCCTTCAGAGTATAACTATTGCTTTTATAGGGAATGCCCTAGAACTGCTGGATAGTTATAAGATAGCAGTATGCTTGCACCTACAAAGTACTCTTACTATAACAAATTTTACTATAACCTCTCAAATTATGTTTTGACTATAATCGTATTTACGTGGTATTTGCTGTTTCCTAACAGCAAATCAGATCAGCAGGATCCGAGGTTGCTTTGCTGAAGGACAAAGTCCCATCTGCTGTGCTGGAACAATGCAGTGGGTAAAGAAAATGCCCCTCTGCTACCTCCTCATTCTCTTCCAAATAGCAAAACTGAGGGCCAGCAGGCATCCCAGAACCTAGTTCTGGGAAAAGCAGAAAACCTATCGGCTTTTCAAAGGATGGTTGGATCAGTCAGCTATCAGGAGAACCAGCAAAGAGGAGGGATACAGCTGTCAGCCCTCTTGGCTGCTTTATGGGAGCTGTAATGAAAGAAAAAAGCACTGGGAGGGCATATCTGCACTGGGCTGTGAAGCGCAAAGGTGTGGATACACAGAGCTGCTCCGCAGAAGCTCACAGAAGTGCACAGAGTGGCTCTGCAGAGGCAGTCAATGTCCTGGAAGCATCATGCTGGGTACTGCTCAACGCACCCTTTGCCTCTCTGGCTGCTGCACCACTGTAGTTCCAGACAGGTTGTTTGCAGCCAGCTTAGCTATCTCTGGGCAGCACAGCATTGCTGGGTTTAAGCTTACCCGTAACCCTGAAGCAAGAGCACTGCTGGACCTGGCCCTGGCTTTGTCATCAGAGACAGAGGTCTCTGTATTTACCTGTCATCTGCTGTCTGGGCACTGCTCACCTACGGCAACTCCTGAAGGCTTCCAAAATGTGAAGCGGGTATCAGATGCAGGAACATTAGGATACTGGTAATAAAAGAGCTGGCCTTTATCCATCATCTGGGTGTGGTGCTCTGTTCCCTGTTACTCTATGAGGCTATGAGAAAAGATCTTTGCATGGCACTGACTCCCTGTCCATTAGGACTCCAAAATTGACTACACAAAATCTGCCTTCTGCTCCTCTCCATTCTTTCCTTCTGATGCGTGTATTCCCTGAATCAGCTGGAAGAAAGTTTGGCAAGCCTCCCCATGCACATGTGCTGTTGCATCTTGGGGCTTTATACAGGGAGGTTATTTCAAAGTAAAATACAGTATGAGGATTTATAGGGCTATAAATTCTTGGCAAGATAGTAAACTGTTCTCCACAAATGCTTCATTAACTCCATTGCTCAAAGAAATACTTTTATCCTTGTTTAGATCGAGCAACCTACATGGGTATCCATTTTTTTTCCACAAAAAAGTGGCTTTTATACACATCGGATGCTCATATATACTTCTTAGCTGTCTGTTTATTCAATTTACTACAAAAACTGCATTCCAAAAGTGTAAGAACATACCTTTGCCTGTGATGGCCATTTTTCAGAATAATTTATTTGTAGCATGATTTATTACCTTTCTCTTCTCCATCCCACTTAATGTGCTCCACTCTGCTTTCTGTAAAAGTGCTTCTTCCATAATTGGAAATCCACCTGCATGTATGACTAAGTCTTTTTGCCTGTTATTTATTATTTGTATTGCAGTAGTACTTAGGGGTTTATTTATAGCTACATTTATCTGTATTGGTTATGTGGCTATATATAGCTTTCTTCTATGATCCATGTTACCACAATTTCTATGTACAAGCCAATAGTTAATTTATCCTCCCAATATGGAGTTACTATGACTAAAGTGCTATTATTCCACATTTCACCATTGGAAAACTGAGAAATAAAGGATCCATTTATGCTGCTTCAGAGGAAACTCCCAAGGGCTGCCTTTGGCAGAATCAATGTGTTGGCATCCACACTACTGGACTTTCTGGTCATTTCAAGAATGCCCTTAGATATATTCATGTTACACACAACATCTATGGGAACAAAATCTGTCCCATGTGCCCTTGGAGCATGCCACGACCCTTTTCAGTTCTTGCTGTGGGTCTATAACCATCTGCTTCATACTGACTTCTTGACCTGCTGCTTGGTCTTCAGCATGAGCTAATGTGACTAACAGTGCATGAGTGAACTACACAAAAAGCCTGTGGCATTTTAAACAGGCAAGCCCAAGGGTGACGTTGTGGTGCTGCCCATGTCATCATGCCCTGCGGACACAGGTTCATAAAGCAGAGTTACTGTAGACAGAGGAATTCTGATGTCTGGTACAATTAGACAGAGCTAGAGGAACCTAAGGATTAAAATCCGTCTCTGGGATCCTACTTGAGCTGCTGTGAAGAACAGCAGGATGGACAGGAAATTTTGCATCATGGGCTTTGCTGAGGTTGTGATAGGGATCTAGGTTCTCTGAAGTATTCCCTGCCCTAAATCCCACTGGCAATTTTGCTTGCCATACCTGGGCCCAAGGGTCTTGCCTGCGGACACACAGACACCCTGAATAAGGAGAGAGCTGAAGCAGTCTTAGGAGCCTGTTAACCACTCAGTTAGCCTTTCTGTTTGGTCTCCATGGTAGATACTGAAAGCATATCTGTTGGAGAGTATGTCTGCTAAGGAGCACACAATGTGAGGAGGTAAGACAAATTTTATGGGGGAGTTGAAGCACAGAGAGATGAAGTTACTTCTGGGGTCATACCATAGGAGAGAGTACAGGTTCATCCATCACAGTCCTGTGTTTAGTCCATTGGACCACACCTCTAAGGCTGTCAGACAGTCAGACACACTGCAAATATGAATAGCACAAAGACATTGGATTGCTTTAGTATGGGACCTCAAAGGGTTTAATATAATGTATTCAGTCTCTTAGATCATACTTTGACAGCTTTAAGGCTTGTTATGTTCAGGATGTATTTGTAAATGTAGAAAAAGAGAGGTGTCTCAGCCAAATTAAATTTAAAAAAAAAAAAAAAAAAGACAAGGGGAGGGAGAACCCCAATGATTCAAAGCCCCACACACCATCCAGTGATCCATTCAGTTCCTGAGGCTTTACTGACTTTTAACTCTACAACTAGAATGTCGTAAAGAGCATGGTAATTTAAGGAAATGGATTACAGGGAGTGTGTGATATATTCTGCCTGCATTTGCACCATTTTAGCTGCAGATTTATTAAGAGAGGTATATGAATTTACTCCATATTTAAATGGGGGTAGCTTAAGAGCAGAATTCGGCCTTACTGCTCTGATATATACTGCATAAAAGCACTTTAAAATTTGTATTTCTTGCTAAACAGCATAAAATTACATCCTTTCAGGTTAATTAAACAATTTTGCAATGCTGGTTGCTGTTGATGGAATATTTAAATGTCAGATTCAGAATAAGCACTTATGCTTCCTGATTATAAATGGCTTCCTTTTAAATATCCCAGACATATGCATGTGGTCAATACATCTAAAGTACATGGATTTCTTCTTTTCTCAATCTGTGTTTTCATTTGGCCTACAATAGGGTCAAACACCAACTGGTATCAAAGGCTGAATAAAGACTATCAACAGCTGAATAAAACCTCATTATGCCCAATGTGGTATTCCTTACACAGCCAAATATTTCTAGTGAAAGCAGTGGAGTATTCAGCAGGAAAGGATGAGCAAAAATGGACTTGCACTGACTGCCTGATGATTTTAAGAACGTAGGAGCAACCCTTCCCATTTTGTTTCTGTGGGGACGGACAAACAGCACGCTGTGGGTTGTACCAGGAAACAACACAAAGTCCCAATTTTGGAGACTGTCCTGTGGTTCTGTCCTCTGCTACGTTCATGTCACTTAATGACCCTCTGCAGGTTCATGTGACCAGAGATGTAGATCTGGATATGCTGCTCTAGTGTTGATGGAATAGATTTCCCTCCTGCAAGTGTCTGGGAAGAGTGCCTACTGAAGAACGTGAGCAGAAGGAGGCAACTAAAGGGACTTTCATTTTGATTCCTGATCCTGCAGAAGAATGACTGAGCTCTCAGCTTGTTTGTATATCTTTCAGGTCCTTATGGACAGTTCATTTTAATTAATTGGCTGGTGTACAGAGAATCCAGAAGTGACCAGGTGAAAGGAGGGAAATGCACTTACTTGAATTTCACACCTTTCCTTGGGAGCTATTTTAACTTCCTAATACAGAAAGTCTTCATGTGTAGGAATATATAGGTAATCCTCTTATGGAAGTTTCTGTGATGTTTTTATACATTCTTATATATCATACACATAAACAAAGTTTGGAGTCCCTTGTTCTAATGCTAAGAGTTTCTAGCACATTACTATTTTGATGCTAATCGGAGTAGCTCCCACAGAGAGCTTTGATTCACTTCAGAAAACCAAAGAATGCTCTATAAATGGTAATACACTAGAGCTATTTTGTTGTAATTGGAGGCTGTCTATGCCTCACGGAAATTACCAGGCAAGCATTCTTGAAAATGTCAGAATTTTCAAGTTAGTTCTATTTAAAACGGGGGAACAAGAATGCAAAGGGATGGATAGAAAATGTGAGGGATGTGTGATTCAAACTTGAAGTGCAGTTTGTAATAATGAAAGATGATCAACTTTGGGGGTGGGAAAATCATCTCTTAGGTTTTCTAAATTACAGGATGAATAAAAACATCCACTTATTCTACGTGTACTGCTACTTTAATAAAAGGCACCACTTTAGGAAATGAAAGGCTTTGGAATCTAGCCAAACGTCTTAGTTCTATTTATCATCAAGAGGTGTTTTTTTTTTTTTCATTATCAATGGAGTTTGTGGGGTAGTTGAATGATTTGCAGGAATTTCAGGGTTTGGTACCAGACTGTAAACTCTGTATTTATCTTCTTTCAATGTCTATATTGCAAATACAAGCATGATAAGATTTCCTGCTGCTGTTATAGCTGTATCGGGATTTGGCAATAGGTCTGCTACTAATCTCATAATGTGTATCTGAGTCTATATTTAAATTAATCGGAAAACTGTATCAGAAAACGCTGTTCTTAAATTATTTTATGTATAACTAGCAGAGACACAGAGAGAGACTGAGAGTAGATGCTGTAAATACAGAGTGCTGACAAATACTCAAGTAGTAAATAGAAATATCTTAGAAGTCATTCCTAGCAGTAATAAAGGCAGCAATTTGATTTCGTCTGTGGATAATAAATTGGTTTCACATTGCAATAAAAATGATGCTTATGTTTTATTAATATTTATTAGCACTTATTGAAGTTAGAGTTTAGTTTTTATCCTTTCTTCACATCACAGCCATTTTATAAAACAAACAAACAAACAAACAAAAAAAAACAAGTTAAATTGCAACACAATAAGCAATTAAAAGCATTTGTGTATGTAAGAGAGAGAGAAGAAGAAAAAACACAAACCTGTCTGTGGAGGTATTTCTGTATGGAAGGCCAGACCCTCACTGTTTAGGAAGCTGCAGAGGTGTGCTCAAAGTAATGGAGTTATGTGAGTTTACTCTAGCTGAAGACCTTGCTCCCTGAATGCATATTTAAACACATAAGCACTGTTCTGCTTTTTATATCAGAATTATTTGTATGGGTTTCCTGTTGTTTAACAATATGATTTTGAATTCTTTGACTATGTGCAGTGAAATTACACAAAACATTCAGAGGCCATTTTGTATGACGTGTGAAGGATTGCTACCTTGCAGGATAATGTGAGTCAGAGAGTGATCTGATCCAAATTTAACCAAAGTTTTTCATCTCTAAATTTAGAGAATAGAGAATATGGCAGGACAGATATATTTCCATTTCCATCAGTGACAAGGACAGAGTGTTGGCGGATGGCTGTTAACAACTATATAGTGTGTTTTTGATACTCATATATGTGTATGTGTGGGAAAAGACTAGCTACTAACTTTCATTTATCGTGAGCCTGTTTCTTCTTTGACTGATTTTAAATCAGTCTTAGGGTTGATCTTGCTTCAGTGCAGATAATTGTTATGCAGGAGGTACGCTGTAGACTTGTGTCATGTTTTTGCCCTCTGAGTAGAAAGACTGGCATTGGACTTGGATTTTTATCAGTATGAAAATTGAAATGTAGACCCTTTTGAAATAGGCCAGGTACCAGGCAAGGTAAGAGAAACCAAGTTTATTTTTGTTGCTCTTACAATCGGGCTTCAAAACAGTAACTTCAGATTTTTTCCTGTAGGTGAGCATAACCCTGAATTTAAGTTTTCCATGTGTGTAATTCACGTTTTCAGTAGGATTAATCCTGTGCTTGTAACAGAGTTTGTATTTACCTGTTTTTCTGTGCTCGATCTTAATCTTTCTGATTTTTTGTCCAAATATTGCCCTTGGAGATTTGACCGGTGAAAGCAAAAACATGTCCCCATTGTTTTTATACAAGACATTTAGTTAACGAGGACAACCTCAGTGAGGTCCTTATTGTAAACTTCAGTATGATTTTATTAAGACCCTAGTTCAGTGACTGTCATCAAGTCTGCACATATAGTGATTGATTGTGATAATACAAACAATTTGATTGTTGTATCCCTCACTGCTTCAATGAGACTTGGCTGCATTAGAGATAAGTTTGATTTTTTACTGATTGAATAGGTAATATTAGGAAGTACCTGACAACTTTGATAAGATATAAGTAACATTGTATTTCCTGTAGTTTGCTGAAGTGGCAAGGAGGATTTAAGGATCTTACCTGCATATTTACTGTCCTTATGTGTACAAAATGAACACACTAGACAGCCTTATTTGATTAATGTAATATGCATTTCTCTTTCAGGAATGAGTATGTTAAAACATTCCAAAAAGCAACTGTTTTAGCCTAACAGTAGCGAGAATCTCAGAGAAATTTGCCAGGGATGCTACAGGGTATGATAGTAGAAGAATGTATGTGGTAATTAATTTGCAGTTGCTCTAATAAAATCCCACTATTTGCAGATTTCACAGTGTTAACTTCAGAGTGAAATATTACTTTACTCATTTTCCCCCGCCCTTGTCTTTTCAAAATATACAGCCAATAATCAATGTTCTATCAACTTGTATCACTTAATATTTCTTGTTATATGGGAAATTGGACACTGCATTGGATATTGCTGGAAAAGTCCAACCTTCCTAATAAGAAAAAGCAGATAAGAAGTTTCAGGTTTCTACTGTATCTGTGTTCTTACTGTGGGCTTCAAAACAAGAGTAAGTGGCTTTGAACCACCCTACGATGTTCAGTGTTTACACTTTGTTCTCAGGTCTTGGGGAATATGAGATCAAACAGGTTCCTAGACAGAGGCCAAAAACTGTTTCTGCATTTAGAAATTATTACACAGGACCAGAAACAACCTATGTCTTGATATGTAGAGTCTTTACTCAAGACATACTTTTAATAAGTTTCAGTTCGTAAGTCTTCTCAAGAGCAAAGTATGATTCTGTAAGTGTTTTCAAATATGTGAATTTGGAATGTCTCCAGTGAAGTCTAGTATGTTGCTAGACTTGGAGCAGCAATTACTCGGGAAGTTTTATTACTGTCTGCAAGATAACATTTCTAACCATTTTCCTAATAGCAATAAGATTGGCTTAATATGTCGTTAATGATTACTACATTGTCTTTGAGAAGAAACTAACCATTAAAAGAAAAAAACATCTTTGTGACCCATTCATCCTAATTTTCACGTTTTTCAATTTATAGCATCAGGATGTAGACTACACAGAACTTTCATGTCTACAAGTAGAATATAACTGAAAACCCATGTAGCATTTTTTATCAGTGTTTTGCTTTTGGGGTCAACAGCATACTATAAATGACCCTGGCTGAGTAACAGCCAGTTAGTCTAAAAAATTAAAAACGTTTCAGGTAGTAAAGTTCTCTCTACATCTCCCTGATAGTTACTGTGAGTTTAAAACTCCAATCTCCAGTTTAAAAAATAAAAAAAAAAAAAAAAAAGTATTTCCTCTTTTAGTTCTGGGAATGACCATGGAGTGAAGTTCTGATCTCTGCAATGATCTCTGCATGGATACATGGACAGACCTTCACTGGGACCAAGTTAGTGCTCATAGAGATTTGTGGTTATGCCTTACGAATACATTGCTCTGCTGCCAAACTGGCAACGGATATAAACTGAAAACAGGATGTATTTTTTCCATATGTCTTTAATTTCTAGCAAAAGAGATTTAGAGTAGACCTTTGAAAGTACTTCAGTGCTGAAGTGAACCTAACTGTCTTGAGTTCAAAACTTAGAGTCCCAAACTATTTGTTCAGTAGTTTTCAAGTCTTGACACAGGTGAAATCTGTAACTGCCTGTATTCCTACTTGTCAATTTCCCTGTATGCCAAAGTGTTGGTGCAGTGCAAGAACTCTTGTCAAGTCAAAAAGGGTTAAACAGCAAGATGTTCAAAGCATTGATTAGAATTATTGGTCCTTTCTTCCCCCAAGGGTTCTCAGACCATTGAGCCACAAGACCATGTTCTTTCTTATCTCACTGACTAATTTAGCAGAAAAGATTGGAAGAGTCTAGCTCCCAAGTATGTTCTGACAGTTAAATTGGTTACTAGAGACTAAGTCCTGGCCAATGTGAGAACTGAAATCTTCCTTCTGTCAAGCAGGTACTTCAGCTCCCATGAAATTGGCTGAAGGAAAAGACAGGAAGGAAGAAGAAAGGAAAGCACTGCTTTCTGGGAGTTTGTTGTGAATGAAACTGCTTAAACACAGGTTTTCCCCCCAGGTGGGCTCTCAGGAGATGAATCCAAGTTGCTCTGAAGCAGGTCTCTTTCAGAGCAAAGTACCAACAAGACCTGGAGTAAGTAGTAAAACACCAGTATTGAACAAGTCTATCTAGGCAGCTTCTGACCCAGGGTGCCGATTTGCAGATTTCTTCCTAAGGTGTCTCTTCATACTCTTTGCATACCTGCTCCGAGACACGTGGGTTCCTACTAAAGAACTACAGTAAGGGCCCTAGCAGGTGGACAGTGTATGTCACAACACCTTCATGTGTTTGTGGATTCAGTTCTAGACACTAGGATGCTGACACCTTGCTTCCAGGCTTGCCAAGAAGTGAACCTTCAGGTATCTTGATAATAGTACTTGTTAAACTTAAAGTGCATTAAGATTTTAATGTCTTTAAGGCTTGACAACAGCTAAGAGGAGGAATGAGAAGGTAGTTTTTAACTCTTCACTTGGAGTGAGGTTGGACACAAGCACACTGGGGCTTTTTCTGAAACTCACACCTACTAGGACTGTGGAAAACGGCCCAGTATCCAGGTTTATCTGGGACTAGCAGGACAAAACCTCTTAAGCAGGAGCCAGAAAAAGTCACACAGCTACACAGTAGGCTAGAGCTGTGGTTTGATTTTTTTTCTAGTTTTTGACTTGTGATTTCTGCACTCGAGGCACAGGTACAATTTCTAGGCAGTCAAACAAAGGAGAATTTACTGATTTTAGCATTTAGAAGGCTAGTTTTGCTAGCACTAACATAAATGCTGAACCTCAGGAAGAAGAGGAGTTTTTCTGTTTACTAACTCTCAGATTTTTCTGGCTCTGTCATTGTGGGAAAATACTAGTGTTCATTTTAGTATATTTATAACTCTGGAAAAAATATTATGTGTAATACATGATGATGTATTCTGAAGTGTGTGTGTATTCTTGTACACAGTGTGTATATATGTATCTAGATGTATTTATTTATATACATATATATTTGCCAAATCCTATTACTATCTGTACAAATCAACAGAAAAGTTCAGCTTTTCTGTTCAGATCATCAAAGGATCAACTACATTTTAAAGTGAATTCTATAGAGTTTATCACCCTCCAAAACTAAATAAGGTGCTGCTCTATTCTGCATTATTTCCTTTTAATTAGAAGAAGGCACCTAAATAACGCCATCTACAACGATTTTGAACAGCTGCAATCCTAGAACTGTTGAATAGCAAAGTTGAGAATTCAATAGCGGTGGGTAATTCAGCTGTGGTGTACTACAACAGTATTTCCCACTGGGTTTTGATGATGGGCAGGTGGCTCAATATTGCTGAGTGGCCTGCCTAAAAATAAATACTGCAAGCTTATGGAATGTTTTGCACAATCAAATTAACATTTCTTGGGAAAGTTATTGCTTTCTTTCTTCTAGCTAACTGTATTAACAGTAAAACATTAAGATCAGTCATATTTATACACACCTTGTGTGGAATTTGGGCAAAACCATGTTCCTTCCCCAAGTTCTGTGCTCAAGGATGTTACCTTCAGTAACAATGTTATAGTCATTATGGCTGAGCTGCTCTAAGAGCTTGGTTTCTCCAGAAAGGTTGGAACCATCAAGCCATTTTTCTGTGCTTTTGCCTTTGTGTTTTGTGCTTCCCCTTCCTCCCCCCAGCTAGGAAACGTTGCTTTTCCCCTTGTCTTTATTCTGGTGCTTGTTGGACACTTTCCTTAGCTAATTCAGTGAGCAGAAAACTTTCTTTGTGGTTCGAAAGCTGAATTACCTTAGCTCAGGGTCTGACAAAAGGGCCTGTGTGGCAGTGAGCAATTAGATCATCTCAAGCTGTCACTCCCCTCATGTTTTCAGAGCAACTGAAGAATGCATAATAAAAACTCACAGCCAGAACTACAAAAGCAGCTCTGAGCCCTTTGGGTGCTTGGGTGGAATGATGTGGAACAATGTGGATGGAAGGTAGTCTTTGTTTTTCAGTAGCCGCATGGGCCATTCTGGTGTGTGAGGATTCCTCAATCTGTAAGGAGTGGCATTCATTTTTTCCATAATTTTTCCTTGCACCACCTTCTCTTCCCATGCTCTAACCTTCATGCCCTGGGACAGAGCAGCAGTGCCTTAGCAGGTGCCAGGCTGCTGTTGAAGATTTTGCACCTGCTTGAATTCTCTTGAGAGAGGCAAGACTCTGCTTTGTGCGACATGCTGTACATACATTTTTCCCCATACTCAGAAATATTTTCACAGGCTGTGAACAGAGAACAAGTAATTTGAAGACATTAGTCATTAAAAACATCATCAACCTGGAACAGTTCAGTAGTTAAACAGCAAATCTATTATGAATAAGCTGAGCAAGAGACTATAGGTGTGATCACAGCTGCTGAGCAGTGTTGCTGCAACTTGGTGAGACTATACTCATTTGTGCAGGAGGTGGAGACTTAATTAATTGAATATGATTGCTGAATAAAGCTTAAAATCACAGAACAGGTATGTTCATGCTAAAACAGTTTGCATTGCTGAACTTTTTATTTTTTTAAAGAAGTTAGACTGATCTAATCCTGAGTGTTTCCAGTAACGGTGCCTTAAAACAAGATACTAACCAGGAAATAATGTGATGGAAGCTGTGTTTAAGAAGAGGTATTTGGCATGGCTCTCTACCATCTTGGAAGTAAGCAGTGGGGCTTCTGAAGCAGGGAAGCCCTTGAACTTCATTCAGCATCTTTCCTTTGGCAAAATACTTGTCCACAGTGTGGCTAAACTGAGTCTGTATTTCTGATGCCCAGATGGGAATGTGCAAGTGGCAAAAAGTAGAGGTAGTGCTCTGAAAAGTCTGAGAGCTGTGGTAAAAGCAGAAAACTCTTTGTTTTATCTCTGCTTATTCTTATTCCCCTCTGATACCCTTGTGAGCTTCTATACCACCTGTGGGATTCCTTGACGACAAGCACAAATAATGCAGCAGCAATGAAGAACTGGGTCACACCGTCACATTCAGAGCAGGTTTGGGATTTAAGATGGTGCCTTGCCTCTTGCTGCTTGCTTGCTGCTACCCTCCTGCTGGGCCATGCAACAGGCAGTGGGAGCAGTAGCACAGTTACAGTGCAAAAGCGTCTGACATAGGTTGAATTGTTATTTGGCTGTAATGGGGGGTGGTTTAAATGATACTGTTGGAGCCCAGAGAAAGAAAGGTTTCAAAAAAACCTGGTACTTTAAAAAAGCAATGGGTCTTGTTACGTCTCTATTTGTCTACTTCATAACAATAATAAATGTGCACACAAGAATGTGATTAATGAATTCTGAGTGGAAAGAAAGGAAGTGGGGGAAATAAGCACTTTTAAAAGCTGGAATAGAAATTTCTGTGAAATCCCAGCTAAATTACTGTTTACACAAAATATGTGCCTGAAGTGCACTCTCTTTGGGATACAATCCAAGTGTGAAACTAAAATATGCCATTATTCTACCAGATTATTAGAAATACCATGTACAGTGATTTCACCATACTTTGAAAATGAGGAAAAATGTCCATAGCTTTTCATAGCAATTTAGTCCAGAAGGAAATTAAAAATATGTATGTGCATGTCTTGCAGGAGCCTCAAAGTTACATCCAAGTGCACAGTGCATTTACTGGATGACTATATGGAAAAATAATAGCATTCAGATATTTAGGTTATCTAGAGAATGGTAACTATGTGGGATTATTGAGCTAAGGTGCAGCAAGTTTTAAGTCAAATGAACTTGGAGGTTGCATATAGTGCTTTGCATTTATATAAAGCAAGCTCAAGGTTGAATGCAGCATTCAAGTTGTAAAATGGACGTAGAATGAGTAAAAAAACCTGCAATTACTTCAGTGATGATCCATTCAGGTTAAGAATTTTCATCTTTGCTGTTGCCATAGCAATCTGTTCCCCTGTCACTACCACATTAAAAATCCATTCTGTAAAACTGTTGTTGCCAATATTGAACACATAACAGACAAAAACATTTTTTAAATAGCTTAGGTATATTATTTGCAACAGGAAGAACTAGATCTTAAAGAGATGGATGTGTACTTAAAAAAAAAAAAAAAAAAGATTAGCATTTTTGTAATATATTGTAAGAACACTATATTTGTGCTGCAGTATTGATGTCAATATAAAATAGTTTGTAAATAATACAGCAACGCAGTGTCAGTTGAACTCAAATAATTGAACTCTTCTGCTAAACTACAACAAACCCATATGTTCCTGAGTTAAGTATTTATTTTGGTAACATGCTGTAGTGGCAGGCTTTTGAAACTACGTGGCTATTTAACCTTCTGCTGCTCCCCAAGTCTGATTCTCTTCAGGGATTGACTTCAGTGGTTTTGTCTGGTCTGGTATAATTCTGGAATGGGAAGAGAGTTGTGTCCCCTGACAGTTGTACATTTGTGATCTAAACCAAAATTCCTCCTGTACCCAGGCTCAACAATGAGTTTAGATGGATAATGAATTGTAGGAACAGGCTTTTGTAAGTGCATCCCAACGAGGAGGGAAAGAAATTTATAATTCAAAGCTAAACTAGTAAGACATAGTCAGACAGAAATATATAAATACATAAATAAAAATATAGTTAACCAAACTGAGTAAAATGTAAATAGGTTTCAATAAAAACGAGATATATGCCTTGCATACTCTGGACTGAGATGCAGAAGTTGATTAAAATCAAAAGGTATCCAAGCCATGAATTTAATAACTCAGGAGTTAACTAATAACACTGTAACAAAGAGTAGACAACTAAAGTATGGCCCTCAGTCTGATCACCAACAATGCAAATCTCATCCCTTTTTCTGGCTCAGCATTTTTTTATCATCTAACCATCTCTAGCCTTCATCCTTTGAATTCTTATGCTCTGACCATATCATGCTTTGTTTCACTTTTTATGTCTTCCATTTGCCACTGTCCCTACACACTTCTGTCCCTCAGTTCTCTTTGAGTGCCTTGATCTAGGAACAGTGTTGATTTAATGCAGAAGAAACATCAGAGGAGAAGATACAACAAATAGCCACAATGCTATTGGGCATTAATAGAAGAATTGAAGTCAAGAAGTGAATTTAGTTTTTGGCTTTACCTGGCAGTATCTTCTAATTTTTTTCTTTTTCTTTTGATAACACAGGATGAACTGTTTTTTGGCTTTTAATGCAAGTGTATACTCCTGTCTTGGGACTTTGCGGTTACTTTTCTTTTAAAGAATGTTCTCGTTGTTATTATTATGATTATTATTAATAATAACAAAATTAACAATATTGTTAATTATAATAATAATAATAATCTTAGTAAACTGCCCATTTATAAAGAGTGTTTCATTTGCTTCTCTTCACATGTTTTTGCAATTCAATTGTGATCCTTCAGAGCATGCTACTGGTTAAACATCTACCCAAGAACTGAGACTGCAGGTCACCACACAATGGGCCTGCTCTGGTTCCTCCCCATGGGCTCCTGCAGATTGCTCAAGCAAAAAAGGTGCCTCTGGCATTCCAGGTAGCCGTGCACCCTGTATAGGTCACTAAAGACAGAAGTTTAGAAGTGGTTTGTGTTGTGGCCATACACGTTCATTAGCCATTAACTCTTACAGAGGGTGATGGCATGGTTGAGGTTCCTCTTCCAGTCCAAGACAGGGGCTGGTGCTTGTGGTAGGAGTTGGCCTAGGGGTCACAAGCTCCCAGATGCTTACCTGTAATCAGTGCTGCTGGATGTAAAGTTTGGTAAATTAGGCAGTGAGACACATATCTGACAAGTTTGTTTTTATTTGAAAACTCGTCATAGTATTAAAGATAATAAATCTGTCTTATATGTATAAAATCAAAAGAATTCTTGAGGTCAACATAAATTTGGCTCTTAACTTGCCCCCATCACTACACATTTCTGTGCTCCTTCCACATTGTAGGTGTTTCAGAGGGTCACCAGAAAAGCCCAGGTAGACTTAGATAGAGGAGAGGTTTGAAGTTATCTTTGACTTTTATGGACCTTTTTTATTAAAATGCTCAGAGCTGTAAATGTAGTAATAAGAAACTCATTTATCTTGACAAAAGTGCTGCCATAAACTATTCAGCACTCATAAAATAACCTTTTAAATTATTGTTTCTGCTGGTATCAATAAATTCATACAAAGTGCTTAAAGGTCAGGCATTGCCAGAAAAATGTCTTTTCAGCTTCTTAATTAAAGGTTTGTAAGAATGTACACCAGCTTGCTCTTTGGACAAACTGGAAAAAAGGAAGGAGAGGTAAAAGAAAAAAAAAAAAGCACCACATGGATTAAAATGTTAGTGTGGAATTAGAGAGTGACAAGTGTTTGATCCACCAGGCTCACCAACATAGTTGTCACTGACCTAAAAAATAGGGGACTCAAATGTGACTGTGCACTGACAGATGAGATGATATTAATCAACCATAGGGATGAGAAACTGGAAAAAGGAAGTCTGGCTTTTCCACCTGTACAACAGGTTAGCCCTGACAATGTTATTTTGCCCCAAATGTTAGTTTTTTCATCACTAAAATGGAGATTGGCCTAGGTGAAGTACCTTGAGATAAAGATGAAATGTGTTGCAGGAAAAGTTGAGAGATTTCTGTTGTTGAATTTTTCTAATACATCCTGATCTATTTATTGCCCATGCTGAGAAAAAATAACTAACCAATGCAAAGGGTGAAAATTAAAGTAGATTCTTAGATAGCTTTCTGTCTGACCATACTATAGTGCTATTATTAATGTGAGGTTAAAATTTTGAATTTTCTCTTGGCCATATGATTTTTGTACTGACATTGTTTGAATATTAAATAACAGGTCCTTACTGTAACAGCATTTGCAAGCAATAGGCTGTATCTTTGTCACTGAAAATTTCATAACCCGAGAATGCTGTAATTTGTTTTTTCTGTCTTGAGATGGCTGCAGAACTCCTACTTCAGGAAAATAAATAGGAAAATTTTTTTTGAAAATGCAGGTGACAGAGTTAATGATAGTTCATTCCTCTGATACCCACAGACAATACATCCTGCCTTTGTTTTCAAGTGAAGCCAAGAGAAGAGTGCAGAGTAGTTTTATGGCATTTCTTGTTTCTTCCCATTCACATTCCTTTTGATTCCGTTGCTGTGTGTTTTTAAACATAGCAGAATTGGCACAGCAATGCATCCAGCAGCTGAGATGTGCTCCTTTCTCACAGGATAGAGGCATTGTATTCCAGACAGATTTATTATTTTAGTTTATTTTAGCTTAGTTTAGTTTAGGTTAGTTTAGTTTTCTCGTGATTGATATCTGAAGTAGTACAGGTTTGTTACTCAGACATGGAATTTTTTTGCATCCTACCAACTGATAACCACATCTTGTCTTCCAAGCAAATGGATTCATATCTTTATAGTCAATTCCCAATTTCAATCAGTGTCAGCACTTCTGATTTGGATGCATAGTATTCTGTCTGCCAGTCTGAAAATCCTTGCAAATCCAGTCATATCTGTAGGAATATGAATATCTGAATGTGCTTTTCCAAGGCCCGTGGTAGCATGTATAAAAACAATGAGAGTTGCAGCCACACTTTAGGCACAACCTTCCAGATGGAAGAACTTTGTGTTTTAGCTTGCAGTAGAGATATATGTGCTGCCCAAGAGAAGTTTTGGAGTTTGCAGAGAAAACTTGGCTTGGACTCATTGCATTACCAAAGAAAACTTGTTCTATTCATAAACACTGCTGGAATTGAGGGAAAATGTAGATCATACTGTGCGATAAACTTCTAGATCCTCTAGCATGGGTTGGGAAATTCCTTTTGATATTGACCTTAAAAAGCAAAATAACTGGGCTGAATTAATTAGCTCATGCTAGTATAAAGCAGGGGGTGGTGATACATCTAGTAAGTGGTGATAGCAGCAGGTGGCAGCTCAGGTTCTCCTTCCATCCGGACTGCAGGAATTCATCATGTTGTCCTTCCCAATGTATGAGACCATGATACGGTAGAGAGGACAAAGAAGTCGTTAATTCAGACAGTTTTAGTATCCTCCCCATATTTGTTATCCCTTGTGTCACCCTATAGTGATAACTGCAGTGGAAACACTCCCTCTACCTCACTCTGCTGCCAGTATCCTCACTTATGCAGGAAGGTAAATCTTGTGTGTTTTTGTGTCCTCAGATAGAAATGCTGTGTTTGTTTGTTTGTTTTCCCCTCTCTGGCTCAATACAGTATTAATGGAGTATGTTTTTCCATAGATAATCCAGGGTACTGATAATCCACAAGAAAATCCACTCAGAAATCCACTCAGAAAAAAAATCCACTCAGAAAAAAAAATGACTTGCATGTTCATAACTGTACAACTGTATAGCTGTGCAACTCTCCTTGGTGGTTAACTCTGGCAAATTTTAAACTTTCCTGAATATATCACATCACATCACCATATGAGAGGAGTGGCAGTGCTGAAAATGTGAAATCAGTAGGAAAGTAAATCAGTAGGACAGGTACATCAAAAACATTCAGCATGAAAATACGCAGTATTCTTAACAAACACTATAGTTAAAATGAAAGAGGCTATTTTACAACTCTGATGCTGAAGTCTGAGAATAACATATCAGCACAAACCTGGTACAGTCTCATTTTGCTTGAACTGGCTATGCTATAGTTTCACTTTTATTGATAAATTCCATGATCAGATTGCGATAACATTAGCATACTTTATGTTTACTGTCTGTGATCCAATACCTTTGTTCTGAGGAAAGCTAAATTCAGAAAAATTCACTTGAACCTGTTTTTCTTTCCTTATTAGCCATTTCTAGCAGCCTAATAAGTTTTTGATCAGTGACTAAGTGTCTCTTGCTCTTGTAATGACAGTCATCTGCTTGCTTATATTGCTGTGTCGTCCCAATAGCAATTAACAAACATTAGATAGAAGTTGTTAAATTTTGTCTTAAGAATACTGGCCAGTTAACCAAAATAGGAACTTTACTTGGGTTTGAGTGAATGAAAGAGGGTAAAAAGGAAAAGTTTGTAATATTCTTTATACCTAGGTCCCCATCTTAAAATTGTAAACTATCTGTCCTTTTTGTTGGAGAAAATGAAGTACAAGTTATTTACAACATCTCAGATTCAGTATTTTAGGAACATCTGTGGGTGAGGCTTGAAAAAGATGTGCCATTCAGACCACCTATAATAGAATTCATAAATGTACATCTATAGATATCTGTACCACTATAGATGGATGAGAAGTCAGCAAAGAATAGGGGCTGAGCAGACACCAATTTTTAGGGGTGGGGAAGTAATATGTTCTTGAATGTATTGCAAAAGCATATTTTGTTTACTCTTTTGGCGTCTTTCTGAATTCATAAGGGATAAAGACAATACTCGGTTAATAGATATCGCTTCTCTGCCTACAAAGTAAGCTGTATGTAGAAGACAGCAATGTATTTGCTCATAGAAGGAGCTACCTCAGATCTCTTAAATAAGCTTTGAGTAAAATTGTTATGCAACAGAGAGAAAAGAGAGTAGAGAAAATGAAGGTGGATGATAATAGCTATTGTGTTGGCCCAAATGGGTGCTATCTTTGCTGAATGTTTTGTTATAGTGTGCTACAGTAGATTTGTAAGTATCTTTCAGCTTCAATAATTCAGTATTTACTATTTACTAAGACACAGTGAACTTCACTTATGACCCTGGCTACCATGAAATGCATCATCTTACCAGTGCACTTTTTGAAGTCTCACTGTGGTGCATTTCATCTTTCTCTTTTGAAAATATGCAGGTGCCTAGACAGCCTTCAGCCATGGCTGCACAGTTGTGTTTGCCACATGTTCCAAGAAAAATTCACAATAATGAGGCATGTCCTTTGCACTCACAATTAGGACCTGTGGTGAGGAGAAAGCAGGCTTTAATGAACAGTGCTTTGAGGAGATAGTTAAAGAGAAGGAAGAGTGTCTCTTACAAGGGGTAAGAGAGCTCCAAGTGGACTGCCATGGTATATCCTTCTGCCACAAGTCAAAGGAAGAGACAAAGAGCTGGAAAAGGAATTGCTGGGTAGGGCAAAGTTTACCTGGGAAAGTTGTGCCATTGTTTTAAACCATTTTCAACTGTTTTTCTTCCAACAGACTTTGGGAACTATCACTGCAGTGCCCATTAAGGTTCCTCAGGTCAGCTCCTTGCAGAGGTTGGCAGGACAAGGACCAGCAGTGCTACCTCAGGTACAAAATACAGTTCCAAGTTGTTTTTTTTTTGTTTGTTTGTTTGTTTGTTTTTTTTTTTGTTTTGTTTTTTAATGTCATTTTGTATGTATTCTGCTCTGTTCCTCTCTGATCCCCAGGCCTGTGTAGGTCAGCACACTCATTTGGCTGAACAAAGACTAACTTATTTGATCCCGTATATTACTGGGCAGCTCACCGGTGAGTTGAACAGCTGAACTGTGATTTTCTCCAATTTATGAAGAAAAGAAAAATCAGTTTTCTTTTGGAAGCATACTGTTTTAGCCATTTAAAAAAAAAAAAAAAAAAAAAGCAAACCTCAGGTTCTAAATTTATGCTTTATAAAATGAATCAGAAATCACTAATGCAAAAATCTGCAAATGTATAGTTAAAAAAGAGGTAGAGGTATTAACCTTTGTGTTCAAGATTTAGACACATGCATTCTTTTATTCTTTTACTAACTTACTTGCTTTCTCTGTGCCTATCCCAGTATAGTGTTTGGCCCAACCAACCCAGATGCCAGACTGAGGCAGGATTGGCTAGGTAGGAATGAAAGGCAAGTTATGCCCACAGATTGAGACCTGAGTTTTCTTTTCTGAATATCCAGCACAGTTTCCACTACTATATACTTTGTTCCCCATTTCAACCTTCTTTCTCAAAAAATTTAAATGTCATTTTCAACATGTGTTTTATTGCAGTTCTATGATTTTCTTTTCAGGCTTGTGATTATTAAGTATAAATCTATTTTCCCTGTGTGGCCCTGAGAGGTCTATTTTTCTTATATGAACATTGATCTATCTCTGAAGTCAATGTTGGGTCTTCCTATTGCTCCTGTATTTTTTTTTTCCTAATATTTTCTTAGTGCAGAATCTAGTAGCAGATCTATGAGCTAAATCTGCCTGGAGGAAGGAGTATTTCCAAGATAAAGTTCTTAAATTCTCTCTTGAAATTACATTTGTGGAAAACAAAGTTCTGAACGTAAAGGAAGGTCATAGTTTTCTTATCAAGTTTGAGACTTTGCTTTTCAGTTGTTCTTTCAGCATAATGACACATTGATTTTTTTCCGTTTTGGGGTGTCAAAGATTAGCAGATTGCTTCTGAAAATAGATGAGGTTCAAGAGCAGTGGAAAGACCTGTAACAGGGGCTTAAATTATCATTAAGGTTATGTTTTAGCAATGATGATGACATTGCAAACGTTGCACTTAGAGAAGTTAGTAAGTTTGTTAGTAAGAAGAAAAATTTTCCTTTGGTGTTAATTACATTTTGAAGAATTGAAAAAAAGTGGAAGAAGCTGATTTCCTGAACTTTTTGAAAATAACACAGATTCCTTCTACCTTGCTGTTGAGCTCATGGCAGTATTTGTGTTTGCATTTCACTTTTCACTTGTATCCTAGCACAGTCTTTAATTTCAGGTCAGTTTATGCAATCATACTTAATATTGATGAAATACCAGTGCTTTTACAGCAGCCCTGGGCCATAGTTTTCTACTTCATACAGATAGCATTGGAAATAACTACGAAGCAATCTTACTGCTGTCAAAACTAAAACAGAAGTATGCAGCTACAAAGAAGACCACAGTACCAGGAGAACTTCTTATGTTCTGAGCATTTTCTGACTTTTTACAGCACCAGACCACCTTCTTTGGCAACTGCCTTGCCCCATTTACAGGCTGTGTCTTTCTCTGCAGTTTGTCACGGTCTATATGTTCCTCTCCCTCCTGAAGCTTGCAGAGAAATTTAACATTTCCATATTGTTTCCCCATCAAAACTTTCTGCTTGATGCTTAAAAGAGATCAAGTTTACATTTTGATATGATTTTACAGTCAAGCAGAAAATCATCACATAAATAAACTGAGGCACTTAACTGTACTTACGTAAAACAATACATACAGCTTTCTCATTTTCCACATTTGTATGGATACTTGTCATTTGTTTTGTTCATTTGAATGGGTTTATGGTATGACCCTCAGGAGCTCGTCCATATAGGGAATGAAGATTCAAAATCTGCACATTCTCAAATGGCAGAAAAATCCTGTCACTTAGTGCAGAACTGCTACTAAATGGAGAACAAATAAACATCAATTACAAGTTCATTGTGCAGTACAAATAATATTTATTTAGGCATTCATTATTTACTGGAACAAGACTCTTTGGTGGACATTTTTCCTTTTTTTAAAAAACTTTTCTCCAGAATATTAATTTATTTTTGTTTTCCTCAAATAAATAACATTTCTGCTGTGACCCATGACATTCGGGATTTTAATTCCAGATCATCTTTTTCATCTTATATTGGCCTTTGAAGTTTCCAGTTGGCTGAGACATTATGAAACTGTAGACTCTGCTGCACTCTCAGAACCAAATTGTGGAGGTCCTTTACTCAAACATATGGATGATGCATTCTTACTCTTGAGCTATTCCTCTATTTTGCACCTGTCAGCTGTAAGGAGGGGTGGCCCCATGTCAGGCTAGGGCTCCAGTTTCCAGCTGTGGTACAGACAATCTGTTTATTTTGAACCATTTTACATAAAAATGTCACTCACACTGTAGGCTACCTGAAGGCACGTGAGAAATCTTAATTTAAGTTCTTCCAGTGGGACACTTTAAATAAAGCAGCAAAGACATTAAAATAAGCCTCCCATTTTGTTGTAAGTAATTTGGGCCCAATCCAATTTTCATTCAAATTGATGAAGAGATACTGAAGATTTGACTAGTAGTTAGATCAGATTATTATGCTATTTCTCTGACCTATTTTTCCAGTCTTGGTTGAAGGCAGGGCTTGAGATTGCTTTGTTGATGGCATTCCTGACTGGAATAGCACAGAGCTGCACAGCAGAAGGCCATGGTGGAATTATCACATAGATTAGCAGTGAACAGAAACAGGTATACACAGCTGCTTTACATAAAACATGCGTGTTTTTCAGTAGCCCCTAGCCAGTTCTACTGCCACGAGCTGCTTATTTTTTTATCTTCTGAAGTGAATTTAATATGCGTTGTTCAGTAGGGTCTGAATTTGATCACTTCAGGCTGCTTTGGGGCAAGGACTGCTTTGTTGCCACGTTTATTCATCACAGGTACAGTGTGAAACCTGTCAGAGGCTGTGGTCTTTAGATGTTCCCCAAACCTAAGTGCATATTCGGATTTATAACATTTCTTGTCATAGTTACCATCAGCATAGTCCCACTGACAGCTGCTGCTTCTCCTCACATGTGTACCAAAACCAGCTCCTGGCCTCCTCAGTGACAGGACTTCTGGAAGATTTCTTAAAAGAAAAGTAACTCCTATAGCCAGAACCCAAGCTCTGCAATGACACTGTGTACTGCAGGAGAAGTGTCGTATCAGACTGGTCTGTGTCAGAACCTCTGTGTGTGTCCTAAGTCTAAAACATTTTTAAGTGTAATGTGTTAAGACTGTGCATAGGCATTAAAAAATGAAAAAAAAAATCATATCACTAAATGTGAGTCAGCCTTCTGTGAAACTAGAAAAGAAGCTAGCAGATATGCATGTCTGTATAAAAAGTTAAACTGGATTGTGCAAGAGAGAGATTAGAATTTTATTGTTTTTTTGAGTATGGAATAATCGAATTGGGTGAAGTTGTTATTACGATGTCACAGGAGAAAAGGACTATAATCCCCTAAGGGATGTCATTCACCTTTCTGGCATACAACCCTCTGCACTTCCAGGGGGATGTATTGGAATGCTAGTGGAGGAGGAGGCATAATCCAATTCAAGGTAACTTAATCAGCATGGCATATAACTAAGCAAAGGGTTTTCCAGCAGTATTTAATATTCATTGACTGTATGCATGCAGAAAACATAGAAACAAAATTGCTTTTTCAAAGGAAAGGTTTGCAGGGGCCTGGTTGAAAATGTAGCCCTTAATAAATATAGTTGTTAATCTGTTTTATTCTATATAAGCTTTTATACTGTGCTCATCACTGTATTTGGAATGCCTTTCAGTAATGTATCAAGCAGAAAGATTAACATCTGTTGTAAGCTATTTCTTCTCTCATCCTTTCCCTTTGGGAAGAAGCATGTGCAGCTGAGGGTTCTGGTTAGGACTTCTTTTTATCAGTTTGTTTATTTTAAATAAGCATATTACTATTAATTACATGCCACTGTGTATTTCTGTCAGAGGAAGATAACAAAGAAAATGTTTTTTGTTGAAAGTGATGAGGTTTGTGTCCTCAACTCTTAGAGAAGAAGGTTGAGATGCCTCCTTATATGAGCATTAGTCTGGCTGTAGAGACTCCCTTTGAAGGGAAGCTTTGACTATTGGATAGAACAAAACAGAATAGTTCAGTTCAGTTGCAAGGGACCTTCAAAGATCAGCAACTGCAAGTGCCTGACTGCTTCAGGGCTAACCAAAAGTTAAAGCATATTATTGAGGGCATTACCCAAATGCCTCTTGAACACGGACAGGCCTGAGGCATCAACCACCTCTCTAGGAAGCCTGTTCCAGTGCTTGACCACCCTCACGATGAAAACATGTCACTTTTGTTGGAAAATCTGTGGGAATCTTGGTTACTCACTAGTGGATAGGTTTGATGGGTAGCCTGTGTTGCTGATAGAGGCATGGTTTGCTGGAGCATCCAGAGTGCTCCATGCTACGTATTTTACATGTGCACCAAGACAGATGAAGGTATGAATAAGGCAGTGTGATAAGAAGTGTTCCTTGAGGATGGTGATATGCTGGCAGTTGGCACTGACAAGAAATCTAGACTTCAGCAGTATGGAAGAAGCTGAATGTATGTGTGTAGGAAAGAGGTCTGCACCCAGATGCAAACTCTTCACAATGCCTCCATCTTCTCTGCCTTTTTGAGTTTCTGTTCTTAATTAGAGAACTTATCCATGGTGGTGGTGAAGAAGAACCAGGACTGCTGATTCTTGAGTCTTTCAGATCTAGTCAGTGTCATGAACATTTTGTAAAAGATCTGGAAAGACTCATCTCCATGATAGTCTGCAAGTAGGAGCCTAAACTATACAACATACAGGAAAAATTCAAGTTGTTTTAACACTTGACACTCTACCTTTTTCCCTAGGTAAAGTCTCGTGTTTCTCCAAATCAAATGCTGTTTTGCAGAGTATCAGGAGGGTGAGAAGTGTCCCCTTTCTCCACTGACACCATTTGCATCCATGATCAGATGGATGGTTTGGGTCTGGACTGTGCTGCCTCTCTGAACCTCATTGTCAGTTGTATAAACCTACAGTAGGACTCTGGTCACACAACAGCCTGAAAGAAAGGTTTTCCCAATCTGCCGTACCTCAGCAGAAGCTTGGAAGAAGTCACTGCACCACTTCATGTCCCTAAAACCTTCACTTTCACCTCTTGATATCTGAACTTTTTGTGTGCTTTCATCTGGTTCAGGCTGCCAGCAAACAGAACCTGTTTTTGTCATTGTGGATAATGGTGACGCGATACATAAGGACTAGTGATGCTTCATCCAGTCTCAGCTCCTTAAACCCTGAGCAGAGTTATGTCATCATTTAAACTTTTTGGTTTTCACTAGTCATGGCTGGTCAAATTATTATAATGTGCCATTATTGTTGTCCAGAATCACAAAAAGCTATTAGCATGATGGACAGCATGAAACAGTGACATCCTGGTCTTTAAAGTGACAGCAGAATTTGGGCCTGTTATAAATCGCTCAGTCCCAAAATAGGATTATAATCAAAGTTTAAAAATTATTAAAAGAATAGAGGTAAGCAAACAGCGCTGGGTGCGTCGGGAGTCTCCACTCCACCTAGATGCACGCCAGTTACATCAAGCAGCTGATTTTTATGCTCGTAGGCTGATACATATTCATTACTACTTCTAATAAAAACACGGGTTATTATAATTAGCTTCCGGGATCCAAACCCTCCTACTGGAGCATGCGCATCAGTCTCCGGTGGTCCCCCTGGGGGTCTCTGGGGGTCTTTCATGCTGAAGGCTTGTAGTCTTCCTCTCAGGTTTTTTTTTCTTGTCCTTCCCCTTTGTACTCCCTGGCAGCATGTCAAAAGCTTACAGAGTTCCCTGCAAGATTTGTCTTCTAGCCATCCTTCAGCTTCTTTCTTCTCCTTAATCTCCTGGCCACCTGGCCAGATATCAGGGGTTTGCATAGTGTCCCATTCAGAAGTCGTAACAGTTACTAGTTGTTAGCAGTTGTTCTGAAACCCCCAGACATCAGAGACTTCAAAGAAAGAACATACAAATACAAATAGCTCTCTATTGACACTTCATGATGTTGTTAAAACATTCCTCACAGGCCATTCACAGGGACACTCCAGTCACATCTATAGCAGTGCTAAATCAACCACAAAGAAGGCAAAAAGGCTGTAACTGTTAGGAATAAGAGTTCGGTGTAACAAAAGCAAGTAGGCTCATGGATTTGAGGAATATTTCTGAAGATTTGATAAATTGACTATAATGAGGGGGAGACTGGGACACTGGGAGGAAAGGGAAGAAACCACATCTGTGGAAGAATTAAATTGCCAGTGCAGGACCCAGAGACAGACAGAACTGCTCTCTATTGACACGAATTGTTAAAACATTCCTTTGCAAGGTACAAGAACTATATACATTAACCATTCTGTTTTTCTTAGACTTGTGGTTATACAAGAGTATGTAAGACAGAAGGTCACATTCATCATACCATGCGGCCCTAGCACTGTTCCATACTGACACGAATCAGATCAACATATCTCACAGGCCCAAGGAAAGCCTGGTTGTGTGGGTTGGTCCAGAGCCCACCTATAGATGTGTAAGGATAGAAAGAGAGCAGACAGATGTTCGTTGTGCCTAAAGGCCTCATAGACACTTTGTATTTAAATTGAAGCAAGTTAATCATAGATGAGTATCTGAGAGAGAAGCAAGCTGGCTTGAAATACTGAGGAGAGTAGAAATAGAAGTTATTGACTGTTGTGTTAAATCACAGTCTAACTTTTATATTTGTATTGTAATCCTAAACAATGAGGATTAAATTCTTTCCTCAGAGACACATAACTGCATATTCAAGGACAGAATCATTGTGCAGAACAAAAAAAACAGAAATCCTTGTCAACTTCAACCCCTGTGTGGTTTGGTTTTTGTTGTTGTTGTGTTTTTTTGTTTGTTTTTTGTTTTAAATAATATTGATTTTAATTTGCTGATTTAATGGTAGTTTTCGCCTTTGTAAATGGAAAAAAGCTACTTAATGAATCACCAACTCGGTAGCAGCGATGCCAAACCAGAAAATACAGGAAGTATAACTGAGGAGAGATGTATGTTTCATTACCAAAAGTCAGTAAAGTTCCTCTGAAAATACAGTTTTGTGTTCAAGATACTGATAATGTTTTTAATAAAGAACTCCCTCCTGACTGCCTTCTGCCAACATCCGCAGAAAGCAGAGTTGGCAGATTCCAGCATGAACATTTATCTGAGCAAAACTTCTGTTTCTGGTATCAAGCAAGGCTGAAGGAGAAATAAAACTCTATGAAATACCTTTGTTGTCTTAAAAAATGTAAAGGGGTTATTATATCTGGGTATCACCTTGTCACTAAAGTTGGCTGACCATGACTAACAAATTGAGGTACTAAAATATGGTAGGTATACAGTCCAGAGGAAAACATCCAATCTAGTGCATGTGATTTGAATATATGTCAAAATATCACAGAGTGATTTTGTGGTATTTACTTTGCACAGCATGTAAAATGAGAGACCGGTGTTCATTCTGAGGTGCTAGCTGTGGTTCTGGTCATACTGAAGCCTGTTAAAATTTGCCGTTGATTTCAGTGAAGATTAAGATTTCTTCCTAGCTCACCCAGTCCAGAGCAGCAAGGATTGAAAATGCGGGATAGTAAACTTGCTTGGCTTTTGTTCTGAATTTCATATAATTCTTCTGTGGCTTTCCAAGCTCATATTTCAGGGACAGCGGCAGATGATAAGGGGAGGCTGATGTTATGTGGAGACAAGACTCGCTGAACTGGGTCATCTTACATGGCATTTCCTTGTGGTACACACTGAAGAGAAACTTCTCTTTTGTGTAGCTCCATCAAAGGGAAGGAAAAAAACATATATGGATCCGTAGTCACTTGTGTTTTTTAATCTACGTGCTGTAGCAAGAAAATAAATTGTGTTTAATTTGTCTGTGCTCTCAGAGCAAGCCAAAGACAACAGGAGCTTATAAGGAAGGGAACCCAAAATCAAGCAAGGTGGAAATGCTCATATTCATGTCTACTGGGCATACTGTATTTTAGGGTGTTTCACTGTTGTGAAGTTATGAAGAATTTTTTCTTTTCCCTGATTTTTAGTGATCTAAAAAAAAGACAGAGTTAGCCCTCAGCTGGCATAAATAGACACAGCCTTACTGAAGTCAGTGTGCATCTGTTCATTCTGGTGAAGGATATAATTACACCACATTGCACTCATTTTATCAGCCATTGCTAATGTTTTCTGTGTGATCCTCTAAAGCTTTTCAAGAATGAAAGCTCTGTCTGCTGCTCCCAGCACTTTGCCACTGTGACATATGAATTGTGCCAAATCCATTTTGAGTTTTTGTTTTTAAGGTCCAAGTATAAGGGTGAAGTGAAAATAAAGTGTGAATAATGGTCTTTCTCTCAAAGGCAATGTGATATTGCGTTGAAATGAAAAATTTACTCTCATACAGATCGGCCCTGCCAGTATGAAGGGCTGATTGATGCTGAGCACGATCCAGCTGATATCTGTTATGGGGAGGGGGAGGACTTTTCAGTGCTGCTGACAAAGCTATAACAAGATCCAGGACTGGAAGCTGAACTTAAGCAATTTCAACCTTGCAATAAAATGCCAGTTACGAGTGTAATGAAATATTAAAACAGTTTATTGGGCTGATGATGAATTCATCATTAAGAAGTTCTTTGTATTTTCTGTTAAAATCAGCCTTTGGTTTCTAGGGGAAGTACTACGGCTGGTTTGTGAGCTGAAGGATCACAATAATCCCGTTCGGTTTTGTAGTTGAAGTACTTTTTTTTATCATCTTCCCTTTCTCACTGGGCCGTAAGGAGAACACATTTGCCAGAATTCTCATAGCACCTGCAGATCTGCACCGAGTTAGCTATTCTAATTAAATCCTGTCCTTTAGGACTGTATATCATTGCCCACAGAGATGGGAGGAATCATGTGTCTTTGTTCTCTTCTCCTTCTCCCCCATACTTGTTTGGGTTGGATCTTGAGGGCTTATTTTGTAAGGGTTTGTCTTCTTTATCTTATCTTTTTCTTCACTACAGCACATGAGTGGCTTACCTGATGGAACATAGCTCAGGAAATAGATTGCCTGTGATCAGTTGCTTTTGTCAATGGTGACATATCAGGCTCTCCAACCTCTGCCACTCAACTATTCATGCACCTCTGAGGTATTCAACAATTTGTGCTCTTGAGAGCTGGAATGATGTTTTGGTATAATGGAAGCCTTTGGGCTTCACACAGGGACATCTGGATGGAGTTTAATGATATAGTGTGTACAAGAAGTCACGTTAGTCACAGGAGCTGATGCCCTTCTGATCTTAAACTCTTTAAAATATATGAAATTAGAGGTTGCTGAACAAAAGTGCACTCTGTACATGTCACAGGATCAGGCTCCATGTTATTTCCCTGCCTGAAAAGTAGACAGCCACCTTGTGAATTCTCAAGTCTGGGAATATCTTCTCAAACACTGTACTCACCTGCAGGCTATTTGGGAAGTACCATGGGTGTCTGAATATTGCAGCCTAAAATCAAATGTTTCTGTTATTGTGGTTATTGAGCACATTTGAGAACAACGTGGCTTTTGTGAAATCATTACATTCAAGCAACAGCCCTCTCTTCCCATACATTTATAGCCCTGGTAGTATCACATTCTGTTTTGACAGCTGTCAGAAGTTAAATTAAAGATATCTGGGGAAAGGAGGGTTGAGCTACAGGAGAAACAGTTGTGGTTTTCTCTTTGTGACACACATGCTGTCTGTTACTTCCTCTTTTTTTTCTCCTTTTACAAACTTATGCACCTTGTATTTGTGCCTCTTGTAATAGGGACTGGTGCCATCCAACCTATGCTACTTTCAGTAGAAAAGGCTTCTTTCTTAGCTTGCATGTAAAATACAGTTCATTGGTGATTGTCAGGTGTCAGATTTCTACTGGTGCTGCTGTCTTCCTTCTGTCTCCCAAATTTAAGCTACAGCTTTGCAGTGTGGGAAAGGAATTTGTTAGCTCTTTCCTTCATTTTTTTTTCTTCCCAGATAGCACCATTTATTCTCACAGAGTACTATAGCAGGTTAGTTTTTAAATGTGAAACTCTACTAAATGTTAGCCTAGCTACTTTTTAAATACTTATGCCTAGTGTTTCAATTCACAGGTGTTAGAGCACTGCAGAGGGGAAGGGCTTTCTGTGCTTTTCTTTTTTGTGTGCATGCCTATGGGCTGAGGATATAAATATTATTTTCACTTATTTTAGCTTTAACTCATGCTAGGAGCACCTGAAACTTTTCTGTAGTCAACCCTTTTTATTATTCTGTAATAAATCTACTTTCACAATGTTAAATGAACTTAGGGAATTTGCAGGACAATGAAGACCGCTATACCTCCTTCATATCACAAGGTGGCAGAAAATCTCCAGCTTATGTTCATGTGTGCTAAATCAGATCAAATACTTCAATAGGTAGTGCTTTATAGGGAATATGTTACTTTGGAAAATTACATCTGTTTAATTGTGCAGGAATAGCTTATTATATAGCACAGTCATATGCATTCATCCACAACTTGCAGAATTGATATAATTGTGTAAAGAGCGTGTATAGAATTCATTGAAGTATTACACCTGACAATCAATACATATATAGATAATGGTGTAGAAAAGATAACTATGTAGCTAGAATATATATTTGCATTTAGTTTTAATTAGGCTTTTGATTAAACACAAACATGCAAGTGAGAGTGACAGATACAGCAGATCTGGGTAGACTGCATGACAGCTTTTGGCTAGAAAAACTACAGAGATGACTTTTTGTCAGACTTGATTTTTTTTTTAAAGATCTCAGTGACTGTTACATTGAATCTTTGATCTGAGCTACTATTTATTTATCTTTCTTCCTGTATATATATATGGACTTATCTCTTTCCATGTTTACAGTATTTCTGTTGGTAACTGATGTTATACCAATTTACAAGAAAATTGTTTTAAGGAGAGATCCATCATTTAGATGTTTACCAAACAGCTTATAATTTTTTATTTTTATTTTTATTTTTGGCCATGAGAGTGCATTTTAACTGTATTTTGCCAAGCGTCTCGGACTTTTTCTGAGTAACAACACTATTTCTGTGAATGTACATGTATCTCTGAGCACGTGGCATGAGCAACTTGTTAAAGGCTTACATATGAAAGAATTATATAAGGTATAACACAGGAGGAAAAAGAATACTATTATGAAAATATAAAAATAGATATTACAATATCTGCTTGTATAACTGACTCTGATGTAGACATGAATGCTTTAAGAGTCTGTCTCTGCTTCACGACTGCTATTTCACTGGCTGTTGTTCATGTTAGAAGCCTTAGTTTTGCAAAATGCCTGGGCTAGGATGGTTCTAAACTAAACATCTCTGCACTGCTTTTGAAAATAAAATAAGACCATTAATTAATTTTGAATATGAAGCTAAACATAGACTACCTTCTTAAATATCTTGGCCAGAGTATTAGTCTAATATCTTCAATAATAAAACCAAATAACCCTTACATAAAATATGTGGGGTGGAACTCATGAGATGGAGGAAAAAGAGCAAAAAAAAATCTTTTACTGTCAGAATATCTTGAACATGGTTAGTTCTTGGTTAGTGTAGCTTTGAGTCATTTTGCACTGAGTCCACAAGGCTTTTTGGTGGTAATTTGAAGTTGTGAGCCAAACACAACAGCTTCCCAGCTTTGTCACTCGTCTGCCGCTGTACTTTAGGCAAAGCCTCCTGTCTGCCTCTGTTTGCTCTTTCACTTTACATCTACCTTGATTACTTGTAGTTTATGTGCTCCTAACCAGGACTGTGCTTCTAATGCATGTTTATACTATTCATCAGTTTTAGGAGCCAAGTGGCAACTGAGCACTGTGCTACTGGAATAGAAAGAGTTGAGATACATGTGCTGCCATGCTTCATATTCTCTACAAGGAGAAATGGGTACAGCTCCTCCTTGATATGACAGAGGACGACAGCCAGCCTTGAGAGATGATTTTCCCTACATCAGTGAATCCCTGCCTTTTCATTAAATGGCTTACTTAGGCTGGAGATTGGAGGCAGCATCACTGGAAGGGCTCTTGCTGGCTGACGCACAGCGGCACAGGCAGCTGTTTCCACCGCCTGTCTGCTGCAGCTTGTCATTTTGTTTCACAGTATGGAAGGTGCGAGAAGTGACAGGATGAAATAAGCACAGAGGGAGCCGGCTGTTTTATGTGGCCATGTTAACGAATAAGCTAGGAGTGAAGTTAACTTCTTGTGAAGCAGTTTAAATTATTTATTTTCAATTCTGGAACTGTACTTAACACATTGTTAAGTCAGAGCCATGTTGACGGGGTGACATTAATTACCCCACTGGAAACACATCACATTAGCTGGAGACAATTGTTTTCAGCTATCATTCATGGCTCTATGTAAAGCCTCAGTCTTCACAGATGTTGGCAAACGATTTCCCCATCCATCCATGGAGAAGTGCCTTCTTTACTCACCCACAGCCGCACAGCAGCTTTTTCCTTACAGCACAAAATACTAAGCTGTATGTTTCTGTGTGTCTTTTTTTCCCTCTCTTTCTCTCTGTTGTTGTTGAGCGGAGTGGTTGTGTCCATTGAACATGGCTTGTCTTAAGAATATAAGGAGCTTCATTCACTGATCCACCAGTACAAACGATGTGCATACACTTAATGTTCCTGTAAATGCTTTCCCACGACTCCCTTAATGATTCAGTTCCCACTCCTTAATCCATAGCAAGAGTGTTGTGTCCTTCAGAACAGGAAATTATTGCATCTGGGTTTTCCATTCTTTGGAAAAGGCTTTGACTTAAACATGCCTACTGAGAACTGAATGTGGCTTGAATAGCATGTGTATGGAAGTGTGCTAATAAAAGTGAGGAATTGACTTTTTTCTCCCTTCTTGTTTAGCATTGCAATGAGTCAGGGACTACAAAATGACTCAGGTGAGGAGTGCTGGGAATACATCTACAAGTGAATGAATGGCTGTCTACTTCAAGTTGCTACACTGCATTTTTCTAGGCGCTCCTGTTGTGTAGTTAATACAACTGGAGGCTCTATGGCTAGACTGCATATATCCAGTGTTTTTGCACTAGAGTGTTGGATTATGCCTCATAACATCTAACCCTTTTTGCAGGTTAGGCCAAAGACCCTGATTCCAGACAGCCTCCCTATTTCCCCGTGCAGAGACCAACCATCCAAGCAGCCTCCTACCTTCCAAAAGGCTACTGTCGTCAGCATCAAAAACCCCAGCCCTGCCCTCCCCACTGCCAACAACACCGTCAGCCATGTACAGACACCTAACAGCCAGTCACAAAGCATCACCGAGCCTACCCCTCTCTCGTCACCGCTGAGCAGTGCCGGTGTGGCGTACGCCATCATCTCCACCTCCCCCAACAATGCAACTCCTATCAGCACCAGCACTACCGTCTCTATGGTCAACGACAGTGTCAAAGTGCAACCACTCCTCATCAGTGCCGACAGCAAGGTAAGTTCTGCTTCTTGCTGTGTTTCATCTGCCAAACTCAGGAATTATGGCACAGATGTGAGCAGAATGGTCATGCAATCACAGAAGAACTGAGGCTGGAAGGACCCTCTAGAGGCCATCTGGAAAATTCCATCCAGCAGGGCCACCCAAAGCAGGCTGCCCGGGACCACATCCTGGTAGCTTCTGAAGTTCTCCAAGGAGGAGACTCCACAACCTCTCTGGGCAACCTGTGCCAGTGCTCCGTCACCCAAACAGCATGGAAGGGCTTCCTGATGTTAAGAGGGAGCCTCATGTCTTCCAGTTTGGGCACTAGTGAAAAGAGCCTGGCTCTGTCCTCTTTGCACTCTGTAAAAAGGTATTTACAGACATTGATAAGATCCCCCCTGAGCTTCCTCTTCTCCAGGCTGAACAGTCTCAGCTCTCTCAGCCTCTTTTCATAGGAGAAATGCTCCAGTCTCTTCAGCATCTTGGAAGCCCTTTGTTGGACACTTTCCAGTATGTCCTTATCTCTCGTGTACTGGTGGTTCCTCTGGGAGTGCAAAGCGCTGACAGAGTGGTGCTTGTGGTTCCTTTTGAAGGAAATAATCAGAAAGCAGTGGAAAAATCCTTAAGGGGACACATGGACACCAGTAGACATTTGTCTGTGTACATGCCTTGATTTTAGATGTATCATTGTGTAGCCTGATGTTAATAGAACAATACGATCTTCTCTTTACTTAAACCATTTCTTACTAACAATATCCCTGAATTCTGTACAGGCTCAAATTCCCCATGGACTCCCTCTTCAATTATACAGAGATACCAATTATATCAACTGATCCCAGGGGAGTGTATCAAATAATCAGGAATTCCCTTTTCCATGGGCAAATGAAATGAGAGCTCCGGGTTTCAAAACTGATCAGCAGATCAGTAGGAAAAAATCAAGTTACAAATTTCTTGTTTCCACTTTGTGTGTCTTTTTAGCTTTGAAATATAAGAACTTTTCCACTCATGTACTAGAAACAGATTCAATAAAGTCTGCCAATGTACTCAGCGGACATTCATTGTAATTTATTGCTAGGTACTCCTACCCCGGATTTTGTTGGCAGCACAGGTTCCCATACAGTGCTAAGAAAGAATACAGGATATAGGATGGTTTGTGAGGTAAATAAAAGTAAGCATCCCTTCTACACTCTTCTAACAGAATTTATTTTTCTTACTTTAACTGGCTACTGGTTAAAAAAAAATAAATATACCTTTTTATGCTCTTGAGTCTTCTAGAGTGACTGCGTGGAGATAAATTATAACAATTAAATAAATTTTTTGAAGGTTAGCAGTGAAATAGATGGAAGAGGCTCAGTGTTCAAAGCCAATAACCTTCATCAAGAAGGTGACCTTGGGAAGCTCTTCTGTATCTTTTATGAAGCTTTAAGTATGGGTGTAAAGTCATGTATAGTTCCGTGGTTAGAAATTGTCTCTCATTCCTTCTAATTTAATAGCTTTTGAGGTAATGTTATCTGAAACTTGTAAATCTTTATGTGGTAATTCAAATAGTAGCAGATGTACATACAAACACGTGCATGCCTAAGAGATCTGTGTAGTAATTCCTATAGCTAAGGTTCTAACCAGAATTAAATTTAATTTAAAACATATATTTTATTTTGTTTATGCAAAAATGGATATCCACTGCTTATAACCATAAATGCTGAGGACTGAACTCTGATCTGTCCCATTAATATTCCTAAGGAGCATCTTCTTTCCAATCCACATGTACTTACTCTGTAATAACACTGGAATAACTGAGATAAGACTCTTGTTTTGAACGTGTAGTAGTTCTATTCTATGTCTCTGTGAAATAAAATCAAGGGAAACATCTTAAAGTCACTGACATCATGAACACCAAAGTTAGGCCGCTGAATCAGCTTCAGGAGCCCTCTAAATAGAAAGTGTCCTAATTTTCAGAGATGCTGATCAAATGGCTCCCTTAGGATGCTGCTGGTTTATGATGCATCTATAAAAATTTGTTTTCAGAATGTTTAGGGGCCTAAGCTAGGTATCCAGTTTTTAATATTTTTGTGAATTGTGGCTTGTGACTTGTGGCTTGTGACTCTGTGGCTTGTGACTTGTATTTGTTGCCTGTATAGGTATCAACTAACACTACAATGAAGAATCACATTTTCAGGCAGAAAATTCCAGTTTTATATAGTGAATTCTGTTCTTTTATTTGTATGTTGTCTTTTAGGTTATCATTATTCAGCCTCAAGTCCAAACTCAGACAGAAAGTAAAGTGGAGACAAAGAAACTTCCTGAAGAGCCAGCTCAGGGATGCCCTGCTACCAAAAAGAAAAAGGAAGAAAATCCAGAGGTGATTTTTTAAACAATTATTAGTTTAATAATTGAACTACAGTATGATTAAGCTTTAGGGGCCATTACTAATTTTTTTTTCAGTGTGCATACATAATTACTGAATTTGTGCTTATGGTTCACTGCAAAAGGTATGTTCTGCCCCTGTGAGTTGTTCTGACAAATTTGGTTTGCATCTTTCAAACCTCCCAGTGTTGCAAAATGTAAGAATTGTAGGCATCGTAAAAATCCAGGCCTTGTGAAAGGTATATAAAAGCTGAAAATATTTTCTTTTATGCTATCGAATATGTAACACCGGATTTACAGGCTTTATTTGAGGTTGAATTAACAATTCTTTTGTAAGATGGGCTTTTACATTTTCATCTTCTTGGTAATGAATCTTGCAATCTCTAGATTGTGTGTAACAATATAGTTCCTTGCATTTGCTGTGTGCGTTATCCCACATTCCCACGTGTACACAGATTCTTTCTAGCCTGAAACACATTAAAATCATTCAAATTGAGGAAGAGAGTAGAAAGCAAGTAATAAGATTAAATCTCTTTCATGAACAATATTTACTATGTAAACTGAAAATACAAATCAGACGACTTTGTAGAAATAGAATCTATGTTTAACAGGTGTTTGGGTTTTGACTAGTTGTATTCAAATTAGCTTGTACATACTTTTGAGGCAATTTGAAAAATTATACAAACTGCACTTACTTATAGTGCGGAAATGTTCATATAATGTGAAATCTTAACCTTATTATTCTAATAAGTTTAGAGCAAGAAAGCATCCTTGGTGCTGTAAGTTTAAGAGAACTATCACAATATAAATTTTTAATGTTATGTGGGCAATGTCACTCCTTGTGACATTTGAAGACAAAAGTTGGAACAGTGTTAGGGGATAAATATTGTGGCTTTTAACATAGAATATCACAGGTTTATGCAAAAGCCCTGCAGAAATGTGCATATGAAACCCCTGAGTTTAAAATCTGACCCTTGTGTGAATCTTCGTTGCCACTGAATGATGGGACTGCATCTGTTTTCATTAAGAAACTATTTCCAAAAGATTATTTATTGTCCAACACTTAGGGGGTAGAAAGGCTAGTAGATCCTGCTTAAAAAGAAAATGCTAGAAAAAAAAAATCAATTTTTCTTTGACCATAATTTATTCCCCACAAAAGAATACTGAGCAAAAATCTTCCAGAGGAATGCAAAGAAAGAGACTGTGCAACTGGGGACAAATTGTGGTACAGCATTCTTAAATTTAATGAGCTTTCCATTAAATAACTAGTATACTAGTATAACTAGCTAACTAGTATATCCTGGTGCCTTTGGCTCCTCTGACTGTCTTTTTTTGTAACCAAGAACATTGTTCCTACCATGTATACAGGATGTCTTGGCAAACACAATTTTCTGTGTAGGATGCTGAAGCTATGCCCTTAAGTGTGACTTTTCATATATTTGTTTCACAGCCATAAATATGTAAGTCTAAAGTTAATTTCTTTTGTTCTTTGAAAGTAAACTTTAGTTGATTATCATGTATTTATGCAATTAGTGTAATTAGAACTAACAACATAATTAGTGTAAACACATGTATTGACATACGTAGAACATGTAATTACAAAAAGAAATGGTTTTGTAAAAATCTTTGTTTTGCTTCGTGAAAAGACATACCACACATTTCTAAAAGCATTCATAGCTGTTTAACAGATGATTTAATTTTTTAAAGAAAATAAGCAATCTAGGCACTTCTTTCCACACCTTTATTTATCTTCAAAGCACAAAACTGAGGCATGAACTTGAGTGTATCTCTACATAAATGTCAGTCATGACAGACTGGGATTTAACATATTAAATGTAAAATTAAAAATAAATAAACCAGAAATAACCAGACCTAGCAGTAGCCAGGAGTTCTGCCATCAGTTTCTAAGCATATCTGAACAAACACAAAAGACTGAGAACCTGCTGGTTGTCTTTAGTTTCTGGCTTGGTTGTTCTTTTGGGAAGCCGGGAAGCTAGCTCTGGACACAACAGCCCTGAAATATGTATTCCTTTTGCATAAACCTAAGATTTCTTCTTTCCCAAGTATCCTTAGACTATAGAAAATCTCGCTGTGCCTGCATTTTGCAGCTGTTAGTCCTGGATGAGTGGCTATGGAGTGGCTTTCCCAGAAGGGATGGAGGGAGCCAGTCAGCCAGGATGTCCAGGTCCAGTGGTCAGAGCCTTCTCCTGGGACGTGAGCTGTGTGAGTGTTGTCACCCGGAGGCTGAGGAGTGACTGGCAGAATGGTCTCCTGTACCCTTCACTAAGCCAGGTGCTGGTGAGGATGGAGGCCATTAACTGCCAAACTAAATTGCCGCCCGTCTAGTAATTGCTGCCTCTCCCACCAGAATGATTTCTGCAAAGAAATTAAGAAATTACACAAGGGAGTGATCCCTCTGTGGAGCAAATGTCTGTTTTTGTTGTTTTTTGTTTGTTTTGTTTTTTTATTTTTGTCATCAGTATGCTTTTTAGTTGTTTTTGTTTGGTTGGTTGGTTGGTTTGTTTTGTTTTACTTAAAAGTATCTGAGTTCAGCATAGAAGAAGCAGTTAGAATTGCACAAAACTTTTTGCACTTCAGCTTGTGTATTACTAAAATTTTACATTGCTGGCAGCATTTTCATGCATATTCTAACATTCTTTTACTTAAAATAAAAAATAACTTCCAGAAATGCTGGTTATTTAGCTAACAGTGATTTTAATCCTACTTAAGAACTGAGAAGAGAGACACGTTGCTATTGTGGACTAAATGCTAGAGTTGAGCCTGCATTGCAAAGATGGAGAAATCAAAGAATCAATTTTGCGGATTCCTGCACAGAGCAGAAACAACATTGCATTGCCATTTCTCTGGGATGCTTGACAGTAAAGCTTTGCAGTGGAACTAGTATTTTGAGTGGAATCCAATGAGCTGCAAGAGTGTGAAACAGCAAAACCCATGAAAACAAATATGCTGTTAATATAACGTGCTTGTTAAAAAGAATACAGCTTCTATTGGGATTTTTAAAGAGAAACCATATTTCAAATACCTATAAAACCTTCCTGTCTTTAATAGTGAGATAATTATCAAGTCAATTTATGAAAGCTCTTCATAAGCACGTATGCTGTCATTACATTTAATTAGATATGTATTCAAATAAATTTAGTATAAAGAGAGGAAATTTATCAAGCATGCCAGTACTGAAATAATTTTAGTTTAGATGTCAGAAAATGTATGCTCCCTTTACAGTCTAATCTTTAGGTAATATAGGCAATATTTTGAGTAATATAGGCAATCTGTGTTCCAACTGGAAAATCACACAATCACACATTAACCATTCGCACTTTATCTAAATGTTGCTATGACTTCTGCTCAGAGCAGAGACATCCTGCCATAAAGTTACTTCTAGTTGGGGTGAAGTGAAGCTTGTAATTCTACTCAATTGACAAATTTTCTTCTCAGATCTACACAGTTGGTCTCTGATCAAATATTCATCTTTCCCTTCACGTGTGGAACCCCCACCATGCCCAGCTGGTGTTTTAGACATGTAAGGAGTGAGCATTAATGAAATCAAGGTCTGATGTGCGTATGTACATGTGCATGTCATTACCACAGTTATGGAAGGCAGAAATATAGCATGAATGTTATCTAAATTGCCAGTGATGAGATTCTATGTGACCATTTTTTAATCTACAGGAAGAATTACACCCTAGGAGATCATGGAATGACAATATTCCTATCTTACGACTTTGTTAGTTCACCTCTTTGACGTAGATATTTTCACAAATGTAAGAAGAATAAGGATATCCAATCCTGACTCTCTGATTTGTGAAGTACCTACCCCTTAGCTAGATCTTTTCATCTATAAAATGAGGATGTGTTTACTTTCAGAGTTTCACTATGTGGAAGTCAGAATTGCAAAGGAAATGGTACTTTCAATAACTTAGTAGCTGATTTTACAATGGGCTGAAATGAAAAGTTGAATCATCAGGTTTTTCACAAACAAGAAGGTCAAACTAATTTTGACTTGGAAGTGTTGAAATATGTTGTCCTGACACTTCTCTGAAACAGAATATTTTGACCATCTACCACTTACACACTCAATTTTAGTTCAACCTAAATCTACACATTTTATTTTGGGTGAGCATGACAATTACATGTTCCAATGGTCTTTGTGTGCATTATCACAGTTGGATTGTGAGTTTTGCTTGCTAGATTCCTAATAGCTTGTTTTTTCTAGCCAGATTATCTCTTCTGTGGAATTGCACCTTGTGAAGCATGATCCAATTCTGAAATTAGCACGATCCAATGAGGTTGTTCAGCACAGCAGAGAGAGGAGACCCCACAGTACCATAGATGTGATGCAAAACCAAGTAGTTTGGTTCAGTTTGGGCTTCGAACTACACAACAGAATTTCAGTTTTCCATTTAAGGGAAAAAAAAAAAAAAAAAGGAATCTTCAGCAAAAATTTTTCTTGCAAGAAATTTCATTGGAAAAAAATTCCGAATGAAAAATCTCTGACAGAAAATGTAGAATCTGCGCTAGTAATTGCCCTATAACTGCATAGGCATATTTCAAAGTTTTGTTAGTATGCAAATGTGGTTTGCATGTACACAGTGTACCAAGAATTCTGAGTAATTTTTTTAGATCACATTCCTCGCTGTAAAATGAGTTCACCACTATCAGTGGGAGATGTTTGTTAGCTTTCCCATTGAGGCAAGATAAGGGATCAGTGGACCCCTTCACAGTTCATGCATGTGATATTCTTTCTGTAACTTGGGACAAACAATTTCTGAATTATTCTTTTTTTTTGGGGGGGAGGGGGGGAGATTTCAAAAGTTGAAAAGTTCAGTGCAAGTGTGTCGTATCTTCTCCATATAGCTTGCTTGTATCCAATAAAAACAGTGCCAGACAGTAATAATAATACACAATTGCTTTTCTAAAGAATGGAGTAACAAAGCAACTAACAATATGAAATTTTGGTCATGCATTATATACAATTAATAATCATACATCATTGGCTTTATAAGACTCTGAACTGTTAAAGTTTATGTAGTCCTACAAGTAGGGCATGACTGATCAGGCATATCTGAAGCAAATCTTCAATTAGTTCTTCATATTTCTATGCATTCAAGCAATAGACATTTCTGAAAGACCTTATTGGGTTTATTCTGTCAATGCCAGATTATTTACTTCTACCAGAATTGTTGTAGTAGAAAATCTAATGTGTGTTTATTTCTTTCCATAGAAAATTGCCTTCATGGTAGCATTAGGACTGGTTACAACAGAACATTTGGAAGGTAAGATGGCATATGTTCTACAGCTCAGGTTTTGAGTGAAATCTTTTCTCTCTGCTGCTCCACAGCCAAATGGAACTGCTTTAGAGTTCGCCACATTCTTAGATATCTTGCTGACTCAAGAGTCCAAGTTATTTACAGCTTGATTTCTTTTTAATAAGTTTTCTTGTGCTTCTGTTCCTTGTTTTTAAGAGAGGCTGTGAATTCTGAAGAAAATAGCATCTTAATTATAAAGTCTCTGCAATATATGCAGCAGTTTTTCTGGTGTTTTGTTGCTTTTTTTTTTTTTTTTTTTTTTTTTTCCCTCTCTCTTCTTTAAATCTGCATTTTAGAAAAACATTTAATGTCCCAGTGACTGAGAATTTGAAAGCAGTTTAGAGAAACTTTAAGCCATTGGACTTTTTAGTCCCTTAAAGGTAATGGATTGAAATGGAAATTAAAAAGCTATAGCAATTTCAGGAGAAGATTTATAATCCCAAAAGTGCAAATGATGACTGGTTCTTGTTTTCTTTTTTCTAAAGAAAATAAGACAACATTTGAAATTAGGCTGAAGTGCAAATTATGCTTACAGCAGAGAGAACTTCATTTTGAATAATTCTTTGCCCTTGGATTTTATTGGAACTAATAAATTGTTTGTGTGGATTTAATGCTTATGTTCATGAACACCAAGTACTACTCTATTCTGTTATACAGTGAGTGCAGAGATGCACATTTTGAACCTAACTGCTATAATACTAATCCTGTAGAATCAATTCTTTCAGACAAATTCACTTTTTATATTCCTACTACCTTGAAATAAACAGCTCCCACCAAGAGGTATTTACTATGGAAAGGGTATTTCTTCATGAGTGTTGGTGATTGCAACTGCCAAAAATACCCTTATAGCTTTCACATGCTAATGGTTATTATTTTAGTGCTGTGTCATATTTACAGTTATCAGCCATTGCTGTTTATCAGGAAGGAGTGGTCATTATGCAGTTCAGTTTATTTTAGTACTTCTAATGTATTCCTCAGTTTTACATTTTTTAGAATTAAACTGTATCAGGATTCAGGCATTAAAAGCTTATTCACTCAGTATCATTAATCCACAGCATTATTGCATTTCTTCATTTTATTTGCTAATTCTGTGGTGAGGGACTGTGATCCGCTTCTGCATGGATTTCTCTATCAGACCAGCAGCCTTTCCAGCTAACTTCTAGAGGAGGATCTTTCACCTTACTGGGAAAAGAGCTCTGTTCTTCAGGGCCCCTTCCACTGACATTCTGCAGGATACAGAGTGCGCTAAAGATAAACTGTCATTACAGGCCTCATAGAATGACCATACAGAGTGTTACATTATACATACATTAGTTTATTGAAGCTTTACCTCCAAGATAAAGCGATCTTCAAGATTATTAGTCTCTATCAAATGTATTACCATTTAGTTGTTTTTTTTTCTTTTCTGTTTTGGTTGTATTTTTTAAATTAGTGAACTAAATAATTCTGTGATGTAGCTTGTGGTTGTGACATAATCTTTTTCTCTATGCTATAAGAGTGTTTTTTATCATTGCCATTGTGTAAAAAAAATCTAGATCGAAAACAGAATATTTAAAAGAAGTCTTTAGTTCATGTCTTTCTAGACACAAACTTCTTAGCTAAAGAAAATAAAATCAAGTATTTCCATTTATCTTATTGGAATGCTTTAATAAGTTAAACCAAATTACTTATTTTTACTTTTTTAAGCCCTGTTTGGAAAAAGAAAGAGAAAACACTCTCAATACTTTTTAGCAGAAGTGACAAGTAACAAAGATAGTGTACCAGTCTATGCCTCTGGTCTAGCTGGTTGTGATTATTTACTGATGCACTCTTGGATGTACATATTCCTTTTATCAGAAGCATGGATATTTTTTTTCACAGTTTCCATAAGTGAAGTGCTGACATTGTGCCTTCCCTCCCTGATGGCTGCATAAGGTGGAGTACATCTAGTGCTATTTTAGTTCATTTCTCCATCTCTTTTTCCATCTATTTTCACTGCAATTGCTTTTCCCCCCAGCCAGATTTTATTTCTGCACCACAGTGATGCCTCTTCCAAAGCTGTATTCCAGGTCTCTACCACATGTGTGAGTCAGGCTCCATCAAATATTTCTGTTGCCTTGGTGAGAGCATGTCCTAAAGAAATTCTCTCTTAAACCTGGGACCCAAAAGGGCAGAGAACTATAGATCCATCACAGGCTTCTTGTGAAGATAGTCAGCGCAGTTATGCTCCCCAACATACAGAAAGCTCTGCTGTGTCAAATCCTTTGTTTCTTTTCCCAGACCAGTGGAAAGTCCCAATCTTGCATCCTTGTGACAACCTCTGAAAAGGAGTAAGTCTGTCTGGGCAGTCAGTCTGTCTCCAGCTTCTTCCCTGTGCTGCTGTGAGTGCTGAGATGCTGCAGCCCCTGGATGCACTGACCCTGTAGCTTGGGTTACTGCTGCTGGCTGCAGAAACCATGGCTCCTGCTCATGCTGTTGAGACCAAAGTCAAAAGTCAGCACAGCTCCACTTCCTCCATTTCTTTGCCAGCATCAAGGCACATGGGTTCTTCTTTTGTGATGTCTCTGGCACTTCTGGCCAGGAGCACATTCCTTTTGTAAGAACTGATATGGAGAACAATCGTCCTTCCCGTGGCTCTGTGGCAGGCTGTTGGATCCACATGTAGTGCTCATCCTGCTGCAGTTGCCAGATTCCCTTCATAGGCTGCCAAAGGGTTTGGAAGCTCCAGGATGGCAATTTCTTCATAGCTAGAAGAGCACACTGTAGGGAATACTTCAGTGGTGGAGCAGAAGTGTTACCCATACAATGGCTTCCTGTTTGGAGGTTTCATGGCACCAAGGATGTTAACGACATGCTGGCAGTGGTTTCAGAAATGGGGTTTATTGCACATCTCAGTGCAGTCCCAGATAGCACGTTTCTTCATACTGAGATGCTGCACAGCTCCAGGAGTTGCATGGCAGCATATGTCTGTCTCATGTCAGGCTGTGAATCAGACCTGCCTGTACTCTTTGAATTGCCTTAGGAGAGACACCTGAGTGTGAGAGGTGACATGTTCCCATGCCAGTGGGAAAACCCAGCCAGAATACACAAGTAGTTGCTCCTCTGTTTTTCTTGTCTATCCAGTTTCTGTCTGCTACATCCACCATTGCAAGAGTGGCGGCTTAGCCAACAGTGCTTTGTGAATGAGAAGTTTCAAATCAGTATCTGGGAACTCAGGGCTGTACAAAATCCATGCAGAGTGTTGGCCTTGTCCCTACGGACACCGTGTTCAGGACGTGACCGGCAATACTCAAACCACATACTGTGGCACACTGCCCTTTTTACTCTGTGGAGAAGTGATCAACTTCAATTTGGAAAGGGTGTCTGGAAGCCAGAACTGTGTGCCAGGAATCCAATTCCCGTGTATTGTAGACATCCTGAAAGCTGGACTGTATCTTACTGTTGGATTGCAAATGGGAGATAGTGCTCAATATCCTTGAGACCATTTTCTGGCCCGGAGGACCTTCTGGGATGGGTCTCACACATTGGCAAAAGATGCTAGACTTTCTGAAGAAACAGATGGTGTCATGAGTTTCTGTTGGGTGTGCTCCTGGTCCTCTGATGGGCTGACAGGCTAGTGTTCCTGCCAGTTCTGCTCCTTCTGAGAAATTTACTCAGAACAAAAAGAGTGGAGGTATCACAACCATGGGAGGGGCATTTAGACTAAAAAGAGTTCTGTAGTTTATCACTGCAGAGTGTGAACGTTGCCATAAAATATTCACTTGGGGAACAAGCATCAGCCCAGCTGCACACACTTCATGTCATGGGATGGATGCTGGGGGGCTCTCCTTGCTAAAGCATGTCTGCTCTTACCTTATTATTGGAATAAAAAGTAGACTGTAAAATACACGCTTATAATAATCTCACCATTCTGAACAGACATAAAGAGCTGGAAAAATTCCGTGTGATGGAAATGAAATCCTAGTTCAGATAAAAGTGGCATTAAATCTGCAGATTTCAGTGGGCCAGGAATTCGCTCATTTTTTCTGTGTGTGTATCCAGAAGATTTCACGACTTATTTTTTGCTAAATGCAGTCCCGAGTAAGTGCCATCTTCGATAGGTGTTACCATTTAGTTGAAGGGAGTTCTCCTGTTCTTCCCCCTTTCCCAAACAGGCCAGCAATTCAATGAGCTTATTTTTGCACTGCTCTTTCAAGTGGCACAGTTATATGTACAGCTCACAAAAATACTTTGCAAGTTTATGATCATGAAGCCGTGTTATTTTGGATGAATAAGTCATAGTGCCCTAGTTAGAGCTGAATCTACCCTCTGCAGAGAAAAAGTAATATAAGTGAAACTTAAAAAGATCTCTATACTTTCATCTGATATGGGTTTCAAGGCTTAACTGCTTTGTATGCTTAATTTTTGTTAATAGCAGTCATTGATAGCATTTTGAAAGCTCTTTCTTGATGCTTGTTATATGTGTGTCTGAAGGGATCATCATAAAAATCTTGTAGGACAGCAGAAGTCCACCATGGAGGAAGGGAAAAATAAAAACATGCCTGTGTTGTGAGTCTTACAAGGAAAATCTTATTAATGTCAGCATTGATATTAATGCTGATGCAACCCAATTAACACTTTAGAAACTGAACCTGAACACAGAGCTTAAGAGGTTGAGGGTAAGAGCATCTTGATTAAGAAGTTAGAGCTACATTTTTCCCTGATGAATGAGAAACATACAATTCATGCTTTTTTCCATGGTTACAGAAATCCAGAGCAAGCGTCAGGAAAGGAAGAGAAGAAGCACAGCGAATCCAGCCTACAGTGGACTCTTGGAAACCGAGGTACTTGATAATTCACTTTTTTTTTTTTTTTTACCACAGTGCTATTTCATGCCAATAAAAGGTTTAAGTACTTCTTATTACAAAAGTATATATGAATGCAGAGCCATGTATTCAGTTGTAAAGATATATTGATGTGGAAAAGAAAAAAAAATATTTAATCTCAGTAGCTAAGCGACAGGTTTTCACCCCACAACATCACTTACTTCAAACTAGCACTCATGATAGTTTTAGTAACGGCTGAGAGGACTAAATTAATGTGGGATCTAATTACTCTTTTACCTATACACATGATCCCATTAGGTTAGACCTGAAGAATAGAAGTGCTGCATTATCTTCAGACTTGCATGGCCATTCCTCTTTTCCTATTCCTATCTTCAGAGAACTTCACTTAGTGTTTTTTTTTTTTTTTATTATAGACATTCATAAAAGGAACATACTGGTTTAAGAATCAGTGTACTGTGCAGAGGGTAAGAAAGCCTGCATAATAAGTAAAATAATGCGTAATTAAAAATAAAATGGATCTGCATGATCTCTATCATCTGTTATGTGTATGCTGTTACATCTATGGCAATAGCAAAATTAGGCCCTACAAAATATTGCATTGAAAACCTGGTATAAAGTCAGCATGTAAATAGACTTAACTTGTTCTAAAAATGTGTTTTTATTAAGTTTCTATTTATTTAGCATGTTAAAATTCCATCTTTAACATTTTACCACAATTTGGGGTTACTATTTGAACTTTCTGCAGAAATTAAACTGATTTGCAGCCAGCTTTCCATTTAAGCAAGATTACTCCATGTTCTGGGTTCCTTAAGCCTAGATAAAGTAAGTTTTCTTTACGTAGGTATCAGTGATGAAATTTTGGAATACCAAAATTTTTGCAAATGTCTGTGTTAGCAGACAGCAGACAGATGAGGCTAAGAAGAAAGCTATCAGTGATAACTTGGTTGTTCTTTTTTTTTTTTTTTTTTTTTGAAATATGATTTTTATGCTCCCTCTCTGGGCACTTGAATTCTTCAGGACTCAGTTTTTCTCCAGCAACCTCTTCAGAGCAAATACTTATGTTCATATACCCAGTGTTTAACACAGTAGGAACCTTAGGCTTGCTACCGTTACATTTGCAGTGTCTTCTCTTAGGCCTTTTTGTCCTGATGAGTTTATTAAAATAACTTACAATCAAGTTTTGTGACTGTAGTCTAATCAACGTTCATGAGAAACTCAGTTATCTTGGAGCAGAGATGGAGGGGGTGATGAAGGAGGTCTGCTGCACCCCTAGTTCATACTCCTTATTATATCTGTTCTCAAAAGCATATCATGAAGTGAAGGACGGCACAGAGAAAGAAATGTCTGTAAAAGAGTCCTATGGCTGATCAGCTGTGTCCTCATTAGGAACTGTCATTAAGTACTGACCATGGGGAATGCCGTTCAAGTAAAATGGAGGCAGATGTTTTTTCACTGATCAATTAGCTGCTCAGATCGATTTGCTAATCAGTGAATTGAGGTATTTTGAGGCATTTTAGGCATTCTGGTGCAGTTTAGTTTACGGTTAGTCTACAGAATGCTCTTTAATTCATGATTGTTTAAGTTGAAATTGCATATAAATTAGACTTTTTATTTGCCAATGCCCCTCAAAACTGCAGGAGCTCAGCATCTGTAGTGGTAATGTTACCTTCCTTGATTACAAAAATGTGATCACAGTCTTATGTCTTCAATTGAATGGTGTGCTTTTCATTTTCACAGCTTTTTTTTTCTAAAAATGTTTCTGAGATACCATTCTATTTTCCCACTCTTCGTAGCTTCTTTGTTGTTGTCCTTCAGCGTAGGAAAGGGTTAAGTTTCTAACTGGATATATTTTGAACAAAGAAACATCAATTCAAAATTCCTTAACAAACTGCCATGCACCTGTTTAGAAAAGAATGGTTTACTCATCACAGAAAAAATTATTTATTAGCCACAAAAAAATCTACTTTTCCTCCAAGCATAGACTTAACATCTAATGGAGGAAAATGGTACTGTTTTCAGTCCTGCTGTACGATGATGGCTTAGAGGAGCCTTTAAGGGTTATGTTGACTGTTAATGAAGCCCAGGTAGCTATTGACCATCAGCTTTTACCATCTTCTAAGCTGCTGATGGACTGCATTACAGTTAGTTAAACATCTCAGTCAGGTTTCCAGTGGACTGTGTTTGCAAGTTTGAAGGTCTTTAATAACCACAGCAGATTGACATGACTGCAAGCTTCTAGAGGTCATATACATTAACTTCTGAAAGAGAAATACTTGACTTGGGTCCTAATGCATAGCTTACAAAGGAAATATGGTTCTACTAACTGTGGGCAAGTGTCACGGTGGATAGTGATGTTTTTCTGCAGGTGGGAAATCCATCTCTATTTCTGTATATGCAAATAAAGATGTCATTTCACAGAAACAATTTATTATGCAATTTTTCATTTATGGATGTTATCTGCTAGGTTTAGAGTTACTGTTGCAGTTGCCTGGAACGTATACTGAAATTCAGTCAATAAAATGCAATTTGTATTTCTCTCTTGTTAATAAAATCTAATGCATGTAAAACTGCTTTGTGAAGAACTTGTTAGAAAGGTAAATAATGCAACTGTTTATATAGCTATCTTAAGGGTAAGTAATGAATAATCTAAGTCACTGAACGAGCTTCTGGATACTTGGTTATGTATGAAGGAAGCTCATAGAAAGTATAGCCATATGGAACAGTAAGAGACAACTAGAACACCTTTCAATGATGCTATGGTTTCTTTTTCCTTGCAGCGGAAACGCCTTGCCTCAAATTATTTGAATAATCCCTTGTTCCTTTCAACAAGAGGTAAGCATATTTTTAAGTGAATATACTATTGCTCTGATGACACATTAAATATTTAATAGCAGGATTTCATAGGAATTACTACTAGCATGCCATAGGGCATTGCTCTGTGTAAGATTCCTGCGCTTTTTAGTGTGGAGTGAAAATAGATGGTTTACTTGCAAAAATGGGTAAAGGATAAAGCTAAAGGTCAGGACTGTATAGAAACTGATCCAAAGACTTTGCAATCAATGGCAAATCTGATCTCTAGTATTGTAAGCAGAATGAAGTTAGAGGACTGATCTCTAGTATTGTAAGCAGAATGAAGTTAGAGGACTGATTCAAGAAGAGAGTATTGCCAACTCCAACTACTTAAAAACGTGTTGAAAAATTGGGCTCTAAAAAAATTATATTCTGGACTTTTCGTTTGCCTCTTCTTGTCAACTTTAAGAAGCTGTTGTCCATCCTCAAGGGCTAGAAATATACCACATCTTTTGCTTTAAAAACAACTGCTGAAAACCACAGTTTTTCTCAGTCCAAGAGCTGGAGACATAAAACTAGCTTTGATGGCCTTGAAGACGCCTTCCAACCTTGTATTTATAAGAACTTCAGAAAATGAAAATTTCATGGTAAAAGCATTGAGAAAGAACAGCTCAGAGGATCCATTTGGTGAAGATGATGAATAGCTCATGAGAAGAGCGCATTCATGGAAAAATGTGCAACATTTAGAGAAGGCAAAGGGTTGAGAAGTGGGAGATGAAACAAGGACAACACTAAGTGCAATTTAATTCTTTAGATGAGGCCCATGTAGGAATTTAAGAGACAATGCAAGAAACTTTAGTTGCATTTCAGAAGAGAAGAAAAATAGAGAAGTGTGATTATATCCTTGCCCTTGTGCTGCCTTCTTAACTTGGGCTCTGTTGTTGTGCATTAAAAGTAAGGGAATGCAGGCGTTTTTCAGATTCAAATATTATTTCCATTTTAGGAGTATTTATAGGAATAATTTCAATTAAGTCTTGAAGTTTTGACAGTTTTTCAGTGGTTGTTTGGTATGCCTGTCAAATGTCATGTTTAGTGTTAGTCACCTTTCTGGCCTTGCCTTGCATTCCTGCACCACAGGATCGCCATCTTAAATGTGACGGTGCTTCTCTACTTTCAAAACTTCATGTGCTAGATGCAGACAATTGGCCTACTTACCATATGCCTCAAGTGCATGTGGTGTCAGAGGACAGGAGAGGTTATTACACGGTAAACAGCTATGACGACATGCCTCTTAGCAGGAGCCCATCCTCGTGTAAGCTCTAGTTCAAAGAATGTTACTCTCAGCTCAGTTTTAGCCTGAAAATTAAAATTATAATTTTTATTTGTCTTATCATACCACTTGTTTTTCCCTGGTAAACACATATCTGGAGGGAATGGCAATGTTTGCAAGCCATGCTTCTAGCCCCTTCATAGATTTCTTTTAAGTTAGGATTTGACATCTCTGACCTTCTTTCATCCACGTTTACCATTTGATTTGCAAGGAAGGAGGCAGGGTACATAGTTCCAGCAATGTGCCTGTCACTGAGCTGCTTGGAAGCCACTGCACTCTCTCCTTAATTGTTAATTCCTATTTGGTTCCTGTATCTTTGGTTCGTCCAGTTTCCAGAATCTGTGCTGGGGTTCTGCAGATTCTGTCAATTTTACGCTGAACTTCCTTAGAGCAGACCCCCCACCTCTGGAGGTTGTAATTACTTACATGCACTGGGCACCGTTGTGCACAATGTGATGTAAGCTCTGACCAAAGGCAGATGCAGTCCCAGACAGCTTGAAATAACAGAGGTGTAGCTGTCTGCCTTTAGTGCATAGCTGTCTGCCCCTTCTGCTATAAAACACTCCTTTAAAAAATCCATCTTTGGTTTAATTTTAACTAGAAAGCATAGTTTGACATACTTTAAAATGTCTAGAACTTTACAATAAAACTGAGCTGAAAAGAGAAATAAACAAACTAAAAATACCTCTATGAAGTACAAGAAACAACTGTAATTTCCAGAAATACAGAAGAGAACATTTCTTGTAAATTTTCAGCAAAATGTCAATTAAACAGGATTCATTTATCTGAAAATGTCTTACCTGAAATGAGGGCACATCCCCTGACATACATCATTTGTAGAAAAGACTCTTAAATTATCAAGCCTCTGTTTATCTGAATAACATTTATGCCCCCTGAGTAATCGTGGTGTCATATACCCATGGATCTCTCTGTGTGTATTTGTGTATGTAGTGACATCTGCAGATTTTATAAGTCTGTGGTTATTTATGGAACTGAATGCCAAAGGAAGCTACAATTGTTGGGAAAGGCAGGTAAATCTATGGAAGAAAAATCTATCTAAGTCTGTTAAATGTAAAGATGAAGATGCAAACTCCAGGTTAGGGAAACCCATAAACTACAGACTGCTAGCATTTGGGAAGATACTTCTGGAGTATTTAAAAAATAATAATAGTGATTTATGAAAAATAATTTTTGAAAAAAAAATCTAATTTATTTAAAAAATTATGCTGTGCTTGTCCAGTTCTTGTACTCTGCCTGAGCAGCAGAGTTAGATGCGCTTAGCAAAGGACCTTGGGCCTTTGGTCCAACTTAGGTGAAGCTGTTCCTTTGCTATGTTCCTCTTTTCACATGTGTGTGAGCATGGTGTCTCTGTGTCTGCATATTCTATGTGTGCAACTCACAGGTTGCTGGGCTCACACTGGGACAGCTGTATTCCCAGTTGTGGTCAGGGAGGGAACCAAAGGAGCTAAGGACAGAAATATGAGTTTATTTGTCACCAATCCAATCCAAAGAAAGGCCTCTCCATCAGCTGTTTGTCACTGGAACAGCATGTACCTGTCTCTTATGAGTCAGCAGCAAAAATCACAAGCTACTGTGCAGTTTCCATAAAGCTGTTAAAATTTTCTCCATTTTTATTTTTGGATCAAAGTATGATCAATGTCACAAATATTTTTATGAAAGGCTTGGCCTGTTTTCCAGAGAGCTCTGGTGCTTCTTGTTCCTATCAAGCTGTGAATGCAATCACCAGAGCTCAGTTCATCAGAAGGTCGGAAAACAGTAGCATTTTGGGTGGGAGAAGCTTGATGATAAAGAGCTGATGATAACACAGAACTCTCCCACAAGTAGCTGAACACTTTGGCCATGAATCAGCTGAACATTTAAGCGTATTTAACAGTAAGTCAGTGGTACCACTTTTGTACTCCAAGTTAAGCACTTGCTTAAGTGCCTTGCTGGTTCAGGGCCAGATTGTTAAACACTCAGCAAGCTGAAGTCCTTAAGAAAGACTTTCAGACCAGTGACACACAGAGAAGAGCTCCACAGTAAACATTTTGAAAACTGAAAATAGTATCTGTGCTTCTCATATTATCAGACCTTTGGGTGCTGGATTCCTGCAATGTAAATTTTAAAATCTCAATTTGAGAAATACTTGCTGCTGCTCATTCTCCTGTTTGTAATTGCATTCTTTTCTGCCCAAAGAAAAGAATTTATCGCATTAATTTTGACAATGTCCCACCTCACAGCTTGACTAAAATCTCTCCCATAGCTGAGAACTAGCATTCATTGCAGCGATATATTTCCCACTAATCTGTTCTCTACCCTTCTTTCACATGCTAGCAAATGAGGATCCATTCTGGAAGGTATGTGTAGCAAAATTTGTGTATTTACCAGTGTCTTTTTTCATCACTGTGTAGTTCAGATCTTTCTTCTGATTATTGTAGTCTCTACTACAGAATTGCAGTATTCTCTTTGCCTTTCATACTACTTTCGGGAAATATTTCTCATTTATGTAAATCTTTGCACCTCAGAGTTACAATTTCAGAGGCAGAATCTTAAAGGCTTGCATATACACAGCTTGAGTTTAATCCCTTTGTAGAATCCCCTAAATGAGAAAGTGCTATTCCAGATATTTTGTTTTGTTTTGTTGTGTTTTTTTTTTTTTTTTTTAATGAATATTTTAAGAAAAATGAATGACCATTATAGGTTATATGTATTAAATCTCTTTAGTTTGCATTTAAAAATTTAGAGTAGATAATTTTTAAACAGTAATACTTGGAGAGTTGGGTTTTTTGTTTGTTGGTTTGATTTGGTTTTGACAGGACTGATTTCAAATTCAAGATGTAAACCTGACTAAAATTATCATGAAACATTATAATTAATAACCCTAAAAGTGAAAATATATGTTTGGAATTAACAAAGATACAACATTATTATTCTCCTTGCTGGAAAAATATTAGGAAAATTTAGATTTTCTTTGTAATGTTTCACAAACCATAAAAGTTTCAAAATCGGTCTCTGTTAAAATGCACTTAATTATACAAAGAGTAATTAGCATTGCCATCAGATTAGCATAGCTATTTACTACATTACATTGTAACTTTGTTGATGAGTCTTAGTTCATGTTATAGATTGCTTCAGACAAAGTATTAATCAGTCTTGTTGGAGATAGTTTGTTAGAGTCTGAACAGAAAACAATTAGCAAAAGGGAGAACAGAGGGACAGAGGAGCCGAGCCCTCTAGAGGAGTTCACAAAAGGAGGGTACGTAGGGAAAAGCTATACTCGAGCACACTGTATTCTTAACTGCTCTTTGAGGCATCATGCATAAAACATGGAACTGCTTTTTCCCCAGAAACTTTTGCTTGCTTGCTTCCTTCTGCCTTGGACTTGAAGAACAAGTAATCCACATATTGACTTTTACCCACGCTTTAAAGTAGAGCTGCCCATGTTGATACATGTGTCAGAGTGACATTTTATCAAGAACAAATGAAATAATTCTAACATCACAAACTGGCTATTTAGTTGACTCCTTCCTGTGTTTGATTAGTTGATTTTTATTTTTCTATCTATATCAATTTAGGGAACTCACTTCTGTCTTGTTTATTTGTATTTGTTGCTGTCATACACCGTTATATCTGTTGCCTTCTACAGCTGCCAGGGTGCTTCTGACACGTAGATTTTGTGTTTGAATGAGCCTAGCTGGCTGTGAGTGCTGCCTAGGGAGAAGTGCTCAATGGGTTGAATTGACCCAAGCCATTCTTTCTCCTCTCTTGTAGAATGAGATCCACCACGATGAACACTGCACTGCTTGCAAGCGTGGCATTAACTTGCAGCCCTGTGGCACATGTCCCAGGGCATATCACCTCAACTGCTTGGACCCACCCCTCAAAACTGCCCCCAAGGGGGTTTGGGTCTGTCCAAAGTGCCAACAGAAGGTAAGCTACATGGGACATAGAATCATAGAATCATTAAGGTTGGAAGAGACCTCCAATATCATCTGGTCCAACCATCATGCTACCAACAATGTCACCTACTAAACCATGTCCCTACGCACCAGGTCCAACCTTTCCTTGAACATACCCAGGGACAGTGACTCTACCACCTCCCTGGGCAACCTGTTCCAATGCCTGACTACTCTTTCTGAGAAGAAATGTCTCCTAATTTCCAACCTAAATATCCCCAGGCACAACCTGAGGCCATTCCTTCTGGTCCTATCACTAATTACCTGTGAGAAGAGGCCGACTCCCAGCTCCCCACACCTTCCTTTCAGGTAGTTGTAGGTAGCAATAAAGTCTGCCCTGAGCCTCCTCTTCTCCATACTAAACAATCCCAGTTCTCTCAGCTGCTTCTTACAGGACTTGTGTTCCAGGCCCTTCACCAGCTTTGTAGCATAGCACACTGAGAAGAGAAAATAGGAAAAACCTTTAATCTGTGTACCACTAAATTAAACTAAACTATGGTCACAGCTTAGGGGACCATATTAGCTACTACTGAGGATGTTTTAATAAAGTTTGCAGCATTTATTTCTGGTATTTTTATTATCTCTTCACCGTAATCGTATCTGCTGAGGTTTGTCCTGGAAAAAGATTGAAAGTGTCTCTCCATTTCCTTTGTTTCTCTTCTTTACAAGAAAGTCACCAGCATGTAGATTGCAAAACAAGTAATGTAAACATTATGTATGAGTACACAGTGTCAGAAGCAGACACTTCACCAGTAGATCTGAAAGCTGTAAGGAGTGTGCTTCATCTTCTTTAAATCATATTTATTACATGATAGTTATTGATCATAGCTATGTCAGAAATGCTAATTTGTTTAGTTGCTGTGAATAATGCTGATTGCAGGAACAGTAAAACAATTACTAAAACAGCGCAGTGTCACTTAACTGTAGAGTGGAGGGTTAGATTTTGTGCCTTAGAGTTCTTTGTGTTTAGCACTGAAATCACTGTTACGTTCCTTTGAAAATGTCAAAGGGAAATTCTAGCACATAGTTATAGAGAGGAGAGCAGCCTAGGATTAGGTCTGCAAAGTCATGTTTTCCTGTGGACCATCCACAATGCTTCTGTATACTCCACCAGTGTGGAGGTCTGCTTGTCAAGGGCTGAAGAGTGTCTTCTCGTCGTGGCAACACAAAGCAGAGGCTTTGCAACCCCCTTTAGCACTGTTTGGTAGGTACAAGGATGTGAAAAGGAGTGATCCCCAGTGGAGGGTGCTACTCAAATTATTATCTCATTACTTCTCAGCTTGTGAATTCTGAGACAGGGACCCTAGAGACAGGTCTTGCAGAGCTGTGAGGCTGGAGGAAGAAAAACATTAATGTGTGCCTTTGTGAGGTCCTAACTTTCTGTTGTTTCCTGGGCTTATAGGTGTTAAAGAAAGATGACAATGTGCCATGGACTGGAACTCTGGCTATTGTTCACTCCTATGTTACTCATAAAACAGGTAGGGATTGACGCAGCTTTTGAGAAGCGATTCTCTGCTCGTGATGGGCGATACCATTTGAATCCTTCGTGGCACTGATACTAAAGTAGTGTTGTAATGCTACCAGTTATCATGGTAGTATTAATCAAAGGGCCATAAGAGGCTATGGCTGAGAACAGTAGGTGACTTTCTCTTCCCTTCTCTCTCTCTGCTCCTTCTCCATCTTTGCTCTTTGAGGAATCTGAGATTGATCTCAGAGGAATTTCACTCAGTGGAGGAGGCTATAATGGAAGTGGTGCCTTCCTGGGAACAGGGCTAAAAATGGGATTTTGATTTTGAGGCAGAATTATGTCAGGCTAGGAGGCAGAGAGACATGGTCAGGCTAAGCAGAGCTGTACAGTCGGGTCTGTAGCATGATGCCAGATTAGTATCTCATGTACTACAGTAATACCAGTCTATAATTGTTTTGTTATTATTTGGTATCACAGTCATTAGTATCAGATGGTGTATTATTATACATTGGCCATTACTCTTGTTTTGCTCTCTGTTGCACTTTTACAATGGGCTGTTTGGCTGTTTGGCATTAGAGTGTATTTGTAAGGAGCTTTTCAGAAGTATGGCATTGTTTTGATCTGTGCTTTTCACCCAGGGTCACTGAACCTGAACCAGGTAGCTGACCAGTTCTTAAATACCCTACACCTCTTTCTTGAAGACTTCCAGGGTCACATGTGGTCCAAGGGTTGTTTCTAGTTCATCTTAAAGGTGCATGATAGCTTTTGGGTTGTCCTGCATGCTAGTTGTTGACATGCAAACAGAAACTCCAGATTTAGCCATCTGTACTTGCTGACAAAAGGCTTCTGAGACCTTAAGCTCACCTTTCAAAACACATGCTTCTGCTTTGTGGTGTCAAACACAGTTTTGGTATATGGCCTTTTCTTAACTTTTGCATCCTTAATGTTATTGTTCCATAGTCAAAGAAGAAGAGAAACAGAAGTTATTAAAGAGAAGCAGTGAGCTGAAGAGTGAGCATAGACAGTTAGAAGAAAAAGATCGACTTCTCAACAATGCAGTAAAGGTAGGACTGCTTACTGGGGACAGTCTCCCACAGAGATGTTTATAAAGAATTTATGCTTGAAAAACTGGTATTTTGTGGCTAGAAAAATGTTTATGCTCCAAAGCTAGATGTTGAAGCATGCATACACTTCTGTGTGAGGAAAAACATGTGGACTTGCTTTATACACAAAAGCAAACTGCTTGGGCAGCCTGAGGAGGAGAAATCACTGGTGACTGAAGTCCTGTTGCACACATAAAAACACAAACTGTGCCTGCCTTCCTCGTAGTGCCTTACACAGCTCTGATCTATCCAGTGACATTAAGGCATTTCCATTCTCCAGGTGAAAGATCAGTCACAAGCATGTGTTCCATTGGTAGCTGCTTGTCCATCAGCTCCAGAACTCCTGAGATGGGGTAGAAATAGCCATCCTTATTTGTCTTAGAGGATAAATGGTGTTACAACCTCTCCATGAGTGAAAACAGATTCACAACTCTGTTTGCTGGAGATGTCTCCATGCATACTGTGCTATGAGGACCAGTCTCTGGCAATAATGAGTGGGCTGAAATCAAAGCTATAATCAATCCCTGTCCTCCATGGAGGAAGGAGCTTATCTGGGGCTAGCTCACCTCAGGCCCACTCTTAAGCGGTAGCTGTTAGTTTGCATGGCAGGCTCAATAAATATTTGAAACTTTCTTACCCTGGAAAAATCAAAGTGGCAGCTGCAGGAGTAACTGGTCACTACTTGCTTTACCACTGCAATTATCCAGAGGAGGCATACTAAAATATTTATTGCATTTAAAATAAAGAAGGAAAAGTATTGATTTATTAAAAGGCATCACAGTGGGGAATATTCCCTGTAACTGGTAACTGTGCATAGTCACCACCACCACAAATGGAAATAAACATGTATGAAGAAGTGACTCTGATGTATGGAATATCTCCAATGCTTCAGAGGGTACAGTAGCATGAGGTGTTCATGAAATTAAAGGCATGTGGGGATGCATTCAGCTATCATTTATATGTCACTATTGTCAAAAGCATAAGTTTTCTACCTAAGCAGAATCAGGATCTTTTAGAGGGAGACAGTCTTTTTTAAATGGTAATATCAGACAATGGTTACATTTATTGGAGATATGTCCACTTGAAAGGAGAAAAGCAATTGAAGGTGTTCCAGCACACAGCAGTTTCATTTCTGATATTTTCCTTAAAAGAGATTTAAATTAAAGAGAGAACTTGCATATACCCCCCAGGTAAAATGGTATTATTTGGTACAGACAGAACGTGATTTATCTTTCACCTGACATTTCACCTGTGTACACCAATCTCTGAGCAGCTCCACACAGTGTCTTTTTGAACAACTTGACTTTCAGCTGAGCTCTTGCCACTTCTCCAGAGCTGGAGACTCCCCCACCCCACTGTAGCCAAAGGGGACCAATCTGTGGACAAGTCACCAGTTTTGCCAAAACTCTGAGACCAACAGGAGAAAGAAACTGGGAGGTGTCAGGTGATAGAGAGGCCACCATCCCCTTCCATCTAGCAGGCAGGCTCTGGTTTTTGGTACTTGACATAGTCCCTCATGGGCCAGCCAGTGTTCAGTGGATGGGATGGTAGCTGCAGCAGTTGGGGAGAGGAGGGAGATTTAGTGATTCTTTCTCATCTCCTCTTGGAGAAGAGGGAGATTTGGGATGCTTTTGTTTGGCTCCTGCTCTCATGCTCATTTTCATGTAAGTTTGTGTGAAACATTTCAAGTGATGGTGGGGTGCAGTTTGGCCACCCCACAATAAAAAGGTTTTCTTGTGACTGTTGTGGTATAATAGATTAGATTCTAAGATTCTAATCTAATAGATAAGATAGATAACATATAAGATAATATAATAGATAAGATAGATAAGATTCTTAGATTCTAAGTTTTCCACCAGAAATTTATTGACACCATGTTTAGAGAGAACAGCTTACTTTCACAGTACCAATTCCATAAAATCTGTCGCAGGCACAAAATGCACCATGGTGAGGTTTATCCCTCAAATCTTTGTCAGTGCCATTGGGCGAGATTGAGAGACCTCACTGGTGGCTTTGTGGCTTTCCAGTAATACAGCTATTACAGTCCCAGGCTGACAACCTGTCTGGAGTGCAGAAGGCATTTCTGCATACAGGACAAGGTCAGAAACGCCCTCTGCATGCATTTGGACGTGGAAGAGTGTTGTTACCTTAGCTGCTGCAGTGGATGTGACACTGTTTTTGCTCCATTCGTTAAGCCATGCTTTTGCTATCCCCAGAGGAGAATATACTTCAAGAAGGATGTGCACTCGAGACACAAAAGGATGTTTGGAGAGATGTTTGACACCGATTTGAATGTATTCTCAGTCTTCCCTTCTCTCTCCCCTTCTCTTTGACAGAAATGCTTAGAGCGAAAAACCAGCCTGTTGGCCCAGCAGAAAGGGACTCAGTCATCACTGGAACGTCTCAAAACCCTCATTAGACTGATCCAAAATGAGCAGATGATTCAGGTTACCATGACAACCACCACCACCTCCTCCCTGCTCACCGTCCCCTGGATCAAACCCTCCTCTGCCTCTGCTGCCATGCACAAAGCCTTGCAGCAGTCACAGGGCAACAACTGACAGAGCCGGCTGCACCAGAGACAAGGAAGGGGGAAGAGAAACTTTACACCCATGCGCAAAGGAGAGATTAAACTGAGACAAAGGAGCGAAGGAACAATCTGGGGTTTTGTACACGTAAGAACTCTCAAGGAACAAGCAAGGTCCAGTTTGTAGGCCACTGTGGCGGCTGCTTCACAGGGAGCAGGATGTGGTTATGTGTTTGCCGAGACCTTCAGTGCTGATGAGATTTTTTTGTTATGTTGGCCTTAATGTATTTATGACTGAGGATGAACAGGAAGAGTACAGCCGATAGAAAGTGGAATATCCTTTTTGTGGGGAGACAGGCAGTTTTGCAGTTCTGCTTGAAGGGGAAAATTTAAAACGCAAAGAGTTAGTGAGCTAGTGGGGACGTAGTTGGGCTGAAAGCTGCGGGAGGGAGACTGGTGATATCAAAAGAAACCAAGCTATGGACACTTGACATGGATTCTTATCAAAGGAACAAAGTTGGCTCCATTGACTCGGGCGAGCAGGAGCTGGGGCTGTTTTGACCAGAATGGACACTCAAAGAGCCTTCAAAACAAAAGGTCATTTTTTTCCAGTATTATTAGAGTTGAGAATTGCAGATATTTAAATAAAGAAACTGTATGAAGTTAGCGTTTCTAGTAAAATATTGAAGTATTTTCATGCTGATGCTTCTGTATATGCGTTCCTAAGTATTTAAAAAAGTGTGACTGTAAAACTCCTTACTTTTTTGCAGGTCCTTTTTACTTATTTTGCTATTGGTGTATTTTTCTCATGGAGTTTTTGTGCAAGATTTAGCATAAACCTTAATAGTGGATATCCTTGGCAGGTTGGGTTTGTTTTTTTTAAAGAGGTTATTTTGGAGGTTTTCTTTTTTGTTAGTTTATTTTTTTTAAGAAAAAAAAATCTGTTTTTTGTTTATTGACAGTACAGATAATATGCCAAAAAGTTAACTTTACATTTTTGTACTGCATTTTTATTGTTAAAAGTATGTAACTTTTGGTATCGTATGTATTTTTTTTATTATTATTGTTGTTTTTTCCTTTTTGCTTGCAGAAATATCTGCTGAAATGGTAGAGGAAAAAAAAAACTGCCTCAAGGGGTTGTTACTGGATAATATCAAGAGTTCTTGGGGAGTGACAGGCAGCGGCAGATCGTAAGGGTTTGTAGGCTGTTTTGGGGGGTTACTTTTTTCAGGTTTTTTTTGGAAACAATTTCTTTTTAAGATTCTGTTGGCTTTTAGCACATTTGGGAAGCATTTGGCATTAGCCTGAGAAAACCCTTGCACGCCTGCTTGTTTTACTAGCTAGTCTTCCTGATCCTGTCAGGGTCCACCAGCCCCCTGCAGGCCACCCACCATTCCCACAGCCCCACTGCCAGCCTGGGAAGTGAGTGACGGGCACCCCGTTTTTTCTCAGTGTCACCCCCACCAGATATGATTGTCTCTGTCATTTGAGTTCTTCATCAATTAGCACAACAGATACTTAAGGAAAGTGAGAAGCCACCAGAGCATGGCATGAAGCTAGTGTCTCACGTTAGCATTATCACATGGTGCCGAATCTCACTCTCTCTCTCTTTTTTATTTAAAAACAAAAAACAAAAACAAAAACAAAAACAAAAAAAAAAAACAAAAACAAAAACAAAAAAAAAAAAAAACAAACAAAAAAAAAAAACAAGTGGGGGACTGGTTTGTTCTGTTGCCCATCACTAGGCAGCACATGGTCCCTTCAACCATTTTCACAACTCCGGGAGAAACTGTGCAGTACTATACAAATCTATTTTAATACACAACACTCGGTTGAACAAGATTTTTATATTCTTTTATTGATGAACAAAGTGAACTAAATAAAACACAATTGTTATACATTGGTTATTGTATGCCAATTATGCATTCTAATGTGGCTTGCAATGTAAATGTTTTCAGGTTTAACTTTCTTTTTTCCTTCTCAGACAAATTAAAAGAAAAAAAAAGAAAAGCGTGGAAAGTTGAATATGTGAAGAATTTCTGAAGAAGTGTCTTGGACTGTTAAAAGTAGTTATTTTGAAAAGGGGACTGTCCAGTGGATAGTGTGCATAGAAAAAAAAAAAAAAAGTGTTTGTCTTATATATGCCAATGTAGTTTTACTTCTTTATGATGCATTAAACTCGATTGACAATTTAACAGTTGTCATGCCATTCATTGCTGAAGGGGTGCAGTTTGCCTTGGTCAGGACTACTGTGAGCCTTTCCTGGCCAGTTTCTGCAGAGGCGAGGGCAAGCAACCAGCACCTATTTCTCCAACACCATCTTAAAATTTTTGGGTTCTTGCTCATGGCAGGTTACTGGAAGGAGACTTGCCGCGGGCTGAGAGATGCAGTTGCTGCTGCTGCAGATGTGCTGGCAGCCTTGCAGGCTTTGCATTTAGACCTGTGCATTCAGGCATTGGTCCAATGCTGGGACGAGAGCAGTAGGCCCAGTCTGCCAAACTGTTTATAAATCACTGTATAAATGTAGCAATTAAAGAATGAGAGGTTAGGTCCTTTGCAGAAGCTATCTGGTTTCTGGCAGGTGGAAGAGCACAACTTCAATAAAAACAAACAAACAAACAAACAAACTGATTAAGGAGACATGGGGGAGACAAGGACAATATTAAGGAGGTACTAGGGAGGCATTGGGGAGGCAAGGACAATCCCCAGACAAGGACTGTGTATCTCGAAACAAGACACTGGAACTCATGATAAGGAAGCGGCAGACGGACAGAGAAACAAATGTAAGGACTATAAATCTCAAAACTGGACACTGGAATTCATTATAAAGATACAACAAACGGAAGAATTAGCAACAACCAGCTCTTGCAATTAAGAAACATGCCAACTCAGCAGATTCCTGACCAAAGGTGAAAAGTACACTGTGAGGAAGACTCGGGGTCTTCCTCCCAGAGACCCCTGCCCACGTCCCAAAGACCCCTGCCCATGATTCTTGGGAGGCTCTACGCAGGCGCAAGGTGCCAAAAGGCTAATTAGCATGAGAAGCGAGGGAAGGCGGGGATAGGTAATGAATATGTATAGGTGCTTGTAGTATATTGATAGATTGATTGTATAAATTCAAGACTGCTTTCCGCTTTGGGTATGCACGATAGGTGGAGAGATCCCCCGTGCATCCAGCGCTGCAATAAAGAATATACCACTTAAACGAATTTCAGCTTCGATCTTTGAATCAAAACAAACAAACAAAATAGAGCATGCCAATGTTAAAGCCCTATGAAACCTACCACAAATAATTATGAAGAGCGGGAGACACAGCAATAATGCTTGCACCTATTGGGCAGCTTTTTGTTGTTTATTTTATTTTATTTGCTTTTTTTTTTTTTTTGTTTTCCAGAGAAGAGAGGATTTTTTGCTTGGCTGTTGCTTCTAGGTGTGTTCTCCTCCACTTCCCCCCCCCCCCCCCTCCCCCCCCCCCACACACACACCTTGTTTTCACTTGCTGGCACTGTGTCACAATTTAATTTCAGGCTGTAGTTAGCAAGAGGGATTGAGAACTGCCTCCTTGCCTGCGCTGCAGCTAGGCTTCCCACTCCCTCCAATCCTCTGCTACTTGAAGATGTTATATATGGAATGGTAATTTGTGTCGAGAAAATGGTTGATATTAATAAAGAAGGGGGAGATTTGGGAATGTGGCCATGGGGGTTGGAAAGCCCCGTGGTTGAGATAACATTAGACTCTTAACGACGAGGCCATCAGGAATATAAAAGAGTTTAGAGGGAACAAAGAAGGGTGATTCAGGAGATTCCATGCAGTCTCCGGTTTCTTGTTCTCCAGATGGTTCTCTTATTCTCCAGCCGTTAAGGCATGGATGTTTCTGGGTGTTTGCTGTTGTTACATTCAAAGTTGTTTGACCAATGAAAAGTTGTTTTGAAAAGAACTGCTGTGGAGAGAAGGGTAGAAGAGGGGAGCCTCCCCTCAAGATAAAAAAGGCAACACGATGAAGTTACATCAATAAACAAGCAGGAAAAAGAAGTGAAGGGGAACAGGCTGGCAGAATGGAGACCAGGACGGGAACAGGCACTTTGATTGCCTCATGAAGATAGGTTCGGGCAAACTCAGCAAACTGCTCAGAGAAGCTTGTACAGAAAGTCGCTGGAAATAGGCACACTGGAGCTGGAGAGAAGCTCAAGCTGAGAGAAGCAGACCTGTGCACACAACTGCCTCTCGCTGGTAAGCAGTTGTGCATTATGGAGAATCATACGTCCTTAGGAACAAAGACTGTCCTGGTAACCTTACAGCTTATTCTCCTTATTAACAATCAGACAGTTTATGATCCTGAAATATGGGACCAAACTGAGGTCAAGGTGTGGGACTCTGCAACTAAAAACGACAAGGTTGCAGTGGGATTGCTTGGCACCTGGCGAGCAATCTCTGAGGCTTTAAAGAGCCCTATGGAGCCACAATCACAAATGTGTGGCTTTCCAGACAGTGAGGGAGCTGTGGGCTCCTTTATTGATCCGACTGCTGCGCCATGGCCCCTCTGCTGCTACAGCCATCAAAGGTTTTTGCTGTTACACCCCCTGCTGACCTGGACTTGCCTTTTGACCCAGGCCTATTGGACTTGAAAAGGAGATGGATATGCTTTTCTTCGATCTGGGAAGAACGGGATACGTAAGGCCTGAACACCGAGTTGGCTTGACAACTTAAAGCGAGACATATTGTTCAAAGGGAATGGAAAATGGAGACTTGTATGTAATCAAGAAAAGGAGTGGAAAATGGAGACTGTTAAGTCATGGAACTTAAAGGATTGTTTGTTACCTTTTCGTATTGTACGTATATATAGGCATACATGTACTTGTGTTTAGTATGTAAAGCTATGTTCTTTATATTTAGAATGTTTGATGTTTGTGTGTGCATGTTGGTGGAGCATAGACTCCCCGCACACCCAGCGCTGTTTACTTGCCTTTTATACCTTTTAAAAATATTTGTTTTATAAATATTACAAAATTCAGACTGAATTGAGACCTCATTTATAACAGAAATAAGTGCACGAAGCAGCAAATTGAGAAAAATGGAGTTCTGGTTTGGATAATATGTTGTTTAAAGTGCATTTGCACAACTCTTAATAATTGTCTCATGGTTTGAAATTGCCACATAAAAAACTGTGATGAGCCACTGACTACACATTACTTTCTTCTCCTCTTCCTTGATTGCTTCACAACTGCAAAAAATAAACTGAACATGTCCCCCACACATAGCAGGCTTCATTTATGGGTGCCACCTAGGCCGTCACGGCATCACTCCTGGGTCCCACTGATTCAAAGACTGAAGCCAAAATTTCTAAGTGACGAAGTATCCTTCATTGTCAGTGCTGGATGCACGGGGGATCCTTCCACCTAATGTGCATGTTCAAAGTAACAAACTATCTCATATTTATACAGCAAAACAATGAATGTTCTATTAATGCCTATACATATTCATTACCTAAACCCACCTACTCTTGCTTCTTATGCTAATTAGCTTATCAGTCCTTGTGCTTGCGCAAAGCCTCCCAAGAATTGTGGGCCGGGGTCTTTGGGACATGGGCAGTGGTCTTTGGGAGGAAGACTGTTGGTCTTCCTCATGATGTGCTTTTCACCTTTTGCTGAAGAATGCCAAGTTGGCTGAATCAGTTGTTTTCCAAGCTGCAGGAATGCCGAGTTGGCTCAAGTTATCTCAAGTTTCAGCCTAACTGAGGATCGACAGATAACGGGATGTTTCAATTAACAAGATGCTTCAACATAACAGAAAGTCGACAGATAACAAGATGTTGTCTATTTTGTTCTCATTCATTTTTAACCACAAGATTTATTCTACCCTAAAGTGAGTTTATACAATATCACCACTCCTAGAACATGGAGGAGGTTTGTGGCACCTCATTTTTAGCTGCAAACTTGCCAGAAAACCCTAAATATCAAACTTCATTGTGGCTTGGGAGGTATCTTGCAATGGGAGTGAACATCTGACAGGTCAGAACCCCTGCAGCATGGTCAAAATAATGTTGTTCCAGTCATGGAATCACAGAATATCCTGAGTTAGAAGGAACCCATGAAGATCATGGAGTCCAACTCCTGGCTCCACACAGCACCACCCAAAAGACCCTATGTCTGAGAGCATTGTCCAAATGCTTCTGGAACTCCATCAGGCTCAGTGCTGTGACCACTGCCCTGGGGAGCCTGTCCCAGTGCCTGACCACCCCCTGGGTGAGGAAGCTCATTTGGATGGCCGTGCTGAGCTCAGGCTGATGTGCCAGCACAGTGAGCTGGGGAGCAGGGCAGTGAGAGCAGGGGAAAGGGAGCCACTGTGAAGGTCTGTGGCTGCTGAACGGGCTCTGGTTTTGTTACAGGCAGCCTCGGGGCAGTGCCTCCACTCTCCACAGTCAGTGCAAGGCAGAGGCATTGCTCTCAAAGGTGTCAGGCTGCCAGGCCCTTAGAAACACAGACTTGATAGCTGAGGGTCCCTCCCTACCCCTCACTTTTTTAATAGCTGACAAATGTTAAGACAAATCTTTTCCTTTTTTTTTTTTTCTTCCTTTGGGGGGTGGGGGGTGGGGGTAACTAAAAATAAAAAGTATTTAATTATCCACAAGGCAAGCACCATCTGCAGACCCAGAGCACAAAGACCTGTTCGACGCCCACCAGCATTCAAAGTGGAGGCATTAGTACATGTCCAAGCAGTGAAGCCTAAACTTGACCCCCCTCCACCAAGCTGCCTGCCTCATGCCTGGCCAAGACAGCACCCAGCGGGGCAAGGGTGCTGAGTACCCATGGTGCTGAGCATCCATCCATGTTTTGGACGCCCCTCCCCCCCTTCCTCCGCCCCCCGCCGTGCACGCAGACATGAAATAATGGTGAGACAAAAAGACAAAGCGGAGCTTTTAATTTCACTCTACATACTTTGCTCCCACTAAAAAATCCTTATCAAAGACAGGCAGATGCCACTGCTGCCAGGGGCATTGACTCAGTGATCTCTGATTTGTATTTATTCCACAAATCTGCCTGAAAAAAAACAGAGACCTCCCAGTGCAGAAATAGCAGTTCTCTGTGGTGAACCCCCTCACGCTGGAATTTAACAGCACAGCAGATCTGGGTAAACATTTCTGTCCCTGTTACAGTGCTGTAGAACTGTAAATACAAATAAATCCCTGTACAAATGCCACTGGGTCTCTGCGTACCCTTGAGATGAACTATTCCAAGTAACATAAATGTTTATTTCTCTGTTGGAGCACAAGCCCTCCCTTCCAGGCTATGTTTTGGGCAGGGGCAACTTTTCAGGGTCTGTAACTGAGCTCCTCCACTGCTCTCCACTTGGACTGCTGGAGAAGGCTGTAGGATGGGATTAGTATTGGTGATTATCATCACCTCTGCAGTCTGCCCTGTGCAGGACTTCGGTCTGTAGGGATCTGACTTTGGGGGTCGTATCATTAAACCAGGGAAAGCTACCAACACTGGAGATCCAAGTGTCCACCTGCAGACCTGCCGAAATGGAGGATTTGCTGTCCACAAACCATCACCATTACACCGCCCTTCAAGATAAATTCACTTGCTTAAGCACGTTCCTTAGGGTCTGAGGTGGCATCCACAGAGTAGTGTGGTCAGCAGGAACAAGGACTGAGCCAAGCCTGAGGACATAAGTCAAGTACTGAGGAAATAAAATATAATTCAGCTGGCTTAATTCCTTGAGCCCCAGGCTCTATACTTCCAAAATAAGGCTGCAGAGAAAGTTTTTGATGGGCAATGAGCAGCACATGAAGACTACATTGGATTGAAATCTTTCTGTTTAATAGTAGCTCCAACTCTGTCCCCACAGTGCTCTGCCTATTTGAACCACTTGATGTGTAGCAGTTTTGCAGCCCTTTCCTCTTGGGTTTCTTTGCTGCTGTGTGAAAGCACAAAGTGAGAGGCTGGTGGCAGGGATGATGGCAGAGCCTGTGGCACTGGTAATGGCTGAGCCTCCAAGGGCTCAGACTCTCAGGTCTTGTGCCTATCTTTAAAATTAAAATAAATGAAGCATGAAATGAAATGAAATGAAATTCCTTTCAACTGAGTATGCTTGGAGAAAGAAAAGACAAAGAAATAGTGTTGCGTTAAGGGGTGTAGCTGATTAACCGTTATGGGCCCAGTCAGATTCACCATTAATGCATCAACCGTTAGGGGTCTGGCTGGATTCAGAACACTGACCTATCACAGTCACGGATTCACCAATAACCACCCTTACCCTAGTTGCACTTAATGAGAGCTATAGCAATGCAATCAAGTGTGATTTATTACAGCAACAGGTACATAGGTTCTTTGGATTGCCGGAGATAGTGGCTGTCTGCAAAAGCAAGCTAGCATGCATGAAATACACAGGTGTTACAGGTGTGACAGGTGCGCAGCCTAGAAATTAACGCATTAAAAGGATCAAAGACTCTAGAAAGATTTATAACCAAGTGTTCAAATCTCACCCAAAGGCGTCCCAATGGGGGGGGAAGAGAGGCTCAGCCCATCGACTGGTCCCAGGAGTCAGGAGGTCCTAAGGATGTTGTATTTCCTCGGGATGGTATCTCCCCTGATGGTGGTATCTTCCCTAACATCCCCTCTCTCTTAGGCCAATTTATATTATTTTCTATCTTTTAGGTGGAGCTTGAGTGACTCTAGTCAAGCATATCTTAGTTATGATTGGTGAAAAGTTCTCCTGTCTCCGTTTAAAGTAATAGGCTCTGAGAAATTCAGAGTGCATGCTCAGTGAGAGGTACCTTGGAGGCGGGTAGCTTTTGGGATGGAGGTGTGTTTTGGTATTATAATGATATTATAATGAGCAAAAGTACACTAGGGTACAGCATTTGTCAAAACATGACAAGTCCTTGGCTCAGGGTAGCAAGAAGTGCAGCTTATCGGTCTCGGTGTGCACAAGAACAATTGAGTCCCCACCTGGTTACAGAGCCTCGCCATGGTGTCTCCACTCCACTCTATGCTCCATACTATTCCTTAGAGCTAGCACACCAGGTTTCCCCAGCACGATAGCATCTAAGGTTGGAAGCCTAGGGAATGCTCAGGTAATGTAGCTATGCCCTACCCTGAAAGCCTCTTCAATGCTGTACATTTTCTTTAAAATGTGAATGTTAATTTTATTTTCCTAGTTACTCCAGGTAATTACACCACAAATAGGCATGCTCAAAGACTGCTTTTCCTCCATCCCTCCCCTAACCTCCCTGTAGAGAACATCTCAGGGCTTTGCAGCAGCCTGGTGAGGTCTGGCCAGCTGCAGCACTCACAGACATCGTGCTGTGGAGAAAGGCCCAACCATCAGGCACTGATCAGCATTAGAGCAGCATTCTGAAGTCACTCTGAATTAAACTAATGATAGTCAGCTTTGATTGCTCCTAATAGTACAGCTAGAGAAAAAAACAGACACAAAGGGAATTCAATTTTTTTAATAACTAATTTTTTAATAATTGACTCTCTTTACTATATGATTTCTTGGTATTTCAGTCATCTTTTTAGCTTCTCTCTGTACAACATGAAGGAGAAAATCTTCAGCAAATAAAAATGCTTGTCAAAGTCCTGGTCGAGGGAGGACATGGGAATGAAATGTACCAATGTGCTGATATCAGCTTATCAGTCAGCCTTGCTCGCAACATACAAGGAAAGGATTAAATGGGATTAGGTACAGACAAAATACCTGGTTTAAAGACTGAGGCTTGCCTCATGAGGAGGATGTTGGTGATGACTGTGGTAAAGGCCATCAGTAGGGTGTTCAGGGGAGCACATCTGGCACAGCTCAGGCGGAGACCGCCAGCCAGCCGCAGTGGCAAGGCAACATTTCCCTCATCATTTGGTGGGTATTCACCAGATGGTGCCTGTCCAAAGCAGCTTCCTGTGCTGTTACCCTGTGTTTTCAGTGGGGCCTGCTTCCCTTCTGTTATAAATGAAGTCTCAACTCTGAATTTAGTAACATAAAAGAATATTTATAAAAGGCAAGTAAACAGCGCTGGGCGCGCGCGGGGAGTCTATGCTCTACCAACACGCACACGCAACCGTCGAACTTTCCAAATATATATAGGACATTGCTGTTACATATTTACAAGAAACCTGAGTACTCCTATACATATGGATATCCTATCCCCGCTTCATATTATAATTCTCTTTGTGGTGGTCTTTGTGGGTGAAAGGCTTCCCCATCACCATGTTCCAGACTGCAGGAGCTGCTTTGACTGTCTCCCTCTTCTTCTGCACATGCTCTGCCCACCACAAGGTTCCTGAAAGCAACAAAACCTGAAAGCAACAAAACGTGATTGCTTTTCCCACGTTTCATTAACACTTGAAACCACACTAAACAATAAATGTTAACAGTTCTAACCAGCAGCCCCCCACCCGCAACTTCCGCGCCTTAACAGAGGGGAAAGCAAGCAATCCCAGATGGCAGGGCATCGCCTCAATCACCCTTCTTTATTTCCTCTAAACTCTTTACATTCCTGATGACCTCATCGTTAAAGAGTGTGATGTTATCACCAACCACGAGGCTTTCCGACCCCCACTGCCACATTCCCAAATCTCCCCCTTCGTTATTAATATCAACATTTTTTCTGACACAAATTACCACTCCATATATAACACTTCCAACAGGCTTGTTATATATGGAGTGGTAATTTGTGTCGAGAAAATGGTTGATATTAATAAAGAAGGGGGAGATTTGGGAATGTGGCCATGGGGGTTGGAAAGCCCCGTGGTTGAGATAACATTAGACTCTTAACGATGGAGTCATCAGGAATATAAAAGAGTTTAGAGGGAACAAAGAAGGGTGATTCAGGAGACCCCATGCAGTCTCTGGTTTCTTGTTCTCCAGATGGTTCTCTTATTCTCCAGCCGTTAAGGCATGGATGTTTCTGGGTGTTTGCTGTTGTTACATTCAAAGTTGTTTGACCAATGAAAAGTTGTTTTGAAAAGAACTGCTGTGGAGAGAAGGGTAGAAGAGGGGAGCCTCCCCTCAAGATAAAAAAGGCAACACGATGAAGTTACATCAATAAACAAGCAGGAAAAAGAAGTGAAGGGGAACAGGCTGGCAGAATGGAGACCAGGACGGGAACAGGCACTTTGATTGCCTCATGAAGATAGGTTCGGGCAAACTCAGCAAACTGCTCAGAGAAGCTTGTACAGAAAGTCGCTGGAAATAGGCACACTGGAGCTGGAGAGAAGCTCAAGCTGAGAGAAGCAGACCTGTGCACACAACTGCCTCTTGCTGGTAAGCAGTTCTGCGTTATGGGGAATCATACGTCCTTAGGAACAAAGACTGTCCTGGTAACCTTACAGCTTATTCTCCTTATTAACAATCAGACAGTTTATGATCCTGAAATATGGGACCAAACTGAGGTCAAGGTGTGGGACTCTGCAACTAAAAACGACAAGGTTGCAGTGGGATTGCTTGGCACCTGGCGAGCAATCTCTGAGGCCTTTAAGAGCCCTATGGAGCCACAATCACAAATGTGTGGCTTTCCAGACAGTGAGGGAGCCGTGGGCTCCTTTACTGATCCAACTGCTATGCCATCGCCAAGGGCCCCTCTGCTGCCACAGCCATCGAAGGTTTTTGCTGTTACGCCCCCTGTTGACCTGAACATGCCTTTTGACCCAGGCCTATTGGACTTGAAAAGGAGATGGATATGCTTTTCTTTGATCTGGGAAGAACGGGATACATAAGGCCTGAAGACTGAGTTGCTTGACAACTTAAAGCAAGACATATTGTTCAAAAGGAATGGAAAATGGACACTGTTAAGTCATGGAACTTAAAAGATTGTTTGTTACCTTTCCTGATTGTAAGCATATATAGGCATGCTTGCATTTAGTATGTAAAGCAATGTTCTGTATATTTAGAATGTTTGATGTTCGTGTGTGCGTGTTGGTGGAGCGTAGACTCCCCGCACACCCAGCGCTGTTTACTTGCATTTTATACCTAATAGAAATATTTGTTTTATAAATATTACAAAATTCAGATTGAGTTGAGACCTCATTTATAACAGGCTGATGGATAAGTTCACTGCTGGGAAGGTCCAGGAGAATTGCCTCTGAAAGTGATGACCATTTACTCACAGAAACCAAATCAGCAGTTGATTTGCACTGAGCGATGCCCAAGTGCACAGAAGCAAGAGAAAAGCACCCAGTATGCAAGTGCTGGTGTCTAACAATGTGTCGGACATGTTTTGGGACATATTCTAGGTGGCTCCCCCCCTCCTGCTCTTCAGCTTTGGGACACCCTGCTGGCCAGATTAAAGGAGAAGTGATTCAAGATGGGTTTGTGAAGACCTTGACGCACTGAATATGTCAGCCCACTCATACTTGGCATGCAGTAAGTCCTAATATTTGGCAACAGCAGACTGTAGCAGAGCAGCTTTGGCTGTCTGCTGTGATGGACATACACATACACTGATCTGCACACTCAGTCTAAGGATTGCGTTTAAACACGAAACGAACACAGGATTTAATGCATTATGGTTGAACTAACTCTGTACAGAGCATGTTCAGTCCAAAACCTCCCCAACCCAAAATGTGACAAGCATGAAGCACAGACTGTTGTCAGCAGGCTTTTGCTGTTATGCCCCGTTGACCTGGACATGCCTTTTGACCCAGGCCTATTGGCCTTGAAAAGGAGATGGATATGCTTTTCTTCGATCTAGGAAGAACGGGATACATAAGGCCTGAAGACCGAGTTGCTTGACAACTTAAAGCGAGACATATTGTTCAAAGGGAATGGAAAATGGAGACTTGTATGTAATCTAGAAAAGGAGTGGAAAATGGAGACTGTTAAGTCATGGAACTTAAAGGATTGTTTGTTACCTTTTCTGATTGTACGTATATATAGGCATACATGTACTTGTGTTTAGTATGTAAAGCTATGTTCTTTATATTTAGAATGTTTGATGTTCATGTGTGCGTGTTGGTGGAGCGTAGACTCCCCCCACATCCAGCGCTGTTTACTTGCCTTTTGTACCTAATAGAAATATTTGTTTTATAAATATTACAAAATTCAGATTGAGTTGAGACCTCATTTATAACAATATTAAAGTTTGCAAGGCTCTGAGAGATTCTGTGATGCTTAAGGAGTACAGCATGCACATGCAGGTCGTTTGCTCACACGTAAGTGATATTAATACATGGAAGTTTTTTGTAAGAACTGTAAATACCCCCCTTGGTTAATGACATATTATTCAATCTTCCTACATTTTTTCATAGATTCAGGGTAGAAAAGTACTCCTTTCCCCCTTCAGTGCTTGTTGCTAGAAGCATCCTGATAATCAGACTAATCTTGGGACCAATTTTCAACTCCTAACAGCTCAGTAAACTAAAATACTTAGGCAATTTATTCTCTGTATATTGTCAGCTAGGCAACACTTGATTTCTCATTCCATGACTGCATTTTATTGTTTTAAACTGAAATCCAGCATGTGTGTTTCCAACAGATTATCTCCATAAGCACTTTCTTTTTGCTATGGAAATGATCTGAAAATTGTTCTTTGATATGAGAGAAGAGTTCACAAGGCCACACTGTACAAAAGCTCGAATTGTGCAATTATCATTTGTAAAGAGAAACTGTTATCAAAGTAACTGCAGGGGACACCTCCAGGACTCCTCTTAAAGTCAGGAAATTTGAAACATATATTTCTCTAACATGAATTTCACTCCAAACCCTTCTGAATAATTCATGAGAGCAGATTTAATGTCATAGTTAAATCTGGCACTCAGGACAGAGATCAGGGGCTTCTGTGGCAGATGTAGGATTTTGCCAGCTCCTTTAGGGTTGGGGGGGGTGGTTAGAGAGGTCTGACCAGCTGGGATCTCATCAGGAGGGTTTGGCTACTGAGGTGTGAATTGATTACCTGTGATGAACAAATTGGCAAGGAAAGACTGGGGTAGAAGTCACAGCCACACTTGGTGCTTCTTGTTGCTGCCAATTGGAGAGGCAGGAAGGTGATGGGGAGCAGGAGCGCACCATCCCCGTGCCCCATTCTGCCCCCACCAGCGCTAGTGGCAACCAGAACCACAGCCTCTATTTTTCTTACATGGCAACAAATTATCCACACCAAGGGATAACAGATGTTACCTGTTCTTTAAAGAAAGAAGCCACCTCGAAAGAAGAAAACGCCACTTTGCTCTTCATTCAGTAAATGAGTGTTACAAATTGCTGGGAAATGGTAGCTTACAAAGCACTCAAAGAAAGACCTACAGTTTGGCATGTGACCAATACCAAGGAGTGACTGCTTCTAATTAGCACGTGGTGTGTCTACAGCCAGGCAAACTAGCTGAGGGGATGTTCATTTTTTGCAATCCCTGCTCTTTCCCAACCTAGGATGAGTTGGAGAACTATGTCTGTGAGTGTGGGAATATAAATGTTTTTGCAGAGTTACATCGTTTAAGGGTAAGAAATGTGGTAATGAGATATGCTTGCAGTGATAAGAAAACTTAGCAGGCAACCTTGTAAAATGCAACCAGACTCCTTAGAACAATTAGGTGAAAATCACGGTGTCAAGTCAGGTAAGTGAAGAAACATTACCACTTCAAGCAGTAAAACAGTCAAAAGAAATTTGAAGTTTAACAGGCCAGCAACTGAAGGCCATGCATTGTCTGTGAAGCATCAGATAGATTGTGAACCTGGATTACCCACTCAGTGGGAAAACAGGGGAGGGTCCTGTCATCAAAGAAGTATATAAACTGTGTTTTGGAACTAGTAGGCGTGCTCTCCTGCTCCTGGTCATTGACAAATAAAGTATATAAACAGTACTGTGTGACTAGTAGGTACGCTCCTGCTTGTGGGATGCCCGCCCTTGTAATCGCGAATAAATTACTACTTCACTGAGATCATCTCCTGAGCCTAAGTTACTGGCTACGGAGTGTTTCTCAAATGAGGTAGACCCATCTCCCCCCAGCAAGCAAAGCTGGCTTCCACGAACTAGGGATTTCACCCCATTGGGATCTGGTACCTTAAAACCATCCAGTAATCACATTCCCATTATGCAGTGTAGTCTTAAGACTACTACATTTAAAATGCCATTTAATACCGCTAGATTTTTGGAAGAGCACAAAGGAAATGGAAAACAATCATTTTATACTGCTTATCAGCATTTAATCTCAAAGCACTTTTCTTATGCCAAGTGCTACCTCATTTTACAGATGGCAAGACTAAAAGTTATACATATGTATTTTTACCAAGGTCAGAAAGTGGAAAAATATTCAGGTTTTGTTGATTCCCAGCCTCAGCCACGGGCTTGAAGCCACATTCCTCGTATGTTAAGAACACGCTGCTGATTCACAGAACCATGCTATGCCAAATCACTGAACAGCACTGAGCAGAACCGTGTGTTTTCCATAACACAAGCTATGGTGCTGTTACTGATAACTCAGACAAAACCAATATTAACTGCAATACAAAATCTAGACAGTTGTGTCCTTTGCAACCTCCTTTTGCTGAAATGCAACAATCATGAATAAATATTAATTATTCTCTTTGTACTATGCATAATTTTATATTTAAATAGGAGTCATATGTGGTTCTTACTCATAAATATTCAAAAGCCAAAAAATTGTCCTTAAGACACTGGACAAACTACCAAAAACACATGACTATGATGTGGAAAGTTGGTCCTAACGGATCTTGCTCTAAAGCCTCTGTATTTTTCAAATTTCAAATCATTGCCTAATGCTATAGATGACACCTACTGGGCAAATGAAGGCCTGGCACATCCAGCATGACAGCCCTCAGAATGTTTGGTTATTTCCCTAAATTGCTGAAAAAAACAAATCATCTTTACCCACTGCAATAAGATTTTATTGCACCCATTACATAGGGAGGCAATTCATAACTGCTGAGAGGAAGGTGAGAAGTACAAGTCATCAACTAGTTAGAACCTTCAGGATAAAAAGCAGCTTTTGTTTGCAGAGGAGGGGATGTCTAAATTGTCCTCCAGAGGCAAGTAGTTCTATTGAAGTCTGTTTCCATAGTTCTGTAGAAGCAGGAAGATGTGAACATTAGGGCAAATACTGCTTACCTTTTATTTTTAACCATTTTCTTTTGCTTTGCAAGCAAAAATTCGTTACACCAATAATTTCATTACACCAACCCACACTAATCAGTGTTAAACAATGAAAGAGTAATGGTTTAGAGTTCATCAAATACGAGCAATATCAATGGCATAGTTAGAAGGGAAACACTGAAAAATCTCCCTTTATGTTGGCTAATTATTCACATTGAGTCTAATAACAGACTTTAGATGTATAATAATGACATTAGGTATATTATCCAACTTATTGCTGTTACTGCTTTTTAGAGAAATCAATCTGAAGAACAAATTTCCATCAACTTAAACTGCAAAGGCATGCAGCCCAAACATAAGGAGTACTTTTCTCAAAGTTATTCTATATTATCTATTATGCACTCACTAATGTTCCACTGATAAAGGTTACAAGTACCAAGAGTAAAAATGTAAGATTATTGTTCTTCATTTAAACTTACAATAAAAAGGACCTTCCACACATTTTGCATGTGTAGGTACAGTGATTAACTGCATAAGTTAGAAATCTGCAAGCATAACTAGCTAGCTGTCTGCACAGCTCATATTATCCAGGAAATACTTCACAGCAGCAGCAAGCCTGACATGCCACAACTGCACACACCTTTCTGTATAAAACAAAACACTTAAATATAGGGAAAAATAGGTCTAGACATTTTAATATCTTAAAAATTGATTCCATCTTTATTAACTTAGAGAAATTTCTAACAAACAAATAACAACAAAATAGCTGTACAGTCAGGTGTGGTCCAGAATTTAGCTCTGCATGGCCCCAGAAAATAATGTCATATAGTAAGGTCTTCAGATCCCTAAACAAATAACAGTGTCACCTACTGTCATGATTTTTTTTTTAACATACCTGTTTTTGTCAACTGTTCAAGTTTAATAAGGGGATTCACTTTGACCTATAGGTCTTTGAATGTTCATATTCTCCCATTTGAGAGGAACACATGGGGCACTGTGCTTCTCTCAATGTCTTTGGTACCTGGAAAGTTATAGAAACTTTACTCTGTATTGAAAGGTTTTGTTTGTTTGTTTGTTTGTTTGTTTGTTTGTTTTTTTACAGGAGAGGGAACTGAATATAAAGCTCCTACCAGTTGAGGCACGGAGACATTTTCCTTAGGCAGTCTAACGTCATTTCCCTTTCTGGGAACATTAAGGTAAGACCTCACCAGGCACTGTTCGGGAGTTGAATATATTCATGTAGAAATCTATCAGTAGTTCAGTGAAGAGATTCAGAGGTACCAGAGCACTCAGTGAAACTGTTCCTTTAGACGGCCAGATCAAATTCAAGCCAAAGACACAGGCCAGGCTGGATGCTGTCATTCTGTTATATATGCTCTCATGTGAAACCTGAAAAGATATAAACATAAATAGGTATATGCAGATGCATGCCCTGTGACTGGGAGATGAGACTCCCCCATACTGAGGATGAGCCAATGACGGGCATAGACCCTGACCACAGGTACATCAGTAGCTTCTTAATAGCCTCAGGACTGTGAGGAATGTTTTAACAATTCGTGTCCACAAAGAACAGTCCTGTCTGCCTCTGGGTCCTGCACTGGCAATTTAATTCTTGAACCACAGATGCAGTGTGTCCCAGTCTCCCCCTCATTCTAGTCAATTTATCAAGTCTTCAGAAAATGCTCCTCAAATTTATGAACCTGTTTACTTTTGTTATTCCGAACTTCTATTTCTAACAGTTACAGCCTTTTTTTTTGTCTTCTTCGAGATTGACTTAACACTGCTATAGGTCTGACTGTCCCTGTGAATGGCTGATGAGGAATGTTTTAATAAGAAAGCTATTTGTGTTTGTATGAAGTCTTTGATGTCCGGGGGTTTCAGAACAACTGATAACAACTAGTGACTGTTATGGGATACTATGCAAGCCTCTGATATCTGGCCAGGTGGCCAAGAGATTAAGAAGAAAAAAAAAAAGAAGCTGAAGGACGGCTAGGAGACAAGACCTGCAGGGGATGCTGTATAAACTTGATATGGTGCCAAGGAGTACAAAGGGAAAGGACAAGAAAAAAACTTGGAGAGGAAGACTATGAGCCTTCAGCATGAAAGACCCCTAGAGACCCCCAGAGGGACCACTGGAGACTGATGCGCATGCTCCAGTAGGAGGGACTGGACCCTGGAAGCTAATTATAATAACCTGGTTTTTTTTAGAAGTAGTAATGAATACGTATTAGTCTAGGAGTATAAAAATCAGGTACTTGATGTGGCTGGTGTGCGTCCTGGTGGAGCGGAGACTCCCGGTGCACCCAGTGCTGTTTGCTTACCTCTATTCTTTTAATAAATCCTATTTTTTTATTTAATCCTATTTTGAAGACTGAGCCATTTCTAACAGGACTGACCATGTAGCTGAGAGTCAGGGGACTACTGGGGTCTGTGTCCCACAAGAAAAGATTTCAGCAACTCAAGGAAAAAGACTGAACTGTTTCCTTATGCTAGGAAAAATAATTGTGTTGAGTCTTCTATATGGAATCTGTTGTTATCTGTGCTGGAGGGCAGAGAAGGACAGCAGAAACAGCTATTCCATCTGCTTGTGCTACATCTTTTACAGAATAAACCTCCAAAGTTCTGAAGTTGTTTGTGAGGGTTCAAAAGAACTTTTTTCTTCCACTGAAGCATGACTTCACTTCCAAGTACCTCCACATTCATCCAATTCCTCTAAAGCTATTGAGGTGTAAATGGGCTGTAGGTGAGATATTCAGCACTGAAATCTGTTCTGTACCTGCATGATGTATCCTTCGTGTGTCTATAGATGTGAACCCCGAACTGGGTAGCAGAAATAATTTTTCTTCCCTGTATGATCTTGGCAAGGAATTTGTGTATATTCTGCCCTCCTGCATTGCATGTCTGGTATCCAAAGCCAATAAGGTCTGGGTGTAATATCTGACAGGTTCCCTGCTATTGCAAACAGCCAGCTAGTTGAAAGTTTGTTCTTCCTGACATAGGTAATTCAGCCAGTTCTTCCCAGGCTGATGGCTGCAGTTGTTGGTAAGCAGTAATCTGTCATAGGAAGACCATACAGTCACATACTGTGACATGCAGGCTGCTTTGAAGTTGTCGCCTTGGAGTAGAATGGGGAAGAATTGGCTATATAATCCTGTGTGCTAGAGTTTCAAGTAGAAGAGAAAAACAAAAATTTTGCTTCTCATTGCCTCTCAATTTCTGCCTTTGCCATAAGGCCTCCTGAAAAGGCAGCTTAGTAGTATTGTGAAAAGTCTGATGGCAGTAAAGGAAAAATCTAAGAAACACTATAATCATGTGAGCACTTCTTAGTACATGCATAAAGTCCAGTTGCCCTCTACCCAGTAACGAAGGTTTTGTTCCCTTCTGCCTCCTTGAATGACCCCACTTTCCTCAGTGTTCTACCTAGAGAGAAGCCTTCTTGCTCAGCCATCAGGGGATATAAAATCCTTTAGACACACATGCAGGATGAATGTTTTCTTTGGGAGACATGAAGAAGCACACGTGCCAAAAGCTTAGCATTTTCTCTCTAGCCATAATTACTTTTTCCAAAAAGAGGTACAATTTTTCCTTCCAATCTTTCCTTTACCCTCCTAGGCCATTAGAGATACTATGATGTTGCCAATATTAAAGGGTCCAATTTTTTTTTAAGGTCATGAAGCAGGGCTGGATAAAGGAAGGGCTGTTAATAAGAACATACTGGAGCCATAACTACCTTTTCAAAGGATTGAGTTCACAATGCAAGACTAAAAAGTCACCAGATTAAACAATGATGCCTGCTTCATGACCTTACAGAAAACCCACATCATTCTCTCTAGACTATGTACCACATATAGCAATGTAGCAAGCTACCACCAAAGTAACTGATGAGGGAAAACAATCAGGACAATGACAATTACCCTGCTAACAATGTGGCACAGACCTAGGTATAACCCTGCTGGTAGATGGACAGTGAAGCTTGCCTTTGGATTCAAGTAAATGCAGCAAGGTTATGGACTGGTGTTCTGGCTCTCAGGTCAAGAGACCCACACTGGCTACATCCACACTGAGCAATGTGCTGAGTAGAACAAATCATTTTTTGGTGTTTCTTTCACTTTGAAGTCTCTAAAATAATGTGAGAGCTCTGCTGCAGCCTATCACATTGGTGTGCTTTTACAGCATGAAATTAAAACCATGTGCTGCATACCCTAAGGAGGGTACTTTAAGCATACATGGGTCAGCTACATTGTGGTGGCACAAAAGCACATGGTATTACCCAAGGGCAGTGGAGGGTGGAAGTAGCCAAACCTGTTGCAGGTGCCTCTCCCATGGTTTTTGAGGGTACTCCTGACATACTCTCACCTGCAAGGTGTACAGGTGCTGTCTTTGAGTGCTTGTTGAAACACATCTAGATCAAACTACCCATCTCCTCAAATGCCAGTGCTTCAGCCCAAAGCAACAACACTGCAACTTGCTGGTAGAGCTGCATTATAATTCTTTTTTTTTATTTTTTTATTTTTTTTTATTTTCAGGTCCACTGTCTCAAAGACCGTTTCTAACTCTGAGATAAATCCACCTCTTCTTTCCTGTTACCGCTTCATGAACATTTCAAGGAGGCAGTCCATGTCAAAACAATCAACAAAAATACCCACGACACAGCCTCTCTCCTGAGAGAGACAATTCTTAACATAAAATGAACCAGTGATTATGTCTGAGGCAGAGCTATGCTAAGCCTTGCCTGTGAGTCATCAATTAGGTAGATGCTCAGGAATTCAAGGGAGACATTGCACTCATTCTACCTTGTTCTCATTCCGCAGTGTGCAGCAATGCCTTCCTCAGCAGATCCCAGAAAAAGTGTGCAGCTGAATCCTACTCTTTCTCCACAATAATCTTTGCTGCTCATCAAAAGCTGCAAGCAAGGAAGCCCTTTCATAACAGTGGTAACAGCTTTATCCCTCCCTGAGGGGATTTGGCTTCTTACAAGAAGAATACAAGATTTTGGCCATACAATTGGCATCTTTAGCATTTGGACTAACTCCCCTAGACTCTTTCTTTGATTCCATCACAAAGTTACTAACCATTACCTGTTTCAAGTGAGAATACACTTGCTCTGCCAATTTGACATGTTAATAAAAGACAATTCTCCAAGGACCTAGATTTTATCTTCAAAGGAATCATCTGAACATCACAAAAAAGTGTAGCAAGAAAGAACTACACAACTCCAGCTTGCTGGGTTTTTCCTTCTTTGACCTTCTTTTTTCTTCCTTCTTTTATATGGAACACGTATAAAAAATCATTATGTAATGACAACTTATATTGAAAGAAAGGCCTCTAGAAATCTTATTATTTACCTTCAAATAAAACTTGCAAATTGCTAAACTCATCATTGGAAGTAAATGCTGAAGATTTAGTGCCACATCAACAAATACAAAATATACATCTCCACCACTCCAGATTGCATATCCAGTTTCCCCCAGCAAAGCAGTAAAAATTTTTGGACTCCACAAACGTGCATCCCAGCACCCTGATGGATACTGCAGGAATGACACCAGTCTGCCACTATTCTGCATAATGAACTTCAACAGTGTAATGATAGAAGGTAGAAACTTCAGCAGTGTAATGATAGAAGGTAGAAACAACCAATTACCATCACATTTTACAAATACAAGGACATCACCATCTTTTTGTCTTTGTACTCACAATGCTTAAGGGAAGTTGACAAGCCACTTCCAGATGAAAATTACTAAATATTAAAACACTCCCACAAACTGACTGGAAATGCAAGTTTCTATCCCCTACTCTCTGCTATCCGCACATATGTGCCAACTGCTTGTATCTCCTCCACGAGGTTTAGTCATCTAATCCTTCCCAACGTGCCCCATAGCCCCAGCCCCCTCCAGGCTTTCCTGGTGCTAATTACACTTTTAAATTGGACAAGTGATTGAGATAAAACATCAATTCTTAGGTTTGTTTCTTTGGTTTTGGATCTGAAGCATAGCTCATGTGACACAAAATCTTATCTATTTTTTCCAGTTGGTCCAGGTAGACATTTTGAATTTGGCAGGTTTTTGCAGTAGCTCCCTCAGGCAAATCAGCCACCCTTTCCCTGCATCAGTGATGATTAAAGGGACAGAAAGATGCAGCAGAATGGGAAGGTGTGTAAGTATAGTGACAGGGGCTGTATGTGCTGTTTTGCCACTTGTTCCTGGTTGTCTGATTTTGTCTACAGACCTCAGTTCTCTGTGAATCCAAAGGGGCCTGCAGATCCCTCACTAGTGGCCACCTGTACTGCAAAGTGGAGATGGACAGTGTGGATCTTTAACAGTCAGCTGGGCTCCTTACTGGCAAAATCCCTGCCAGTCTAAGGTTAAGGAATTTGGGCCTATTTTTAAAATGCAAGTCTTTTACTTCTGTAGGAGTTGTAATGTCTTGATGTAGTACTCTTGGACTAGAAGGAGCTGTTTCATTAAGTAAGGGGGTCGAGACTGCAGAGAAAATGGAGATTTTTTTCTTCTTCCACAAGCCTGTATCAGCCTGTACTTAGAGTATTCAAAACCTGTATCTAGTGATTACAACGCATCCCACTTCATGAAATTAGCACAAGTGCCTCTTGTACTACTCAAGGCTGAGCTCATGGAAGAATTAAATTGCCTCTTATACGTAAGAAGGTTGATGCTTGCAGGTAAGAACTAGGATTATTGGTAGAGAGGTCTAAGTTTGAATTGTGTCAGTTTGCGCCGCACACCAATCTGCAATGAACAGAAATCTCTAGCTCCTAGATTGTTTCACATTCCCTTGACCTTTCCACATGCAAATATTCCCCAGGACACTAAGGACGAAAAGCTATGAATCAGCAAAAATTGCATAGCTGAGCACTAGTATCAACTTGATGCTGTGCTTTACATAACAAGGCACACTCAAAAATAATGCTATGTTCTGTTGCCCAATTACAGAAAACACTATATAGTACTTTTGCACACCTCATTAACACCTCAAGTGCTTAGCTCTTAAGAAGTGCATTGAGATGGTGCATCTATTACTGGAACAAAGTCACTTACATGATTCATAATGCTGAGGAGAGATATCAGGTGCTAAAAGAATAGCCAGTAACAGGAGTTCCTTAAAAGCATTAGAGTTCAGCTAAGCAACAGTAAACGAGCATGTAGGTATTACAGGAACCTTGAAAGCACTGTCTGAGCAAGGGTCATATCAAGGGTCTTTCCTTTAATCTTGCTTTTCTGTAGTGTTTTGAGGTAATATGGGATGAAATGTACCTGCTTATGAAATACGCTACACGCTAGAATATGGATTATAGCCCAAGAATAGTTACAGAGGGCTAATTCCTCCAGTGGTAAAAATCAGCATTGTTCTGTATCTGTCATTAGTTCAGTGGGCTCTTCAGACTTCTGAAGGATGGGTCACTTCATTTAGTTGTCAGCTAAAGTTGATCCTCAATTTTAGGCACTTGGGTTTGAAAAATGCAATCTAGAAAAGGTAATGCACTGGATAAGGCAGAAAGGAGGGAAACTAACACCCTCCTTACTGTCTTTTCCTGCACATAAACTGGCAGCAAAAGGATGTCACTAGGATGACTGGAGAATGACAGGTACTGGAAGTTCCCCAAACCCTCACACTTGTGGGGTTAAAAATAATCAGCAAGCTGTAAAGTAAAACAGAACACAAATTATTTAGTTTATTCAGAAGTATACCAACCGTCCTTGCAAAATGGCATGACCAAAGCTTTTGTTCAACATTGTAGTAAATTCATTGCAGTAAATTCAAATTACAGAATTAGAGGCTATTTTACACAGGAAAATGTTATTTTAAAGATTATATAGAAAATACTTTGCTGATTGTTGTTCCAAAGCTCATTAATATTTTTACCATTCACTAAAATGACACAAATGTAGTGTTTTGTTTGTCCAAAACTTATGCCTTGGAAAAAAAAAAAAAAAGTGATTTTATGTAGTTTTATTCTGGCACCAAAAATTACACACTCACCATTGTCAATCTTTCTCACTGCAAATTAGGAAAAAAAAAGAGTAAAACATATATTTGTGAATGGGGAGTGGAGGACAGAAGACTTTTAAATATTTCAGTGCAGGCAGAGTTTCATTTACACAGTAGATTTTCTTACATCTAAAGAATTTCATGGTTAAGGTACGTCTGAGACTGTTTAGCACTGGCTTTTGTTAGAAGCGGCACTAAAGATTGGCATTACTTTTGGAAATTTTGCTTATACTCACCATATGGAGAAAGCATATCAGATACTTCAGAACAACATAATTATGTTCAGGAAGTCCATGAATGATCTGTTTACATCTCGTTACTCGTAAACTGCTCTCCACACCTGCAATATCAAAGTCAGTCTTAATTTAACTCGAAAACATCAAAATATTACCAAGAACTAGCACCTTATTTATATCATCTGGATTTACTTTGGCTATTCATCTGTAAAACTGACCACAGAAATCAGCCCTATTAACTTCCACCAGCACTGTAACAGTTTGGGCTATCTCTTTGTATAAGCCGATCATATTCAGTATTTATCTGGCTAAGACTAACTTCCAGAGTATTTTCTCCATTCAGTGAAAGAGCCAAAATAATTTCTTTGCTAGAAAATACTTTCCAAGGTCTTGTTTTGAATCCCATTATCTCCCCATGCATTGAATCCAGATGTCTACCTTTCATGCCTTGATTTTATGCTTGCTGATCAAAGTGCTCTTTTGGCACTCTACTAACTTCAAACGCACTTCTGTGATTCTGCAGGAAACTTTTCAGTCTTGGACAAGGATTTAAGAGGCAGCCACTTGAATGGGTAAGAACTTTGTAGAGGTAAGCTTAAGCAGGTTCATTAACTCATTTCTATAGATGGGCAAATCTGCAACTAGACCCCAAACTCACTTAGACAGTCTGGGTAAGAATTATGCAAACATTAGAATGCATTTTGAATGCTATTCCAAGTGACTTTTTTTCTTTTTTCTTTTTTTTTTTTTCTTTTTTTTTTTTTCTTTTTTTCCCTGTAATACTGTAATTATCTTAGTACTGGAAGTTTAACATCAATTTGGAGAAAGGTCTGACTGTTACAATCATGCCTGACCTAACCGGCTGATTTGTGCTGATGTTTTTTCTCCATTTGTTCAATTTTTCTTTCTCTCCCTGACATTGCTAGAGATGTACAGAAGAATCTATGCATGCACAAAATTCCAGCATGTTAAATGTTCCCTTAAGCTCTGATTTAGATACACGAAGCTATACCCTGGTGAGCTGTGTTGATATTTTTACTATTGCAAAGCTATTACTAGTAGCTTTAGTAGCTTTTTTTTTTTTTTTTTTTTGCTAGTAGCTAGTAGCTTTTACTACTGCAAAGCTAGCCTGTAAGACACAAAAATCTGAGTCACAAGAATTTTCTTGTCAGCCTTCTGCAGAGTAAATAATTCAGGAAGTATAGCAACACCAGGCAAAGTAACTTGAGTAGTTTTCATGACCAAACAAGAAGTTCTTTGAAAATGTCAAGCTTCAAGTTTCTATTATTTTATTTTTTTTTATTTTATTTTGCCAGTCACTTGGCTAATTTATTTCTCAGCTCCTGTCAATAAATCTAGTAAAAAATATTTCAGATGAGACACTAAAGAGAAAAGCTTCGCTATTATTTCAAAGTATCGTAAAGTAGGCATAGTGTTTTTCTGGGTTTGCAGGTTAAGAGATGTAATAGATACATCACACACTGCTCTGGTGTTTTCCAGAAGCCAGAATGAGAATTTTCAAATCATCCCAAGACAGCTGTCTGTGATCAGACCTGTTCAAAGCTCCCTTCTGCACTGTATTCACAGAGAATATGCCTTTGCTGCAGTCCAGCTTGGCTCTCAGGCTTAACATCTTTAAAAAGTAGGATATCACCATAGCATCAAGAAAAGATAGTGGACATCACACTGCATAACAAAAAAGCTCAAGGAGAAATTATCTTAAACTCCATATTTCAACATATGCTGTCAACATTTAAAACACCAATAAACAAAAATAACATTGACTTAGACCTTCACAGATACTTTGCCATGAAAAAAAACCTTTAGTATTCCTAGGACAATGCATTGCTCTCAGACTTCAGATTTGTTCTTTTTTTTTTTTCACTTAGCTCTAGCACAGAGTAACATCATGCCCAGAAAGTCAGCAGACTAATTCAGTAAAAACTAGCAATCAATTTGAAATTCCCTTATTCTTTACTCTATTCTGAATGACTATCCTTACTTCCTTAATTTTTACAACTGCCTTGTGAAAAGACTTATTTCTCTTAACACCCTGAGATATTTATTGTGTAGATGTATGAATCCTTGATTTTAGTCTTGCAAATAAAAAACAGTATGAAACTTCAGAGGATTCTGAACACAATTATCTTTATTATTTTTAATGGAAATACATCAATAATGTTAGTGATATTAAATAATACATGCAGATGCCAGTGATGGGCACAGTATAAGAATTTTACATAGAATGAAGTGTATCTAGGTACACTAAACTTTCTGTACTGTTATTTGAATAGTAGCAAAACATAGAAACCTCAGAAGGAGTCTTCACTACACTTTACCAACATGGTGCAGTTGAGATTTATGCCCAGCCCTAATTATTTTATTCAGCTACCCCAACAGCAATGGACTTCATAACGATGATAACCTTCACTTTGCAACAGCATCATCCAGTGGTTACCAGAGGTATGTTACCAGACTCAGTTGGAAACTCTACTCCATTAAGATCTAATTTCCTCAAAAAACAGGTGTTGGAAAAATGTGTGCTTGTGATTTGTCACTGAAAGCCCCACTGGTTCTCTGCTAAATTGACAAGAGCCGCAATGGCAAAATACCAGCCTGAACAAGTACACCTATAATAAATCTCAGATTTCAACTTCTGTTATTAGGGGGTTGCCTTGCTAACATTATAAACTTTCACTTCCTGACAAAGGCCACACAATTAAAGTTCTATAATTCATACATTTATGTGGTATCAGATCTTTAGATAATCAATGCCTTCTATTCTCATGGTTTTAGATCCTTGGTTCCCTAATATGTTACTGTCCTGGTTTCAGCTAGGATAGAGTTAATTTTCCCCCTAGTAGCAGGTATGGTGCTGTGTTTGGGATTTAGGATGAGAATAATGTTGATAACACACTGTTTTACTTGTTGCAGAGCAATGCTTACACTAAGCCAACGACTTTTCAGCTTCTCGCTCTATCCTGCCAGCGGGCAGGCTGGAGGTGCAGTGGGAGCTGGGAGAGGACAGACCCAGGACAGCTGACCCAAACTGGCCAAAGGGGTATTCCATACCATCTGGGGTCATGCTAAACAATATATAGGGGTGGCTAGCTGGGGTGGGGGGAATGGCTGCTCAGGGATAGGCTGGGCATCGGTCAGCAGGTGGTGAGCAATTGCATTGTGCATCACTTGTTTGTACTCATTAATAGTAGTAGTACTATTATCATTATTGTTATTATTTTCCTTTCTTTTCTGTCCTAATAAACTGTCTCTATCTCAACCCCACAGGCCTTCATCTCTTTCTAATTCTCTCCCTCATCCCAGAGAGGGAGGGGGGAGGGTTAGTGAACAGCAGTGTGGTGCTTAGCTGCTGGGCTTAAACCACAGCAGTTACCCAGATAACAGTTCCAATACAAAAGATGTTCCTGTCCCTCTCCTCACACAAGAACAACCGTAACAAAAGATAAAATAAGCATACAAATGACCACCTATTTTTTTTTCTATGATCATTTTCTATGATTCTACAGTTTGGAAAAAGGACTTTCCAATTTACTGTAAGGTTCAAAGTTCTATCCCACAAAGGCCGTAAGAAAAGAAATTTCAAAATGAAAGCATTTTTGTGTGTGTAAAAGCAGATTTTTATTCTTCCAGACTGCCAGTAAAGAGGATGCATTGAAAAAAAAAAAGGGGGGGGGGGGACATGGAGAAGAGTGTCTAAAGTACTGATTTTTCAGGCTGCTTTTCTGCAGAGACTGGACTTCTGGTGTGCTATCTGCCATCCATCTTCTGGTCCCCACCAACATTTAAACTGTTGGCACAATTAGATTAGATTTGATAGAGATGTAGATCAATGTCAATGTATTATATGCCTACACATTTTGTGGAATTAGGCAACCAGGTAAAGAAGATGGACCCTAAAGCTGTCCCTGCTTTGAAAACATGCTACTGTGTGATATCAATTCTCACTAGGCATTAGAGGAGACAAAAGAAAGCTCATGTTTGTGATGCAAATCCACAGGAAAACATGCTTCCTTAGCTCTGCTAGTCATAGGACTAGCTGTTCTTAGAGTCCTCTGTATGCACAAACAGTGAAAAAGATTGAGAGTGGACATTGGTATCAGGAAATGCAAATACAGGGAACACAAGAAGAATATAAAGATGATTAACAGCCTATTTACCGTACTTACAGCAGAGTCTCTAATGTCTACAAAACATTATCTAACAATATAATGTGTTTGTACTTTTGTATTGAAGGTTAAGCCAAACTCCAAAAAGAACAGTAGTGGTGGTAGAGAAATTTGTCCCTCATATGTCCTGGTAAGGAGCTACATGTCAGTGTTCTGAACAGCCCATGATACTCAACAAAGCAAAAGAGCTTCTGATTCCCATGTTTTAAACTTCTGACAAGGAAATTACACCACTGTCCTCTTCTGGGTGGAATCCCACCTTGTGCTGGTACAGATTATGAGGTTGCCCATTAATGGCTGCACTGAAAGCACTAATAGTTTTATGTACCCACAACTAAGTCATGGTTAGCAAACAACGGTGATTAAGAATTAGCCTGGTCCGGTTCAAATTGCTGTATGAATTTTTCTAAAACTGAGTTAATACTCACTGGTGATTCCAAGGATATGATCATAACATTCAAAGGTTAGTAATGGCTGAGGGAGTTCCCTAAGGAAAGTCTTTAAGATAACAGCAGGAATATGGATATCGTGATAGTCATCAAAATTCACAGACTTGCCTAAAAGAAAGAAAGAAAAAAAAAAAAGAAAAAGGTGTTCAATCATATGTTTTACTTATTCTTTAAACCACCATTTAAAACCTGTTTCACACCACAGTTAGAAGAGAAAACCTTCTGTCTTTCCTGCTTTTGGCAACTCCTAGCATTTTCTTTTAATATTTTTCATGGAGTTTTATTCATCTTGCTGTAAGAGATTCTCCCCATTAAGGCATTTCATAAAATTACTTTACAGGGAAGTCAATGACTTGCAAAATGACTTCAATGTATTTCATAAACTATTGTGTAAAATTACATTTTGGTGCCATAGTCAAGGAAAAACACCAAAGGCAAAATGACACAAAGACACAGTACTTGGCATTTTTAACTAACTCTGGTAACTCAAACTGCACAGAAGTAATAGGGGTGTTTATGATAAAACAGACCATTTTTGACTCAAACTTTATCACTCATTAGCTGCTACGGTTTTCAGAAGCTTTGGTCTGACATCAGTTGATGACTGATGCTGAGTTGCTGTTCAGCAAGCTTTAAGTGCCTATTGCTATTTTTCAAGCTTCTGTATTAGTGCTCTTATTATGATATTTTAGTTTACAAATGACTTCATGATTAACTAATTATAAAAAAAAACTAGCATCTCTGCTTCACGAACAGAAACAAGATCAATAAGCCCTCACACTATTAATCTGTGGCAGTGGTTATGGCAGCTTACCCTGATTGTAGAGTTTCTGAACATCTTTGATAGTCTGGACACTGGCTGACCTTCTGAAGAGGCCCTCTACTTGTAGTCCTGAAAAACAGTTAATGTCCCATCTGTAAAAGCCATCACTCTCTTGCTTTTCCACATAGGTTCAGTTGAAGATAGAACAGAGGGAGAAGGTTTGGGAACAAATCCACTTGATACACTCAAGGTGGTAATAAAGTCTTTCAAATCAAATATTTTTGGGAGAATCAAATAATGTTGTAGCAGTGCCGATATCACTTTCTTTAATGTGTCTCACAGAAATACTACCACCTTTCCTTAAGTTTTTTAATGTGTTGTACCAACTGTATTTTTTTCTTTAGAAGTAGCTTTCAATTGTGCCTCATGACAAGAAGCTGCATATTTACATATTTACATTCACCAGGCTGCTTATGACCTCACCCTCACTAAGCGTATCTGCAAACTGAGCCCCAAACCATGCCTGTAATCTGCTATTCTACTTTTAAATGCCTTAAAGCCTTTAGCAAGCTAAAGAGAGTATTTGCAAAGATTCCCTAAGCTCCCTCTTCTGTTAGCGGGAGAGACAAGATCCTTTAGGCTGAGGAATTTTTTATAGCATCTTTGGATGGAGGAGCCTATATCTTATCATTGGAGGGACATTAGCCTCCCCAGCTTCAAGGCAGGTTTGTGCAGACCACTGCTCTTTCCACCTCTCTCTGAAAGTCAGTTGGATTTAAGACTCTGCCTGCCCATGGTATTTTGAAATACCTGATTCTGGTCTTGAGGCACTGCTGAAATACGTATCATAAATTTCAGGAAGGGTTCCTATCTAGTTTCATTTTATGACTTTGACTAACTGAAATCCGTTTTCAGCTACAGAGGAAAAACTTCATACAGTCAAGGATCTAAGTAGGATCTAAGTAGGATCTAAGGACAACAGCTTTCAAGGTAAGTTATTTATCTGAATTATTACGCAAAATGGGATTTGGACAAGAAGTGTTACTTTTATTGAGACTTGCAGTACTTCCTGCTTTTGAGTTTGGTAAAATCATTGTTTCCCTCTCTTTTTCCCTCTCTGGTTTGTGCTGTTCCTTCCACCCAGCAGGTAATGCGATTTGGCTCACACATAGTCTAACTTTGAGATACCTACTGGAATCACAGCTATGCAAAATATTAGACTACCCTTGCCTGACAAAACATAAAATTGCAGGCATTTTGAGAAGGGTGGCAGACTACCCACTGACTTCAAGGGATTGCTGTGTGTTTTTTTTACATGAATGTGTGACAACAGATGATTGAACTTTTATTTTCTTTATAATCTTGCAGAAGCTAAGTAGCCAGGCTGAAAGCAATGCTTGTGTATCTCAATTGAAGTATGTGCATACCTATTTGAATGATCAAGAACTATTATGCTATTCTAAAAATATTGAGTCATATACTAGTGAAAGATATTGCCATTCTTGTAAATTCACCCAGGTCACATGCAAGAGAACTTTTTTTACTTGAAAAACTAATAAATACAATATTCCTTAATCAACCCATTCCTTACAGAATACCATTTAGTATCGGACATATGAATTTAAAACAATATACTAAAAGGATAGATAGTGTAATATTGAAGTAAATTTTCAAAGACAAGTCTCAGAGGCTTTTGCAAAGAAACACAAGCTCTACTTAAAAGCTCCCCACTCACAAGATTTAGAGGCTTAGATGGAGTTTAGCTGAATATGGCCCCTTGTTTTTCATTTTTTTTTTGTTTGTTTTGTTTTTCTGAACACTTACGCTCTCTTTTTAAGTCCTAGGTTAAATATTAAAACTTTAGCTCATGCCTTCAAATCTGGAAGGAGTATGAAATCTCAGACTATACTATCTGAGAAGAACATGTGTGTGTTTACTAAAGGAACCCAATAGAATGTAATTACGATCTATTTGAAGGCTTGTTTATTCCCAACCACATCATGTTTCAATTGGATAAAGTTACTGCAAATGACATCACTGTACTAAAACTGTTGCTTTAGATTTATAGCGCAACTTGTCTAAAGGCATGGCTTTGGAAACACAGGTCTGACCAGCTAGCTTGTCAAGGCATTGCCCTCAGCAAACAACAAATGCAATAATTTTCTTAAAATTTGTAGAATTTTATGCTGGCTGTCAGAGGTTTTCCATAGAAATACATTTCAGAAGAGGACATCATAAATGCTTACAATTTGCTTTGCAGGAATTCCCTGAATAGTTAATGCTTTAATCTGATGTGAAACTCACTGTATAAACTACAGTGTAATAAATATCCATTTTTAACATGTTTATTCCTTTATTGGCTGTGCTTTCAAGAGTCTAATTAAAGACATTAATCTGTAGTGCAGACAGCAGCTGTACTTGTCTGGCCCTGCATCCCATCAATGTTACTGTAATGGCACATAACACCAAGCTCTTTCTGGATATGTTGTTTGGACGTCTTAAGGGGGAAAAAGCATCTTTCCTCCTCATCTGCAGAAATGGGGAATATGGGTGAAAACTTTGTTACTTCTAGAATTACTTTTCTTGGACAGCTAAAACTGAATAAATATACAGTAATTTATTTGATCAATAGTGGCAACAAGCCAAATACCAATGCATGTATCTCCATTTCTTACATTTGTGGACAGCCACATGTACAACTTAGTCAAATGACATGACTAATTAAATGCAGATTAATGCAACAATTCTTAGGAATAAAGAAAAAGATAAACTCTTTCTAAAGTAAAAGAACAGCAACTGCATAATAGCTGTGCCTTTTTTTTCATTAAAAATGCTCAGAACAGAAAGTAATATACTACAGGGATTTTTAAACAAATCATGGGTCATAACTTCAGCCCACTGGTAAACAGATTTGAGTCAGCAGCAGTTATGCTATTGAATGTGGAAAATGATGAGCCTGGGCACAAAGACAGACCTTCTGTTCCACATTTTTCTGACTTGATACATATGAACTGAGCGGGATCCTTCACTAAGAAGTTTGCAGGCTTAGTATTTGCTCTCAGTGCTTTCTGTGTTTCAGATGGGCCTGGCATAATAAGAGTAAGGGAAAGCTACCTAAATCATTTGAATGATGGTGCTACATGGAATTTGCCATGTCACATAGCCTGAACAGCATTAGCATATGCCCCTAGCTGGAGTCTCATAATATGGGACAGGAAAGGGAAAAGGGACCTAATGCCTCTTGTTGGTTATTCCACTGGGAAGGGTAAATATACAGCCTTACACACAACCAGGAAATATATTTGCCAAGCCTGACTCATCCCTTTCAGTCACTAGAGGGAAAAAAAAAAAAAAAAGAGAGAGAGAGAGAGAGAAACAGTTCTTGGAACTACCATAATTAAGCAACGTTTAGCACTAGGTGTCCCCACTGAAGTGAAATTAATCACTTTGGTTTTGGAGACAACATACATGCCAGAGCTACCAGAGTTACGAGATGAGGAAACAAAATTGGTTGCAGACAATCCTGGTCATTGCACTTGAAAATATCAAAATACTCGTTTTTGCTCTTTCGAGCATATATTTTGATGTAGCCTATTTACTTTTTTGTTAGCAGTGTTCTCCAATCAAGTTCTGTTTACAGCACGATTTATGTCAGCTATCTCTTTAAACAGAAAAAAAATATATATAGAGAGAGGTGTACAAGTTGAACTATTTTGCCATTATAGGCATGGGTATCCCAGTCCATTGAAAACACAAAAATTAGACTGAGAATTTAACTGAGTAATTATTTAAATGTCAGTAATCATAAATGAAAACAGACAGGCTTTTCATTCCACACTGAAATAAGATGTGTTTTACCATAGTAGACAAAATTTTACACTGCAATGACACAATTGTGTCACACTGTGAATTAATAAATTGTTGCTAAAAATACTTAACCCCCTTCTGCCTCCCTGATCAGTTGTCCTAAAGGAAATACACAGAAAATCAAAACACATAGAGATAAATTAAAGCAACACATGCTGTCACATTGCTGAAAACTTGTCAAAGAAAGAGAGATGAGAAAATTACATTCTTCTTCTTTCAATCATCCTTGATTTGAGGGTTGCTGGCATCAAAAACCTTTGTTAATTTGTCTGTTTTCACAAGAGAAACAGCAAAGAGTGAGCATTTGAATTCCTTCTGTCCCATATTGAGTTTGGAAATGCTTCTGTTTACTGCTGGTCCTGCCAAGTCTCAGGAAGTGTTCATTCTGATTTGGAATCAGCTTTCATCCTCACTAATACAACTGATTCAGGCATCTTCTTGCAGATTAACTAATTCTAACAAGATTCCCTTTTAAAAATCCAAACTGATTTATTTCTACCACGAAACTGATGAGTTCCTATCATATTTCGAGTAATATCTTAGTTGTCCAAAGTGGTACCAATTAAAAATGTTTATACTTAGGATAAAATTTGAGATTTTTTTTAAGGCTAGAATACAGTACAAATTTTGCACAGCCTTCCTTTTCCTTGTACTCTGTGCAATGAATACAGAACAAGTGAGCATGATGTCTGCAGTTTGCAAAGATGATTTGCACAGCAAGAAGGTCCATAGAAAATCAAGGACAGAGGGAAAGAGAAGGCACAGTTTCAGCCCTACAAAAAAGCTGAGCAGTGGCAACAAGAATTTAGAACAGTGCATCTTCCCTAGAACTCAAAGTGTATTTGTGTCCTTGCAGTTTTGAAATGTACAGTCTAGCCTTTGGATTTATGAATGAATATTCTCAGTTTACACTTGGCACCCCTGAACATAATTTATTTACAATTACTGAGCATCTTTCATATTTACAATTACTGAGTAATTTACAATTACTGAGCATACACAAACTGCTTTTTACAAGGTTCATTTTTATTTGATGACACATGAACCAGTCTTGAGGTTTATCTTGTCCCCATGAACCCCAGGTAAAAACATTCTCATGAAAACAGAAAGAGCCAAGAACTCAGAAATGTTTATATGGCCAATGTCAAGCTTTCCCAGTGTTGCATTTTTAAAAGATATTTGAGTGATCACAAGAAGTGGAGACCAGGAGGCAAAGTCACTAAGCTGCAGCACTCCATATGTACTCAGAACGCATAACTATCCATCTCTACCCATTCTGACTATCACCATCAGGATGCATTCATTCACATTAAAAAACGAAACCAAACTTCCTCCATCAGCAAGATTTGTTGTGCTTCATGAAAGGGATGGGAAGGAAAGATTAATCACTGTTTACCACTGCTTTTGCTATTGAACAGATAAAGGACAGTTTTAGTTGTCACTATAATCATACTATATAACATTTATTAATTTGTCATTAAACTTCTATAGTATAGTTATTACCGTTGCATTTAGAAGTTTTAGTCATTACCCAGGACTCTCCTGTGTCACAAGTCAACATGGAACAGAAAATTTGTGCTGCAAAGCACTTGCAGTCAGCAAAAGAGATGAAGTAAGAGAGAAAGTCCCAGTAATGGGGACTACTGGGAGACAATTTTTCTTTAGGGGACTGTTATTTTTCATTTTTATTACTGTAGAGTGATTCCTTCACTGTGAGTTTATTGGTCTGTTCCATCACTTCTGAGCTGCTACTGATCTCAAATGCTCTCTTTAGTAATCAGCTCTCCCAAGTTTTCTACATAATTTTTGTATCCATTTCCTTTACAATGAATCAAATAAAAATTCCTTTAAAAGCTGGTTTCTGACCTCCAGAAGTTGATCTGCTTACAAACAGAGTATTGATTTTGCCATGCAGCTTTATTTTTAGTGTTTATCAGTTAGTACACTCAAACATAGGTTAGACTTTAAAAACCAAGAGAGCATAGTGAATTGTATTAATACTGCTCTAAACAAACACCAAAATCACAAGCCACACTCCATCCAGCTTTTAATTTCTCTTGATACCTTATATCCAGTATGTAAACTGGTTTCTATGAAAACAAATAAAAAATAAAGAATACATTAAAAAAAAAACAGACACGTAACCAAAAGACATGAAAGGGAACTGCTGTGACATCTTAAGTTTAAAGGCAGAAGTACATGTCTGAATCCTAAATCCTTCAGTGGATAAAACCACCAGCAAAGCTGAACCATTCTGAAGCCATCAGGTCCGTCTCTGTCCTGTCAGGTCGCAGTGAGCAGCACCTGCAGCTGTAGCTACTTACACATCCCTGAGTATTAGGGACACACAAAGGTGCATCCTCTGTACCGTGGCATTACTTACATCCCTGGTTATCAAAACAGTCTGCTAGAAGTGACAGCTCCCATTTGCAATCTCACTTCAGCACAAAATAGGTTGATAAGGACATGTGGGGACATATTAACCAGAGAAAAAATTACTACCCTGTGGCATAAGCTAGGATTTTTTGAGCAAAGGGCCTGTGAGCAAAGCATCAAGATCATTGCCACCAAAGGAATGACACCAAGTTAGAAACACTTATGAATTGTTCTGACAAGAGAGTGAATATTTAATTAAGCAAGGTAATTTCTCATGGCATGGTAGAGATAAGGTAGTACACAGAAATCTTATTTAGTGCAAGTCAAGCCTTGCATTTTAAACTAGACAGACGAACAGGTTGAGGTTTTGAGTCTGAGCAAAGAAAAAAAAACATTCTGTGGCTTGCTGGTGGCTATGAAGATCTATTCACAAACATACTTTGTTAAACCTATCCTTTCTCTTTGGCTTGACTAAATCATTATCTGGCTTCAGGATGATACTTTCACTTTTTAAATTAAGAGAACTTCTCTATTTTGGTCCAGAAGATGAACTCTACGACTTAGTCTTAATGAGATGATGATCTTCTCAGATACTCAGAAATTGTTTTGAGAAACCAATTCTTCTCTATGAAGGTTAGCAAGAACCGATATGATGCATTTTTAAAATTCAGTAATAAAAACATCAAAACCATTTTCACCCTAAAGTCAAGCTAGAATGACTGAAAGTAGTGAAATGTCTGTTTTCTCTTCCTTTGTTAAAAAAATAACCTGAACTTTATTATAGAAATTAAGAAACGTAGTTCATTGTGTTTGTTGTAACAGCAACTGAGGCATCAGGCAGTAACAGATCTCATTTACATGATACAAACAGATGTACATCTGTTTATAGTATATTCTTTAGTGTCTGTTAAGCTGTTACAGTACTGGGTGACTTACTATGGATCCGTTCAGAGTCACCTTGCTCAGAGACAGTTATCTAAATATTTTCTTGGATAAATATATGAGGAAGAAACCTGCACTCACTGTTAATTTGGCTGCTGGGGATAAGGATGTAGTTGCTGCCTTCAGAGTCCACTCAGTAATGTGGTAAAAGAAGGGGAGTTGTGGCTCACTTGCAAACAAGGGTGTCTGAGAAGTTTCTGTGATCTAAGTTTCAGAAATTGATTTCAGATACATAGATGGGGAGATGTAATAATGGGAAGAAAGAGTGGAAATACTTCACCTAGTGTAAAACAACAACAACGACAACAAAACTTCCCCCTGCAAATTCTGTGAGGACAAAAACTATGCCAAAAATCAAGTGGAAAAGGTAGTGACAGTGAATTTTTGTCACTTCCGGAAGATGAACTGAAGTTTTCGCCACACTCAGAACTGCATCTGGAGTGCAAAGAACGCTGCCAGTCAGCCTCCAGGGCTGTCAGCACTGAGACCGACACTCGCTGAAGCTGATGGTAGAATTGAGACATTCCAGATTTAGATAAAGAGTTAAAATCAGAGCAGACAGCAGGTACAACAGATACCTGCACACTTATAATCAAGTGCAAAAAACTGCATGTCTATCACCTACTGCTTAACAGCCTTGGCATGGCAGGTAGTTGGCTTTCAAGCATCAGCTGGCTGAGAATGTCAGAAAATGCTCTACCTGACATGCCATCTCTCTAACCTAGAAATCTGGTTTGAGGAGATCTCTTTATGATAGGGAATATGTCAGCTCTGAACAAACCTATGCTCGGTTGGAAGATACCAATGTTGGCAGAGCCTGTGTCCTGCCTTCTTGGGGACACAGAAGGACAGAGAGCTGAGGAAAAATGTGATAGTCTGGCCAGCAAGCGCATTGGCTGGACTACAGATCTGTGGTCAGCATTACCATACCACTGACTTGCACAGATGCACAAAGAAGGCTTTTGTTCAGAAGTGTCATCACAATTCCTCGGAGACTATCCTTAACAAATGGTGCTGATACTGCACTGAACAGATGAATTTTTAGCCAAAAAAAAAAAAGATTAAGTTTGGAGAAAATGGATGATTACTGCTTTCAGAATAAAAAACATTAATCTAGGAGAAATTCTGCAATGACAAGGTTGAGACAACCCCCCCCCCCCCCCCCCTTTTTTTTTTCAACCCTGAAAGCTGAAACTTGTGGGTTGTTTTTTACTTTGTTTTGTTGTTGTTATTTTTGAGGGAGGAGGGCAAGTTTTTATATGCTGTGTTTTCAGAAAACTGAGGGCACCTGATCTGGATCCAACGACTGGTGAGAGGGAAGGGTCTGAGATAATGCAGTGGTGATGAGACAAAATAACAAGAAAAACGGGTCATGGGGGAGCTTTTGAGTCTGATCAGTACAACAAACTGCTAGTGAAACACTAGTCACCAAAATACAATGACAGCAAGAAACCCTCTAAATTTCTTAAAGATTTCTTTAAAATCTTTAAATAGGCCCAAGTAAATGCCAGATGAGAAAACAACACCTCCTCCATGCAGCCATAAGTTTAAAACAATTGACAATTTTAGTGACTGATTTTTCACTCAATTTCTTAATAATAACAGCTATGAGAAATAATCATATTAGTGCACATTCATCCTTGTTTCAGCTCTCCTGCCTCCTGTGGATTACCGAGGAAGAAGTATTTCCCTATTAAGATAAGCTAAATAGATGTAAGGATGATTGTTTCATAACAATTTAAAACATGAAAAAGTCTGTCTTTCATCTGCAGATGGGGCATGCACTGATACACTACGCAAGCTCTAATTATCCACTTACAATTATAATTACAGAGATTGTCTCAAGCTGCCAGTCACTTGCCTTCAACATCCCTAGTAGTGAACTATTTACATTTTCTGTATCCACCCATAATACATTTGAAACAAGCTACACCTGCAAAGTTTTCATCTTTAATATGTCTTGGAGCAGCACATCCAAACAATTTTATAAGCTTGAGTGGAAATTCTGAATTAGGACCAAGAGGCCTTCAATAAAGTCCATTGGGGGCCCTTCATGTGCTGCAGATCAGTAGGTACCTTTAATAGCAGAACTGGCCCCACTCCAATACTTGGCCTTCGGCAGCTGCAGGTATTTTGAAGATAAATCAGCAATTTCAAGAGGCAAGGAGCCAGCTGTTCTGCACACAAGCAGGCCTATAGATGCTACGCTCCGCTTGTGAACTGAAAGAAGGTATCCACTGCAGTGGATCTGTCTCTCAATCTCCTACACACATCATTAAGCATCACTCAAGGTATGAAACCTAAACAAAAAAGGCAGTTATTGAATATTCTTATTTTCTACAGGATAAACTGAATTATGCAGGAGCTTAGCTAGCTATGAGGGCATGATACTGCACTGATTTAAATGAAGCCAGGATTTCTCATGAGAGTCAGCAATACAACTGAGAAGCATTTTTCTTGACACCCCCTCTTTGTTTTCACAAACGTGAAGCTTATTCGGTGCAGGTTTTAAAAATGTTTGAAATTTCTCACTCAGGATTCAAATAAACTCGTAACTCGAAACAAACCCTGCTGGCAACCGTTAAAACGAACAGAAAACAATGATGCACATACTTGAATACTGAAAGGAAAAATTACCTTGTTCAGAACAGCAGTTCAATAATGCAGTTAAGAATTGGGAATATTTGGGGATGTAGGTTTGGGGTAAGCCTCTCTAACACTTGTGAAACTCTGAGGCCTTGGAACATGAAGGGCTATGGATATGTTACTGTCACGGCTTTCAAAAACAGGGATCAAAATGTGCAATTATATTATACAGAGAAAATAAAAGGAATTTCACAACTTTAGCCTTGTATCTTTCTCCCTGCATGCTACTTTACATTGCTCTGGTATGCACTGAGGAGCCCAGCTGGTACAGTCAACATTTCAAAGTTGCCCCTCTTCACTCTGTTACATGAAGGTGATTTAGGAGCTCAGATTTGGACATTTCCATTTTAAATAAGGGCCGTTGTAATGTGTTTCCCCACATACTGCAGCTATAGATAGGAACTCCTGTCAAAGGGTATATAACTGCCATTAAAAATATTTTGTGAAGGGAAGACTTCAGGTTTACTCCTGCAAAATGCAATTTCTTTAATGAGTTTTTATGCCCACTGGTTCTGTAAATACAGAACTACTCCTTGATTTTAAAAGTAAGTGCTAATTAAAATCCACCATATGATATGGGTTCATGATGAGGATTTCAAGACATCTTTTCTCACTTGCTATTCCCTAATCTAATATTCAGAGCAAGAAGGTGTTTTGTTTTGTTTGTTTCTTTTCCATAGTGGGACAATAATCTACTTCCTATCAAAGATTTTGAAGCAGTGCCCAATTGCCATTCAAGTTTTCAGGATTTAAACACAACCTTCAATATTAGGCTATTAATTAGGATATTAACTTTGGTGAATTGGGCACTGAGTGCTATACAGTTTCATGCTACTGACCTTGTTCTGAAAAACATATCATCCTTTAAAATAAAACTCACCTTTTCTTTTTAGGTAGGATACAGTTTCCTTCATTACTGGGGGGATTAATTCACCCTTATTTTTGTCCTTGATACTGTTAGAAAGAGGAAAAAAAAAGTAATGGTCTTTAAACAGTATTGAAAGAAAAGTTAAACACAAGACAGAGCAGTCTCAGGAAAAAACTTGGACTGAAAGCATACATTTGTTTCCACAAATAAAGGAGCCCACATCTTGGTGCCTGCACCAACTACAAGAGTCCTCCACAACTGCAGGAAGTGCTGAATGAGCCACTGAAAGAGACAACTGGGAGTTTCAGTCAAAAAGCCATTCCTAATTTTTTTTTTTTCCTGCTAGAAAGGATGTATGACCACAATGGCGATTCATAGACAGAAGTGATCTTTGCTGTGCTGAAACAGTCAAGGACAGTGGCAGAATGGCGTTCCAGGCTAACTCTGCCCCCACTTGAGGCTGGTTTTGCTCTAGTTTTGTTCCCCTCACTTGGCACGCCCCAGCTGGGCAGTGCTCAAGAGGTCATGGTGACAACAGAGGTGATTGCATTGACTGTATTCGGTTGTATGCCCCTGGTGGAATGTGGCTTTAAGGCAGCTTAGAGGCAGATGAGGAAGGAGTTTGCAATGAATGCTTTCTAATAGTCTTGATCAAGGGATGCTGCAAGTTTAGGAGCCCTTTATCATGCAGATTTTTCTTTGTCATTTCTTTTCAAGCCACAGTGTATGTATAATTAAAAGGATATTGTACTATTTATTTTGAAGGCAGTGATTGATGCAGTGATTGATGCAGTGAGATTGAGGTTATTAATGCTTTGAATGATTCCCATGAAATGAGATTTCTTTCTCTTTCATGAGTGAGCAGCCGAGGCAAAAATCAAACATAGCACTTTCTTGATCTAGACAGCATGGAAAATTCCACAATTATCTTATTAAAAAAAATGAATTTAGCAGTTTTAGAAGTATAACAAAAAAGACAGTATCTGCTGAGCATTCTGCTACATTCATATAGTAATCAACAAAAAAATAAAGGACACATCTCAGATTTAAATGTAGCAATTTTATATGTCATATTTAAAGGGTGACCAGATTTACTGACAAGCTCTAAAGCACCTGCGCAACACAACATGGAGACTGTGACTGTACTGAGGGAGGCTGCCACTTCTGCAGCTCATCTACAGAGTATGCGAGATGCTTACAGAAGATGATATACACAATGTGTTAAACATACCCTCAACCTAGCTGAGGTTTGCACCTGTAGACAGGAAAGATTCTTACAGAGTTTTTCTTTTCAAAGCACTGTGATTTCTTTTCTTTTTGTCTAGGCTGGCTTAGTTTCTCAGCATAAAGCAACTGATACTAACTGGAATGTATTTGATAAAACTTCTGTAACACTGTTGCATGGAATGAGCAATCCAATATTCTATTTTGTGTTTACACTACACATAAAAACATATTTTAAAATAAGTATTACAGCTACGTCAGTCAGCATGGAGGGGTAAGGAAAGTGGTGAAGGAAATCTCCCCCTCCACCTCGCGTTTATTTGCCTGTGCCTATGAAGTGAGTTAGAAGAGGTCATGTAGACTGTTTGATCTAGGTTCTCTAGGCTTAGGAGGCTGCCCACCCAGCCTCACACACAGGGCTGGTGAGGGAGCTCCTCAAAAGGGAAGAGTCAGAGCAGGATCCTGCCTTAGACACACACCCACCGTGTGGTTTTGCCTCTCTCATAAACTGACAGGAATATACTTCACACCATTTAGTTATTCACCCTTATAACGTTTTCATCTAATTCATCACCCCAGTGACACAATGCTGAGCCATCAGTGCCATTTCTTCCAGTTACAGTTTTACTGTCCACCCAGCCCTGCTCTTCCTCTTTCCTGTCTTCACCATCCAACCTCTTTCTAGGCACTCATGTCTGTGAATGTTATCCAGATCTTCTCAGACCATATTCTTTTTCCTCTACGGTGCATATTTAGTGTGTCTCTTCCCCTGGTGCTACGTAAAACAATACAACTTGATAGGTAATTGGGATAAACTTGCTTATCCAGCTCCTACATCTTGCTTTACTACTTCAAATACCCTAGACCACCCTGCTGTTCAAAAGGAAATAAGCTTTCCCTTCAGCCACAGACCTAATGAAGTTGATCTGCTATGGATTTGTATCCTGTGTCCTATCAGTTTCCTCATGATAGTGATTGTGGATAGTTTCCTTATGTTATAAACTCACTTTCCTTCCATGGTACTTTCATTTCCTCCCCTCATCTCTTTCCCTCAGGTTTCCTCACGTTAGGAACAACCCATAATTAATCACCACCTAAACACTAACTGGCGTATCAGTAGACCAAAGACAAAAAAAGAACCTAAATTTGTGCTATAGTTCCCCCCCTTCCAGACAGTGATTTTTAAAAGCTTGTTGAAATGTAGCATTTGTGAGAGCCCTTTCCTCTGCCGAATGTGGTTGACATATGTCTGTATCTTCCCTACAAAACCTGACTAAAAATCAATCCACTGAACTTTTTTTTTTCCTGCTCTTCTTCAACAAAGTACCCATACCAGAACCTGAAGTGTATAAAATTCAATTCTGATGTATGTATGTATTAATACTATTTTGTGAAGACAGTGCTGTATCTATATGTAACAGGAACTGTAGGAGAGAGGAATTTTCTGTAATGTAAGCAGACATAGGAATTTTGCTAGAAAATATACTCCAGTTTTACCTACCACATTCACAACATGATAATTTTAGTCATTTGACCAAATAAATTCTGTGTATGTGTGCAATGCACTTGCAGGAAGACCAACAGTAAGGACTGAGTTTAATTCAGATAATCCTGAAGTATGACCTTTTATGTATCAGTAATTCTCATCATTTGCTGCTGCTTGCAAGTATGATCTTAAGATCAAATGATACAAATTCCTGTCCTTACACACTGGCAAGGCAACATTAATTTCAATATGAAGCATTACTGGACTTGCTGGAGTAATCACTCTCTGCAATATCATAACAACATGGCAATAGCCAGAAGATTTATGACCTGACTTGTAAGTCCAAATTCACCTTTCTCATTACCACAGACATCTTGTGAGAGCTACGTTAGAGGCCAGAAATGCTTCACGAAAAATCTCACTGACTAGAGACAGACATGGCCTGAAATGCTACCAGGGCCAGGTTTATGACCTTGCCCTCAGAGGAGCATCCTCTTCCTACCCACGGTGACAATCAGGTACCTGAATACCCGATTTTTTTTTAACCTGAGCAAAATATCTTTCCCAGCAGCATAATCCTCCTAGCCGCTTTCAGGATATGAATTCTGTTACTCCTAAAGTACTAAGTCTCTCCCTCTCCTTCCAGCTTCAGCATTACCTTCAACAAACTTCCAGCAGTTTCACAGATGCTGGTGACACCATAGCACAGAAAGTCAGTGTTACAACCATGCAGGAGACATGCAATGCTCTCAGAACAGCTCTGAGAGCCAGGTTGTCCTCCCCTTCACCCAACATCCACCTAGACCCTTGGGAGGAAAAATTTAAAAGCAGCTTTGCTGCAGTGCCATGAGCTCTTATACCAGCCCCTGCAAAAGGAACACAGCCACATAAACACAAAACATGTGAACCACATACTATGCTCTGAAAGGTTGCTTCTGAATGGGAGTTGTTTTCTCTTGCAGCAGATCACCGTTGTCTAACAACCCTGATGCAACAAAATAGGAGAGAACAGGCAGTGACTGTGCAGCCCCACTAACAAATTAACCTTCCTAATAAACCAAAAAGCAAGGGGGTTCTAGGGGTTCTCTGCACTACATGCAAAGTTGAAATCCCCAGTGAAATGACATACCCCAGACATGTATTAAACAAGAAAAAGTGTTGGGAGATTAGGTCAATTCCAAGGTCACCATCCGGGATACCAGTGAAGGAAAGGTTGCAGCAGATCAAGACAAAGACAAAAAAATATTATAGCCTTTCTCATAGGGCAGTTATGACACATTCTTTGTGTGCCAAATAATTTTATTTCATGTATTCAAGTCAGTACCTTAAACTTTTAGGACAACTTTTATTAAAATTAGTTGAAAGTCTAATTCACTTAAATGAGAACATTATCAAGACTTTAATTTGTTTGGAAGCTGTTACATCTTTATTGACAATTTGAGCTCATGGAATCCATTCTCAGTCTCTCTGAAGTTGCATTGATTGTTTTTGCTTTCTTACAGCTGTTCACTCCAGAGGCACCAAATAGCAGCCCGGCAGCTTTTTATAAACGTTTTCTAATTATTATCGTTTCCCATAAATGTGTTTCCCCATTTCAGGGTATAAATAGCAAACTGATTATTTACAGCACTTGCACCTGCTGAGTGCTAGCTTATCTGTCAGAGAGGTGAAACAAATAACTGGGCTATAATTTGTAATAATAAAACCTACACATTATTTTTCTGTTTCTAGGAAAAGAAAACCCTAGTTTCTGCACATTTGCCACTTTCTACAGGATTCCTTTTCCTCTTGAGGAAAGGTTCTGTTCCAAGCACATGAAAGAGGACCTCAGGATAAACTGTATTTTAAAATAGTGTAGAAAGTCACATCACAGAATCACAGAATCACAGAATTTTCTAGGTTGGAAGAGACCTCAAGGTCATCGAGTCCAACCTCCAACCTAACATGCCAAGTTTGTTCTATTTTTCCAATACCAGAGAAAGTCTGGATGCATACTTTCACAACATTTCACAATGTGGGAGATAGTGTTCAGTTTACTGGACCTAAGGTGACAGAAAATAATAGGGACATTACCTCAGCTAATGTAAATCAGACCAGCTCAGAGGTCAATGAAATTACACCTCTATCTTTTCTTTGTGGATCCTGTCAAGTAATCTGCATTTTTCTCCTCTTGTTCAGGATGGTCAGGATGGTATGACGAGCAGCTGTGCTCTGTGATGGACTATGGAAACTGCCACTGGAGATCAGGCTGTACGACAGGCAATTTGAAATGCAAGGTCTCTTACACTTTCTATTTAAGACATGGGCAAAACAGAGCATTTCAGTGCACAGTATAGTTTTCTGTAACTGGTGTCTGAATCATAGTGCAACAATATGTCAGACTCAAGAGGGATCTATTTCAGTAAACACAGTAGCCAGGGAGACTGAGTATTCCTCACTATAGAAATATATGATTAGTTACTGTGACATGTTACACATCCAATGACTCATTTCTAGTCTGTGGACAGTTATCATGAAGGGCCTCCACACATTGTTCTGAAGTGTCATTAAGTATTCTTGGTTGATAATCTCTCTATTCTCCTCCTCTCATTTTCATTTTTTCCCTGCTGAGACATGCTGAGATTCGGTTTCAAATGCATTCTTCTCCATGGTCACGCATGCACAGCATGCACAAGAAGATTATGACCAAAAGGAAAGTACCCTGAAATATTTATGATAACAATTCAACAAGCAAAAGCTGTACGGTTGTTGCAATTTTGTGATTTTTTCTCTGCCCTCAACTAGATAGGAAATGAAAGCATTTCCTATATTCCCACAAAAGTTATTTAATTTTAGATTTTAAAACCAGTCAGAGAAAACAGAACAATGTCAACAGCTAGTCAAGGTCAACTGTGTTCTGTGGTGGAGCTCAGCTGTAGCCATCCTTGATTACAGGGGCAATAGGGTGCAGCAACAGGGGTTTGTAGGAGCTTGTTGAACATACAGCAGAGGACAATGATACAATTTGGCCCTCCATGGAAACTTCAGCACAACTTGGTACCAGACTTAAGTTCTAGCTGCAAAGACCCTGTAACTCACAGGAGCTCACGATGATGCAGGTTTCTATTTCATGTCTCTGCCTAACAATAAACACACCTACATTACAAAGAACTACATTTAAATAAAGTAGGATTCTTTGCCGAATCACAATGTGAACACTTGGCTTGGGATAACATAAATTTCTGTCACTCAGTCCAGAACAGATCTCTGATCTCCCAAAGCCCAGTCTCATACCCTTGCTGTCTTGCTCTTCTAGGTAAGATTCAAGCATACTGTGCAGGAATACTTACCAGGTTAAGTGCATTAGTGGAGTTAATTATAATGATTTTTTTTTTTTGCTTTAAAAATAGTTATTTTAATTAAGTCTGCTCCAACACAAGATTCTGGGTCCCTTCACAGGTCTGTTAACAGGCATTCGCAAAATTGGGACCACAGGCAGATGCAACTGGGAACAACTACCTAACCTGTCTTCCTTTCTGCACGTATAGCATGTGTAGCATGCACTTGATCTGTGCCTAGATAGAATAGTGCATGCATTGAAGAGTAAAAACAAAGTTATGACTGTTCAGACTTCCCTCTGCACTTGAGTCTGAGCTCCCCTCATTTCATTGGACTGTGCAGCAACAGCACCTTGATTCACAGAAAAGCTCTTTAAAACAGACAAATATTTCTGAAAATCCCTCTATAATTACATACTTTAAGTAACAGAAATACACAAAAAAACTAGTATACGCATATTTTTGAAACACTGGAAAAGTCTAAAATAGCTATCTTAAGTTATGGGACACAAATAAAATGCCTGAGAGTGTTCTGCTGAATTTCATGGCTGAAATGACCAAAAATGCTTTCTGCCTGTATGTATTCCTCATGAGTAACTGCTAACTGTGGCCCATAACCCTCCAATGTCATCACATATTCCTTCAGTGATTCCTTCAGGTATTTATAGGTTTATTTTCTTCCCCTCTGCACAAACAATCACCTTCAGGATTCAACATAAATATAATTCTGCACTTTAAAGATATAAAGTCAGCGTAGTGTTTGTTTCTTCCCCCCACATAGAGCGTAAGTTGACACTGAGGGGTTAAAGAGATCAAAAGAAGACTTAAACTCAGATTTTGGATCATAAGCAGAGAAGGGTAACATAAGAAATAAAAGTTTTGAACTAACCTGATCATACATGTAAGTCCTTCAGCTAACTCATAAATTAAATGCAATTCAGTATATATTACATTTCCGAGTATTACACTCACAGCTCTCACAGACTTTCCACGATGTTTAAATGCCTAGTTGCCTGATGTCATTTTGAAAATTCAACTCTACAAGGTTAAAAATGTCTTTGTGATTTAACCGATTAGTCCAAGATGAGACACTGGTTCCAAACAGCTATTTCTCAGTGTCTCGATGGAAACTTCCTTCAGTTTTGTCTTGCTGTTCTACCAAACCAGGATTTTTTTCCCCTGCAAACTGGATGAAAATGAGAGATCTTGAACCAATGCTTAGTCACTTTTTGCTGTTCTAATTTTTAATTACAGCTACAAAAAACAAATGCATTAACAAATACAAACTGAGAAAAAAGTTAAATGAGGAAGTGTTACCTAAGACAGCATTGTCTGCTGCTTTTAGGGAGAAACATTCAAAAGGATATGGGTTTACCACTTTCCATAGCCAGAAGTTATTGGGATGCCATTGTGAAATATCTGATCAAAATTAGGCCATCTATGAGGGCTTTGGATAATCTCATTCACCATCCTTTAACTGCCTGAATAAAGATCATCATCCCAGAAGTACAGAAACTGGCAAAACCTCAAACCTATGGGTCTTTATTATTAAAAAAAAAAAAAAAAAAAAAAAAGATTCCACAGAGAAATAGTCCTTTAATGACAGTAGCTTTCTCTCAGCAGCACGTAGCAGATATATTCCCAGATGAAATAGGAACCACGTAGCAGATATATTCCCATAAACCTGTACAAAATAAAATCAGGCTATCCCTGCAGCCCTCTTCAGAAAACAGAAACAACCTCACCTGTCTCTTTGGTGGGAGGTCACTGAACATTTTGACATTACAGACTATAGAGATCATAAAAGTAGAAGGAATCAGCAAGAGCAGTTAATTCATCAAGATAAAAGCTAATACTATTTTTTGTTAAAAAAAAAAAGAAAATTAAAAGCTAATAAAAAACAAATTTAATAATATTTTTTTGCTCCATCAGCTTTATTTTTTTTTTAAAAAAAAAAAAAAGCATAAGGCATTTTAAATCCAGTAAAAATCAGTTCATCTACTCATTTATAAGTTGTAGGGGATTTGTTTATTTGTAATTTCTGCATGGTGATGCAGCACTACCTCTTCTGCAAGAAGTGATCTAGACAAATGTGGGCAAACGATAATGAATATCCACAATGCTTCAGTTTTGGACATCAAAGTGCTCTGAACTCACACAAGGAGCCTCCTTAGTGAGTGGTAGAACTCTCCAGACCAAAAATGATAGTAATGCTTCTCTCAATGATCCTCCACCGACAGACCTTCCACAGAAAAGTTCTTTTTAAAGCAGCCACCCTCTATATACTTGCAAAGGTTGAGGCATGTAAGAAGGATGTGGTTTGCTGATGGTAACACAACTGGAAAGCAGCAGAGCCAGGAAGGATAGCCCCTGCACACTCATCATGTGCAACTCAGTCAAACACACTGTTCAGAGACACTGTTCAGGCACAGAGAAATAAAATACCAGTAGCAGATGGTAAGTGTGTCACACAACATGCTGTCTGATTGCATAAGCCTGCGAGAGGTTAGATAGAGCTGCTTGAGAAGCCAGGCTGGGCTGGAGGCAAGTGATAGCATGCCCTGATGCCAGACAACAGTCCCACCTTTACTATTGAAGCAGTGGCTTAAAACATTGTCCTTCTTAATGTCCCAGTGAAGCCCACCTAAAACATATTTTCTGAATTAGGAAAGTGAGTTAGTCGCATTTCAAGTGTTAGGTTAGACTCTAAAGAGGTATCATAAAAGTTAATGTCATAGTAGCTCTTACACAATAGATATGGATTGTTCTAATATCAGGCCTTCCAGAGAGGACTGATGCTTAACATTTAACCAGGGGAAAATTACATATATTTTATATCTAATTTAAAGCTGAATCATTAGAACCAAAAGAGCAGAGTTGGGGGTGGGAAGAAATCCGACAAATGTCCATGGATAAGACAAACTGAATTGTTTTTGTTGAATGCAAACAGTATTTGTCAGCCACTCTTGAGAAGGACACCATCACAGGGAGTAAGGCCTGTCTTGGATTCATAAAAGCTACCGCCTAGCTCTGTAGTTTTATGGCTTTCAAAGAGAACAAGAAACTAAACATATACTAAATGAAACATCTGTTGACTTTGCGACCAGTGAATTTGCACATTATAGAAGGCTGCAGGATATAGAAATCTTGTATTATATAAATCTCATGGCTTACTATTGTAGGCTGACTCCAAATTGCTGGGTAGGTAGAGGTGGTCTTGGTGGAGGAATTTTAACAACAGGTGACAGTTTTCCCTTCTGTTTCCTCCGAAGATTTTCATCATGTCTGCAAAAATCAAGAAATCACTGATTTTCTCTGCATCACAGCTGACGACCTGTATGTACGAAGAGGTACCATTTTTGTTCATAACACTAATCTCCTGACAATACTGTATATGCTGCAGGTCTTATAGAATTTACATTTTAATTTAATGTAAGAATTAGGGAATTTTTAAAGTAGTATTTGCAGAAGAATCATTAAGCAAGGCACAGAATCCTTAAGCAAGGCATGCTTCAGCCAACAGAGTGCACTAACAGATGTGTCCAGATGTCCAAAAAATAGGAACGCACTACAATTTAAAGCTTACTTGCTACACAAAATATAACTTCCCTCTCTTTTGTAGCCATGCAATCCAATTTATAACCTTAGAGCTGTAAGGTATTTTCTGTTACTCCCTATTTACAAAAAAGGTGTGTAAAAACACAACAGGCATCAATAACTGTCAAAATCAAAGCTTCCAGTTACCTTCATTCAGCAGTGACATAAAATCACTTCCTGTCAGTATATCAAAGCATTTCCATGTAAAGCATTGAGTCCTAAATACTGTTATTGATACTAATACCAGCACTTGACAATTTTGGCATATATACCCTGTGCATGTCTTTTTCTTTCCCTCTCCATTACTCCTCCCTAACACACATACATACACAACATAAAAGTTCTGTTCATTCATAAAAATGGATCTGCTAACAATAGATGTATCCATAAAGTTTAAAATCAATCAACTCTTTGCTGATTGTGAATGCTCTTATCAAAAGGAAGTCACTTGATCTGTTACAATATGCAAGCGAAGATGTCAGGATTGTTATTTTTGCCCATAAACATTACAAGGTACTCACAAGCAGTAACGACATATGGATTGGTTTTGTTAACACTCACACAGAAGCTGCAATTATATGAAGAAAATGCTCCACAACTGAGATGTAGATATTTCAGATCTGTAGAAAACTATAAAGGGTTCTCCTCTGTAAATACGTGAAAAACTTTAGCGTGTCTTTCATGACATTGCAGCTTTCAGAATTAAATCCAGCGAAGCACAGATAGGTAAATTAGACTCTGAAGAAATTCATCACTGAAGAAATATGATTAGATTCTGCTTGGAATACAATGAACATGACACAGCTCTACCTGTTAAAAGGTGAGACCAAATATTTGAAACTTGCCACTTACTGGATGACTTCTTGAGGAATATTAAGCTGGTCATATTTGAGATGTTCTCTCAGGTCACTTAAATAGTTCAAGTAGGTGATTTTTTTCCCAAACTTATGGCTGAAAAAAATTGCAAAGAAGTATAAAAATCAGCATGAGAGGAACATTTTTGAAGGGTTTAGTTTCCATTACAAAAATGTAAGTGCTGATGCAACTCAAAATTAGACTGTAATTGAAGCAGCAGGAGACATAAGATGTATTTCATTTCATATGATCAAACATACACAGTTCATGCCTGAGAGTCTGATTTGAATAAAAATAACTGACTTCCATCTGAACGTTTTGTGATTTGCATAGATATGAAAAACACTGCTTTAAATGACACTGAAAAACAGCTTTCATATAGCATTACAAGGCTTGCTAACAGAACTGTTAACTTCTTTTATGTGGCCAACAGACTATGTTTGTGTTATTTAGGTATTCCTCCCTACCAAAAGACAGAATAATGGCACCATAGACAAAAACTATAAAGTAGTAATCGACAGGCAAGACTTTCAAAGAGTGGACAGTGTATACCCTTGAAGTGTTGGGCCATCTGTTTTGGAAAGGGCTGAATAGCTTCTAGGAAACAACTTGAATAATAAGGCTCTTTTGACAAACTGCACAAAACAGACTTTCAATTTTAAAGTACCAACTATTAGTAACTGGGTCTTGAGTTTCAGTTACAGGTGGTCCAAAATAATTTCATATTTTTCTGCAGTACAAAATATCTGTCCTGTAATGAATTGTCAAGAAAAGTAGTAGGTGTTTACAATAAAAACTGCACTTTGCTGCAAGTTACTTTGATAGCAAAACTAGAGAAAAATTCTCTCACAGTAATGAATTTGTCACTGAACTGTCAAACATATGTACACATTGTCCCTCTAGTGGGAGATGGTACAAATTAAAGTTGCTTCAGAATTTTAGGGGCTTTTAAATGCAAAGTGCAAAATTTTGCTAGCAGACAAGTGATTTTGTAATCTGATAGTTATCTGTCCCTGTGTGTACAACTTCAGAGCTTTTCAGCTTGTCCTTTTTCCAAGCATTTTTTTTGGCCTGTGATTTCAAAATTATAAGTCAGGGCTAACAAAGAATTCTCTGTGAGTGACTTAGGAACTTTTCAGAGTTTACTCATACTTTCAATTATTTTCTCATAATACTTAGTATTATTATGACATATGACATGTCATAATAATCATTATTATTATTCCCAGTGTACAAATTTCTGTTGGTCATGTGGTGTTGTTTTGTTTGGTTGGTTGCATTAACAAGTAGAGTATTACCAGATCAGAGTCAAAACAAGTATCCAGGTATACAGTGGTAAAAGTTGAGTACAACCAAGAATACCCAATCCCGATGAAAGCAGGGTGTTCAGAAGGAAAAGATGATCATGCATCTAAGGTTACAAGCCCTGGTTTGAATTTTCTATGCCAGATACAAATGTTTAAGTTTGTCAATATCACTCATTTTCTCATCCAAAGTAAACAAGGATTTAAATGCCAGTGTATCAATGTAACATACTGTTGTAAGAAAAAAAATTATTAATTTTATTTATCATCTTAATATCCAGAGAAAACGAATACTTGAAAAGTTAACTTTTTCTTTTCTAAGTATTATCAGCCAATTATTATTCTAGACAAATAATATATCAGTCAAAATAAATATCTACAGTAATTCTTCTTGTTTCAAGAACAACAGATTCCAGAATGATTTCAAGCTTTAATTATTTTTTTTATTTTCACACACTTCTTGCATGTTCTGTTCAGTCTAGAATTTAGATTTCTCCCTTACAATTAAATAACTTGCTGCTATAACGGACATCAGTTGTTCGTTCGTTATGGTTTTCTCGAGATACGTTGCTTTATTCCTTTAACCCTGAGGACATTCATAATATATTTTGCAAAATGTTAGAATTTGAAAGTGATAGAAGTTCAGGAGCAAAATCTTAAGAAATCCCAACCAACTTAGCATTTATCAGTATCCATCCATTGTTGTGGGTTCCATGTAGCTACTACCATCGTTTTCTACTACACAAAGGAAAAGAATCTACCAGTAAAATACATTCAACATTATACCCTCCATCTCAAATTCTTAGGGGTACTTCAGGGCTTATCTATTAACTCTGAACACATGAGTAGCATCAATCCTATTCATCCCAGCATTTGAGATCAGATCAAAGGTTAAGCATTCATTATCTGCTTCACCATACAACCCAGTAACTCCAGTCAGGGACCCAGTTCTCTTGTGCTAAGTACTGTTAAACAGGACAAAAAAGTCATTCATGGGCCACAGAATAATTACATTTTAAAGTGGTGTTTAATTTAACATACCACTGAACCTACTATGAATCAAGACTGCCTTTTCTTAGATAGAAAAAACCCTCTACCCTATTATTCATAACCAAGCTTAAACTCATCTTACACAGTAGGTCAAAGCAATTTAAATGGGTGTTGTGCTGTTACCTGTTATATATGGAGTGGTAATTCGTGTCGAGAAAATGGTTGATATTAATAAAGAAGGAGGACATTTGGGAGTGTGGCCATGGGGGTAAGAAAGCCCTGTGGTTCATGATAACATTAGACTCTTAATGATGAGGCCATCAGGAATGTAAAAGAGTTTAGAGGGAACAAAGAAGGGTGATTCAGGAGATTCCATGCAGTCTGGGGTTTCTTGTTCTCCAGCCATTAAGGCATGGAAGTTTCTGGGTGTTTGCTGTTGTTGATATATTCAAAGTTGTTTGGCCAATGGAAAGTTGTTTTGAAAAGAACTGCTGTGGAGAGAAGGGTAGAAGAGGGGAGCCTCCCCTCAAGATAAAAAAGGCAACACGATGAAGTTATGTCATCAATAAAGAAGCAGGAAAAAGAAGTGAAGAGGAACAGGCTGGCAGAACGGAGATCAGAACAGGAACAGGCACATTGATCGCCTCACGAAGATAGGTTCGGCCAAACTCAGCAAACTGCTCAAAGAAGCTCTTACTGAAAGTCACTGGAAATGGGTGCACCGGAGCTGGAAAGAAGCGGACCTGTGCACACAACTGCCTCTCGCTGGTAAGCAGTTGCACATTATGGGGAATCATACGTCCCTAGAACAAAGACTGTCCTGGTAACCTTACAGCTTATTCTCCTTATTAACAATCAGACAGTTTATGATCCTGAAATATGGGACCAAATTGAGGTCAAGGTGTGGGACTCTGCAACTAAAAACGACAAGGTAGCAGTGGGATTGCTCGGCACCTGGCGAGCAATCTCTGAGGCCTTAAAGAGCCCTGTGGGGCCACAATCACAAACGTGTGGCTTTCCAGACAGTGAGGGAGCTGTGGGCTCCTTTATTGATCCGACTGCTGCGCCATGGCCCCTCTGCTGCTACAGCCATCAAAGGTTTTTGCTGTTACACCCCCTGCTGACCTGGACTTGCCTTTTGACCCAGGCCTATTGGCCTTGAAGAGGAGATGGATATGCTTTTCTTCAATCTGGGAAGAACGGGATACGTAAGGCCCGAAGACTGAGTTGCTTGACAACTTAAAGCAAGACATATTGTTCAAAAGGAATGGAAAATGGAGTCTTGTTAGTAATCAAGAAAAGGAATGGAAAATGGAGACTGTTAAGTCATGGAACTTAAAGGATTGTTTGTTACCTTTTCTGATTGTACATATGTATAGGCATACTCGGGTTTAGTATGTAAAGCAATGTTCTATATATTTAGAATGTTTGATGTTTGTGTGTGCGTGTTGGTGGAGTGTAGACTCCCTGCACACCCAGCGCTGTTTACTTGCCTTTTAAACCTTTTATAGCTTTCATACCTTTTATCAGTATAGCTATTACTAAATTCAGATTGAGTTGAGACTTCATTTATAACATACCTGACATATTTTACTTCAAGCTTTTTAAGAGCAAAATATTAGAGAACAAATCATCCTTAAATAAACAGGAAAATGTGTTGAATAAAATGCGAAGTACCTTATAAGAGGTTTAAAAATATTCCACAGAATTTTTATGAAGTTGGTTGGATGTACAACATACAGTGCTTTAAGGTTTTTCTTATACCTAGTAGAAGAAAATGAAATTGTTAGAATATTTTTCAGTATCACAGACTGTAGAACTGAATAGATACAGCTGAATGAAAGCTATTATTACAGCAAGTTTCCATTGGAGTTTCATACTAGAGAAATTTTCTAAATTTTCAGATGTAAAATCTACACCTAATCTTTTTCTTTCTTACTACTTTTGTCTTATCTTTGGTCGTTGTTACCAAAGTTGACACCAATTACACATTGTTTTATATCAGATGGTCCCCTTCATTTAAAACAAAAGACTTTATTACAGCATTGCCTGATTTTACAGTGTTATATCACGGTACTCAACAGATTCTAGTAGGCTGAAACTGAAATGGAAACCAGGCTGCACAAAAAGACTCTGATTTTATTCAATCTTACTGCAAAATGAGATTGACAAAACACATAATCAAATACCCTGCTTTTCTATATAAACTGTTTCTTAGAAATTGCAAGTTTTCTTCCCAGTAGGGAAGCCTCTCTGGTGTTCACCATTCATTGCTAGAAAAAATAATCTTTAACTATTAAGAAAAATCTTCATGTAACAGGTTATGGTAAGAGGAAAAAAGGGTTCAACTCAGCAGTTACAACAGTTTTTCCTTTTGGGTTTTAACTGGACCCGTATATCTTTGAATAAAAATAGCATTGTTTTTACAAAGCCAGTATCACACAAGCAAGAACTACCCTCCTGTGCAACAGGCACCACTGTGGATAAGAACTCAAAATCAATGATAAAAACTAACAAGCAGAGCAGCTGAGGTGTTTTACTGATGTTTATATTTTAAGTCTTTTTTGCATCTTGAAGCAGTGGTCATAAGCCATTACTTCTATTGAAATTTACATACTTCACATTTTCCTGAGCTGCAATTAAATGCCCAAAAGACTTACTGAGCCTCTGCTTAAAAACGAGACCTATTCTTTTGAAACTATTCCAGTTAAGCATTTACTTTCATGATGCTAGCTAATTACTATATTCCTTTGTACTCTCTTTTTTTCTTTCTTTCATTTGACCCCCAAAACACATGCATGCAAGAATCTGAAAGGTGCTTTCTCCACATCCCCCCCCCCATCTGGCTAGTATAGCTGAATATTTATGTTGTGCTGTAAATACCGCTGTGAGCTTCTCAATGACAGTATGCTAAGAACTTCATTGTGTATAAAATGAGTGAGTGTAAAGTTGACTGTAACGTTGCCTGCTTTTTCCCAGCTACCTGTCTTTATCTGTTCCTCTGGTTCTCCTGTTTTCAGGGTTGGGATGGGAGAACAGAGAAAACAGATTTCGGGCTTAACCCAGTCACACTGTACACCAGAGGTATTCGCAGGTCAGAAGGCAGCAAAACTGAAGAAGATATTGCCCCACATAATGCCTCTCCCCATAGCGCTGCTGTAAATTAGTTTGGGTTTGTCTTATAAGAAAAAGAAAACAATAGGGTAGGCTTCCAATTACTTACAGTGATTTATTTTCAAGAACTGTCAGAGTACAACAAAAAAACAGTATTGTAGTCCAAACCTTTCACCAAATATAAAATACAGGATGTTATATATGGAGTGGTAATTCGTGTTGAGAAAATGGTTGATATTAATAAAAAAAGGATGAGATGTGGGAGCATGGCCATGGGGGTAAGAAAGCCCTGTGGTTCATGATAACATTAGACTCTTAATGATGAGGCCATCAGGAATGTAAAAGAGTTTAGAGGGAACAAAGAAGGGTGATTCAGGAGATTCCATGCAGTCTGGGGTTTCTTGTTCTCCAGCCATTAAGGCATGGAAGTTTCTGGGTGTTTGCTGTTGCTGTTACATGCAAAGTTGTTTGACAATGAAAATTTGTTTTTGAAAATGACTGCTGTGGGCAGAAGAGTTTAAGAGGGGAGCCTGTCCTCAAGTTAAAAAAAAAAAAAAAAAGGCAACACAATAAAGTTATGTCATCAATAAAGAAGCAGAAAGAAGGAATGAAAAGGAACAGGCTAGCAGAATAGAGACCAGGACGGGAACAGGCACATTGATCGCCTCACGAAGATAGGTTCAGCCAAACTCAGCAAACTGCTCAAAGAAGCTCTTACTGAAAGTCACTGGAAATGGGTGCACCGGAGCTGGAGAGAAGCTCAAGCTGAGAGAAGCAGACCTGCGCACACAACTGCCTCTCGCTGGTAAGCAGTTGCACATTATGGGGAATCATACGTCCCTAGAACAAAGACTGTCCTGGTAACCTTACAGCTTATTCTCCTTATTAACAATCAGACAGTTTATGATCCTGAAATATGGGACCAAATTGAGGTCAAGGTGTGGGACTCTGCAACTAAAAACGACAAGGTAGCAGTGGGATTGCTCGGCACCTGGCGAGCAATCTCTGAGGCCTTAAAGAGCCCTGTGGGGCCACAATCACAAACGTGTGGCTTTCCAGACAGTGAGGGAGCTGTGGGCTCCTTTATTGATCCGACTGCTGCGCCATGGCCCCTCTGCTGCTACAGCCATCAAAGGTTTTTGCTGTTACACCCCCTGCTGACCTGGACTTGCCTTTTGACCCAGGCCTATTGGCCTTGAAGAGGAGATGGATATGCTTTTCTTCAATCTGGGAAGAACGGGATACGTAAGGCCCGAAGACTGAGTTGCTTGACAACTTAAAGCAAGACATATTGTTCAAAAGGAATGGAAAATGGAGACTTGTTAGTAATCAAGAAAAGGAATGGAAAATGGAGACTGTTAAGTCATGGAACTTAAAGGATTGTTTGTTGCCCTTTCTAGTTGTACCTATGTATAGGCATACTTGGGTTTAGTATGTAAAGCAATGTTCTATATATTTAGAATGTTTGATGTTTGTGTGTGCGTGTTGGTGGAGTGTAGACTCCCTGCACACCCAGCGCTGTTTACTTGCCTTTTATACATTTTAGAAATATTCCTTTTATAAATATTACTAAATTCAGATTGAGTTGAGACTTCATTTATAACAAGGAGATCCCTTGCCTTTATTCTCCCTTACCCTATTTACAGAAGCAATAGATGCATTCTAGTAAACATACTCAGAAACCTAAAAAAAAAAATAAGCTTTTTTGGTCTGTTGCTGAGCCAAGAGCAGTCTCTCATGAAAACAGTTAGATGCTTCAGATGACTCCTTCCCACTGCAGCTCTATGCACAACCGCATTTTCTTGCATAGTGGATTTTAGAGTTTCAGGATGCTATTAAGATTCAAAAGACTGAGCTCTGGCACTAGACAACCAAACATTTTTGTACACATCTCAACTTCCATTTTTAAAGCAGGGTGGTGTGCAGTGTGAAATTCTCATGTATTTACATTCCAGCTTAGTCTAGAAACACCCAATAATTTTTTTTTCACAGTGTCTTTTTGGAGATTTACTTCTTGCTCCAGCTCCCAAATCAAAAAAATCAGACATGTACAAACCATCTCCCCAGTACGCACACAGTTGTATACTTCCACTACCAGCAAAGAGCCATTTATGTATGTTCTTGCTTCCAGTCATGTTGCTCTCTTGAAGCCAACTTACAAAACCAAGTAAAACAAGTAACAACTTGCAAACAAGTAAAAGCCTAACTCATTTCAATAGGAACTTACAGTTCCATTGATAAGTACTCATTTTCAGAGAATAAACATCAGATATTTAGTTTTCACTTCTGAAATGCTATATATAGAGAAGCTTTAGCCTAGACCACACCACATCCAACCCCCTCAAAAAGAAGTCATCAGCAGTAGCCATTGTTGCTCCAAAGGACAGGCATATACAAAGCACAGGGGTCACTTCAGGCTTTACATATAACAATGAATGCCACAAGTGCTGTGTGAAATGATCTGTTAGAAACTAATCTCTCCCTTTTCGTATTGATCCTAGCCTTAAGATGATTAAAGGTTCACACACAACTGTGAGATAACAGAGAATGATGGCTAATGGAGTGCCACAGGCTTCTTGTTAAATAGTGCACATAAAGGCAGCACCTCTCAGTTCTTGTTCCCAAGGCTTTTCATATATTTGTATAACCATTCCAACACCTAGGACATTTGTTAGTACTTCACAGAAGACATTTATAAGAGAACCAACAGACTGAGATAATTACAAAAATTTGCAATGGCAAAATAAACTCAACAGCTAGCTGCGGGTGTATTGGGATAAATATGCTTCCTTCACAGAAGTTAGCTACAGACATTACAAAAACAAATGAGTAAACCAAATATTTTGGAGACATACTTCCTGTCAAATTCTTTGTAGGCAGTTTGTAACCATTTCAAAGATGGTTTATTCAGACTCTTCAAGCCATAGTGAAAGTAGACAACCATATAATCATTCTCTACATAGTGGTCCAGAGTATACTTCAAGTACCTGAGAAGAAAGAGAACATTTTAGTTTTGAGACAGTTTACTGGATGGGATTCTTAACCAAGAAATAAATGTGCTCTGAACACTCATGACTGCAGATTCATGCTTGCTTCAATGTATTTATCAAATAAGTTTGTCTTGCTTTAGTGACAGTGTTGTCAATAATTCTACCTCAGTACAAAGCATGAAATTTAAAAGAACATATTTAATTACAAAAATGGTGGTGTTCACAAATCACTAAAAGATGAAGAAGACAATATGGGACTGTGCTTTCCAAGAAATACTTTAAAGGATGCATTTTAACTGACGGTGACTTCTATTTTTGCTGTTTTTCTGGTCTTTGTAAATTCCTTTCTATTAGCCAAGTTTTACTTTTTAAAATAATAAGTCTTTTTTTCCTCTCAATTTAAACCATTTTAAATTATAAAAATAAAATAATCAATTAACCCTAATTACTGCTAATTACAACTGGTTACAGTAAACTGTTTTCTTGAATATGTTTGCCTTTCCCCTGTTTGTGATACAGGGACTACATTCATAGATCATTTCCTTTAAAACTAATTTAAAGAACTACACTACTTATCCCATCTTGAAATAATACTGCATGTTTTATAAGAAGATTTCTGTACATTGATTCTTTTATGGTATAGCGTAAGATGCTTTTGTCTTCCCTTTCTCCTACAATTGAAAACAATGTATCGTCTATTACACAGCTCAGTGATTTAAATAAAGCAATGATGGAGGAATGCAATCTGGCCTCATTTCTTGCTGTGTCAGATTTGAACTTTCTCAAGTCATTCTCAATGCTATCTTATTATTCTGCAACAGAGCCCCAGCTATTGTTCTTAATTGCAAATAAGCCTTTTTCATTCAACAAAATATAGTTTCCTGTGACATTTATTAGGCTGTGGCTATTGCAAGTATGAAGGACACTGAATATTCACCTATGCAAAAGCAGGTAACTTCACTGCTACACTGCACTCCCACAGTCTTACTGATCTACTTACTTGCCCATCATACCGTAAATCTTAAGATTCCTTGTCTGGGACAAGGAATGCCACTTCAATTAATATAGTGCTGTTTTGATCCCTGACTTGAGTATTAAATAGTATTTTAATGGAAGTAGTGGTAACAGTTATTCAAGACTTGGAAAAAAAAATAGTCTGAAAAGAGTCTAAAATCAAAATATACCTAAACAGATACTCTTACATAAAGAGAGCCTCATGTTTTATTTTATAGTATGCAAATTCCTTGCCACATTGCATACAGAAAACCTGTACTTCTAAAAATAATTGAGAGCTTTGTGGGCATAAAATAAACAATGTTTCTGAACAATTAACTGTTCCATGGTTGTAACAGAATTGGAGGGACGTTATAAAAGCTTTACCAAATCAATTCTCTAAGTAATTTAATCACAAAACACCTGCCAAATTGGATCTACTCCACAGTTTCTTCATCAAAATTCAACATCTTAGTCTAACTATTACCAAGTGATCTACTCTAACACAGATCACTTGATAGTTATATTGGCAGCTTCACATTCAGACATTTTCCTTCAGCGCTCTCTCTTAGCACAGACTTTCAAAGTGAATTTGATGTAGGCTCAGGTACAAAAAAACATTTAAGTGTTCAAGTCCAGGAGAGTCCTAGGGCTGGAAATCCTAGTTTCATCAAGGTGCCTCCCTGCAGAACTGAGGAAGGTTCTTAGATCTGATGATGTGGTTTGTCACATTCCTTTCTTTGGCATTTCCTATTAATCTGTGCAGGCAACTCCTCTAGGTTAGGTGCTGACTGGTGGGGCTCTTATTCCTAGGTGCTAACGCTCCCCAAGTGTTACACAGCAACTTTTGGCTTAAGGCTGTGGAGATATGCTAGGTGTGATGAGCACACAAATGAAGCAATATGGTCTCAAACACTCCTCTCTGCTTCTCAAAAGTTGAGATAAGAACATTTCTGTCCTTTACAAGGGTGATGGATACTGATGGTTAAAAGGTGCTCAAACATTTTGGTAATGGTGGCTGTACAAGAACTCCAAAAAGTTTTAAAATACTTAATAAGAACAAGCATTTCATGGCAGAATAGATCTCATTGCAATGACGGACGGTGAGTTCCAGCAGAAACATGTCCTTGCTGCAGCAAGTTTATAAGGAAGAATGTTGTGATTTTTTAGTTATATCCTCTTTTAAACAAAAAGAATATTACAAAGTGAGACATAAGAGAGTTAAGTATAATAATATTGTACTTAATGCAGGCCATTTTATACAAAGAGGAAAAACACTAACACATAAATAACAAAAACTTCTTGTTAAGTGATTTAGGAGCTGAAGTAGCCAATTAAGGAAAACCTTGCTATTCGTGAGAACATATATACTGAGCATTAAAATACTAGAATTCCTCCTCTCTTACTGGTCCTCATCACAAATTCCATTTTAAAATACTATCAGAATTCATTAATAAAATTATGAGACCAAGTTAATTTCAGTACATTGTGCATTGCTTCTGCTAGTCAATATTCCAGGTGAAGTAACTGACAGTTTCATCCACATTTCATTGACTTAGTATTAACACTAGTAGGTTGTGCATTCTTTTTTCTTTTCACTCTCTAACTCCTGCTTCTCTGCCCTGAAAGCTCATTCATCTGGAAACAAGCTAATAGAAGTTCACATATAAAATGTAAAGTAGTCCACACAGAAGATTGAGAGAAACTTACTCCAGCAATCTGGTGTGATTGAGCTGGTGGGAAGGGGGCATACGGCAGCAACTGAAGGTAATCACCTTCCTTCCAAAATTGTCATCACCTAGTGAACAAAACAGTTAGTAAAGATAAAACTCACTCACTTATGCAGTGAGACATCAGTGATCTGAGGGAAAGGCTTGTATCTTCTCATACTGGGGGCTACCTTTGTATTTCTCAGCTCTACTCAACACCCTGTGAAACTCCACAATCAAATAGTGTCACCTACAGAAATCCGTTTGGCCACCACTTTAGTGAAATGAAGCAGCTGCTGGGCAACTGAGGCAACTAAGCTGAGAAAGTCACATTCAAAGGGTGGCTGGTAGTACGCAGCTCCTGAAAGAGAACGGTTAAGTCCTCTCACAGAATTCAGGAATGGAAAAAAACACGCTGGCTTTCTGTAGTAGTCTTAGAAGTGACATTTTTAAAGTCTTCATGCCTTAATTCTGGAATTTATAAAAATACTGTTCTGCTACACACACTTTTGGCATCTGCTTTGTCGAACATATAAGTCAATATTTTAACCAAATTAAGCTTTCTTAGATACTTTTCCAAAAGCACTGCTACATTCAGATCCATGAAGATCAATAAGACTCCATCCTTTAGCCCCTCTGGCAAAGCGTGTATTGTTGCACTCAAGTTCTGCTGTCTGGAAATCCAGACTCAGAAGTAAAGCAATGATCATACTGAAGGTAACTGCACTGAAGATTGTGAGGTGTTAAGATTTTAACATATATCTATATGAACGATATCAATTCTATTAAAATAATTCAGAAATATCAGAAAGTCATAGAATGGCTTCAGTTGGAAGGGACTTTAAACATCATCTAGTTTAAAACTATTTCCCCTTGTCCTATCATTATCTGAGCAAGCAAAATGTTGCTCTCCATCTTTTTTATAAGACTCCTTTAAGTATCGAAAAGTTGCAATAAGGTCATCCTGGAACCTTTTCTTTTTCAGGCTGAATAACCCCAGCTCTCTCAGCCTTTCTTCCATAGGAGAGGTGCTCCAGCCCTCTGATCAACTTCATGGCCCTGCTCTGGACCCACTCCAGCAGGCCCACATCCTTATGGTGCTGGGGACCCTAGAGCTGGCTGTAGCACTCCAAGTTGGGCCTCACAAGGCAGAGCAGAGGGGGACAATCCCCTCCCTTGACCTGCTGCTGGCCATACTTCTGTTGATGCAGCCCAGGGTGCAGTTGGTCTTCTGGGCTGCAAGCGCGTACTGCTGGCTCATGCCGAGCTTTTGGTCCAGCAGAACCCCCAAGTTCTCTCCACAGGGCTGCTCTTAGTGAGTTCTTCTCCCAGGCTGTCCTCATGTCTGGGATTGCCCCGACCCAGGTGCAGCACCTTGTACTTGGCCTTGCTGACCCTCCTTAGGCTCAGGTGGGCCCACTTCCCGAGCTTGTCCAGCTCTCTCTGGATGGCATCCCTTCCTTCTCTTGTACTGATCACACCACTCAGCTTGGTGTCACCTGCAAACTTTCTGAGGGTGCACCCAATGCCACTGCCTATGTCATTAATAAAAATATTAAATAGAACTGGTCTCAGTACAGACCCCTGAGGGACACCACTTGTCACCAGCCTCTACTTGGAAGTGGAGCTGTTGACCACCACTCTCTGGGTGCAGCATTCAAGCCAATTCCTTATACACTGAATGGTCCTCCCTTCAGTGGACCAGGATGTTTCAACTGAATTAATATTTGAGACATTATTGGTGTAATTTCAATATCCAAACTAAGCTATATTTAATCCTCGCTTCTATTCCCATTAAAACATTGAAGTTTGGCTTTGACATCAGTAGGAGTACAATAAAGTTAATAATTTGCCTTTTTTTAGATATTCTTTATAATTGTTGTTCTCCTTCCTCCTCTAATTATGTATGTAGCTGGAAAGAATAAGCAAGAAGTAAAATGGGGCAAGTTAACTCTATAGCATAGTAACTTAATGAATTAAAAAAAATCTTGCATTTCTTTGACAACTGGATAGAAAAGCTTCACCTGTCCTAGTCTGTATTACTGATGTTAATTCAAATTACATGATCTGAATGAACAGACTATTTCCCAGCTTTGAAAACACACACAGTTTCCATGAAAACCCACCACTGACAGTAATATGCATCCCAGAGGTCACAATAGGACAGTATTTTTTTTATTTTTATTATTTATTTTGTATTATTATTTCTTCTTAAAGCAATTCTGTTTTAGGTGTGGGAGGAGAAAAGGGATAGAAGAGACGAGATTAACTCTTAATGACTTTTCACTTATGAATGCCAACTGGTAGACATCTTCTGCATTATAATTTCCAAGCCTGCGTTATCACCAGAAACCATACCCATATCCCTTCCATTGACTTGTCAAGCTCCATCTTGAATATCAGTGAGGTTTTTCTGGTTCTTGCTCATGCTGCTCAATGCTTTGACAACATGGAGCCTTTCTTTCTCAATTCCAATCTAAAAGTCATAGCAAGTTTGAACAAATTTGTTTGTGGGACAATGACATGACTTGGGTGAAACAGCTCTTCTCCAGTATTGTTTAACATCCTGAAGGAAGATCTAGGCAAGAATCACATCCCCCCTCAGCCTGCATTTTACTGTTTGCAAACAAGTTAGATCTCTGTCTTTTAAGAGTCTCCTTTCTCTGATCTAGATATTTTCTACAGTCTTGAATTCATCTTTCCTACACCTGGGGGCGTTAGCTTCTCAAGGTGAAGAGTTAGGTAGGTATCAGGTGAAGAGTTAGGTAATAAATTGTAGATGAACATCACACACAGAACTTAAAAGATTTTCTAATAATATCAACATCATCTTTACTGAAAACCAAGATGAAGTATTAATTTGACAGCTATACCTGGATTATCTCTGATGTCCACTCCACTCCCATTTCACAGATCATTTTTCTCCTTTTTCTCTCTTTGTAAAACCAAAGAAACTTTTGCTATTTGCTCTAACATCCCTTAAAGATCTAACTCAGCTTTTGTTTTGGCAATCAACACTTTAGTCCTGTAGTTTCGACTTCCACAACATAGTTTTCTCGGCTGGATGATGAGTTTCTCCTGTTCCTTTTAGGCTGGCTGCTTATTTTTATTTTTTCTTGAAGGTGCTTTTTCATCCCCCATGGTCCTGTGCCCCATTCCACATTAATGATAAATTCTGACTCCTGTGTTAAATAAGGTGCTTAAGCACCACTCAAGGAAAGATATGCATAACAACACAATTATATGTACTCAGGTACACGTATATATTGCTCTTAAATAGGCCATAATTTTATTTCCTGAAGTTATATTTAAGTGTCTTATTTGATATTCTCAGAGTACTTATAAAGGCATTATAATGTGATAAGCATTAATATAAATGATGTACTTAAATTAAAACATTAATAAAAGATTGTTCTCTAAATCATGACTTGTTTGTGGAAAAACTGCTGTGTTACAGTACACTGTGGAATATTTTATTTGTTAGAGACAACCATTTTTATGAGCAAAATAAATCTAAAAAATGATTCCAGTTAAATTACTAAATGAGTCACTAATTGTTACTGTTGGTTGCATTCAACTGTCTGATTTAAAAGGCAGAAAAAAAACACCTACCTTTATAAAAGAGTGCAAGCAGATACACTTAGAACATATACAAACACCGTTCCCTAGTTTCAGTGATGGGAAAATTAAGCCAGAGTAGCTTTGTCAAAACTACCAGCAGAGCAGAGAATAGAATCTTGGTTTCCCATCACATAGAGCCATCGGGGCAACAACCACAAAGCTGAAACACTGACTGAGAACTTCAACTTGACTAAAAACTAAATTAAGCAGTGCCAGGTTCCCACTACTGATGACAGATAATGAAGGGAAAGAGATGGCTATTTTTGCGTAGGCATCAATAATGCTTTGAAAAACATATTTTTTTAAAAAGACACATGAAGCGTTGATGCAAAGCCAAGCAGATCTCCCTTGCCCTCCACCAGAAGGGCTGTGACCAAGCACCCTACAAAATTCCTGTTGCTTTAGAGTGTTTGCTTCTCAGTTCAAAACAGTTTGAAGCCCAAGACTCTGGAGATACAACTTTTACCCAACCATGTGAAAGTGCAGTTTGAAGGGTAAAGTGGGGAACAGCAGTCATAATTAACAGAGCGCAATTTGAAGTATGCTGATTTTAAACCAGCACAGAGCAACAGATTATGCATTTGTTCCACAAAACCTGTATTTTCCTAGTACTTGGAATAAAACAAGTTAGAACTGAAAGATGCCTCAACTCTCTACAGGGGACAATGCAAAGAAAAAAAAAAGAAAAAAAAAAGAAAGAAAAAGTGCAATTTCAGCTTTGTTCCTTGATGTTTTACTTACAGGTCAAAAATATAGTTTTGTATTAATCTACTTTATTCCACATTACCAAACACTTTCAGATGATAACCTGTTCTACAGTCCCTGGAAATGTGCTCCTCCCCTTATCCTTCTACACCGTTTTTGAGCTCCAAGCATTCCAGAAGCATTCCCAAAGACAGAGTATCTTAACTGCACCCATACTCCTCTAACCAACTATCTCTATCTTCCTGCTCTTATTTTTTTTCATGTTGGCAAATCCCCTGGCTCAAATTCTGCCCTCATGCACAAAAAACATCTGGTAGATTTCTCTTGCCCATGGACAGGAGGATATTGCCTCGATGTCAGTCCCGTGTTATCATGCAGACACATTCACAGGTAAGGTATGTAAATACAGAAATCTCAGGCAGTCTCAGGACTGTGCACACTGCTGAGTCATTTCTGTGAGCTCAGCCCTGCAAAACCAACCTCCTCCTCTACACTTGATGAGTAAAGAGGAGTGTGAGAAGTGTAGTGTCCAGAATAATATTTATGCCCATTAAAATACAAGATATCCACTGAATAGATATCCTATGTATTCAGAGAAATAGACTGTGTGTATTTCTCTGAATCAGATATGATTCATACATCACTTCTGATATCAAACTTTGCAGTACCAAAAAAAAACAGTTACAGTAAGAGACAAAGAAGGGCACATGAGAAAAAGTATTGTTCTACTTTTTTAATTAAGAATTTGGATGGCACAGCACTTACTGCTTCTTGCAAATTAAGTTTTTTTTCTAATGATACAGATCATTCCAACTTGCAAACAAGATCCATTGAATGCTGCAATTTTAGCATGACTTTTTAAAAGCCTTTATTCTGATGATCCTAAACATTACCATTTTATAAGTGAAAAGTGAAATACCGTTTTATTTCACTGAAGCTTGTCATTATCAATTGCAGTTACAATTACACCACAAATTATCAATTATAATAAAACAAAGCAAGATCCTGAAGTCCATGGAAGTTTTGCCATTGGTTTCAGCAGGAGCAGAAGCTTAGTCAAAATCCAGGAGACGTGCTACGACAGTGAAAAGACTGGCTCCTGTATCTGTTTCTTTCACAGAAATTAAACTAATGAAAATGAGTTTAAATCTCAATTACACTGTGATAAATGGTAAGACAAACTGTGCTTTCTAACCTCCTCCTGCTCTCTATGATTCAGAGAAATATGGGGGTGCGAAAAAGCCAGTATTAAACTTCTATGTTTTGCCTAGGCTGAGTAATGAATGGACAATAAATACGCCCACAATTAATACCACATGGGTCTTTGCCCATCAATAACGACAAACTTCTCACTTGACTAAGAAATACACAGCCAAGATAACTTTGAGTCTCAACATTTGAGATAACAGCTGAGTCTCAACGTTAGCAGTAAAAGCTTATACCTTTACATGCAGAGCCTTGAGTCCTCTTTCATGTGGCACTGATCACCCTGGTTGATCATACGAAAGCACATTACAATGGATATTTTAATACTTCAGCTTTAAGATGGTCAAAAATTGTGATAATGAGCCAGCTGTTTATCCTTCAGGACAGAGATTGGATTCCCCAAATAGATATTGGGAGTGACATCAACTCTAAATGCCAAGTCAACCCATTTTGATTTCACAAACTTCTCTTTTTGTATTCATCCCTCTGAATGCTCCTCATGTTCACCCATTTATTTAGAAACCAATTTTCTGTGAGAGGATGGCACCTGCACTCTACCTGTCTAACTCTGGAAAGTGCTAAAATTGTAATTAAAATCAAGTATATGCTCAGGATGATTCCTAAAAAGGAACTACTGTAAGTGAATATTTCAGAGATTTCCTACATCAAAACCTTTATACATTCCCTTTGGAAAATAAATATTCCTCAGCAGAGATTCCTCCATGGAAAATTTTTCTTCTAAATTTTGACTAAGAGAAATCCTTTGTCACAGCACATTTTCTTCAGGCCAGATGAAAGCAAAGGGACAGATTGTTTTTTGGTGTAATTAATTATTTACATTTTGTCTGTGCTATTCTTAAAGCATGCAAAATTATCTGAAATATCAGTGAGTTAGTCATTCCTGAACCTAACCTCTAAATATAGGTACATCTGGCTGATTCTGTGTTTTCTCAGATTCAACAAGAAAATATGTGGATATATTTTGATGAAATTAACTCTGCTCTGTCTTTAAAAGTGACAGCATTGCAGGCTGATGTTCGAAAGTGAGAAAAGGATTTGTTTTATTTGACATTCTGAGAAGGAAATAGTTGGAGAAAGAAGCAACAGAAAAAACATCTCAATGTGGAAAATCCAAATTCAATTCCTCCCTGAAGAATTTGAACCCATGTATTTAAAATGACAACAACCAAATGGTTAGGACAGGTTTCCTGAAGTGCAAAGCCCACATTAACATCTTATCTGGTACTGCAGATAAGTTACAACACCCTCAGTTTCCTTTTCGGAAAGTGTCCAAGTTTTAGGTCTCTCCAGCTGATTTTTTGTTTTCACCAGAAGGGTATTATTCATGATATAATGCCAAAGATAACAATTTCAGGAATACCCTTTGGAAATATGATTTTCTTTGTCCATTTTTTTTTCTCTTTTAAGAAGAAAAGTATTAAACACAGCTCTTTCTTATTGCACTGCAATTTATATACTACAAATCTACTCCTGAAAGTATTGCAAGAAGCGGCAAAGCTGTCAATGATATGGCCTGAATGTTATAAAGACCCATGTCTTAGTCTTATTAGGTAATTCACTACTGTTTCTCCTTACATGTCACAAAAACTTTGTTACCATTATCTTTCACAGCCTGATCCATGTAGCACAATTTTAATCAGTTTCTAATGCACAAGTCTAAAATCGTAAATGTGCATGAAATGAAGCTCGAAGAAAAATACAGTCAGTCTCTCCCAAAGAACTAACATTTCAAATCTTTAAATATAACCAGAAAAGCAGAAAAAAAATGATGAGCAAAATACAGCGTTAAAACAATAATACACTTTACTTCCATTAAAAAGTTTAATCAAACACATAAGAAGATGTAACTGGTAGTTAATGAAAGCATAAGTACTGGGGACAGACTCATTCAAAATAATCACATAGTAAAAAAAAAAAAAAAAAAAAAAGGTACTATGTAAAGTTATCAGCAATGACATTATAAAAGCAAACCATAGAAAACTGGAAAGCTTGGTACATCTTATATGCTTATATGTCCTTTCCTGTTTGCCACAAAAAAACACTCTACATTCTTTTTAGGCAACAGATTGAAATTTCTCATTCAAGATGGAAATAAAAAGAACCAGCACTGAAGAACTGTTCCATTTACATGTGCTTAGAATAGTCAGCTGCACTTTGGTGTTAATGAGATAAACCAATGTAATTAATAAAAAGTAATTAAAGCTTACACCTTTTAAAAATGTTCCCTGATTTTATTTGTTTCATACTGTATAACTACAACTCAGATATCTCCTTTGCACATAGTAAAACCTATTGTTACAGAAAGCATGTACTAGTCAATTTACAAAAAGCGAAGAGGAATCTTATTTTTTTTTTAATAACTTGGAAATTAGATCATTGTAAGAGATGGGTAAATCACTGCAAATATTTTCACCTGAATTCTTTCTTTTTTTTTCTTCATTCACTTCAAACAATACATCTCATTGTCTTTCAATGACAGAATTTAAACGGAAGGAACAGCTTTTAAAATTGCTTTAAAACAGCCATTCCAAACACTGAAATTACACTTTTTCTTTTTCAAAGAGATTATTAAAATCATAATAACCAAGTATAAATCATTTTAAAATGATTTGTTTCAAAAGGGATGGGCCTCTTGCAAGATGGGAAGGAGATCTGAAGAGCTCATCCTTTCCTCACTTGAATGTAAATCCAGAAAGCATTCAAACCTGACTCCACTCCAGTTCACAGAGGGGATAGGGAGGTCTCCTTTTGTGGAGGTGAAGCATGTCTTTGGATGGTATTTTACCTCCTACATGTTTCTGCATGCATATGCACACCTCTGTGTTCCCATCTTACACTTTACTATCAGAATTATTTTACATGCACATATACTGCATTCTGAAGCACAGTTCCTGGCTTGTGCTTTGCATTTAAATTGACCAGTAGACTTGCAAAATCCCATCAAATTTTTCTGACCGAAATGGCAGCTAAAGTCACTTTTTTCCAAGCTTAGACAAAGGCTAAGGGGCATGTTTTCCCTACAAAAGACCGCTATATTAAGATGAAAAACATAAAAAATCCAGTGTTTCAGCCAAGATTCATCTTGTGAATACCCCCACTTACTTCAGCAAATTTATACCAGGAGCATACCTAATGTTTGGATTGTACTCCAAGCATACACTGATATGAAGGAAGTTCCAAGAAGAATCAATGAATGCTACCACTACCAGGAGGTCTCTTTAAAAAACACTATTGTTTTCACTCAACTACACTTAAGCACATTCCCATTTTCTAATACAGGAATAATGCAAAGGCATACACATAAAATGAAGGCAGTTGAGACTGATCTAGAATGGACAGGTTGTTTATCACTCTGTTCCCACCACATGTACTCCGTTTCACCAACAGTAAAAGTGATGATTTTTAAAAGGAGCTGTTCCAGTATATTTCACCATCTCACCTAAAACTTAGCCCTTTTTTGAGTTCCCCCACCATTTCAACTTTTCCAAGTCAAATGGTAGTGTCAGTCTGCAGCTATGGAAGTTGTGTTTTTTGTTTGCCTAGGCAATAAGTGAACTTTTACTTACTCACTTTTTAAAATGAGCTGGGAATGTCTTATTGGTCGGTCAAGCAGAGATTACTAGGACTGCCAACTTGTTCCCTTCCCCTCCAGTACAAAGGGACAGAGAAAGCAAAAGTTTTCAAAATGCAGACCCAGGGGTTTCAGCTCATCATCAGGCATGTCTGCCCATAGCTGTAAAAATCATAATGATTCCTCCCAGCAAGATAAACACAAAAGGACACTTTAGAATTACCACCACTAAACCAGACAAATACCAAGTGCTTCTGACTTCCAGGGCAGCTTTGACTGAATGAAAAATGAGGACTAACAATAAATGTTTACTAAATAGTTGTGCATGACTAAAGCTGAAGCAGTAAATATGTGGCCCACCCACAACTGGATCTTGAGTATACTAGAAGGAGAAAAAAACCTCTTAATAATGCTTTAAAAGAGAGCTCTTTCAGTAGCACTGCCTAATAAAGCAGATGGGAGAAGTTCTTAGAGTGACTCTGGAGTATCCAGTGTGTCTGTTAACACACTATTTCACACTTCGTCACTTTGATTTCAATGTTTTCATTAATAACTCCTGGTATTTCCTCCATCCCAAACTGGTGCTTGAGCACGAAACATCCTACTGGTCTAGTAGACAGTAGCTTTTTACTCACAAGAGTGTGGATGTTACTCCCTTGTTTATGGATAGGAATCTTATGATGGGGTGTAAGTTTTTATAAAGCTAAAAAGTAATTATTATCCAGTGCATAACTAGCTTCAAGAAGACATTAGTATGGGTACAATTCTCATTCCACTACAGTCAGAAGTCAAACTACAACAGTTTTTCCTACCCTATTCAATCAAACTTCTTCAGAGGACTGGTTCAGCTGAAGGTCATACTCATCTGGATGACATTCTGTTTATGGCTCAAATTCAGGAAGGTGAATACCTATAACTTGAGCTCATCATTTTCCAGATAAACCACAGGCCCATCATGCCCACTAAAGTATGAAGTGCAAAAAGCGTGTAATATTGAGCAATCTTAAGCTTCATTAGAATGAGCAGTGTTAAAAAATTTTATTTCTTATCATATTTTTTTTTTAGTTCAGTACCCTGGTTATTAATATTAGCTTAACAAGTGTGTTAATTCCCAAAGTAAACCAAATGGATTAAAAAAAAAAAATGTATACTTTAAAGAGGTGCTTTTATTTCATAAATGTGCTTGCGTGTCCTGTATATTGCCAGAAAGTTTTAAAACTAAATAACTGTAAACACCAAATGAACCAATATTCAAATATGTTAGGTACCCATAACTTCTCTCCATATCACAACATAAAGTCAGGTGATAAATGTAGTTAACATTTATGTCAACAGTTTCCTTTCTGCCTTTTATTAGTTTTTATGCAGTAACCCATATCTCTTTAGCTGCATGCCCTTCCCTGAGCAGACTAGAAAAATGATTACATGTGTGGCTTCACAACACTTCAGATATTCACAATATTTGTGAATAATTTAAGATTATTCACAAAACAAAATTACTTATCACTGAAATAAAGTACAGCTCTGTTACAGCCACAGTTAGGACCTAGATTATAATATGTTGTTATGGTTATATTTTAAAGCAAGATTAAGCTCAAATATTTGGCTCATATGTCACCTTTAGAAAAGCAAGGGATCACGTTACTATGCAACTACTTTTCAAGATTAAGGCTGAAAGTATTAGCATGATTACAATGCATTACATCAAGGAGTACAGTGAGAAAAATATGATAAGGGGTTTAATAATGTGAATCTTTCTCCAAACATACCTGCTAATTGGATGATGCCGTGTCTTGCAACATCATAGTAGGGGTGATTGATATTTAACTCAGTATCCTCAAATGGTGGAGACATAAATGTTTTTTCCTGTCCTGACTGTGCGTCTTCTGTTTCATCTTTCTGCAGTTCTAAAAAAGCAAGCAAGAATGCTTAAGTGCTAGTGAACAAAGAAAAACTTTTGCCTCTGATGAATTATTAAGGGGGTGAATTTTTCCTCAAACAAAAACACAGGCCTTGATCACCATTTGTTTCATTTTCAATTCAGGTTCTTGCTCTTTCTCCACTCTCCAGTGTGGAAAAAACAATCTTCTAATTACTCAAAGCTACCTTCGCATCCTACTTAAAGTTAGTATCTGCTGCAGTGCTCATAAAAATCTTGACAATGACTGGACAGCTGGCATACTGTGACTTTGCTATGCACAACTGCTGTTGTCTCATTATTTCCTAGACTCTCACAATCTGCTTGTTGTATCCATCTACATCTTCTTGTCTTTTACTTCAAGGTTGTCCAAATGGGGAAATCAAAGTTTCAGTATGCTAATGCGCGTTGACAACTACTCCATGTGTGCACTGTCTGAAAGCAGACTTTCAAAAGGATACCTTGCATAAAGGTATCAAAGTGCAAAAAAGCCTTCACCATAACTGCATGAAAATCCACCATTTACTTTAAATCCTTCAACCTTCAGAACCTGCAATAAGCAAAGCAGCCATATGTCGATCCATCATATAGTCCAGCTAGAGGCCAAGCTAAGTTGCTCAAAAGATCATCTCAAAAGCCCAATGAAATCAATAGGCATCTTTCTCTCTCTCCCTTCCCCGCCCCCCCCTTTAGTAGATTCTGGACTAGGTCCTCAAGTTAAAATCTACTTTGCACTAAAATGAACAATACAAAGTCAATCAATCTTATTTGAAGGTTTGGTTAATTTTTCCCCCAACTTTTTACAAATTGTTTTACAGTTCAAGAAAGGATGATCCTAAGTACCTTCCCAGATAAACACAGATTCTGGGATAACTGCTGGCCCTGAGGTTGCCACACTATCCAAGTGAATGCTTCCTAGAAACTGACTAGGGACCAACAATAGTGCCAACCATACCCTGGGGTGCATTGAGCATGACGTTGCTAGCGGGTTAGAGGGAAATGACTGTCCTGCTCTGTGCTGCACTGGTGCAGCCTCACCTTGAGCGCTGTGTTCCATTTTGGGGCACCACAATAATAAGAAGGACATAAAACTATTAGAGAGTGTCCGAAGTATGGTTACAAAGATGGTGAAGAGTCTAGAGGGGAAGACGTATGAGAAGCAGCTGAAGTTGTTCGTTTTGTTCTGTCCAGATCAGAGTAGGCTGAGGGGAGGCCTCATGGGGGCCTCCAGCTTCCTCAAGAGGGGAGCGGAGGGGCAGGCGCTGAGCTCTTCTCTCTGAGAACAGCAACAGGACCTGAGTGAACAGCATGGAGCTGGGACAGGGGATGGTCAGGCTGGATGTTAGGAAATGGTTCTTCACTCAGAGGGTGGTCAGGCACTGGGACAGGCTCCCCAGGGCAGTAGTCACAGCACTGAGCCTGATGGAGTTCAAGAAGCATTGGGACAACACTCTCAGGCATAGGGTCTGGTTTTTGGGTGGTCCTGAGCAGAGCCAGGAGTTGGACTCCATGATCCTTGTGGGTGCCTTCCAACTCAGGATAGTCTATGATTCTATGACAAGAATAAACATTATATTAACCCATCAACACACAAGTGTCTTGGTGGCTTAAGAGAAGAAAACAGAATCATAGAATGGCTTGGGCTGGAAGGGGCCTTAAAGACCATCTAATTCCATCCCCCCCCCACCATGGGCATGGACATGTTGCTCTAGACCAGGTTGCCCAAAGCCCCATCCAACATGGCTTTAAACATCTCGAGCATGGGATAGGACATTCACAACTCCTCTGGGCAACATGTTCCAGTGCCTCACCACCCTCTGAGTAAAGAATTTCCTCCTTATATCTGATCTAAGTCTTCCCTCTTTTAGTTCTAAACCATTCCCCCTTGTTCTATCACTACACTCCCTAACAGAGTCTCTCCCCAGCTTTCCTGTAGGCCCCCTTTAAGTACTGGAAGGCTGCTATAAGGTCTCCCTGGATCCTTCTCTTCTCCAGGCTGAACAACTCCAACTCCCTCATCCCCTCTTCATCGGACAGGTGCTCCAGCCCTCTGATCATCTTCATGACCCTCCTCTGGACCTGGTCTAATATGTCCATGCCCTTCTTGTGCTGGGGCTCCAGGTGGGGTCTCACAAGAGCAGAGCAGAGGGGGAGATTCACCACATCCTGTACATCATTCATCTCTTTTATCATACAAGTTTTAATAAGGTGGAATCAGCAGGTTTATCTATAACACTATTAGTGCCACTTAATTTTAAGTCCTTCAAGAATGTTTTGCCTTCTGATCATTTTATATGCCTTAACCACCACCAAAGATACACTAGGGCAGACAGAATATATTAGGTATTGATTTCAGCCAGATTTATGTACTAGTAGCTAATACATGTCAGAGAAAAAACTCTCAGTAAATATTTTTGAATGCTTTACACTCAGTTTCCCAGTATCTTTCTATTCTATAAATGGTTATATGAAATCTTGTCTCATTTTTGTTTTTAACATGGTTAGTACCAAAACTGTATTTCAAAAGGATGAAGATTGTAACCAATGGCTGGGCTTCTCAAAGACAAAGAGCAGTCACAAATTATATTTTTTCTTAAGTTTATTTATGTTTGAATTCAAATCAAAGCTTCTTCAGAAAATAAAGCAACAGTCCTATTGGTCTCAGGGAAAAAAAAAAAAAAAAAAAAAAAAAAAAGAAACCTGTGTTTAGAAATATACCATTAGAGTTCTCCACGTACACAAAAACTTAATTTTTTTTATTGTCTCCAAAATCTGTATCATTCTACCATTTAAAAGTGTATCATACATAAAGAGCTACACTAACCTCAACTGGAAAAGTATTCTTTCCTTTTAAAGAATTATTTTTTCCCCAAAGCCAAAAAGAACAATACAAATATAACCCAATACCTGAATTTCACCATTTCCCCCCTCTATTTATATATTTGAAGTCACATTAAAATGACAAAAAACAAAAGCGCTGCTTTGTTTAGTATGTTTTCATGTCTGAGCACTGTAACCACCCTAAGTACCAAAAACTTGCAAAGAAAATAGAGAACGTGACTGGGTGGGAATGTGAAGTGGGAAACAGAAACTATGTACCAGGATCCACTGAAACTGAACAAGCCTTATTAAAAGTGAAATGTATATTAAAGTTAAAAACAGAAACAACTAATATTCCAACTACAGCCTTTAGTACAGAGAGGTGGATGCCAATTCCTCCTGTGAATATATATTTTTTTACTACATATAGTAATAGGCTTCCAAAAAGCAGGATTTGTAACCAAGTACAGACAGCTATCTGGCTTTGAAAAATGGCAAAGAACTAGAGAAGCAAAATATCCATGACCATTTGTACTGCAGTTATTCACAGGGACTAAAGCAGTCCCAGCAGTAATCACAAATTACTTGAAAAGCTAGTTAACTCTAACCTAGTAAATAATTATTTGTTTATTCTTTTTCTTTCCCTTAGTTTTCTCCCCATACATGAACAAGAGGACTGAATCTCAAGAGACATTTCCAAATAAACACAAATAAAAAAGAAGATTAATTGTTCCAAACTGAGGAAGACCTGAGCTTCATATTTCTCCTGCAAATGATAGGAATTTATTGTCCTGCTTCATGAGCCATAGCAGAGAATCATCTGTTACCAATCACACTGCTACTGCTGTTCAACCCTTGCTGGGAGACACCACAAAAGGTCTGATCCAGAGATTGCCAAGGCTGAGAGGAAAATTGCTTTCCATGGGTTTTGAATCACGCCTTAAGAATAGAAAGCTGGCCAGCTGCAGTTGAAAGTCATGACATGGAGAAATCAAAGCTAAATGGATGGTCAGGGAGACTGAGGCAGAGGGGGAAAAACAAACAAAAAAACCTGAAAGACACTTGCTCTGGAGTTCAGCCTGACAACCTCAAAATCTCAGTGAAAAAAAACACATAATGCTGATCTTCAAAATGAAAGATCATGGTCAAATGCCATGGTCATATTGCTCAGGTCGACTAACATCTTTGGAGATAACACGCAATACAGCAATCACTGTGCTCATTCAATACGTGTCTCTTTGGAGTAATGACTCCCATTTGTGCCACAATATGTGATGATGGTGATATTCCAACAGCCTAGAATTGCACTGGGAACATTTAAAAATAATTCATAAGAGAAGCATGCATTAAACTAACCTTCAACCCTAATGGCTTTAATAGGGTACCTATTAGTACAGTGGCTGTAACTCATACAGGATTGCTCCAAGAAGCATTACAAAATGCCAGTGAAGCCTCTCACTGAAGATGCTCTATTAAATCACCTGTAACTCTACACAGATGTCATTTGAAGTATAATAAAACATATTTACCTATTTCAGCTAACTTCTCATAGTCAATCTCAGACATGTTTCCCCTTAGGAGGAAGTCTGCGCAGATCTTACTAACTGATTCTTGCACGATGAAATGGTTGTCAGGTCAACCCTACAAAAATAAACAGAAGCTGTGAGTACAGCATGCCATATTTTACACACTACACAGGTATAAAAAGAACATAAAAAAATAACAGTAACACAAGTCCTCTTACTGTTACGGCTCAGGAACAAACTCATTTGCATTTAGGCACCATTCTCCTAGAACACAGAGTACTACTAAAGAATTTTAAAAGAGCAGTTCAAAAAGAAAGCTGCATATAATAACAAGACTACCAACCAATTTACATGTTTTTATTTGGGGGGTTATTCTACAAAATATATTATACACATTTGTATGATAAACAACAGAATTTAGGATTAATTCACTTCTATAAACAACATTAATCTTCTTTATATCTTCCTAATTGTATTTCTCTGATGAAGATACATACTCCATACCCTCACACTAAAGTCACTTTTTCTATGGCAGTCATAAGGTTTATTACAGGAAAATGTTGTATACTTCACGTTGCACATGCAACAGCTTCATGAAAATTTCAAGTGAGCATTAACATTCATAAAATTGAAAAAAACAGCACTTCCTGGAGCTAATCATTGCTTTGTATCAAATTCTCTGCAGAGCACTTTGTAAACAGAATATTAAGTAACACACCCAAAGAGAACATCAGGAACTAAAAATACAATTTAGAAGCTCTGTTTTCCCAAGCAGCTGCTCCATGCAGCAATAAGGGTACTTCCCTTAAATTAAAAATCCAGACTCAGATGGGGAGGTGAGAAAGAAATGGAGCTTTTCAAACTCTCCTTTTAATTTCAATACCCTGTTTCATACCAGTTTATTTCCATATACGCATGTTAAAAATAAGATAGGTAAATTTATGGTCTAGTTATTGAGAAAATGCATATACAAGCACATTCTTCTCTCCTCTCCCAGAAGGTTACATATTGTACTGTTACTTCAAAGCACTGAAACTGGGAAATTACCGTATGCCAAACAAACAAACAAACAAACACACAAGCTAAAAGGCCAGTCTGCCTGCTAACTGCTGCCCACCCTGCATATCCCACAGCTTAAGGTTCTAGACCCCTAAGTCCTCAGACTAGATACCATCTATTTTCTTTTAACCAGAGAATGGATATCTAAGTAGATTTCCAGGAATAAAATAGATGTTTGCTTGCTTGGTTGATGTGAACATCTGCTTAATTATAGGCGTATGTTTACCTATTTTGTTGCGGAGGGATTAGTCATTAGAGTGATCACAGCTATTGGGTGTGTGAACTAGAGTCAGGATCTCACTGGCTGATGCAAAGTTTAACTTTCGGTTTCAAGTTTCTGCAGAAAAAATGAATTTGCATCCTAGTATGACTACAACTCCCAAGTACTACAGTAAAACAAGTACCTGTTAACAGTCACAATAATTAAGAGCTTCTAATGGCTAGTGAAGCTTTTTTAAAAATTTCATAACATTTTACAGATCTGATACTAATGTAGTAGTAATTATCACCAAAGGCAACCATGCATTTCCATAACTTGCTGCACTTTAGATATGGCTCTACTACTTTGTAGATTTTTAACACAAACCAACTATTTCATAATATTTTTCTTCATTTTTTCTTGAAAATTATATTCATTTTTTCTTGAAAATTATCATCTTCATTTTCAGCAAATTTAAAAGCACAATTTGCAATTTACAATTATTTACACCCAATTTAAAAGCACATACACTGGAAAAAGACCTAAAAAAATATTTTCAAGAGAAAATCCTCACTAAATAACAATTTTCTTAAAAAAATAAATTAATTCTTGGCCAGATATATTTCATTTTGTGTTAACTTTTTTTCACATGACATTCAAAATGAAAATACTGTTATTGTTTTAAAGTTATGATGCAAAGAAAACACTTAGTGATTGATATTCCAACCAGTGATTAATTTGTTCATTACTATTGAGAATGGTATTTTGACATTTCTAAAATTAATAATTAGCAACTAGTGTGATAAAGTGTGTTTTATTTAGCAACTAATTTGTGACAGGTATTCTAGATGAATTGCTATTTGATGCAGTTTGCTCATAAGTAATCGGTATATTATCTGATCATGTGTGCCTGTGATGGTGAGAAGCAATTGGTATGTATGTAATTTGGCCAAACCAAAGAGGTGTTTTTGAAGCAAAAAGCAGTTTCAAAGTAAGGTCAGGAAAGATGACTTTTTTTCTACCTTACTTGAACACTTCCTTCCCAGCTTTTCCTCCTAAATGAAGTATTTACATTTTGTAGGCATGTTTTATTTCAATACAGAGTAGTTTTCAAGGAGCTCCAAATTAAAACAGAGCTCACACTTGTGTTCTACTAATTTTAAAGTCTCCAATGCCACCAAGCATTTAAAGCTAGACTTTCAACCCTCTGCTGAAGCTGGAACTTGACCGCAATAAGCTCTTTGTAACAACACAGACATTGTTTTTGTTATGTTTTTCCATTCTGTGTCCAGAGACCACCACCTACACCCAGTCAAACTTTCAGAACAAAGAAAGACAATGGGTAGGATGGATGTTTTTACCTCTGTAGACTCTTCATCCCAACCAAATACACCCAAAAGCCCTTATAATGTAACAGACCACTACCTTGCTTCTTCAGTGCCTCTTTGTGCCAGGCTCTTCCATCCTATTGAACATTAATTATAAATAAGTGGAAAAAAAAAACACAGCCTATATCTTTGGTGCTGCAATGCTTTTCAAATCTCATGAATAATAAAATCTCAGTGTAATGATGGGGGAAAAAATGCCACCTCCTTATGCCTCTTCTTGGCAAAACAAAACACCACACACACCACCATCTTTCCACTGCATAGAATGAAATAAAAAACAATTTCTCCTTCACATCAGTTGCTAACACTCCAGGCTAGGAGTAGCAGCTCAATCTAAAGAGAACAGATTTAAATATCTCCCAGAACCTGCTGAAGAATATCGGGCTTTTGAAGAGCCAAGTTACTGTACAAGTGAAAGCAACTATTATAGTTTAAACGTTTAATGCACAAAGTTAGTGGGAAGCTAGAAATTATTCAGATGGAATCAAAGGAGGAGGAAATAGGGAAGGAACCACCTGCCTGCTTTTCAGCTCACTGTTCCCTTGGGGCAGCAATTAGAAAGTTTCCAGTTACAAGACAAATTTACTGTAGCACCCTCAGAAATTGATTTCCTGTTGACCACAGCATTCTCTGTTCCTGGGAGATAACAATCTCCTTAACTGTGCTCCTTGCCATGTATCGCTGTTTATAGTAAACCATCAGATTTAGTACCTTCCCCCACCTCACCCCACTAGAAAGGTAATAAAAAACAGCATCCAATAGAACTGAACTACAAGCCTTTTATTAATAACAGACATTTGGAAGTATTTTACAAAATACCACATCCTACATCCCTCCACAGGCAAGGTTATTATTTAATGACATCCCTAAAAGAGCATTACTTTATCAAAAATGAAGGCAGTCACCCAGAGAACTGCTCAATAATGAACTCGCATCTACAGATAGTCCAAACAAAGGTGAGGGATCCCTCACAACATTTGTCTGGGCACAAATGCATTTGATGCCTATTCTTTTTGTTCATTCAGCTGTCAGAAATGTTATTCTTCAAAATTAAACAGTGGGGCTTCTCTTCATTTTTTCGCGATGTTGTTGCCTTCAACAGATATTCTTTGTTACTTTTCAGAGGTGTGACACAGCATCAGTATGCAATTTACATTTCGATTAGATGCTTCTGCATAGACCAGCATTTGCTAAGGAGTATAGTCGACAAAACCAGGTAAAGAGGTTTCAGAAGGTTATTTTATTATTTATAATGCTGTGGTAAGTTTGCTATGAAACTTATAAACACAGAACCACACCAATTGATTGCATAATGTGCTTGTGGAAAGTGTATTCAACACGTTCTGCTTTTCCTCCCATATGTTGTCTGTTCTACTACATATTTTTCCTCAGTGTATTCCTCCCACAATGTCTACCAAACCCAAAGTCCATATTATTCATCAGCAGTATATTTCAAGTGTTTGACACTTATATTCTGTATGAACGTACCACTCTTTATTGACAATACATAAAAGAAAGTTAGCTAGACCACACATAGGAAGCAAACACCAAGAGGACTGACTGTCAGCTACAGCACACAGGGCCGCAGTTCTTCGGGCCTCCTTTAGTTTAACCACAGAAGGGTTGAGGTGGAAAGGGCCCTTTGGAGGCCGTTTGGCCCAGCCCCTGATCCAGGAAGGCCACCTGGAGCAGGCTGCCCAGCACCACGCCCTGGTGGCTTCAGAAGATCTCCAAGGAGGAGACTCCACGAACTCTCTGGGCAAACTCTCTGTGCTCCGTCACACCCACACAGCACAAAAGGGTTACTGATATTCAGAGGGAACCTCCTGTCCGTCAGTTTGTGCCCAATGCCGCTTGTCCCAGCACTGGGCAACCCTGACAAGAGCCTGGCTCTGTCCTTTTTGCAGCCTCCCTTCATGTATTTATACACACTCACGAGCTCACACCCTGAGCCTCCTCTTCTCCAGGCACAGCAGTCCCAGCCCTCTCAGCCTCTCTTCATAGGAGAGATACTTTAATCAGTTTAATGACTGAATTTGGTCTAGTTTAGCTAACATCAAAAGTCTGCCTTACTTCTCAGAGGCTGTCACTTCTTGATAAATTTTTCTATGACAGAAAAAAAAAAATAATTCAAGAGGATCCCCATATTTTCACATATATAACTTAAGGATTAGCTTTTAAAAAGGAAACTGTGGTTCAGCAGCAGAACAGCTGTACACCCAGGCAAGGAACATGAGCAGTGCAGGTTATCACAGCCATCCTTCGTTGCACTGTTTCTTCCACAGGAAGCATTTACTCCAACAACCTCCCTGCCCCAAATCCTGCAGCAGCACTGATCCCCCTCCAACTCTTCTTCTCCCTCTTTCTGATCTTGATTTTGTGCAAAATCCTGCAGAGGTGAGCCACATGAGGGTACAGAGCACACACAGACTCATTTTTAAATACCAACACCAGAATCAAGATCTGTCACAGATGAAAATATAGCAAATCCTTTCCTTTTTGTAGCTTTAACGAATTATCACACCACACAACCTGTTAAAGTTTCACTTGTCAGAAGGTGGGGCTTTGGGATTTATTTACTTTTAAATCTACAGCTGTCATACTAACACTTTCAGCCCTCCTGTTTGCTCAGAGCTCTTGCTTCTCTTCTTCCTTTGTGTCAGGCTGCTGTTTATATTGAATATACTGTATGTTCATACTGTATATATTGTTGGCGTAACCTCATAGCAGAGGTTCACCCTCAAGAAAATCCACACTTTCTTGCAAGGCCTGTTACTTCATCTGCCTTCCTGGCATCACAAGGCTGGACAGCGCACTGCCACCGCTACACAGCCCTGCCTGTGCCAGCCCTCCTGCTGCCGTGCTTTCAGCCAACACCAAGGGATGAAGGAGGATGAGAGCCTGTAACCAACAGGCACGCTCTCAGTTGTATCTGGCAGCAGCTCGCGCGTTTTGGAGAACATTCAAGGTCCCAAAATCAGGCCTACACCCTGCAGTAGAGTTGTGAAGACTTGCAGTGTAAGATCCAACTGCACCACGCTGACCAGAACAGAAATGGGAACAGATGGATCAATCTGCTCTTAAAATGCAGTGGGTCTCCTGTTCATTACAGTGCCTCTCCATCGAGTCCACAGACTCAGTGGAGATCTACCTTCTAGCTGAGACTCCTGAGCTCTGCCAGCATGCCAGCCACGCAGCCAGGCTTCGCAAGAAGAAAGCAGAGCCTCCTGCCAGCGTCTCAGGCTTTGCACAACACTGCAATACCCAAACCAAAAATACTGAGAAGCCTGTGAAGGCAAATATTCCATTATTACTTCCACACATCAATATTGATGAAAAATTGTATTGAACTGAAACTCAGAAAAATTTAAACAGCTTTAATTTTATTACATTTTCCATTTAGGCTCTATTCCCAAATTAATTTTACTACTATAATAACTTTAATTGATTTCAGTGCAGTAAAGATAAATACACATAAATTCATAGATGTGGCCACATTCCCCTGAAGTGTCAAAATATTTTTAACCAAACTTTCCATGAAAAATTCATTTTAAAAGGAAAAAGTAGTTTATCAAACTGAAAAAAAAAAATAATTTAAAGTATGATGATCATACACAGGTTGATATATTTATATTGACAGAAAGTTAACTAGCTTGTAAATATTATGATAAAAATATTATGCTAAGATGGACTAGTAAAAATAAAAAATTAAATGCATATAGCCTTAAAAATATGCCAAACACTTCATCCTTTGTTATCATTAATTTGGTGGATTTTGAGCTTCTTTTTATGTAATGATCAGAGAAGAAGCACACACAGAGGTTAATTCCTGCCATGGACTGAGATACAGCCTTGAAAATCAGAAAGCAAGGAAGACAGTCACCCTGTCACAAGTCTCCGTGCTCTATCACACCAAGTTACATACTGATCAAACAGCAATGATTTCTCTAAAAGCAATTTTCTACTAGTCTCATCCATTCAGTGCTTGGAAAATAGGAGAACACTGTCTATTTGGTGATGGTAAATATTGTCCTAAACTTGGAAAGAAGCCCAAGTTCATGCAGCTATATTTTTTTCCCAGTGTTTACGCCTGGATAAGTACTGAAGCGTTATTCTGTAACTATGTGAAGCCCCCAGTCATCTCAGTTTCTTTCTTTCTTTGGAGCTGTGATGCCACCCTGAAAACAGGGCTTTGCTCTTCTAACATCTGAGCCACCCCGCACGTCCACACTGCTATTCTGGGCCACAGAAAGCAACACAATACGGCAGAGCCCCACAGCACAGCGCCGTGCAGAAATCCTGGCTGGTGTCTCAACTTGGCAGAGCAATGACTGTGGAGAGAGTGCTACAGTTATTTGGCATTCCCATGGTCCTCACCTCCACAGTGCATGGGGGGGGGTAGAGTTACCCACCTAGCCCACCCCTACTCCCAGGCACTACTCCTTTCTGATCTAGGGACTCTGATTTCGATACTGATTTTTGCTGGCAACTCACCCCTGGGTCCTGGTCATCCTGGATCTTGCTGGCACGGGGAAGGAGGGAGAGCCAGGGATCTGCTACTGGTCTTCCCTCCACAACAGTGTTTTCAGTCATACTTTCCTGCGCCCATTCAAGTTGATCAATTCCTTCTTTAGCTCTCACCTCATTTTCTGTCTTCCCATCCACCAAGCTCTCTCCTTTTCCCTGTCTGGCTTTCCCCTTTGCTCATCTCTCTGCTTGCTCATCTCTGTTTTCCCTTCCACCACAACCTTTTCCACATTCTCTCTAGTTCCCTCATCTTGGCTTAGTTCCTCTGTACATCTTTTTGTTCTCAACAGAGCAAACTGCAACTACCACCAAATCCACTGGTTAACACACTCCTCTGTGTTGCTGATGTCCAACTTCTCCTGCCTAAACTCCTCTCTCTCCTCAGCTCTCTCAGCATGAACTCATTTTGAGCTCTCAGGCTGTACAGGAATTAACAACCCTCCGAGGCTATAGGAGAAAAAGGAATGCAAAGACCGTAACTGCAAAAAAAGGCACTTCTTCAGTCCCCTGCATTTTTTACATCTTCCCTGTTACCTGTTAGAGCAGAGTTCTGTCTGAAACTTGCAGAAACATCTTTTCTTACTTTGCAGTTCCTTAAATGATCACAGCTTAAGAATTCATCCCTCTATGCTTTTACTGCTTAAACTGTTAATGATGAAACTTGACTTAATAACTGCATTTTTATTTCCTTACCACTTAAAATTATACTGGCAGCCAGAACTGCAATCTTCTAAGCAACAAACTCTTCATTTGTGATCTAGTTTTTGAGGAAGCTTGATGGCTCAATAACCTGGTATGCAGACAGTTATCACCTCTAAATTAGTAGCATGGATTTCTTATGTTTACTTAAGTAATAGCTTACTCTATGTTCATCTTACAGGCATGAGACAGCAAAGACAGAAAAGACCAGTAAATTGACAAACAGAAATAGTAAGCGTTTTTATCAAAGGTGCTAAATGCAGTTTTGAAACATCCTCTTAACCCCCCCACGGTTTGGACCTTATTTAGAACACAAATTTATTCATGCTGAAGGGAGAAAGGAGGTGCTTATGTTCTATGTTGTACTTGTGCCAACGATAAATCAGACTGCATTTTTTGATGACTTTAGTGAGTAATTTTTAACCAGTGCTGCATTCATTTACAGTAAACATCCACTGTATATAAAATAAAGCAAAACGTGTTACATTGTGTAAGAGAGCAAATTTTCATCAGAAAGAATGGTAAACACTGCATAGCATAGTCCTGAAATGAGAATTGTTCCCAAAACAGTTTTTCCCCCAGAAAGAAAGTCAGAGAAAAGAAACATATTTTTTGCTACACACACATATATGAAAATTTAGAACATAATTACCTAACAGTACAGATGCTGGAGTGGGGTAGATATGAAAGAGCAAGATGACTGTCCAGTGCAGGACCACCAAGCCCTTCCTGCAGCAGTGGTTATGGTGCAGTTTGGGATGTACTTCACAGCCTTTTCTGGGCCACGAGCAACCAAGCAGGATGCCTAAACCTGACTCTGTCCCTCATGTCTTTCCTCTGAAAGAAGGAACTACCCCATGAGCTGACTCTGGCCTGCAGGCTGCCATGAAGGCCTCACTAACCTAGTAAAATATTTTCCCAAAGTTACATACTGTTGGCAATCTCCAACAACTGTATTGCACAGTACCTGCCTCTATAGTGCTTGTGATCCCCTCTGTTGCAGGACTAGAACAGGCAGGTTAACAGAGGCTATACTTCCAACCTACAGAGCACCCATCACGAGATTTCCTCAATTAGGAAACCAGTGACACATGGTAAAGGGGAAAAAAAAAGACAGGAAACCATGAAATACATAAGCACTGTCTCTTTGCCCTCACCATACCTTCCCTGCTGGACAGTCAAAAATCTATTTATGGGAAGAATTAAATACATCAGAGTGAAACAGAAATTGTTTCCCTAATATGTATAAATATCTGCATGTATCAGCTACTCCCATTTGAAAGCACTGAATTAACGGGATTATTTCTACCCATTACTAGCACAGAGATTTTTGGAAATACTCTTTTGTTGTCTGAAACAGTGTAGCTATTTTCTTATCACATTCACTCATTCATTTGGCACAGTGCAAGTACATGGAAAAAAGTGCCTAATGTTTAACCTATTAACAGAAATCCATGTAAGCCTCTTGTATCATTAGAGTAAAATTATGTGAACATGGATAAGTGGCTGCATTATGACACACTACAAGACCATTTTTTTGATTCAATGTAAGTGTTTATTGGCTAAACAAAGATTACGATAATGTAATCATAATAAGCATTAATGATCAACTATTAAGTCATCTATGGAACTTGCTTTCTAAATTAATACACTGTAATGCACACTAATGTGGCAGAATTATGTCAGGCTGAACTCATGTTTAATTAGTGCTTCCATCTCAAGGGATTAAACACTTGCAATTGCAGACAAGTACACTTTTAAGACTGTATTCTTTAATAAAATTAATCTGACAAGTTACTGGACAAAGAGTTGGTGTATTATCATATATTTTTTTAATATGTATAATTATTCACTGGGGATTCCTCGGGCTGGAATAAATTAGGACTTGTATAAGAAATTAATATTCTTTTTTTTTTTTTTTTTTTTAGTAACTCAGGCCATTGTTTCTAGCTCTTGTCAAGACATAGTTGCAGCTCACCCAGCTTAGCACCATCCCTCCTGTAGCCTAGCTGCACCAAAATGAAACAGTGCATTATAGCAGAGAAGAGTAGTTCCGTTCCAAAATCCATTTTATATGGGCAATGTATAGCCCATATTTAGATATAAATCTTAACTCAAAACTAAGCAAAATGATGATAACCACACCTATTGTCCCACTGTTTCTCCATTTGCACTGGATTTGTCCTTAGTCAGTGCACTAAAGACCTGGTTGTCTGTTTGCCTAAAATAATTATTTTTCCCTTAATTCACAAGTGCTAAGACTAAACATTTTCATCCCAGCAAATTTGTGAGTTACCATAACTTACTGTGCAAAACAAAAAATTCAGTATAGTAAAACACCACCAGGCTTTGCAATAAGAGCTCAATGCATAATGTCAAGGCAAGCTGCCCAAGCAGTCCAGCGCGTTTCAAATGAGAATTCAGTCATTGATCCGCATGTGGCAACGTACCTAGTAGGGCCCAAAACAGTTCATGTTTGATAATCTCATTATTATCAAGCAGTAACAACGGCCACTTCAAACCTAACTCTGAAACCAACTTCCTTCTATAATCCTCATTTTTAGTCCACCTCAAACTTCCCCTCTACTCACATCAGTACATCCCATCACCAGAACCTTATTTTTTAAATTGCATCCTATGCTAGATAATCAATAAATGTTTTGTAGTTAGAACTGAAGAGAAATTGAGAAAGGATCCAACATTTCCAGAGTTTTGACTGGTTTTTGGTGTTAGAATTGTAAAGACATTTACATTGGTAGCTTATCTTGCTACCAAAATTAAAACTCACTGCAAAGTCACAAACACTTTATTATTTTGCTGGCTTTTGTGAGCAAAGCTATTAGTTTGTGATGGGCAATGTTTGTGGAAGAGCACAAAGAATCCTTATATGTGGAAAACTGAGAAATAAAATAATAATATTTTTGTCAGCAAAGACTACGGAGTATAGGAAACTAGAGGAAGACGAAGAAATAGAAAAGGAAAGGAGAGGGAGGAGAATCTTTCCACACTAAATTATAAAGGCTGGAAAAAATAATTAGATTTAAAGTTTGAAATGTGGCTAAAATGCTTCCTGTTCACTTTCCGTCTTATTCACTATGCCCATGTCTTACAGAGAAGTAATTCTCCTGCCTGGTATAGCATACAGACCTTCAAAAGCCTAGTTAAAACCTACGTGAGAAGCATCTCATGCCACGGTTCAATGATACAGTACATGTGGATTTTAACTTCCCTGCACAGGATCAGAAAAATTGAGGTCACAGGAAAGTAACAAATGGCCGAGCATGAATGAACTCTGAATTCAAATTTGTTCAAAAAATTTTGGCAGGTTATTTTTTCTGTTGGAAAGATTTGTGTGTTATCAAGTATCTCCTGTCCTTGAAAAGCTAACAAACAAGGATTTATGCCTTTTTGCTTCCCCTATGTACTTTTGACTAACTTGATGGAAATGGGATTGTGCATCACTACATGAGCTGGATCAAATTTTTATCACTGGGTGATCTGCTTGCATGTATATTTGGTAATAGTGGCTGTGAAACCATTGCCCCATTATGAAGGCTTCTACCCTGAAGACATCATCACCTTATCCAAAGGTCTTTCCCTATATCCATGCATATTACAGAGCAGTTTTCAGGTAAGAGACTGGAGGGAAAAAAAAAATGAAGGACTAGCACAACAGCTGAAAATATGGCTTACAATTATTAAGTGGATTCTGCTATCAGGCCTTTTCAACACTTTAATGGAAGTCCAAGAAAACTTGTCAATTCCCCGATATCACAAACTACTTGGCATCATTGCACCTGGTTTCTTACCTTTCTCTTTCTTACCTACAACCCCAAAACATTCACAAATTATCATCCTAGGAAATAATACAAAGTTCTAGTATCTGGAAGATAACATATCCTATTTCCCACATAGTAAGTCTAACAACGGAAACATTCTGCAGGAATGATTCACTCTAGCCCACTAATGTCCATGAAACACTACTAGAAGGCTCTTCAGAGGTACTTAACAGCAATGGTACCCATATCTTTCTTAACTTGCAAACATACGTATGCTAACTGCTAGACAAACCTAAAGATACATCACTTGTATGCACACTTCTCTAAACCTATGCTAACTTTAACAAGACCACACTGCTTATTCTTCTTCTTAGCAGCACATCACAAAAATGGAAACTTTAGAGAAATTTTATATTTCTTCCATGTTGAAATAGTCATTGGTGCTGCTACACTCTACAATATGACTACAACAGTAGTGACATGAAGGTCTGTGATTAAGCAAGGAACAGAGGGAAAGATGAGGTTTTTGCTTGTTTGGTTGGTTTGCTTTTACTGATTTTTTTTATTAGACCAACTAATGCAGCCGTTTAAAAAACAATTGGTAACTTTTCAGGCATTCAAGCCCTTCTGGTGACCTCCAAGAGAAGCTTGTGCACCCAACAGCTTATCATTTTAGGCACCTTCCAACAACTTTGATATATTTAATAAATATTTAATAAGCAGTATATAAACAATGAAGTGCAGAGTTCGAGAAAGGTGCAAGGGGACAAAGCTACCCTAAGGCAGCTGTGGAAGACAGCAAGGACATAGCCTAGGAGAAGAACATGCAAACCACTCATAAATGCAATAATTGGAAATGTATAAGGTTGTCAGGTAAGGCTCTTCTCCTCTATCTGCCATAATTTATAATTTAACCATTTAAATAAACCTTGAGTTTTCTTAAACAATATTTATTCTCTTCCTAAGGATGTAGAGACCTTGCTAACCTCTCCTGAAATGCTACATAACACACTTGATTTACCAAAATGGTTGGCAAGAAAAATGTATTTGCTTAGAGTGGTTAATGTATATGCTGTTGTTGTCTCTGCTGTAGCTATACCTATTCCATATGCTTCTTAAGCCAGCATCATTTTTTTTTTTTCCCAGAAGTAGCTCAGATGCCAAACCCTGAAAATAATTCAGGGTCAGCAAGAAAAATCCTTCCATTCTTCTCAGATGGTCAATTAAAACTATGCAGAACCAAAATCAAACCAGACCAAAAAAAAACCACCACAACAACAAACAAACATAAACCATGAAACACCCTCCACACTGCTTACCAGGTAAGTTTTCAGTTACAGTGTCACACTGACATAAACTTTGAGAATCCCATCAGTACAACAAAGCATGTGACAGTACAATCCAAACATGGATTTTATTCTTTTCTTCATTTTAAATTAGCTATTAAGAACAAACACCTGTAAGTCATTTGCTGTACCTCAATGTAAAATAGATATACAACCCCATTAGGCCCAGACTGAGGAAAGCATTTGGGACAGCCATAAAACAAAAGCACAGAAGCCCAGCTGAAATGATTGATGCGTTCAAGGTTTTCTTGAATCAATGCCTCAAAGAAGTCTTAGTGGCCTGATCAGTCAGGAGGCAGCTCTGCTACCCTTTGCCTGATCACATCTTGCTACTTTTAGCTCACATTGTGATAGATCTTCTTTCAAAGTACTTTTGCAGATACCAGGATCACAATGAAATTGGGTTTCACTCCCCCCAGCCATAGCTGCTGAAATCAAAACCCCCCCACCTGCACCCCACTCTGTGCCCACCTGGCAGACAATCAGTGAAAATAAATGGTATTCCTTGTGGCAAAGCATGCCATTTATTGTCAGTCATGGTATCACAGCAGAGCTCTTCGTTAGCTTCTGTTGAAAAGCGTACTTCAGGAGTAAAGTAATATCGCTTTTTCATCCAGTCTTTGGTATATGACTTCTAACAACAACTCTCTCTTCATAAATTTAGTCAGCCTTCTGTAGGGTTTCATGAGGCTTCTTAAACGTATCTTTTTTCTCATCATCTGACTTCAAAATTCACCAAAAAAGTTTCAAATAAGTTACCCCAATAAGAAATATGAATTGTTTGACTCCAGAGCCAATTCATTCATGTTTCCTATCTGCTGGCAAAGAAAGAAGAGAGGGAAATAAAAAAGAAACCAAAAGGTGAATTTATTATAATCCTGTTTATAATGATTGGACCCTACTAGATTTAAGGCTGGAACAAGAAGCTATTTTAATCTTTCAAAAGCATTTTATACTTAAAATTAATTTCTATCCAAGGCATTTTACCTGTTGCTGGTACAACTAAAAGCAAAGAAAACTACAAGAAATTAAGAATAAGACTTTTCCCCAGTGTCATGGTTTTCTTCTCCGGTGGTTCTTAATTTCAGCCCTGAACAAGTGCAAAATCCAAGAAAACTGGTAGAATGTTTGAAAGACATATGCCCTGACCCTGGCAATACTAGAGAACTCCACCAGCTTGCTGCACTCCGCTGGGATCTGGCTTATGCCTATCAAATGTCAATTAACATTGCCCAGCACCCTCAAGGGGATAGGGAAGTTCCTGAATTTGATGATGAGACAGCACAGACTGTGACCACTCCAGAGGACCAACCATCTATGGTATCAGTCGCCCCTATAGTAAAGACAAAACAATGGAAACAGAAATCAGGTCATTTAGTAAGGGAAGAAGCTCCTCCTAAGGATGAGGGAGAAGAGGAAAAGGCAGGCAGCTCTAAAGCAGCGTCATCATGGCAACAGCAGGGAGAAGAGACCGAAATCATAGATGAATCAGAAACTACTCAGTCTCTACCCTTGAGTGAGCTGCGAGAAATACGAAAAGATTTTAGTCGTCATCCAGGTGAGCACACCCTCACCTGGCTGCTTTGATGCTGGGACACTGGGGCCAACAGCCAACAGCTAGAAGGCAATGAAGCCAAGCAGCTGGGATCCCTCTCTAGAGAAAGGCTCATTGATAGAGTAATTGGGAGAGAGGCACAAGTTCTCAGCCTCTGGAGGTGACTCCTAACAGCTGTGAAAGAAGGGTATCCCCACAAGGAAGATATTGTATACCAAGTAAGCAAATGGACCACTATGGATAAGGGCCTCCGGCACCTGCAGGAATTAGCTGTGCTGGAGATGCTATATAGTGATTTAAACAACGCCCAGGCACCTAAAGACCCTAATGAAGTCTAATGCGCAACATCCATGTGGCGGAAGTTTGTACGGGCTGCACCCTCATCACATGCCAGCATACTGGCAGCAATGGATTGGGAGGAGGGGATGGGGCCAACTGTGGATAACGTGTCCAACCAGCTTCATAAATATGAATAAAATCTCTCTGGCCCATTATGGGCCTGCATTTCAGCTGTGGAGAGACTGTCCCAACGATTAGAAGAACACATAGCTTCCTCCTCACCTAGACGGAAGAATCTTTTGGCCATCAAGCGCCAGCACTCCCCAGCTCAAACAAGGGAGAATCCAGGATGCACACTGCGGGGTACCTTGTGGTTTTATTTACGTGACCACGGGGAAAATACGTGTAAGTAGGACGGTGAACCAACCTTGGCCCTACCTGCTTGGGTACATGAGCTGTGGAAAGATACAGCAGCAACAAAGGGGGTCCCTAGGAGGATTGCTGCCCCAGTTTCTGTTGGGCAGTCCCCCAGAGGCAGTAGAAGGGTTAGTATTACTTCTGACCCTGACGAAGAAACCTCTGCTTCACATTTGGAAGAATTAATTGATAGATGCTCCAACCAGGACTAGTAGGGCCCTGCCTCTGGACAGGCAGAGGAGAGGGACAACCAGATTTACTTGACTGCGTGGATTCAATGGCCTGGCACACCAGAACCGCAGAAATATAAAGCTTTAGTGGACACAGACACACAGTGTACCCTAATGCCATCAGGCCACCAAGGGGCAGAACTCATCTCTATCTCTGGAGTGACAGGGGGATCCCAAGAGCTAACTGTCTTGGAAGCTGAAGTGAGTCTAACCGGGAATGAGTGGCAAAAGCACCCCATTGTGACTGGCCCAGAGGCTCCGTGCATCCTCGGCATAGACTACCTCAAGAAAGGGTACTTCAAGGATCCAAAAGAGTACCGGTGGGCTTTTGGCATAGCTGCCTTGAGCACAGAGAAGATTAAGCAGCTGTCTGCCCTGCCTGGTCTCTCACACGACCCTTCTGCTGTAGGATTGGTGAGGACTGAAGAACAGCAAGTGCCAATTGCAACTACAACTGTGCACTGGCGGCAATATCGCACCAACCGAGACTCCCTGATTCCTATCCATGAGTTAGTTCATCATCTGGAGAGCCAAGGAATGATCAGCAAGACTCACTCACCTTTTAACAGTCCTATATGGCCAGTGCGAAAGTCTAATGGTGAGTGGAGGCTAATGGTGGACTATCGGGGCCTGAATGAAGTCACACCACCACTAAGTGCTGCAGTGCCAGACATGCTGGAACTCCAGTACAAACTAGAGTCAAAGGCAGACAAGTGGTATGCTACAATCAATATTGCTTATGCATTTTTCTCCATCCCTCTGGCAGCAGCATGCAGGCCACAATTTGCTTTCACTTGGAGGGGCATTCAGTATACTTGGAATCGACTGCCCCAGGGGTGGAAACACAGCCCTACCATTTGCCATGGACTGATCCAGACAACACTGGAACAGGGGAACGTTCCCGAATACCTGCAGTACATTGATGATATCATCGTATGGGGTAACACAGCAGAAGAAGTTTTTGAGAAAGGGAAGAAAATAATTCAAATTCTCCTGAAAGCTGGCTTTGCTATTAAACAGAATAAGGTCAAGGGACCCGCACAGGAAATCCAGTTCTTGGGGGTAAAATGGCAGGATGGACGTCACTACATTCCGACGGATGTGATCAACAAAATAACAGTTATGTCTCCGCCAACTAGCAAAAAAGAAACACAAGCTTTCCTAGGCCTTGTGGGATTTTGGAGAATGCATGTGCCAGGCTATAGTCAGCTTGTGAGTCCTCTATATCGAGTGACTTGAAAGAGGAACTCTTTTCAGAATAACAGAACTCTTCCGAGTGGGGCCCCAAGCAACAACAGGCTTGTGAACAACTTAAACAAGAAATAGATCGTGCAGTAGCCCTTGGGCCTGTCCACACCAGACCAGCTGTGCAAAACATACTTTATACTGCAGCTGGGGAGCATGGGCTCACCTGGAGCCTCTGGCAGAAGACCCCAGGAGAAACTTGACGCCGACCTCTGGGGTTCTGGAGCCAAGGCTATCGAGGATCAGAAGCCAATTACACCCCAACTGAAAAGGGAATATTAACAGCATATGAGGGGATTCAAGCCACCTCAGAAGTTGTTGGTACAGAAGCACAACTCCTCTTGGCCCCACAGCTACCTGTGTTACATTGGATGTTCAAAGGGAAAATCCCCACTACACATCATGCAACCAACGCTACGTGGCGTAAATGGGTAGCGTTAATTACACAGCGGGCTCGAATGGGGAAACTCAACCGCCCGGGAATCCTGGAAGAGATTATGGACTGGCCAGAGGGCAGGGATTTCAGAGCACCAACAGAAGAGGTAACTCGTGCTGAAGAGGCACCACCACACAATGAGTTGCCAGAAGACAGAAAGCAGTATGTGTTGTTCACTGACAGATCCTGCCGTGTGGTAGGGAGCCATCAGAAGTGGAAAGCTGCTGTGTGGAGTCCCACACGACGAGTTGTGGAGGCCATGGAAGGGGAAGGTGAGTCGAGTCAGTATGCAGCAGTGAAAGCTATACAACTGGCCTTAGAAATTGCTGAAACAGAAAAATGGCCGGTACTGTATCTCTACACTGACTCATGGGTGGTGGCAAATGCTCTGTGGGGGTGGCTGTGACAATGGAAACAGAACAACTGGAAGCACAGAGGTAATCCCATCTGGGCTGCTACCCTGTGGCAAGACATTGCTGCCCAGGTAGAAAACCTGGCTGTAAAAGTACGTCATGTAGATGCCCACATGCCTACGAATTGTGCCTCCGAAGAACATTAAAACAATGAAGAAGAAGATCGAGCTTCGAAAATTGAAGTAGCTCAGGTGGACCTGGACTGGGGACATAAGGGTGAGCTGTTTGTAGCTCGATGGGCCCATGAAACATCAGGACGTCTAGGGAAGGATGCCACATACAGATGGGCTCATGATCAAGGGGTGGACCTGACCATTGAGGCCATTACACAGGTTACCCATCAGTGTGAGACCTGTGCTGCAATCAAACGAGCCATGAGGGTAAAGTCTCCCTGGAATAGGGGGAGATGGCTTGGATTTCGATATGGTGAGGCCTGGCAGATTGACTACATCGGACCACTCCCACAAACCCGCCAAGGTAAATGTTACATACTCACCATGGTAGAAGCAATTACTGGGTGGCTGGAAACATATCCAGTAAACCATGCCACGGCCCGAAACACTACTTGGGCCTGGAAAGACAAGTGCTGTGGCAACATGGTACACCAGAGAGAATTGAGTCTGACAATGGGAGTCACTTCCGAGACAATTTGGTTACTTCCTGGGCCAAGAGACATGGCATTGAATGGGTGTATCACATCCCTTATCACCCACAAGCCTCTGGGAAGGTTGAGAGGTACAATGGACTGTTAAAAACTATGCTGTGAGCATTGGGTGCTGGGACGTGGAAACATTGGGATATAAATCTACCAGAGGCCACTTGGCTAGTTAACAACAGGGGGTCTGACAGCTGTCCTGGTCCTGCTGAAACAAAACCCCTACACACTGTGGGAGAAGCTAAAGTCACTGTAGTGCATGTGGAAAAGTGGAAGGGGAAGGAGGTGTGGGTTTCCCCTGCCTAGGGAAAAGGCAAACCCACTCGTGGGATTGTCTTCACCCAAGGACCAGGGTATACCTGGTGGGTAATGCAGAAGGATGGGGATATCAAGTGTGTGCCTCAAGGAGATTTAACACTGGGAGAAAATTAATCTGTAATCCAAGTTATGTGTTGTAGGAGGACACTGCAGAACCAATGACAGGTCAACTTCACAAGGAACCAGGCAAGTGCAACAGTGATGAGCTAAGCTGGTGCTGGTGTCAAGAAAACCAACTTTGCCTGCCCTAAGTGACCACTTTGACAGATGAAGCTGAAACCATCAACAGTTTTTATGAACATTTTGGGAAAAGACCTATGGAATGAAAGGAAGTACAGACATATAAATACTTCAATGGACAGAGAACAATGGTGATGAGAGCATCTATATACTAAACTGTACCTGATTGTGACACAAATGTTATGGAATAAGGGGTGGAGGTTGTGTTGGGTCTGTCTGAGCTGGAGTCACCTTTTCCCTGCAGCAGCCCACACAGTGCTGTGCTCTGCACTCGTAGCTGGAACAGCACTGATATCACTCAAGTGTTGTGTCTATTGTTGCATAGTGCTGGCACAGCATCAGGACTCCTTCCAAGCCCCCAAGAGCCAGCAGACTGGGGATGGGCAAGTGATGGGGAGGGAACAATGCCAGGGCAGCTGACCTAAACCAACCAAAGGGATATTCCATAACACCTGATGTCACACTCAGCAATAAAAAGGGGGGCTCTCATGGGGGAGTGGGCTGTTCCTCCTGAACAACCACTACACGTTTTGAGGCCCTGCCTCCCAGGACATGGCCGAACATCGCTCGTTGATGGGAAGTAGAGAATATTTTTTTTTCCCCTCTCTCTGTGCTTCCACGCAGAATTATTGTTTCTTTTGTTTCTTTTTCTCCCCATTCCCTTTCCCTTTAATTAAACCTTCTCATCTCAAACCTCGAGTTCTCTGTGTTGTATTTTCTCCCCCTTCCTCTTTGAGGAGAGGGGAAGTGAGAGAGTGGTTGTGGTGGAGCTTGGCTGCTCACCTGAGTAAAACCACCACACCCAGTTTACAATTTCTTTCTTTTAGTTGATACTTTTAATGGTACTTAGTTGGTAGGTACCATTCTATACTGAGACACCTTCACCATCTCTTCAGTAGTTTACTGGCTCCTTTGCATGGGTCTTTCACAAAAGGAAGAGAAATCTTTTTTAAGGGACAAGAAAATAAGGGATGAGAACAGTTACCAGGTTGTCAGAGGGAACAAGAAGCAAATGAAATATGTGAAGCTAATTATAATAAATTGCTTAAAAACCACTAGCTTTCAGTTCCTATCAGTGCAGCTCTTCTTTCTATGTTAACTGCAATACAACATTAAATATTTACAGACAGGATGTCAGCTGGTAACAGTAAACAATCAACGAGGCCAACATACTCAGAATAAAATTTAAGACACTCATAAAAAAGACCTATATTACTTGTGTTTTTGTAACACCAGCAGTACTACACTACATCCAAAGTCCACAAGACAGCTGTTGAATCAAACACAATTTCCTTTTTTCCTTTTTCCTTCAGAATTTTCCTTTGTAGCTCTTAACAACATACATTTTATCCTGACTTGTAGGGCTCTGACTGTAAAGGTAAGTTTACAACTGTGAGTTTGTCAAGTCCGCTTAATCTTTCTGTCAAGCAAAACAGTACGTATCACAGGTCCAGATGCTGAGAAAAATAAAGCAGCAAACAACTGCAACTCATTCTGCTACCTGAACACTGTCTCAGAAGAATTTCTTTGCCATTAGGCAGGGTCATAAAAACATTGCCAAAACAACATCACCCAGTGGACACACCGGAGCAGGTAAGACAACACAAAGCCTTTGGGCACCACCTGTTTCTGAGTTCCAAGTTTAACATAAAAGCTTGTCTACCTGTTTAATGGCATTCTTGCATACACTGCGCAAAGTTCTGTCTCTGGGGAAATCAGCACCATAACTCACACTGACCTCAGCTGAACTGGGGTAAGATCTCCTCAGGCATTTTCCTCCCAAGCAGAAGATCAGTTCTTATATTAAAACTTTCTTCTGAGGAACACAAGAATTATCCACCTTCTTTTGTGAGTCATCTTCCTTCCCCCATGGTGCTCAGCTTCAGCAGAGGACCCTGTAGCATCCCATCATACTCTCAGCTAAGACTCAACAAGCATGCTGAAGCTTTCAATTCTCATCTTCTAAAACACAGGGTAAAATCCAGTAAACCAATGGTATATTTTTCAGAAAATAATAAAATAAATAGATTACATTTGTTCATAGTTCATCCAATAGTTGTAAATAAGCACCATATCCATGCAAATGTTCATAGTTATATTGAACTGAGGTTTAGAGCTGAAGCTACCATGGTGTCCAGACTACCACATACTAAAGCTAGATATAGATGAGTTGCTGTGAGCGTCGGTATTCTCTGAAGCTACAGAAATCAGCCTAAGTTGTAAAGGCTTTGTTTAAAGCCAGCTTTATAAGGAACATGCCAAATCTTTGAGTTTCAGCCCCAGACTCAAGCAGGTAGCTTCTAGAGATTGGGGCAGCTTCCAAAAATGGAACTTCCAATGACACTACACACTTTTGTTAGCAACATTTACCAGAAGAGAAGACAGATTCTGAGAAAAAAAGCCCATTAAACTTTTTTCATTGCTTTTATTAATTTTAATGCACAGTATGAATGAACATATTAAAGCCCATGTATATAGTAAACAAAATCATTTTTGTGCTTTTCTCTGCCTTGCACAGCAAATTAAAATACAGAATGATAAAACAAAAGATGGATGTGGAAACTATATGATGGGAAACATCTCAATCTTTCCAATTTTTAAATGTTGGTTATGCATTCTTCCCTAATTATTTGATGCCTTCTTATAAGTAAAAATCGACTCAATAGCCTTACTTTCAGAATGTGTTGTATAAAGCAGCAGAGACTTAAGACAGCAACATCAGACAAAACAGAAATAGTGTAGGTCATTTATTATCAAAACAACACCAACAAGATCTGGATATTTACTGAGATTATTCACTGGAGAAAAAGAGAGAAAAAAAAAAAAAAAGACCACTTTTCTGTAAATGACCTTGTACCATTTTCCTGTACATCCCTTTTTACACCTAGCCTAAGTTCCACATGCCCATCTGTGAGAGCCCATCAGTGGCCAGCAAACCCCTGCAAGGGCTACCACATGGGCACTTAAATACCTGAGAATTACAGGATCATTTAGATTGGAAAAAACCTTCAGGATCATCGTGTTTTTGAAAGCTGTGGTGAAAAGAGAAACCAACTATCCCCTACAAGGAATTCCTGGTGAATGATCTTCTTGCAAATCTGATATTCACCTTACAAGCATAGCCCTGGAACATCATGACAAAGGCAGTACATTCCTTGCTGGCTGCAGCAGCCACGTAGAGAAGGAAGCTCAAAGTCTCCAGAAAGCTCAATTTCAAAGTTTGAAAAGCCTAGTGAAATATATGCACTGCACAGCATATATAAAATGCCAGGTGAAGAATTTACAGCTAAAAGAAATATTCCTAGAATATATTAACATAAAGTATAAAAGATATCTTCAGAATGCAGAAGTCAAAGAAACATCCCTTGAGGTAGACATCACTGAAGGGCAATGAAGTTACATGGCTGTTGATTTTCTTTATTACAGACAGGATTGGTATCACAGCCTAGTCGCTATCATTAATGTTACTTCAAACTTTCAAGTCTGAGATCCTTTTTTCAGTTCTTCACAACTTGATTTGTGGACTGAAATTTTCCAACCTCAGAAGAAGTGTGTGCATAAGATTGATATTCAGGAAGGATTACTGAGAAGGCTAAGTGAAAGAAATGGGATTTGAACAAATAAGAGAGAAGAGATGAGATAGGAGAGAAGTTGAATGAGTCCCAACTGGGGATAATAGGCAGAAAATCTGTGCCCACTAATGTAGCTTGAAATGAAACCCAAGATTGCACCGTCTCACTTTTTTTTTTCCGTCCTATCAGCACATTGGCTGTTACATCCTCTTACACTGCTTGGATGCAGAAACAGCAACCTACAATTGTTATCAGTTATTCCATCACATCAACACACAGAATGCTGTGCAGTTAATCTTGAGATTCAGCCTTGATGATGACAGACACTGGTGTCAATAACATGTCCTACAACAGAATTACCATGTTTTTTGTTTATTTAAATTAAAGGACTATATACGGATACAAAATAACAGTTTGTTACAACATCAGTACTCTTCCTAAGCTTACTATTCAAGCCTTTAGGAACACCAGAGATGACTTTGCCTCAAAAATGTCATCTTTTATCCCTATGCATGTGTAAAGACACATTTTTAATTACAGGCTCAGAAGAGAAATTTTTCTTTCCATGTATTCCTGCTCCAGCTGCTGCATAGGAGAACAAGATTTCTGACAAAGAGATGATTGTCTTCCCATTAACATACTCATACAGGCAAAACTTGCACACATGGAAGAGGAAAGTGGATGATCTCAGAGCTAATATCGAAGATCCAGAAACTATTTTTGCCTCTGCCAACAATTTCCAATGGGATACTTTGTAAGTTATCAAATAAAACTTTTCTCTTAAATGATTTTAAGACTACTTAAAAGTTTACCAAGAGAAAACATAAGAAAAATGAACAGACTGATTCCCTCAGGAGAGCTGATCCTAGCTTACTTCCCTTGACTGACAGATCTGTAAGGCCTTCCACATGGGCTCACATGACATCCTGATCTCCAGGTTGCAGAGAGATGGATGTGAAAGGTGGGCCATTCAGTAGGCAAGGAATTGGCTATAAGGCCACACCCAGAGAGCGGTAGACAGTGGCTCTACATCCACGTGGAGGCTGGTGATGAGTGGTGTCCCTCAGGGGTCTGTCTTGGGACCAGTAACAAATACCTTTATCCACGACAAATACAGTGGGATCAGGTGCACTCTCAGAAAGTTTCCAGGTGACACCAAGCTGAGTGGTGTAGTTGATGCAAGCAAAGGAAGGGATGCCATCCAAACGGACTTGGACATGCTTGAGAAGTGGGCCCATGTGAGCCTAAAGGAGGTTCAGCAAGGCCAAGCACAAGGTGCTGCACCTGGGTCAGGACAATCCCAGACATGAGGACAGACTGGGAGAAGAACTCACTGAGAGCAGCCCTGCAGAGAGAACTTGGGGTTTCTGGTGGACCAAAAGCTTGGCATGACCAGCAGTGTGCCTGCAGCCCAGGCCAATTGCCATCTTTCACTGCCTTTTGATTGCTAATTCAGACTTTTCCTTAGAATATGTGAGTGATAGTACTATTTTTTATTTTTTCTTTAAAGAATAAATAAAAGTGTTTACATTTTCCAAATCATTTTTGCTGTATTTATTTTTCCATTAAAATTTTGATACTGTTCACACAGCCTGTTTTTTTAAAAAAGACATTTTTCAAGAAGAAAATATAAATTCTATCTGCAACTTTCACGCCTACACATGCACATATCTGCTTCTTTTTTGTAGTTCTGCTGGACCAATAAAGTCAGGCAATGCGCAGAAAAACTGTCAAATGCAAGTCATTTCTTCTTTCCTTTGAAAGCAAAGGGTGCCCAACCTGTGCAACTTGCCTGACTCATAGGCCAGTCAGATGTGGTTCCCATGATAACACCTGTATCATTACATAGAATCGTAGAATATCCCGAGTTGGAGGGGACCCATAAGGATCATCAAGTCCAACTCCTGGCAACACACAAGTCTACACAAAATTTTAGACCATGTCACTAAGTGCACAGTCCAAACACTTCTTAAATTCAGACAGGCTTGGTGCAGTGACTACTTCCCTGGGGGGCCTGTTCCAGTGTGCAGCTAACCTCTTGATGAAGAACCTCTTCCTGATGTCTAGCCTAAACCTCCCCTGCCTCAGCTTAACACCATTCCCACGGGTCCCATCGTTGGTCACTAAAGAGAATAGATTGGCGCCTTCCCCTCCACTCCCTCTCATGAGGAAGCTGTAGACCGCGATGAGGTCTCCCCTCAGCCTCCTCTTCTCCAGGCTGAACAGGCCCAGTACCATCAGCCGCTCCTCACACATCTTCCCCTCTAGGCCTTTCACCATCTTCATCGCCCTCCTCTGGACACTCTCCAACAGTTTTACATCCTTTTTGTACTGTGGTGTCCAGAACTGCATGCAGTACTCAAGGTGAGGCCACACCAGTGCAGAGTAGAGCGGGACAATCCCTTCCCTTGACCAACTAACAATGCCATCCTTGATGCATCCCAGGATACGGTTGGCCCTCCTGGCTGCCAGGGCACACTGCTGGCTCATAGTCAACTTACTGTCAACCACAACCCCCAGATCCCTCTCTGCAGGGCTGCTGTCCAGCGTCCCATCACCCAGTCTGTACATATAGCCAGGGTTGCCCAGTCCCAGGAGCAGGACCCGGCACTTGCTCTTGTTAAACATCATGCAGCGGGTAATTGCCCAGATCTCTCTGCAAGGCCTTTCCACCCTCATCTGAGTCCACAACTCCTCCAAGTTTAGTGTTATCAGCAAATTTGCTCAAAACATCTTCTAGTACTACATCCAAATTGTTTATAAAAACATTGAAATGAAATAAAATTAAATTTATGAAAGCAGCATAGTACCAACATCTGCTCTGATCATCCAGCAACAGTGTAAATTTAAAACACAGCATGAACTCAGTGACCTTCTGACTATTGGCAAGAAAGGGGTTGGGGTGCAGGGGGGGGAAGAGAAGGAGAAAATTAATTTAAAGAACATTTTTTGGGGAAGGGAGTGTGCTTTGGTCTGAGCTTTTGGGTAGACCTGTGCGGTGTCAAGAGTTGGACTTGATGATCCTTAAGGGTCCCTTCCAACTCAGGATATTCTATGATTCTATGAAGAGGACTGGCCCTAAAATGGAGCGTTGGGGGACCCCACTGGTGACCATCTACCATCCTGATGTGGCCCCATTAACCACAACCCTTTGAGCCCTGCCCGTCAGCCAATTGCTCACCCATCATATGATGTTTTTGTTTAGCTGTATGCTGGATATTTTGTCTAGTAGGATCCTATGGGAAACTGTGTCAAAAGCTTTGCTGAAGTCCAAAAAGATCACATCAGCTGGTTTCCCTTGGTCGACTAGATGGGTGATCTTATGATAAAAGGAAATCAAATTTGTTAAACAGGACCTACCCCTCATGAACCCATGCTGGCTAGGACCAATGACTGCATTGTCCCCTAGGTTCAATAACTTCAAGGACAATCTTCTTCATAATTTTACCAGGCACTGACATGAGACTGACAGGCCTGTAACTGCTAGGGTCTTCTTTCTTGCCCTTCTTGAAAAGTGTGGAGGCTGGCAACAAATCTGAAACCCCAACTTTGAACATAGTGAGCAGCAGGCCACCTAGACTCCTTCATTTCCACCTCTCAGAGCTACATCTGTAGCCATAGCAACATTTTGGACAATCACTTGTATGGTCTGGAGGGCAACAATCCTTATCTTAGAGTTATAATGGTCTGTTAAATGCCACAAAAATATGAAGCATTGGTAATTCTAATCAAAAATCAATTTTAAATAAAATTGGATTTCTAATTTCAATGAGTATTAAATAATGACTGTTCAATTATAGCTGAATTTCAAACTTAAACCAATCCAGTCAGCACAGCATAAACACCTACAGCTATTCTACACACAAACACTTTACACCAAGGTCAGTTTTGACTCTGAACAATTTCCCTTTAAAAAAAAAGAAAAAAAAGCATTAATTTAAAGCTGATACCCACATGAACATACAGAACACTCATTCAGCTGAGTTAAAGAATGATTTCATGGCTCTATCCATATTCTTACAGTAAAGCTTAAAATTTAATAAGTACAAAAATATTGTTTATGCATTTCCCCAGCTGTACTACTATTAAGCATCTATTCAAACCAGAATACCTTTAAAAATCCAGTTTACATCTCACCATGGTTATTTACTTTTTGAATTCCTGCTCTAACAATGAAGAAACCAACACAAGGAAGTCACCTTCATTTCACATAATACACTTAGTTCCACTTAGTATGACTGCATATTTTTGTCTGAAGCCATCGAAACAGCAACTAATTTGTGTAAAAGCAACTTTATTTTAAAAGTTATTTTGTCACAGAATCATTGTAGCCTTTCTTAGATGCATTCAAAACCCTCTTCAGCAAACTGCTAAATTTGAGGCTAAAATGGCATGCTGTTTTAGACAACATATATGGCATGCTTGTCAATAACAAGCATGCAGCAAAATCACACATAGATCCCAGAACACCTCACAAAAGCAGAGGTCACTCCTCAAAAGTAGTGAGGCCCTTACCTTCAAAGGCCCTGGCTGCTGCTCCAGAAGGAGCCTTCACTCCTGTACCCAGCCACCTAGGCTGGACTTGCAAAGGGGAAAGACCAGACAAAAAGCAGTTTAGTGATCATTCAGCGCAGGGACTGAGTAACAGGCAAAAAGCTCATCTGTGTTAAAAAAGAAAAACTGCCAACATCCCAGCAAGGCCATCATTACAACACAGAGAACAGGGGACTCCTGTCTGTGCACCTGGTCACATTTGTGGGAAGGGGAAAGGTATCTCCTTGGAAATGGGCTTCTTTCTCAGATTGAGATGAGCTGTTTAGTTGCAGTGCAAGCACGTAAAGAAGGGCTTAAACTCTTTTGCCACTGTTGGAGATTTTCAGCCTCTTCGTGGACAACTTCTACCAGGGTGTGTTTCCAAGGGGGGCAGGAAGGAAGGAATTGCAGGAATGCTGGTGGCAACTCACCCACAGCATCAGTTCCAGAACACTCTCCTGGGCTACCATGGCCCACCTGAGGTTAAACCTGTATCAACAAAACCCTGCTCTGCCTCCTACCTGGAAAACTTGCTGTGCAATAACAAGGTCACAGGATCATTGCTCAGACATCTGGAAAGGTCAGAATGAAATATTCATGTGCAACATGAATTCAGCCCCCTTCACGTTTCACAGAAAAGCCAGATGCAACATATACAAAAAGAGTGCTGAAAAATTAAACTAATAATAAATACATATTATAGTAGCAATGAAGAGGAATTCATTTTTCAAAGGACTGGTAACAAAGAGGAGGAAAGAAGCCCTAAAAGAACAATATATGAGTATATAGCTAAAGACATTCTTTATGAGATTTTATGGCTTCTAGTTACAGTGTTAAATTTCTACACCCTCAGTTTGTCATGTCCAGACAACCACACAACGTTTACTGTAATCTTTACCCCTGCTTACCCTGTGTATTGCGAGATCTTATACCCAAACATGAGCTCCAATTCTCCAACAGCTCTTCCACACAGAAGCTTTTGGTCCTTCCATGAAGTCAGGGGGCATGACCACAAGAGCACAAATTCACCCACCCACCATTGAACCGGAAAAATGACATTGCATGAACATAGAAAATCCTCCTGGGCTGAGTCATAACCCTGTGTAAACAGCTACAAGGCTCAGTTCTGTGACTGAGGAGCAAGCACAGCTGTAAGCCAACAGCCTCATATAAAGCCTGCGACTGTTGACCCCATCCATCATTATGAACTTTGAATCCTATTGTTGTGGGATATTGTAGAAATGGACGCATCCCACAGAACGAGCACATTCATGCTCCCAGTTGGTCATACTGGAAGCTAAAAGCTTCTTTAGCTTCCAAACAGTCATCTTGCCCCGCACAAAAACCTCTTGTGTGTCCTCGCGGGGCACACCAAACACTGCACAGGGGAACAGCAAGGCTGCCTCCCTAGCATACACACACAAGGAAGAAAGGCTGGCAGAGAACCCCAGCCCGACCAGCGGGTCGCTGCACCTTCCGACGGGGCACCTCTCGCCCAAAGGCCAGCACCACCGCAGAGGCTGGCTGGAAAGCGAACCCTATCCATCCTCCTTCCCTCCGCCCTGGGCAGCCCAAGCCGCTTTCTCCCTCCCTTCTTCGGCAGGCAACCTCTGGGGCCCCAGGGGCAGGGGCCGGACGGGGGCCGCTCCCTCCCGCTGCCCCCAGGTGGCGGCGGCCGGCGGGGCCCGGCGGCTCTGACATACCTGGCGGGGGCACGACGGGCGGGCGCCGCAGGTCCTCCTGCCGGCCAGCAGCAGGCCTCGGGGCCGGCCTCACCTGTGGGCGGCCGGAGGAGGGGCGAAGGCCGAGGGCAGGGCGCCTCCGGCCGCCGGGAGGAAGCGCGGGGGCGTCCGCCATCGAAAGAGACCGAGACTGAGACAGAGGGGAAGGGAGGGAAGGGAGAGAAGGGAGGGTAAGGAGGGGAGAGAGAAAGATAGGGGTTGCCCCTCGGGCTCGGCTTGGGGCTGCGAGGGGCATGGCAAAGCCCCGGGGCCTTTCGGTTTCTGTTCCTGCTGAGGGTTGCTGGAGGCAGCAGGAGCTGAGGCTGGGCTTGCTGTGACCCCAGGGTCCCTCAGCGTCCCTCCTGCATGCTCGTGGGTCTGGGGGTAACCGAGTATCAGAGTAGTCGGTATCCGAGTTAGTTGGATTTCCAGAGGGGAGGAGGAAAATAAAACCATATGCAGAAGGAAGATATGGAAAATAATCACATTTTACTGCCTCTTTACTACTGGGGGGGAATCGGTTATCAAGTGTTTGAGCAGCACCATCTGAGTGCAGCAGGGAGCAGTGAACATATTGACGTAGAGCTCAGGGGGGATCGGACCTGTGTGAGTCGCTCCAGCGATCTGCGGAGGAAAAGTCAAAAATGCAGCCCCTTGCTGCAAGGCCCGCATGTGCCGAGGGGCTCTGCGAGTGTGCAGTGGCACTGCTCCATCTGTCTGGAGAACAAACAGGAGACATCTGCCCAGAGGAATTTTCCAGTTTGTATACGAAAGACCGACATTCATCATTTTCACATAGCTTTTTTTCCAAAGTGTATGACACCAGTAACTCCTCTAGGCTACCCAAGTGGATGTAGTCCCAAAACAGGTAGGATAGGGTACAAAGTACCATCGGCATCCTAATTAAATGCTCTAGGTTGATCTGTCCCACACTTTCACCTGGATTATGCCATTTTCTAACTACTCCCTCAGACTGATGCTGGGAAACAGTCATTGCCAACAAGAGGCGGGGGGGGGAGTAAGAAGTAAGCTAAATCACTGGAAGGAGGGAAAAAAAAAAAAGGGGGCATGAAAAAAGGCACAAAGACATCACTGAGTCACTAACTGCCGGCTGCTTCCACAGATCCAGGAAAATACTGCTGGATTCCCCTTTTCTCTGACTACTGCTGCTGGCTGCTGTCAGAGATGGGAATGCCAGCTCTGACCAGAACGACTGCTTGTATGGCTCTAGCATGTTGCTTGTGCCACCTTTTCCAAACAAAAAGCAGCTCGCTGTGGATTCCCTTCTGCCTCTGACTGATGCAGTTTCTTTTCTGTCTTCTGTCTGTGTGGAGAAGCCTCCTCCTTACTTTATTAGAATTAATAAGTATTTTTGCTAAGTGCATGACTTTGTATTTCTTCCATTAAATTGCATGTCATTTCTTTCTCCAGTCAACAGACTCATACAATTCCTTCCATGAGGTATTCCAGTCCTTTTCTTTTGTAACAGCAGGTCTTAGCTTGATGTCATCAGCAAATTTCATTAGCACACTCATGTTTTCTGTGCCAAGGTCACCAATAAAAGTTTACCTAAGATTAGTTCTGAGATCAGTCCCTATGGAACTGCATTAGTAACCGCCTTCCATCCAGAGTTTCCCTTTCAGCACATGCTATTATCCTTACTTTTCATGCCTTACATTCATCCACATCTCTCCATCTTAATATTTTCTCGCATGGCATCCTCTCAAATGTTTTATTAAAGTCCAGACAGATTTTATCTACCGTATTTTCATTGTTTGAAAAAATGATTTATCAGAGAAAGATGCTGGCTTAGTATGGTATATTCTATTCTTGGTGAAGCTCTGCTGCATTTTAACTAGTTTTGCATTTACCTCCACATCTTTAATTAGATTTTCATTCAGCATTTGTTTTAAAGCTTTGTGTACTAATGAGATCAGTTAAAAGAGCCTGTAGTTGCTTGGATCACTTCATTTTCTCACCAAATCCCCCCTGAAGTCTCTGGACTTTTCAGAGTCTTTCCTGAGCTGTTGTTGCTACTAGGTCTGACCTGAAATTAAAGCACAGCAGGCCTATGATTGATTTTGGACTTACTCCTCAGGCTGAAAAAGCCAATTTATTTATGTATGTATGTATGTATGTATTTATTAATTTATTTATTTTACTTCAAAGCCTGCCTCAAAGGTTTCTTCTGAAAAACTGTGCATTCAGATTGCCTAGTTCCCAGATTTACTTACAATCATGCCTTCATGATTTTGTTAGGAATGTTTTAACAATTCGTGTCCACAAAGAACAGTCCTGTCTGCCTCTGGGCCCTGCACTGGCAATTTAATTCTTGAACCACAGATGCAGTGTGTCCCAGTCTCCCCCTCATTCTAGTCAATTTATCAAGTCTTCAGAAAATACTCCTCAAATTTATGAACCTGTTTGCTTTTGTTATTCCAGACTTCTATTTCTAACAGTTACAGCCTTTTTTCTGTCTTCTTTGAGATTAATTTAACACTGCTATAGGTCTGACTGTCCCTGTGAATGGCTGGTGAAGAATGTTTTAATTACTCGTGAAGTGTCAATAAGAAAGCTATTTGTGTTTGTATGAAGTCTTTGATGTCTGGGGGTTTCAGAACAACTGATAACAACTAGTGACTGTTATGGGATACTATGCAAGCCTCTGATATCTGGCCAGGTGGCCAAGAGATTAAGAAGAAGAAAAAAGAAGCTGAAGGACGGCTAGGAGACAAGACCTGCAGGGAATGTTCTATAAACTTGATATGGTGCCAAAGGAGTACAAAGGGGAAGGAGGAGAAAAAAACTTGGAGAGGAAGACTACGAGCCTTCAGCATGAAAGACCCCTAGAGACCCCCAGAGGGACCACCGGAGACTGATGTGCATGCTCCAGTAGGAGGGACTGGACCCTGGAAGCTAATTATAATAACCTGTTTTTTTTTTAGAAGTAGTAATGAATATGTATTAGTCTAGGAGCATAAAAATCAGCTACTTGATGTAACTGGTGTGCGTCCTGGTGGAGCGGAGACTCCCAGTGCACCCAGTGCTGTTTGCTTACCTCTATTCTTTTAATGAATCCTATTTTTTTTATTTAATCCTATTTTGAAGATTGAGCCATTTCTAACAATTTTATGCATGCAACCTGAATGCTCTGACATTGCTTTGTATGTTTCAAATGCATTGTTTTATACTTGTATTTTTCCTATTTTAACATTGTGTCTGCTACCACAAAAGAACAGCTAAGAACACTGCTTCCAGTTTTCTCTTTATTAACACTTTTACTCAATGGATTTAGAATAAACCTTATTATTTTAAAACAAAATCATTTTGCTTGTGCAATTGCAGACAACTGCCATCTCAAAATGAGATGTAGAAGTGAAGTTCATGGGTGAGAGGTTGTCCTATAGATGAGAGCTATTTTGCTTATGTTAGTCTGGTCTAAAAGAGATCTCTTTCTGTGGACTTTGCCACCTTCTTAATTAGCTACCAATTTATATGAGTCTCCAACTGCCTTCTTCCAGATGGTAATGACTATGGTGAGGTCATTCCTGGGAGTGGCATTTAATTCCTCAGAGCAGTAGTACCAATGGGAAGAGAGGAAGGCAAGTCCAAATTTTTGGTTGGTCTACTGTACTTCTATATCCTTCACTGGGCATGAAACTCTCCTTGATTGTACCTTAGCCCTTCTGTGTCTTTCTGCATGTTTCAATAAACAGGTTGGTTAGAAAGAACTTTAGATGGAAACCTGTCTATCACCCTAAGCTCAATTTGTAGAGAAGAGGTTATCTAGAAATTTTGAAGAGTGGGAACTTCGACTCACTGAGATCTCCTGCACAGCAAAGTTCAAATTAGGGCAGCGATAACTGCAAGGACTGGATCGCCACTTGCCGAGGCGATCGGCTCCGGGGCAGACGCGTTCTGCAGCGGAGCGGGGGATCGGGCCAGGCAGGGCTAATTTTTTCCGGCATCGAGCCTACTTGAGGGAGCTGCCAGGACCCGGCAGCCCTCGTGAGGGAGGCTGACGAGGCGAAGGCGGAGCCAGCAGCGCCCCCTCCCCAGGCGTTCAGAAGCTGCCCCTAGGGAGCGCGGCGAACAGGGCGGGCAAACAGGGCGTGGCGCGTCAGAAGGGAGTGGCGCGGCAGTTCGCGCAGGCAGGGCGCGCAGGAAGGGCAGAGCGCTCCCCCTACACACAAACAACACCTCGTTAACAACAGCCGTAACTAGGCGATAATGGTCGCCACCAGGCACGGCGCGCTCTCCAGAAAGTCGGTACACACGCAGACCGACTACCCGTTAAAAAATGCCGCAGTTCAGGTCACCGGATGCAAGGAGTGTCTGAGCCTGTTGCTGCCATCGGCGGGAGGCAGAGAAACTGTGTGCGTGAGGTGCGAGCAGGTGGATGATCTGGTCCGCATGGTGGCGGAGCTCAAGGAGGAGGTGGAGAGGTTGAGGGCCATCAGGGAGTGTGAGCGGGAGATAGACTTCTGGAGTAACTCCCTGCAGGGCCTCAAGGGGAGGTGCCGAGGTGAGACTCCTCAAATGGGGGCGGACCCCCTGCCCTGTCCCCGTCGGGCAGAGGGAGGGGATCTGGGAGCTGAGGAGGAATGGAAACAGGTCCCTGCTCGACATCGCAGGCGATGCCCTCCCCTTCCGGCCCCACCTTCCCAGGTGCCCTTACGCAACAGGTTTGAGGCCCTAGAGATTGAGAGGCCGGTGTGTGAGGAAGAGGTAGCAAATGTTCCCAGGAGGATGCCTGGGGCGAGGAGGTCAACTCCGCGCCTCAGGACTGCCTCCATCAAGAAAGACAGGAGGGTTATTGTTGTTGGTGACTCGATTCTTAGGGGAACAGAGGGCCCTATTTGTCGGCCTGACCCTACCCGTAGGGAAGTCTGCTGTCTCCCTGGGGCCAGGGTCAGGGACGTTGCCAGGAAGCTTTCTAACCTGGTATGCCCCTCTATTACCCCCTTTTGATAGTCCAGGCGGGCAGTGATAACATCAAAGAGAGAAGCCTGAAGGCTATCAAAAGGGACTTTAGGGGACTGGGTCGGTTAGTGGATGGAGCGGGAGTGCAGGTGGTGTTTTCGTCCATCCCTATGGTGGCAGGGAGGGGTTCAGAGAGGACACGGAAAGCCCACCTGTTAAACACGTGGCTCCGGGACTGGTGCCAACGCAGAAATCTTGGGTTTTTTGATCATGGGGCACTTTACTCAGCACCTGGCCTGATGGCCGCAGACGGGTCCCTATCTTTTAGGGGAAAAAGGATCCTGGGCCAGGAACTGGCAGGGCTCATTGAGAGGGCTTTAAACTAGGTAGGAAGGGGGATGGGGCTGAGGCTAGGATTGTTGGGGCTGTGCCAGGGGGAACAATGGCAAGGCCGGAGGATAAGGCAATGGCCCAGCTGAAGTGCATCTACACCAACGCACGCAGCATGGGTAACAAACAGGAGGAGCTGGAAGCCATCGTGCGGCAGGCAGGCTACGACTTGGTTGCCATCACGGAGACGTGGTGGGACCAGTCTCATGACTGGAGTGCTGCAATGCCTGGCTATAAGCTCTATAGAAGGGACAGGCAGCATAGAAGGGGTGGTGGTGTGGCTCTCTATATTAGAGAGTCTTTCGAGGTTGTAGAACTCGAGGTTGGGAATGACAAGGTCGAGTCCCTTTGGGTTAGGATCGGCAGGGACAACAAGGCTAGTGTCCTGGTTGGGGTCTGCTATAGACCGCCGAACCAGGATGAGGAGACAGATGAGGAATTCTACAGGCAGCTGACAGAGGTTGCAAAATCTTCAGCGCTTGTACTCGTGGGGGACTTCAACTTCCCTGACATATCCTGGAAGCACAACACAGCCCTGAGAAAGCAGTCTAGGAGGTTTCTGGAGAGCGTGGAAGATAGCTTCCTGACGCAGCTGGTTAGTGAACCTACCAGGGGTGGTGCCCCGATAGACCTTCTCTTCACAAACAGAGAAGGACTGGTGGAGGACGTGATCGTCGGGAGCTGTCTTGGGCAGAGTGACCACGCAATGGTGGAGTTCACTATTCTTGGCGAGGCCAGGAAGGGGACCAGTAAAACCGCTGTATTGGACTTTCGGAGGGCTGACTTTGAGCTGCTCAGGACACTGGTTGGTGGAGTCCCTTGGGAGGTGGTTCTGAAGGGCAGAGGGGTCCAGGAAGGCTGGGCACTCTTCAAGAGGGAAGTCTTAATGGCGCAGGAACGGTCTGTCCCCACGTGCCCAAAGACGAGCTGGCGGGGAAGAAGACCGGCCTGGCTCAACAGAGAATTGTGGCTTGATCTTAGGAGGAAAAAGAGGGTTTATAAGCTTTGGAAAAGTGGGCAAGCCACTAAGGAGGACTTTAAAGAAGTAGCAAGGCTGTGCAGGGACAAAATTAGGAAGGCCAAAGCTCATCTGGAGATCAATCTGGCTACTGCCGTTAAAGATAACAAAAAACGTTTCTATAAATACATCAACACAAAAAGGAGGACTAAGGAGAATCTCCATCCTTTACTGGATGCAGGGGGAAACTTAGTTACAAGAGATGAGGAAAAGGCAGAGGTGCTCAATGCCTTCTTTGCCTCAGTCTTTAGCGGCAATACCGGATGTTCTCTGGATACTCAGTACCCTGAGCTGGTGGAAGGGGATGGGGAGCAGGATGTGGCCCTCATTATCCATGAAGAACTGGTTGGTGACCTGCTACGGCACTTAGATGTGCACGAGTCGATGGGGCCGGATGGGATCTACCCAAGGGTACTGAGGGAACTGGCAGAGGAGCTGGCCAAGCCACTATCCATCATTTATCAACAGTCCTGGCTATCGGGGGAGGTCCCAATCGACTGGCGGCTAGCAAACGTGACGCCCATCTACAAGAAGGGCCGGAGGGCAGACCCGGGGAACTACAGGCCTGTCAGTTTGACCTCAGTGCCAGGAAAGCTCATGGAGCAGATCCTCCTGAGAGTCATCATGCAGCACTTGCAGGGGAAGCAGGCGATCAGGCCCAGTCAGCATGGCTTTATGAAAGGCAGGTCATGCCTGACGAACCTGATCTCCTTCTATGACAGAGTGACGCGCTGGGTGGATGAGGGAAAGGCTGTGGATGTGGTCTACCTTGACTTCAGCAAGGCTTTTGACACCGTCTCCCACAGCATTCTCCTCAAGAAACTGGCTGCTCTTGGCTTGGACTGGCGCACACTTCGTTGGGTTAGAAACTGGCTGGATAGCCGGGCCCAAAGAGTCGTGGTGAATGGAGCCAAGTCCAGTTGGAGGCCAGTCACTACTGGCGTCCCCCAGGGCTCGGTGCTGGGGCCGGTCCTCTTTAATATCTTCATCGATGATCTGGACGAGGGCATCGAGTGCACCCTCAGTAAGTTCGCAGATGACACCAAGTTAGGTGCGTGTGTCGATCTGCTTGAGGGTAGGAAAGCTCTGCAGGAGGATCTGGATAGGCTGCACCGATGGGCTGAGGTCAACTGCATGAAGTTCAACAAGGCCAAGTGCCGGGTCCTGCACCTGGGGCGCAATAACCCCAAGCAGAGCTACAGGCTGGGAGAGGAATGGTTGGAGAGCTGCCAGGCAGAGAAGGACCTGGGAGTGATGGTGGATAGTCGGCTGAATATGAGCCAGCAGTGTGCTCAGGTGGCCAAGAAGGCCAACGGCATCCTGGCTTGTATCAGGAACAGTGTGACCAGCAGGGCTAGGGAGGTGATCGTCCCCCTGTACTCAGCTCTGGTGAGGCCGCACCTCGAGTACTGTGTTCAGTTTTGGGCCCCTCGCTACAAGAAGGACATCGAGGTGCTTGAGCGGGTGCAGAGAAGGGCGACGAAGCTGGTGAGGGGCCTGGAGAACAAGTCCTACGAGGAGCGGCTGAGGGAGCTGGGCTTGTTCAGCCTGGAGAAGAGGAGGCTCAGGGGTGACCTTATCGCTCTTTTTAGGTACCTCAAGGGAGGCTGTAGCGAGGTGGGGTTTGGCCTGTTCTCCCACGTGCCTGGTGACAGGACGAGGGGGAATGGGCTTAAGGTGAGCCAGGGGAGTTTTAGGTTAGATGTTAGGAAGAACTTCTTTACAGAAAGGGTTGTGAGGCACTGGAACAGGCTGCCCAGGGAAGTGGTGGAGTCACCATCCCTGGAAGTCTTCAAAAGACGTTTAGATGTAGAGCTTAGGGATATGGTTTAGTGGAGGGCTGTTAGCGTTAGGTCAGAGGTTGGACTCGATGACCTTGAGGTCTCTTCCAACCTAGAAAATTCTGTGATTCTGTGACTGTAGAATTGTCACTGGAAGACTTTGGTCTCAGCTGCTCATCATCTTATGTTGGCTGAATGCCCACATAAGGTGTATACCACTGGTGGTGTTTTAACTGCATTGGTAGATGATCAATATTCCAGGATCGTAGCTAGGATTGAAAGCTAAGTATTAAGTATAGACTACAGTTTCAACACAGAAAGCAATTTTGACTGATAAAATAGTGTAGTAATATCAGGCTATGTGTTTTTACTTTGTAAAAGATGGCCTGTTTTTTAATCTCAAAATGCAACAGGTTTACATCATGGGTCTCTAAGATACGTTTCAGCACTGAGGGCAGCTGACTTTATGGGAACTGGAGAAAAGATCAACAAAAACAGCAAAATCATGTTTTCAAGTAATGCTGTGGCATGTTTACCAGGCTAATGCTTACCAGGCTAAGCTTATTAAGTTATGCAGTCTTTTTTCTTCATAATAAGAGAATATGATACGGGTGAGTGTACCCAATCTGACTCTCAAATGTGTGTATATCCTATCCTTTCATTTTATATGAACAAGAACAAAATATGTTATTTGTCATCTACAAATCTGTAATTTATATACAGTTTCACTTAAGGAATGTAATTCACTATTGTTACACTTTGCTTTAAAAAAGTTGCAAATGAGAGCCTTCTAACACAAAAATTACTTAATATGGGTTACTGTGTTCCTTATTATTAGGGTTATTTATGATGTATATTGTAAGTTACCACAATGAATGCAACATAAATACACAAATTCAGTATTCAGCAGTGTTCTTTGAATGAATCTGTAATTTCTAAAATGGCAGTGAAGTACTACAGTATGGGTAATAAAGCAAAAACATAATTTAAAACACAAGAAGAAATTCCTGTTATACCACTTAGAGTAAAAATAATATACATGTCAGTAAAAAAGAACCGCTTGTTTTCTGGTTTTGTTTCTTTAATACTTCCCTCCTTCATGTAGCTTGCATTGCTGCAGAACAGAACAGAATAAAGGAAGAAAGCTGTGATTCGAAAGCAAGATTTAAGTGACTGAAGAGCTGTCTGAATTTTGTTTTTCCTCTCCATTTGCTTTCACACATGTTTATGAACTCACAGTTGGATTTCCTCAAACAGGAAATTCCACAGTAATTAGCATTAGTGAGCTATGGTAATAGCAGTCCGGTGAATCCACAGGCTCTTTTCAGTCACTCCCTTTTAAAGGAAATAAATGCTGATATGGGCCAAATCCTCTGTTGCTGGGTTAATATTACCACATTATGCAGCAAAACCATTTACTCTGGCAAATAGCGTGTGTGCTTTTTTGAAAGAAGTTAATTAGGATGCATAGATTAACTGAAAGAGTAGTACTTTATGACCCACAAGTACCTCTAAACCACTGCTGCACAAATATGTTTGTTGCTTTAGACGATAAATGTAATTTATCTGGTAATTCCTTGAGGGCAGAGATAAATAAGGAATGAATGAGAAAGACGACAGGTATGGATTTTTCTGAGAGATACCTTCTGCAACCAAAGAATTCAGTAAGAAGCACATTGGTCCACCTCTCAGTGTGTACCATGTGTTCAAAAAGTTGCACACTTCTTGGTAGGAAAACATGACAAAATCTGTCCCTTGTGAAGGCATAAAAGATCTGGTCTTCAACCAAAGAGAGAGATTTAAACCCCTTTCCAAGTTTTTTAACAACTAATGAATAATCTTGGAACCAAGTTCTTTTTATCAATTTCTTCAGCTTTTGTCCAGAAGCCTATTCATGAATCTTTCTACCTCATATTTAACACTTTCCTAAATTATGCATTAGGTGATGACTTGCACTCTGCTTTTTGACATGCATTCATTAACTGGAATTTGTCCCCAAGTTATGGAACATAAAGAGCTGGCTTATGTCAGGTCATGAACGGCTTGGATCTGAATTTCTACCAAAAGCTTTGTATCAGTTTTCATCAAGTTTCCTCTCTCACAAATTAGATGTGCAACTGTGACCTGAGTCTCTGTATAGAAGGACACTATCATAATCAGAACAGGATTTAGATAAGAGTTCTTCCCAAAACAGTTTCCAATGCAAATAAAACAGCAAACTGTAGAATCAGTACATATAGCAGTAGATTTTTATTAATTCATTAACAATTCCAATAAAATAGATGCCTACATCATCAAAGTCATGTAAACAGAGCTCAATCACCATATGGAACTAGACCACTAGATAATGGACAACAAAGCAAGGCAATTTCATTCATGTTTCATATGGCTTCTGTTGACTTCTATCTATTACACTGAAACCTCCATGTAGGCTATTATGGAGTATCATCTGCTTTTTGAAATGGCTGAATGAAATTAGGAATCCATGTGTACTCTCAGTGGAACAAAAATTCAGAAGGAATGTAAAAAGAACTTAAATTGGCACTTATGTGTGTATATATATATATATACATATATATATATCATACATATATCAGTACTGTGCTTGCTTGAACCCTATTATTTTTTCTCCTATTTGATGAAGATGGCGGGTAAACTGAATCTTACTCCATTTCCAGGACAGTCCTGTTAAAATGCCCTTTCATAAGCCAAACTAAGAAAAGAGGTCCTTTTGTTATAGCAGGACTATTGCAGTAACAAGCCTTAGGAGAGAAACACAAAGGCTACAGCAGCAAATACAAGCAAAGGTATCTATTTACACATTCCTTTATCTGAACCATTCCAAGTGCACAGTACAAATGGACATAGATTCTTATTCCATAGTCAGAAGGATAGAAAGACATAGACATTTTGAGGAATTCACTTGTGAGGAACTCTTGTGAAATTACTGTTCTGCAAAGCCCGATGCTTTTCCTGCTTTCAGTGTGAACACATACATCATCTGGAGCTAATAATTAACAGATTGGATTTTTCAGACAGGTATGCTAAGTACACCTTTTGAAAATCAAATGGTCCTTGCAGAGTGAATTGCCAATGCAATGTAAGTGCCTTCCCAAGTGACACAGGGGTACAATTACAGCACAGTAGCTTTCAGGTCCGAGTCTCACTGAGTAGGGGGAATTGATGAGGAGATAGCAGAAAGAATAGCCTTCCATCTAGTGGAAGCATTATTTTTAACAGCTGATTCACAACTGTGCAATCTTAACAGTGAGTTTTATCTGATAACCACTACTTGCAGAGCCCCATGCTACCGTTTATCACAGCATCTAGCTGCAGATTGGGATGCTGCACTGATACAGGGTTCAGCCTCAAAGCACTTTCTCTCCTTTCGCATGCACAAAACTCTTATTAAGCAGTCAATGTGCAAGATAAAATTATTTCAGAAATGAGGTTGGGGGAGCGTGATGTTGCCTTTATTTTTTTTCTTCCTTAATAGGACGGTAACTTGAATAGCGATACCTGTTTGAACTTTGGGCCCCACATGTAATTCGTTTTGACTCAAATCTGGTGCCTCTCTTATGGCCAAGTCACGTGGGTAGTGTTGGTTGTTTCCTCAGAGATCTTGTAAATCTGAAGCATGTACCTTCGAAGGATGAGCTCCACCTGGCTATGCACAAAGAAGAAAATTGATCTACACCGTAAAGCATGCATCATTGGTCTTTTTCCTGTCTCCCATCAATGATAGTCTTCTGAATAAAAGACAGCAGAGGACTTGCATGCTTCATTTCCCTGACCAGATTTACATACCACAGCAGCACCCTAGCAGGTGCTGAGGTTCTGAAGTTCACAGAAGCATTAAGTCATTATTCAAATGAAAAGCTGCTTTTACCTATTAACATATTTTCATCAACAACAAAAAATCATGATGCTGATATGAGGGGAGATATGTCTATTCTTATTTATATGGTAATTGAATAGTCAGGGAGTTGGCCTGTTATTTTCCTGAGACATGGTATGTGTCAATTAAAACTATGTTGCGCTACTGTTCTAATGGAACCTGGCACCATTAAGAAATCTTTTCTTCTTCATACGATGTGATGGGGAGAGAAGCATTGAAAGTCAACCAATTTACGCAACCTACTTTGTAATATGATTGCTGGCTTTTGCCTTTCTACAGACAAAGCAGAATTAATAATTCTTCTCTTTAACAAGTGACAAGAAAATTATTTCTGTCTATCAAGCCCATCCTAAATAGGAGCAAGAATATTGCTTCCCCTCCCATAAATTTGCATATTTAGAGTGTTCTTAGTAAAATCTGGTGCGTTATAATTCAATGGCTCATATTGTTTGTCAATCAGGCTTCTTTCAAGAGTGAAAACATTTTAAAAAGCCAGCATACAACTGCAATTCCCTTTCGTCGAAGCAGCACATGCTGTAAAACATGGTGCAAAAAACTCAGGCTTCATTTCGATGGGCAGAATTCCACTGAAGCTGATGGTGCTGTGTTTAGGCTGAACTGGGTCCAAAATGTCCACTAAACTTCCCTGCAAATGCATCATTAACAGCGATAATGGTCAGTACTAAAGAGACACCCTGAGAACACATACCTTATTCTTGTAAAAGAATCGTTTTAATAGCCTAGGTTCATCACTCAGGCTGGAGCTACTGCTTAGTGTTCAAGCCAGGGGATCCATTCCTCACTGTTTTATGCCTACCTGGCTTTCTATTCATGCAGATTCTCCAGGGCCTCACCAAAAAGAAAACAAAAAGACAACGTAGGATTATTAGCATTTTTTGCTGAACATGCTGTTGTGGTTTAACCCTGCGGGCAGCTAAACACCACACAGCGGTTCGCTGACCCTTCCCCCTCCCTCTCTGGGATGGGGGAGAGAAACGGGAAAACGAAGCCTGTGAGTTGAGATAAACACAGTTTATTGAGACAGAAAAATAATAACAACAACAATAACAACAACAATAACAACAACAATAACAACAACAATAACAACAACAATAACAACAACAATAACAACAACAATAACAACAACAATAACAACAACAATAACAACAACAACAACAACAACAACAACAACAACAACAGCAGTGATAGTGCTACTAATAATAATGTGTACAAAACAAGTGATGCACAATGCACTTGCTCACCACACACCGACCGATGCCCAGCCTATCCCCGAGCAGCCGGCCTCCCCACCCCAGCTACCCACCCCTATATATTGTTCAGCATGACGCCATATGGTATGGAATACCCCTTTGGCCAGTTTGGGTCAGCTGTCCTGAGTCTGTCCCCTCCCAGCTTCTGCTGCACCCTCAGCCTGCCCACTGTCAGGACAGAGAGAGAAGCTGAAATGTCCTTGGCTTGGTGTAAGCACTGCTCTGCAACAATTAAAGCATCAGCATGTTATCAGCACTCCTCTCATCCTAAGCCAAAACATAGCGCCCTACCAGCTACTAGGAGGAAAATGAACTCTGTCCTAACTGAAACCAGGACACATGCTTACACACATGGCACTAGTTTCTGACCTACGCAGCCTTAGCCTGAAAAGAGAGGAGTTGAGGTGCAGAAAGGAAAACTATAGTCCTCTCATGAATTTCACAGGTCAAAACCATCACTTAGAAGGGGTCTGATGGAGGAGTTGTAGGAAAAAAAACAAAAACAAAACACAACACAAAACACAAACAACTCTGAAGAAATTACTAGAAGGTGAATTGTCTAAATTTCAAGGTATGGTGCTAAGGCATCAAATGTAATACAAAAGGACAAAGCTCAGATTCACAAGCTGCCCAATGCCCCTGAACTCCACTCTTCATGAGTTGCCAGCTTCTCATGAGGAAGGCACATCAGAGCACAATGCGGATTTCACCCACAGAGATTCAACAAATCATGTTTAATTATTATTATTATTATTTTTTTTATTAAAAAGAAACTTGTTCTTAAGACAGGAAGTATTCATAAACCAATGGAATGTATGTACTTACAGCTAAATAGTGTGTGTGTTGGCCAAAGCACTGGCAGACTGCTTTATAACTTTTGTATTTTGTAGCTGTGGAACTGAGATAATGAGGAACTTGAGTGTGTGACTGATAAGCAGTTTGACTAGCATCCAACAGCGCCAGAAACAAGGACCAAGGAAAAGCTATGCTGGACACTGTGTCTCTGTAGGATGAGCAGGATGAGCAGTACGACAGAGGAGGAAGTCTCCCAGTGTATCTGTGGATTGATTTAAAGCACCAGAGTGTTTAAATAACTCTGGTCTTAGCTGAATGCATGATGAATAGGGTTCATGTAGTATATTGCATATGGATGAGGTAAGTAGCCAATTAATAATTGCATGTAGTAGCTGGTACTACTGGTATTGCTAGCATTATTTGTAGTTACAATAGCAAGTACATGCCCTAGCTAAATTCAAAAGCTTATGGTGTTTTATACTTTATATATACCTAACAAGCAAAATTGTGTCTCCAGAAAATGACACCTAACATCTTGACAACACCAGAAAAATGCAAGGCTTTAGTTATATTGATATACCCACTGTTGTGCAACTATTTCTAGAAGTGGATGCTGATGCAAATAGGAATAAGGTGTTCTTCCCAGACCCTGCCATTTTCATCACAGAAAGACCAGGATTTCCAAAAAAGTATTTAGGGTTGTTAAAAAGATATGATCAAATAGAGCTTTAGACCAGATTCATGTATTGTCCTTGTACATATTCAAGAACCCTAGAGGCAGTCATATGTACTAAAAGGAGAAAGTTCAGATTTAAGCAAGATGAGATAAAAATCAAACACAATAAGGAAGAAACGTTGCACACATTTACACTGGGAGTGGAGATTTTCCAAAGTACAGGACTGAAAATTTTATAACATGTAAATGTTTAAATTGCAATCTGTCAAAGGGCAAATGAGCATCATGCATTATTCTTGGAAACATTAATTTCAAGTTGCACAGTATTACAGAATGATCCCACTTTCAAAAGTCAGAGTTTTTGATAATTAAAAACAAAACAAAAACAAACAAACAAAACATGAAAGGCATTTCATTGCATCCATTTAATCATAGTCTAAAGATACCAGTCTGGGAAAAAAATAATAAGGAAAAGCCAAATGTAAGAGAAAAATCTGAGTTAAAAATTAGGAAAAAGGAATAAAATATGAGTTAAAAAATAATCATGAAAAAATAGGAAATTGTAGCTGGGGGGATGCAGTGTTCCCTTCCCTTCAGCTATGAAGGCAAATACATTTGTTATATGCCCCTTCAGAAAGGTAGAGGCCATGTGCAAAGACAAGGCTGGGACTCAGTGCAGAGCTGATTAACTGGAGAGAACCTGCTGAGGGTGAATGCTCAAGAATGCCTGCAAGTGGAGCAATGAGGCTGCAGGAATCCAGTGGCTAACTGTGGGCTCTGCTGAAGCTTTATATGGCTGAGAATTATTTTTATGACCAAAGACCTCGGGGAAGGAAGGGTTTTCTGGACCAGAACAATGACTGAAGCTACAAAGCCTGTCAGAGTAGTACTGATTCGTGGAAGAACTCTACAACTCAAAGCAAATGAGTCATAAAGTAGGTATGTGGTTTATTTTAGAGCCGGGCACATGCGGGATAGCTCCCAAAGGCATGAGTGCCCTAACACGGCAACTTGCTTTGGTTATATGCAGTAAAGAGTTACATATGCATTAAGTTTCCCAATACACCTATACATATTCATAACCTATCTCTGCTTTGTATTAAAATTAGCTCAAGGAAGTAATTTCCATAAACTCCTCCCATCTGCACCTGCATAGTGCCTTCTGGTGGTGATCATCAGGGGATCACGGGAATGAAGGTTGATAACTCTTCTTCATCACCACTTGTTGCCTTTGTACAGACATAACCGCTCCTTGTCTCTTGTCCAAACCACAAGGTTGGTCTCAGCTGGTTTTTGAGACAGGTTCCCCATTTTGTCAGGAAACATCCTCTGTGAGGGGCCTCAAGACTCCTTGTTTCAGTTAATTTGCACAGCAGTAAGCAAAGGCACTCAACAGTATCTATTTTAATGCGATTAAGCGAGCCCCTGTTCTTCCATTCCTCACTTCAGTAAGTACAATTGTTTTATTTAGAAATCATCATTGCGATTAAGCAAGCCCCCATTCTTCTATCCCTGGCTTCAGTATAGGGGTAATACTTTATTCACATAAAAGTTTGAAAAATCAGGAGAGAATGGCTGGGAGATGGAGAAGACAAAACAATGCTATATAAGGACTGAATGTTGGAAACGAGTTGTTTATAATTTATTTCATGGACCTTTACATTTTTCATGCATATTTTCTCTCTAAGCCCTTGCCTGCACTCCCAGAAATCTTTCAAGACGGTAGAAAATAAAACCTACCCCATTTTCACTTGCCGAGGCGATCGGCTCCGGGGCAGACGCGTTCTGCAGCGGAGCGGGATACCGGGACAGGGAGAGCTTTTCCTCGGCATCGAGGCCACTCGAGGCAGCCGAGGGAACTGCCAGGGCCCGGCAGCCCGCGCGAGGGAGGCTGACGAGGCGTAGGCGGAGCCGGCAGCGCCCCCTCCGCGGCCGTTCAGAAGTCGCCCCTGGGGGGCGCGGCGACCTGAACGGGCAAACAGGGCGGGGCGTGGTAGTTAGTGCAGGCAGGGCGAGCAGGGAGGGCAGAGCGATCCCCCCGCCCATAAGAACAACTCCTCTAACGGCTGTCATCCACTAGCTAGGGCGTAATGGTCTACACTAGGCAGAGAGCTCTCCCTAGGAAGTCTGTAACCACCCAGACTGACTGCCCGCTCAGCAATGCGGCAGTTCAGGTCTCTGGATGCAGGGAGTGCCTGAGCCTGTTGCTGCCCTCTGAGGGCGGCAGAGACACCGTGCGTGTGAGGTGTGAGCAGGTGGATGACCTGGTCCGCCTGGTGGCAGGGCTCAGGGAGGAGGCGGAGAGGTTGAGGGCCATCAGTGAGTGTGAGTGGGAGATAGACTAGTGAAGTGACTCCCTGCAGGGCCTGAAGGAGAGGTACTGGAGTGAGACACCCCAAATGGGGGTGGGCCCCCTGCCCTGTCGCAGTCGGGCAGAGGGGAGGGGACCTGGGCGTTGAGGAGGAATGGAGACGCTGCAGGCGATACCCCCCCCCCACCCCCCCCGCACTGGCCCTCCCTTCCCAAGTGCCCTTACATAATAAATTTGAGGCCCTGGAGCTTGAGAGAGCAATGGGTAAGGTTGGGGTAGGAAGTCTGCCCAGGAGGATGCCTAGGGCAAGGAATTTGACTCCACACCTCAAGACTGCCTCCACCAAGAAAGACAGAAGGGTAATCACTGTAGGTGACTCCCTTCTCAGGGGAACAGAGGGCCCTATTTATCAGCCTGACCCTACCCGTACGGAAATCTGCTGCCTCCCTGGGGTCAGGGTCAGGGACATTGCCAGAAAGCTTCCCAACCTGCTTTGCCCCTCTGACTGTTACCCTCTTTCGATAGTCCAGGCTGGCAGTGATAACATTGAAGAGAGAAGCCTGAAGGCTATCAAACGGGGCTTTAGGGGACTGGAATGGTTAGTGGATGGGGTGGGAGTACAGGTGGTGTTCTTGTCCCTCCCTACAGTGGCAGGGAGGGGTACAGAGAGGACACAGAAAGCCCACCTGATAAACACATGGCTCAGAGGCTGGTGCCAACACAGAATTTTTCTTGGTTTTTTTTTTTTTTTTTTTTTTTTTTGACCATGGGGCACTTTACTCGGCACCTGGCCTGATAGCCACAGACGGGTCCCTATCACTAAGGGGAAAATGGATCCTAGCCCAGGAGCTGGCAGGGCTCATTGAGAGGGCTTTAAACTAGGTAAGAAGGGGGATGGGGCTGAAATAAGGCTTGTTGGAGGTGTGCCAGGGGGAATAATGACTAGGCCAGAGGAGAAGGCAGTGGCCCAACTGAAGTGCATCTACACTAATGCATGCAGAATGGGTAACAAAGAAGAGGAGCTGGAAGCCATCGTGCGGCAGGCAGGCTATGACTTGGTTGCCATCACGGAAACATGGTGGGACCACTCTCGTGACTGGAGTGCTGCAATGACTGGCTATAGGCTCTTCAGAAGGGACAGGCAGCATAGAAGGGGTGGTGGTGTGGCTCTCTATATCAGAGAGAGTTTTGATGTCGCAGAACTTGAGGCTGGGAATGATAAGGTTGAGTCCCTATGGGTTAGGATCAGCAGGAAGGCCAACCAGGCAAGCATCCTGGTGGGGATCTGTTATAGCCCACTGAATTAGGATGAGGAGACAGATGAGGAATTCTAAAGGCAGCTGACAGAAGTTGCGAAATTGTCAGCACTTGGTCTTGTGGGGACTTCAACTTCCCAGACATATCCTGGAAGCACAACACAGCCCAGAGAAAGCAGTCTAGGAGGTTTCTGGAGAGCGTGGAAGATAGCTTCGTGACGCAGCTGGTTAGTGAGCCTACCAGGGGAGGTGTCCCGCTAGACCTTCTGCTCACATGTGTTGGTCAGGAGCTGTTTTGGGCAGAGTGACCACAAAATGGTAGAAAGTTCTTGGCAAAGTCAGGAGGGGGATCAGTAAAACCGCAGTCTTGGACTTCCAGAGGGCAGAGCTGTTCAGGACACTGGTTGGCAGAGTCCCTTGGGAGGTGGTTCTGAAGGGCAGAGGAGTCCAGGAAGGCTGGGCACTCTTTAGGAAGGAAATCTTAATGGCTCAGGAGCAGTCTGTCCCTATGTGCCCAAAGATGAGCTGCCGTGGAAGAAGACCCGCCTGGCTGAACAGAGAATTGTGGCTTGAGCTTAGGAGAAAAAAGAGGGTTTATAATCTTTGGAAAAGAGGGTGGGCCACTCAGGAGGACTATAAGGATGTTGTGAGGCTGTGCAGGGACAAAATAAGAAAGGCCAAAGCTCATCTGGAGCTCAATCTGGCTACTGCCGTTAAAGACAACAAAAAATGTTTTTACAAATACATCAACGCAAAACGGAGGACAAAGGAGAATCTCCATCCTTTACTGGATGTGGGGGAGAACTTAGTTACAAAAGATGAGGAAAAGGCGGAGGTGCTTAATGCTTTCTTTGCCTCAGTCTCTAGCAGCAAAACCAGTTGCTCTCTGGGTACCCAGTACCCTGAACTGGTGGAAGGGGATGGGGAGCGGAATGTCGCCCTCATAATCCATGAGGAAATGGTAGGTGACCTGCTACGGCACTTGGATGTATGCAAGTCAATGGGGCCAGATGGGATCCACCCAAGGATACTGAGAGAACTGGCAGAGGAGCTGGCCAAGCCGCTTACCATCATTTATCAGCAGTCCTGGCTATCAGGGGAGGTCCCAGTCGACTGGTGTCTAGCAAATGTGACACCCATCTACAAGAAGGGCCGGAGGGCAGACCCGGGGAACTACAGGCCTGTCAGTTTGACCTCAGTGTCAGGGAAGCTCATAGAGCAGATTACCTTGAGTGTCATCATGTGGCACTTACAGGGCAAGCAGGTGATCAGGCCCAGTCAGCGTGGGTTTATGGAAGGCAGATCCTGCTTGATGAACCTGATCTCCTTCTATGACAAAGTGACGCACTTGGTGGATGAGGGAAAGGCTGTGGATGTAGTCTACCTTGACTTCAGCAAGGCTTTTGACACCATTCCCCACAACATTCTCCTCAAGAAACTGGCTGCTCGTGGCTTGGACTGGTGTACACTTTGTTGGGTTAAAAACTGGCTGGATAGCTGGGCCCAAAGAGTTGTCGTGAATGGAGTTAAATCCAGTTGGAGGCCGGTCACTAGTGGCATCCCCCAAGGCTCAGTACTGGGGCCAGTCCTCTTTAATATCTTTATCGATGATCTGGATGAGGGGATTGAGCGCACCCCCAGTAAGTTCACAGATGACACTAAGTTAGGTGCGTGTGTTGATCTGCTCGAGGGTAGGAAGGCTCTGCAGGAGGATCTGGATAGGCTGCACTGATGGGCTGAGGCCAACTGTATGAAGTTCAACAAGGTTAAGTGCCGGGTCCTGCACCTGGGGCACAATAACCCCAAGCAGAGCTACAGGCTGGGAGATGAGTGGTTGGAAAGCTGCCAGGCAGAGAGGGACCTGGGAGTATTGGTGGATAGTTGGCTGAATATGAGCCAGCAGTGTGCTCAGGTGGCCAAGAAGGCCAACAGCATCCTGGCTTGTATAAGAAGCAGTGTGGCCAGCAGGTCTAGGGAAGTGATTGTCCCCATCTACTTGTCTCTGGTGAGGCCACACCTCGAGTACTGTGTTCAGTTTTGGGCCCCTTGTTACAAGAAGTACATGGAAGTGCTCGAGCGAGTCCAGAGAAGGGCAACGAAGCTGGTGAGGGGTCTGGAGAACGAGTCTTATGAGGAGCAGCTGAGGGAGCTGGGACTGTTCCTCCTGGAGAAGAGGAGGCTCAGGGACGACCTCATCACTCTCTATTGGTACATTAAAGGAGGCTGTAGTGAGGTGGGGGGTTTTGTATATTCTCCCATGTGTCTGTTGACAGGATGAGGGGGGATGGGCTAAAGTTGCACCAGGGAAGGTTTAGGTTGGATATTAGGAAAAGCTTCTTTACTGAAAGGGTTGTTAGGCACTGGAATGTGCTGCCCAGGGAAGTGGTGGAGTCACCATCCCTGGCTGTCTTTAAAAGATGTTTAGGTGTAGAACTTAGTGATATGGTTTAGTGGAGGACTTGTTAGTGTTAGGTCAGAGGTTGAACTAGGTGATCTTGGAGGTCTCTTCCAACCTAGATGATTCTGTGATTTTCCCACCTCACCCATGGAAAAGAGATTTTTATGTCCCTTCTGTTAGCATCATAGGCTTTCCTAAGAACTTATTTTCTTCATTCATCATGTATGCTATTCTGCCTGACTCATGTTCGCTTACACATCTCATTACACTGCACACCTTCCAGGACATAGAAGTTTCCAGAGTGACGATGCATATTTCAAGGGTGACAGAAGAAGTCATTAACTTTAATAACGCTCCAAACCTTGTGCTGAATATTCCCGAACATGTCAGTACTTGGCTGATAATTATTCTTCTTGACAGTCTTTTACTAAGGATATACCAGGTGAAGATTATTCAGAAGAGGCCATAAATGCAAACTGAGTTGCATTTGAAAACCAGCAAAGAGAAGGCAGCTTGATAACATATAGTTTGGAGCTCCTGTAGTTACAAGGCCCCGTGGATCAATTTTTTTTTTTGAATCCTTGGCCCCATTATAAATTCAACAAACAATATTCTGCTCCTGGATGTTAACATGCTGAGCGTAGCAGGGAATCAGTTCATAGAAGTCCCTGCAGAGAAGGCAATACTATTACAAGCATCTGTTGTATTTTCAGAAGCATTACACTGCCTTGTCTGTTAGGGCTTAATATTATGAACAACCACTGCACGTGAAAAAGCCAAAAGCCAATAGAAATAAAGCAGGAAAAAATAAAAGGAAAGGTTCATAGTTCTTAGAAATCATGTAAAAGTTACTGTGGTCATATAGAAACTTCCTTCAGAAAGTCCCAAATCTACTAGGGGAATTCTACACACTCTACAGATGCTACTACTTGACCTCTGGGCTTTTTTCTTTATACGCTTTGTAGGAATGCAAGCCTTGGACTGCATGGTGCAAGGACTTTCACAAATGCAGAACAGAAGTGAAGCATGTCCCCAAGAACTTAGAGTCTAAGAAACCAACAAAAATCAGGCAGCAAGGCAGAGGCAGCAACAAGCTGGACTATCTTCCTAGGAGGTCTTCCTGAGAGCACAGGCCAAGCAGTATTTCCTAGCTCACTCTACTGAAAATTCCCAAACCAATACAATTAAGAGCAAATGACTTAAAGAGACTGTGTCACCTAAAGAAAGCCTCATCTATGTGTCATAGAAATATTCCTTATCCTGTCTGTGTGCCTGCGTTTTGGTGCATGATAGCAGTTTATTTGTTGAGTTTAATTCTAGCAATAACATTATCTGGAGTTCCCAGCGATACCAGGTAACAACAAATAGCCTTCCAGGTAGTTGAGTCAGATGTCTGATGAACATCTTTGCACAGCAAAGAAAGGATTTTGCTAATCTGTTTACTGCGATTAGTGGTAGTTTTAGAAGCCTTTGTACAGTATCTTTGGAAGCTGTAAGCTAGATAAATTTCTCAGTACCCAGGAAATAAATAAATAAATAAATAAATAAAAGGCCAAAACAGAAAAGACTCCAAACTTGTGCAAACAAATGTTTCACTTTGCACTAAAATCTCTGAGCCTACACATATGATCAAACATTGTATAGTGAATTTCAATTAGATTTTCATTCAACATTTGCCTCATAACACTTTGATATTTTGTTTTTGTGTTACTTTACATTTGATCAGTTCTTGCCAAAGAGAGAGGGAATTTTTGGGCACAGCTTATAGTTAGTAGATTTCTTTGTAAACTCATCAATCAGCATCTATTGTGTTGGTTGCCAAATGGGTATTACTGCTAAAGAATATATGCACTTCAAGTCTTCTGCTTGGGAAGTTCAATAAATCTGTCATGATCAAAAACCTCCAAAGCAGACCTTTATGTTGCATTGCAGCAGCAACTGCCTGTGAATTTCATCAGGAGAACAGAATTGATACCTCAGCTATACCTGCCATCTCAGACTGCCAAAGGGCCGGCACAATGTGTACTTCCATGCCAAGAGGCTGAAACCTTTATAGAAGTAATTGGTGGCTTGCCAGCTGAAAGCTTAGGTCAAAATCAATGGCAATGTCTGCTTTCTAGGAATTGCTGCTATCCATTGCTGTAAATTGTGATCAGTCACCTTGAGAAAAGTACTGAAACTTCAAGAACAGACCAAAAGCCTATTCAAGTAGCTCATCATCAGTTATATTTAGACAAAACAGAAAAAAACAAATGAACAAACAACAACAACAAAAAACACTGTACTGATTTCACCCATCTTTCAAGTAATTTAGGTAACTATGAGCAGAAATATGCCTGTAATTATTTAATGCTGAAGTGCATCCATCCTTCATACGTTACATAGATTCTAGTGAAATACGAGTATTGTCCCATTCATTTTTGTTAAAGCTTTGTTCTCAGTAGTACTTTAAAAGGACAAGATGCCATGTCTTTGAATCTCTTTTTCCATGGTTAAGATGAAATGTGATTTGTTGTGGACTCCATCGCTTGTGGGAAAGAGAACACAGGGCTAGAAATAAACATCTGGCAGGAGAAGGAAGTGCTATCATTTTCATACTATAATTTTCATTCAGCTCTGCTATTTTTTGGCAAGATTTGGGCATAGCTGAAACAACTTGTTCCAGGATGTAAAACATTAATCTCTGTTCACATATTGCTGTCCCAGGGAAATTTGTTCTGCAAAGTGATCTTTAAAAAACAGTAAAGTGAGCACCATGAATGACAGCATTATTCTGAAACCTATTTAAGAAAAGCAAATTTATTCACTGGAAACTCGTACTGAATCATTACCATGATCAAAAGTTAGGGGAGGCTTTTTGATGACATTGCAAATGCATCTGGCAGGTGTGACAAGTTATGCGAAGAAGTTGCACAAAGTGCTGTTACACACAGAGTAATTCTTGAGCATTGAAGAGTGTCGATGCCCTCATGTCAAGTGAATTTAGCTGAGTTACACCAATTAGTGTTAATAACATCCTCAGATGGCATAAAGTTTTTAATGAGTGGTGGGATTCAGGTGCCTAACAAGCACTCAGGGACAGATCCCTGCCTTGCAAAGTACTCCACAGAACACATTTATAGCCCAGCCGGCTGCACAGGCAAGGTGATGGCAAGCATCAGCTCTGTGATTATTACTTTTTCCTTTTGTGGGTTTACTCTGGAGGTGAAGCGATACATGGATATTAGAGCAAAAAAGAGAGGTTATACTGGAGAAGTAAGTGTGGAGTGAGGCTGATGTGAAGAGAATATGAGAGAGGGCTTGAGCAGCAGCCAGGTAGCAGGGAAAGAGGGAAAACTCAATCTGTTGCTTTCAGGTTCTTGCTTTCCTTGTTTCTGTTGACTGCTGATGCTGCCTGGCTCTTCCCTCATGTTTCACCAAGACCATGCGGTTTGGAGACGGTTGGATCCAAACTGCTGCTGGGCACTGCAAGGGAAGCCCCTTCCCACAGTGGTGGATGGAGAGAGGTGGCACCCCTTGGGCTATGCCCACCCTGCTGCTTTGAGAGCAGCTGCAGAAGATAACAGAGGGACTGCTGTATCACCGCTGATGTTTCACCCCAACATTAGGGTAACCATCTCTGGAAAAGAATACCACTTCATCCTTCAGGCTGGCAACATTTCATTTTAGCATTACAATGTAGAAAGCATTGCTCAAAATTAAATAGCCTTCACTGGCAGGGGGTGACTCAACATTGCACTGGACCAAGCCAAGTTTTGCTTTTACCAAACAAACCCAGATGAAAGCAGAGGTCAAGCAGATCTTGGTCCCCTGGATAGCCAAATAAAATAGACTACATGTGCTGCTTGTGCTGCAATAGCCAGCGAAAACAAAAGTGTCAGTCAGCTTGTAAGGAAGCAGTCCTTACAATAGAATACATAAGGAAGCAAAATATATAAGGAAGCAGTCTCCAAAGCTGAATCATGGAACTAATGCCATGTGCTGAACTTTCAGCTACACACTAGAAAAATCAACCAGATCTTGATTTTTCAAACCAAATTCCACATAAAAACACATTAATTGTAACAATGATAATGATACATAAAAGATGTAATAACAGCAGTTGTACAGCACTTTGTACCTCCAGAGCAACAATTCACTATCTAGAATTCTGAAATTCTAGTAGGTTTTCATGACTCAAAAAAAAAAAAAAAAAGCACTTTGTTTCAGGTCATCATCATTTCTACGTCAGAATCAAAGCCTGTAGACTAACTGAAGATTCTTTCTGTCAATTGATATGACCCATTATGAAGTTATATCTGGTCAGAGATTATTTCAATACACAAAACAGAGGCTTAATATTTTTATATGGGTGTGTACTTTCAGTAAATCTGCTTATGATTTTGTAAGGTCCACCATGTGAATGTCTTCACTATATGGAGGTGCTAACCAACAACATGAAGGGAGCATCATGGTGGCTGTGAACCTCGCTCAAAGTCCATCACAGAAATTTAAAAATACCAAAGTTATATCCATGTCAGGTGTCAAAGCTGCAGACTGGGAATCCAGAGTCTGACACACATTAAGAGCCTGTATTCCATGTGTGAACAGTAATCACAGCTATTTGTCTTGAGAAGAGTAAGAAATAATCTGCTGCTCTCAGCACTGCAGCTCATTGAATTTCCTTGCACACACATGCATTCACATACCCCAACATGAAAAAGCAGAGTTAACACTGTGTATTTACTAAACAAAAATATAAGGACAATTGAACTGATCATGGTGTTTAAATATGCTGTAACATTTCTGTGTCTATAAATCTTGTATAAACAAAGCTGAAAAGATTTAATAGCCCTGAATTCAGCTACTTAAACTGATGTTAAAAAAGGCTCAGCTGTTACTTCCTGAAGACAAGGTCATAAGCACTGGGGCTTTGGAGAAGGAAAAAGGATTGCAGGAGTGGGAAAGAAGGACCATTTAATTGCAAGACAGGAATATACAGAATCATTCTCTGGTATGAAAAAAATATCATTTAGATCCAACTCTTAATAACTACCTAGTCTATAAATATGTATGTCTTAATTTTCCTCCCATTTTATTTATTTATTTATTTATTGCTGTTGCATTTTTAGCTTTCCTGTCTGTAGGTAGCCCCAACACCATGCTGAAATGCAGAGCCCATCCTACACTCAGCCTTTTAACTCCTATTTATCTTGTATATACAAGGTCTACGAAGATGGGTGATTTAAAACAGATTCAAGCCTGTGCAAAAGGCTGCCTAGGTACTCATTTTGGTTGAAACCAAGCTTATTTTGGGTATGCTGTTATTAGTTAAAAACAGTTTTGCACAGTTTTTCCTAGTCTAACATAAACTAAAATAATAAAGTAGAGCCAAAATCAGAAGTTTAAGTGATGGAAAAAGATGACTGAACTTCAAACCAATAAAGTTGTCTTCTGGTCTTCAAGACTATGATTAAAAGATACTAAGGAAAGAGCTGTGTCTGTGTTATTTGCATAGCTAATCCCTATATAACGGATGTAAGATAAACAATTATAATTGGAAGATAGCCGTAGAAAGGCTTTTTAGAGGTAGATGAGCAATCACAAACACAGCATCTCTTGAATATAAAGAAACCTGTATGAGTAACAACAAATTATTCTCTTTTCTATTATTTTCTCTGCTGCAGCCACTTTGAGATGCCCTTAGTACATAACAACAATTAAGAAATCCATGCACTTTCTTCATTTACTGCCTCCAAAGTGTTATGGACCCTGGAGGAAGAGATCTTCAACAATGCAAATACAGAAGAGCAATTATGATCTTACTGAAAAGCATCATTTAGCCCAAAGAAATTCAACAGCCATGTGCTTTGAAGGAACAATTTCAAAAATGTCAGTGTGGAAAATTAAGTCTGCAACAACCCCTTTGATAACCGTCCTCAGTGCTACAAAGGCTCTCCAGGGGGGGAAGGTGCCTTAAAAGTCCCCTGCATTTTTTTTTTTTTTTTTTTGTCATTGTTGTTTGTACTCTTTATATATTTCTCTTGGGGGTAAAACAAAACAAAACAAAAAAATAATCAAAGGTGTTAGTAGAATATTTGCTACTTTTCTATTGTGAGAGATGCTCTGTTTTCTGGTTTACATCCTCTCTTCTGCCGGTGCTACATGATGTAGGCCAATATTGTATAGTATTTCTTTGTTTTTGTGGCTCCCCACAAGCCAAGTATGGCTATTTTATCACGGTGATTTCCAATTATAGAGTTTACTCATTTCCTTTTAGGAGGCAGAGGGATCACTAAGGGCAAAGAATTGCCCAACAAAGTTCTGAACAGCACTGCTACTAAAAGGGGACTTTTTTTTTTTTCTTTTTAAAGGTGAAGTGAGAGAAGTGTAACTAGAGATGGAAGATGAAAGCATCTTTCCTGCTTTGGTGATGAAAGGGAGATACAGCTTAAGAAGTTTTCTGGAAAGGAAGAAGCATATTAGAAGACATAAGTATTTCTTTACACACACACACACACACAAAAGAAACAAAACAAAACAAAACAAAAAAAAACACTACAACCCAAAACATTGCTGTACTTCAATATAAAGCTCAAAAACAAGCCTGTCATTTAGAAAATAACAGGCAGTCAGGGAGTACTGGAACCTCATCCTGATTTTGGGATTCTCATGTTAGTGCTAGCAGATAATTAGTGCCACTTAAATTGAATTACTTAGTGGAGTAATGGACAAAAGTTTTCCAAATGTCATCCCTCGCCTGGGCTTCTTGTGCATTCTTTGAACAAACATCAAAGAATAGGATTTTCTTCCTCTGCATGGTAGCCATTTAAATCTTATTGGTCTCACAAACACCAACACAGGATAAAAACTGATGTATTTATTTACAAAACCTCCATCACTATAAGTCCCAGTTTGTGATTGAGGAAATACATAAAATAATGTTTTCTTATTGACAACGTTGTGTCCGTTTAGGGTCAGGACAGGGACTTCATTCTGTAGTTTGTCAGAATTATGAAAATTCCTCTCAACTTAACATGTTAATTTACTTTTTATTCTTAACAGAGCACCATAGCCCAATGCTAGTGAAAATTATTTGAACCTATTTCTGCTTATGGTGATTATTTCCCAAAGGAAATAAAACCTTAGACCAGGGCTGCAATGTTTTCTCTATTTCTAATGCTTCTGCTCACCATCTGAAGGAGCATATCAGCTCTGGATGGAGAGCTCTGATGACTTGTAGATAATTTATTGTTTCTACACTCAATAGACACTGCACCTCCAAAGGCCAGCTATAGCATCTGAGACTCAAGGACTATGTAAGTAATCAGCACAATGTCAACTAGATAATTAAAACATATTTAATATAGTTTGGTTTGGTATCAATCCATTTCTAGAAGGCTATAGTCTGTACCAGAACCACAGCTATCATCTACTATAGCCACCTCAGCAAGGAGACCAAAGGTAAAACAGGTCTCCTGCTGCATTAGACTGATGCAGTTTGGGCAATAGAAATGAGATCACCACTTTGTTCTTCTATGGACAGAAATTTGAGTTCACTTCTTTCTCCCAAAGGATAGAATTCATACAGAGGAGAAGAAAATAAATAAATAAATTTTCCAAGTGATGATTTGTCCGAAAGCTCTTTGTGGTTTCTATTTGACATACAACATAACACTGACAGAAAATAATTACCCCTTCCTAGCCATCGTCAAAAGTCACCAAGTCATTTTTATGGTGTCTTCTACTGGTGCAAAAAAAGTTTGTACACAAGAGATGGCCTTACAGAAGGATAATCCCAACACACGGTGCTTTGCTGCCAAACATTTAAAGGGCAACAGGAAGGGCTGAGTAGCACATAACAGGACAGAATCCTCAATCTTGATAGTTTCTCTTCCTCCCTGCAGACCCTTCTTGACAGTGTTATTTTATCCTTATAGAGCACTTCTCATTTTGTGGAGATGAATGCCCAGAGACAAACACTGATGAGTTCAGGACACAGGGCACCAGACATCATCCTTTAACCATCGGAAATACTGTGACGTTGATTGGTATACTTCAAGTCAATGAATCAGCATGGAGCCATGTGGCAGCACGCATCTCAAAGCTCCCTCTCTACTGGGGTACACTGCAGCTCTTCATCAACCCTACTGATGCAACTAGTGTCCAAGAGCACAGGGAAGCTCTCAAGAGAGTGCAGTATGCATGGACATTTGATACTATTTGGCCAAGAAATGCATGAAGCTTTACACACATGTGGCTAATGTTTCTCTACATAACATGGAAGCTATGGACTGTCATGTCCTCTCCTTTCTGAAGCATCCAGTTGTGACCTAGAGTTCCATCAGAATCCTGATAATTTTAGTACTGAGGGGAAAACAAACAAACAGAAAAGGCAAAAATGGAGTGAAGAGTACTTGCAATTGGTTAGGAAACTTAGGACAGGGAAGAAGAATCCTTGCAAGAGACAAGAAAAGGTTGGTATCAGAAAGGCTCCAAGCAGAGATGAACTACATGCAGCAGCCCATGTACACAGCCACAGTCTGCCTGCAATCATTTCAAATTGGACTGTGAACAAGAAGCAAAAGGAGAAAGGGACAAAAGGAAGAAAAATGGAAGGAAATGAAATCAAATGGTCTTGCAGAGTAATCTTGCTGCGTAAATGCAACTTTCATCCCAAAGGTGATTTCAGTTTTGGTCTTCACTGGCTTTTTAGGAAACATCTGTTTGTCAAAAATTATGTCTGCTGATTTCTTAAACGTATGTTTACCATGAAATGGGTAATGCAGAAAGATTTGGAAGAGAAATGTGTAGCTTTATAGATAAGTTACAAAAAGAAATCATGGTTCTCAAGGATGTCCTGCCATTGCTCAAGGTCACCACGCACAGGTGCCTGCAAAGAGGCACAAAGCAGAAGCAGTATTTGGAATGAGGCTATGAGACATACAGCTACATGTCAGCCACATGAAGCCGAGTGCAGTATTTTGACACCATGGCAGTGCTTGCCTCAGTTTTCCCTAAGCTTCTTGAACCACTGAATCAATTCCAGTGTTAAGATCTCAAGGACTGAAGCTAAAAGAGAATCCATCTCCATCTACTTGCCAGCAGCCAGCACTCCCTTCTATATGGTAGCAGACAGCACTGCTGTTTGGGAAGTGCCTGGACCAAGGCAGGTGAGCACATATCAGGTAGCGTGTGCTTTTTAATTGCTCTTTTTTAAATGGAGCATAGGATATAGTACAAGTAGGTGAGAAGAAAAAAGGTGAGGAGCACACAAATAAAAATGGTTCTTCCCCATTCTTTTCTGCCCTGGTCATTCCATGCCTAAGAATATAAGAGTCCTGACAATTTAGTCTGTAATCAGAAAACTTTGGTAAAAAAAAGTAGTAACTAATCCTTCCCTCACTTCTCCACAGCCCTTAGTATTAAACAAATTGCTAAATATATTCTTCTGAAGGATGAAGGGGCTGTCTAAAGCATGGCATAGCTTAGCTGCTGTTCCTTTCAGCACCACCTGGTTTGGCATTGGCTTAACTTGGTGCAACAATAAGCTTAGGATATTAAACATGAATAGTGGCTGCTTCATCTACAAGGACATGCAAAAAGCAGTCAGAGGCCTTCACATCTTCTATCCCTTAAATGTGTAGGGCTGCATTTGAATCACTGAAGACACCCCATTCACTTCAGAAGGAACTGAATGCACCAGACCTTTGTGGACAGCAAATCAGAAAGTGGTCCTGAATTTGTCACTTTTCCCAATTAAAATCTTTTGCTTGATTTGCTTTATTTCCCATGTACAGCAGAAATGAGAATGTGTACAACTCCTACATTTTTTTAAAGCCACAGCAATTCTTTCATATTATCAGTGTTTTAATTTTTTATTCCATGTAAGAAATACTTAATGCCAAGTTTCCAGTTAAGGGTGGGTTAATTCAAGCTTGACACTGACTCTGCTGTCTAGAATAATGCACATGGTTTGACCAATTCATTTAAGAAGCACGTGATCAGAGCACAATAGCTTTGTGAGAGAAAGCATTGGTATAGCAGGGTTGAGAAATAGCTTGTACACTTGAGGGGAATCCTAGAAAAACAGATCAGTAGATTCTCATTTTCAGCTACCTAAGGCACAATCAGTTGCTTTTTCCAACCTGTTAGTGTGAAATCACTGGGAAAAGTCCCAGTCTAGGACTTGTACTCCAAGGGATATACATTTTTATTTCTACTCAAGACAGAGCCTTGAAGTACTACCTGTAACTTCCAGAGAAGTATGTTAAACTGTACTGAGATCCAAACTGGACTTCTTTTCATAATTGCTACTGAGGAGGAATGGACAGGCATAATTTGATCTCTGGATTCAGTCAACTCACCCCCTTGTTCATCTCCAAAAGCACTGTTGCTTATTTTCATCTACAAGGGCTGACAGAAGACATGATTTGGGTCTTAAATGCAGGGCACTCTTCTCCCCTTCCTCTCAGAGTCCTAATCTGTTGCACTCATGAAAACTGCACTTTCAGAAGATAGGAATGTAGGCAGAAACAGTCTAAGGGTTTTACAAGGTCATTCTTGAAGGATAAGCCTTCTGTGGTGGAGCAACAAGAGGAAGGAGGGCAATAGGCACCCACGAGATTGTCCTGATCTCTGTGGGATTCCAGTGCAGTCAGAATCAAGACACAGAATCCAGCAGAGCACCCAGGCTAGGCTGGGGCTCCCAGCTGCTCCTTCTCTTCCTTTGAGCATCCAAACAATCTCTGGAGAGTGAGCATCTAGCTTTCAAGATGCTGTATAAGCTCCTGCCCCACCATTGGATTGCTTTAGAAAAAGATACTAAAGCGGTATTACTGTGTGTAAATACAGCATAAAAAGTGTAAGTAGAACCTTAGCTTTATACCTAAGAAAAAGTAGTTCCTAAGTACCATAGTCTCTATAGCCTTTATCTTCATTTATTAACTGGTGTTTTAGTGACTTCACTATTGTTTTACCTCTTGCGTTCTGCATACAACTACAAAAACAAAGTTACTTTTTCTTCTCCCTCTCTGAATTGTTACACCTTAGGAAACATGCCTTAAAAAGTGAAATTAATCCACTGACTTGAATTGGGTTAGGACCATGTTGAGGTCATACAATTTTATTTGTTTTTAACAATCAGCATACTGAAGAATCTCCTTCCACTTTTCTGGCTTGGTGCATTCAAAGACCTGTCTTTTTGCTCAGAGCAGGATCTGCAGTCCCTGCCACCACCAGAGTTAGGGTTAGAGTAAGGGTTAGGGTTACACTTAGGTTAGGGTTAGGGTTAGGGTTAGGATTAGGGTTAAGGGCTAGAGTTAGGTTTAGGTTAGGGTTACGGTTAGGGCTAGCTTTAGGGTTAGAGTTAGGGTTAGGGTTAGGCTGCATGCATGCGTTAGGGTTAGGGTTAGAGTTAGGTTTAGGATAAGGTTAGGGTTAAGCTGTGTGCGTGCGTTAGGGTTAGGCTGCTTCCTTGGGTTACGGTTAGTTTAGGGTTAGGGTTAGGTTTAGGGTTAGGGTTAGGGTTAGGGTTAGGCTGTGTCCAGGATTGCCTCTACAGGTGTCTGGGCTGCAACCTCACTGAGCAAGGCTTTTTCGGAAGCCTGGCAGAAGAGAGGGATGACTGCTGGGGTTTTGAAAGGAGCTGGGCAAGAAGGCATGGGGAGCCTCAACTGAAATGTCTTCTCTGTAGCTTGGTTAGGCCTGGGAGGGAAACAGCAGGCAGGGTCTAAGGGAAGCTGTGACATGACAATGTGCTTGGCAAAGAGGTAGAGGAGCAGGGTCTGTTTTCATGGGAGTTCAGCTCTCTCCACTAATGGGAGCTCCTTGCAGTTCCCTGATAAGTGTCCTTGGGTTTTCACTTTTAAGGTTCTCATTTGTGTCTCCCAGCTCTATTTCATGCCTGAGCTTGGAGGACTGGATGTTCAGTGGATTATAAAACATTCTGTTCAATCATGAATTTAGATAGGATCTTTTTATAACCTTGGAAAAGCCCTTGAAATTCTGGATTTATTTTTTTGGTTATTTAAGAGGAATAATAGAAACTCCCAAAGGACATAATATTAATATTACAGTATGCCTAGGCTACAAGAATTTTGTCCCAGATTACCTCTAGCTACTGCAAAGCAGCAAGAGAGATCCACACCTGTCCTGGCCTTTACCTATTCCTTCCTTCCTCTTCTGTTTAGAGATTTAAGAAACTGAGCATTATATTTTATATAGTATCAAGGTGAATATGTTGATCCAACATCAGCAATTTAACTGTAGTTTTGTCTTTAAAGCCAAGTGTGCTAAAGCAGCTACTATGCACATTAATATATTACCAGACTGATGGCATATAAATAAAAGTACAAAACCTTGTATTTCATGCTTTAAAATATATATTACATTTAGTCATTCAACTAAATATTATAAAACTTTCTATATGTCCTAGCCAGGAACACCAGCATAGACCTTTTTTTTTTTTTTTTTTTTTTTTTTTTTTTTTTTTTTTAAATCAACAGCAAACTGTTAAATACTCTTGCAAGCTGAATTACAATAATCAGCTGGAACCCACAGAATCATCCAAAGCATCCCTGAGAATGGCTGAAGAGTTATATCAAATGGCCTCAAAGAATCACAGCTATTTGGCACGTTGCAAGGCTAGATCATTTCCTACGTATGTTGAGGATATATTTTTAAGATGCAGATTCTTTTTGAACTCAGTATTTCATAAGGTCATCTTAAATCTCCAACTCAGTGACTGAAGTGTAGTTTTCATGTTTGCACAATATATCAATGAAAAACCCACATTCTACCTTTAAAAAAAAAAAGAAAAAGAAAAAACAGTGCTGGAGTTTATCATACAGGTAACCATTCTTGGATTCTCTGTACATGCAAACATTCAACTGACTTTCATTGGAGTAAGCTTTTTCTTAATTTAGTCAGTCTTGGGGCACAGTGATAGAGCAATGAATATGTCTTGATAGATGTGAGTTAAGCACATCATTCTGAACTTTTTTTAAAGTCTGCCTTGCCTTTAGACCAGTGATATACAAGCTAAGCAGTCAGATGCAGTGATAATCACTCCCTTACTTATATGTTCTGGAAATGGGTGTCCCTTGGCTGTGTTGGCCCATTTCACCACCCGAAGCAAAGCAAAGCTCTTCATGTTTTCAGTGCCACTTCTCCCACTCCTGCAGCCATAATGATTCTGTGCAAGCAAACTTATATCCTCCTCACCTCTCAGAAAAAACACAAAGGTGGCTCAATGAACACCCATAAGAGAAACAGTGTCACCAGAGGAAATGTAATATTCTGTGCTGAGTTGTGGAATATGAGTAAGGACTCATCAAGGCACAAAACCCAAACTAGACAGCCAGCAGCACATGGGGCACACAGATCTGATACAGAGGAAAGTAATAATAATAATAATAATAATAATAATAAAACACACCCTAAGCTCTTGGCTAAAGTTCTCTGCCAGGCAGAAAGCACAATAAAGACTGCTGGTCTCATGTACACAATTGACAGATAAGGAACTGGCAGATTAAGGAATAAGATTTTGAGTGAAGATGCAGTGAAACAGAGAAGTTTACTGCTTCACGTGGCTGAGAGCCAAGCCTAGTTTTTTTTTTTTTTTTTTTTTTTTTTTCACCAGAAAAACATGCCTTTTATGACATTTATACTCAGGGAGATCAGGAGATGCTGCCCCTCAGAAGCAAGACATTGCCTGTGAGCTTATCAGCAGAACTTTGCATCCTGAAATCCTCAGGCACAGGAAGGAACAAGACACTGCCTTGCTGGGGACACTGTGGCTCTCAGCTCTAGGCCTGGTGCCAGTCTGTCTGTAACCTGCCTGTCTGGAGAAGTCTGCAGAGCCTTCCCATGACACTTGGTGTGTGCCAGAGACAGCCACCTACACTGACTTTAAGGTGATGGAATAAACGATAGTTTTAAGATGGCTGGTTGGAAGTCATGGTCTGCTGGAGACTTATGACAACTGAATAAACCCCAGGCAGGACAAAGGGGGATCTATCTGACTGGATGACCCACCTTATGCCTAGATCAGAGATCACTAGTATAAACAAAAGTTGTGGCAGGTCAGGTTAGGAGAAACTCTCAAAGACCCACTGGTAGACCTGAACACTAATGGTATAAAAGAGGTCTGCACCTTGCAGAGTGCCTGAGACAGAGGAGCTGCATGTGGAGACTCTGGTACAAATTGGTAGGAGAGCCCTCCCCAAGCCATGGGATGTCTCTGTGGAAATGGGTCTTGTTGAAACTACTGAGTTTCAGCAGCCCTGTGGCAGTGCCTGTGTCTCAGGGTGCTGGTTCCTCAACGAGGGCATAGGGAAGTTGTCAGCAACTCCAGATGTGCTTGGGGTTAGAATGGAGCCAGCCAAGGTGGAAATAAGACATCTCATGACAGCTACTTGCTCTGGTTCTTTAGAAGACCTTCCACATCCTTCCTCTTCACACCCTAGGATATGGACCAGCTGTGTTGAGCAGCCTGGACTCTCTCTGCCTTTCTGCATGGCACTTCATTTTATTTCCTCTCACTAGGGTCTTTCAAAAGAAGAACTAATTCCCCAAGTTTCTCTGCCTTCTCACCTTAGCCATGAGATGAGAGACCAAAGAAAGGGCACTCTTCTGAAACATCACACAGCAGCTCTTGTGGAGCTTACTACCAGAGCTGGTGCATATGCCATAAGAGCCAATGCCTGAGGAAATTGGAGGGTGCTAAGGTGTTTGTGTTTCTTGACCCATCAGCCCACAGCCAAAGATGCAAGTTTGATCAGAGACAGATTTTGTTGCAAACTCACCATGTAACTGCTGTTGTCTCGAGGAACTTTGGAAAAGAGAGAACACACAAGCCCTTTTATATACAGAGCTGGCTTCTCAGCTTTCAGATGCTGTACTGCTTTCAGATGCTTTTATTTGGAGCAATGGTGCAATCCAGTGGCCAGTTAGGATAGTAATACAACAATACTGTACAAACTCTAAGCTACTGCAAAAACAGGAAGCACCTAAAGGGAGCTGCAATACTATTGAGTATTGCATAATACTATTGGAATGTCGTCTGTTAATGAGTTATCTTAAGAGATGCACAGAGCATCCACATTTCAGGAGAAGAGAGGCTCAGAACTGAGCTGGTGGAACCAATAACTGGGGCAGCAGTTTTTCATGGGCAGTATGGCCTATCCTTACAAAGCCAGTTGTACAGCCCTCACTAATACTCTCCTGAGCGTTGTTTCCCTGGGATGCTAAGGGCAGGTGCTGTGCCTGCTGGCACCAAGCCCAGCACCACACCACTCTGAAGAAAAAGCACATCTGAAAGAGGGCCTGCACAACAGACCAGGGAACACACAGCAGCCACAACAACCCTCTGGCCAAGAGTCCCAGTACCTAGAAAGCATTAGCACTGTCACTGTCAGTAATAAATTAACATTTAAAGTGCAGTAATTGTATTTATTTTTTTGAGGGCCAGCAACTGGAGGTAGGAATTGAGATGTATTTGATCTGTTGCTATAGTCTACATATTTTGGCCTGGAAAACATATTCTTAGTGGAAAGAGCTGAAGCTGCAGGACCCTTTAACCCTGAAAGGAAATGGTACAGGTGAGAGCCCATGTAGACTCTATATCACTGGTCAACCAAGTAATCATGGAGTTGAGGCTGTAGAAATACAGCATAAATAAAAAGACTTGGTCCAAAGACTGACTGCTACCTAGCTGGTTGCAAGGAAGGATCTCTCCTCCAAGAACTGCTTTTAGACTCCTGCACTGCCAAACTGTCAACTTGTGGCTGTGCCTGGAGCAAGCCTTGCACGGCATAGCCCTCCTAAAAGGCCTCTGCTGGAAGAGGAAGCATTTATGCTGAGCAGACTCCTTACTCCATGTAGTTTTACCTGTGCTTTAGTCTGGAGAGGAGAGGAAGGGGTGCTGCTGAAGGAAGCCGTTCACTACTTTTGACCATGCATCTTTTCTCAGCTCACTTGAGAACAGTCTTCTGCAGAGCAGGCTACAACAAGAGGGTCTCCTAGGAGACACTTGCCTCTGGGCACATCCCTTTACCATCTTCACCTCCTTTATCAAGGCCATGCAAAAAGGAACCCAAGGTGCCGATTCTGAACTCCAACAAGATTATAGTATCATTCTTTGTAGCTTGCAGAGCCAATAAGACCAGTCAGAAAGGCAATAGCAGCTTGGTTAATGAGGGGAAAAGGAAGTTACAGTGGAAGGAGCAAAGGGCATGGCTATATTGAGTCAGCCCCATCTTCAGTTATCTCTTCCTTAAACATGTGGCCAGGCCACTGTCACACCACTCAGTGAACACCTCATTACATGAGGATAGTGGTCAGCTTTTGTCACAAAGCATCCCAGTAAGCTAGCTGGTGGTGTTACTGTACAGAAGAAGAAATAAAAGGAGTGTAGTCATTTGTATTAGAAAAGATAATCCCAGCACATGCTGAAAACAAGCAGGACTTCAGTTTGATTTGGAGTATCCTCTGGGGAAAAATAGGCAGAAAATAACACACCAACACACACAAGTCCCTGAACTATACACAAGAGCAAAATATACAACAGTTTCAAGAGTAAAATAGTTTTTTTTCCCCACAAAAAACATTGTATCCTCACATGTATGAGACTGTTTAGCTATGACTTAATGCTATGTTTGAATACTCTTACCACTCAAACCAAGACTGATATATCCACTGTGAGCATTTACAATGAAGTGTTTAAACTGTAGCATGCTAGCCAAGAACATTCCCCCCCCCCCCCCCCCCAAGGAATAGCTTTTGGAAGATACAAAACGTAGAATATCAAATTAGCTCTTCAGTCTGAGCAAATCATTACGTAATTTCTGCTGACAGAAAGTTGAATTCACTTCAGTCTGCATAGTAACCGCATGCATGGTCTTTCCAGACTGCATGCGCCAACTGGATACATCACCATACAGTTTCTTTCCTTGCTCAGTGTGCCATCATTTTTACTCCATTTCTTCATCATTTTCTAATTACAGACTAATGGGCCAGATACTGAGCTGCACTGGGATGCTTGCAGTCTTCAAGCCTTCTTGATACTCCACAGATAAGCTTAGTGGAAGAGTCTGGGAGGATCCATACACTGCGGATAGATCCATAGTACCTTTTGGGGCCTGAACTGTGCAAGACCAATTTCAAAGTATTAGAGCTGCTTGTCACTAAACAACTACTTGCTTATAGGAAGCAGAAAAAGAATAGCCAGGGCAACTAGCATTGCCTTGGTTATATTTAGATGCATCTGGATCCAACAGAGTAAAACTTCAAATGCCACTTTGGATCCTGGCATCCCAATATGATTTTGTGCATGAACAGAGTCCTTGGTGTTTGGGTTCAGGGAGGGGAGTAGTGGACCTGGAAGATAACCAACATGCCAAGCCTATTCTCCCAGCCAACATCCTGAGACTCCAAGAGCGCAACTGACAGCCACCTCACCTTGCAGTGCATCTGCAAACCTGGGCTTTTCTTCAGGAAGCTTTTTATCTAGTACTAGTACCGCCTGGTTTGCTGGAGGTGCAGCATACCCAACCGCCACCACTCTTCAGTGCAGGAGTAGATGACAAAAGCAGTTAAAAATAATTTTAAAAGACAATTTTGCCAAAGATTGGGAACACTTGTATGACAAATCAGGATTTAAATTGAAGCTAGTGAAACTGAAAATGTTTTCCACACTTACCCTGACAAATTACTCCTGCCACAAGCCATACAAAATTCTCCTCTCAGTTCTGTAAAAGTTTTTATTTTGGAATAATTTCTGTTCACCCTTCTCCCCCAGAGAGATTTGATCAAATTTTAACAATAGGGAAGTTACAAAGTTGTTGGCACAGATGTGGGGTGAGATCTTTAGCTGCATTTTAAGTCAGTTAGGTTTTACCATTAAATGGTTCACATCTTTTTCCTGCTCCTATACCCCAATGCCATTCTGCTTCCATTTTTGGGGGTGCAATATTTCCACTTCTACTTTTACTACTCTACCTTAACATGTAAGGGTACTGTGGACACCTCAGGAAGTGACCAACTTCTTCAGCTTCCTGTAGTATGTTACTATCCCAGGTGACTGCATCCTTGTGAGATTTACGAATTAAGTGTCTTAATAATTCACAGCAAATTGAGTCTTTGATGATATATAGCCATTGTTCTGGAGAACATGAGTACCATATTTGTGTTTTAACATATGCCTGAGGTTATGAACCAAGCACTTACAAACTAGCAAGTTTCACATCTGTATCTGGCAAAAAATTGTTAGAGTGATCATAACGAATAGAATATTATGATCTCAATTTTCCACGAAACTGCTGGAAGTGGGTAGATAAAAGGAAGGCTTGATTTCTGAAGAGGAATATTTATTTTTTGGACTGGAAGAGATGGATTAAATATGAAGCAGAGATATTTGCTCCTGGGAGTTCCTGAGTATATTCAAAACAGGAAAAAAGGTATTTCAGAGGGATCTAAACTATTTAGAAGAATGGGCAATAAGAAGCTTGATTCCAATAACAAAGTAACATGCATTGAAAGAAGAAAAAACAAGGCATGAAGATACAGAGGTGACGGATTATAAATAAGAATTACTTAGCATATATAGACCTAAGTCAGTGGTGCAGCTATATTAAGAGAATATGATGGTAACAATTACAGAAAAAAACAGGGATGCCCTGTTGATTTACACTCATTCTCTAAGAGGCTGCTTCCTCTTCTCTCATTGTGCATGCTTCACCATACAACCTTTAAGCAAATCACAATCCACTCGACAATTTAAAGTATAGCAAGAACAACTATCCCCATGTTCTGAACAGGTAACTGATACACAGAACAATTAAGTGAATAAAGCTAAGCAAAAATCCTGCTGAGGACATGGAATTAAACCATCCTAGTCTCCCAGTTCCAGTCCAGCAATTTGATCTCAAGACTGAAGTGAAGATGTTAACAGTGCCCTAAGAATTCCCTGCAAATCATGATTTCAAACCCAAAGTTCAGAGATCTAGGCTTTATAAATGGAGTACATTTTGAGATCTAGCTAAGCCTTCCCAAGACTAACTCTTTACTTTTGCAAAGAAAAAAAAAATTACTTCATACCAAAATTAAACAAATATGGAAGAGCTAGCAGTCTTAAGGTGAAAACACTCATGCAGACCCTCTGTAACAGAAGTATAAACTCAGCCTCAGACACCCCATCTTACAAATGAGACAGCTAACAAACAAAGTCCTGGCAGTTTCATTCCCCAGCAGTCCTGAGGCTGTTCATGTGCCCAGTTTTCCCTTCTCTCTCCTCTGGCTCTGGCAGAGCCTGCTGGCAGCTTGTCTCTAAGGTCAGCAATCCTGCTACAGGCAGGCGAGCAGCCAGTTTGCTAATCCAGTTACGCAATACAAGACCTGAGGGGTGCACCTTTTGTGAAAGAATAGGCTATTATATAATTACTTTATTGTTATATTAATATTAATATTAATTATCATATAATATATAATAGGCATTATATAATTACTAGTGAAGTTACCTGCCTGAAGAATATTAAAAAAATGCCAATGTAATTATGACACTGAGATAGTAGGCCAAGACTAAATTCTTTCTGCAGATCTCCCTGAAGTAAGGCTTTCAAGTGTGATGCAAAGGAATAAGCAGCAGGTTTAAACCAGGTAGGGATTTTTGGAAAAAAAAAGTGTTGCATCAGCCTAACTCTGAGTCTGCTAAAACCAGTTGAGTTTAGCTGTTTCTTTGATGAAGCCAGCGCAGAGCACCTGGGGGAGTTTGCTGTCATCTGGGACAACCCAAAATGACATGTGAACCACTGTTTGGCACTTCTCTCAATATCTCAGGGAGCTCAGCCACTTGATCTAACCTCAGTCCCTCAGAGATCCCTAGCACTCAGCTCGAGATGCGGGCCTGCTCTTCCAGCTCCAAACATCATCTCCTCCATTTGCAGAGGAATTGGGATCTAGGAACTGAAGCACAACAACCCACCCCTCTCTCTGCAGGGCACAGGGGAATGGAGGAAGGCTGCCATGCTGGTGGGCCATGAGCCAGATCCAGCTCCCAGGCATTTCCACCAGATGTTGCTTTTTCCTCAGAGAAGACAGAAATTGCTGCTTGCAAGGCAAGTATAACCATAGCAGCCAAACACCATGTCTTGTGCTAACAAATGTCTAAGCACAGCAATCTGCTGCTGTAGCTACCATGACAAGTAGAAAGAAAGCAACATGAGAATGCTCTTCCAGGCAAAATGTGTTCCCATTTTAGAAATTGTGGATTCCCCCCCCCCCACATCCCACCCCTTCTATCCTTTTGTGGAAAGGTGCAAGTAAGACTCCAGTTGTAAACCAAGTGGTTTATTTTCCTGGAGGGCTTGGTGGCAAGGATTTATGTATTATTAAAATTACTGCATATGTTGTCTGCAGCACTGCTGGCTCAAGCAGTACCTGTTTTTCTTTTTTCCCCCTCAAACTTTTGCTGCTTTGAGAAAAAAAATCTCAAATGAAAGTCTTATCTCTGTATATTCAAGGTGGAGAACACAGAGTGAATGAATGCCTAAACACCAGACAAAGAAAACATACAAAACCCAACCTACAACAACAAAAAAGAGGGACAAGTTTGAGTTTGCAATATCACCTCATTCCACAAAGGGCCGGGCTCTGTACCTTTTCCAAGTGGCAGTGCAAAGAGAAATTTTCAGGGCAGCATGCCTGTGAATTGACACTTTTCATTTGCCTTGGCATCATGTGAAGCAGGAAATTTTTCAGTTCCACAAAGTTTGTTTAGGAAACCAACCCAAAAGCAAAGCCTCTTGTTCCTCACCGGTGCAGAGTGCTGACCTGTGGTTTTGTGGCAGCTGGGAATTGCAGCCCAACAAAGCACCTTTCTGCAGACATCTGCACTCTTTACCTAACACACAACTGACACTGCTGAAGAAGCATTTGTGTTTTGGAGTGGGCGAGTGGACCAGAGCTGGGAGAAATTCCAGCATCCAGGACTGGATGGAGTATTCATGTGCAGGAGACATCCTCCCTCTTGCTGGCTGGAAAGCAGCACATTTAATGGGCAGGCTAAGTTAGAGGAAACAAGGATTTCTAACTGCTTTTAGATGCTGCTGGAAGTGCTGCAATAGGACACATACAAGCCTGCCGGTTAGAGGATTAAGGAGAATTTTTGGTGTTGGTTCATGCTGCAAGACATCAGGAAGGTCATTAATACAATTGCTGCCAGAAATTAACTTAAAGGACTTTCTGACATCCTTATTTCAGACATGCTCTTGCAGGATGCTATCCTAATAGAAGGTGCAATCTACACGTCTCTAACTAGAGCTTCAGAGACAGAAGATGTGTAGATGTATTTGCATGCCTATACGTTACTAGGGGCAAGTCTAGAAGATGGGGGAGGCTCCAAGCTCTTCTGTCACTGAAGCTTACCAGGTCAGATGGTATCAGCAAGCACATTTGTTTTAGTCAAAAGTGCTAATCAAAAACAGCTTGCCAGGAGCTAATTGAATAAAGGAAAGTCATTTTGTCCATTTCTAAGAAAAAAAGGCCTCCATTTGGGCAGCATTATTTGCAGTCAATTATTCTGCTATTTCCAATTGTGCTCCAGGGAGCTATATTACTTCTCCATAGCGCTTAGCAGCTGTTCATTAGGTTAGCCTCCCAGTTGTTTCTGCTTGCACAATGTTCACCCTGCAGTGCCAGATGAAAAGAATTTTAAGTGCTATCTGTTGCTTTGTATGGCCCTCACAGGATTTTGGAAGCCATCCCAACCAGAGAAAGAGTGGGGAGTTCTTGATTTTTGGATGAGAAGGTAAGATGCCATGGTTTATTTTAACAAAGGAAGGGTAGAGAGGAATAACTGGTATACTGAGAGTGCCACTTCAGGACAAAGTCTGAGTGTGACTGGCACACAAGGACACTATCAAGCAGCAGCATTTGAAACCTGGAAGCTATCACTTCATAGATATATTTTGGTATGACCCTGCACCACTCTCTGACATGTATTTTTCCTTCATAATGACTCCATGACTTGGCTCCAAGAATACCGCATCCCTGATTTGAGTGCAGCTGGTTTACTAGTAGAAGCACCGCAAGTAAATACAGTCTCACATCTGTGCATCTAAACTCATAGAACACTGGCACACTGGGCTTTGACTGCCTTCATATGCTGGGCTCAGCACCACTCACACAATTTGCCACGTCTGACTCCATACCTGTCTATACCTTGCACATGCACAAACCGAGCAGATTCACACACGTGAACTTGCAAATACAAAACACACCAGTAAAAACGCTCAGAGCACTAAGCTAGAACACATCTGCACCCTGTCTGGCCACCAGTAAAGCCACTTCTTGGGAAATGAGTTGATCATAATTTTCATCTCTGAGATCAACAGAGATAGTGGCTTTCACAGGAATTATCTGGACTACCACACCCATTTTTTTCAGTTTACAGTCATATCTGCCTGCATGCTTTAATATGAACTTCAAAGAGAGGCAAAAAGCCACCCTATCACCATTACAGTCAGGAACTTCACTCGAACTTCAGATTTTCAGGCTCTTCACAGCAAGCCTGCTGAGTCTAATGCTTTGTTTCATCAAACAAATAGTCCTGAAAATGCAGCTTGAACCCTTAGAGTCAGAAGGGGTTTGCTCCCTCTTTAGTCATTACCCCAGAAGAAGCTTTTACAAAGCAGACAAAAAAGACTTCTTTAAACACCTCATACGCTAGCAGAGATGCAAATTTAGTTCAGCTAGCTCTAAACCACAGCAGAACTCAGCCTGATCCATCACAGCATCATCTGGTTAATTTACTTTAATGCAAGCCAGTTAGGATCCTCTTCATCCTAAAGAAGATAATCTTTTACTTTCAGCTCAACAGAGCTTATAGAACACCTCACCACCTAAGAACAATTAACAGGTCTCCATTCAACTTCCTTAAATACTCGTTCAACCCTATCACTGCTGATAATCACAGGTGTGGGGGTTGGGCTGGGCTTTAGCTTTGTTTTTCTGCTGTTCTTTCCATCACAACCCCAGTGTGGTCCTGCTGTTAAAGAAAGAAGATCCTTCTGCTGATAGTTTTGACTCAGAAGAGTCCACATTAAGTATAAGAATTAGAAATGTGAAAGCTAGATTCAAGTGCTGGATTGTGATGATACAATACTCTGTGATAGCTGTAGTAGTCTTGAATCCTATCCCTAAGTAACCTTTTAAAACAGCTTGTGGAGGATTTTCATTCAGTAGCTCCATGCATGCAAGATGGGAGAGGTTACTTCATTCTCAGCATACTGGGGGATTCAACATCTCCAACCAAGGAGGAGGACACTAACTGTGCAGAAGTTCAGGTGGGAAGGGTCCTAGCAGTCCCTTTCTCCTCTGAGTTGAAACTATGCTTAATTATTCCCTAGTGATCAAATAAACTTATGACTCTCATTTCATTTAATGTTCCCTAAAAGAAGAAGGTGTGCACAGACCTTGATATGCTGCTTTATAACTTTTCTTGTATGGACTTGAATCTGTTTTGTCCTCCCCTGCACTGTGTCCTTAGAACAAAGCAGTGGTTATTCTCTTTCTCGAACCTACACAGTAATTCAGGAAACTGTGCCTGAAGGAATGAGGGCATGGGCTGAGGACAGTAACTAATCAAGAGGGAAAAAAAATAAAATAAAAAAGAGAGAGAACAGAATGGGAGCTCTCCATTTTTGGGAGTCACTGATCCTTTATATATTGGATCCAAGTACAGCTCAACCTCCTCTCTCTCTCCTGTTGTTTATACAAGGCCAACTGTGGCCTCAAACATGCCTTGAGACTGCAGGCCCCCTCTGCTCCCTATCTGAAGAGAGTGTGGGCAAACTCCTATTGGCAGCACCAACTCCAGTTGGTATGATTCTGGGAAGCCTCAGCTGTGAGGTTGCTGCCAGGTTGCTCAGCCCCACCAAGACTGAAGTGCTCTTGGGCATGCCACGGGGCAGAACTGTGGGATGAGAGGCTTCACCACAGTCAGAAAGCAGCCAAATGGGTGGTCTAATCATCTGTGGTTTTAAGTTGTACATCCAGAGGGCTAGAGGGCCTGACTCCTAAACTATTCTGTTCACTGAGCATCAAAGTTTCCTTCAGTCACTGGAGTTGCTCTTGCAACCTGCTTGGGTCTGAATGCTCACATTCCCCACGAGGATGTGTTCCTTGGTTGTTAGATTTGGGACTACTGGGACATGAAAGAAATTGTTTATCTCTGTGTAAAAGAAAAGAAGTCTGATGTAAGTGCCTAAAGCAGGGGAAGCTGCACAGCTGAACACGCCAAACACAAATTAGACACTGAACCCCCTACCGTATTTCTGGGGTTCCTTCCTCAGCTGGCTTCTGAGGTTCTCAAATCCCTGTGTTATGGGGAGCCTGGATATCCCTCTGGAGGCTGAAAACTCCAGCACAGAAGCAGGAAGGTAGCAAGAGATTGAGCTGTTTTCAGAAAGATTGAGTAGCAAAGCCAAAGGAAATTAAGTATGAGAAGTAGGGCCTCGAGCCTAGGCCCCACTAGAGGCCTAGTAATCAAAATCTGGGGACAGGTTTGGTGAATTTTGGGGTCAGCAGCACAAATGCAGAGCAAAGCTGGAGAGTCCTTGAATGTCTGAGCTAAGAACCAGGCCCTGCCACACCAAATGGATGTCCATCTTTGCTGAGCAGCTCTGTAGGGGTCTACTGCCTCTCTGCACCAGAAGAGATGCCTGGAACAGAGAGACCTCAAGCAACACTGCATAGACTGCAAAGCCATCTGGTCAAAATCTGTCAGGCATCAGGATTTCTGGTTAACATTGGTATCATATGTACCAATCTGCTGTAAAACCACTGACACATCTCTCATACCCTATTACTGCTAGTGACAAACAGTGGAGAGTGCTCAGGATTAGCAGAGCTGTAAGGCTCACAATCCCTGAGTATCAATACATAATTTACAGTATAGACATTATGGTGTTCCTTTAAGAATATAAATATATAATGAGGATTTCCACTGAGAGGCCATATTTTTATTTATTTAGGAAACAATTACGTTGAATTCTGCTGGAACCGCTCCATACAATGGATGCTCCATGAGTCAGTAGTATGCAGATTTCTTGAAAGTGCCATATTCAGAGCAAATTAACTTGGTCTTAAAAACCAGTTTCATGACAACTCTCTTACAGACACAAGGCATTGGCTGTGAAACAGCATCAGGCATTGCATGACATCAGGTAGCGCATTTCTGTTTATTTGCCTTTCTTTGAGAACTCTAACTCACTGTTGGGCAAAGGAGTGCACACAAGATGTACAAGAAAAGGTTAAAAGAGACTTCTTTATCACCATATTCTGTGGCATGAAGGGCCACAGACTTTTTTTTTCTTTTTAAAAGGATATGGTTTTGTGCTCTGGCTGATCTCTTACAGTTCAGAGTACAACTTGCCCTTCTACAGGAATCTCTTGAGAAAATTAATAGTGAACACAGTAATTTACTAGGCTGTATTACTGAAAAAACACTGCCAGTTGCACTAACAGCATTTTAGCAGACACTTGTCAGTTTGTGAATCCCTAAATTTAGAAAGACAGTAAGAAATCAGACTGCAGTAGTGGGGACATGGAGAAGTGGTTGTGGTTTCTTCTCCCCTGCAACAGATTCCCGCTTATTGTAAACTGTTGTGTTTATATACTTCAATACAGCTGTGATAACCTACAACATAGGTTCTGCCCTAGACATATATAGTTTGTCCACAGTCAGCCTCAATGTGTTAGTAGTTTTCATATATAATATTAAAACCCAAGGTCTGTATCCCGATGTCCTTCACATGATGCTCTGTCTGTTCACGTCCACATTGTATGCTGATGAACTGGAACAGCCTCGGCCAAAATCAATAAAAATGCCTTCAGAATCAGAGTCAATTGACTCTAAAATTTGATCCACTATGTTCTCAGGGCTAGAAGAAGGAACTGGAATCAAGGATGGGTCCCTGTCCAACTCAAAAGACCTGTGTGGGTCATCCATTGAGTGGAAGAGTCCTTTCTGTTGCTCAGCTGTGCCAAGCTTGCCAGAGCATTCCACTGACCCAGCACTTGACCTTTCCTGATCTCCTGACAGCGAGTTTTTCGTGGCTGTCATGGAGTTCTTGGAACCATTGTCCATTATGGTGGTGAGGTTGGAGTACCCCTGGAGCTCCAGGCAGGAGGTCATTTCTGAAACAGAGTGCCTTCGGATGCCTGTTCCATTGGCAGCCATGCCCTCAGTTTCATACTCAGCTACTGGTGTCAACAGTGGATTATTGTAACTTTTTGACCGCACCACGGGGTTCTTGGCAAGGATGTCACCCGACTTGGAGCGCCTGAAGAACCGCTTCTCTGTAAACAGAGAAAGATACAGAGTAATATCAATAAAGCCTCCTATGTATAATTACAAGTGTTCAAAAGAAAAGTCAAGGCCCAAATATTCATAAACTTTTATTCTATGAAAGGACATTTTTGAAAGAATACATTTTGATGGTTTTATAGATCCATATGTTTCAGATTTCCTAGACTTCCTTATCATATTGAATACCCCAAAGCTATTAAAAAAAAAAAAAGAGCAGAAAATTCCCTTTTATTCACAGAATCCCCTGCCAAAGCAGGTTCCCCAGAGCAGGTTGCCCAGGTGGACATCCAGACAGGTCTTGAATATCTCCAGAGAAGGAGACTCGACAACTTCCCTGGAAAATTCATACAATTTCAACTGCTGGAGTAAAAACAGTAAATATCGTACAAGACTTGATGTACATTTACAAATGCTTTCTTAAAGCAATTACAGAAAGTCAAATTTTGTTCTGTCTATAAAGGTCATAACTAATTTCTAGTAGAAATCTGACTTTGGCCTTAGGATTGGTGGCACTGATTTTTATTTAACTTTACTTCCACTTGTGCTTTCAAAACCTAATTTTTTCACATGAAACCAAAAGTGCATTGCAGAGACAGTGCCACCAATCTGCCTAAGAAAGCAGAGAACCTGCCACCTACCCTGGGAAAATCAGGTATCCAAATTTGGGGTGCACGTATTACAACATACAGCTGTACTAAATCATTACAGAAACACTTTGATTCAAAGCATTGTTCGGAGACCACGCAAGGAGAGAGCACCAAGAAAATTTGGAAAGGGTAACTGGAGGGCAGTGCCCAGAGCAACCTTGCTGGCAAACAAACCCGCACTCAGTCCAGCAGCAATTTTATTAATGCAGTTGTTAACCAAGTGGGTTCTTTCCGAAGAATGAGCAGTAGGTGGCAGCAAATCAGCACGGAGAACCTGCACCAGTGGTTTAGGTCTGGAGTGCTCTCCCGCAGCTAGATCAAAATGATCATCATGCAAATACTTTGCTGATTTCGTTACTCTGCCTCACTTATGCTAAAAATATCAGTGGTGTGACTACTGTATCTCATTTCTGAAACTCTCTCCCTTCCACTCTCACTTTCCCATCCCCATGGAAGGGACAGGGCCAAGAAAAGGAACTGAATTATAACGTGGCAGTCAACCATAGCCACTGCAAATAAAAAAACCACAACTCTGAGTTAGGATGAAAGCCCACGTTTCCCTATAAACCATTTGATTCCCTTTTACAGATGCCTTTCTCTTCTCAAATTATTCTTAGTTGCTTATCTGGACATATATTCTAATCACATGCTGTACTATTACTGCTACTAATAAAAAAAGTTTCTGTACTTAAGATTGCACTTTGCAGATATTTTTGCCTCAGCAATAAAATCAACTGAACCAAGATCACTTCAGGACTTTTTCTATTAGGAATTGGACCTGGCAAATAGATAAGGGGCAGCCCTGCTACAGGAACTCTGGCTTTTTGGTCACACCAAGGTTTGGCTGAAGGGGAAGGCTGTGCAGGCCAGATGGGCAAGAAAAGGGATCAAGGGCCTCATCAGTCCCACAGAAAATATATCAGAACTTTAAATCATACTGTCAAAATAGCTGGACAGGATTAGACACATTAGTTCAAAAGCAGCAGAGAGACCTCTTCTCTCAGCTCCCTTGGATCCAGGTTCACTGACTAGAGTAAGAACTATTCAGGGGTATTCCTACAGATCTACACCACAGCAAGGCAAAGTGCCCAGTCCAACTAAACCTTCCTATTTTCTGCACTCATAACATTTATTTTCTGATAATCCATTTCAATGAAGTTTTATTCTCCCTGAGTGCATTTTTTTCCAACCTGACATACAAGCTTTTATTCAGAGAACAATTTGGAGTTCCTTTTAAATGCTTGTGGCTTTTAATGGCAAGCACAGAATACAAAGTAGTTATCCTAATCCATTTTCCATAAATAACCGGCCTCTATTAATTCACATAAAACTGATTTGTTTCTTAAACACCTATTGCAATATAACCATTTTTCTATTCAGCTTCAGGGGAAAATTAGCTTCCTTATTGACCATTTCTGACAAACAAATAGATGAAATTGGCTGCATAGAAAACACACAAACTTATTTTCTCCTCTGTTTTCTCTATTCAAGAAGACCATCACAGTATTTACATTAAAATATATGGGTACTACCATATTTGCTTGTTGACTTACAGTAGCATCCCCCTTGCATTTTCAACAGATTTAATTATTCAGGGGAATTTTTAAAATACTTTCATCTTGGCCTAATCTTACCTTCACAGAAGTCACCAAATGCTTCTGAACACAAGGAATCCTAGACAATAATCTGGAAGGGACTTGAGAAAGTCATCCAATCAACCTCTGCCATCAGGTAGCACCATGTCTAGCCACCTTGGTCCTTATGGATGCCGTGTATGTGGCATGTAAATAGCACCTACCATAGTGAAGAATCAACAGTCTCCATAGGTGTTTATTCCAGCACCTAATCAATGCAACATTAGAGATTTTCCCTTCCAGGTAATCTAGATTTCCCTTGCTATGTGTACTCCACTCTTCTTATCTCCAGTGGAATGGAGAACAGCTTATTACCTTCCATTTTGCAGAGACATATTACATATTCAATGTCTTATCATTTAGTTTAGTCTTTTCTAAGACAAATTCCTACTCTTTCCTGCTTTAAACAAGCTAGTGATCTTTGAGCACTAATTAACAGACACTATTCAGCACTCTTAAAATGGCTTCTTCCTCCCTCCTCTCACTGTCCATAAAGCATCCTGTGTTAAAACTTCCTCCTTAAAAAATAGAATGGAAAAGCTAAACCCACTCCAAATTCATAGATTTAAAGCAATTAAGTGCTGTTATGATGATCTGCTTTCAACTTCTGCCACTGGCAAGTCACTGTGACTTTGTAAATTGCATGACCTTAGGAAAAGAGCACAGCCACACTGCGCTAGTACCGACAGTCTCCTCTCGTGTGGGCCCTGGCCCAGTGTGGACCAAGGTTTTAGTGATGCCCTCTGTGCTATGTCAAATCAAGCCACTGTTATTCTTACCCAAAATACAGGAAGAGTGTGTGAAGGGTCCATCGCTGGAATACAGGCCATATGTGCCTAAGTAAGGTGAAACCACTTTCTGGATCAGAGATTCCAGTTTCAAATAATCTTCAGTCACACCTTTTGACTCATGAACACCCTGAAATAGAAAAACAAAACAAAACAAAACACAAGATCAGTGCTGTCTCCTCCAACTACAAGCTTTCCTTGCTCACAAGAGGAAGCAGGCAGGCAGCAAGCCATACATAGCCAAGGTACACTGAGATGTGATACTGGTTTGTTTCTACACCTGATTTGTCTTACTGTAAAGCCAAGAGATATGAGTGAGTCTCTGGAGACTCACCACACAGCACTACACAGATGCACAGAAGGAACCAGTATCTATTTCCAGGAGTTTAAAATCCAGGCTTTCAGAAAGGTATAGAATCATAGAATATCCTGAGCTGGAAGGGACCCACAAGGATCATGGAGTCCAACGCCTGGCTCCACACAGGACCACACAAAACCCAGACCCTATGTCTGAGAGCATTATCCAAATGTTTCTTGAACTGTCAGGTTCAGTGCTGTGACCACTGCTCTGGAGAGCCTATTCCACTGCCCAACCATGTTCTGGGTGCAGAACCCTTTCCTAACACTCAGCCTGACACCTCCCTGTCTCATCTCCAGGCTGTTCCTTCCTGGTATAACCTGCTTAGTGCAAAGGCACTCGAGGAGAACAAAGGATGAGGTTTGCAAAGATCAATTAAAACCATCCCTAGACTTGTTGTTATTTGCAATTCTGCACTGGCTTCCTGAACAGAAGATGAGCAGCTTCCGCCAAGTACTGCACCAGTGGCTGGTACCACACGGTGTCACTGCCATCTATGCTATAAAACAAGATTAAGTAAAAGGTGAAACTGACTCAGAATTATTTCTTCCAGGATATTTTAAACAAAAAAATTTAGAGCGAAGAGGTTTTCATCTCTCTCCTTGCCCCAGCGCAAGGGAGGTAAAAATCAAAAAATCCAGGCAAAAGTCACATTAAAACTAAGAATGGTAAGATTTACCCAAAGGTAAAAACCTTTTGCCCTTAGCTCTTAACTCTGCACTTCCACCCACAAATGGACTTGTACGGCTGTGGAGGTGACAGACAAACCTTGCAGAGCTGTAGGCTCCTTTCCACTTACAACTGCAGCATATATGCTCCTGTGCTGTCTGAGCAGAGCCCTATATACTCATAACCTTTTGCTACCTGAAGTGTATTCACATATGATGTAGGTTTGGCATACCTTGTTGCAAAATTAAAATCCTAAATGTCATACTCAGTGGGAATTTTGCTTGAATTTAGTTGAATTCCAGGTTTTGTAATATAGCCCTGAACTACCATAAAAACACCAAGAAAAAACATTTTGGGATGAAAGCCTCTAGAGAGCAACACAAAGATCAAATGAGTAAAATTGCAACACTTCCTTCAGTAAATGAAAAGATCCTGATATTCTGGATGCATTTGCTGCTCAGTGTGATTCACCAAACAGCTGAATCGGCCTGCAGTGTGCTTGTGAAAGGCTTGCTTCACCCCTTGGCTGCTGTGCTGCCTGAATCCCAGCTGGCATTCCCTAACAGAAGTTTATGAATAGAAAATAAATCCAACAGAAAACATATAGAATCTAAATTCTGATTCAGCAGGCTTTAAATAATGAGTAACAATTTTTGGAGATATGCTATGTCCTGTAAGACTTTCAGAGATTCACAAATACAAATATGAATACAAGGGCAAATGCAGTGAATCTGAAAGCTTGCAAACACCGAAATATCAGCAGAATGAACCAACAACTATCCCGACAATTAAAACCAGATAAAAATAACACAGGAGTAATTAAAAAGGCTTTGTGAAGGTGCACATATTATTTCAAAGTTACTGAGACCTCCAGAAGAGAAAGGGTTTCAAAAAACAGGAGGAAGGCTACTTTTCTTGTACTGAGATTTGCTCCAGGATTCCTCCACCCATCTTGCTCGTATTTAGCCAAGATCCTTCCAGACCTTAGAAGACCAACATCCCTACTGCCCTACTGCATATTCATCACCCCATCAAGTTCATAACCCACTGACAAAGATTAGGACATGAGGCCACCCACTCCAAATGGCCACTCCAATTACCACAGGAGCCAGTTTCTCAAATGTGAAATATAATACTGGTGGCAAAGACAAGTGATGTTTAGCATTGCTCATACCCTGATTTTGTGGTAAGGCTTTCTTTACTTTTCTGCCACTTAAGTACTTTCGGTACTTGTGAAAGAGTAAACACCAACTGTGGAGAATGAAACCCAGTAGTCCTCTCACCACGCTGCCCATGAAATAACCCTGACCACTTGAAGAACTGTGATACAAGTGATAAAAATGTCCTTGCTCAGTGGCATCTTAACAGTCTGATTTCCTATCTATCTCACATTGCCTGAGAAGTTTTTTTTTTTTTTTTGTAGTTGTTTCCTCCCCTCCTTGCTCCCTGGCACAGGAAATGCCCCCTTCTCTTAAAATCCCACCTCCCTAACCACTCGCAGCAGCTTCTTCAGTCCTGCACTCAACTCCACTCCATATCTTTATGAGCAGTGCATGTCTCCAGCCCCTTTTTCACTTCATCTTCTTTTAGTTACCACCTGCCGAGTAAAGAGGCCACAAAATATCACTTTTACAATATAAAATCACCCACTATCAACACAGCCAGGCATTAGTCTTATTCCTCCATTCTGCCATCATCCACAGGATGCTTTCTAAGGCATACTGATAAGTCATAAAACATCTGGTGTCCACTGGAGCTGCAATGACTTCCCTTCAGCTCTGCATCTTGGCACAACCATGCTATATCCACTTGTAACATCCTTCCTGTGTCAGCTATTGTTACTGGCCTTCCTGAAGGCACTAGACAGGGCAGTTCCCTTAATCCATTTTTTCTAATGGTTTAGATGCAGTACTGTGGTTGCAGCCCCTCTTTAGAGCAGGAGAGTAACAGGCTGCACACCACATACTGATCATGTAAAAACGGCATTTCTCCTCCATTTCTTTCTGCCGTGTTATTCAATGACAAACTTATTCTGCCAGCCTCTGTTTAACCAAATACAAGTACAAATGCATATTGATTCAGCAAGGACTTTCAAACCCAACCTCTCCACATGACCCGAATGACAGCATCACTTATTTACAAGAGTGGCCCAGAGGAGCACCTGTAGGCTCAGAGCAAGCTGGAGTCACCTCCACCTGTCCACAGCCTCTGCTCAGGGACAGGGTGGCAAATGGTGACTTGGTTGGTCACCAGCCTGCCCTTCAGCCAGTTGGTCCCTGCTGTACCATGGATGAGGAGCTTCTCAGGGAAGGGGTGGACACCTCCTCATGCAGATCTGTTTTAGTACATCAGAGGAAGCTTCTGTTTTGCTTTAGCTGCCAGCCCCAAGAGTTCATTTAAATTCTTCTCCCCACCAGAGTGAGAGAATGAACCCAAGAATTCATTCAAACTCTTATCTTCAGCATCCACTGTGCCACATGTGAAATCACTCATTTGCGTCACACCTTCTCATTCAGTGAAAGGAACTTTTGGTGGAAGTTTTAGCATGGAGCAAAGTACAACTACAATTGCTTCATATAAATATATGTCAATATACCTATACAGGTATAGATGAGTACATATAGATGTATAGGTACCTATACTATAAATACCTCTACATATTTCTACATAGATATCTATATATACAAGAAGATTTGTGAATTCTTTTATAGGCCTTTTACCAAATATGTATGTGATTGGGCTTATATAGGTAAAATTAGCTTTAAATTAAAGCCAACTTGGCATTGTTACCCAAATCACTATAGTTTCTGAGAAATGGATGTCATGGCTTACAAGTCACCAATTAAAAAAAAAAAAAAGTGTTTTCCCGTTATTTTGGCATCTCATGATTCTTATACTTACTGTATAGTATGTCACTAAGTAGCAATAAAGCAAAAGTCAGATCTAGCAGGCTGGCTGCTTAGCTTGTAGGTAACTATATTGTAATTTGGAAGGAAAAAAAAATAGAACATTATCAGTAGAACAGAGGTTCTACCCTTATCTTTAATACAATATTCACTCTGCTGACATGCAAAACTTCTTTACCGAAAGGGTTGTTAGACATTGGAACAGGCTGCCCAGGGAAGTGGTGGAGTCACCATCCCTGGAAGTCTTTAAAAGACGTTTAGATGTAGAGCTTAGGGATATGGTTTAGTGCAGACTGTTAGTGTTAGGTCACAGGTTGGACTCGATGATCTTGAGGTCTCTTCCAACCTAGAAATTCTGTGATTCTGTGCAAAACTTATTTTAAAAGATAAGTCTGCCCTTTCGTGAGCCCGATTTCATTTTAGCAGGAGAGTTTCATACTTCTCTAAAAATGTTAGATGTATCTATTAAACTTGTTTCAAGGCCTTGCCTGACCTATTTATTTCTCAACTGAAAAATAAAAAAAGGGCCAAAATAGCTCAATATCAAACAGCTGCAGATACCCTAGTACTTGTGGAAGAGTGTAGCTGCTGGATCACAGCCTGATCTTGGTTACACTGTTTTGAAATGCAAGAGACATCTCATTATCTTTGGAAGGATTATAGTGCACTGTTATGACAAGAGTCTGCCCTACTCTAAAGGCATGGATAATGGGAATTTGAGTCCTGAATATGTGAATATCATTGCAAACGGAAAAGGTTTGTACTCAGCATCAAGACAATAGACATGAATTTCTGCATGTAACACAGTATCCAAATCCCTGACTTCATTAACTTGTAATTAAATCACTTGGTAACAGAGAATGGTATATTGAAGTTTGAAAGCATTAAAGGGACCCTATGCACTACTGTTTTTGATACATAGATCTGTAAGCTCTCCCAGAAGGGTCATATACATGGAAGATGACAGGTTATTAATGCAGCTCTTTTACAAATTTTCTGCCCTCTCATCTGGAACTTGTCCCCTGTCTGCCAGACCAGTCATCCCTTGTGTTTGGGAATAAACTCCACGAGTCAAAAACAGTAATTCCAGCAAGGATGGAGGCACTGAACTACTCAGGTTTCCATCCCTCTTAATGCAGTAAGCTAGCCACAAACTCCTATGGACTTTTTAAGGGACACACGGGCTTCATTTGATAGCACAGGGGAAAGAGTAGGTGATTAATTCATCTTTTGGTATGGCTAATAAATAGATACAGTCAGAAGAATAGTGGGGGCTTTAATAAGCCCACATAAAGCCACAACCTTCTTTTTAAATGCACAGGGCTTCTCTAAGCCTCAAGGTCAAGCTGAAGTGGACTTCAGTCCAGACAGGCATTTAAGAACTTGAGAATCCTCCTCAAATGCAACCTTAAAACCTGCCTGAGGTTTAAATTTATTGATTTAACCTTTTGCACATGTATTAACAACAATATCATTAAGCCTATTATTAAGCCATTACAAACATTTTATCTAAGTGTAGACTATACAACTTGAAAACCTGCCAGAAATATAATATCTGTTTCAGTAACATTTGCCACTACTTTTCTCACAAAAAAAAAAAGAAAAAAAAAGTATCAAATGTCTTCACTTTTTTTACCGTGGCAATGAAACAACCATAATCACAATTAGAACAGAATTCATTATTTCTGTATCCTATGATACATATTTTTAATGTCTTGCTCTTTTCTTCATAGGCAGCCAAGATTGACACTGGCACAAAGGCTGGTAGATCAGCCCTCCACCTAAGTCACCACGAGTAAGATGCAAGTGTGCCTGTAGCCTCTGCCCCCGTGCACTGAGGCAGTCATTGCCGCATACTCCCTCAGACTCCATCTCTGTCTTTTCGTTCATCACAATAACTGAAATTCTTTTAGTTTCAGTAACAAGGACACTTAAAATATAACCTGATAGCACCAGCACTTCCAAATTTCTTTGAAGAAACATGTAGGGAGGTGACACAGTGATTCAAACCACGTTATTAGTCCAACAACCACGTGCCCTGTTACACCATGCTCGACCATTTGGGGAGGCACTCACACTGTGAGTCACAAAGGATCCCAGAAATTAATCACTTCTCACCTTGTGTTGGCTACTGGGCTTCCTCAGGCTTTTCTAAAGAACCCAGATGTGAAACAATCTGCCAAGAGTCGCAGCCATGAGAAACTGCAGGCTGCTGATAGTCTGGTACATCTTTTTGGGCAGCCTGGATAAACTTGGACAGAGTTTTAGGCTTCCCATACTCCTGTAAGCAGATGCAGAACATCCTGTGGAGAAAACTTGGTTTGTGAAACCCTCATGTGCATCCAAAAGGGAGTTGGTTTTGTGTATTGCCTGCTGCTTATACCTCTCATTTCTCAGCCCAAAAACTGGATGCAAAGCTACGCAACTCCTTTCCACCTGCATTTATGGGCAAAGAGGTAGCAAAACGTTACTGTTTGGTGGCAGAAAATGGTAGCAAATACTTACTGTTGATAACCTGCCTAGGAAGACTAAAAAAAACAGCTCTATGTGCAGAGACTACTCTTGGGCCATGGAGCAGGCAGCATGAGTTTCTCCACTGTTGATGCATGAATTGCAGCCTGCTCACACACGCTTGTTAGCACAGCACTAAGTGGAACAAAGACAAAAATCTTCCTCTCAAGTACTTCTGGTGGGCAGAGCAACCACAAGCAAAAAAATGTTTTTTTCATCACATCATCCAACTTTCTTGAAATCTTGGGGATTGCTGGGTTACACTGGCTGAAAAATGGCTTACCCTAAAAATCCTGCAGTGCCTCACCCTCTTGATGACACTGAGCACATAAGCACAGTGTCTTAGCTGGATGTCCACATGGCCAGCACTTTCTCGTACCTGACTCCTCTGGTTTCAACCCTTCACTTCATCCCCTTGCCACTTGCTCTGTCCTAATACCCCACATCCATCCTTAGCTCTGCACAAGCTCCCTATCATCTGCTGGGCTCCTGCACTAAGCCCCCTGCATGCTTCTCAGTTCTGGTCAACTGCAACTTGCCCCATGTGCTCCTCACTCCTCTGTGCGTGAAAATAATCATAAACAACTATTAAATGCCTAACTGCTTCTACGTGGCCAACAGTAACAGAGTTTTGCTCAATATTTACGAAAGGTCCTTCAGTTTCCAGTTCTAATAGCTTCCCCCACTAGTAACAGCCAGAAATGCTAGTCTCAGTCAGTTGCTTTTCATTTCCCTCTTTAGCAACAGAGTATTATAGGACCATTTACCTAATAAATCACACGTGAAAAGATATTTCCAGCATTAAGTGCACCCCAACAACCAGGCATAATGGTGACATAATGGGCTGATTACTACAGCCCAGCCTGCGAGTGCAGACATGCTCAAGTATATGCTAGTCATTGATTAAATGACTGCAGCACTCAGCTTCAGCTTTAATGTTTCAACTGATCATCATGTTTACATGAGTAAGTACTGGTATACAAGGCTACAACCTGCTTCAGCTGTGACAAACTGCTGGGCAGCCTTTAAATTAAAATATATATATATATATATATATGCATCTGTCTTCCCCTGCGTCAGATCAGGCAGAGCAAAGCAAGGAGGCCTCCTGAAGCCCAGCCAGGTGCCCTGCTGGGACAGCAGTGACACAGCACATGAGGGTGGCACAACAGTGTCCATGGTTGATGTGGGTGCAGTTCTACCACAGGGGATGCCAAGTAGGAATGGCCAACAGCCAGATCCTGATTTACCAGCTTCTTGACTCTGAAAAGAAAGGAATAGAAGCCAGACTTCTGGGTTAAGGCATGGCAATCAGTACTCTTGGTGATTTGATGGCCCAGAAGAATGAAGTTCTCTGCCCATGCAGGATGCAGCTGTACATAGCTCAGCTCAAGGCCAGAAGCATGCCCTGGGTGTTAGGCTGCTGAGGCATCCTCAGCCTGGACCTGCTGGGGCACCCTTAACCATTGGCCTCTGCCCTGGCCTACCAACAAAAAGCAGTCCTGATCTAGTGCTATGTGAAAGGAAACATGCTGCAGGAAGCGTTCACAGGGTCAAGTCCAAATACAAAATGAGGTCCTGGCCTCAAAAACTGCCCTGGCTTAATCACACAGGAAAACAGCTAAGAAATGTAGCTATTCTCTGCCTAAAAGCAGCAGATTCCTTGGAAGAAAGAAAAATACATTGAGAAATGCATTTTTCTCTTTAATTGGCAATGGACTAAATCAGTATGACTGACACACATGCAGTGGCAATAATCTGACAAATACTGGGTAATAATAGTTGCCTAACTACACACAGAGAAAAATGAAATTAAAAGTCACAAGACATACCACAAGGCAGACAGAACAGTATTTATAGCAAAAATACACATTACTCAGCCAGCCCTGCTGGTGGAGAACTGATAAAGGTGTACAGACTGCAGCACACATCCTGGTGACCAGGGCAGCAAGATCTGCTTGTTATATTAGTCAGAGAGATAGCAGCAGCCTTGCTTGCAAGAGGTGAGGAACACTGCCCTCACAAGCCATGACTGCCTCTTAACCCACTTTGGGGTGTGTAATGCTCTTCATGGCTTCATATCTAGCCTTTTCAAATTTGAGCAATGTAGCAGCAACCTCAGCTGAGGGCAGGCATGAAATCACTGCAGGAGGACATGGTGACTGGTGGGCCACCAGTCCTGGCCACGTGCACCACCAGCAGTGTAGCTCTGTGCTCCTAGTTACATTATGGGTCACACTCTAGGTTTGAGGTCTGCATCCTTCCATCCTCCTTTGGATAGACACACACACGTAATTAAAACTGTTCCTTTTTTACCTCAGATGTTTTACAGCATCATCTAATTTTTACTGATCTTGCAGCGATCACAGTCTAACCATTGGCAGTGAAGTTACGCTAAGGTTTACTTGTTTAAAAACAGGCTTCAGGAGTGGTCCCTGTCTGTACACTTCTTGTTGTCTATAAAACACTGTAGGATTTTCATTGACCAAGCCCACCCAGTCTCATGCTTTGGAGGATACCACAGTGGCTTCAGGAGCACTGACTGTTGTCCAAAGAGCAAAGGCTGTCCTCCTGTGCACAGTCTGCAAGAACTGCTGTTCTTACTGCACTACTCAGCACCACCGTGTTTGACTCTCCTCCCCACATCTTCTCCATCTTCAGCTGACTTGCACAACACTCTGCTGAAAAAGTCACAGATCTTGTTCTCATATCCCCTGCAGCAACTGTCTGGGCTCCATAATCAGAATGAGGATGCCCTAAGCATGTGGATACACCATGATGCCCCGCATGTGGATACATCGTGACCCTCCCAATCTTGACACCAAGGGCAACACAGTGCATTGAATCAGCCACTCAGCATTAGACCAAAAGATCACTAAATTCAACATTTTGTTGCTAACAGTGAGAGCAGGCAAAGTGTGTGGAAGAATAAAAAAGGATATAGGGTATGCACAATATGGGCTTTCTCATAGAAAATGTTGGCATTTCTGGCAAGTGGTGACATAAAAACCTACCACACGGCAATTTGCAGTAGCCCTTAAGTGTAAAGAATCTGTGCTAGAAAATATTTAACCACTGAGATGAAGATGGCGAATAACTGATAGTATTACTAGTTTCCAGAAATAAAGAACTAGCTAATCTAATGAATCCTCTGAACAAGGGTGAGAGTATGAAGTGGAAAGAGTGGTAACTTTTTCCATTTATGTTGATGAAATCCTGATGTTCTTCCACCAGCTTAAATGAGGTTCAGCATTTCTGGAAGACTTCCCATTTGAGAGCTTCAAGTCCCATACAGACATTGAGTTCAACTCTGAAGTTCACTTAGAGACTATGTGATCAATAGCTGTCTTTTGAAAAGACATCTGAGTAAAAAGAAACACCCTGGTTGAGGACTGGGAGTTTAAACTGCTGGGTCCTACTTGCAGCCCACTCATCCGTGCTGCCAGCCTGAACAGAAAATTTCAGTTATTTCCTCCTGGTTTTCCCCAATGATTCATGCTGCTTTCATCCCAGTCAGCCAACTCAGACATTTAAGCCCTTAGGAAGCAGACTCAAAACAGAATGAAAATTGCTTCAAGCATGGACTACGTTTTGATTTGCGCAAGTCTGTTTTGATGAATCTGAACCTGATCCACTTGAACTATGCCCTTTACCCATGGGGGTTTCTCTGTAGCAGCCAAAAGACAGAGTGAGAAAACACACCTAGGCTGAGGAAAGTGGAGGGCCCACCTTTGCAGACCAGGACAAGCTGAAAGAAAACTGCTTCCCCTCTCTGAGAAAGCCCTCAGCCCTTGTGAGGGGGCCAATAGTTCACGATGGGCCCACTTTCAGTGAAACCCTAAAACTATGCTAGCATGTGTTCGCAACTAGGTATATTTACTGGTGGAAACATGAAAAGCAGGATTTAGGCATCAAATACTCAGTTTCTGTAAATCAGAATAACCTCAATTATGTTAATGATTTAATACTGTTTTATAAACACTAAAGGTCATGCCCTATGCATTACTAGTCCAATTCTAGAAACCAGTAGCAAAATTTCACATGTTGGAGAGATGCAGCCACACAAGTCAAGGTTGTTTTGTTATGAGCCCCTAGCAGCATTGCCTCACATCATTTTCTCTTCATTTTGTTTTACCCAATACCACTGGCACACTGGTAAAGTCTTAAATATTTGAAGGGTTAAACCATGTCTAGTCTCATTTCTCCCTCTAGCTTTTCTCATAGCAACAGTGCTCATGGGAGGGAGAGGCAGAGAAGTTTGCCAATGCAGTATTGACAGAAGTCAGCACTTCAGATCCCTGTGACTGCCTCAGAAATAAAAACCTTGTCATATTCACTTTAATCTCCAGCAAGTGCCAAGTTCTGTCAATGTCAGCGTGAGAAGCAGTGCTGTCTCTCTCTTTCTTTCTTTGGTGGCACCGAGACACAGTCAAAAGATAAGGTAGACAAAACAGCCCGACATGGTTTGTGTTAGGCTGGTGAGTTTTTGAAATGACTCGGCCGCACAGATAGCAACAGGATTCTTCTTACCAGAAAGGATCAAGCACGAAGAAGAAGTTACACTTCCTCTGATCCACAGAAGTCCAATGTATTATTTTTCCTGAAACTGCTATTAAACACTTTATATGAGGTTGCAAAAGGCAAAGCAGAAGATGAAGACTGAAGATAAGTAAATGATACAAAATGACTAGAAGTAAGGAGGTTACTTTGAGACTTTAAATACAGTAGTTAGGATCTTGCACTAGCTGAGCAGCCAGTTTGCTAACAAAGACCCACTGCCAATAATGGTACGTATTTTTACTTTCACAGTTTTAGCGCCAGAGGTTGTCTGATTCACAGCTAAGAGACTCCCCTGGGCACAGATGAGAACTGCAATCACTCCAGTCAAATAAGCTAATGTGACTTTGAAAAACCCACCAAACAAATCTATGCATAGCTGAGTGCTCTGAATAGCTGTTTAAGGAATAAACTTGAGCTGGAGTTTGTCTGCATTTCCAGATGCTGTGGTGCTGCCACATTACACTCACAGGCAAACACGTGTGCACAGAAAAGCGAGTGTAACCCCTTGCAGAGATTACCCTGTCAGTCATGGAATATTTAGATGTGATGTTTAATGTCTAAGGACATAAAGCCTCTCATTTCTTTCGGGCTCCCTTCTGAAATTCTGGCTGATGTGTACACATTAAGCTTATCTAACCTTGCTGGGGAAATTATGACTTTTAACTCTGAGCATTTAAGTCTTTTCTGTAGTCTTGGCTCTGAGTTTTTTCTCATTGAACATTTATTTAAAAAAAAAAAATGCACATTTATTTTCAGGTGAGGACTCGAAACAGAAAAAAGGATGGCAGAGCCCTCCCTCAGTGCATCTAGGCTTTTTTGAAGAGACATTCCAAGAAATGCTTTGAAGATCTGCAAACATTAACTTGACTGCTGTTAGCTACTTGTGAGGGTTTCCGATACTGCCTTTCATGGCCACACACCCCTTTTAAATCATTAGTGAACATTCGCATCCTCCTTGTTGCTTCGACTTTTTTCTTCTTTTCTGAAACACTTGAATAGACTGAGCAGACACAGCTATGTGTTCTGGATTTTTTATTTTTTATTTTTAACAATTTCACTGACACAATTTCCATCCCCAACAACTCATCCATGTGAGCCGGGAAGAAGCATCTTCCAGATCACCTACCAGTCCTGGCTGAAGAAGTTTTCTGCCAGTGCAAAATACCTGGAAAGTCACTGCCTGGATCTAGGGCATGCACCCTCTCTCAGCAATACAGCATGTGGAGGCTAAAAAGGAAACACAGAAACACAAGCACACAACACCCGAATTTAGAGCCAGAGCACTGAGCTGCGTACTCCTTGAACACAAACAGTACAAGGGTTAAGGATGTCACCACCAGAAGTGGTTCTAAAAGGATAGCCATCCCTTCTTCACCTTGGTCACCTGTCACAATGACAACTCCACGCCGCAGCAAGAGCCAGCCACGCAGCAGCTCTTGCAAGAGCTGTGGTAGATCAGTGTGGAGTACAAAACCGCACGGCTGAAATCAACAGATGCTCTGATGTACAACTTGAAGATACGACCCTACTACTGAAATGAAAGTTACTTGTTTTCAAAGCTCACTGATGCTTTCTGTTAATTTGCTTAATGGCACACAGCTACCTCCCGAAGGAAAAATTCTATTTGCTTTGCTTTTAAATGTTAAAAACACTGCAAAATACATAACCTTATTCTGTAACTTTTCAGATCAAACTACTGCCCAGTCCCTCCCCTGATACACAGGGGTTTTAGCGGAGCTGCACTAGCATCACACTGCGTAAACACCTGTCTTCAGATGATTCAGACTTTTTGAGAAACAGTGGAAATACCCCACTGCCTCTTCAAAGGTTTTGTACTCTTCAGCTAAACAATGAAACCACAAGAAAGGCTCATGAGTGATACAGGAGGAATGAGGGATTTATTTTTTTTATTATCTTTCTATTATTTGTCATAAAATTAGTTCTAGTATGTTTATTTTCTTGTTTCCTTGTGTTGCCCATTTGCCCATCCATTTATATTTACTGTCTCTTATCAGGCTGCACAATCTGCCATAGCAGAGACCACATTTTGATTGTGTTTACACAGTGCCCAGCACAAGAAGGCTCTTATCTATCTGTGCTGGCAAGAAGGGAGGCTTGGAGATACACAGAGGCCAGTAGCAGAAGCAGCTGACAACTCTGAGCTGCTCAAATAGAAATGATAGTTGCTTTATGTGAGAGCCACTCCGAGTGCAACAGCTGTATTTTGCAAAATACCTTTCTGACAGATCTTACCCATGGTAAGCTACGGCTCTCCTCTTGCCAGCGTCTGTGTAATTGCAGTATACTTGCTTTTTCCAAAACTGCGTTTGGACTAAAGAGCACTAAAGAGCAAACCTTTGCTTAATAACTTCAAAACAGATGATGCATTTTTAAGAGCACCAGATCCAGGCACCTTGGGCTCTGGCAGCACACACGCAGCAGTGCTGGAAGGAGAGGCAGGCAAGGCAGCATCCCCTCCCCATCACTCCCATCCTGTTTCTGATCAATGGTCAGTTCTCAGCAAAACCACACCATGCTGGCCAGCCAGTTTGCTCATAGCATGGCTGTCAGGTACAGGGGATGCTCTGCAATGCCTGGGGGCCTGCTCCCAGGCAGGACAGGACAATCCCATGGGTGCCTCCTCACACCACAGGGTTTGCTGCAAGGAGCTGGTAACTTACTGGAAACAACAGCAGGCTGGTAAGAGATAATTATTTTAATCAAAGAACATAATCTGAAGCCTGCACAGTCACCTGATTAACTGTTTATCTTTTAATTGTCTGTAATTACTGGGTAGTGGCAAGTTAATGAATTTCACAGTATGCACATCAATGTGCCATACAGCTGTTATTTCCACAGCCACAACAGAGCTAAGGGTAAGGCTGTGAAATTACCAAGAGAAGACATTTCACCCTCTCCGCTCACCACAGGAGAAGGGATAACTCCAAGAATCTCACTGAACCACTCCCCTGTTTTCTGCAGATTGCAAGCACAGCCTTTTATTTTAGAAGAAATGCACCACAAAGCAATTAGTCTCCACACAAGCCTTCATGCCACGAGCCTGCTACACACTGTCCCCATGGGCTGCCTACCCTAGCAGCCACAGAAAGGGCAAGGAAAGGCTTGGGGACAGAGCTTGGGTGACATTTCATATCTTCCATATCTTTCACAACTCTTTGCCTTCCCAATGCACCTTCTAAGAAGATGTCAAAGGCTAGGAAATTCTATGCAATTTTATTTAATCACCCTGGTGGCTTAAATAGAAACACAGCTTCCCATAATAATAAAACTCTATAGCATACTTTGAAAAATGGACAAACAACAAAACCCCAGGAGAAACCACTCCTGAAGGAAAGCAAACAGCTGTCAGAGTTGTTTCCAAACAATTCATGCAGGAAACAATTTGTTTTGCTCCTCTGTAACTATATGGGATTTCTCTACAACGCTGCCAATCACATCAGTGTGGGCAAACTGCTCCCAGCAGTGCAGCGTTGGCCACTCCTGCCTGTCCCCCCCAAACCATTTGACTGCTTGCTTCACAGTGCCTGCAATTCCCACTGGCTGCAGCCTCGTTCCGTGTGATTTATCCAGTCTCTGCAGCCTCCAGGAGGAGCCAGTGGTCCGGGCATCACCAAGAGATGCTCATCCGCTGTGACTGCCTAATGGGCCCTGCAGTGTGTCCTGCCACGCTGCAACAAGCTGCTGGGGCTGCGATTCCCAGGTGGTTTTGCCTACCTGGGGATGCTCAGGAGGACGAAATAATATCCACTAAATTAAGAACTGGAAGCAGTTTAGGTAAGTTATGCATAGGCCTCTTAAGTAGAATTAAAGTGTCATTAATTTAACTTGCCCCTCTTTCTAGATTTTTAATTCTCAGAATGTGTGTCCATACAGAGTTCTAATGAGGTTTAATTAATCTTCTTGAAAAGGTAGCTCAGATTAACTTTCTTATGTTCCCCCTGTAGACAAGCTGTGAATTACAGTATTAAAGCACCCTGCCTCAAAGGATTCTTGTACCGTGGGAACAGTCCCTGCTCAGAGTTTTTCAATGGTCAAAATGTCTATACTATCTTTTATGCCAGTTTTAGTCTGCTGGCCAAAATGGGTCCACAAAAGACATTTGTAGGAACTAATGCAATTAGTTAAAACCTTCTCCCTCCTACCCAATATAATTATAGAGTCTGCAGGGACGTTCTAATTCAAGTTAAAAATGATTTTTACCAATTTAACTATATTTATTAGATCAGGATTAGCCTACCAATGAACCTGCACCGATTTTAATAGGCCAGCTCCACTAATGGAGGCAAACTCCTGGGCAGATACATATTTTAGTAAGGACTACTCAGTTTAGCTCAGGTTAAACACATACCTAACTGTCCTGAGCTGAAACAACTCACTCCTAGGATAAGGTTGCACCAGTAAATCATCATGGCCTATGGTAGTCTCAGGTACTGTATGCAGCAGATACACCGTAACTCCATGCACATCCTGAAGGCAAACATTAGGCAACACAAAGGCAGACAGGTCTGCGTTTCTCCCTTACCACAGAGTGGGACAGCACATGGGGCAGTTACGGCAGAGCACCCGATGGATGGGAACAGCCTAACCAAGGGCAGCCCAGAAAGGTGCTGCAGCATTCAGCCAGCTCCGTCAGAAGCCATGCCTTTCATTAACTGGCTGGTATTCTTTACCCAAGGGACATTTCATGGAAAGCGAGGTACTCTCAACACGTGAAGGGAGTTTGCACAAAGCAAAATGCCTTGTAAAACAATTGTGTTTAATTGCTACAGACAAGGCTGTGGTCATGCTCCCTTGAACTAGCATAAAGTGACTTTCTATTCAGAGGATGGACAAGATGCACATCCCAGTACTATGCGCCATGGTATTCATGAGACAGGTTCACATATAGCAAAACCGAAACAACCAGAACATTTTATGTTGCTCTCCTGTTTTTCCAGTGCTTAAGGTTAGAGAAGTGGCAACACACAGTACTGTCAAACATGTTGACAGCTAGTTTTAGCAAATACTCAAGTTCAAAACACCATCTGTTCCTTTCATTATGGCCACAGACTTCTGCTGGTCATGTTATAAAGAGGGTCCACATGAACACGCATCTTTCAAAGTCTGCTGTGTGGAAGCAGCAGCTGAGTTGCAGTTACTACTGTAAAAGCCCACTGTCAGTCAAGCTCACAGTGCTTAATAGCATCCACACTCACCCCTCTGCCTCTGCACCTAGAGAAAACACTGTGGCAAGCCTTGAAATAAATGCCAAGTGGAAACCAAACTAAAAACATTACAGGGGAAAAATGGTTGTGTTGTGGTTTCCCTCCTTAACTTAAAACCTACAGCTTGCAAATGGAAAATGGACAGCCAGCAACTGTTGCTGACTCACATCCTTACCACTTACACCACTGTCCCCATCTGTGGCAGGGGAATCGCTCAAGACTGACATGCAAGCAGGCGAAAGCTGTACTTTGGCTTATTTAGCATTCCTGCCTGGCACAGCTGGGACAACAGAAGTGTCAGCACAGCTCTAATATGCAATTAGACCTTCCTGGTTCCCCTGTGTCACACTCAGGCTGCTGCTGCTGACACTTTTCTGAATTCTTCCATCAATTCCCAGCTTCTTGTCTACATCAGTAACAAAGCACATCCCAACCTGCATTAACTGCTTGATGTAATACCCCAAGATGTGGATGAAATAATTCCAGCATTTTCACTGCTTCCATGCAGAAATGATTCCCAGTATCAGCAAACTAGCAAAATAATAAAAAATCATAAAAAGAAAAGCAATACTAAATGTGTAAAGTACACCTAATTAGTGAAAACTTCAAGATTTCCTTTCAAAAGGATTTTTTTTTCATATAAAAAATGAATGGGTATGCCTTGTTAAAAATCATGGCCATACAAATTCATTCTAGGATAACAAACTCCAGTCAGTTTAATTACTGCAAGTGCAATTACACATAAAGACAATAAGCATGACAGAATAAGACAGAGGACATTGCTGAGAAGCAAACATTGCTTCTACAAAATACTCTGAAGTGTAAAACTTGAGGGTCAAATGCATAGTTTCCTTTATATCAACATAAAACGAAGGAGTAATTTTCACTGTGTGTCAGGCACTGTCCTGGCAGTAAGATTTCTTACTTGGCCCCTTACTTGCCCATGGGGCTGATGCATACAACATAGACAAGACATTACAACACAGACAAGGCATTCTTTCACCAGGAAGGAGGAAAACACATTTTTGCACTACCCAGGGGAAGTACAGGTTTTCTATATGGTGATTTATATTTACACAGGGTCTGCAATATATTTATTTATACATTTCTTTTTTTTTTTTTTTTTTTTTTTGTATTAGAAAACAGGAATTACAAAAAAAAAAAAAAAAAGTAGAGGAGAGAGAAGAGTAGAGTTGGGAGAAATTAAAAGTATGATGAAACCTCACGCCCACACCACTTTGTTCAACCTATGCTTCAGGTCTAAGAGACTTAGTAAGACAACTTCTCAAAAGCAACCAGCTAATTCAAAATCCTATGGCCAGACATTGCAGTGTTCTAGAAAATCTCTTTTTCCACAGAAAGACCCCTGTAGTATTCTGATAGCAAAGGGTATTTTGTTTTTAACCACTCTGCTGTTTAGTTTGCTGTGTGGCTGCTGAGATGGAAAAACAGAACTCTCTGTACCCACTTTCAGCTCTTGCAATGTGCTTTTCCACCCCTTTTAAGTGTGAGGAGTTGCACATACATTTAGGAACATTCTAGAGATAACAAACAGGTCCCACTGGGTAATTTTAGGTATCTATTTTTTCTCCCTTTACTGCAAGATGCAATAGGCAAGGGATGTCAAATGAAGCTCAAAAAAGCCAAAAAGGAAACCACAGGTTTTATTATTTATTTTTTTTGTTCAGAGCTTATGTTTAGTGAGGCCTCATATCTCTCAGCATGAGCTTTTTTGTTGTGCTTTTCTGCCGTTTTATCGTTCTACCTTGGCTCACCTGGAGACATTCCGCGAACTCAGATAATCCTGATGTCATCCTGATACAGATAAATACTCTAATTTTGCTCTTCCAACTTTCTCAGACCCCAAGAGAGATACCTGGAGATAAGATGTTCCAGTTTCAGTGGCAAAGGTCTTCTTTGACAATACATGTTTTGGGAAATAAGGCAGATTGTTTACCCTCTGGTGGTAGTTTTACTCTCTTTGATTCACACAATATAAGGCAGAAAATTCCTTTCTAATGTCTGGTTCTGTTTATGCCTCTTCCTCCAGCTTCCTAATTCCACCTGAAGAGAAAGGTCATCAAAGTGAGATTGACAACATGCTGTATTGATGTGAACTTCTGTGCATCTCCCTGTGCTCAAAAGCAGGTTTTAGTTCTTTTCCTCAGTTACAACTCTGCTCTTGAAGGCTCTTCAAGATAAACAGGAGCATCCTGGAGGCACTTTAGCTTAAGCTGCCTGTAAGTGGCCACAAGGCATTGACATCTCAGTTTGTGCTCTGTAACTGGGTCAGGCTATGCCGGCAACAGAAAGTTTGAGTGGTATGAGGCCCTTCTTCCAAGCAGTGGTAAAAACTCCCACCAACTTCAACAGCACTGGAATTTCATTCCTTCCATCTATTTTGGGGCAGGGCTTCTTCCCCAATAGATTACTTACCGGTAATTAAACAAGGCTGTAGCACTGGTGAGATGCAGATGTGGCTCCACTGGACTGGAGATCACAAGTCTAAGAATTAATCTGAGGATTAATTTTTGATCCTCAAAATCCTTACAACAAAGCTTCAGATAAGATCTGCTATTACAACAGTTGTAACAGCTTTATTCCAGAAATGGAGGTAGTTCTTTTTTTCAAAGAGGGATCACATACAGAAATAATATTTTACTGCCTTTTTAAAAAAATCTTTGATATCTTAAAGACAAAGAAATAGAGGTATCTTTCTCTGTGGGCAAATTGTGAGGTTCTGGTCCAAGCGTACAACCTCCATCACGTCACTGTATGCCAGAGAACTGGTGTGGGTGCTATAGCACATACAAGCATATTGCATGCATAGCAGGTAGGCATACCTCCAGTAAATGTCAGGACAAAAGATTTGATGTAAAGAATGCAAAACAATCATACAACCAATGAAGTAAGTGAACCAACTTCTGCTCAGGCCCTTTCACCCAGGAGGTCTTTGGCTGGGGCTCATTTATTCTCCTTGCTAGAGCATGGCCAGCTGAGCAAGCAAGAATGTGTGTAACTTGCAATAGGTCAGTAGCCACACAGAGGTCAATGAAACTGCTCACATGCTGAAGCCAATGAAGCTAACCCATGCTCAAGTAAAATGCATGCTTACTGTGCTTTGCTGGGTCAGCACCTGTCTCATGAGTAAAGTCCAAGAATTGCTGCAGCTTCCATTTCCTCTTTAAAAAGCTTCCTTTTACCTCCATGATGAATGTGTCTTCTCCTGATGGACTGGCAGAGCTCTGCCTTTACACTATAACAAGCTAATGCATGAGCAATATCAGATGCACCCTGTACAAGTTACCACATCTCTGCTTCTTTAATCCAGTCTAGCAGGACAGACTGGTACATGTCAGCATGTGCCTTTGTCAATCTGTGACCTTCAGTTGACATTACAGCTCCTGTCTTGAAGAGTATGACCTATTCTTTTAATTACATAAGGTAGCTGCAGAAAGCTATCAAGCACAGAATAGGGACAGTTCATGCCAGGTTCAACACTGTCTATCTAGGGTCAACACCACTAGACTCAGCTTCCAAACATGGACTTCTGCTGCAGTGTCACTGAGTTTCTTATAGAAGTGATATCCACAGTAGACAGAAATAGGGATTAAACAATGTCCACACCAACACATCTTCTCTCGGACTGTGAAATCCACACATGAGATTTCCATGTGCCTTTTGGGCAGCTGAACTGTTATCTCTCTTCCAGCCCTATTCACATATTGAATTAACCTATCTCAAGTAAATGCCATTATTATGCTACAAACATATAAAATTGCTTTTGTTTAACATGACATTTGAGTTTATGAAAAAGTCTTTGCTCTGAAATCCAATTATTGACTAACACTGCTAAGCATGTACATGTAAATAGCTCATTCCCAGATCCTCTTCTGACCTTTTCCTGTAATTGCCATTAGATTTTAAACCACAAGGTTGGCAGAACTGTTGCTGAGAAAGGACTTTTACCATCCCCACCACAAAACTGTAGGTAACATATGCAGAAATAAACACCCAAGGTCAAATTCTCTCTCACTTCATTATTGACTTTCACCAACAGCTTTGCAATGAGAATGGATTTGTTCTTTTACCCTAAACACACATCCACCTTGCTAACATTTCTGGTTGTTGAAGAAAGCAGGTTTGTCAACAATCTGTTTCTTGTAGCACTGATCCTGGCGACTTCACATCATCTCCTATGAACTTTCTGGCTTAGGATGTTGTTCAGTTTCCAGCTCACTATGAAATTCATTTGAAGCCCATACCTAAGATCCTCTAAAGAAGAAACCACAACACTGCTAGCAGATCTGTCAGATCAGCAATGACACTTCTGAAGCCTGTCTTCCAATGGGAAGTTTACCTCACATCTAAGGAAGGAAGCCTGATAGAAAACCCTCCCGTGATTAAGATTTTCATAATGGTAATCTCTCATGTGGAGTCTCTGGTATCTGTTAACACAGTTGGGTTCATAGCTCAATTACGTGAATTCTTTGATGTCTCATTATGCAGTTAAGCCCATGCTTCCTGAGGCTCTCCTCTCTCCAGACACTAATTTCCATGGAACTCATAGGAATCTTAATATCTCTGATAATGCTGTTATTATGCCACCATCAGCCAGTAGTTTCAAGAAGCATTTGGCAAGAGGGAGGCTAGGGAGACAGGTAGTAAGGGATAGTCAGTTCTACTGCCTAAGTATCTTTTTCTGAGAATTTTTCTGAGGTTAAACACACTATTATACATCCCAACAAATGGGCACTGCGATAATCTGGATGAAACTCCATTTCTTGGTTAAGCGGACGTCATCTTACTTCTTTCCTCCATTTTCATCACCTGCCTTCAGATTATCCAGCCCTTTAAAACAACTTCAGACACAGTACTAATTCATATGACCGTGAAAATCGAAGAATAACTTTAAGTGTGAGAAACTATATCCCTTGTCTGCTATAAATATTTTAAAAACAAACAAACAAACAAACATACATACAAAAAAACAACAGCAGCAAAAAACACCACTAGCCAAGAAAATCTCAGCATCCCCAGCTCCTTAGGAAATCTACTCCCAACTCTCTCCCTCATCCCCTTTCTCCCCAACACAAGCTCATGCAACTAAGAAAACAATTTCTTAAACTTGCCCTTTGCCTGGAATTCCTCTTTTTGTTTCTCTTCACTACTAAAAAGTCTAACACTGAACGCAAATATCAGCGGCCAGTCTTAATGTTTTTGTATCAACAGTTTTGACAGAATTTGGTTCCAGTGACCAAATATGACTATGATTCAACCATAAATTACATACTCACTTTGTCGCCTATTACAGGTGAGAATCTTCATGTCCAGAGCAGCTAATGAAGTCATGTCATTACCACATGCATTGGCCTGCCTACAAAAATTCTTACTTTAACCCTCACTGTTTCAAAATCAGCCTTTATTCTTGGACCCTCTAGGTCTTAAGGCATGCAGTCAGAGCCTCTACATACCTGTTTCTGACCAGGACCACATTTAATTGCACAGAAGCTCTAGCAGTCTGCAGAACTTTTAAATGAAGGATTAAAATCAGAGGCCGCTAAAGCAGACTTAAGCAATACAATAGAAAAAGAGAGAGAAAACAACCAGAGAAAAGTAACCAGTGTACCTGGAGTATTAATAGCATCTGAATAATAGATGGTGGAACTCTTGCTCTGGAACGTGATAATGCATCTTCCAGTTTAATGTTGAGGGTAATTATATTCCTAAAGTGTAGAAGAGCCAGCTGCCGAACTGAGGGCTCCTTCCCCTTAGAACAGAAACAAAGCAAAATGGATTATGAGCAGTGTGAAAATAAGCTTCCAAATCCTCAGAGAAAATTCTTTCCTTCACTTGTGAGGGATTACAGCAATGGTAAACATAAGTGAAAAGCTGAGAAAATAGAACAAAGGACACAGAATAGCCCATTGTTCCGCACAGTGAATTTGGTTTAGCAGTTCTGAATGCTGCAGACTATGAATGAGTACAACTGTGCATGAAGATGATGAGAGATGGGGGGGGGGGGGGGAAGGGCAGGCAGAAATCTTACCTGAATGCAAGATATATAACAGTATTTTTTATTCTTACAGCAAGGAAATATATAGTATGTTAAAAAAAAAAAAAAAAAGTTTAAAAAGCAGAGTTGAATTTTCATTATTTCCCCAAGGTTTTGAGCACTGGCTGGGTACTCTCCTCAAATTATGGTGTGAAACCTGACTCAGCCCACCTGTGTATCCCACTGTTCTGTACAGCTTGAGAGACTTTGATATAAGAGAAGAGCAGAGCTGAAGTTTCATACTGAATTTTCAAAAACAACTTTTTGCTGTACAAGAATCGTACCTCATTTTAAAAAAATCTCTTCTGAAGAATGTGATGCTAGCTCTGCCTGCAGAGATTAACAGCACTTGCCTTATGCCTGATGAGAAATTGTAAAACTCCTCCAATTGCTGGGATCAGGCCTTTTTTGTCAGATATATGTGTCTGTACACACATATTCTTTCTTGCAGTTCTGAGTGCTGCCAGTCAAACAACACTTCTGAAAAGTCTAGTATTCAACTAATACTGACTTATCTTAGTTTGGAAATAAAGACACCTGATCCCTCCCCATGCTTACTCCTTTTCACTTTGTATAATTACTTATACCAAAGTAACGGCATCCCCCAGATCTGCTTAAATTGCTAATGAATAGATTTTCCAAGAGCACATAAGCACCAGCCGGGTTTTTGGAAGTAACCTTAGAACATCAGACACTTAGATCTATCAGAAATTACCTGAGATTTGGGGCTATTACCCCCTTAATGCTCCTTTGAAAATACTAGCAATTATTTCCACTTGAAAAATGAGGAGACTCGCATTGCTAAATTACTTTGAAGTGTCTCATGAATACAACAGTGGAAAGAGGCACTTGGTGCAATTTTCAAAAACATCTAAGTGAGTTCTAATTTAGTTAAGCACTTTTGAAAATCATGTTGAAAGCTTACCTCTATCCCTAGGTTCCTAAACACTTTGAATTTAGATTATGTGGCACTTAAAATCTCACATGATGTTACAATAGGTTTTTAATACAGCCTTCTTTTTACCATTTTAAACTTTCTACTGGCCACACATAAGTCAATGGGTGATCTAGCCCTGTATGTTTTCAGAGCTCTTCTCTTTCAGAATCAAAATTCAGGGGAAGTTAGAGCTTTTCCACTGAATTCATATTTGATGCCTGCAATTAACTATAGATATCAATGCTATTATCAATAACATTTGGACAATTATTTTACGCATAAAGTCCACTTGGATAAATGGGAGAAAGTTTTCGACGCTTCTCCAAATGTTTAGGCACCAAAATTCCACTGAAATCTATAGGCATCTAGGAGCAACTCCTGGAGGTCACTTACACCTATCTGGGACAGATTTCCTTGGGACTTTAGTGATAAACAACAGTTTTGTGACCATCAAGTTAGAAGTTTGAGCCTTCATCCAAATCGGATCAAGTACCTATTGTGGATTTAAAACTATTGGAATCAAATTCTGTGCTCATGTCAACTGGTCTAATTCTACCAACTACTGGTGTCTACTTTGAGTAGTACAGAACTTGACCTCAGAAATACAACTCCACAAAAATGAAGATACTTCACAGATATTCATATGGCTGAGGAGGAAATATGTACATAGAAGTCAACACAGCTCCACTTACTTCACTGTGCGCATATTTCACTTTATTTTTCATAACATTTTTGGACTTCTAGTGTGAGCTGGCATAAGGATCAACCATCTTCCCTGCACTCTGCTCTTGTTTTCAAAGTTCCCCTTCATCTTTTTCACTCAAACACTTCAAACCCTTGTTTGCCTAAATAACTTATTTGCATGACTATACAGAACAGCTGTAATGGGAGGTTGGCCCAAGGAGACATAGAGTTAAGGATTGTATCAATCTGTTGATGAACCAGTAAGGTTGCTTTTTCCAGTTTTTCAAGATTCTATAGTAACAGAGCAATTTTTCACCTGCACAGGATAGAAAATAGCCTGAAGCATGGGCAGGACATCACTGAAGAAAAAATCCCAGGTTTCAGCTAAGGTATCCAGTAGTTTCTGCCCTGCAAAAACACGAAACAAACTAGTGAACTGTTTTGGTTGTAATCGTCTAACTGCAAAGGCTTAAAAAGCACAGGAAATGATATGAATCTGCGAGTTCTACACACATATGAATCCTTTACCAGATACTTTCAGTAGCATGGAATTAGTATTCCTCTCAGCGTATCAAATCATTCAGTATTCGTGTCTTTTCAGATGACAAACCTAATGTTCTCAGTAAACTCAGAGACTTTGAGGTTAAAGCTTACTCAGAAAAACCCTGTGAGGAATTAAGAATATATCAGGTTACCATCTCCTCTTCTTGCAGTAGTACCTACTGGACAAGATTGCGGGGAACAGCAGTAGAAGGAGGACACAGCAGATTCAATGTGGAAGCATTCTTGCAGAAAAATCTCCCCCACCACGTCCCCCTCTGCCCTCCAAGCCACAAGGCAGCAAAGCAAGCCTCCCTCTGTGGAGATGCCTCTACAAAGCACCACCTCGAGATTAATCCCTTGGCTTCCCTGTATCTCCACTTACATAAAAAATTGTATCCAAGACCTATGGAAAAGAGAAAGTGGCACTGGCAGGCTCTCCTTTTTCCTATAGCTTTCAAAGGATGTAGTCAAAACCTGCCATGAAGTGAGTTCCCTGCAGCCTTCTCCAATCCCTTTGCAGCTGCAGCTATGTGGAAGACTCCACAGTAGAGATCAGAGAAGCTCCAGCTAGTTTGCACAACCAGGCTGGACACTGAGTTTCTCACAGAAAATTTTACAAAACACTGAGGCAAAAGCAGGAGTTGAGAGCTATGGGAGAGGAAGTCTGGCTCAACAGTTGAACACTGAATTCAAATCTGTGTTCCCCCCAAGTGGCCTGCCCCCAATTTGGCAAGTTCTTTAGTATCCCTGTGCCCCTCTTCTGTGAAATGGGGACAGTTGTATGTCCACCAGCAAGAATTAAGGAGAAAAGTATCTGAATACCTCACAGTCATACATGTAAGATAGTATGACCTATCAAGAAGCAAATTTGATAGCAATCCATCAATAATCGGTGTCAGAATCAGATACCATTAATACTTATAGCATTAGTTAAGGCTTCAGCCATGCAACATCCTGCCCAGAATTGTGCACACATCCCAAAGTTTGCATCAAAACATCTACACTAAAAGTTAGCCAAGTGCCAATCTTTATTATCGGTTACTTCATCTTACTGCATTTTAAAGTGCATGACAAACAGCACCAGCTCTGGCCATCTGCAACTCCTGAACTATTCCTGGGTTGATGACTTTAAGTTCTTCCAGTGACAAATCTGGATTGCCATGCTATACTGCAGCTGCAGGCTTGTGAACCCTCCCAAGGCCTTCATTTCTGCAGCATCAGAAAGGGATTCTCTCTGTCCTACACCACGCTCATGCACAAGACTGAAAAGGTTGTTCTCATTTTCAATGAATTTGTCTTTTTCCTAGCAGTTGTAGCAGTGGTAATAATAACAAAAAACACTGCATAATAACTTCCATATACTGTAAATATTTTAAAGAAAGAAAACCTTGTCACAAAGGAGAACTCCAACTACTCCTTAAGAGCAGATTTTAAAAAATAGTAAAACAAATTAGTTGTCTTTAAGCTAAGGCTGAATGAAAACTAAGCCCTTAAAAATTTGGTTCCAAATGTGGGTGCTGAAGATTTAGACTTGCATCCCTTTTCAAATTTTGCTCCTAGAATTGTATCAAATGAAAATATCCTATTGTGATAAACATGCCCTTGGTGTAGCACATTCCTTTCATCTTGTGGGCAGTTTGTTCTGTAAAGTGATGGATTTCTGTGCAGCAGCTCAGAAAGGCTGCAGTTAACTGTCTTTTGCCAAGCAGGCTTTTAACTGTGGATTATGGAAGAATTCCTGCAGTGTGTTGACGATTAGCATCTTTCACACCAAGGAATGTGACTTCCCTGTCCTTTCAAGATTCTGCTTGTTTTACTGTCAGGCAAAGATCCCTACACTTACTTATTTGCTGTATTCAAGGAAGCTATGCTACTCTCAGTGCTCATTTAAATGAAGCATAATATTGTCAGTTTTCTATGACATGCAAATGCACATAGGACTTTTCACAGTGCTTCTGAAAGTTAATTGAAACTTCTTAAGGAAATATAAGAATAAAACATAATTGATTGTTTCATAATAAAAGCTAAACTTGTCAAAACTTCCTGCAGAACAAAAACACGCTATAGCGTGTCCTGAAATTATCTTGCTCTCCCCAAAAACACCAAATGGATAGGGAAACCCAAACCATTAGATATAGCACAACCTGACATTTGAGTGCACGACCCCTGCTGCTGCAGACCCAGGAGAGGAGACCTGCTCAGAATGGGAGCTCCCATAACTTCCAGGCTCCCAGCTTTGTGGCAGGGATTTTGGGAGACATGGGGCGACCATCTACAGGATGGACTCTATAGTGTTGCTGCCTGGAAATCCAGATTCCAGCCCTGGAAACTCACATCCATGAAACAGATTCATAAACTACAGCTAACTTCCCGTAACTTGGAGTTTTATTGTGTTGACATTTCCATGTTTTTTCCATGTGTTCAACTGATCAATTTAATCCTCATCTCACCAGTATTTCTTGACCATATTTTAAAGAGAAATCAAATCATGAAGTGATACACCAAGTTCAAAATGACAAAATATCAACCAACCAACCAAACAAAACCAACCACCTAACCAAAAAGAAACAAAACAAAACTTCACAGCTTGCTGAAATTTTGTATTTGGTAAACACATTCCTATATTTGTAAGCCACTTAGTGGTCTTACATTTCAGTATTTCTTCTCAGCTTTAATCTCAAACATCAGTTATACTATTTTTAATTTTCAAGCTAGTAAAACCAGAAGAACAAGGGATTGGACTTCTCTGCATCTAATTTTTCAATTTGGTACTTAAAAAAACAACTTTCATTGTGATTTACAAATTTAAAGGTATTTATTCCTTTACTGCTCTAGTCAATCACTTCTCCCTAATGAAAGCAAATAGGAACACCAAGGCACGACAGAACAAAATGAACTGATACCAGTTAATCCACAGTCAAGGGAAGTTTGCAGGAAAAATTGCGCTGCCTTCAAAATACATTTGCTAAAACTCCTGTGACAGACATAGACAGCCATACTAAAATCCAAGTTACCTTCATAAAACCGGATCTTGTCCCTTAGGATCACCATGCCTTTTGTGAGCAGCTGATTCTGAAAATAAAAATAGACCACCTTTACTCAATTCTATACTTCCCTCTAGCTATCATATTTCACATTTTGTTCTTTCTTAACTTTTGACAGTAGAAGAGGTTTCATTTTAATGATCAATCACTGAAGGACTTATCCTGCCATGTCCAACTTGCTTAAATCACTTGGGACACTTTTCAAAAGATGCTGTAATCACATACTGTTTTCAGGATGCAGCACCTACTCTGCGCAGTGCAAAATACTTCTCAGACTTCAAATGGTGACCCACAAAGCCTGTACTGTCTTAGAGAAGAATACTGCCTCAACAGACAGTGTGTACTTGTAACTACATGTCTTTCCTAGGAACCATACTACAATGAAATTAACTGGTTTACTCGGGAACTTTAAGTGATAAGTGAATGTCTGATGTCCACTGGAAGACAGCAAAGTCATACAAAAATACACTGACTACACAAGTCTATTTCATAAGCTAGGGTTTCACTATCCAACTACATGTATATAAAATCCAAATCTCATTAGCCCATAAATGACAGAACATAGAGTATTCATGAAAATCTCTGAATGGTTTCAAGGGGCTCCAGATCAGCATTTAGAGTTGAAGATTTTGCTCAGTAACACTTAAAAATATATTCTGATTTTAAATGAAAGAAAACGCATGCCTACCTGTAAATATTCAGTGAAAAAGGATCCCAGTTCTGTTTTCAATAATTGCCTGTATCAAAAAGAATAAGAAAAGGATCTCTGTAATCAACAAATTGTAATAGCTGTGCTAAAAGGGGAAATTACTAGTAGCAAAATATTTTCATATGAGCACACAGCCTGTCAATAATGTCTAACTAAAAATAAAGCGGGGCCAACAATACTAAGACTCTCAACCAGCATTTCTATGTGGTGAAAAACACCTGCTGTGCTTTTACATGGTTCATTGCATGAATACATATGAAAAGAAACAGAGATTTGACAAAGAGGATGCATTTGATCCTCCATCTAACTCTTTTAAAAATGCTCGAGCTGTTCTCCTTCTGTGCCAGGGTTTGACTAGTGTCTGCAAATGTGGGAGAAGTCTTGGCACTCTGTGTCTATCAGTGTGGCTGAGCCAACAAACAAGCACATGATTTGGCTGAGGTGTGTTCATAGCCAAATCATCTCTGTTCTGTGTAACTCTCAAAAAAGAGCCGTGACAAAACGTTTAGGGAGAAACCTTAGACAGGTTTATACTGTGGGTTTTCTTTCAGGCATGAAACTTGGCCTGTTTTCATTGAAAGAGGCCATGATCTTACAAGTCAGGACCCACAAAAGATGAAGTTTTGTGTGGTTTCAGTGAAAAAGCAGGTATAAATTCAATAGTTCAGCTCTGCATTTCACGATGCCTCTACACTAAGACCTACAAACTCATTTCACAGAACAATTCAAACTCACATCCAAAAAAAATTTCCATGAACATTCCTCAAATTCAGAGACTGCATTCATCCAGACCCATAAACCCAAGGCTTGTATCCAAAGAAAAATTACTACACTGCTTAAGAGCTGTGTATTGTTTAAGTCTCACATATCACATGCTAGATGTTAAGTACTTTGCACTGAGGTCACTATTTAAATGGAAAAATGAGAGCTCAGACCATATAAAAATCTTGCTCCAACTGGACTTTCTCAACTCTTGTCAATCTGGCCTTGACATTTTATGGAAACCTGTCCTATTGTGATCACCTCAGGTACCATAAGAAATGAGGTAAAATTCTTCTTAATATCTAAAGACCTGCTTCAGCTAAAGAACTCATTTTGATCACTTGTGTAGTTATACAAATTACTATTTAGTAGCTTGTTATCATCCATCCTTTTGGGTAATGTCTTTAACAAACAAATAACTAATTAAATAAAGTATTTTAACTAGTAAGCAAATACACATCTGGTTTAAAAATTCCAGAATATCCCTATGCTCCACAAAAAGATCTGCAGGAGTTGGAGTTTGATGTTTGTAACACCACAGGATTCAACACAGCCTCTTGAAATCTTCTCAAAGTTCAGGGAAAGGAAGAGCAGGTCAATCTTAGGGGGCCAAAATACAATACCGTATTTATTTATCCTTAAGAACATGTCCACAAAGATCTCATAGCACCCTGTGGAAACGCTCTAGGCATAAATGAAATAGAAAATAAACAGAAGGAAAGTTCAGAAGCTCATAAGCATCAAAACCCTCTTCAGCTACAAACCTGATTGAGACAAACAGTCGACACACAAATATTATCAAAGCCAGCTCAAGGCTTTAGCCATAGGTCTTTCATTGGAGGGCCATTATATGGCTAGACACGTAATGACTATATAACACATATGACATATGACATATAACAGCATGCAGTTACAACATATGGGAGAGGACAACCCTTGCAGTGTCCTGAGAATTCATCGTCAACTATACCCCTTGACAATCCCTTGGCAGGGTTTAACCCCCCTCCACAAAAATTGTTCAAGTCTTAAAACATTAGAGTAAGGACTCATGTCCTTACTTCAATGAGAAAAATATGATGCTATAGCCAAATCATGCCATTCTTATTCAAAATAATAATTTACTGTTGAAGTCATGTGATTTTTCTTCTGCATTACAAGCGATTGAAGTTTTTTCTTGCTTTGAACATGGAACATCTTGCTTTAACTACTTTTTGGTTAAAGTAACTAAAGTTGCGATTTTGAATTTTTCTATGCTAGAGACAATTTATTCCCAGATACCTCTTTGTGCTGTTAAAAAAACAAAACAAAACAAAACAAAACAAAACAAAAACACAACAAACACACACAGCAAAAACAGGTATTTCATGCTGACAGGTTTTGCTTAATTTTCTGCCCTCTCCTTAAGCTAGCAGCTGTTTGAAGTCTAGTCCTGGATTCTTCATAGTCTTCAAAGCTGATTTGCAAATATCTTCATTTTCTGTCTGAGGTTCTACTGACAATTCTGGCATTTAGGGCAGGAAATACAAAATGATGTTCTACTTATCTGATAACTAGCCCTCTGATAAAACAAAATCCCACCACATTTCCATTTGTCAGCTCTGAATGAACCAAACAACCAGCTTGTATTTAATTACATACACTGGACTGAATACTGAATCACACCAAGCAGCAGCATAGATACATTAACATCTCTGTTTGCAGGGTGGAAGAAGGACTTACAGCACAATTAATGCATCTTGCTCTTTGAATCCCTAATAATACAGATGCTTCATGCTGCTTAATTAATTTCTAGTGAAACAGTGAGGCCCTCGGGCCACATCAGAGCACTGATGTACCATAGTCATTTAGAAGAGTTCCACAACAAAACTGAATCCAAAACATTGCTTGCTTTTTTTTTTTTTTTTTTTTGGAATCCAGGTAAAAATCTGATTAAACCTAAAAAAGATCTCTGATCAAATAGAATCTGATTTTAAATACATCTGGTTTTGCTGACAGTCATTTTGCAGCCTTATGACACTTGTATATCATTGATATTAGGTCTTTATTGCCTATTTAATGACTTCATAAATTACTATGACAGTAAAAATGTATATAAAATACACTAAAATAGCTCTTGTCTTTTTTTTTTTTTTTTTTTTTTTTTTTGTATCTTCCTGTTGCTGCTGCTTCGGTTTGTTTTGAAATTAGCTCTTGAAATGTTAATCAGAATGGAAAGTCTAACACAGAATATACTACCTGATTTTAACTTTAATAGCTATTAGATTATGAAGCAAAAGGACAGATGTGATTTTACTGGGCTCTAACTCTTGCTACAAAAGAGGAAATGTCAGTAAAATGTGTTTTGTTTGCATCAAACCAGTATCCTGAAACTCAGAAAGAAAAAAGGCAACTATAAATATGTATTAGCCTTAATACAGAACATCCTGCTTCCTCTGTTTCCCTTACCTTCTTTTTCTTCCTTGACTTACAAGTGGTGTAAATAAATACTTTGAAATCAGATGATGCATGAAATAGAAAAGGAATACACACAATCATCCCCAATATATATTCACACACATATACTAAAGGAAGTACTAAGCAGGATGTATATTCATAGAGATTTTTATTATTTAACCTTTGAATCAATTCCCTATTAAATTACCTAGTAAGGATTCACAAGAAGTAACGTACAGGACATACACTGATGAGACTGCATTTTCCACAGTGTTTTTTCTGGTATGTGGAGTATGGAGTATCTTTGTTAGCTTTAGCAGAGTTACTCAGGTATTACAGTTATTTCACAGAATCATGGAATCATCTAGGTTGGAAGAGACCTCCAAGATCAACTAGTCCAACCTCTGACCTAGCACTAACCAGTCCTCCACTAAACCATATCACTAAGTTCTACACCTAAACATCTTTTAAAGACAGCCAGGGATGGTGACTCAACCACTTCTCTGGGCAGCCCATTCCAATGCCCAACAACCCTTTCGGTAAAGAAGTTTTTCCTAATATCCAACCTAAACCTCCCCTGTCGCAACTTTAGCCCATTTCCCCTCGTCCTGTCACCAAGGAACGTGGGAGAATAGACCAGCCCCCACCTCACTACAGCCTCCTTTAAGGTACCTCTAGAGAGCAATTAAGGTCGCCCCTGAGCCTCCTCTTCTAACCACCCCAGCTCCCTCAGCCACTCCTCATAAGACTTGTTCTCCAGACCCCTCACCTGCTCCTGAAAGAGACTGAAATCACATGCCGATTCTTCTGGTAACAGGGCTCCTGAGCTGTATGTAACTCCATATTCAAAGCCACTTCCTAATACCAGAGCAAGTACACAAGAATGGTGTCAAAAGGCATTGGTGTATATGAGTGAAATAAATGGTAAAGCAGAAGTAAATGGTACAGATTTGCATCCACTGACATTTTCTTAAATGACCAGTGCATAAATAATCAGCATACAAAGCCTCTAGATGCATATTCAGAGGAGAACGCCATATGTGAGTATGTTTGCCCATGTGTGTGCCATACAGTTGTTGAATGTATGTGGCATTTCTGAAGCAAAATGAAGGTGTACAAACATCACAGGTGTAAAGTAATCGCTCAAATATTAACATTTTGCTTGTGAGTCAACTTGGACATCCAAGGTTTAATTACGAACGTATATCCAGGTCTGCTCTAATTAAAGTGCTAAAACAAAGTAACTTCTTTTACCATTCTGTAAATGTCAAAAAAGGTTATTGATACTAGCCATTTACCTGAACACTTCCGTATGCAAATTCTGCTTACTGGAAGTAATGGCTATTTGTTCCTTTTTATTTCTGTACTTGTAGGGAGTGTACATCTAGAACAATCTTAAGGCAAAGTCCCAGTTCTATCATCATATTTATGAATCAGATATTTTTGCATTAAATAATAATACTAACCCAAATAAAGTATTCTGAATGAAATATCAATAGTAGTAACCAGATATTTTTGGTATGTGTGAAATCAGTAATTTCTTAGTTATGGCTTGAGCTGAATTTATGACAGGAGAAAGGACTTTAGTTGCAAGTAGTCAGGAGGCCCCACAAAGTTAATGACTGTGGTCAGCAGTAAAATGAAGCATATAGCAGGAGTGCAGCTTTTGGAAGGAGGCCATAGCTCGACATGTGTACAAACAGGCTGAAAAAATACCACTGCTATGCTTTCCTCTAGAGACTGAGCTTTTTGCCCTCTTAGCCCATTTGCGGTTCTCTCTCTTTTTTTTTTTTTTTGTATCACAGAATCACAGAATTTTCTAGGTTGGAAGAGACCTCAAGGTCATCGAGTCCAACCTCCAACCTAACGCTAACAGCCCTCCACTAAACCATATCCCTAAGCTGTACATCTAAGCGTCTTTTGAAGACTTCCAGGGATGGTGACTCCACCACTTCCCTGGGCAGCCTGTTCCAATGCCTCACAACCCTTTCTGTAAAGAAGTTCTTCCTAACATCTAACCTAAAACTCCCCTGGCTCAACTTAAGCCCATTCCCCCTCGTCCTGTCACCAGGCACGTGGGAGAACAGGCCAACCCCCACCTCGCTACAGCCTCCTTTAAGGTATCTGTAAAGAGCAATAAGGTCACCCCTGAGCCTCCTCTTCTCCAGGCTGAACAAGCCCAGCTCCCTCAGCCGCTCCTCGTAGGACTTGTTCTCCAGGCCCCTCACCAGCTTCGTCGCCCTTCTCTGCACCCGCTCAAGCACCTCGATGTCCTTCTTGTAGCGAGGGGCCCAAAACTGAACACAGTACTCGAGGTGCGGCCTCACCAGAGCTGAGTACAGGGGGACGATCACCTCCCTAGCCCTGCTGGTCACGCTGTTCCTGATACAAGCCAGGATGCCGTTGGCCTTCTTGGCCACCTGAGCACACTGCTGGCTCATATTCAGCCGACTGTCCACCATCACTCCCAGGTCCTTCTCTGCCTGGCAGCTTTCCAACCATTCCTCTCCCAGCCTGTAGCTCTGCTTGGGGTTATTGCGCCCCAGGTGCAGGACCCGGCACTTGGCCTTGTTAAACTTCATGCAGTTGACCTCAGCCCATCGGTCCAGCCTATCCAGATCCTCCTGCAGAGCTTTCCTACCCTCAAGCAGATCGACACACGCACCTAACTTGGTGTCATCTGCAAACTTACTGAGGGTGCACTCAATGCCCTCGTCCAGATCATCGATGAAGATATTAAAGAGGACCGGCCCCAGCACCGAGCCCTGGGGGACGCCACTAGTGACTGGCCTCCAACTGGACTTGGCTCCATTCACCACGACTCTTTGGGCCCGGCTATCCAGCCAGTTTCTAACCCAACGAAGCGTGCGCCAGTCCAAGCCAAGAGCAGCCAGTTTCTTGAGGAGAATGCTGTGGGAGACGGTGTCAAAAGCCTTGCTGAAGTCAAGGTAGACCACATCCACAGCCTTTCCCTCATCCACCCAGCGCGTCACTCTGTCATAGAAGGAGATCAGGTTCGTCAGGCATGACCTGCCTTTCATAAAGCCATGCTGACTGGGCCTGATCGCCTGCTTCCCCTTCAAGTGCTGCATGATGACTCTCAGGAGGATCTGCTCCATGAGCTTTCCTGGCACTGAGGTCAAACTGACAGGCCTGTAGTTTCCTGGGTCTGCCCTCCGGCCCTTCTTGTAGATGGGCGTCACGTTTGCTAGCCGCCAGTCGATTGGGACCTCCCCCGATAGCCAGGACTGTTGATAAATGATGGACAGCGGCTTGGCCAGCTCCTCTGCCAGTTCCCTCAGTACCCTTGGGTGGATCCCATCTGGCCCCATCGACTTGTGCACATCTAAGTGCCGTAGTAGGTCACCAACCAGTTCTTCATGGATAATGAGGGCCACATCCTGCTCCCCATCCCCTTCCACCAGCTCAGGGTACTGGGTATCCAGAGAACATCCGGTATTGCCGCTAAAGACTGAGGCAAAGAAGGCATTGAGCACCTCCGCCTTTTCCTCATCTCTTGTAACTAAGTTTCCCCCCGCATCCAGTAAAGGATGGAGATTCTCCTTAGTCCTCCTTTTTGTGTTGATGTATTTATAGAAACGTTTTTTGTTATCTTTAACGGCAGTAGCCAGATTGAGCTCCAGATGAGCTTTGGCCTTCCTAATTTTGTCCCTGCACAGCCTCGCTACTTCTTTAAAGTCCTCCTTAGTGGCCTGCCCACTTTTCCAAAGCTTATAAACCCTCTTTTTCCTCCTAAGATCAAGCCACAATTCTCTGTTGAGCCAGGCCGGTCTTCTTCCCCGCCAGCTCGTCTTTGGGCACGTGGGGACAGACCGTTCCTGCGCCATTAAGACTTCCCTCTTGAAGAGCGCCCAGCCTTCCTGGACCCCTCTGCCCTTCAGAACCGCCTCCCAAGGGACTCCACCAACCAATGTCCTGAGCAGCTCAAAGTCAGCCCTCTGAAAGTCCAATACAGTGGTTTTACTGGTCCCCTTCCTGGCCTCGCCAAGAATAGTGAACTCCACCATTGCGTGGTCACTCTGCCCTAGACAGCTCCCGACGATCACGTCCTCCACCAGTCCTTCTCTGTTTGTGAAGAGAAGGTCTAGCGGGGCACCTCCCCTGGTAGGCTCACTAACCAGCTGCGTCAGGAAGCTATCTTCCACGCTCTCCAGAAACCTCCTAGACTGCTTTCTCAGGGCTGTGTTGTGCTTCCAGGATATGTCAGGGAAGTTGAAGTCCCCCACGAGTACAAGAGCTGATGATTTTGCAACCTCTGTCAGCTGCCTGTAGAATTCCTCATCCGTCTCCTCATCCTGGTTCGGCGGTCTATAGCAGACCCCGACCAGGACACTAGCCTTGTTGTCCCTGCCGATCCTAACCCAAAGGGACTCGACCTTGTCATTCCCAACCTCGAGTTCTACAGCCTCGAAAGACTCTCTAATATAGAGAGCCACACCACCACCCCTTCTATGCTGCCTGTCCCTTCTATAGAGCTTATAGCCAGGCATTGCAGCACTCCAGTCATGAGACTGGTCCCACCACGTCTCCGTGATGGCAACCAAGTCGTAGCCTGCCTGCCGCACGATGGCTTCCAGCTCCTCCTGTTTGTTACCCATGCTGCGTGCATTGGTGTAGATGCACTTCAGCTGGGCCATTGCCTTATCCTCCGGCCTTGCCATTGTTCCCCCTGGCACAGCCCCAACAATCCTAGCCTCAGCCCCATCCCCCTTCCTACCTAGTTTAAAGCCCTCTCAATGAGCCCTGCCAGTTCCTGGCCCAGGATCCTTTTTCCCCTAAAAGATAGGGACCCGTCTGCGGCCATCAGGCCAGGTGCTGAGTAAAGTGCCCCATGATCAAAAAACCCAAGATTTCTGCGTTGGCACCAGCCCCGGAGCCACGTGTTTAACAGGTGGGCTTTCCGTGTCCTCTCTGAACTCCTCCCTGCCACCATAGGGATGGACGAAAACACCACCTGCACTCCCGCTCCATCCACTAACCGACCCAGCCCCCTAAAGTCCCTTTTGATAGCCTTGAGGCTTCTCTCTTCGATGTTATCACTGCCCGCCTGGACTATCAAAAGGGGGTAATAGTCAGAGGGGCGTACCAGGTTAGGAAGCTTCCTGGCAACGTCCCTGACCCTGGCCCCAGGGAGACAGCAGACTTCCCTACGGGTAGGGTCCGGCCGACAAATAGGGCCCTCTGTTCCCCTAAGAATCGAGTCACCAACAACAATAACCCTCCTGTCTTTTTTGGTGGAGGCAGTCCTGAGGCGCGGAGTCGACCTCCTCGCTCCAGGCATCCTCCTGGGAACATTTGCTACCTCTTCCTCACACACCGGCCTCTCAATCTCTAGGGCCTCAAACCTGTTGTGTAAGGGCACCTGGGAAGGTGGGGCCGGAAGGGGAGAGCATCGCCTGCGATGTCGAGCAGGGACCTGTTTCCATTCCTCCTCAGCTCCCAGATCCCCTCCCTCTGCCCGACGGGGACAGGGCAGGGGGTCCGCCCCCATTTGGGGAGTCTCACCTCGGCACCTCCCCTTGAGGCCCTGCAGGGAGTTACTCCAGAAGTCTATCTCCCGCTCACACTCCCTGATGGCCCTCAACCTCTCCACCTCCTCCTTGAGCTCCGCCACCATGCGGACCAGGTCATCCACCTGCTCGCACCTCACGCACGCAGTTTCTCTGCCTCCCGCCGATGGCAGCAACAGGCTCAGACACTCCTTGCATCCGGTGACCTGAACTGCGGCATTTTTTAACGGGTAGTCGGTCTGCGTGTGCACCGACTTTCTGGAGAGCGCGCCGTGCCTGGTGGCGACCATTATCGCCTAGTTACGGCTGTTGTTAACGAGGTGTTGTTTGTGTGTAGGGGGAGCGCTCTGCCCTTCCTGCGCGCCCTGCCTGCGCGAACTGCCGCGCCACTCCCTCTGACGCGCCACGCCCTGTTTGCCCGCCCTGTTCGCCGCGCTCCCTAGGGGCTGCTTTTGAAGGGCTGGGGAGGGGGCGCTGCTGGCTCCGCCTTCGCCTCGTCAGCCTCCCTCACGAGGGCTGCCGGGTCCTGGCGGCTCCCTCTAGTAGGCTCGATGCCGGACAAAATTAGCCCTGCCTGGCCCGATCCCCCGCTCCGCTGCAGAACGCGTCTGCCCCGGAGCCGATCGCCTCGGCAAATGGCGGTGAAATGGCGGTGGGTCCCGATTTAAATAGCCCGCCGCTGACACTGCTGGCTCCGCCTTCGCCTCGTCAGCCTCCCTCACGAGGGCTGCCGGGTCCTGGCGGCTCCCTCTAGTAGGCTCGATGCCGGACAAAATTAGCCCTGCCTGGCCCGATCCCCCGCTCCGCTGCAGAACGCGTCTGCCCCGGAGCCGATCGCCTCGGCAAATGGCGGTGAAATGGCGGTGGGTCCCGATTTAAATAGCCCGCCGCTGACGCTGCTGGCTCCGCCTTCGCCTCGTCAGCCTCCCTCACGAGGGCTGCCGGGTCCTGGCGGCTCCCTCTAGTAGGCTCGATGCCGGACAAAATTAGCCCTGCCTGGCCCGATCCCCCGCTCCGCTGCAGAACGCGTCTGCCCCGGAGCCGATCGCCTCGGCAAATGGCGATGAATTGCACACTGAGAAGTCTAGAAGGACCTGGGGGTCCTGGTGGACAACAGGTTGACCATGAGCCAACAGTGTGCCCTCGTGGCCCAGAGGGCTAATGGGATCCTGGCGTTCATTAAAAGGAGCGTGGCCAGCAGGTCAAGGGAGGTGATTCTACCCCTCCACTCTGCCCTGGTCAGGCCTCACCTGGAGTACTGTGTCCATTTCTGGGCTCCCCGGTACAAAAAAGACAGGGATCTCTTGGAAAGAGTCCAGCAGAGGGCCACAAAGCTGATACAGGGCCTGGAGCATCTTCCCTATGAGGAAAGGCTGAGAGACCTGGGTCTGTTCAGCCTGGAGAAAAGAGGACTGAGAGTGGATCTCATCAATGTGTATAAATACCTGCGGTGTGGGAGACTGAGGGATTTGGCCAACCTCTTTTCAGTGGTTTGCAGGAACAGGACAAGGAGTGATGGTCACAAGATAGAGCATAGAAAGTTCTGCACCAACATGAGGAAGAACTTCTTCATGGTGAGGGTGACGGAGCACTGGAACAGGCTGCCCAGAGAGGTTGTGGAGTCTCCTTCTCTGGAAATATCCAAGGCCCGTCTGGACACCTACCTGGGCAGCCTGCTCTGAGGAACCTTCTTTGGCAGGGGGGTTGGACCCGATGATCTTTTGAGGTCCCTTCCAACCCCTTCAATTCTGTGATTCTGTGAAGCTTCACAAAAAGTCCAAGTCGTCACTGAGAGGAAGGACGGATTTTGGCAATTACTTAGAAGGATGTTCAGGCCAAGCAGGAGGTAGGAGGGAACAACCTCTAGTCTGGGGTTCCTTTGAGTCACCCCTTCTACTGCTCTTCCCTCCCAAACCATAAGGGCAGATTTATACATTTCCTGGACCTGAAACCCCCATGGGCCAGGCTTTGCTGTGCTCACAGGAACAAATAACAAATTGCAAGGACACAGCAATGAGAACCAGCGTCCAAAGCCACACTGCATTCCACCACGTGCTCGCTCACACCGTGAGTTATGCTGCTGATGCCTTATTTATGACAGCAGCTTGGTCTAGATTTTACAGTATTTTGTCCATCTGCTCAGGTGTGAGTCACCAGGCATTATTCACTCCAAAGCAAAGTAAAACCAAATGATCAGTGGAAATGACAATACAGAAGCATTACTTTTACACCAACAAGAAGAAATGGGCCTATCATGAGGCAGCAAAACCCATCAAAAATTGGGGGAAAAAACAACAACAACAAAAAAAACAGTCTGTAGGTAGCTTCCCTGTTCTGCTGCCTCAGATGTTGCAATAAATTCAGTGCAGCTATATTAGCAAGCATCATCATTGTGCAGAGCTTACACCCAGGTGAATGAAAGCAAAATCTGGACACAATTCACCAAATATCTATCTAACTTCTGTTTATTGGTCCATACATGATTATATTTCTCTCTGTCACATCAGCATATAATTTTCTTTTCTGTCCCTCTCCAGCAAACAACCATCCTGAGGCAAGTGCATTTGTCCAGGAAATCTCAGCCCAGAACTACCATTCTTTGTCATTCAGATAAAGCTAGAGAATCCTAACTGCACTTACAGTAATAATGATCAACCATTACTCCAATAACTAACTCAGCATGATACATCAATCATTTTAACTGACAGCCATCCTGAAAAAGCTATTCTTTGTATGTCATCCCCAGAGATATTAG